>NC_092875.1:33024816-34224816 GCF_028372415.1 Notamacropus eugenii
CCTTTCTCTTTCGTGTTCACTCATTTTACCCTCACCACCACCACGGGAGGTAGCTGCCTTATACAGATGAAGAAATGCAGGCTGAGCCAAGTTTAAATTATTGTCCAGGGCTCACTCAGGTACTAAGTGCCTGAGTCAGATTTTAACTCAGTTCTTTCCATCCTTATCGCCTACCTGCTGAGAGGGACCTAGGATGCCACTGAGTCCAACCCTCTCCATTGACACACGAGTAAACTGAGGCAGAGGAAGAGAAAGTGACTTGTCTACATGAATCATGTGCTGAGAGGGAGGAAGGACCTTGGATTCCTCCCTCTTGAGATTACCGATGTGGTTGGTTATTAAGTAGCAGGGACAGAATTCGAACCCAGAGTTCTCTGACATCAAAGCCAGAGCCTTTTCTAGGACCTGATTTGTCTAAGGTCCCACAGATAGGAAACGGGAAAGCCTGTCCTTGAATCCATGGCTCCTGAATCCCAAATAAATAAGACTCCCCCATCTAATGTCACAGGACATATAAAATCTAAAAGTAGGAATTCAGATAAGAAAGAGCTCATTGTGTACCATGGGTCAAAAATCCTGGAAGTCTTCTTGGAGGAGACACCATCAAACGCGTCTGTGGCTGTGCCCTGGCTTGTTGGGGGACGTTTGTGTTTTGTTTTTTAATCCGGATGGTTCCTCCCTTCTTTGACACAACAATATAGCCAGGGCTGTGGCTCTCTGCCCAGTCTTTCGCTCAAAGATCACAAAGGGGGTTTTGTGTTCCAGGAACAAAGGAGGCCCCCACCCTTGGCCAGCTCTTTCACTTTCCCTCCCAGCTCTACTGTTGTCCCAAATGATACCGTGACCACTTCCCAGAAGGGGAGATTGAGGCCTTAAGACAATGAGGGTTACATGGTCTTCTGACAAAGCTGCAGGGTACCCAGGCACTTGAGATCTCTGTGGCCTGGAATGTGCTCAGCAAGGTAGTGGAAAGAGCCTTGACTCAGAGTCAGAGGCTCTGGGTTTAAATCCTACCTCAGACATTCAGGACCTGTAGGATCTTAGGCGGTGGGGTCACATTCAAATAGAAACGGGAGCACTGAGATATTTAAAAGGATCCCTTCAGGGCACATATTCACTTAGAAAACCACAAATTAACATGATGGATGTTTTGTTGTATTTTTATTTTGTTAAATATTTCCCAAGGATATTTTAACCTGGTTCGGCTGCACTTGGAAGTATTCTGGCTGCCTGCAGCACATTCGACACCTCTAACCTGAATTAATGTGCCTGGAACTCAGTTTCCTCATCTGTGAAATGTACGGGGTAGATTACACGACCTTTGAGGCTTCTTTTAGCTTTGGTTCCACAAGCCTGGGCTTACTGCCTTCTAGAACGCCAGTATTAGGAAGAAGTTTAGAACAGTGTTAGAGCTGGGAGAGGTCCTTAGAACAAAGGGAAACTGAGTCAGAGGAAGCAGATGGCTTGGCTGACATCACAGAGTGAATCAAGGATTGGGAACCACGTCAACTGCCTACATGCAGCCCCTCAGGAAGGCACTTGGGCCAGTACAGGTCCCTTGGTCCTTTCCCAGGGCCATGGAGGAGAGGACAGAGATAGACCCCAGACAATTCCGGGAATGGTGGTAGCCCCCTCCTCAGGGTCTAGCCAGGTGGAGACGAACCAGCTGTAGCAAGTGGCCTCCGGGTATTTTCTCTTTTCTGAAGCCAGTGTAAGGCGAGATAAGAGGCAGGTAAATTCTTGGGCCCGGCACTCACTCACACACCTGTCCTGGCTCTGGGCCAGCCCAGGCCACTTCTGTTGGAGCTGCAGGATCAGGCTTCCAGTTTTCCAAAAATCATTTCATTAACTCAACACCACCCTAGGGAACTGTCCCATCAATAATTAAGGGGGTTCATTCACCAAATAAAGACACCCCCCCTTCCTGCTCTGTGCACTGGGGGAAGCTAGAGGTTGATCATTGGATCTGTTTTATTTGTTGTGCGTGGCCTGAATTCCCTGGGTTCAGCAACCTGGAGCAGAAGTCAGCCAACCAGAGCCCTCCTCCCCCTAGGGCAAACATTGGCTCAAGCTCTTGGCTTACCCAATGCCCCTGAAAGACAGGAAACTGTCAAGGCTGCATCTTAGGACCCACCGTGGGCCCCAATCTATAGAAGTAAAATATAAAACAGCCTAGTATGGGCTCAGTCATAATAGCTGACTGTAGCTAGTCCTTTAAGGCTTGTTTTGATCTTCACAGAAACCATGACTGCCCTGGAGGTACTATTTTGATACCCATTTTACAGATAAGGAAACTTCAGACCCAGAGAGAAGTGATTTATCTAGGGTCTGTGTGTGTGCGTGCGTGTGTGTGCGTGTGTGTGCGTGTGTGTGTGTGTGTGTGTGTAATTTAAATCCAGGTCTTTCTGACTCCATAAGGTGGCGTGATATAGTTGTTTAGAGCCCTCATTTTGGAGGGACATGACCCAAGTGGAAATTCTGACTATGCCCTCTTATTTTCTGCTTAATCTTGGGAAAGCTGCTTCCCCTCTGTGAGCCTCAGTTTCCCTACCTGTAAAATGAGAGGACTGGATGAGATCATCTCAAAGGTTCCTTCCAACTCTGAAATTCCTTGCTTCTTATGAATTTCAATGAATAATTGTTCTTTTTTCTCAATGGATTAATCACAAATATTGTTTGCGTACTTGTTGGAGACAGCTCTGGGTAGATTACAGTGGGAGTTGGTGGGTAGTTGGTCTCAGACCAAATGACTCACTTCTATCTCCTTTTGCCAGGTAAGTGATAAATTTCTGAACTTGGATCAGAAAAATACAGGTCCAAATCCTACCATCACTTACTAGCCATAGGACCCTGGGAAAGTGATTTAACCTCTCGAGACTTCAGCAAACTTAACATTAAAAGAGGGATAAGGATATTTACACTACCCACAGTGAAAGGTGGGGCATTACAGCTGATAAAACTGATGGAGAATCAGCCTCTGAGTCAGGAAAACCTGGATTAGATTTGTTCTCCCTCTCCCTTTCCCCTATCCAAATACCTGTCTTTCGGGGTTGTTGGAACACCAAGGAGATAATTGATGCAAAGCCATCTGCAAACTTTAAAGCACTAACTCTTCCCTTGTCTTGCCTTCTCTTTCTTTCCCTCCCCTTCCTTGCCTTCCTCTTTTCTTTTCTTCCCTGTTTTAGCCTCTTTCTTATGTTCAGTTCTTTACCTGAGTCTATCCCTCCTTGACCAGTTCAAGGAAACCATTTTCTCACCCCATAGAGTACTGGATGATTCTATACCTTAGTTGTGAGATTAGGAGGATGGGTTAAGGAAGACAGCCAAGCAAGATAAGAAAGGAAAAATTAGCAAAACAGAATTAATGAGGTGATTGTTGGGAGAAAGGACAGGAAAATGGTCTTAGATTTGCAAAAAGTTGAAAAAGTTTTGAGGAGGTATTTGGGTATTTGAAAAATAAGTCTGAAAATGCCCATCGGTACAGAGAGCAGGGAGAATTTTTCATGGTGACAACACTGTGAATGTAACATTTGTATTTTCTTCACAGAAGACTGCTCTCTGGGTCCCAGGTTGAAGTTTGTCTTCCTGTACAAGATTAGGTAATGGAATTCCAGCAATACCTCTCTACACTCCAGGTATCAGGGACAACTAACTGTTCTGAAGAGATTGAGCAGTAGCTTTTCAAAGAAATAAAAACAACATAGGGTCATAGATTTAGAGCTGGAAGTGTTGCGGTCTATGGGTGTTGGAAACCTGGAAATGCAGGGGTACAAGGCGGGGTCTGCCTCGAAAGAATTTGACCACTCAAACCTTCTTTCAGGCCAAGTAGTGAGTTTATGAAGACACTGGTTGGGTGGGCGAGGTTCCTAGTGGGTCTGCCATTATTTGAGATGCCAATATAAGCAAGCCAGATTTTTAGAATCTCTGCGTTTTAAGATTGATATTTTTATACAGAAAGACTGTGGGAAGATCTGGATTGGATCTAGAAATGGCAAGTAGCCTGGGGTGGTCAGGAGGTAACAAACAAAGGGGTCCTGGATGGGATTAAGGAGCATCAAACAAACTAATTAAGTAATCAAGGTGGGCTGGGGTGGGCCAGATCCCTTGGGTAGAGGCACCAGTATGTGAGCTACTGAAATTTAGGTGTACATCATTAGAGTCCCATCAGAAGAGACCTTTGAGGTCATATAATTCAGCCCCCTTTATAGATAAGGAGTCTTGGGTCCAGAGACAGGGGATCTGCTAGTAAATATTTAACAACTGGCTCTCAAGAAAAAAAAGTATGCATCACACAGTTTTAAGTTTGTTTAGTATGCATAATTAAGATTCTCTCCATCACTTTCTTAAGTCTAGACAGTCAACAAAATAACAAATCAACTCTTGAATTGTAGTATTTGCCGATTTCCAAAGTGTAAATGCTCATCTTGAAAATTTAACACGGGGCAGTTAGATGGTGCAGTGGAGAGAGCATGGCCCTAGAATCAGGAGGATCTGAGTTCAAATTTGGCTGCTATGCGACCCTGGGCAAATCACTTAACCCTAGTTGTCTCCCTGAAAGAAAAAGGAAAACAACACAAGCTGATTTCAGCTGGCTCTAGCATAACCCTGTCCAGAGGAATTATGATTTCTGCAGTCAGGCTGTGGAGCTGGAATTTGAATTCAAATTGCCTGACTCCAAGTTGAACATACTTTCCACTGCATTATTCAATGCTTTTTGGTAGAACGAACAAAAACACAACTCAGAACCTCTGTTCTGGGAAAGGGTCTACCATGCGTCTACTAAGATCATATTCCTTAAGAAATGTGTAATGGTCAGGACCTCACCAAAGAGTGGGTGATCTCTAGAATATATGCTCTGCCTGCCACCACTTCTGGGGAGTCTGATTCTGGGCATGAGCGATCCTATCCTCAGATTCAGAGAATGCCCAGGTATCCTATGACTGTTTCCTGTTAGTGTACAGTGTGTTGATAAACAAAACAAAATAATGTTTTAACTGTCTACAAATCTCTCTATCTCTGTCTCTGTCTGTCTCTCTCTGTCTCTGTCTCTGTCTCTGTCTCTCTCTCTTTCTTTCTCCCTCACCCTCTCCACCCCCCACCCTGCCTTGATAGCTCTCAAGTTAGAAGAAGGAAAAATTCTGTGGGGTCTGCTGTGGCCACCTTATCTCCCCACTCATTCACCGTGTAGTTGTGAACACCCATCGCCACTATGATTTCTTTTGTCTGTATTTATTCTTTACTCCTCTAAGGTGAACAATATTAGAATGAAACATCAGACCATGAGATTGTGAGCTTTGAAAGGTTGGGAGAACCATGAGAGGTCCAGTAACTGGAGTCCATGGCAGAGACTGCCAGCAGCCACAACGGTTATCTTGGGAGAAACCAACCTTGAAGATCTACCTATTTGACTCAGCCCAATTAGCCAGATCACTGGCTACAAGCAAGGAATGTTGTTTTTGTTGACTAGTATTTCACTCATGTCCAACTCTTTGTGACCTCATTTGGGGTTTTTTTGCAAAGATACTGGAGGGGTTTGCTATTTCCTTCTCATTTTACAGATGAGGGAACTGAGGTAGGCAGACGTAAAGTGACTTGTCCAGGGTCACAAGGCTCGTAAGTATCTGAAGCTGAATTTGAGCTCATCTCTTTCTGACTCCAGGTCCATCGATCCATCCACTGAAATTATACCATGGTAGATTGCACAGTACTGAGCACCGCTAGAAGATGATAAATAAATGCTTGTTGCCTGATTCGTTGCTGGAAGGAACTGAAAAATGTTTAGATTGGAAAGGAGAAGATAGTGATATGGTGGGTGTCTTCAAGTACTAGAAGGGCTGTCTGGCAGAAGAGGTGACAGATTTGATCTGTTTTGGACCCTGAAGGCTGAGTTAGGAGCCATTTATAGACATTTTAAGGTGGTTCATTTGGGCCTGATGCAAAGAAAAATTGGAGTTCTCTGGAAGGGGAATTGGGGCTTCCCCCTGAGGATTTCTTTTCCCTGGAGGTCCTTCAGCAGAGGCTGGAAAACCACTGGCTGGGAAGGGGGATCATAGAGGGGATTCCTGTTCAAGTAGGTTTCTTGACCTTGTGGCCCTCTTAGAAGAGTCTTTTTAAATGAATAAATTTAATAATGAATTTAATTAACAAATGAATAAAATTCATAAATAAGATTATTATATATAATATATGCATTGTATATTACATATCACATAAAATCAATCAATATATTAATTCAATGAATAAATTAAAAGACATAAAATTCCAAGGAAACCATTATATTGAAATATAGTCATGAAAACGTATTCAAGAGATTCACAGAAGCCAGGTAAAGAGCCCCCTGGCTAGAAGGAGGCTGAGGTCCCTCCAACCTTCTGTGTTATTTGACAAGGCAGTGGTGAGATTGGCATAAGATAAAGGATAGGGGAAGGAAACTAGTAGGTAGCATCTACTATATGCCAGGTACTTAAGTTCTAAGGGCTTTACAAACATTAAATCATTTGATCCTCAATTTAATTCAATAAATATTTATTAAGCGCTTCCTATGTGCCAGGGACTGTGCTAAGTTCTGCGGATATAAAAAGAGACAAAAGACAGTCCCTGCCCTCAAAGAGCTTATAATTGAAAGGGGGGAGATGACTTGAAACAAAGCAAGCTCAGGACAGGATAAATAGGAAATAATTAACAGAGGGAAGACACTGCAATTGGAGACGGCTTCCTGTAGGACGTGGGGTTTTAGTTGGGACTTAGAAGCCAGGGAGTAGAGGAGAAAGAGAATTTCAGGCCTAAAGAGGAGAGACTGAGAGTCTTCTTTGTGTAACAGCCAGAAGGCCAAACTCTCTGGATTGGAGGACCTACTGGGGGTAGGGTATAAGAAGACTGGAAAGGTAGGAGGGGGATCCTCACAACCGTCCCCCGCCCTGGGGCGGGGTTATTATGCTTATTATGACCATTTTACAGATGAGGAAACTGAGTCAAGCAGAAGAGAGGAAGAGAATGGAATACGTATTCAGATAGCATCGACGAGGTACGAAGCACTATGCTAAGTACTTTATAAATATTATCTTATTTGATTCTCTAGGAGGTAGGTGTTCTTTATATCCATATTTTATAGATGATACATGTAAAGTGCTTATTGACTGTCTGAGACTTATAGGGGAATTTAACTCAACAAGCATTTATGAAGCTCCTGTTCTACACAGGGCACTGTGCTTGATTCTGGGGACAGAGAGGGAAACCTGACACAGAGAAGCCTTGGTCTCGTCTTTGCCCTGGAGGAGCTTATGTTCAAGTTTAGTGGATTTGAAATCTCAGAGGACCTGGGTTTAAATTTAGATTCTTCTGCTTACTAGCTGTATGAACTTGGTCAAGTTACTTCCTTCTCTTTGCCTCAGTTTGCTTATATGTAAAATGAGGGAGATGGACTAGGTGACCTCTATGTCTCTTGGGCACTAAACCCATGATCCTGTGTCTTGGCTAGAAGGACCATGAAGTAATGTAAAGAGTCCAGTACTGGGCGTCAGAATTCCTGGACTCTAGTCTTAAATTTGATACCAATTCATCAGACTAAGGTATAATCTAGTTCTCCTCTTTGGGACTGGTCTTTAAGTTCCAAATTATCTCAGAAACTCTATCACTCTGTGATTATATGAACCTCTCGATACAAGATATCTTGTGCTTAAGGGCAAAGGACAATGAAGTTGGAGTTTTTAGGGATCAGAGATAGAGCTATCACTAGGGTGGGGATAGTCATGGCATTGTGCCAGGAAGCCGAGATTTTGAAGGTGCTACCAGAACTTGTGGTTTCTATAACAGGTTGGAACAACTGAATTCAGGACATGAGAGGAAATGGCAAACCACTCCAGTATCTTTGCCAAGAAAAGCCCCAATGGGGTCATGAAGAATCAGACACAACTGAAATGACTAAACAACAACAAAGCACCAATAGTTAATTAAAATAGGAAACTGACAGATGGTGGAGTCTTCCCCCATTATGACCATATCTAGGGTGAATTTTTCCCCAGCATAGTTGTGGCCTGGTGATGACATTCCCAATGGTGGGCTGATGGCATTCCCATGACTCCATCCTCTTCCGACAAGTTGCTTGGAATTTTCTTAACCCACATATCCCTGTGTCCTGCTGTCTGAAGTCTCTCCTTATATTCCACTTTGCCCTGAGCATATTTGGAGTGCTTGCCTTGTGTATCCAAATAGCTAGTTATAACAGAGGAGATGACACCTGAGAGTCTGGTAGGTAGACTTAAAACCATTGAGTTCAATGCTATTGCCCAGAGTTGAGGCTCACCTCCAACACTTACTTCCTCTGCAGCCTTAGATCAAGTCATTCCAACTCTGAACCTTCAGAGAATCATTGAATCTTTAAGATGGGAGGGACCTTAGTAGCCATCTGGTCCAACCTATATGCTATAATAATCCTTAATCTACCATACCTGAGAGGTACCCATCCCACCTTTGCTTGATGTTAGACAGTACCAAGGCCAAACACAGTACCTGAGGCATTCCATTGGAGATCTATCAAGTTGACATTGAACCATTAACTCAGTGGTTTTTAAAGGTTATGCCAAGGTGCAGTAGTGTGCTGCCAAGTTTGTGCCACAAATTGTATGGAAACTATATTTTCAATGGCATGAGAATGTGTGGATCTCTGGACTCTCTTGCAGTATGCCTAGATTCCTTACAGTAAAGAATAATAAATATCGTGCTATAATTAAAAAAAGTTTGAGAACCATTCCATTGAGGACTACGCTTTGAGTCCAGCTGTTTCATCCTCTTTGAAGTCATACATTTTATTATATTTTATTTCTCCTCTACCAGCTTCCCTAGCAGAATAGTGAAACAACCGATCCTGCTGAGTTCATGGGATTTAGGGTGACCTTCTCCCTCTAAAGAGGCCCTAACTCAAGACTCAGACTGGTTTCAGTCTTAAAGTCTGGCTTCTAAGAGAGAGGTCTAGCTCTCTTCTAATAATACACTTTGGCTCCCAAAGCTCCATCCTGAAGTCCCAGGAAAAGTCACTTCAAGATTAGGTATAGCTCATGTCTAGGGTTTCCCCAAAAGGAATACTCAATATTCTTCATAGATCGTATATAAGGAAACTTTTCCAGACTCAAAAGAATCACAATCATCCTAGCAGTTGTTATGTTCATCCTTTGTTTTTGAGGAGGACCATGACATCAGAGAAATGATGACATGACTTGCACTTGTTATTTTCTTTTCCTCTTTTGTTTTATTTGCCAGTCTGATGTATGTGAAGTGGAAGTTGAGTTGTTTTAGTTTGATTTTCTCTTATTGTTAGTCATTTAGGACTT
Source organism: Notamacropus eugenii (assembly GCF_028372415.1). NCBI lineage: Eukaryota > Metazoa > Chordata > Mammalia > Diprotodontia > Macropodidae > Notamacropus > Notamacropus eugenii. The sequence continues at coordinate 33,034,143 of NC_092875.1, forward strand.
CTTTTTTCATATTGTTATTGATAGCTTGAATTTCTTCCTCTGAGACCAGTTTATATCCCTTGACTATCTATTGATTTCAGGGCACGACTCTGTGGACTTGGCTGTTGTTGAGTCATTTTTCAGTCATGTTCTACTTTGTGATCCCATTTGGGCTTTTTATGGCAGAGATACTGAAGTGGTTTGCTATTTCCTTCTCCGGGTCATTTTAAAGATAAGGAAACTGAGGCAAACAGGGTTAAATGACTTGCCCAAGGTCACACAACTAGAAAGTGTCTGAGGCCAGATTTGAGCTCAGGAAGATGAGTCTACCTGACTCCAGGTCTAGTGCTCTATCCACTGCACCTCTAGACCATCTCAGATCTTTTTCAGCTCTGAGAACCCTACTATTTCCTAAGACAGTTCCCTGGTCTTTGACAGTAGATGAGTGAATGAAAAATGCTGGGAGTAGGGGGAAGATAGGGAGAGCATTTAAAATCATGTTTCAGACTTTCTCTGGAATCCATACTTGCTCAAGGTTTTGGCTTCATAGTTCTGTGTTCAGCTCCAGAAGGCTTGGGGCTGCGTTGGATGGGCAGAGGTCTGTGGAGGGATGGGGCCAGGAGAGTCTTCAGAATCTGGGCCTGGGTGGATGAAGGAAGCACCTCTGCTGCTTGAAGTGTCTCCAGGGCCTTTCTTTTCTGAGCCCCGTTTCTATCCTCAGTGTGTTGGCAGACTTGAGCCATCTGATGTGTGTGTGACTGTGGGGGTGTGATGAGGGGGAGGGGGGACCAAGGGAATCCAAGGAGAACAAGTTATGGTTCCTTCAGGCTGGGTCCATCTGCCTCCACCTTGTGTCCTTTCCCACCCCTTCCCTCTCTACCTGAGGAAGTGATTGATTAGTTTTTTCTTAGGTATAAATATTCATATTCTTGGTTTCTGTTTAGGAAAACCTGTCTCAGCTTCATTTCCTAGCTAGGGAACACAGGAGCCCAAGGTGGAGTGGGGGTAGGTATTATAGGCCAGCACTGGTGCTAGGAATAGGGTGGGGTTCCCAGATCTAGTCCAGTGTGCTGTCCAGACCCCTCAGAATGGGGAGCTTGAGATGGGAAATCTCCTTTGTCCCTCCATACAGGATCCTGGCCTTGCTGGGGAACAATCCTAGAAGATTCAGAGAGTGGGAGGTCATTTAGGTCATCCCTCCTCCCATCCCCACAGATCTGGAGATGCTTGGATCCAGGCAGGGAGCTTGGCCATTCTCAGATTTTAAGGGCCTTTAAGGAGATTTTGCGATTCTTGTGTCTTGGGAAGCTCAGGAGTTTTCCTTGTCTGTGGTGGCCTCAAGAGGCCTCTTTCTGAATCCCTCTTCCCCTTTGATCCCCCTTCCTTCCAGTTTCTGCCAGGGAGTGTGAGAAGACTCCATACATTTGGGTTAAATTAGGAACTATTGGGGGATGGGAGGGAGGATGGGGAGTTGTGTAGGGAGCAAGAGTCTCCTTGTTTTGTTGGATCCCGGGCCCCTCCCTCCCAGGAGTCTCTTAAATTTGAGGTTTGGAAGCCCGCGCATGGGGCACCTTCCTCATTCGGGGGAGCGGTGACTCCGCGGTGCCCACTCTGGCCAACCTGAGAACTTTACCCAAGAGCTCCGCTGGCTGGTCAGCCTCGAAGGGGTGCGTGGAGAGGCTCCTGGCACAGTGGGAGCCCGGGGATGAGGAGAGGGATTAAATGGAATGGTTGGCAGAGGAGGAGACTTTTTCTTTTAACTATACAATCAATCTGCCTTCATTCTACCCCAGTCCTTAATTTCCTAGGCATCCTCGTCCCCAGGAGCCATGGCAAACTTTGGGTCTTTCCTGGCCCGGGTTTCATCCCCTAAACCCGGAACAGAGCCATCTGGCTAGTCCCAGGCTAGTCTCTCCCTCAATCCTGGGGCAGAGCAAAACTGAATCTCCTGCTAACTCCGGACCTGAATAGGGCTAGCCTCAAACCCGGGGCCAGAAATTAGCGCGACCAGTCCAGCCCAGAACTGAACCTTCTTGCTGGTCCTGGAGCAGAGCTGCCCCTCCCCCAATCTCGAAACCCCGACTAATCTTTGACCAGAGCTGCGCCCCACCTTATCTCATGTCAATTCCAGAGCAGAGCTGGACCCTCATTCCCAACCACAGTGGCATTCTCCCCCACCCCGCGACCCTCAGTCTCGGACTAGAGCTAAGCCTCCGTGCCCACCTTCACCCATCCTGACTACGAATGCTTCCTCCTCACCCTCCAGTCTCCAACCAGACTCTTTCCACCCTCATTACACGTCTATACTAGATCAGCTCTCCTCCTTAACCCCTACCCCCCATTCTGGATAGATTGACCAGAGCTGCACCCAAATCTCCAGTCAGGAATAAATCTCTTCCCAGACTGGCGCCGCACACCCAGTTCCAAGCCCAAGCTGGAAAAAAGGAGATACCTTTCCCCATTCCGCACCACCGCTGCTTCCTCCCCACTCCCCAGTTTCCGACCAGAGCTAAACAGCCCCTCCTCCCATTATGCCCCTATCCTAGACCAGCCCCTACTCCCTTCCACTCCCACCTTCCCTCCCCTCAGGGTGCAGAACTGAGCCTTGTAGCCCCCTCCCAATTCTAGACTCAGAAGGCGAATCCCAGGCTCCAGCCATAGCTAAGGCTTCTCCCACATCCTAAATGGGCAGCACCCTTAATGCCAGGGGTATCCTTCCCCATCTCGGCTTAGAGTTGCGTCCCTCCATGCCAGGCTAGATTTGCTCCCCAGGGTGGAGAGAAGCTCTAAGGACTGACGCGGAGAGCGGGCACTGGGCAGATGTCGGGGGTAGTCGGCAGAGGGCGTGCGTGGGGAGGTGGGATTACGATAGAGGGGGGAGAGCTCTTCTGAAGCCGCCCCCTCCTCCGCCCTCCCCTGTCCTGCCCAGTACCACGCCCGCCCGTTCTGTGCTCCAGCTGGTCCGGGTGGGGCGCGGGGGGCGGGCCGAGGGAGGTGCTAGGGCAGCGCGGCGCTGGCTGCCGATGCCTCCTCCTTTGCTCGCTGCCACCCTCCCGAGCCACCTGTAGAGCCAAGACAGCCGTTGGTTCCCCCCCCCCGCCCTCCCAAGGACCGCTCCACTCCCTGCCCCTCACTCCTGGGGGAGACCCCCAGCGCACCCCTGCTCTCCATCCCAGCTCCTTAGCGATCTGCTCCCCCCTCTCCCCGCCCCCGCAGACTGGGGCGCAGCGCTCTGGACATGTAGCAGCCGCGAAGGCTGCGGCCCCGGGACAACCAGCCTGCTGCCTCTGCGCTCCGGCCTCCAGCCGCACCCCCAGCGCAAAGTTAGACTATGGCTCGGAACATCTCTCTGAATTTTCGCGTGGTGGAGGGACGGGACCTGCCAGCCAAAGATGTGTGAGTCTCCCTTCTCCCCGACTACCCCATTTTCTTTCTGCTCCTCTTCCCCATTTTTTGGGGATAATGAAGTCAGTCAAGCATTGCATAAGGGCCCACTATGTGTCTGGCACTGTGCAGGGCGCTGGAGGCGCCTAGGGACTTTCCGCCTTCAGCCTAGATGGGAAACCCTGGAGAAGAGCAACCTATCCCAACCAAGCCCCACCCTGGCCCCTGCAGAGCCTGTTGACTCTCCCAGAAGTTTGGGGGAACAGGTCGTGCCAGCTTTGACCTCCCCAGACCTTATCACTGTCTCCCCACCCCTCCTCCCAGCCGGTCCAGGCAGATGGCTTCTCATTCTAGGTTGAAAATTAGGGCATCTCTCCCCAGACAGTCCTGGTGGAGGGAGTTGTGGAGTTTGGGCTGAAGCTTTCCCACAGGGCTTGGGGGCGGGGGTGGGGGGGCAGGGGGAGGGAGGGGGGACGGTGTAGAACAGCGGTGCAGAATAGATCCCCTTTGAGAGTTGTTCAGTTTCAACCTGCCTGGGGTATTGGCAGATGGAGGATGGCTCTGGAAGGAGAGATGAGCTGTTGAGGGCATGTGGGCATTCTCTTCTGTGCACCTTGGCGTGAGCTCCCCGTGACAGGGCCTCTTACCCTATGCTCCTCCGAAGGTCCTGAGTTCAGTCAGTTTTCATCCCTAGTCCCCACCATGCTAGTACTGGCTAGTCAAGTCTGTACTGGTGAGGGGTCGGGGTTCGGTACTCAGCCGCAGCACATCTCACATTCTCCCAGAGTTCTCAGCCAGGTTAAACCTATTTTGGGAAGTAAGAACCAGTCACCTTTCATCTTGGGCCTTTCTTAGCCTGGGCCTCAGGACTCCAGGGTACATCTGTTCACCTTGGCTTCAGGGGTTGTGGGAGAAGGTGGGTCAGTGATTGGCCCATGCTTGGTATTGGTCTGATTAGGGCAAGAGACCCTTGATTCTAGACCTTCTATACTCCTTGTTCCTATGATATGACCCTTTTTCAGAGGCATTGGGTCAGCAAAAATGTGGAATGCCATCTCCACCCCCTTCCTCATAGGGCTTGCCTTTATCAGGGAAGGGACTCTGCCTGTGAGGATGGAATGCCCATGGAGAAGATTGGAGACAGTAGTAGGCAGGCTGAGAATTCCCCCAGTGGTTTGGAGGCATGGACAGACCTCCATTTTGGAGCAACTAAAACAATATGCTTGGAGTCAAGAGAAACCTGGGTTCCCTGTGTAATGGAATGAACATCGGACTTAGAATCAAAAAGACCCAAGTTTGTGTCTCAATACTAACCTTGGGGTAGCCATCTCAATCAGTTAAGTCAACAAGCATTTATTAAGCACTGGGGATACAAGGAAAAGGCAGCTATGTGGCACAGTGGATAGAGTGCTGGGTTTGGAATCAGAAAGACTCACCTTCCTGAGTTCAAATCTACCTTCAGACACTTCATAGTTGTGTAACCCTAGGCAAGTCACTTAACCCTGTTTGCCTCAGTTTTCTCATCTGTAAAATGAGCTGGCGAAGGAAATGGCAAACCATTCCAGGATCTCCACCAAGAAAACCCTAAATGGAGTCATGAAGAGTTGGACTCAACGAAACAACAAGATATGAGAACAAAAAAAAGACACGATATTTGCACTCAAAGAGTTAAGATTGTAATGGAGGAGATGATTATATATCTGTATGTAGTATAATATTAAGGGAATAAATACAGAAGTTCAAAGCAGTTAGCAACAAGGAAGTTTGGGAAGGAAGGTGCCAGCACTCGGTTGGAGGATCCTATGAAGAAACCAGGGCTCGAGTTGTGCCTCAAGGGAACAGAGGGCTTTATGAGGAAGAGGCAGGAGGGAGGACGTACCAGGTTTGTGGGGTGGCCAGGGTAAAACCACAGAAATAGGAAATGTTGCGTTGTATTAGAGGAGCAGAGAGCAGGTCGGTTTGGCTGGATTGCAAGAGGGAGAGTAACATCTAAGGATTCCGGAAAAGCAGATTGAGGCCCTTATCTGTAAAAAGAGGATAATGGTATCATCGGTACCTAGCTCACAGGGTTGTTATGGACTCCAAGGAGATAATGGATAGAAAAAGCAGTTTAAAATTTGCAAAGTGAAATGTAAATTCCAGATATCAGTATTAAGCATGTCACAGCTGTGATCTCTTTTGACCCTCTCTCATGTTGGGGCAATTGAGGCATGGTAAGGTTAACTTGTTGGCGTGTCAGAGAGTATGCCCTGCTCTAGGGTGCCCAGATATGTCTTCTTGCTCACTCAGAGGTTTGTGCTCCACTGGGTTGGAGCCAGGAGACATTACTGCCCACATTGCTGGTGTGGAGTTAGTGTATGTATGTGTGTATGTGTGTGTAAAATGTGTCACAGTGTCTGGCTTCAACTCTGGTTCTCTTCCCTGGGTGCTTTGATTTAGGAGTTTAACAAGGAAGTAATGAACCGAGTCACCAGGAAGGAGGAGAGCGGGTGGGGAGAGCTCCTGGGCTTTTCCAGGCAGGCAGAAAGAATTGGGGCACTTAGCTTCTCCCAGAACCTTGTGTCCTAATCCCACTCTACCTACACTTCCCTGGTGTGGAAATGCCATCCTTTCTCACAGATCCCATTTTAATCCCTGAGAAAGGTCCCATGTACTGGAGACCTCCCTTTGGTGAGGGGGAAGGGAGTGGTTCCCTTACCCTCCCCACATCTGTGTGACTTTGGGCAAGTCATTTAGCACCCTTGGGTCTCAGTTTCCTCATCTGTAATGTGGGGGATGTTAGACTACTGGGGTCCCCTCTAGATCCAGGATCCTGCAATCCCCTGTGGGGCTTGGTTCAAGTCCCCTCTCTGAGCCTCAGTTTCCCCTTCTGTAAATAAGAAGGTTGGATTACATGATCTTTAAGTCTTGATATAGTATGGTTTTTACAAAGGATCCCTTCATTTTCCTCCAAGCTTGAAGTCATGAGGTGGGTGTGGGGGCAGAAAGGGGATTTGGGGAAAATTTGTGCTGGACTAAGGGCAGGAAGCTGACATGATCTCATCCTGAATTGGAGCTGCTGTCTGCTTCAGGAAGACTCTCTTGTATTGCCTCAGTTTCCCCAGTTCTGAGTCAAGAAAGATAAGCTTCTTCCTCTACTTTCCCCCTACCTTAAACTTGTACCTGAACCTGCTTCTCCCCTTGAAAACATCACCCAGAGAAAGAAAGAATTCTGTGGGTCTCCAGGGACTTTGCTGATGGTATCTCAGGGGAAATCTTTCCTTTTCTACCACTATTTGTTCAGTTGTGTCAAACATGTCCAATTCTGTGACCACATTTGGGGTTTTCTTGGCAGAGATCCTGGAGTGATTTGCCATTTCCTTTTCCAGCTCATTTTACAGATGAGGAAACTAAGGCAAATAGGATTAAGTGACTTGTCTAGTGTTACCCAGCTAGGAAGTGTCAGAAGCCAGATTTGAACTCAGGAAGATGAGTCTTTCTGACTCCTAACCCAGTGCTCTATCCACTGTACCACCTAGCTGCCACCATCCATAGGTGGGGAAACTGAGGTACAAGAAGGGATCCTGGCATCCAAGCCAGGTAGACTGCTGATTCTTTCATCCCTAGGGTCTCTTGGGTGAATATGGCTGCTTTCCTATTCTAAAACTTTCCAGCTCTGAAAGGCTACTTTGAAAGGAGTTTGGTCCAGGATTGATTCAGAGGTCTCTGAAGAAACACCAGCAGATGCCAGATATCCTTACTAGACATGAGAAAAGTGGAAGGGGGGAGACTGTAGTTGCCTTTCCCACAAACAGGAAGCAGGAGGGCCCAGTCCCCATCCCTGTGGGAAAGGCTGAGAGGCCAGGTTCAGGGCAGATCACATCCTGCCAAGTAGGCACTTTCCTTGGGTGACACCGGACCACCCCTATCTGATGGGAGTTTGATAAGGACCCTTCCTTACGTCAGCAGCTCTGAGGGTGAAGAGGGAGGCAGCCTTCCCAGAGAGGGATCCAAGACACAAAATGTTGGGAGGTCAAACCAAAGCCACCTGGGAAAGCACTTTGCTTTATGGATCTCTAGCCAAGTCTCAGCCCTCGCCCAATTGACTCATGGAAAACTGAGGCAGAAGGGAGAAAAGCTTTTCAGTCAGTGAAAGGGAGGCTGTAAGTCAGGAGGAGAATTCTGATCCAGTGTGTTGATATGAATGCATAGGGCCCACAGACTGAAACCAGATTTGAACTTAGGCCTCTGATTATTTTAGAAGCATAATCAGTTTCTGATTGATTCCTATTTGTGTGACATTGGACAGATCACTTCATTTTCCTGGGCCTCAGTTTCCTCATTTGTAAAATGGAGAGAATAATAGCCCTTATTCCCAGGGTTGTTGTGAAGAGCAGCCCTTCAAGTGTAATATAAGGGACAGCTATTATATGGTTCAGGATTTAAAAGACCCTCTGGTCTTCATGTTCCCATGAGGGTAAGGCATGCAGATATTATTCCCAATTCTTTTTAAAGAGTCCTGTGTTTTCTTTGGTGGGCAATGATGCTTCCAGTGGGTCACTGGTTCTAACAGTATAAGTCAGTGCCTGCTCTGATGTTTGTATTCTTAGAGAGCTGACTGAGTGGTTAAATCACTCCCCCAGGGTCCTATGGGCAGTCTGTGTGAGAGGTGACACTTGGACCCAGGCCTTCCTGACCCCTAGGCCGAACCTCTACCTATTTATGTCACATGGTATCCCCATCTTACTGATGAGGACACGAAAGCTCGGAGAAGACAGTGATTCCCTCAAGGTCACTCAGTAAGTGTCCCAGTGGGGTTTCAAACCCAGGTCTCTAAGCCAGTCCTCCAGCCCCCATGCCACTGATGTACGGGATTGGGAGAGGGAACCAGATCAAGCCATGGAAATGGGGAAGCAGTGTTAGGAGAGTGGTCAGGAGCTGACATATTGGCAAACCATAGCACAGAAGGCTCTGAAAGGTTTGGGAAAGAGGCGGGGGAAGACTAAAGCCACCAGCTTCCAGATTGTTCCTCTGTGACTCACTTATTGTCACTTATTCTCCTTTCCCTCCCCTCTCCAAATAAAAAGCCAGATCCGACATGGGTCTGTTCAAACCCAAAATGGCTACGTTCATCGTTCAGTCATTTCAGTCATGTCCAACTCTCCGTGACCCCTTCTGGGTGTTTTCTTGGCAAAGATACACCATTTCCTTCTCCAGCTCATTTTACAGATGAGGAAACTGAGGCAAGCAGGGTTAAATTACTTGCCCAGGGTCACATAGCTAATGAGTATCTGAGGCCAGATTTAAACTCAGGAAAGTAAGTCTTCCTGACTCGAGGCAGAGCTCTATACAATTCCCTAGGTAACTGCCCACACCTGGCATTTAGTAGGTGCTTAATAAATGTTTATTGATTGATTGTTCTAGGCAAGCAGATCTATTTGCCATTCCTTACCGCCTGTGTGTGAGATCTCTCACCTCCAATCTTTTGTGTAGGCTAGGTACTTCATGCCTGGAAGGCACTCTCTCCTCACCTCTACCTCTCTGGATCCCTAACTTACTTTAAAGCATTGCCCATGTGCCATCTCTTACCTATCAGGCCATTCCTGATGCCTTCCCCGCCCCCTTACTAAAGTCAGTCCCACTCATTACATTCCATTTGGTTTATATTTATTTATCTATAAACATGTTGTTTTTCCTCCGGTGTGTATGATTCTGGAGGGTGATGGATTGTTTCATTTTTGTCCCTATTCCCAGGACCTGGTGTGCTAGAGGGTTCAATTAATACTTGAAAGAATGAGGAAATTGAGATCTGGAAGGGGGCATTCATTTTCAGGCTTGGGTAGGTCCCTTCCAACTCCAAAATTCTGTGACCTGCCCTGGCTCATGTAGCCGGTGAATATCAGAGGTGGGTTGTGAACCCAGGTCTTCCTGACCGCATTCCTGCAGGGCTCTGTCCACTATAGCCCAGACAGCAGCCCTTCTGTGTATAGGACACAGTGTCCTATACACAGTGTATAGTGTATAGTGGAGTGTTCAACATTAGTTGTGGTGGAAAAAGTCATCACTTAAACCAGCTTTAGCTAATCTGGTCCCTGGGGGACAGAGAGCTGACTTTGCCATTGAGTTTGCCTGTGTGAGAGACCTTGGCCACGTCATTTCACTTTCCTGGGCCTTTGTTTGCTCATCTTTAAAATGAGGGGGTTCGACTGGGCAGCCTCTGTGGTCCTTTCCAGAGTTAGGTCTATGATCCTGTGGTTTGGGATTAAATCCTAGCTCACCTTGTATTTTCTGTGTGTCCCTGGGCAAATCAATCAACCTCTCTGGTCCTCAGTTTAATCATTGATAGAACAAACAGCTAACATTTTTATAGTTCCTACTATGTGCCAGGTACACTGTGCTAAGCATTTTGTGATTATTCCCTCCTTTGATCCTTAAAACAGCCCTGGGAGGCAGGTGCTATGATTATCCACATTTTACAGCTAAGGAAAGTGAGGCAGATGTAGGTTAAGTGACTTGTCCCTAGCAAGTGTCTGGAACAGGATTTGAACTCAGGTCTTCCTGATTCCAGGCCCAGTGCTCTACCCAGGCAAACAGAGGCTAAGTGGCTTGCCCAGGGCCCACAGCTAGTAAGTAACTGAGTTAGAATTTGAACTCAGGTCTTCCTGACTGTCTAATCCAGTGCTCTATCCACTGCACCACTTAGCTGCTTGTAAAATGAGGTCAGACCACATGATGAATGAGCTCCCTTCTATATGATGCTATCTGTGATCTTTAAATCATAATGAACATATAAGAAAAGGGATTTTACATGGTAACTTTATTATAGATTTAGAAGGAATGGCAGGTTGTACAGAGCAGAATTATAATTTCAAGTGCAATCATCTTTTTTTTTATTGTATTATATTATGGAAATGCTTGTTTTAGTCCATAAATTAAAAATAAAATAAATGTGAAAAGCCCAGTCAGCACAGTGATAAGTATTTAATAAATGCTTTTGGCTTCCTTGCCTCATTCTTTCCTCCATCCTATTGAAAGGAGTGAGGGTACTAAGAGGTGGCTTGTTCTCAGAATACCTACACAAAGTCTCCAGTTTAGGAGATGGCCCAGTCATGTGTGAGCATCTCCAAGGAGCGTCTAACTGTAGACACAAATCAAAGGTTTGGCAGCTCCTAACCATGAGATGCTCTCTCCACAGGTCTGGCAACAGTGACCCCTACTGCATTGTCAAGGTGGACCATGAGGTGGTGGCCAGGTGAGCATGGTGGAAGCTGCACAGCCTAGGCTCTGTAAGGGTGGGTCTGGGGGCTGCCCTTCTTTGGGCATCAGGCACTGTCTTTCGAGGTTGTTGACCCACACTTGTGGCCTCTCTAGGAAAATGCAACTCACCCTGACGTTCATCCATTGTCTTTTTATTAAATGCCTTTTTATATAGATGAAAAGCCTTGTGCTAAGTACGAGAACCTGATGTTTAATGCCATTAGGCCTTAAAGAGTTACTTGGGGCAAGGGTCTAGGACTCCTGGGTTCTATTCTTAGCAAATCTTGGATTTCAATAGTCTGGGTTGAAACTGTAGTATTATAGTTTCCTAGTGTAGTATTACTACTTGCTACTTTCTTGTCTACCTTGTACTGGCTATGTGACTCTGGGTAAGTCTCTTAACTCTATTTGGCTCAGTTTCCTCATCTGTAAAAGGAGCTGGGGAAGGAAATGGCAAACCACTTCATTATCTCTGCCAAGAAAACCCCAAATAGGATTGTGAAGATTCAAACACAATGGAACAACATCAAATTTGTGACCTTTACTAAGATTGTTTTCTCCTTTGGGCCTCAGTTTCCTCTGCTGTAAAATGAGAGGGTTAGACTAGGTAGCCTCTGAGGCCTTTCCAGATCTAGAGCCCATGATCCCCACATGGGGCATATGACCTCTATTTGGTCCTTTGGGGAATCCTGGGTGTGGCCATGGTGGGAGCAGGGCATGAAAGGTTTGACCCAATCTCTGTTTCACCCATCCCTGTGTCTCCATAACCTCTTGATTCCCTGACCTCCTCCCAGTGTTGACTCACCAGCTGCCAAGGCTTCAACCTGCCACCCCTCCCAAAGTTGGCTTGAGTTACCTCCTAATTCCCAAACTGAGCCGGTTCCTTCCTTCCCCACCCACAGCTCTGTCCACGTTGGGACTGTGAGTGTGTGTACGTGTGTGTGTATGTGCATATGTGTATGTATGTGTGTTTGTGTAACTGTGTGAATATATATGTGTGAGTATGTGTATGTGTGTATGTGTGTGACTGTGAGTGTGTGTATGTATTTGGGTGCTCCTGCTTGGTTGTCCAGTCCCTTTCTTTCACCCTCCAGGACAGCCACTGTGTGGAGAAACCTGAATCCATTCTGGGGAGAAGAGTTCACCCTGCACCTGCCACTGGACTTCCATCATTTGGCCTTCTATGTTCTGGATGAAGACACCATTGGGTGAGAGCCCCTGGGGGGTGCCCTGAGGCAGGGCCAAGGACTACTTGAGGAACCTGTCACTGTCCAGCAGTGACTGGGCTTGGCAGAAGCCTGAGGATGATGACTCTTCTCCTTGGGCAAAGCCTGTTTGGCTCTCAGAATAATAGATGGTAGAACATTAAAGTAGGAAGGCATCTGAGATGTAGTCAAGAAAGCCTTCAGAATATGGCACATCAGGGCTAGGAGGGCCCTTAGAACAGGGGATGTCAGAAATGGGAGGGGTCTTAGAACAGAGGATGTCAGAGCTAGGAAGACTCAGAACAGGGGATGTCAGGACTAGGAGGGACTTTAGAACAGGGGATGTCAGAGCTAGGAGGGGCCTAAGAGCATATCTTGCTCCATCTACGTTCTTTCACTGAGAAGAAAGGAAGCTGAAAGCATGGAGGGGATGCCAGCAGCATCTTGTCCTCTGTCATTCTGCCCATAGTGAGAGTTAGCACCTATTAGGAAACAATCTGTTTCCTCCTCTGTAAAATGATTGGGTGGACTTCATGGATCTCTGTCTTCTGTGATCCTCTTTTGGTGGGAAGGGCCGGCCATTTCAAGAGGTTGAGAAATGGCAGAGTGAGCCCTTGGAGTTCTAACTGGACAGTGCCCACGGCAAAGTGCCCACAGCAGGTGTGATTACATCTACCCCAAGCTGGGGCTCAAGCCCTCTGTTGTCCACTTATCCTCACAGACAAGGGTTTAGAATGAGCAGGTTTGTCGCCCTGTTCTCCCCTGCTCCCTTGCAGACTCTCACTCCAGGTATCCATCACCATGTTCCCTGCAGACATGATGACATTATTGGCAAGATCTCACTGAGCAAGGAGAGCATTGCAGCAGCAAGTCCCCGAGGTGGGTATCTTGTCAGGGCACATATATGGGGAATGGAGCCTGAGGGCCCAGAAGGCTCTTAGAACATAGAATGTCAGAGCCAGGAGGGTCTTAGAACCTTAGGAGGGCCTTTAGAACATAGAATGTCAGAGCCAACAGGGATCTTAGAACAGAGAATGTAAGGGCTAGCAGGGATTAGGGAGCATAGACTTTCAGATCTCAGAGGAGTGTTAGAACAGAGAATGGTACTACTTCTGGTTGGTACTTTGAGTTTCTTAGGTGCCATGGGGAAAGATACATCAGTGTCCATCTGGATGATGGTGTTCCTTCTGACTTTTTCTGATGCCAGGGATTGATAGCTGGCTCAATCTCAGCCATGTGGACCCAGATGAGGAGGTACAAGGGGAGATCCACCTGGATGTGAAGCTATTGGCAGAAACCCAGGGGCCTTGGCTCCGTTGCCACATCATTGAGGCTCGGTATGGTCCCTGCTATGAGGGTTAATGGGAGTGGGGTGAGTGGAGCCTCCTTGTCTCTGGGGGATAAAGTGGACATAGTGAGAAAGGGGAAGTTGGGTAGATGGGTGGGCCTTAGCATTGGAGGATTTCTGCTGAGATTTGTCTTCCCTAGCTGCTTATATTGAGGCACTCTGAAACTGGGAAAGGTTATGGGCAGTTGGAAGTGGGTGCTAATGAGTGGGAGGCTGGTGCAGAGGAGGCGGTGTGGCTGCATGCCAGCCTTGGGGGGGGGTGCTTGCTAGTGCTGTCTTCCTCTGACTCATCCCCAGCCTGGCATCGTGAATCAGCTGTGGCCACTCTTGGAAACAGCCGGCTAGACCAGCTGTCTCTTCCTCAACAATCTCCAACTCAGGCCATCCTGCTTTCCAGCCTCTCTCCTTCCTTCCCTCCCTCCCTCCTTCCTGACTTTTCTCCTTTGGGAATTGGGACAGAGAAGCCAGCCCCTCCTCCCCTCAGGAATCGTTCCCTCCCACCCCCACCCTAGGAGTCTCTGTTCTCTCTGCAGTGTAATGGGGTGACCTATACGTGACAGATTGTAGGATGGAGGAGGGGAAGCTGTTGGTTGCTGAGAGCCTGTGTTGTACCCCTCAAGGCTCACGGGACCTTGGCAGGAGTGTCCTAGGCAGCTGTCCAGTGTCCTTATATGTCATCTGATTTACCATTCTGTGTTAGAAGAATCTTTTCATGGGGTCATAGGAATCTAGAAATGGGGGAGGGGGACTTAGAACCTAGAATGTCAGAATGAAGAGAGACCTTAGAATATGGAATGTCAGAGCTGGGAGGGACTTTAGAACATCGCCTGTCAGAGCTGGAAAGGAGCTTAGGATAGGGAATGGCTAAGCTTGGAAAGTCAAAGTCAGAGGGGACTTTAGCACACAGAATGTCAGAACTGGGAGGGACTTTAGGACTTTATGGAATCTTAGAGGTGGGAGGGACCTTAGAGATCACTTTTATTTTAAAGATGAAGAATTTGAGTCCTGCAGATGGAAGCGATTTGCTCAAGGGTCATTCAGCTGGCCACTGGAGAGCCAGGATTTGAACCCAGGTCTTTTGATTTCACATCTTGTGCTCCTTCCTACACCCAATATTACCTTTCAAGAAGTCTGTAGTCTCCATTTTTCCCTTAGCCCAGTCAGGAGAACTGGAACTATACCCAAGACATAGCCAACCCTCTAGTGAGGCCAAGTCTGTTAATGTTGCTTCTAGAAAATGACATTAGCTGGAGGCAGCTCATCTGAGGTGAATGGGAGAGTCACAGAATCTTGGAAGCCCTAAGTTCTGAGAATCCATGCCCGTGAGGACCAGTCTGTTCTGTATCCTCCAGCCACATGTCCCAAGGGATGTAAAGGGAGAGAGTGTGGATGACTCAGTGCAACCCATCTCTATTCCTGGAAATACACCTGCTAGGGCACCTTCAGCTGCAGTGGGTGCAGAGAATATCTGTGTTAATGAGATGCCACCTCCCCCCCCATATTTTCTCATGCACACTTAGTCACATCCCTACCCATTTTCACTCCTACAAGAACTCACTCAGCTCCACTCTTCTCTACTTCCAGCTAGGTGTCACAGCAGGTAAGTGAGAGTACTGGATTTGGACTCAGAAAGATCTGAGTTTAAATCCAAGACACACAGCAGCTGCAAGGCACTTCATCACTCAACCTTAATGTGCTCTTCTGTGAAATGGGGCTAATAATATCTATCTCACAGAGTTGTTTTAAGATGGAAATGAGATAGCCAATGTACAGTGCCCTATAAACCTCCACATTCTATGGACATGCTAGCTGCTATTATTATTATTATAAATATTATTCCAGCTTCAGGTTTGCTACCTAAAAACATCATGATGTTGGCCAAATCCTCTCTGAGTCTCACTTTCCTTGACTATAAGATGAAACGAATTAGACTGAATAACTTCTAATGTCCCTTCCATCTTCCATGTTTTCCCAGCAGAATTTCCTTATGTTCCTTAGGAGCATAATTCATCGAGTTCCTGACTCAGCCCTTGACTTTCTGGGTGAAAGCTCTTCCTTCCCTGTATCTCTTTCACCCCCATTTATGTAAAGTATTGTGGGTGAGGGGACTTGACCTAGCACTGAATGTGGCTTTGAAATCATTTGAACATAGGGCATAAGATTGATTGACCTCATATGAAAGGATGTTGAGGATGGAGAAGGGAGATGAATATGGAGTAGGGTGCTGAGAATATAGAATACCAGAGATGGGAGGGGCCTTAGAACAGGGAATATCAGGGCTGCGAGGAGCCTTAGAATAGGGAATGTCAGGGCTGGGAGGGAGCTTAGAACATGGAATGTCAGAGCCTTAAAACAGACTGTCAGAGCTGGGAGAGGCCTTAGAACAGAGAATGTTATGATGTTTGGGGGAAATCTAGGCAGAAGAGATGGTGCTCCTGAGATGCCGACTCCTAGTTAGGGAGTGGATTGGAGAAGGGATTTGAAGTCTTATATCCTCTGCCCTTGCTGCCCCTCCACCCCCAAACTGAGGCTGTGTGGGATCCTAGCACTCAGAGAAAGGATCATTATATCTTAGCAACCAGACTTGGCTCCTAGGAAACCAAGGGGGAGGGCCAATGGATCAGCTGGAGGAATGGGAGAGGAGGACCTGGGGTGCTAGTGGTGATGGCAGGGAGTGGGAAGAAGCTAGCTTAGGGTGTCTATCTCCAAATGAGAGTGACCTCCCCATACCCATTGTGCCTTGAATGGGAAGAAGGTGACAGAGTTGGCCTTGGGAGGGACAAAAGAAAGCCTAGGTTTGAATCCTACTCTGACACTTAGTATCTGTGTGATTTGGGTCTAGCAATTTCCCTTCTCTGGGCTTCTCTATTTCCATATTTGTACAATGAAGAGTTTCCACTGGATGATTTCAGATCTCCCTTCCAACTCCCAAACCTTATGATCCTTTTTTTAGTGGACAGCTCCCCAGACTCCACTGTCTTATTTCTCTCTTCCCTCTTCCTCTCTTTTCTTTTTTGTGTGGCTCTCCTTTGGGGAGAAGGTGGGTGGGGAAGAGCATCCCAAGGAGAAATGGTGTGTCCCCAAATGACAGAAATGCACCCTACAAGTCACCCAAGGAAAGAGGAGGAGGGACCCTGTAGGATCCTAAAGGACCAAGCCAGAAGATCTATCTGACTTTCGGGAGCAGGAAGGCAGAACTGAGATCAGATTGTTTGAGGGTTGCATGGCAACAAGGAATTTGGAATCCAACAGAGAGGGAGGATGGGAGTAGATTAGAAGGTGGGTAGGGCTTCTCAAGGAGCTATCACCAAGGAAGGGTCCCTATTTGTCTAGCACTGTATTGGACACATGGTATGTTCTCAGTGGATATTCCATGAATTAGTAAGTGGGACCTGCTGCCTACATGTAGCTTGTTCCTGCAAAGATCAGCTCTTCTGCTGGTACTGATAAGGTAGCACTGCTCACCTAGAGTAACACACACCACCTCCAACTCTTTGCCATCCTCGTTATACCCTCTGATCCTTGCTTCTTTACCTTAGCAATCCATCTTCTGCACCTTGGAGTTTCCAGAGTATAAAACCTCTCTGTGCTTCAATTTCCTTGACTGTAAGATAAAAGGAGTCCTAAGCTCTATATAGGGTTATAGATTTAGAGCTGGAATAAACCTTAGGGGTCATCTGATACAGCTCCCACATTTTACAGGCTCAGAGAGGTGGGAAGTGAATTATCCAAGGTCATCCAGGTAAGGGGCAGAGGTAGTAAGTACGATTTGAAGCCAGGTCTGCTGACTATATTTAACCCTCTTAACACTGTATTCTCAATGCTAACTGTCACCCTTTAGAATTCTCAAGTCAGGAGCCAGGATGGGAGAAAGAACACTGTCTTTGAATTCAGAGGTCTATGTTTGATTTCTAGCACTGCCATTTGCTAGATGTATGACCATGGGAAAATTGCTTTGCTTTTTTGTGCCTCAGTTTGCTCATCTGAAAACAAGTATCCTTAAAGCATTCGTCTTATACACTGGGCATGTCAAATGTGCTTTGTAAACCTTCAAGCATTATAGATCTATGGCATTATTTCCTTCCTTTTCTGTCTTCAGAGACCTGGCTCCCCGAGACCCCTCCGGCACCTCAGACCCCTTTGCTCGCGTATTCTGGGGCAGCCAGAGCCTTGAGACAGTGGTGAGATGGGTTCACATGGAGCCCTGGGAGGGTGGCAGTGGGTACATTGGTCCTAGAGTTGAGCTGGGGAGAAATGACGCCTAAACTATGAGTCTGGGGCTGTTGAGGATGGGGGACCTGAATCAGGAACTGTAGAGTTGGACAATCTCTTGGATTTGGTGCTCTGGAATCATCCTAGGGGATGGATCTGAATCTTCAAGGAGCTAGGGAGAGCCTTTGTAGAAAAAACATACCTGCCTGGGATATACGCTGAAATGTTACTTTTCATTCCCATTTACTTACTCTCTTATTGTCTTCCTGCTTCCTATTATGAGCAGCTAGATTGCATAGTAGTTAGAGCACTGGCCTTGGAGTCAGGAAATCCTGAGTACAAATCCTACCTTGGACACTTACTAGCTATGTGACTCTAAGCAATCACTTCCCCTCTGTTTCTGCCAAATGGGAATGATGATAACACCTGTCTCACAGAGTGGTTATGAATAAAATGAGATTACATACATAAAATGCTTTGAAAACCTTAAAGCATTATATTGATGATGATGATGATTCCAAGAGAATCCAACCCTGTTGGTATACAAAGTTGCCTCTCCTTTCAGACACTGTGCTGTCTTATGTGAGGAGGTGTGCCTGGAACAGTCTTGGGTTCAGAATGGGGGCCAGGCTAGGATCCAGGCTGTTATCTGTTATTGGGAGGGAATGGAAGGGAATCCAGGTAGCTCTCAGGTGGGTAGTGCAGGTTCCCCTCTCCTTCTCAGCTGGCCTTGATGCCCTTCTTATAGACCATCAAGAAGACAAGGTTCCCCCACTGGGATGAGGTGCTAGAGCTTCATGGCGAGGATGGCCCACTCCGAGTGGAGGTCTGGGACTGGGACATGGTGGGCAAGAATGATTTCCTGGGAATGGTGAGTCATCCACCAGAATTAAGAACTTAGCTGTACACCCAATCACCTCCCTGCAAGCCCAGGAGATGGAGTCATGGGACAGGAGGCTTTACAGGCAGAGGATGGGGAGAATGGGATTGGGAAGCCTGGAGGGAGAGTGGGGTGAGCACCATTTGTAATTATATTGAGGGCAAGAGGGTAGACAGAGACAGAGAGAAACAGGTCTCATAGGCATTGATTAGGAGGTTGTAGAAGAAGACAGCATGGGAGTAGTAGATTGAATGCTAAATTTCATTCTGGCACTATTTAATAGCTGTGTGGCCATAGGGAAGTCGCTTATTTCTTTCAGTCCTAGATATCTCTCTATAACTATAGGGAGGCTGGACGAAATCATGGGTCAAAGGACCACCAATTTGGAGCTAAAAGGGATCTTAGAATCCTGAAACTATCCTATTCATCGTATCTTTTAGCACAGAAGAACATAACATAGGTGTAGCCCTTTGCAAATCTTGAAATGCTATATTATTATCATATATTACATATTTTATTATATTATAATTTTATATTATAAATTGTATTTATGTTTATATATTATATATGTAATATAGAAATATATTTATATTATAATATAAAATTATAATATATTAATATTATATATCATATAAAATTATATAATAATATATTATATATTATCAATTATATTAATAATTTTATATAATAACATCAACATGTTATTATTTTATCATTATATCCCATCTTTTTTCAATCATTCCACAATTGATGGGCACCCCGTTAGTTTCCAGTTTATTGCCACAAAAAGAGTAGCTACAAATATTTTGTTCATATGCAAACTGCATTCCCCCTGCCCCCATTTTACAGATGAAGAAAGTGATTCAGGTAGGCAGACGCAGGGTAACTTGCCCAAGGTTAATGTAGGCAATAAGGATTAGGCAGGATTTGAACCTAGATCTTCTGACTGCAGGTCCTATTCCTGTTCTATTGTATCATGACACCCTGTGTCCTAAGCATTCCCCTGACTCTCACCCTGCTTTAAATGGCAAACAGAAGAGTTGGTATTTAATCCCAGGTGGAGTTTCCTTCTGATGTCCTGCTCCAGTGTCCTCCCAGTGGCTGGTTCCGTCTGCTACCCTTTGCCAGTGCTGAAGAGGATGCTGGGTAAATGAAGGCTTGAGAAAGAGCGACCCTTAACCTGAGTGGGATGGGATGACCAAAGATACAGTGTTTTGGAGCCCTTATAGTAGAGGGACATGGAATTCTCATCCCCTCATACATTAAGAACCATCCAAGTCTCCTGTAGAGCCTTGGTTGAGGTCTTTGGAACCCTTTTCTAGCCTTTCCTCTCTTCCCAGGGACCAGGCAAAGAATTTAGGCCTCTTTATCAGCATGGGACTCAACCCTATGACTTGGGTCTTGCCAAAAGGTTCAGTGGCTGGTGCCTCATCCTTTGGCCAAGAGTGATGGTGGCCACTGAATTCTGGGTTGGTGGAAGACTTGGGCCCATTATTGAGATTGTGCCAGCTGGGAGAATGGTCATGGATATGTCTGGTGTGTGTGTGTGTGTGTGTGTGTGTGTGTGTGTGTGTGTGTGTGCATTCATGCATGGTAGAAAAACTCAAAGGTGTAGTAACTGAAGCATTTGGACTTGGACTCGTACTATGTGACGTTGGGCAAGTCCTTATGAAACTCAGTTTCTCCCTCTGTAAAATGAGGTTGTACTAGATGGTCTCTGAGGACTCATAAATCTATGATTTTATGATTCTTTGGTACTTGGAGGAGAGATTTTAGGCTATGGGTAATGGGGATGCCCCTTCCACTGGCTAGCTCCTTGTCCCTTGCCAGAAAAGGCAAATTGAATCCCCATCCTCCAAGGGTACCCATATTCAAGCTGAGATATATCTATGCCCTCCCCTCCCACTTCAAAATGTGAGCCAGTGTGGAGACATCCTCTTGCTGGTGGATGTGTGTGCCCACACCAGCTTACATGTTCTGGTGCTTCCTTCCAGGGGTAAGCTGGGAGCCTTGAGGCTCAAGGTGCGCCTGGCTGAGGAACGCATCTTGCCTTCTGTGTATTACCAACCCCTGATTGAGCTGCTGGTGGAATCTGTTCTGTCCCCGGCCCAGGTAGGTTCCTCTCTCAGGGTCAGGTGTTGGTTTCCCCTTTGGGAGTTATGCAGATTACAGCTGGAGGATTGCGTAGGCTATCTGAGATAATGGATAGAGATCTGGTCTTGGAGTCTGGAAGACCTGAGTTCAAATCTCATTTCTGATGCTTATTAGCTATATGATCCTGGGCAAGGTATTTAACCTTTTAGACCCTCAGTTTTCATATTTTCAAAATGGAGATAAGACCTATAGTAGCTATCTTGAAAAGCAGAGTGAACAGAGAGCTAATCTGCAAGTGAGGAGAGTCCTAACCTGATATGTACTCATTGTGACCCAGGGCAGGTCATTTGACTTGTCAGTACCCTAGGCAACTCTGTAAGATTGGCACTGGTAGAGTGAATTTCCTCACCTGGGAGTTCCCTAAACTAGTGACATCACAGTACCCTATAAAGCATCCATCTCACAAGCTTGTTGAGGTATGAACATTTTAAACTTTAGTGCTGTATAAATGTCAGTAATGATGGTGATGATAGGTAAACGGTTTCCTTTTCTGTCTCATCCGCTTTCCCTCCAGTTCCTAGTCACTTTGACTATGTGGGGAGGTCACATTCTCATCCCACAGAAGAAGTGTGATTGGGCTCTTGTCAGGGTACCCTTGGAGGTTGGGGATTCAAGGAGAACCTTTGGAATTACCCTTTCCTTCCTGTTGTTATATGTCCTAGGATGACACCATGACCCCTCTGGCCATGCTGGATGAAGTGATCTCTGGGGAGAACCGGCAGGACATTGCAACCCAACTGGTGAAGATATTCCTGGGTCGGGGTCTGGCTGTGCCCCTCCTGGACTACCTCAATCTTTGGGAAGTGTCCCGAACCAGTGAGTGACCCTGCCAGTCTATTTCCCACACATAGGACTTCTCATTTCCCAGGAAATGCCAATCTGCTTTGAAAAGCTAGCTCTTAGGTGCCAGTCCCTCCCTTCCTAAAAGCCTCCAAGGGAGTGATTAGCTGCTTACCCAACCCTTAGAGGTAGCCTGAGTGTAATGGGTGGGACAGTGGGCTTGGAGTCAGAGGGCCTGAGTTTGCTGTTCAAAGTACAAGGGTACTTTGCTGTGTACTTACTGTATACTGTGTGGACTTTCTGTAAGTAAATTCCCTGGGCCACAATAATCTCATAGGTGAGATGAAAGGGTTGGATGAATGATCCATGGGGATCTATTCCAGCTTAGACTTTCTGTGATTCTGTTAGTAATCTGACAGATAATGGTTTCTGTCTGTGTCTGTCTTGTCTGTCCATCCATCCATCCATCCATCCATCCATCCATCCATCCATCCATCCATCCATTCATCCATCCATTCATCCTCTCTCTCTCTCTCTCTCTCTCTCTCTCTCTCTCTTTCCAAAAGAGAGGGATCCCACTCAGGGGGATGTGATGTGATGATGATGATGGAGGACCAAGCTATTTTCTTGCTTCTGTTGAATCCACTAAGAAGATTAATTTTTGAATAAGAAAAGGATGGAACAAAATGGCTATTCAGGCAGTCAATAAGCATTTATTATATGCCCACTATGTGCCAGGCACTGTGCTAAGCACTAGGGATACAAAGAAAGGCAAAAGGCAGTCCCTGCCCTCAAGGAGCTCACAGTATAATGGAAAAGACAATATGCAAACAACTCTGTGAAAACAAGATAAAGAGAGGGTAATTTGATACCCAGAATAAATAAGTGGGAAAGTAGTAAGAGATTCCCTTGATCCAATTCCACAGATATTTTTTAAATACCTATTAGATGTTAGGCATCATGTCACAGAAGCCGGAGAACTAGCAGAGCTGAGTTTGAGTCCCACCTCTGGTGTGTGCATGTGTGTGTATGTGTGTGTGTGTGTGTGTGTGTGTGTGTGTGTGTAAACACATATGGAGGATGGTGGTGTTGTGTGATTCTGGGCAAATAAGTCCTCCCTCCTCCTTCAGTGCTCTTCCAGGCAGCTCTCTGTGATTACAAGTTGCAGAGAAGGTGCTAACCTGCATTGGTAGATGGAGTTCTCTCCTTTGGGAGTTCCTTGTACCAAGGAGATCACAAGCCCCATTAAAAAACAAAGGATGTTTGGCAGGCACTGGAGATGTAAAGACAAAAGTGAAGCAGTTCCTGACCTCAAGGAACTTACATTCTAGGGAGGGGTAAAGCATAGGCTCATAGATTTGAATGAGAAAGGAAGCCAGTGAGTCCAACCCTTTCATTTTACAGTTGAGGAAACTGAGGCAAACAGGGTGAAGTAAGTTGCCTAGGGTCACACAGCAAGTAAGTGTCTGAGATCAGTGCTCTATCCATTGTTCCATTTGGACACAGATGTAAATACAACATAATTCCAAGTGGGAAGGAATGAGATGAGAGGGTTCAGGAAAAGCTTCAAATAGGTGACACCTGAGTTGACCCCAGAAGGGAGGTAGTAGGCATCCATGGAGGAGAAAATGAGGAGAGAAAGCATTTCGGGTATGAAAACAAAGACATGGAGTCAGGAGGTGGAATGTAGAGGTCAAAGAATGACTGGTAGGCCACTTTGACTGAAACTGAGTATATGAAGGAATATTGGAGATATTCAGGGGAGCCATATTTTTGAAGGCTCTAAGTGCCAAGTTGAGGCATTTGTACTTTATTTTAGAGGTAATAGGGAGCCATTTCTGAGCCAAGGTAGTGAATGGTCATACTTGTGTTTTAGGGATATTAATGTTGGGAGTTGTGAGAAGAATGAATTGGAAAGGCAAGATACTAAAAGCAGGGAAACACATTAGAAACACTCTCTGTAGTTCAGGAAATAAGTGATAAGGGTCTAAATTAAGCAGTGCACTCATGAGGATTGAGAAGGGGGCAGATTTGAAAATGTGGAAGTAGAATCAAGACTTGGCAAATACTTGGATATGAGGGGTGAAAAAAGTCAAGAGAAGGCTCATGGATGACCTTGAGGATATAAATCTGGTGTCTCCAGAGAAGATGGTGCTATCTTAACAAAAATATAGAAGTTTGGAGTAGGGTTTGGGGGACAGGGTTTGCTGGGGGAAAAAGAATGATGAATTCTGTTTGGGGCATGTGGAGTTTGAGATGAATGTGAGATAGCTATGGGGAGCTGTCCAGCAGGCAGTTCAAACTGTTCAGCAGAGAGATTCTGACTGCATGTAAAGGGTATCCCAAACGTTTCAGTGCAGTGTTAAGCCTTACTAGTCAACAGACAATAAATCGCCAATAAACATTTATTAAGCTCCTACTATGTGCCAGGCACCATGTTAAGTTTAATAGATTAAAAATACACTTAGACTTTGAGACATCAAGTTTAGCTTTGGAAGTCATCTGTACAGAGATGCTATCTGAACTGAGGGAACTAATGAGATTACCAAGAGATGAAGTATATAGAGAAGAGAGGGAATAGGACAGAGCACTAAGAGATAGTCATAAGGAAAGAGGCATTTATTTTAAAATAAGTTTTTATTGATATCTTCTGTTTCTTCCTTCCTTCCTTCCTTCCTTTCTTTTTTGGTGAGGCATCTGGGGTTAAGTGACTTGCCCAGTGTCATATAGCTAGTAAGTTTCAAGTATGTGAGTCCAGATTTGAAGTCAGGTCCTCCTGACTCCAGAGCCAGTGCTCTATCTGCTGTGCCACCTAGATGCCCCTGATATCTTCTGTTTCTTACACCATTGTAGTTATCCCAAATATCTATCCCCCTTCCCTCCTAGAGAACCATCCTGTATACTGAATAGTACTTTTTACAGAGAAAAAAATCAACATAATTGATTGACACTTTGAAAAAGTCTGAAAACATGTGCAGTGGGTAACACTTGTATATATCCCACCTTCCTGAAGTGTATCTTCTCATATCTCTTTATTCAGGTGCTGCTCAATCTTTTTTTTAAAATAAGTGTTTAATTGATATTTTCTGATTCTTACATCAGCATAATATCCCATGTATTCCTCTTCTTCTCTGATAGTCATTCCATATGACAAATATGATTTTTTGGAGGGGGAAGAGTCAACAAATCTGATTGATGCATTGAAAAAGTTCAAAACCATGAGCAATGGGCAACATCTGTGGACATCCCAGCTTCATGAAGGGATAGGTTGGGACTGTCTTTTCATATGTCTTCATTCTAGTCCCACTTGATCTTTATAATTTTGTTACATTTGCTTTTGACTTGTTGGTGTGTCACTGTTCTCATTTATGTTGTTGTAGTCACTGCGCATATCATATTCCTGGCTCTGCTGACTCCGCTGAATCAGTTCATGTAAATCTTTCCATGTGTCTTTGTGTTCATCACATACATCATGTCTTTCAGCACAGCAATATTCCATTCCATTCATGCACACAATTTGTTTAGCCATTCCCCAAAGAATGGGTATCTATTTTGTTTCTAGTTCTTTGCTATCACAAAAAAAGTGCTGCTATAAATATTTTATGGTATATGGAGACTTTCTACTTATTTTTATAGTAATTTTGTTTATTTTTAGTGTTCTACAATCATTACCATATAACTTAGATATTTTCTCCTCCCTCCCCCCTCCCTCCCCGAGATAGCATACAATTTTATATAGGATCTATACATACATTCCTATTAAATACATTTTCACTATAGTCATGCTGTGTAGAAGAATTATAATGAATGGGAGAAATCATATGACAAACCAAAATGTAATACACACAAAAAAATGATCTGCTATATTCTGCAATTAAATTCCATAGTTCTTTCTCTGGATGTGGAAGGCATTTTGCCTTAGAAGACTGTTGAGAATTTTTTTTAAGTCCTTGCATTGCTATGAAGTTCCAAGTCCACCAGAAAAAACTCTCACATATTGTGGTCGTTGCTGTGCACAAAGTTCTCCTGGTTCTGCTCTTTTCACTCAGCATCAGTTCATATAAGTTTTTCCAGGCCCCTCTGAAGTCCTCCTGTTCATCATTTCTTATAGCACAATAGTATTCCATTACATTCATATACCATAACTTATTCAGCTATTCCCCAAATGATGGGCATCCCCTTGATTTCCAGTTTTTGGCCACCACAAAGAGAGCTGCTATAAATATTTTTGTACATATGGGACCCTTTCCCATTTTCATGATCCCTTGGGGATATGGGACTTTTTACTTATTGATGGATTCCTTGGGGGACAAGTCAGTAATGGGGTCTCTGATGCAAAGGGTATGAATATTTTAGTCACTTTATTTGCATAATTCCAAATTGCTTTCCAAAGTGGTTGTAGCATTCTATAGTTCCCCCAACAATGTATGAGTGTGCCTATCCTTCCACAACCCCTTCAATATTGACTAAGTGCGTTACTATATTCCAAGCATTGGGGGTACAAAGGGAAAAGTAAAATTGGTCCTGCCCTCAAGGAACTTACATCCATTGAGGAAGATGAATGTTGATTTGTGGGTATATATAAAACAGACACAGAAGGAGAAGTGAAAGATCTTACCCTTGATTCCATTGAGCGAGACAACATGTTCATTTGTGGGTATATACAATATTGATACAGAATGATTTGGGGAAGGAATGTCATTAACAACTTTTGAGGAGGGGATCAGCAAAGGCCTCATGAAGGTGGAAGTACTACAGCTAAGTCTTGAAGGAAGACTTGCGATTCCAAGATGAACAGATGAGGAAGGAAATACTATTGCAGGCATGTGCAGCCAGTGCAATGATACAGAGATGGGAGATGGAATATGGTAGATGAGGAACAGTAAAGATTAGTTTGACCAGGTACACAAGATAAGTAATGTGTAATAAAGTTGGAAAAGTAGTTTGGGGCTGGATTGTGAAAGACTTTACATGGCAATCAGAAGAGTTTGTATTTGAACCTAGAAGTAGTAGGTATTTACTGGTATTTATTGAGTTGGAGAAAGACATGGTTGGACCTATGCTTTAGGAATATCACATTGGTGACTACATGGGAGAAAGACTGGAAAAGAGAAAGAATTGAAGCAGGGAGATATCTATTAAACCTGAAGAGACCTTTAATATCATCTCTAGTCTATAACTTTCATTTTCCAGATAAGGAAATTGAGGACCAGAGAAGGTAAAGGCCTTAGCCCCAGTCACATAGGTTTCTAGGTGGTGAAGCTGGGAATTGAGGACTTGTCCTCTGACTCCAAACCCAGTGCTTTTCCCACTCTGTTAGGCTTCCTCCCTTCCTGTTGGTCTGTTCCCCAAAGACCTTCTGGATGTGAAAAGTTAGCTGGCTCTGTGCACCTGTCCTGAAGATTTCTCCTCTTCAGATACCATCCCATTGACTACCTAGGGCACCATACTGGGGATGCCCCAGACACCATCCTGAGGCAAGGGGAGGTGCCCAGAGCACAAAGATTTCCATGCATGGCCCTACCCCCTGCTCCAGAGGCCATGTCCCTTCTCTTACAGCGGATCCCAATACCCTCTTTCGCTCCAACTCTCTGGCCTCCAAGTCCATGGAGCAGTTCATGAAGGTAAGTGATATCACAGAATATGAGGTCTCCTGGGACTTCCCCTGCTCCAAATTCTAGCTCTGAGATGTCAGACTTAGGCCTCATCTTTTTGGATAGAATAATTCTGATTTGAATAGGGGAGGGGGAGATAGAAGAGAAGTCTGGTTTCAGTCAATAGGGACAGGGCAGTATCCTGTCTCTCACATTGCTCCCCTGAGGCTAGTCTATCATAGAGTCAGAGAACTTGGGTTCAAATCCCATGTCTGATGCTTACTACCTGTGTATCCTTGGGTAATTTTCTTGTGCATTAGTTTCCTCAACTGTAAAATAAAGGAGTTGAGTTACAAGGGACTCTGACCAGCTCTAAATCTATGGCCATGTGGCCTCTCTGGACCCCAGTTTTCTCTGTAAAATGAGGGGGTTGGAATAGATGAGTTTTCCAGTCCCTCCCAGCTCTCAAACTCTTTTCCTAGGCCCCATTCCAAGGTCTGGTTCATCTTTATCTCTGGGTTGCACCCTCTTTTTTTTTCTGTCTGCTTCTCGCCTGTTCTTTCCTGCAGTTGGTGGGTACACCTTATCTCCATGAGGTCCTCAAGCCTTGTGTCAACCGCATCTTTGAAGAGAAGAAATATGTTGAGCTGGACCCATGTAAGATAGAGCTGACCCGGTCCAGGTAAGTAGGCGAATTGGCCTTTTGGGGTCAGAGAGATAGAGGAGGAGGAGGAAAAAGAGATAGATGATTAAGTAGATATGCCCCCATTCCATCCCAGAAATCATAAACCTAGGGCTAGATTGCTCTGCCTAGTTCCTCCAGATTAACCTAGGCTGCATCCTGGATATGATCCTTCCCCAAATTCTGGGGATAGGTTTTTGTAGGGAAGCCATTCCAAACCCTGAGTTTCCATTCTTGGTTCTGGTGGTTCAGGCGGTCTTGGACCTGGTTTGCTTGTCATTTGTCTGACTTTGGTCACAGGTTCATGTGGTCATAGATTTAGAGTGAGAAGGACCCTTAAAAGCCATCAGAACCAACCCACTCATTTTACAGATGAGGAAACTAGGACCCAGAGAGGTTAAATGACTCACTCAGGGTCATACAGCTAGTATAGAGACCTGACTGCTCAGAGTCAGGAAGGGCTGGATTCAAATCCCTCTTTAGACACTTATTTGCTGTGTGACCTTCGGCAGCTCACTTAACCTCTGTTTGCCTCAGTTACTTTATCTATAAAATAAAGGGTTTGGGTTTAAAGGCCCCTAAGGACTGATCTTCTAGTTCTAAGATCAGTGGTCCTGCTGTGATCCATGAGCCTAAATATCGAGCAATCTAACCCTTCTGGAATCCCCAGTCCAGAGCCCTATTCATTATATTTCATGTATAATGTATATAATGCAAGGTCCAAATGCATATAAATATAAAGTCTTCTCCATTCTCAGTTTTTGGGGGGCAAGGGTGGACTTGTCCCTGGGTTTGTCACCTCCCAGATGGAAAGAGCACCCCAAGGATCTCTGCCTGAGCTTGGGAAGTTCAGGAGGCTGAGGGCTTGGGGTGGAGATAGTGCTTTTGCTTCAAGCTGAGCTGGAAACAGGTTGGGCTCAGGATCAGGCTAGAGCAGCCCTTCAGCTGATCTGAGCTGGAGCAGAAGGGAGGATGGGCCAGGAAAGGGTGGGTGAAGGGTCAGGGCATAGGTTCCTGGGAGATTGCTGGGCCACCGGAAGTGGGGGTGAGGGAGCACCAGGAAGACTGGGGCAGAAGGGGAGGCAGGCCTTCAGGGAGAGCTGGAGAGTCCAGAGAAGGGTGATAGGGGTGGAGAGCTTGAGGGATTCTCTCCGAAGGTGGAGAATTGCCTATGAGGAGATGGAGGGAAAGGAGCAGAGCCTGAGGGAAGGGGGGATGATGCGAAGCTAGTCAGTCCACAAATGTTATGAAGCCTATAATATGTCCTGGGCATTGTGCTAAGTACCTGAGGATAGCAAGAAAGACCAAACCATGATCCCTGCTCTCCAGGAACTCTCATTCTAATGGGGGAGAAAAGATGCCAATAACTAAGTACAGGGAAGATACAAGGACAAATGGAGGGTAATCCCAGAGAGAATGCAATAGCATTGGGGTGGGGTGGGGTAGGGCACAGGAACAGACTCTTAGAAGGTAGGATTTGAGCTGAGTCTTGAAGGAAGCCAGGGGAACCAAAAGGCAGAGGAGAGGAGAGAGCATTGTAAGCATTGAGGGTAGACAGTACAAGGGCATGAGATTGATGGATGGAGGATGGAACTTGAGGAACAGTGACATCATTGGATTGAAGAGAAGGGGGTAGGAAGGAAGGTGTAAGAAGACTGAGAAAGTCAGAAGAAGCCAGGCTAGAAAGAGCTTAGAAGCCAAAAGGAAGATTTGATGTTTGGTCCTGGAGATAATTGGGAGCTGTTGGAGCTCATTGAGAAGAGGGGGGACATGGTTAGACCTACACTTTAGGTATATTCATCTGACAGAGGAGCGGAGGGTGAATTGGAGCTGGGGATACCAATTACAGGGTTGTTGTAGTCTAGGGAAGAGATGCTGAAGGTCTGAACTGGGAAGGGAGAGAAGGGGATGTGGAGGGGAGATGTAGTAGGAGATGGTGGGAATGAGCAGACTTGGTAGAAGGATCCTCAATCTAGAGCCGGAAAGGACCTCAGAGGCCATTGAGGAAGATTAAATGATTTCCCCACAGGTAAATGTCAGACATGACATTTACACAGGTAAATTACACAGTTCATCACACAGGGAAATGTCAGATATGGGATTTAAACTGAGATATTCTGAGTGTTCTTTCTCTTAAACTATGTTGCCCAAGAGAGGAGAGACAGACAGAGAGACAGACAGGGAGACAGAGAAAGAGAGAGAGGATGGAGAGAGGAGGGAAGGAGAGAGAGATAGAGACAGGGAGAGAAGGAGGGAGAGAGACAAGGTTAGGGTTAGGTTAGAGAGAGACACACACAGATGGAGAGAGAGAGGGAGCGACAGAGAGAGACAGAGAGAGAGAGATGGAGAGACACAAGGGGGCACAGAGAGAGAGAGAGAGAGAGAGAGAGAGAGAGAGAGAGAGAGAGAGAGAGAGAGAGAGAGAGAGAGAGTTTTTTCACCTTTAGGAGGGTGTTAATGAAGGTAGTGAAAATAGAGGAGTCTGGCAAGCTGTTCCAGGACCTATAAATAAATACCCTGGTCCAGGATACAGGAGTGGGCAGCTGATATATGAGGAAGGGGTTCACAGAGAGGGCACAGCTAAGGACTGGCCAGTAAGGCTGAGACTTCCCAGACAAAGGGCATTCTCTACCCTTGGAGAATATACCCTTAGAACCCACACTTCAAGCTTCAAGAAAGGAGGACCCATTTCCCCCCACCCCACCAAAGCCAAGACCCCCTTTCATCTATTCTCTTTTGAATTTCCCCAGAGGCATCAGAGCTGGTTGCTAAGCAACTGGTCTCAGGGGATGCAGAGGAGGGTGGGGTCTTTCCTTCCATTGTCTGAGAAGGCCCCAGGGGTCAGGGTATCTTCTAGGTCCTGAGAAAATCATACGGTCAATTTGTTAAAATAAGCCCCATTTATGGGCTAATGGGAGAAGTAACATTTGTCCACTTTTACAAGAACCTCATGGAGAAGATACCCCTGGAATTTGATTTCTATTCTATTTGTGATCCGGGGTAATCTATTCCACAGTAGAGAATAGTAATCTGTTCCATGGAGAGAGGACATAGTGGAGGGACTTTAGGCCAGATATACCCCCCTGAATTTATAATATGCAGGGAATGTTTCTGCTACTTCCTCTGGTTAAATCATTCAAATGCAGGTGTGATTGTCCCTTAACATAGCTTTGTTTATTAGACACTGAGAGGATATGTGCCCCCTTAGCTGAGGTTAGAATGAGTGAAGGACCCCTAGAAGATACTCAGACCCAGAGTGTGCCCTCCTTCCTATATGTAAGCAATGTTGCCACTCGCTCAGCAGGGCATGATTTCTCATTCATTTAAAGCATTGGGGATGGGCTCTACCCTAACTTATCCAGCATCCAGCCAATATCTGATGGACAAGAGACAAGCATCAGAGAGATTGCTGGCCCATGGGTAGAGTTATCATCTCTAACTGGAAAAGGGCATCTCCCCATGAAGCTACCTGTCCCGTCTAAGATTATATTAAGTCTGGCTCCTGCCAAACTCTGCCCTGAGCTCTGCCCAGATCACTAAGCCCACTAAGCCTGGAGTTGGGGGAAGGACATAGCCCAGAGATGGGGCTCAGGATAGTCTAGGAGCCTTGACTAGGAGGAGTTCTGCATTTCATCCCCATCTTATTCTGCACAATTCTAGCCTGCCAGTTCTGCAAGGAAGAGCTCCTAGAAATTAAATGGTGGAGCTGGAGGGAAGCTTGGGGCAGAGAATGTTAGAGCCAGAGGAGAGAGAAGCTAGTCCAGTTTGCTCATTTGACAGCTGGGGAAGCTGAGACTCCCAGAAAGGGAAGGTGGCTTGTCTGAGATCATACCAATATTAATGGCAGAGTCCCCCCTACTAGACCATAAGCTCCTTGAGGGCAGGACTATGTTATCATAGCCTCACAGGATTTAGAGTTGTAAGCAACTTAGAATCTTAAATGTCAAAATTGGAAAGGACCTTAGAACTTAGATGGTCAGAGCTGGAAGGGGCCTTGGAATGTGCATGTCAGGACCTGGAGAAGCCTTAGAACAGGGGATTCCAGAGCTGGGAGAGAATTTAGAACATAATATCAGAGCCAGATGCTCAGTCTTTTATAGGGATTGATGAGGACAAATGGGGAAACTGAGGCCCAGAGAGGGGGAAATGTCTGAGGTGACACAGTGAGTTAACATCAGGGTTTCCCCATCTAGCTCATAAGTACCTTCTAGGTAGAACTGGAAAGGATCTGAGAGACTGGTCCAATCTACTCATTGTATAGATGGGAAATACCCAGGAAATAAAGGCATTTGCCCTGATCACACAGGTATAAAGGTGCTGAGCCCGTATTTGAACCAGACCTAAACTTTATGTGGTGCTTCCTCTCCTAATCGCCCCTCGATTCCCCTGGATGCCTATAAGAGACCTTGTGGAATGGGCTGAAATTCAGCTAAGCTTCCTTGCCCAGGGCAGAAACCCCCACCAAGCTGCAGGGGACCTGAACGAGCCCTCGGGGCAGCTCATGACCCTTTGCCTGACTTGGGTTCTGTCCCTCTAGGAGAATCTCCTTCAAGGGCACTCTGTCAGAGGAGCACGTTCGGGAAAACAGCCTGGGGCTGCTGACAGGATACCTGGAAGAGATCCTGGAGGCCATCACGAGTTCAGTGGACAAGTGTCCTCCAGCCATGAGAGCAGCTTTCAGACAGCTGCACAGGAGGGTGGAGGAGCACTTCCC
This sequence comes from Notamacropus eugenii, assembly GCF_028372415.1. Classification (NCBI taxonomy): domain Eukaryota; kingdom Metazoa; phylum Chordata; class Mammalia; order Diprotodontia; family Macropodidae; genus Notamacropus; species Notamacropus eugenii. Next base: position 33,066,311 of record NC_092875.1, read on the forward strand.
TGAGACAGAGCATGAGGTGGGAAGAGGCACAGGATGGGCTTGTGAGCATGGGGGCAGGGGGAGCCAGGTACAGTGTGGAGGCCACTGCACATGCATCCAGCGCACTTAGAAACTTCACAACTGATTCATACACAAGCTGGTGAGGAACCTAGGTCAGGTGCTGTTGTTTTCCCTTTATAACTGGGAAAACTGAATCCCAGAAAGCATAGAATATCAAGACTGGAAGGGTCCTCAGACATCAGAACTAGGAGGAGCTTTAGAACAGAGAACGTCTGAGCTGGAAGGGGGCTTAGAACAGGGAATGTCCGAGTTGGGAGGGGCCTTGTAACAGAATATCAGAACCAGGAGGTGTGGAAGAGAGTTCTTAACCCCCTTATTTTAACGAAGAGAAAACTGGGGTCAGAGGACTTGTGATGTCTGCCGGCTCTGCAGAGCCAGGCCTAGAACCCAGCTGTCTTGTCTCTTGATAAGTAAAGAGAGAAATTGAGAGATGGAGAAACTCTTTTCTCCCCACCCCATAGAGTCAGGGACCCAGGACTCTCCTCCCTCCCATAGCTGGGACTTCGAAGGTGGAACTTTCAGACAAGGTCAAGCTGGGAGCTAACAGGGGCCACACCAGACAGGGCCCTTGGTCTCATAATTGCAACCAAGCAGATGAAGATGTACCTTGTATACAGTAGATGCTTAATACATACTCACTGATTGTTTTTTAACATTCCCCAGTAAAGCTACCTGAGTCTCTGGTCACTTGCACTGGGACTGGTATATTCCTGGTTCTCTCTAGTGAGAATCCTAGAACATAGAACAATATTCCCAAAAACCCCAGGTCACCTTTCCTTCAAAGAGAATGAGATGTGTGATTACCTGGACAGCTAGGTGATGAAGTATATAGATTATTGGACTCCGAGTCTGAAGAACTGAGTTCAAATGTTGCCCCTGACACTTGCTAGCTGTGTGTGGTGCCAAGCAAGTTGGTTAACTGCTCTCTGTCTCAGTTTCCTCATCTGTAAAATGGGAATAATGAGGCTCAAATGAGATCATTCCTCTCCATAGGTTATCTCATTCGATCCTCATGACTCTGTGAGGTGGATGGTGTTATTGTCCTTATTTTACAGATGAGGAAATTGAGGCCCAGGGAGGTTAAGTGATTTGCCTAAGGTCACCCTAGTTGTTTCAGAGGTGGTGGTTGAACCAAGCAGAACAGGGTGGTAAGAAGTGCGGTATAAAGCGGCTCTGATTCTGACTCGTCCCTCCCTTCCCCCAACTCTCCCCAGGGGATTGAGTCAATGAGACACTGGCAGAGGGTAAAATTAGCCTGGAACAATGGGGGTGAGTGGGAGGCTTTGAGGAAACATTGGGGAGCAGGGATCTCAGTAACAGAAGCCCAATGATGCCTGGGGAAGCAAGCTGGGGTGCGAGGGTCTCTCTCTCCTAGCATCCTCTCCCAGTGTCTCCCCGAAGGAGGTTCCCAGGGAACCAGGACACCAAGCTGGGACAGAGACACCCTGAAATTGTTCTGGAAGTACCAGTTTCCAGATGAGGCTGTGGGATAGTGAGATGCCCCCAGGGATGCTGGCTCAAGCAGAGAAATAGGGATGTGATTCTTGTCTGGCATAGAACTCCAGGACTTTAAGAATTGGTCAGGACCCCAGAGACCAATGACGCCAACCTACCCTTGAACAAAGATTGCCCCTTTAGCATCCCCAGCAAATGGCTACCCAACCTCAGCTTGTAGACCTCCCCTCCTGAGACAGCTCACTGCCCACTGGGGACAGCCCCAATTGTTGGGAAGTTATTCCTTACATCTAACACTTTCTCTGTAGCTTCTACCCTTTTTTTTTTCCTGGTCCTGTTCTAGTTTCCTTCTTAAATACAACCCTAAAAAACTCCCAGTCACCATCCCCATAACCCCATCAGCTGACAGTGGTGGGGAACCTGCATGCTCGAGGCCACATGTGGCTTATTTGGTCAAAGGGCTGCACTTGAGGACCTAAAGGGCCACATGTGGCCTTGAAGCTGCAGGTTCCCCAATCCTTCACCAGCACATACAGAGACATACTAACAAACAAAGCCTGAGTACTCTTCTCAAAGGCTAAATATAACCAGGATAATGGGTGGGGTAAGATGGGCAGGGAAGTGGGAAGTTGGCATTTTGGGCTGCTGAGAAATCGGATTCGAGATGCCAGCTGCATCCTGGATGGGATGTTAGTGGTGGTGGGGCAGACTCCCTGCCAGCCACAATGAGCTGGGGACAGATAGTTTGAGAGAGAGCTCTGGATCTTTGACAACTCACCCTGGATTTCATGCCACCTTCAGAAGTATTGATCATCGAGTGGCTTTGAATCATAGCATTTGGAACTTTAGAAACATCTTGTCCAACTTCCTAATTTTACAAATGGGAAAACTGAGACCCAGAGAAGGGAAGTCACTTTTGGGGGAAATGTTTCATTGATCAATCAACTAAGCAAGCATTTATTAAGCCCCTGTGATGTGCCAGGCTTTGTGCTAGGAACAGGGCAGACAATCTTACCTCAAGGAAATTGTATTGATGCCCTTTCTTTTTTCGTTCTGTCAAATCCTTGGGACTTCCCAATGACCCACCTTCCCCTAATAGAACCCTTCCTTGTTACAAAGGACAGTTAAGCAGATTGAATCAACCTATTATCCATATCTGAAAAGATATGTCTCATCCTATAGTCTCCCACTTTTCTGACACTATATCACCATCAGTCCTCTGGAAGTTACAATTGTCCCTGCATGGATCAAAGTTCTGAAGATTTTCAGTATTGTTTTCTTTAACTCACCATGGCCACTGCATAAATTGTTCTCCAGTTCTGCTTGTTTTGTTATGCACCATGTTGTGCAAATCTCCCCAGGTTTCTCTGGAACCTGAGACCATTCCCTGGGACTGATCTACCAAGTCATTGATTAAGATCTGCAATGGTAGAGGGAGTTTCCAGACTGGGAGTTCTCATAAAGTGGCTTTTCCAAGGTCATACAATAATGGAGCCAGGTCCTCCTGCCACAAATCTAGTCTTATTTTCCACTGTATCACTGCCTCACTTTCCCCATCTTACAAAAAACGAGAACAATAGCGAGAAGCGCCTTGGCTGTGATGGCCAACATCAACCTCCTCCATCACACTGGGGGTTTGTTCTCTTTGTGATCTCTAGAATGTGAAGTATGTGGCCATCAGCGGCTTTCTCTTCCTTCGGTTTTTTGCTCCTGCCATTCTCACCCCAAAGCTCTTTGATCTCCGGGACCATCATGCTGATCCTCAGACCAGTCGCTCCCTGCTGCTACTTGCCAAGGTGTCTGTGGTGCTGGTGGTGTTGGGGACCATTTCACAGGGGGAAGATGATATGAGACTGGGGAGGCCTCACACCCAATGTGCCAGATGCCCCTGGGAGACAGCACAGATCTTGTGCCCATTAATCATTCAATCAACCTTAGTATGACTCAGGTGATTAGACCATTCTTAGGCATCGCAAGCTCAGTGAAGTTTTGGAAGGAGATGGGGGGAAATGCCTGGAGCAGGGGCTCTCAGGTTTGAGGGAATCAGAAGAAGGGAGAAGGGATTAAAGATGAAATTGTCTGGCTCTGGGACTGTTCTTCCTTAGGGCAAGAATCTTATCCAGAGGGACATTGGCCTTCTGCTGGTCCCTTTTTCATTTAGTTACATTAGCAATTGGCTGGGAGTTGGGACACAGAATTTCTTTTGCTCATTTGGTCCTTCTCCTGACAGAATTCTTCAGCCCTGAGCTGGCCCCTCTTCTGGGTTCAACAATGGGGAGTGGGCCAAGGAGAAAGTGTCTTCATAATAAATGGGGTCTTGTCCCATTGTTTACCTCCTACCAGGCTGTACAGAGCATTGGCAATCTGGGCCAGCAACTGGGTCAGGGAAAGGAGCAATGGATGGTCCCCCTACATCCCTTCCTCCTCCAGAGCATCACCCGGGTGAAGGTTTTCTTGGACAAGCTGGTGGACATTGATGCTGGAGGTAGTGAGTTCTGCTGGCTGGGCTGTGACCATCTCTCCTCTCACATCTTCAGGGCCTCTCCTCATTCTGTCCTGGGATACGACTTGAATCTGAGCTCTCTCCCTTCCCCTCCCTCCCTTTCCCCTCTTTTACCTTCCCTTTTCCTCTCTCTTCCCTCCCCTCCTCCTCTTCCTCTCTTCTCCCTGCTCCTCTCCTTCTTCCTCCCTCTCTCCTCTACCTTTCTCTCTCCCTTCCCCCTCTTTCTTTAAGCATATGGAGGAACCATAGAATAGTAAGTGCATTGGGTGCTGGACTTGGAGTTGAATTCTTCATTTGATACTCGAAGCATCAGACCATTCTCAAAGCCTACCAAGTCATTGGTTAAGATCTACAATGATAGAGGAAGTTCCTAGACAGGGTGTCCTCATATGCTGGTAAAATCACCAATTGTTTAAGTAATTTTGCCTGCGTATGGATTTTGTTTTGCGCCTTTTGGGACATCTCATATTGGGGTATATTCAATGGAAACATAGAACAGGGACTGTCACAGCTGAGAGGGGCCTTAGAGCAGAGAATGTCAGGAATGGGAGGGGCCTAAGTACAGGCGATGTCAGGGCTGGGAGGGGGCTTTGGAGATCACCCAGCCCACTCACTTCATTTTACAGTTGAGAAAGCTTGGGGTTCAGGATAGTGGAGTCCTGCCCCACAATATACAGCCCATAAGTGGCAGACTGGAGAGTAGAACCCAGGTCTTCTCACCCCTAGTACAGTGTTCTTTTCCTTTTGCCATCCCACTTTCCTTGAGGTCATCAACATATGGAGCAGTATATAGTTTTATTCAATGCTAAATGAATGAGGTGGGTGGAGACCTTTGGATCTTCTTCAATCATCCGGCATTCATTCACTCACTCCATCATTCTGTCAGTAAGGCAGCTGGGTTTAAGCAGGGCATATGTGGGGGGAGGTGGCAGCAGTCCCATCCCTCCTGCTGGGGCACTTGCTGGGCATCCTTGGTCCAGCAGCCCAGTCCAGAACCTAGGTGCTGTCCAAGAAGTAAGAGAAGTGGCTTGTTTGCTACTCGAATCTGGAGAATTAGAAATTCCTGGGCCCAGAGGGGTGGGGACAGGCTGTGGCCTCATTCCCTCTCCGGTCCTCCCCCAGCCCTGGAGGCCCAGCCACGGCTCCTGTTCTCCCCATTGGCGGTCATCAAGGAAGGCTACCTGCATCTTCGGAAGGCAGAGGCTGGGGCTCTTGTCCCCCGTTTTGCCTTCAAGAAGAGGTACTTTTGCCTTAGCCGTGAGACCTTCTCCTATTCCAAGGGTCCTGAGTGGCAGGTAAGGCTGCTCTGAGAGGTGCCTTGAGGAGGGAGGGGAGAAAAGAAGAGAAGGGAGGAAGGAGGAGGGTTAAGGGCAGAGGAGGGGAAAAGGGAAGAGAAGAGGGAGCAGACAAGAGGGAGGGGAGGAGGCAAAGGAGAGAGGAGGGGGAGGAGAAGGGGAGAGAAGGGAAAAGGGGACCTTCAGTGCTCTGTTTTCCCATCCCTTTCCTTCTCTTCTACTCCCACTGCCCCCAGTTCTGGCTACTGAGCACTGCCCCCAGTTCTGGCTACTGAGCACTGTAGCTTGCTCCAACATTCACATGAGTACAGTGGGATCCTGGCCCTACCCACTCCCCAACTGTATAAAATGACGTTGGATTAAATGATTGTGAAGGTCCTATCATAGCTAAATGTTTGAGCCTTTTGTGGTCAGCCTATGACACGTGATGAACGTTACTCACAGGTAGACAGATGCATTCCAGCCCACTCCCATGAGAAAAGTGCTGCACAAACTTTAAATCATTCTGTCAATATGTTACCATCATCTTCCTCAATCAAGCATTTATTTATTTCCTCCTGTGTGTCAGATCCCTCGAGAAGTGTTGGAGATACAAGGCCATGATTGAGTTAGACGTTTCCCCTCAAAGAGGCTACATTTTATCTGGGGAGACAAGATAGACACACATACAAAGGGAATTTTATTATATTCAGCCTTAGTTTTATCAACTGTAAAGTGGGGATGATGATGACAGCTGTCTCCCAGGGTTGTTGTAGGGAGCAAATGAGATCATATTTGTAAAGTGCTGTGCGAATCTTTTTTTTTTATTAATTTATTTAACTTTTAACATTCATTTTCACAAAATTTTGGGTTCCAAATTTTCTCCTCATTTGTCCCCTCCCCCCACCCCAAAACACCAAGCATTCTAATTGCCCCTACCACCAATCTGCCCTCTCTTCTATCATCCCTCTCTTCCCTTGTCCCTGTCTTCTCTTTTGTCCTGTAGGGCCAGATAACTTTCTATACCCCTTTACCTGTATTTCTTATTTCCTAGTAGTGAGAACAGTACTCGACAGTTGATCCTAAAACTTTGAGTTCCAATTTCTCTTCATCCCTCCCTCCCCACCCATTCCTTTTGGAAGGCAAGCAATTCAATATAGACCATATCTGTGTAGTTTTGCAAATGACTTCCATAATAGTCGTGTTGTGTAAGACTAACTATATTTCTCTCCATCCTATCCTGCCCCCCATTGCTTCTATTCTCTCTTTTGATCCTGTCCTTCCCCAAAAGTGTTGACTTCTAATTGCTCCCTCCTCCCATTACCCTCCCTTCCATCATCCCCCCACCCTGCTTATCCCCTTCTCCCCCACTTTCCTGTATTGTAAGATAGGTCTGTGCAAATCTTAAAGTGTAATGTAAGTGCTAGATATTTTTATTATTGGCAGTAGTAATAATACTACTAGTCGTAAAGTAGTGGTAATGATAATAGTAATAGTAGTGGTAATATTAATAGAAGTAGTATTATTTTAATTCTTTATTTAAATTAAAATTAATTAATCAAAATTAATATTAATAGTAGCAGTAGTAATAGTAGTGATAGTAGCAGTAGTAGTATCAGTAGTAGGAATAGTTGCAGCAGCAGTCATAGTAGTAGTATTTTCCTTGAGAGGGAAGCACTGGCAGATACAGGAATAAGGAAGGGCCTCATGTAGGGGGTGCTATTAAAACCTCTGTAAAACGAGGGATAGCACTAGATGATGTCTGCGGTCCCCTCAGGTTATAAATTCTGTGATCCTAATAGCATCATAGGCTCACAGACTGAGAGAGGGAAAGGGCCTCAGAGGTCCATTGAGGTGAAGTGACTTACTCACATTACACAGGTAAGTGTCAGGCAGGATTTGAACTCTTTCCCACAACAAGCATATGAAGGAGGCAGTACAAATGCCATTATTCTGCAGAGAAAGAAGACTGATCTGTCTTAGAGTATCCCTGATAATTAGAACTGAGTGATAAACCAATTCATGAGAAATCACAAAGATGTTTTATGAGACAAAATGTTCTCGAATGTCAAAGAGGCGTATTGCAGAATTAGAATAGGAAACAGAGATACTGCAGAATGTCACAGCATCCTTAATGTCTTTACACGATTGCTTCATTGAGTCTTCCTTCAAACCTATAAAAATGTAAAGTGATGTCATGTAGAATTGGAGTGGCTAGGGGACACCACAGTGCACAGAGTGCTGAGACTGGAATCAGGAAGCCCTAAGTTCAAATCCAGCCTCAGACATCTACTAGCTGTGAGGATCCTGGGCAATCCACTTTACTTCTGTATGCCTCCATTTCCTCATCTGTAAAACAAAGTAGTGGGATCTCAGTTTGGCTTCTGTCTAAGCTTCTCATCTGTAAAATGGGGATGATGACAGTACCTACTTCCCAGGGTTGTGAGGATCAAATGAGATCATATTGGTAAAAGCACAGTACCTGTTAGGAGATGCTTAAAAAATACTTGTTTCCTTCCCTTTCTTTCCCTTCCCTTCCCTTCCCTTCCCTTCCCTTCCCTTCCCTTCCCTTCCCTCCCTCCCTTCTCTCCCTCCCTCCCTCCCTCCCTCCCTCCCTCCTTCCTTCCTTCCTTCCCTCCCTCCCTCCCTCCTTCCTTCCTTCCTTCCTTCCTTCCTTCCTTCCTTCCTTCCTTCCTTCCTTCCTTCCTTCCTTCCTTCCTTCCTTCCTTCCTTCCTTCCTTCCTTCCTTCCTTCCTGATTCTACAAGTCATTTAGCTCCTTTCAGTCTCAATTTTCTTGTCTGTAAAATGGCCTTGATAGTTACAACTGCCTCCCAGGGTTGTTGTGAATATCAAATGAGATACAATTTGTAAAGTACTTTGAAAACCTTAAAGTGCTATAGAAACGCTAGTTACTGCTGTTGTCATTATTATTCTTAATTATCTTCATCACAGTTTGTTTTCCCTTGTTCAACCAAGTAAAATCTTTTGACTTATGTGACTGTGATTCAGTCTGGTTTTCAGCAATCTTCACTTTTCAGATGAGGAAACGGAGGCAGACAGAAGTGAAATGACTGTTGTAGGACACACAGGATGGAAGCATCCAAGACAAGATTTAAACCTGGGTGTTGTTGGTGATGAGAGCTCCAGTCACGTGACCCAGTGCTTCTTTAAGCTCAGGTCAAACCAATCCAGGAGGCTGATACATGCTCACATCCACACACTGAGTGTCCCAGATCCACAGGCAGATGTGTCTACCCCTATTTCCAGGACATGCACATTCATACATACACATATAAGCACATACACACATATTCAGGTGCCCACACTCACTCATAGCCACTCAAGGAGCCAGACCAGAGGCTCTCAGGAGATCTATTGTGGCCATCTTGGGTTCTGCAGCTAGAGCTCCTGGAGAGGGTCAGCTGGTAGGGACACCTTGGGGGCAGGGGTCGGGTATTGTGGGGTGAGTGGGTGGAGGGGAGCCCTCCTTCCCTTTCTGCCTCCGGCTTGGTGTGAGCAGGGTGTGGGGGCTGGCTCGGGGCAGGTGCGGACCTCCATCCCGGTGGGTAGGATCTGTGCTGTGGAGAGGGTGGACGAGAATGCCTTCCAGCAGCCGCATATGATGCAGGTCATCACAAAGACCAGGGACGGGCAGCTGGACACCATATACATTCAGTGCAAGGTAAGAATGCTTCATCTCCCGTCCCTTCCCTCACCCACAATCCCTCACCTAACCACACTGGTCCCTTAGATCTCAGCAGGGGCCATAGCATTGTCTGTTCTGTCCTCCCCTCAACCCCACCCCCATTAGGAAACTCCCCCTATCAATGCAGGTCACCACTCCTCTGCAGCATGGAACCTATAGCACTGAAAAGTTAAGTGACTTGCTCAGAGTCACACAGGCAGTGTGTGTGAAAGGCAGGACTCTAACTCAGGTCTTCTGGATTCAAAGACCATATTTCTGTTTACTATGCTATCATCATCATCATCATCATTGTTTCTTCCTCATCCACCTCCTCCTCCTCCTCCTCCTCCTTCTCCTTCTTCTTCTTCTTCTTCTTCTTCTTCTTCTTCTTCTTCTTCTTCTCCTTCTTCTTCTCCTTTTCCTTTTTCTCCCTCTTCTTCTTCTTCTCCTCCTCCTCCCGCTACTACTCTACTACTACTACTTTTATTCCTACTCCTACTATCACTACTCCTACTTCTCCTCCTCCTCCTTCTGCTACTACTACTAGTATGGTTCCTGTCTAACCCAGAGCATTTGTTCCTCATCAGAACGTGAATGAACTAAACCAATGGCTGTCAGCCATCCGCAAAGCCAGTGTCTGCAATGAGGACATGCTGCCCTCCTGCCACCCAGGGGCCTTCCGAGGCAACCGCTGGACCTGTTGCCTCCAGCAAGATCGCACAGGTGACCCATAGACTGGGCCTAGAGCATGGTTGGGCTGGCACATGGCTGGCACAGGATGAGGTTGACCTGAATTGGGGTTGGCACTGAGGATTTGGAATTCAGGCAGCAGCATCCGCTCCCTGCCAACCTGGTCCCCCCTGCCCTTTTCTGGCAGTCCAGGGTTGTAGCCGCACCCACTCAGCCGTGACCCTTGGAGACTGGAGTGACCCCCTGAATCCTGATGCAGAGGCCCAGATGGTGTATCGGCAGCTGCTTCTGGGGAAGAACAAACTCAGGTGGGTGTTCATGAGTGTCAGAGGAGGGAGGAGACTTGAGGGAGAAGAGAGTTGGGGAGGTGCAGTAACAACTATGGCCACCAGAGGCCAGCCCTGTGACCAGGCATCCTTTCCAGGATGGGAGCTCAAAGAGCCTTTAGTCTTTATTTTACAGATGAGGAAACTGAGACCAAAGAGAATAAGTGAGTTGCCCAGGATTACATAGGTAGTAAAGAGCAGAGTCTGCATTTGAATCCAGGCTCTTGCATTCCAAATCCATCATTCTTTCTACTATCACAGGATGATGCACTCAGAGATAAGAAAAGACTTCACAAAATTAAAATAATACTGATATATGTGTATATACATATATAATATCTAACATTTATATAGCATTTACTATGTACCAAGCACTGTGCCTATAGACACACACAAATGTAATATTATATGTGTAACATACATACACACTTTAAGGTTTATAAAGATTTTACACATATTATTTCCCTTGATCGTTATCACAGTCCTGTGAGGCACTGAAAATGTTAAGGCCATTTTAAAGATGAAAAAACTGAGGCTCACATCAAGTTCAAACTCTGGTTTTCCTAACTCTGAGACCCCCACTATTTCCACGATACCACACTGTCTCTTTGAGTGTCAGAACTTCGAGGGGAATGTCAGTGCTGGGAAGGACCTTAGACCATTATCTATAAAATTGGGGGGTGCTGGACTACCTGGGCTCAAAAGTCTCTTTCAGTTCCAAATTTTTAACTCACATGATTCTGCTGAGTTGGAATGGACTTCAGGTACCATCTAGTCAAACCCCCCACCTCTACCACCACTACCACCAGTTTCACATATGAGGAAAATGGATCCCGAAGAAGGAAATTGACATGAATATTTCACAAGTATCAAGTGGAAGAATTAGGGCGTGAACCCAGATCCTCTGACTCTACAATTCTCTCTCTGTGTCTTTCTGTCTCTTTGTCTCTGTCTCCATGTCTCTTTGTCTCTGTCTCAGTTTCTCTGTCTATGTCTCTCTGGCTCTGTCTCTCTCTGCCTTTGTCTCTTTCTGTCTATGTCTGTGTCTGTCTGTCTGTCTTTCTCTCTGCCCAGGAAGAAATATATTGAGTTTTCTGAGGAGGACATCAAGCAGGAACAGGAGGTGATAAAGGGCCAGAGTTGCCTGGAAGGTAAGAACATCTGGTTGGAGTCCTTCTCCTTCTCCTCTCTACTCCCCCTGCCTACATATTCTCATCACTTATGCATGTGTGGGGTCCAGGTTTCCCGTGTCACTCCTGGTGCACTCCTTACCAGAGCCCATGGTGGGGCACTAGCACTTTGACTCAGGGTAGAAAATTTTAAGAGCACCTACAGCTCCATCTGGCCCTAGCTCCTCACTTGCCCTGCTTTGCCTTATCTCCAGTTGCAGCACCAGTGCATGTACACTTCTTTTCAGCGATTGTATTCTAGGCGAGCCCCCACTGGTGGTATTTGTCCCAGGCACAAAAAATCCATGGTTCCAAATCTGTTCTAAGTCATCAACCAGCTCCACAACCCTATTTGGCAGCCAGAATTATGGACCTAGAATGTTCTTTGCTGCACTCAAGCAATGTGACCTTAGGATCCTCTGTCACTCACCTGTGGCCAGCATCTAATTCCATTTCACCTTCCCAAATTGTTGTGTACTCCAGTTTAGTGTTAGTAGAGTCTAGCGGGTACATCTCCCAAAAAGGAGACCTCATAATATTTTCCACGATTCATTGAATTGTTTTACCTGTTCTGTGGGATTCTCTGGGGCCCTGATTCTCAGGTTGGTTCAGATGGAGGGTTCATCAGATTTAGAGCCTTGAGCTCATGTCCAACTACTTTATTTTACAGAATAGGAAACTGAATCCAGAGGAATAAAGTGATTAGGTATTAGGAAGCAAGTCATTTGTGTGTTATATTTCTGTGTGTGTGTGTGCGCGCGCGCGTGTGTGTGTGTGTGTGTGTGTGTGTGTGTGTAGAGCCAGGACTTGAACTCAATTCCTCTGATTCCAAACCAACGACTCTGATCTGATAACATACTTGAATTTGTCCTGATGGTCAGGGTGGCACAGTCTCTTGACCATTCTCCCCTTTTCTCTTCCACCAGAAGAGAAGGCTGGTGTTCCTGAGAAGGAAAGAACCCCCACAGCTGCAGCTGCAGCCCATCTACTGGTTGTGATTGAGGACCTGGAGCAGGCCCACAAGACCTTTGAGCAGCAAGAAAAGGAGCAAGTAGCTAGAGGCTCCCTCCATTCCTAAGGTCTCCATCCTCCTCTCCCCATTGTCCTGGGACATTTTTTTATCAGGGAAGGAAGAGCTAATGTCCAATGAATAGTAAAGGGCAGGAGCCCAGAAAATAGCTGACCTGGCCGTGTCCCTCCTCAGGGCTGCTTCCTGACTTCTTGCCCCTTCCCCTTACTTACTCCTTGGCTACCCAGAGATGCTGAACCTGGAGATTCACTTGCCTGGGATGACCCCCTCCAACTTCCTAGTTGCCATCAAGGCTGAGATACCTGGGACCATTGGCCAAGGAGGCTGGACTGTTTCTCATGTAGCCCACAGCCCACATTGGCCCAACCCTTCAGGGTGCCCTCGGGGTTGCCCTCCCAGGTATGGTGCTCAGACCTTTCCCCTCCACCCACAGTCCCACCCTGAGCAGAGGGTCCTGTGCCCCAGATGATAGCTGTCAGCTTGGAATGGAGCAGGGAACCAAGCTCCATCTAGAGAAGTAGAGAAGACTGGGCTCTCCCTGGGGCTCATACCTCTATGAATCTCAGGAACCATCAGGTTTAATCCTTCATTTTACGGATGAAGAAATTGAGCCTAGGAAGGGTCAGTGATTTGGTCACAGGTAGGGAGAGCCTGAGTCAGGTTTTGAACACAGGTCTTGACTCCAGTTTCCTGGGAACTAGGTATGTCATTCCAAGAGGTGGACAAAGGAGGATTTGAATCCTGATTGGTGTCTCCAGGAGTGGAGATGGGATAATGTGGAAAGATTCCCACTCTCCCTTGAGATTGATGGCCTCTACTGACAGCAAGCCACGGTGGGGGAACAGAACACTTCTAACCACTCCAGATGGGGTACAAACCTCAGTTTCCTCAACAAGCCAGTCATCCTCTAAATGGATTGAACTAATCTGAACCCTATAAGCTGGGGTGGTCCAAGGCCATGTGATGTGAATTCTTTTTCAGTCATTTTGATCCTTTAGCCCACCCTCAATGGGGTGGGCACATCTGGACCCTAGGCAGGGGCACTCAATAACTCCCTCCTGTGGTTTTAAATCCTTGCTCCTCAATCTCTATCTGATCATTAAATCTCAGATGGGGAAGAAACCTTCAGAGGCCATCTCTTCTAACCTGTCTCCATACATGATTCTGATATTCCATAGCATCCCATTCAGCATGATATCAGGCCTTCTTTTGGAGACCTTCATTGATGGGGAGCTCGCTAACTACCAAGGCAACCCATTCCTTTCTGGACTGATATTGTTAGCAAGCCTTTCCTGACTTTGAGTCTAAAAATGTCACTTTACAACTTTATATTCTGGATCTCTGCTCCAAGTTTTCCCCTCAGGACTAGCTGGACACATCTAATCCCTCTCAGTCCTTTATATACATATATACTTTATGTTGTCTCTTCTCTGGGCTAAACCTCCCCAGTTCTTTCCATCAGTACTTGTATGGTACAGTCCTTTGCTTCTTCCTAGCCCATCATGGGATCTGCCTTTGGACCTCGCTGGCCAATACAACGCCCTCTTTGCATGAACCCTCTCAGCTCTAGGTTGCTAGTCTTGTGAATGGGGAGGAGAGGATCCTTATCTAGGATCTTTCATGAATCAATTTGGGGGGATGCCCTTGTACTATTCTCTATCGATTAGGGATTCCTCTCATGACCTTTTGTGCCTGAGTGGGCCCCCAGCTGTAACTTTTGGGATTGAGGTTGGAAACAAGGATGAGGTAGCCCAGTCTACCTGGGCTGAGAAGGTTGGGGGTGGGGGTGGGGATATTGCCTTCCAGAAGATTCTAGGATCTAGAATTGGAAGAAGGAATTATCTAGTCCAGTATCCTTATTTTATAGAATAAACAGGGTCAGGGTCACATGGGTAGTAAATGAAAATTTAAATCCAGGTCCTGTGACTCCAAATCCAATGTCTTATCCCTATCCAATGCTGGGTCAAAGCAGAGATTCTGGAATCTGGGATTTGACTCTACCAAAGACCACAAGATGAATGTGGAGAGCTTTGGAGAATCACAGACCTAGCCAGGACCCTAGGGTGAAGGGTTCCTCAACCAATCGAGGCTATCCGTGATCCCGTGATCCTTGTTACTCATCAAGAGTTGGGCTTGAGGAAGAAAGAAAAGGGCAGATTTATCTTTGGGGGCAGTAGAGCCTGAAAGGGTGGTGTCCCAGGTGCTCCCTCCATCCAACTTCAGAGCCACCTGAATAAATGGCAGTTTTACCTTTGGTCACCAGGGGGAGCTCAGCTCCACTCCCTGAAATGAGATTTTGGAGTTCCCAGAGCCTTCCTCAGATAAGCTAGGACAGTTTAGAGGGAGGGCAAATGTCCCTATAAAGGAAAACCTGGGAGCTGAGATAGGAGGTTCCAGCTAATGGAGCCCCCCAGATGTAGGCGAAGGGGCGACACATGACTGGCATTTGTGCTGGGGAACAGAATTCAGTGTCTTTGTGATGGTTTGGGGAAGGGACCTTTTTTTCGGGGCGGGGGGGCCCTCAGCTCTCCTAGTCCCCCTAAGTATGCCTGCTACAGTTGGTGAACTTATGTAGGGGGCAGAGGGATGCCCTAGAAGGGTGAGTGGAGGGACTTCTGCCAACCCCTGTTCTTCAGTTCTCTAGGAGGGATCCCTGCCCTGACTTCTTTCTCTCGTCCAACATCCTTCCAATCAACATTTATTAAACACTTAACACGTGTACAACTTGGCCCCAGGCTCGCCAAGAGAAAGTACCCTGGGGCAGTGGGACAGGGCTGAGTCTTCTTGTTTTTATTAGCTCCTGAAGAACATGGGCTCAGGGACCTCAGAAGCCATATAGTCCAATTCCCTCATTTTATAATAATAGGTTCAACAGACGTGCTGAATAACTGAATGAATGGATGGATGACGAGTGAGTTAATGCATGGAAACTGGCACTGTGTGTATATGGTGGGAGGGGAGTCGAAGATATAATAAAGAGATAATATCGATCCACACCTTTCCCTAGGACGGACAGGGGAGGGTGCAGATTTCACTTACTATGATTCGTTGACTCTCCAGGATTTTCCAAGGGTCTACTTGATCCTCAGGGGCTAGTAACTTTCTCAGTCTGGAGCTAGAACCACTGCACCACTTTGTGGTTATGCTCAGAACTGCACTTTCCCCAACATCGGACCTAGGCAAAGTGCTTTGTCCAGGGATATCTACCCCACCCCAGTCCCCTTACCCAAATCCGGATAAGCCCGCTTCCAGAAGGCAAAGGAGTGTGATGGAACCTTCCCTCTCACACCCATTCCCCAGTCTTTACCAATGGGAGGACAACATGGGGAGGAGAAAGGCGATTTATTTCTCCACCCACAGTGGGAATGGTGGTTTTTTGAAAGAGCATTTGTTGACATCCCTTTAACTCCTGGCCGACTTCCACAGTGGCCGCCAATCAACAGAGGCAGAGCTGGTGAGTTGCCTAGGCAACAGGCGCCTGGTTGGCTGGGAGCTGTCATATCTTTGCGTTCCCCTCCCAACACCGAAAAAAAAAGTTAACTCTTTGTCACCCACTCTCCTTTTTAAGGATTTTTCTGCAGCAAGGAGGTCTCATCGGAGTCCCCACCCCCCATCTCCCACCTCCAGCGAGTGATTGGCTCCAGGATAGGGTTTACACTTCTCAAAAGGGATGCCTCAGAAATCCCACAGTTGGGATGGGAGGGGTTTGGTATGGGAGCGGACCACCTGTGTGGTCACATCTGTCACCTCCTATAGGCAGATTGCTGTAAGGACAGGTAGATGTCAAGGTGGGGGTAAAAGGGGAGGTGAGACAAAGAGAAAAAGAAGCAAGATTCCTCCCCCTTCACCCTAGTGCCACCCTCTCCCCCTTCCCCACCCAGGGTTATCCATTTATTTCCGCAATTATATGTGCATGTTTCCCCTCTGCCCCACCCCCCCAAAACACACACATAACATAGAACCTAGAATCCACCCAGAACCCCCAAGTCCATCCCTGTCCACTAGTAAGAGACAGTGTGGTGGGGAGGGAGAAGGAGGGAGGGAGGGAAGAGGGAAGATAAGCGGGGAGGGAAAGAGAAATAGGGAGGGAGAGAGGGAAAGGAGGGGGAGAGGAAGAGGAAAGGGAGGTAGATGCTCTAGACTGGTCTGGGTGTTTCCCTACGGGTGTGTGTGTGTGTGTGTGTGTGTGTGTGTGTGTGTGTAATAGCATGGGTGGGATGCTGAGTTCCCATTAGGTTACTGTGTCAGCCAAGGCACAGATATGTTATTTCCTGGCTGTGTGGTCTTGGACAAGCATCTTCTGCTCGGAGCAGATAAGTAGTTCAGACCAGCAGATCTCTAAGATTCCTTCCAGTTCTAAGTCATTTCTCCTTGCCTGAACTTCAGTTCATTCATCTTTAAAATGGAACCATGAATACCTGAATTGCCCACCTCATAGGGTTGTTGTGAGGAAAGTGTTTTGTAAACTGAATGCTATAAAATGGGAAAGATTATTTCATTCAGGGGCTCAGGGTGTTTTCTTGGACGGTTTTTTGGTGTGTGTATCTTTCCTCCCTCCCAAGAATGTGTGTTTGCTTGCCAATCTATTACTTGCTGTCATACTGAAAGAGGGAAGATCTAAATATTTGTCCCTAGCCTAGACCCTGGTAAGACTGATTTCCACCTTCCAGGTAGGAGAGATGCTGGCAGCCTGTCTGTTGGAGGATGTGGGGCGGCAGAGGAGGGTGAAGGGATAGAAGAGTGACATGTCCAGAAAAGCAAGGAGCATGGACAGCCTGGAGGAGGGACCCAGGTCTCAGTCCTTTGAAGATGGCTCCAAGACCCCCTGGGCTGTGAGCTCTGCCAAGACGTTGTCTAGGTAGTTGGGGTCTGGGTAGCCATGTCCAGTGAGGTTGGAGCCAAACTCCGTCTTGTGGTGGATCTCATTCCAGACAACGGTGTCTGATTCACCCGTTGTGTTGGACGTTCCAATGGTGAAGATTAGCCTTCGGTCCCAGGCCATGATGAGCAATCGGAGCACCTAAGGGGATGGGGACAAGGAAGGTTATGGACAGAGTCAGGGTTGCGGGTGGGCAGCCACCCATGTGATATAAATAAGGGGTTCCCAAGAAAGCTTCTTTTCTAAAAGATCTTCCTTCCTGACACATGGGGCACCTGATACTGCTCTTCTAGCTATCTTTTGATAGAAGCTACTATCTCTAGAAGGCTCTCTTAAAAGCAAGTGTGTTACCCGAAAGGGAAGGATACTTCAGAAAGAAGTAGACTCTGACACCCACTTGGCATGTGATTCTGGGCAAGCCAGTTCCCCTCTGAGGCCACCTTCACCTCCCCTATAAAATGATGGGGGATGGTAATCTCAGATGATCTCTAAGTACTCTCCGGGCTCTGATATTCTCTCTCCTGTGACTCCTTTTGACTCTGACAGTAAAACAGATTAAATTCAACTTGGGGAGATTTGGCACCTTCAAACCTGAGCCCTAGGGAGGTGCCATTTGGGCAGTAGACTGACCCAAAGCCTGCCCAAGGTCTCACCAGCCTTGCAGAAAGGCAGAGGTGGGGAGAAGCTCAGTTCCCCACTCCTCTCCCCTAGGCTGTGATGCTCAGCCAGCCTGGGGGATTCTTGTTCCTTCTTGTCCCCTCCCTTTCCTTCCTGATGACCCACCTTGCGACCCTTCTCGTTGTCAGGCAAGTAGCAGTGCCGGGGAAAGCCTCTTGCTGTGAACTTCTTGCCAGGGTTGGGGTGCTCAGGACCCTGCAGGGTTGGGGAGCATAGCAGAGTGGGAAGGGAAGAGAGAAACCAGGCTCAGGGAGTGGGGACCTGGACCCTCCCCTCAACTGTTTGCAGCTAGTTTCTGGGCTAAGTTCTACCCTGGCTGTTTCCCTCCTAATTCCCAAACCTTCAATAAAGGCACAACTTTAGGAGCTGGGAGAGCTGTATTGGGGACACAAGGGGATTTTCTCTTGCTGCCAGCAGGTGGAGCAGAAAGCAACCTAAATTTATCCCCCTGGAGCGCATGTAAGGACCTAAAGTTCTAGATTCCTTAGTATCTGAAGTTCTGAAGTGCCCTGGCTTCCTATTTTCTTTCCCCCACCCCCAGATGGCCTTCCAGGTGGGACACAGCAGATTTCCTAGGACAGATGCCCTGGGACCAGCTCTCCTTCCACCCGAGTCTGAGGACTCCTCTGCGAGTGGCATCTTCAGACAGATATTATCTGCACAAGTTTCTGGGCTTAGCTTATCTAGAGAGCTCCCTAGAATGGTTCCCTATGATTTGAACTCCTAAATACTAGGGGCAGGAATGAAAGGAGAGAGGAGTCGGGCACCTGGTGGTGGGGCAGTGGTGGCCAAGGGCAGCTGGGGGCAATACCTTGTGGATCAGGGCAGTTGCAGCCTGGGGTGAAGGGGTCCAACTCACCTGGATGCCAGTAGGTATATCATAGACGATTCGGATAGTCTGGGTGTCCGTGTAGCCAGGGAGTGAATGGGGGATAAGGTGGAATTCCATCTTCCCTGGGGGCTGAGTCCCCGTTTTCTCCCCATAAATGGCCTTACAGGTGGGGCACTGAAGGCTGCCATCCTGCTGGGCAGAATAGAGCTCCGGATCAGCACCCTTCCCCACTAAGCTGTTCTCCCACTGACGCTTGGTCATTCCCCACAACATGGCTTTATGCCCAGGAGTCCAGCTATGAGAGCCTCTGGAGATCTGACCTCTCTAGTCTTGGTCTATCTCTCCCCACCTCTCAGTCTATCTCTGCTCCCTACTGTCTCTTCTCCTCTCAGCCTCTCTCTACCCTTTGGTCTGTCCCTTTTCCCTCACTTTGTCTCTCCCTTACTTAGCTTCCCCCCCAGTCTGTCTCTCTCTCCTCAAGGTATCTCTCTCTCTCTCCTCAGCCTGTCTTTCTTCCCCTCTCAGCTTGTCTCTTCCCCCCAGTCTGCCTCTCTCCGTCACAGCCTATCCCTCCTCAGTCTCCCTCTCTTCATCAGCCTCTCTCCCTCACTTGGTCTGTCTCTTTTCCTCAGCCTGTCTCTCCTTCCATCCACCATCCTGTGCTCTCCCACCACCCTGTCTGCCCCCAAGGCCACCTTCCCCAGGGATACCTTGTTGCCATTGTTGTACATGGCCACCAGGCACAGGAGGTGGTACATGTGCCCACATTTGCCCAGCTTGCCCACAAGCTCTGGCCTCACACCCTTGTGGCGGAGAACTCCCTCGTATCCAGATGCGGTGACCAGTCGCTCCATGCAGATGGTGCAGTCCTGCCAGAGATGGGAGTAGAGATGCGGGCCAAGACTTACTCAGAGACACAGGAAGGGCACATTGTGAAAGGAGCGAGGGACTTGAAAAATCTAGCCCTATCATTTTATTGGGGAAACTGAGGTCAGAGAAGGGAAAGGACTTGATCAAGGTCACACAGTGAGTGGCACAGCCCAGCTCTCTTGACTTCCAGTTTGGGTTTCATGGAACTGAAGCTTTAATGAGTAAAATGACACTAAGAACTAGATTTTTGGGGGGTCCTTACTTGTGGTTTCATCTTTAGAAGTAACTCTCAGTTAGTCAGTCAACAAGCATTTATTAGGTGCTTCTTTATCAGACAGGTGGCACAGTGGATAAATATAGCATAGTAGGATATAATAGGATATAGGACATATATATAGGATATAGGATATATTTATAGGATAAATATAGCATAGGGTATTGTCCCTCTTTGGTTTGGCTGCCCCTCTGGACCTGCAGTCAGGAAGACCTGAGTTCAAATCCATGCTTAGACACTTACCAGCTGTATGACCTTGGCCAAAGATCCCTTTGGTGATTGTATTATGGAGGGGATTTCCTTACAGGGGACAGATCTAGACTAGACACCATTTCTGTAGCTAGCTTTGTGTCTCTCCCTAGAGAACGTGAGCTTTCTCAAGGCAGGGTTTTGTCCTTGTATCATCCTCAACTGGGTTGGCGCATAATTAAGCTTAAGCTTAATAAATCTGTCTGCCTCTGTTTCCTCCTCTGTAAAATGGGGATAGTAGCACTTATCTCCCAGGGTTGTTGTGAAGATCAAATGAGATAATAATTATAAAGGATTTTGTAAATCTTACAGTGCTATATGTTAACTATTACAAATGTTATTATTAATAATAATACATGTTGGAACTATGCTATGCACTGGGGATAGAAAGAAATTCCCTCTCTCAAGGCAAACTGGCAACTGCTCAGGATTTGATAATTTTCTAGGGTTGTCTGGGATGCAGAGACATCCCAGGAGCACCCAATTAGTCTGTACTCACAGTGGGACTGGAGCTCAGGTCTTCCTGACTCAAGATGCCTCTCTATACATTATGCCATGGTATGTCTCTGAGCAAAGGATCGAGGAGATGAATTCCCCTTCAGGACTGTGGGACATCTGCTAAGTTATATAACCTCTGTGGACCCTCAAAAAGGGGCAATGCTGTATTTTCTTTCATAGAATTTTTAATGGAGAGCTAGAAGGGCCATTAGGAATCATCTAGTCTGACCCCTTCATTTTAGAGATGAGGGAAACTGAGACTCAGAAACGAGTGAGTCACACCAAACTCAAGTTTCCTTTCAGCTCTGAGGTCTGATTCGTTTCATGCTTTGGATATTGACACTTCATACTTCCCCATTGGAGGCAGCCAGGTGGTGCAGTGGATACAGCATTGGAGTCAGGAGGATCTGAGTTCAAATTTGACCTCAGACACTTGTTAGCTGTGTGACCCTTGGCAAGTCACTTAATCCTAAATGTCTCAAAAAAAAAGAACATATGTTGCCCTGTTGGTCTCCTGCCCCAACCAGTTGATAAATCCTGTGGATTCTACTTCTCAATTTTTTTCACATCTATTATTAGATTTTTTTTTTATCTGCACAAGTTCCTGGGCCTAGGTTATCCAGGCCCCTCCTCTCCCTTCTCACTGCCACTACCCTAATTTGGGTCCTTATCAATTCTTGTCTGAAGTATTATAATAGCCTCTTAACCTCTTAAGCCTCTTAACTGGGCTTTCTTTTCCAATTTATCCCCCTCTAAGGATGAATAACTGTAAATCATTGCTGTAATTGTCATTTCCTTTGCTCAAAAAATCTTCTGTGGCTCCCTATTACCTAGAGAAAAAAGTGTGAACTCCTGACTGGGATGCAAAGTCTCCAACACCTGGCTCTGGTTTTTGCTTATGCTATTCTCCTTGGCATTCTCTGTGATCCAGCCAGTTGGATTATCCTCTGTAAACTACTCTTGTCCCATCTTCTCTTTGTACTTTTGCTCACAATATCCCCCTCCCCCCACCCTGGGAACAGATCTCTCTGGCCCTTCAAGGTCTAACTCAGGTGCTACTTCCTCTGTGAAACCTCCAACCTCCTGACATGAAGGATCCCGTCAAAGTTTTCCTCCACCTTTGCTAGGAGCTGTCCATTGTACTAAACTCCCTCCCTGGTGGCGCTGGTTACTTGCATACAAGTCCTTCTCCATACTCCAAAAACCATTTAGACTATAAGTTTCTTAAGAGCAGGTGCTTTATTCCTCTTTGCATCCACAGGGCTGTGCACATAGTAGGCACTTAAAGTTATATTCCTAAAGCATAGGTTTGACCATGTCCCTCCCCTGTTCAACAAACTTTCATGGTTCCCTGTCACCTTTAGGATCAAAGACCAATTCCTCTGTTCAGTATCGAAGCCCTTCAAACTGATGTCAAGGATCAAATATAAACTTCTTAGACATATATAACTTTGCCTCTACTTACCTTTCCAGTCTTCTTATACTTCACTCCACGAAATCTTTTATCCAGCTTCACTGGACAGTTTGCTGGTTTTGCCCTTGACCCTTTACCTCTCAACAATGTGCCTTTGCACTGGCTTTTCCCCATGTCTAAAGTGACTCAGTTTCCCCGGCTTCCTTTAAAACTTAGTTCAAATCACTTCTTCCATAGGAGGCCTTGCCAGTGTCCCAGCTACTAGTGCCTTCCCCTCTTAGACTACCTTCCACCTGTTCTATGTATATCATCACGTATGGACGTGATTGTTTACATCTTGTCTTCTCCATTAGAATGGAAACTCCTTGCATGCAGGGACTGGCTTTTGCCTTCTGATGTATTCCTAGAGCTTAGCACAATGCCTGATACCTAGTCAGTCACTGCTTAATAAAAGCTTGTTGACTGCTCAACTATCTCCCCAGCCTTATTAATTATTCCCCTTCATCTTATTATTATCCCTTACACATGGCATTTTATCTCCTTTCTCCAGGCCTTTGCCTATACTGTTCCTCATGCCTGGAATGCCCTCCCTCTTCATCTCTGCCTCTGGGAATCCCTGACTTTCCCACAAAACTCAGCTTGAACCCCATCTCCTCAATGAAATCCTTTTGATCCCTGCAGCTCTTAGGTATCCCCACCCCCACAAACATTACCCTGAAACAGACTTTGCATCTGCTATCGCCTAGACCAGAAGTTGCAAAGTCTTTGTTGATCTGTATTATTAGAGGGGATTTCCTGCCAGGGTACAGGTCTAGACTGAACACCATTTCTGTAGCTAGTTTTGTGCATATTCTTTCTCCCTAGAGAATGTGAGCTTCGTCAGGGCAGGGGCTAGTTCAATTTTGTCCTTGTAGCATCCCCAGCTAGCTCAGTTTGGCACATATTAAGCTTAAGTTTAATAAATGCTTATTTACTGATTGAATTTTCCAACATGTCCTGTTCCCCTTCCCCCCCACGCTGACCCAACCGCCCCTTCCCTGAATGTTCAGGCTCAGGTCCTCTCCCGCCCCTAGCCTTTCTTATTCCAGGACTCTCTCTAGAGCCCCCTGCTGAGGTGTGTGGGGGGGGGGGGCCCTGCCTCCCTCCCCAGGCTGTGAAAGCTCTAGTCCAGGAGAAGAGATCCTTGCCCCATCTCATGATTCAGGCCCTAGGACATGGTCCACAAGGCAGACAATAGCCACACACCCCACATAGCCCTCACAAGTTCTGCCTCTAGGTTTACCTCATCAGGCGGATTCTTCACCTTCTGCATGTATCTTCGAACCACATCCTCAGGATTCTTACCTATGGAGAATGGGAGGAGACAGGGGTTGGAATGGGCCAGGGCCACAGCTCCCCTTCACTCCTTCCTCCCCCCACCTCCAGTGTCATCAAGCCCTCTAGGTAAGGACCTCACCCAAGTTGATTTCTGCAGGGACTCCTTCTCTAGGATCCCACACCCAAATCCCACTTCAAGAGGCTTTCCTAGGTTCTGGGGAGCAGAGGGGTCCAAGAGTGAAAGGGGAATGGAAGGGGTGGATAGATAGGGAAGAAAAGTTGATTCTGGGGAGGAGCCAAGAGGGTCCAGCCATACTCTTTTTCAGATGTTTCTTCTTGGTCTTCCGGCAGATGCCTGGGATGCCAGGCACAGGTTTGATGTCACTCTTATTAATGGGAGGTGGGTGTAGGATGGGTTTAGGAGCCCGGGTCAGGCAGACTGGCAGCCCTGCTGCACACATCAGGATTCCTGTCATCCCTGAGGAAGAGATGCAGCACAGAAAGCAAAGTCAGCTAAGGAACAGCATTAGAGAAGCTCAGATATCCTCCCAGAACCCCTCTCCTGCCCACTCTGAACTTGGAGCCACTGAGTTGGTCATCTCTCTTCCCAAGTGGAAGCCCATTCATCTCCCACTTTCCCAACTAATCTGATTCTCCCTTCTCATCAGGCACACCCACAGAATTCTAGCAGTCCTTCCTGGGCACATGCCTGGGGGTGCCAATGTGTTTGTGTTTGGGTGAGCCTAGAGATGTTTGTGTGAATGAATGGGCATGTACATTTGTGCAGGTTTGTGTATCTGTGGGAGCAATTGTGTTTGACTTTGTGTGGAGCTAAAGTACCCAGAGTTAGGAGGAGATGTCTTACCTGCCAGGGCTGGGGGCACAGGTCCTGTGCCATTCAGATTCTTCACAGGGAGTGCTGGGACCCTGGAGGAAGGAGGGAGGAGGGACATGAGATTTCCTCCTGACACTCACAAGACTGATATATCCATTCAACCTGGTGCATCAGAGTCCCTACTCATCCCTTGGCTATGTGACCTTGAGCACCCAACTCTCTGAGGTTCAATTTTGTGCTCTGTAGAACAATGGGGCTAGACTAGACAGTCTCTAAGGTCACATTGAACTTGGACATTTTTCTGCTCTGAGAATCTAACATTCTATGTCCTAAGGCCCCTCCCAGCTCTGACATCCCCTGTTCTAAGACCCTTCCCAGTTTTGACATTTCATGTCCTGAGATTCCTCACAGCTCTGATAATCTATCTTCTATGGTTTAAAGAACCTTCTAGTTCTTTGTTTTTCCAAGGAAATATTATGTGACTGTTTTCTCCTAAGGGCTGGTCTAATAATGGATGGGGTGAGAGAACAGCCTGAGCTACCCCTAGCTTCTAGAAAAGGGCCCTGTTGTTCCTGGAGGTCCTAGGCTCAGTTCTAGTTTTCTGGAAAGTTGCCTTCATGGTACTTTTATCCAGAATACGTCCAGGTCTTCTCCTACACAAGCCATCAGTGTTTTTACCTTTGGATGATCACTCAGTCTCTTTTTACCTTCTCCCTCTCCCACCCCATACCAGAGGGACCTGGTATCAACCATTAACAGTTGGCTGGCACAGTGGATAAAGACCTGCACCTGAAGTCAGGAAGACCTGAGTTTGAAACCAATCTAAGGCATCTTATTAGCTGTGTGACCCTGGCAAGTCAAATAATCTCTGCCTGACTCAGTTTTCTCATCTGTAAAATGGAGATAATAATACCACCTACCTCCCAACAAGAACAATACTTGTGAAGCACTTACCAAATCTCAAGGCCCCATAGAAATGCTCCTTACATTTATTACTAACACACTGGCTGCCTCTCCAGGGACAATGTCTCCCATTTCTTGAAGTTTCCAAAGCACTCTTCTCACCTGCCTGGTGAGGCTGGTCATGTGGACACTATTATACTTACAGAGCCAAAAAGACATGGAGGGGCTTAAATCTAGAACCAGATCATCCATTTAAATCTGGAAGGCTCCTGGAGGGTTATATGGGTCCATAGGTGTCACCAGATGGTCATAAAGGTCAAGAACCCTGGGTCTAGGACTCAGTTGTGGGGGATAGGGCAGACAGACAGACAGGGGCTGGGGGATGGAAGGCTGGGGGGCAGGGTAGGGTATGAGACTTGGCCAACTTCCCCTTGGGTCTTAGGTAGGCAGGCAGGCTCCTGGCTTCTTCCAAGCCATGCTGGACGAGGGAGGGATGGGAGACTGCAATAATTGAGCGAATCCTGCCCTGGCCTCCTGCCCGGCCCAAAAGCAGTCCAGCAGATCCACTCAGAGGGGGCCTCTCTGAGCAGATGGTCCCCCTGGCAGGCCATCAGCCAGGGCTCCTGCAGCAGACAAACACACTTCTACACAGAACAAGACAAACACATGCGGCAATGCAAACACACAGAGACACCGAGGAACACAAACCCTTGGATGGGCTCCGGGCTGTGGAAGAGCTTGGCTTTCAGGGCTGCCTATACACACACAAAGACACACACACATATGCATACAAACACATGGACACACAAAGACATTCATTCTTCTGAGAGAGCAGACCTCACACTGCTGACACCCAAGTTCTCCCCCATACCAGAGTGAATGAACTCACAAAACAGGGGCCACAAAGAAAGAAGTAGGCAAGGGTTCACAGTCATACAGACACTGACCATACACCAGCACACAAAGAAGCACCCAGAGGCATGATTCCATGTTGAGAGAGAGAGGTGGGGGGAGTGAGGGAGGGAAGGAGAGAGGGAAGAGAGAGAGAGAGACAGAGAAACAGAGACAGAGAGACACAGAGAGACAGAGAGACAGAGACAGAGTCAGAGAGAGAGGCCCACAGTTATAGGGAAACATTGTTTGCAGAAAGCCAGGCCTAGTGGACAGACAACAGTTTTGAATTCAGGAAGTTATGGTCAAGTTCTGTTTCTGCTGCTTGCACTGACTGTATGTAATCCTGGGCAAATCACTTAACCTCAGGCTCCAAACAGCTCCTTAAGATTATAAATTGAAGAGAGATCACATTGGAGAAGGAATTACTTGTTACCAGTGACATTACCGTACTTATCAGAGGCCACTGTAGGTACCCACACACTGTCCCTCTTCTCTCTCCTTTCCTGATTTCACACAACCTGACTATCCTGCCTTCCTCCTCCCTGTGGAAGCCAGTTCACTTTCCAGTTAGACCAGGCTCTGTGGCTACAGATGATTCCCAGGCTGTTTGTGTGACTGTCTCTCCTTCCCCCCAATGCTATTGTTAGCCTGAGTCCAGCAACATCAGATAGGCAGAACTAACAAGTAAAATGGAACAAAGAAGCCAGATTGTCCTGAGCCTGGCAGCAAGGGTAGCTCATGCACTGTCTACTGGTTGGGCTCTTCTGTTGGCACAGAGGGAGTCCCCTAGGGAGATATATCTAACTCAACTGGATTTATAAGGAGAACTGTTCTGGGCTAAGGGGATCCAGTCTCTTTATCACAGAATCTTAATAGTTGCAAGGGACCTCAAGGAGCATCTAATTCAAACACGAGTAAAGAGCCCTGGAGGTGATATTGGGGAAGACATTTTATCTCTTACCTATGAAATGAGGAAATTGCTGGCCTCTAAGGTCCCTTCTAGAACCAAATCTATGACCCCTGGAAGGAGGATATTATAAAGACGATTTATTTCTTCATCTCAGCCTCTCCCTTCTGGGACAGTGTAGTGGTGCAGTGGATAGAGAACCTGTCTTAGATTCAGGGAGATGTGGGTGCAAGTACAGCTTTCAATGCTCATGTTAGCTGCATGTGACCTCACTGCCCTTCTCAGAGCCCCTAAGCAACTCTTGAAGACTAAAATAGTGGGACAGTTGCCGTTCTGCACTAGTCTAGGGAGTTTCTTCACGGGGAGGACCCTATTCCAATAATCTCAAAGATTTGGTAAAAACAAAACAAAACAAAACTCTCTTCCCTACTGGCTGCCCAGATGATGGCCAGTGCCCATGCAATGTCAAAAGCTCTAAAGGAAGGACCCTGGTGGTAGATGGTGGAAGGTACCTTCTCCTCCAACACCCTTATTTTACAGGGGATGAAAGAGTCCAGAGATGTGAGGTGATTTACAAGATTCCACAGGTAGAAGGGTTGGGAAGGGTCCCACAGGATGCATGGGCGGTAATCTGTATCACTGAAGAGTTTCAATGAGCTCACAGATCCACAGAAGTGTCTTCTCTGCTCCTGCCCACAACTTTCATCAGTCCCACTGAACACCTAGTATAGTGCCTAGTATAAGTACACAGGAGGTGCTTAATAAATGTTCGTTGAGAAATCACAGAATTGTTAAAAAGGTTCATAGATCTAGAGTTGGAAGGGACCTCAAAGGCTCTCTAATCCAATCTCTTCATTTGACAATTGAGGAAACTGAGTTTAATGACTTGCCCAAGGTCACACAGGAATAAAGTCAGAGCCTAGATTTGAAAGGAAAACCTCTAATGATTATTGATTCAGATTTAGATTGATTTAGAGGAGACCTTAGAAGTTCATTTTACAGGTGAGGAAACTAAGGTAAGCAGAAGTTAAGTGACTTGTCCAGGATCATGCAGCTAGCAGATGTGTGAAGTGGATTTGAACCCAAGGCTTCCTGACTCCAAGTTACACTCCATCATATGTGTCTGAGTTAGAGCTCCTTCTGCTGTAAGAGGTCACCTAGTCTTATCAGAAAGGGAATATCCATCATTCCCATCAAGTGGTCATCTAGCTTTTGCTTGAAGCCCGGGGCCAGCCTGTGCCATTTTGACTGAACTCTATTAGGAGGTCTTCTACTTATATGAAGCCAGACTTTTGGCCACTTCCCGCCCCCCCTGCCCCCTCTGATGCTAGCTCTGCTGTCTGGGGCCAAACAAGGAGAACTCCATTTTTGCTGGACAGCTCCACAATACTTGAAGTCAGCTCCTTGCTGAGCCTTTTACAGCTTCACTAGTCAGCTCACTGTTCCCAAATGGTTTTTGACTTTCTTTGTATCCCTAGTACATACCACAGTGCCCGGCACACATCAGGTGCTTAATAATGGTTCATTAACCCAATACTTAAATTTAGGGATCTATTCTAGACCTGATGAATTCCTTAAGAGTGAGGGCAATGACTGGGTCTTAGACCTTCTTGTAGACAGTATAGACATCACCACCAGAGTTCTGACCACAGCACAAGCTCCAAATGATGGTGAGGACAGCAACCACCAGTTTAGATCTTGGAGGACATTAGATGATTTAAGATAGATCTAGTGGATTTTAAGTCGATTCTGTTATAGTAACTTTGGGAAGGGATTTTTAAAAAATTAAATCTCTCAACAGCTTGTCCATGGATAAAGACCCACTGTGGTGCAGTGGAGTGAGCTCTGGATTGGAGCCAGAGCACCTGGACAGGCTCAAATCCTGGCTCCAGTAGAGAATTTGGGGAAAGATTCCTTCCCCTTTCTGGGTCTCAGTTTCTTTTTCTGTTAAAGGTCTCTGGGGTGCCTTCTAACTTTAGATATAGGATACCTCTGACCCCCGAACAGGGTGTAAACAGGGTGTACTGCTCCCAGCCGATACTATGCACAGCCTCAGTAGAGTCATCATTGTGTCTGAGAATAGAGTTGATTATTAATTTTTGGTTAATTAATTAGATAATTTATTTTTTTAATAAGATAGGGGAGTAAGCCTTGGGGTTGGGGATTGCATGTGCTATTCATGTATGACCTTTGCTGTCAACAAGCCATTATAGTGACCAACCATGTCTGGAGCCTCCTAAGTCTGCCTTCTGTGAACCTCAAGGGAGCAGTTTTCCCACCTGGCACAGTTTAAGGGAAAGCCTGGGTTGTTTTCAATGGAATCACAAATTTATAGTTGGAGGCCCATCTAATGCAACCCCTTTGTTTTACAGATGGGGAGACTGAGCCCAGAGAGAGGAAGGTGGTTAAGTAACTGCCCCCGGTCTTCCTGACTCCAAATCCAGTAATCTTTCCACTGTACCGTACTACTGCTCAGAGGGTGCACATCTGTGCTATCTGCAAGGTGGTGAAAAGGGCATTGAGCTCATTCTGAACCTAAGTAACTCCATTTTGGTTTTAAGCAATCAGGGATTATTGTTTGGTGGAAAAACAGATATAACAAAACTTGTCTGAAAATCCCTATACCCCGCATTCTTTTTTTGAACAGATATCAGTTAGTTGTCCCAAACATTACCCCAATTTTTTTCGCACGTTTCTTAACTGTGAAATTGTTCTCCTGTTCTCCCATGAATCCTTGCACCTTGTTAGTATAACCAATCAGAACAGAGCAAATATTTCCTCTGACTTTGGTGCTTTTCTGTAAATTAGAGGCAGCTAGGTGGTGCAGAGGATAGTGCCAGGCCTGGATCCAGAAAGACCTGAGTTCAAATTTAGCCTCATATACTTACTAGCCATGTGACTCTGGGCAAGTCCCTTAATATCAATTCACCTCAGTTTACTCAACTGTAAAATGGAGGTACTAATAGTACCTATTTCCGAAGACTGGCATGAAGATCAAATGAAATAATGTTTGTGAAGGGCTTAGCACAGTGCCTGGCATATAGTAGACTCTTAAATGTTTCTTCTTGCCCCTCCTCCAAAGAAACCTTATAACAAAATCTAGTTGAGTTTGTATTCAGATCTCTCTCTCTCTCTCTCTCTCTCTCTCTCTCTCTCTCTCTCTCTCTCTCTCTCTCTCCTTCCCTCCCTTCTTCCTCCCTCTCCTCTCTTCCCCTCTCTCTGTCTGTCTCTGTCTCTCCCTCCCTCCCCCCATCTCCAGCTCTCTTTCTCTCTCTCTTGAATTGCAAGTAAAAAAATGTTGAATAGCTACTGTGTCTCTGAATTTCTGATTCAAGTACCTCAATGACTTCCTCTGACTCACTGAGCCATGCCTTCTCACTAGATACTCCAGTCATAGCTTTTTGAAGATGAAGATGGGAGTGGGGAGGGTCTAGAAAAACCACAGGTCTGTACAACTTCTCTTTCCCTCTAAGGTCTCTGTCACCATCTTGCCAGTGAATTGGACCTGAAATTGCTCTATTTTCCTCGGAACTGAACCTGGGGTTTCTTTTATTCCCCCACCTAAACTTGTTCCAGCTAGGATACTGGCTCCTCCTTGGAGTGGCAGCATCTGGTTTTTGTTGTTTATTTGGGAGGCAATCAGGGCTAAGTGACTTAGCCAGAGTCATACAGCTAGTAAGTGCCTGGGGCTAGATTTGAACTCAGGTCCTCCTGACTCCAGAACTGGTGCCCTGGCCACTGACCCACCTGGTTGCTCAAGCATCTGGATTCTAAGAGGTCCTCCTCCCAGATGCTCCAAGGGGGCATTCCAGGAGAATGTTTCTCCCTCGGAATGTTCCATCAGGATGTTCTGTGTGGGCATTCTAGGAGGGTGCTCTGATTTTCCTGAGAACATTCCTCTCAGACTTTCTGTATTAATTATATTCTAATTATTCATTATAATCATAGATTGAGTATCGGAAGGAAGCTAGGAGACCATCCAGCCTGATTCTCTCATTTTACAAATGAGGAAATGGAGACCAAAGGAAATTAGGTGCCTTGTTCCTTATTACAGAGGTAGTGAGGAACAGATATAGGATTTGAATTCAGGTCCTCCAACTCCAAAATCCAATACCACATCCACTGTAGCATGCTACCCAAATGAGGACTTTCTTTTGCCTCTGTTTCCCCATGCTTACCACAGTTCCTGGCACACAATAGGTGCTTAATAAAGGCTGGTTGATGATCTGACTGAAAATAGGCTGCTATCACCCTTCAGTTCCAAAGATGAAGGGGAGGGAGGTTGTTACTGATTTCTAGAGGCAAGAAGCCCCAGATACTCCCTCCAGTATCTCATACCAATGACCTATTTATTTACATGTTGACACTACCACTAGAATGTAAGATTCTTGAGGGCAGGGACTTGGTTCTTCTTCTTGGCATCATCAACGATTAACATAATGCCTGGAATACAGTCAGTGCTTAATAAATAATTACTGATTGATTGACTCAGTCATAGAATCTCAGAAGCGGAAGGGATCGCAAAGGTTATCTTGTCCAACCCATATCTGCCCTACCACAACAGGTCTTTTTTCAAAGACATCCAGTGAAAAGGAGGGGGGGACTGATCACCTCCCTAAGTGGCCCGTTTGATTTTTACATGGCTCAGATTGTTAGAAAAGTTTTCCTATCAAGCCAACATTTATATTTTTGCAACCTCCATCCACTACAGACTAAGTTATGGTATAGATTATCAATACCAATGTTGGATGAAAGAAGGAAGGATATGGGTATGGGTCAAAGAGACAACTTCTGCAGCCTGGAGCAACTGAGGCTGCCAAGAGCCAGTAGCTGGGGCAGCTGTCCTCTGTGGCCAAATCCAAGGCAAACAATCCCTCTTTTACGTGACTGCCTCTCACGTCTTTGAAAAAAGCCACCACGTTTGTCCTTCCTCCCTGCCCCACCCTTCTAGCCTTTTCTTTTCTAGGTTAAATAAATGGTCCTTATATGGCAAAGACATGAGGCCCTTCATCATTCTGGTCATCCATCTGGACGCTGTCCATCACCTTTGCCAGTTTCTGTGGTTCTGACCTGTTCTCAGAGCATGGTTGGCAATGACACCAATCTGGGCCATCCCTACCTCAAGGGATGAGCCATCTGGTTTATGCTGGGACACTGTACCCCAGAGTGGGCCCTGGCTAGTGTTTTTGTAGACTGTGAAGAGAACAAAGCTAACCACATGACTCTGACTGGACACACATCCCCGTGATGGGCTCCTTTCCTCCCAGTGGAAGCCAGTTCTAACCCACAGCAATTCTATTCATTCCTGACACCTCCTTCCCCTCCAAGCTTTGTGGGTCTCCAATTACAAAGACAGATGCCAAGCCTCAAGGACAGATGCATTTGAATCTCAACTCTGCCACTTATATGTGAGACTTTGGCCAAGTCGTTTTCTCTCTGTGGGCCTCAGTTTATGCATCTGTAAAGTGGATGGCCTAGAGTGGGCACTTTCAGGTTATCTCCTAGTTCTATAGGCCTAAACTCCTAAGATCTCATGCCCATGGTTTTGTCCCTCCTTCCTGGTGTGGCTTTAGGTAAACCAGTTTTTCTCTTTGTGACTCAGGTCTCTCATCTGTAAAATGAGGGACTGGTTGCATCAGACAGGGGACTCCTCGCAGCTTGTTGCTTGTCAAACATCAGTGTGTTCCCAAGAGCTTGGTAACAGTGGCAAAGGCAGGGGTCTTATTCCCACTGTACAGTAGGAGTGACTAAGAGAAGAGGTGAATTTCCTCTTATCATACAGCTAATTTGTGTTCGAACTGACCCCAGGGATGTGGGCTCTGGATCTGTTAGCGACATGTATCTTGCTGCAAGGGTTTTCCCAATCATCCCTGTAACCTTACCATGATTGCTTAGGCTCTGAAATCCTATCACTATGTCATGTCTGAAGCTTGCTCTGTCCCACTGTTAACCTGTCTGCTGCCCCCATCATTGGTCCTTAGGCTCATGCTGCTGTTCAGAGCCAATTAATTCCTTCCTATTGACATGCTGTCTCTGGTGCCTGGATGAGAATCAGCACCCCCTCCCCTTTCCCCTCTTGAACCTTGGGGCAGGATTTCCCACGGCTAGAACCTCTAGCAGGTGCAAAGAAAAAGGGGCAGGAAGTACCTCTCATCTGGTTGACGGATCTGGTTTAACCTTGTGGTAACTTGGGGGTGGGAGATGAACTCTTGTGGCGTGGAAGGGAAGAGAGGGGAAATGAAGGCTGCTGAGAACTGACTGCCCCCTCCACCCCACTTGGTTCATCACTTAGTTCTGCTTAGTTGTTCACAGCTTCCTCCCTATACAGCTGTCTGGGCTCAGGACCGGGGAATCCAACAACCCGGGAAAAGTTGGAGTCATCAGTGAGATGCCATGACCCCTTCCTCTCCACTCACAGCAACACACACTCACACTGGTGGAATGTTGGATTTTTTTTTTTTTTTCAGCCCTTTCACATCGTTCCCTTCCTGTATCAAATTCCATGAAGCTAAGAGGAGGTTCCTGGGAGTGTTAAGAGTTGGAACCAAGTTGAAGGTCTCAGAATCACAGCAGCTCAGTCCTGGAAGAAACCTCAGACATTGTCTAGGTCAACCTACACCTAAATAGGTCTGGTCCCCTCAGAAGCACCCTTGACAAGAGCTTTAGGCCCTTCATCATCTTGGTCCACCGCCCTTTTGGGTGCCTTCCAGTTTGACCATAAGCCTTCTGACTGCAGCAGAATGCAGTGGGATTACTACCTCCCCATCTCTGCAAAATATACTCTCAAAGCCACTATATCACATTACAGGCTCGGGCAGCTAGGTGGTGCAACAGATAAGAGTGCTGGAGTCAGGAAGACCTGAATTTAAATCTAACTTCTCAGATACTTACTAGTTACATAGCCCATGGGGGAGTCTTAACCTCTGTCTTCTTCACTTTTTTCACCTGTAAATGGGGATAATAATAGCACCTACCTCCCCCTAAGGTTGCTATGAGGATCAAATGAAATAATGTTTATACGTAAAGTGCTTTTGCAAACCTTAAAGTATTCTATACATACTAAAGGTTATTAGTGAGTTTATATTCCATTAAAATGCTCAGATCTTTTTTGAACTAACTGCTGTCCAGTCATACTTTTCTGACCTCGTATTCGCAAAGTTTCTTCCTTGACCAAAATGAAGGTGATTTTCCAAAGGAACCTGACTCACCAGTGGTCATTAGCCTTCAGTCCTGACCCCTAGGTTTTTCATAGCACCATGATTCCTGATAGAATGTAAGCGCCTCAAGGCCAGACACTGTTTCAGTCTGCCTTTTATGCTCAGTGCCTAGCACACCATAATGGATTAATAAATGATTGTTGGTTGATTGGTTCCCCTGTCACAGGATTAAGAATGTGGAGGTGGAAGAGGTTTTAGAATTTATAAAATTGTTAGCAACACAATAACTTACTTAACTTTTGCTGTCTCTCACAAGAGCTTAGCTGGAAGGGACCTCCCATATCATTTGGTCCACACCTCTCATTTTAAAGACAAAGAAACTGAGGCTCTGAGAGTGGAAATGATTTACCCATGATTACATGGGCAGTGAGTGACAGAGAGGGAATTTGAATCTAGACCCTCTGATCCCCAATCCAGGCATCTTTCCATATATTCTTTCAGATCTGAAGAAGCATCTTATGTGGAAGGGATGGAGGACCATGGGAAAGTCTGGGCTTCATCAAAGGACTTCTTCATTCCTATGGATCTGTTTTGGTCTTTCCCTTCTCCCCTCCCAGAAGACTATGGGAAATGAGTCTGGGAAAGAGTGAGGTCTCTACATGGTTGGGAGGTAGAGGAAAAGTCCAGTCAGGTGCTTGCTTCCTTCCAAAACAAAGATAAGTAACCCTCCCTCAAACACAGACACATACATTCTCCTCCCTCCACCATAAATCTTGCTTTTCCCTTTTAAATCCCTCCCAAAATACCTCATGCTTCCCCCTGCACACTATAAATCATTCTTCTTTCCACCTAACCCTCAATGTAATGGAAACTCTGAGTCTGTTTCCTCCTCCCCAGCAACATCTGGTGTCAGAAACTCTGAGGATTGACCCCTTTTTACACACAGTTGGGTTTTTCTCACTTACCTCTTGGCCTCCCACTCCAGACTTCCCCCATCCTCCAGAAGAGCAACTGTCAGACATACCCTTCTCTATTCTTCCCTTCCCTAGATGAAATGGAGGGACCCATAAAGATGCCTGAGAGCTAGAAAGGACCTCAGAAGCCACCTAGTGCAACCTGAGATGGTGGGGAGGGGGAAGGCAGTAAGAATTTATATAGCACCAACTATGTACCAGACACTGTGGTTTACAACATCTCTGGGACGTAGGTGCTAGTATTATGCCCATTTTGCCACCACAGAAACAGAGGCAGGCAGAGGTTAAGTGACTTGCCCAGGATCAAATACCCAATCAGTATCTGAGGCTGGATTTGAGCCACCTAGCTGCCTGATTCCTCTTTACAATATCCCCAACATGTGTTTATTGAATCTTTGTCCTATGACCACCCAAAAGTAGCCCTTCTCAAAGAGTCAAAAGACTCTTAACTGTTGGAAACCTCTCTGAAAAGTTTAACCCGTGCTCCCATGGCAATACTACCGACGGTTGTCATTTACCTACTTGAAGGTTTACAAAGCCCTTTGTACCCATTATTTCATTTAATAAAGAGATAATTGTCATGTATTAATAACTATCACATGTCATCACAATGCCCTGTGAGGTGGGTGCCCCCATTTTACAGATGAGGAAGTTGAGGATTACTAATATTAAGTGCCTTACCTAGGCTGACACAGTAAGTATCATAGAAGGGATCTGCACCCAGGTACTCCTGACTCCAAGTCTGCTCCATGTTACCTCCTAGATCTAATGTCCTCCAGCTGACCTCCGATAGGTCCCTACCACTCTCTAGGCCTCAACTATGTTTTGTTTTTGGTCTACTCCCTGTGGCCCTCAGCCCCCCCCAGCAAATGATTTAGGTCAGATGCCAGGGAAAGATTCCTGCCATGTGTTCTTGAGGGAGGTCATGGAATCTCTTTGTGTTCAAAAAGCTTTGGGTGAGGTTTATTAGGTTAGGTCAGGATGAGTCTGGTGTGGTGTGGTTTGAGTGGGGGAAGGGAGGAGAGGGTTTGGTTTTTTTAAGGCTCTTGTGTACTGAAGAGACTGTAAGTGTATGATGAGAAAGGTGTCTGGGAAGGAGAGAGAGCGAGAGAGCAGGAGAGGGAGACAGAGAGGGAAAGGGAGGGGGAGAAAGAGGGAGGGAGATGGAGATGAAGAGGGAGAGGGAGGGAGGGAGACAGAGATGGAGAGGGAAACAGAGAGAGGTGGAGCGAGCGATGGGAAGAGAGAGGATAGGGAAATGAATGAAAAGAATGGGAAAACAAATGAGAGGAAAGGGAGGGAGATGTGGAGAGATGGGAAGAGTCAGAGGGGAGGAGAGAGAAAATACAAAGACAGAAAGAGACACAAAGAATCAGAGGACTGTCCATGGGAAAGACATGGAGAGACATGGGAAAAGACAGAAAAAAATGAGAAAAAAGGAGGATCAAGGAGAGACAATCAATCAATGAGAGAGAAAGAATGACTCAGAAAGAAGAGATAGAGGGACAAAGAGATGGCGAGTCAGACAGGGAGAAACCCAGCTAGACAAAGGGACATATGGAGAGAGTGGGAGAGCAGGAAGAAGCGAAGAGCCATGGAGAGGGTTTCATTGCCAGGAGTGGGGCTGCCCCCTCCCAAGGGCCTCTATAGACACTTGCCTCTGCAGTGCACCTGGGCTCTTGTTGCCAAGGCAACTGGAAACCTTGGCCTTTGGGAGACAGCGCTTTCTGCGCATGTCACCTCATTCCCTATCCCCAGTGTCAGACACTGCCTCTCCCCCTCTCCAGCCCTCAGATATTTATAGCTGCTTAGGAGTTGGGGGCTCAGTCACTAGGTTGCATATATGGGGGCTGAGATGTTTGCTCCCTGAGCTGGGGAAAAGATGCTAGATACTCTGTAGTCTCTCCAGGCCAGGGCCAGGCTAGGTCTGCTCTTTTTTCGGACTCCAGCTCTCCTACTTTATCCTTCCCAGGCTTACAGAACCCCTCAATTCCCACCCACTACACATAGCAGCCTCCTTGTCCTAGACCTTTGGGTCTGAAGGGAGAATAAGGGAGACACATGTTCTGGGAGGGGGGAATAACAAACTTCTTGCCACCTGTAGGATGCACCCCCTCCCCTCACCCCAGCTCTCAAGGACCATGCCTAGCCATGGCAGAAAGATCTCATGGAGATCTTTGATTTTCCTAGTTATGTGATCCTGGGCAAGTCACTTAATATCTGATTGCCTTGGTTTCTTCTTCTGTAAAATCAATTAATAAATTGCTTCAGGACCCACCTCTCCACAGGCGGAAGCAGAGCATACAAGATCAGGGATACCTGGGTTCCCTAACAAGGCAGAAAAGAAATTTGGTTCTGGGCAACACACAAGAATTAGCATAAAGTTTACACAATGCTTTACAGTTCTTATCTCATTTGAGCTCTCCAGTTACCAGGTGCTATCATCATCCTCATTTTACAGATGAGGATACCAAGGCAATCAGAAGTTAAGTGACTCACACAAGATCTCAGGAGGAAGCATCTGAGGCTGGATTTGAACTCAGGTCTTCTTCACTCCAGATCTAGCACTTTATTGAATAGGCTCCTCAGTTTCTTTATGTATTTTAGGGAGATCACTCATAAATTGGGTAGAGGGTGAAGACAGTGAAGGGCCCTTCCCTCACAGCACAGAAAGATCAGCTGAAGGGGCTGGGGATGCTTAGCCTGGAGGCAAGAAGACTGGGTTGGGGAAAGGGGAGCATTAGAGCTGTCTTCATCCAAGGACTGGATGGATTGTCCCCCTGAAGAGGAATACGCTGTATCCTGCTTTGTCTCCAAAGACATAAACCAGGAGAAATGGTGGATCTTGTCAGGAAAAGCTTCCTCACAAACTGAGAGCCAGCCATTTCACAGTTGAATAGGAATTGGTGGCCTTTTCCTCCCTGGAGGAGGCTAGAGGACCCCTTCTTGGCTATGTTATACTGGGGATTGCTTTTGTATAGGAGTAGGATTGGATGGTCACCCAGGTCACAGGCATTCTTTGATTCTGGGCTTCTTATTCTGGTCCTCAGCTCAAACACAATCTCTTCCAGCTCTCCACCTTCCCCTCACCTCCTAGTGCCTCCTGACATTGCTTTGTATTTTATATACTTACGTTGTATATAGTTATTCGCACACTGCTGTATATGGAGTTTCCCACCGAGGGCAGGGACTCACTTCAGTATTTGCATCCTCAGTGCCTGGCACATAGTAGGTTCTTAATAAATACCTGCAGATTATTCATACCATTGCCCTGCTCCAGACCCTATAAAGACACCCTATTGTCTGCCACATCCAATCCAAAGAGAGGGCTGGACGGGGTGGCAGAAGGACCCAAATGCTCCAGCCTTACTAGCTGTGTGACCTTGGGCCACTTACTTAGCTGCCCTCAGTCTCCGTCTCATCTGCCAAATGAGGATAATAATACCATCTACCTGCCAGAGGATCAAAAGTTAGCATATGTGAAGGGATTTGCAAACCTTAAAGGGCGCTAGATATCTTTATCATCGTCATCGTCATCTGTGTCTGACTTTCAGAGTCTTCCATGCAATGGACATGGCCTCAGGAGACCTGGTCCAAGTCCCTAGCTCCTCACTTGTGTGACCCTGTGCAAGTCCTTTCTCTAAGCCTCAGTTATCTTCCTTGTGGGAAGATGTGGGGAAACTATGATTTGTCCTATCCCCCTTGTCAGCTCCCTGAGGGCAGGGACTGTCTCAGTTTCTATCAATCAATCTAGCTATCACCTATTTCTATCTCGATATGTCATCTATTTCTATCTCTCATCCACTTCTACCTCTATCATCTATTTCTATCTCTTTCTGTCAATCCCTCTAATTAGTTATCATCCATTTCCATATCCCTCTACCTGTATCAATCATCTACCTATCATTTACTTCTATCTTCATCAATAATCTTATCTTCTTTCTTTTTCTGGAGGCAATCAGGATTAAGTGACTTGCCTTGGATCACACAGCTAGTAGGGGTCAGAGGCAAGATTTGAACTCAGGTCCTCCTGACTCCAGGTTGGTGCTTTATCCACTGTGCCATCTAGCTGCCCCCAATAATCCATCAATCATCTATTTTTCTCTCTTGATCATCTATCCACTATTTCTATTTCTTCATCATTTATATATCCTCTATTTCATCATCTATTTCTCTCTATATATTTCTGTCATCTTTTCAATCATATATAATCATCTATTTCTATCCCTCAATCATCTATCAACTATTTCCATTTCTTTATCATTTATATATCCTCTATTTCTATCTCCATCACCAATTTCTCTATCAATCTATATATTACTATCATCTTTTCAATTGTATATAATCATCTATTTCCATCTCTTTATCATGTGTTTCTATATCTAACATCTATTTCTACCATCCATTTCTATCTCTATCATCTATTTCTCTAGATATCTACCACTCATCTCTCTCTGTTTCCCTTCTTCCCCTTATCTGTCTGCGTCAGACACAGAGCTGTTGTGAGAAAAAGGCCTCACTGTTAGTCAGCGTGGCTGCCCAAAGATATTTTCCCTTCCTCTGCCTTTACCCTTCTTCCTCTCAACCTCTGTGTCTTCTTCCTCCTCCTGTTTCTCTCTTTTCTTCTCTCCCTTTTCCTGCCAGGGACAGTGATTAATGAGACTAGCTTTGGCTGGTGAAACTTAAGATCCCTGGGGAGCCTGGCTTGCTAACTGGCAGCAGCTGGAGCACAAGCTGCTCCAGCCTGCCCCCTCCTTCTATATCTGGGCACTGGGCACCAAGAACCCTGTGGGGTGGAGGTCCTTCACCCCACTCCGTCTTCACCAAGCCCTGGGGACTCAGATTACTCTGACTGACTTAGTGGGGCGGGTCCTAGAGGTCTCTAGATCCTATAAGAAAGGATAGAAATTGCAGCCATTATGACTATTTTGGGGGGCTAGAGATTGGCCCTATGATTTCACTGGTACAGGAGATTCCTGGATGAGGAAATTCCCTCCACCAATGCAGGTTGGCACCTTCTCTGTGACTTACCGTCTTGGTGAGTTGTCTAAGTCACGAAGGGCTTAAGTGACTTGCCCAGGGTTACATAGCTAGTATGTGTTAAAGGTAGGGGCTTGAATCCCCTATTTCTGTCTCCACTCTATCATCCTGCTCCTCACAGTTATTATTATCAGGGAGAATGGTGTGGCTTTCACTAAAGTTCTCTTCCCATACCTAATTGTAGGGGTGACCTTGGGGTCTTGAAGGTTGTGCCAACTGAGTGCTAGTAGTGGTAGGGACCACTAGGCTTGGAAGACTTGGAGGACAGGATGGTTGATGTTGGCTATCAGAGGACCAGGCTGGCTAAATCACTAGATTGGCTGGGGTAGGGGAGAGGGGCAAGATTTTCTGTCTTTGTTCATCTCTCTTATCCATTCATTGGATCTGGACACATTTCCCAAGCTTGGCATCCAATGCAGACAGTTCTGAAAGTGGTCTAAAAGTAATGTGAATCTACTCCCTCATGGTCCCAGAGCCCTGCTCTTTTGAGGCTCAGCTCAGCAGCCACCACCTCCACCACACAGCCTTCTCTGATAGCCTCCCAGCTGAAAGACACTGTCTCCTGTCTTACATTTTCCTTGATGTGGCTCTCCCCAGAGGCATGACAGTAAAGTAGGAAAAGAGACCTGTGCCTCTTCAATCAAAGCAAGGTGGCTCAGGTCCTGTCTCTGATGCTCACTAGTTGGATCATCTTAGACAATTCCCCCCTTTCTCTGGGCCTCAGTTTCCTCATCTGTGAACTGGGGGGGAGTTTAAGTCCCTGTTGTGCTACTTTTGTGTGTGTGTGTGTGTGTGTGTGTGTGTGTGTGAGAGAGAGAGAGAGAGAGAGAGAGAGAGAGAGAGAGAGAGAGAGAGAGAGAGAGAGAGAGAGAGAGAGAGAGAGAGAGAGAGAGAGAGAGAGAGAAGGAAGAGACAGAGAGGGAGGAAAGAGGAAGGGAGAAAGACAGAGAGAAGGAGACAGAGAGAAGGAAGAGAGACAGACAGACAGACAGACCAACCTTAGGCAAATCCATAATCTCCTAGGGCTCAGTTTCTTCATTTATAAAAGTTAGGGGAAAAGATCACTTCTGAGATCTTTTTCCATTCTAGGCCGATGACCTCATGACCTCTCTGGACCTCAGCTTCTGCTTGCGATTGTGCAAGATGCTTTATAAGGTTCCCCTCAAGTTCTAAATCCTATGAAACCTCTTTCCACTGTTCCTTCACATGGACATCACATAATCTTTTGAGTCTCAGTTTCCTCAACTGATAAAATTAGAGAGTTGGTCTATAGGACCACTGAGATACTTTCCAGTTCTAGAATCATCTTGTTAGGACCTGGGACCAAATTCTGCCTCAGAAACTTATTAGGTGCATGCTCTTGGACTGCCCTGGGCCTCAGTTTCATCACCTGTACAATGACTAGTGGCCTGTGGGATCCTTTCTAGGCCTGAATTCTTTGGTCTAAAGCCCTTGCACTTGTGCCAGGTTGGTGTCCTCCACAGAGCATTTCAGAGATGACCCTGTGATGGCAGGTGTGCTCCCCTCCCCCATCCCTCTCACCCCAGGCTCCTCGGAGATATCCCATCTTACCCAGGTGGAACAGATGCCCTGGTACTCAGGACGGCCACACGCTGAGTCCCCGGCCGGTTCAAATTGTTTTGTCTGGTGAGCTGGGCACCACCAGGAGCGCTCTGGCTCCGAGAAAAGTTGCCCCCTGGAGCCCCACCAGGTGACCGCGCGGGCTCCACCTTGGCCGCCCCTCCCGCGGGGCCAGTACCCCCAGCCCACAGTGTGGTCCCGGTCCCATTGAAGGTGTTACTCTGGCGCACAGGCAACGTGCCCGTGCCTGCGCCATTGCCCGAGGCTTGGTACATCTTCCTCCGCTGGGAGGCAAGGATGGCATTAGAAGCAGCCCGGGTACTGTTGACTAGCAGGCACTGCTGGCAAGAACACGGCTGGCCCGAGTTGGCGCCCACCGGCCAGGACTGGGACTTGGGGATGGAGCCGATGGTCAGCGGGTAGGCAAGGTCCATGCGCCGCCTCACCCGCCTCTTCCTCTGGGTCTGCCGGTTCATCTGAGACATGCTGTTGAAATAAATCACGTAGCCAAAGCCCAGCGAGGAAAGGTCCAGCCACGGATGCTGCTTCTCATAGGCGTTCTGGATGGTGATGCAGATGTCCATGTCGTATGGCGTCCACGAGCCTCCATCATTCTCCCATTCCCACACGATGCCCTTCCCGGGTGCTGAGGACGGGTCATAAAAGTTCCTTCGGACCGGCCGCATCGTCCCTGCCGGGAAAAGGAGGCAGAGCAGTGAGCCGGACCCAAGCCCCTTCCTCCCTCTATCAAATATCAATGAGGTGTTTCCTATGGCAGTGGAACTGGAAGGTCTGGGCAAGCCATTCACTCCTCATTTGTAAAAAGGAGGGAGCTGGACCCCTGGGTGACCTCTACCCTTCAAGTTCTACATCTATTATCCTACGATCTAAATGGGTAGCTAGGGGGCGCTGCCACCCAGAGTTGGGAAGAATAAATCCAGCCCCAGACACCCCATACTAGCTCGGTGACCTTGGTCCAGTCATTTAACTTTACAGTCTGTAAAGTGGGCGTAGTAAGAGTACCTATCTCCCAGGGTTGCAATGAGGATAATATTTGTAAAGCAAAGTCCTTTAGAAATGTTAAAGCAAGGTAAATGCTTGTTACCTTAAAACCTATTATCTAGGTTCCATCTCTGGCTTCAATTTTCTCATCTATAAATAACAGTTGGACTAGAAGGCTTCTGGGTACATGGGAATGAAAGGAGACAAAAGATCTGGGTTCAAACCCTGCTTGTACCACTTACTAACTGAAACATTAGTCAAAATGTGGAAATACGTTTAACATGATTATATATGTCTAACTGAGACCAGAGTGCTGGCTGTCTTGGGGAGCAGGGAGAGGAGAGAGGGAGGGAGAAAAATTTGGAACTCAAAATTTTACAAAAGTGACTGCTGAAAACTATTCTTTATATGTAATTGGAAAAAATAAGATACTACTAAGGAAAAAAGGGAAACAGTTAAGTCATTTATCTGGGCCTCAGTTTTCTCATCTATAAAAGGAGAGGGTTCTAGGTCCATTCCAGTCCTAAATGTAGGATCCTGTGGTCTAAATCTATGATATCCTATGTGTCTCTGACCTACACAGATCCCATAGAACTCTGCCTTCCATCCAGGAGGTCACTCCAGGGGGACGATGGGATGGACAGAAGGAAATAATTATGAGGGAAGGCACTAAAATTAAGGGGAGTTGGGAAAGGCAAGTCAGGCAGGCTAGTGGTCAGAGTGAAGGAGAGAGAGCATTCCAGGTATAGGGGATGGCCAGAGAGAATGCCAAGGTTGAGAGATGGAGTGTTTTCCAACCCTCTCACATTACAGATCAAAACTCTGAGGTCCAGAGAAGGAAGTAAACTCACTCAGGTGACACACAATTATTACATGACAGAATCAGGGTTTGAGTCAGGGTCTGATGATTCTGGTGCTAGATCCAGGAGTCTTCCCACTACATTATATACACTGCCTGCTGGGAATGGGGTGTGGGGCACCCCAACCTCACATGTCTCCAGGGGTCCATTAGCAATCTCAACTGAATATTTCCTGTATCCAGCACCATGACAGGCACTACGGGAGATCAGAGATGTATGGGACCCAGTTCTTATGATCAGACAGTATACAATCTAGCTAAGAGACAACATGCTCATAGGAAGCAGAGAACCAAAGAAAAACTGTGGCATTCTTAATGAGGAGGGCAGAGAACAAAGAAATATCAGTGTGGGTTTTACAAAGAGCCCCAGAGCATCATAGCTAGAAGGCGCCCGAGAGACAATCGGACCCAACCCTCTCATTTGATAGAGAAGATGAGGCAGGGAAGGCGCAGAGCAGTTATTGGCCCAAGACCAGACAGTCACACAGAATCTGTGTCTCCATGAGCCCCTGGTCTCCTTCCCAGACCAATGCTCTCCTTACCATGACTCTAACAGAATATCTGAGTGTAATGGAGAGAAGGCTAGATTTAGATGGATTTTAGAAGACTTGAAATAGGAATCCTAGCTCAGGCTCTTATTAACTGGGTGCCCTTGGAAAGTTGTTTCAGTTCTCTGGGTCTCTGTTCTCTCTGGGGTGAAATGAGAGGACTGGGTTAGATCCCCTTCAGCTCTGGATTTA
Source organism: Notamacropus eugenii (assembly GCF_028372415.1). NCBI lineage: Eukaryota > Metazoa > Chordata > Mammalia > Diprotodontia > Macropodidae > Notamacropus > Notamacropus eugenii. The sequence goes on from NC_092875.1 coordinate 33,110,408, forward strand.
TGACCTCCTTGGGTCACATTTTCCTCCTCTGTAAAATGGGATGGTTAGATAAAATGGCTTCTGAGATGTCCTCTAAACCTAGATCCATGAGCTTATGATCAGCCTTGTGACCTGGGATTGATCACTCATTTACTGTCTTCCCACTCCTGCACATGATTCATATTAATCTTCCTAAAGTATAGACTTGACGATTTCATCCCCCATTCAATAAATCCCAATGGCTTTCTATTATTTCCAGAATTAAATATAAAATCCCCTGGCTTTCAAAGCCCTTCACAAACTGGCTCCCTCCCATCTTCTCAGTCTACTTCCGCCTTACTCCTTGATATTTCACTCTGCTGATACTGGCCTCTGGGATGTTTCTCAGACAAGACACTCCATCTTCTTACTGTGAGCATTTTCCATCGCTGTCTATCTTCAGTACCTGGAATACTCTCCCTCCTTATCTTTACTAGCCGACTTCCCTGGCTTCCTTCAAATCTCAGCTAAAAATTCCATCTTCTATGAGAAGCCTTTGGGCAAGTAGGTGATGCAGTGAAGTAAGGGAGACTCATCTTCCCAAGTTCAAATCTAGCCTCAGACATGTATTAACCATGTGACCCTGGGCAAGTCACTTAATCCTGTCTGCCTCAGTTTCCTCATCTGTAAAATGAGCTGAAGAAGGAAATGTCAAACCACTACAGCATATTTGCCAAGAAAACTCCAAATGGGGTCACAAAAGTAAGATGTAACTGTAATGACTGATTAACAAAAGAATGAGAAGCCTTTCCTGATTCCCCTTCACGCCAGGGGATGAAGGATTCTCCCTATTGATGATCTCCAATTTATCCTGCAGATATCTTGTTTGTACATAGTTGTTTTCATGTTGTCTCTCAGGCTGTTCCTTACTCAGGAGCTGTCTTTTGCCTCTCTGTATCCCCAGGAGTTAGCCTGGTGTCCAGCACAAAGTTGGCACTTAATAAATACTTATTGACTGACTTCCTTTCTTACATTTGTTCATTCATTCACTCATTCATGGACATTCATTAAGTACCTATAGAATTGTGTGCAGAGCATTGACTGTATGAGGCACTGACAGAGAGAAAAAACAAGGTTTAGGAAAGACAAGATTCCTTCCCTTAGAGAGCTTAAGGTCTAGTAGGGGCTTAAGACACCCAATACAAGTAGCTTCACACAAATTCCCAAGTTTTTAGAGAGGTAGAAACAAAGTGCTGTGTTGGGTCAAATAGGGAGGATGTTAGTAACCAAGGGGACCAGGATGGGCTCCATGGATGAGCTGGTCTTTGAGTACTGACTTCAAGGACAGCTAGGATTTTCAAGAAGCAAAATTATTTTAGACTGGTGTGTGTATGTGTGTGTGTGTGTGTGTGTGTGTGTGTGTGTGATATGAGATAAAGTTGGAAAGGAAGGGTGATGCCTTGTTCTGGAGAGTACCAAATGCCAAGCAGAGGAATATGTACTTTACCTAGGAAGAAATCAAGTTGAGGGCTTTTCCACATGTTAGAAAAGTTAGTTTGACCTTTTTAGTCTGCAGACAGATTACCAAGTAGGACAATGTATTAAACAGGAAAGTATTGAAATAGTGGGAATGGGTGGTAATGGTTGTGTTTGTCCTTCATTATCGAAGAGGACCATGACATCAGGGAAATGATGACATGACTTGCAGCTGACTTTGATTTGAGTGAGAGCAAGGCCACCAGCCCCACTTTCTGCTCCAGAGCCATCTGGATCCAGTGACCAGATATGCATCAGGATGACTGGAGATGGCCCAGAATGCAATGGGAGTCCCTTGCCCTTTTTAGGCTAAGACCTTTTCAGGTACTCACTTAAAGTGAGGTAATGCCCATTCAGGGAATAGAAGAAGTGAGTTAAGGGTTGACCCCTTTAATTAAAAAGAAAACAAAACCAAAAATCAAGCTGGAAGAAGAAGATCCTCAGGGTTGCCCTTCCAAAGAGAAAAAGTTACCATTGACATTCACTGTAAATTCACTCAAAGCTAGAAGGGCCCAGTATACAGCCATTAAGTGGAGCTTGGCCAGGGACCCATTGTGGTCGAATGTATGAGCTTCAGAGTGAACTGGAGAGGGGAAGGAAAGAAGAAAAGAAGGAAGGAAGGAAGGATGGAAGGAAAGAAGGAAGGAAGGAAGGAAGGAGGAAAGTAATCTAGGCAGTAAACCCCAAGTTAACTGGAAATTTAGGGTGGTAATGAAGACTGGCACAGAGGAGGGTCAGTGGGGATGAAGGGAAGGGGAGAGAAGTGAGAATGTGAAAGAGGTAGAATTGTCAAGTGGGTCAAATCCCATCTCTTGCACTTACTACCTGTGAGACCTTGGGCAAATCACTTCCCCTCAATTTCCTTCTCCCTAAAAATGAGAGGGCTGGACTTACATGGTGTTTTAGGTCCCTTTGACTTGTGGAACAAAGAATTTATGAACCTATGATGAGATGTGAGAGGTGAGGGGAAAGGTTTCAAATAAGAGAGAGACAAACTAAGTCTACTAGTCCAGTCCAGTGGACTGAGTCATTCATTGTCACCTGGCACAGGCTAGGAATTGATGGTGAAGTGAGGGAGGAGGGGAATCTTCAGGATGGGATGCTGCTCTGACTCAGTGACCCATTCCAGGGAGGTGGGGATAGAGTCACAGGGAGAAGAGCACCAAAATCTAGCTGGGTCTGACCCTTTTTAGCACCAAACATTCTGCAGAAACCTCTGCCTTACTTGGAGAAAGCCAGGGGAGCTGGGTAGGTCAGCACCGTCCAGCACAGGCAAGCTGCTGAGTTCCTGTTGGTCACTGCTCTATTTACAAGGGTATTGATTTTTCTGCCTGTTTTCTGGTAGTTATTAAGACTTGGTCCCTGGAGCCCTTTTGAAATGAGATTGAAATCTCTAGAGTGGGGCCTTTGGGAGTGGAGTAATTAGGGAGACTGTCCTTCTAGGGCAGGTTACCCCACACCCCTCAATCTTCCAGTTCTTGTCTCCACCTCCTTGGCAATTTCCCACAGCTTCCCTCCAGTGCAGAATGGCTCCTAACTCTAGTGCAAGACTAGGGCAGTGATATCCTGGAATCAGCAAGAGGAATAGCCCAGAAACCCTCCTACTCCAACACCCACCCCACATCACCTGGAGGCCAACTCTGAACTGCAGAACACAGGGATGCCTGAGCTGGGAGTGCAGCCAGTATGCTGAATGACAGGGGGACTTACCATCAGATTGTGAGCTCCTTCAGGATAGGGTCTGTTATTTGCCTTTCTTTGGATCCTTGGTGTTTAGCACATCACTTAGTTTATAGTAGGTGCTTGATAAATGCTTATTGACTGCCTAGACGGTGATCTCTACCTGTGCCTTTGGCTTCTGTATTTCCTAAGGAGAATTTCAGGTAAAAATATCTCTCCTGACTTAAGAGGATCAGAGATTTGTTGGTGTGGTTTGATCATTGTTCAGTTGTATCCAACTCTTCATGACCCCACTGGGGGTTTTCTTGGCAAAGATACTGGAGTGGTTCACCATTTCCTTCTCCAGCTCATTTTACAGATGAGGAAACTGAGGCAAACATGGTTAAGTGACTTGCCCAGGGTCACACAACTAGTAACCATATGAGGCCACATTTGACCTTGGGAGATGAGTCTTCCTGATGCCAGGTCTGGCACTCTATCCACCATGTCACCTAGCTTTTAACAATTAGAGCTCTCCAAAAGTGGAATGAGCTTCCTCAAGAAGTAGTCATATCAAATGAGATAATATCTGTACAATGCTTACTTAGCCACCTAGCTAATCTTTTCAGAGATTTAGAGTTATCTAAAATTCAGATTTCCATCATACAGAAAAAGCTGACTTCCAGAATGTCTTTTCTAAGGCTGGCAAGAAACAGTTTATAAAGGAGTGTTATACCTTGACATCTTCCTAGCAGAAACACATATTGAATCCAAGACTTAGGTACCAGTTCATCTATTTTATGGGTGAGGAAACAGAGGCAGGTAGAGGTTGATTGACTTGGCCAAGGTCACACAGGGAGTTGATATGTACTTTCAGGACAGGTATGACTTGGGCCTGGGAGCCAGGAGACCTGAGTGTTATTCTCAGGTCTGCCACTGATTCACTGTGTGACACGAGGCTAAGTCATAAAAGTCTCTGGGCCTCTTTCTTCATCTCATAGGCGGTTGGGTGATGCAGTGGATAGGACACAGGACCTGGAGTCAGGAATCATAACAAAAGCTAAATTTAAATAAGACAGGACTTACTATGTGGTAGGTCCTGTGCTAAATGATCTACAATTAATATTTCATTTGATCATTACCACAACCCTGGGAGGGAGGTGCTATTAGTATCCCCAGTTCACACATGAGGAAATGGAGGCAAGCGGACGTTAAGTGACTTGCCCAGGGTCTCACAGCTAGTAAGCATCTGAGCCTGGATTTGAAAAAGAATGATAATAGCTAGCATTTATCCAGTGTTTACTATGTGCCAAGCACTTTGCTAAATACTTTATAATTACCATTTCATTTGATCCTCACAACTCTGGGGAGTGGGTGCTGTTACTTATCCTAATTTTACATAAGAGGAAACTGAGGCAAACAGAAGTTAAATGACTTGCTCAGGGTCACAAAGCTCATAAATATCTGAGGCCAAATTTGAACTCAAGTCTTTCCGATTTCAGGATCAGAGCCCCTGAGTTCAAATTCAATTTCAGACCTTGGGCAAGTCATTTAACCTCTGCCTGCCTCAGTTTCTTCCTATGTAAAATGTGGATAATAATAGCCTCTATTTCCCATGGGTATTCTAAGGATCAAATGAGAATCATATTTGTAAAGCACTTTGCAAATCTTGAACTCATTTATAAACGCTATAAAATGCTATATGTATAAATGCATATAAATGCTAATACAATATATCATATATTATAATAAAATATAATACAATATTATATGTATGCATATATATGGATATAACACACTATCATTATAGCCCTCTCTCACAGCACCCATCCCTCAGAGACTTGGACTCAAGTTGCTAAGAAGATCAAATGAAATGATGTATGGGAAGGATTTTGTAAAATGTAAAGCGTTACAGAAATGCTAATTATTACTGGTTATTTTTGTTGTTCATTAGTCCTACTGTAGTCTGCTCTGGTGAGACAAATATGGAATCTCATGTTCAATCTGGGGACTCACGCTTTAGGAAGGAGGTTAATAAGTGGGTCAGAAATGGCCAGAGGAGGTCAGCCAGGATGGCAACGAAGGACCTTGAGTTTCGGGCCAGTGAGGGAGGAGGTGAGGCTACAAATCCAGAAGAGACTCAGGGAGGACAAAAAGCTGTCTTCAAATATTTAAAGAGTGTGGGGGAGGGACTGAACTAGCTCTACTTGGCTCCAGAACAAGGAGTAGTGGGTGGAACACTCGAGGAGGCAGATTTAGGCTTGATGTCTGGAAAAACTTCCTATTAGAGTAATCTCAATTTGGAAAGGTTTGGCTGGAAGGGAGTGGGCTCCCTTGATTGGATGTCTTCAAGCAAAGACCATTTGTCAGGTTTTGTATAGAGGGGAATCTTTGGTCATGTCTAAGTAGGACTGGGCGGCCATTGAGGTCTGAGATTCTGGGTTCTGATGATTTCGTAATCACAGTGGGCAGGGGCCTGGGTAGGCCTTCCACCATTACTGGTTCATTTATTTCCCACCGGGATGCTTCCCCTGGTTCCACACTGCGCCATCCTGGTCACCTGCCAGATCTGCCCCCCATCCACCATCTAGGTGAGTTTCCTCATTTGTCACATGGGAGGGGTAATAATAGCACCACCTCCCTCATGGTGACTTCTGTGAATTTATAATTCATAAACCTTAAATCGTTATAGAAATGGGGCAGCTGGGTGGGTCAGTGGATAGAGTGCTGAGTCTGGAGTTAGGCTGATTTCTTTATGAGTTAAAATCCAGCCTTTGCATTTGCTTGTTAGGCGTGTGACCTTAAGCAACTCATTTAACCTTGTTTGCCTCAGTTTCCTCACCTGTAAAATGAGCTGGAGAAGGAAATGGAAAACCACTCCAATATCTTTACCAAGAAAACCCCCAAAGGGGCCACAAAGAGTCCGATATGACTGAAACAAGTGAACAACAACATTTATTAGTGGTTCTTCATGGCCACCTTCCCTCTTAGCTTCTTACAAAGGAGTTCAAATTGCCCCCTCTCTATTTTGCTTCCTCTTACCTCCCTTTTAGTGGGGGGCCCTGAAGAGCAACAGCTGTGACCTCCTTCCCCACCTCTCCAACCTCGGCCCTCATCTCTGGGGTGGAGGGAAATGACTTCAGTGTGTGGGTGGGAGAGTCATGAGGAAAGGGGCCACCGCTGGCTGACCAAAGGGGCCCCCACCGGAAAGGGAGTCGGGCCAAGGCCCAAGAGGGGAAGGTGGTCATGGGACATCCTGTCGGGCTTAGGGGAAAAACATGAAGGCAACAGCTACTGCAGAGAGTTATAAAAGCAAGGTCATGTGTTTGTACATGTAGCCTGGAATGACCCCACAGAAAGACCTCCCCTGCTCAGAACTTTGGGAAGAACAACAGGTCATCAGAGGCCTGGACCCAGGGTCCCCAAGTGACCATAATTACTGCAAGAAACAAGGCTTGGCCAACCCCAATCCTTCCTAAGCACCATTAAATCTGTTATCGAAGACTCAAAGGATCTTAGAATTGGCATGGACCTCAATGGCCACTGAATCCAATTCTCACTTGAACAGGAATACCCTCCTTAACATATGCAATAGGTGGTCATCCAGTCTCCTCACGGAGACCTCCAGTGAGGGGGAGCCTTTGACCTCCTGAGGCATCCAACTCTACTCCTGAATATCTCTCACTGGTAAGTTTTTTCTGATGTGAAACTTAGACTCCTTACAACATCCACCCATAGTTCCAACCTCTAGGGCCACAGAGAGCAAGGAGAATCCCTCTTTGGGTCAACAACAGTTCTCATTATCTCCTCTCTTTTCCAGGAAAAAAGATCCTCAAATTCCTTTTGTCTTTCTATGGTACGATCTTTAGGCCCTTTGCTATACTGGTTGCTTTCTACTCATTGATCTCTAGCTTATCAATTTTCTTTCTAAGCTGTGGTGCTCAGAGCTGAGCACAATACTCCAAGTATGGTCTGATCAGGGCAGAGTGTGATGGGTCTCTCAATATAACCGCAGATCAAGTCAGTTTCTTTAGCAGCCATATCACACTGTTCATAAGATCAATGAGCCAGAGCTTTGTCCAATCCCTTATTTTTACAGATGAGGAAACTGAGGCCCAGAGAGGTTAAGAGATTTGCTCAAGGTCAGGAAGATAGTAAGTGACAGAGGTGTGGTTTGAATCCAGGTGTTCTGAGGCCAAGGGCATTGACCTTTCCACTGTATCCTTCCTGAAAATAGGTAGCCTTAAATGTTCCATATTGGCCTGATCATGAGCACAGGGGCAGTCATTAAACCAGAAGAATTCTGAGAATTCTGAGGACCTTTCCATCTCTGGTGTTCTACGAGTCTGAAGAATGACTCTCCAAAGGTAGAATCACAGGAATTGTGGCTGGCCAGGAGGGGAGATATTTTGAGAATGGGAAGAGAGAGATTATACTCTATAGGTGACCAATCCTGGCTTAAGAAGGCCAGTTTAAAAATAGGGCATTTAGGGCTATTCAGTCTCAATTCCCCCATTTTAATGATGAAGAAACTGACATCCAGAGAGGTTCAGAGATTTACCCACAGTCACACAAATAGATGTCATCTGCCTACAAATCAAGGGCTCTTTCTCCCAGAGCCAGGCTCCCCAGCTCTTGTGCCCTAACATCTGATTTCCTCTTTCTCCTTCCCATTGCTTCCCATCACCCATTTCTGTGGTGGTGACTGACTCCAAGATTCATCCCATTGCCTACCTTAACTCCTCTTGCTTTGAGAAGACAGATATCAGAGACAGAGTGGGAGGTTCCTGGAGCTTTCTTTTTCTATTTTCCTCTTCCTTCCTTCCTTCTTTCTTTCTCTTTCTTTCTTCCTTTTTCTTTCTTTCCTTTTTTCTTTCTTTCCTTCCTTCCTTCTCTCCCTTCTTTCCTTCTCTCTTTCCTTCCTTCCTTTATTTCTTTCTTCCTCCCTCCCTCCCTTCCTTCCTTCCTTCCTTCCTTCCTTCCTTCCTTCCTTCCTTCCTTCCTTCCCTCCTTCCTTCCCTCCTTCCTTCCTTCATTCCTTCTTTCCTTCATTCCTTCTTTCCTTCATTCCTTTCTTTTTCCCTCCTGAGCCTTCTAAGACTCTCTGGATCCTGGCTACTCTGGTCTTTGGTTCTGGAGGCCCCAGGACAGTCTTGTTCAATTCACCTTCAGGCCCTTCACTACCCTGGTCGTACATTGTCTGTCCCCATCAGAAACCAGGAAATGGTTTTTGTTTTTTTTATTTCTTTATTTTTGTTTCATTGGTAATTAGCACAGATTCTGGCATGTAGTAAACACTTACTGATTTACTGGAGAGATTGCTGGGATTGCAGTCCCAGGATCTGGCATAGAATTTGACCTCTGTTATTTACCCTTGGGCAAGTCACTGCACTTTCATGGGACTCGCTTTACTCATCTGCATTCAGGAGGCTGTGTTTGGCCATCTCTAATTGGATGTTTCATAAGCATCTCAAGCTCAACATGTCCAAAATAAACCTCCCTGTCTTTCCCCCCAACTTTCCTGTTAATGTTCAGGGCACCATCATCGTCCCAGTCAGTCACCTAGGCTAGAAAGCTAGGGGTCATGCTCAGCTTCTCACTCTCTACCTTCACGTTGCCTGTCCCTCAGGCCTGGAATGCTCTCCCTCATCCTCATTGCTTCCTCTGAATTTCTCTGGCTTCCTTCCAGACTCAGCTCAAATTCCTAGGGAGGCAGTACAATGGATAGAGCTTTGTGCTTGGAGTCAGGAAGATCTATGTCCAAATCTGGTCTCAGACACTTACTGGCTGTGTGACCTTGGGCAAGTCACTTCACTTGTTTGCCCTAGTTTCCTCATCTGTAAAATGGGGATAATCACAGTACTTACCTCCCAGGATTATTGTGACAACCAAATGAGATAATATTTGTAAACATAGTAAACATAATTGTTATTCAGTCGTGTCTGACTCTTCATGACACCATTTGGGGTTTTCTTGGCAAAGATGCTGGAGTGGTTTGTCATTTCCTTATCCAGCTCATTGTACAGATGGGAAAACTAAGGCATACAGGGTTAAGTGACTTGCTCAGGGTCACCCAGCTAGTAAGTGTCTGAGGCCAGATTTGAACTCATTCTGGGGCTCTAACCACTGAGCCATCTAGCTGCATCCATAGCAAGCACTAGAGAAAGTTATTATTATTCCACAGTCTTCAGGAAACTCCTCTGCCTCAGCTAATGCCTTCCTGCTACTGATTATCTCCAATGTTATCCTATCTATAGCTTATTTATATGCAATTGTTTGCACCTTGTCTCCTCCATTAGAGGGCAGGGACTGTTTTTGCTTTTATTTTACTCTCTGTGCTTAGCATAGTGCCCAGCACAGAGCAAATGCTTCATGAATGCTTGTCAACTGACTGCCTAGACACTACTGAAATTCCCCTCCAGCGAGTAAACCCATGATCCTCAGATCCCTCTGGGAGGCTGTGAGTGTGATCGATATCCTGTCTGAAGTGTAATGTTGGTCATGCATCCTTCCCAGGAGGCTCATCTGGCTAAACAGACATACATTAGTGGTTTCCGTGGGCTCTTTTGTCAACAAAGCTGGCCTGGCCCTGGGCCCTGCAGTTGAAGGGAGGGAAGCAGTGGGGAAAGCAAACCAAGGCAAGGGGATGGGCAGGGGTCCAGAGCCCTGCTGTGGTGACCAGGAAGGGCTTGGATTCTCCAGAGGGAAATGAGTGGCCTTGGGGATGACAACATGGGGAAAGGAAAACAAGCAGGCATCTATTCCCAGCTCACAGGGGTGTCTCCTAAGATCTGATGACGTCCTAGCCCGTTTTCGTCTCCAAGCCACAAGAAGAGTCTTGCGAGATGAGTCTTGCCTGGGCTGGTGCCAAGTCTCTGTTTTCTGATTTGGGCCCCTGTTCCTTCAAATCCCCAGGAACTGAGCCCTTTTAATCAGCTTTTAACAGAATTGGAGGGGCATTGGCTGTGCCACAGTGTCTACCTCTTGGGTGCCTGGGCTATGGGTCTCAAATAGCAGTGGAGGGGCTCCTTGGGGGTTGGGAATGAGATGCTGACCTCCCCAGATATCCCCGACTGGCCTCAGTATACCTGCCATGCCCCTTTTACTCATTAAAAGAGACTTCGACTCAGAATTGGGGCGGGGGGGGGAACAATGGAAATAGTGAAGCCAGAAGACCTGGATTCAACCTCAGGCAGGCTCTTTATTTGGAAAATAAAAGGGTTAGACTAGATTGACTGTAAAGTTCCTCCTCATTCTAGGTCCATCATCCTGTGACCCTGGGACCTGACAATCTGGACCTTGGAGATGTATTGGAAAGATGGGACCAGAATTCTAGTACAAGATCTGCCATTAACTCATAGAGTGGACAGGCTCTCTCTCTGGGCCTCTATCCAAGGCAGAGGGAAGCCAAGATCTAAAGAGGGATGGGATTAGTCTGGGTAGAACCAGGAGGACCAGATGTTGTGGTGCCCTTTTCCTCTCTGCTGCCTGAAATGAAATTAGACCATGGATGAGCAGTCTTCTGCAGAGTGGATGAGTTGCATAGAATCATCCCCACTTGCTGCCCAGTATCAGCAGCACTCATCTGGGAGACTGGCCAGTCTGGGGTTACAGGTTGGCTCTTTAGACCCTGCATGACCCTAAGGAAGTCACTTTCCCCTCTCTTGGCCTCACTTTCTTCCTCTATAAATGAGGAAGTCAGGCTGGGTTCTTTCTTCTGATTAGAGCAATCCTACGCCAATGAGCTCAACAGCCCCAGACTAAAGCCCTTAGTGACAGGATCCAGGAGTGTCTTCCAGATCAGTGCTCTACAAAATCTCCATGTCTCTCCCCTTCACCTTCTCTTTGTCTTTAGTGCTCTTGGAATGCTCAGAGGTCAGAAGGAAACAAAAATACCTATCATTCATATGGCATTTATGGTTTGCAAAACACTTTATATATGTGTGTGTATCTGTATATGTACATGTGTACCTTTTGCAAAGCAGAATTGAAACAGCTCAAAGGAAACACGAGATACACAAATTTAGAGAATTCCCCCCAAATGTTCACATGGACTATTTGTGCCTAACCTGTGGTAGAGCATCCCGAGCTCGTATTGGTCTAATCAGCCACAGTTGGACACACTGAAACTTGATTCTAGCACAGTGATGTCACTTTGGTCCTCTCTGAGAATGGACAACAACCAACCAATCAGATATGTACCTACACACACACACACACACACACATATAATATACATAGGCATTATATTATATATATCTATAGATATTACGTGGTATGATATGGTATTAAATTATACTATATTTATTATACTATATTGTATTATACTATATCATATTATATAATATATTACATTATATTACATGTAAACATGTATGTATTATCCCTACATATGTGTGTATATACATATATACACACATTACATACATATATATACTGTTGCTATTCAATCATTTCAGTTGTATCTGACTCTCTGTGACCCCACCTGGACTTTCCTTGGTAAAGATACTGGAGTAATTTGCCATTTCCTTCTCCAGCTCATTATTGCCAATGAGGAAACTGAGGCAAACAGAGTAAAGCGACTTTACCCAGGATAACACAGCTAGTAAGCATCAGAGGGTGGATTTGAACTCATGTCTTTCTGACTCCAGATCCAGTGCTCTATCCACTGTACCCCTAACTGCCCCACACATACATACACATTACAAACAACACACATAATGTATTATACCTATGTAACTATAATATGCAATATTATACATATATAGATATGACAGTACACGTATATCTATGATACGTAATACATGTATAATGTCTATATGTGCATATATATACATATTTGTGCATATTGTATATGTGTGCATACATACATATCCACTGCTATATGTGTACATATACATATATATTGTGTTTGTCCTTCATTGCCGAAGAAGACCATGCCATCAGAGAAATAATGACATGACTTGCACTTGACTTTGTCCTGAGTGAGGGAGGGCTGTGCAGGTCACCAGCCTCACTTCTCCTCCAGAGCCATCTGAATCCAGTGACCGGATATTCATCAGGATGACTGGAGATGACCCAGGATGAGGCAATTGGGGTTAAGTGACTTGCCCAAGGTCACACAGCTAGTGAATGTCAAGTGTGTGAGGTGAGATTTGAACTCAGGTTCTCCTGACTCCAGCACTGTTGCTCTACTCACTGCACCACCTAGCTGCCCCTACATATACACAATATACATATACATACATACATTCTTGGGGTCCTCACAATCATGGGAAGCAGGTGCTATCATTATTCCCATTTTACAGATCAGGAATCTGAGGCACAAAGAAGGCTAAGTGACTTGTCTAGGGTCACCAAGCTAGCAAGTGTCTGAGACTGACTTTAAACTCAGGTATTCCTGACTCCCAGTCTTGGCCTCTGGAGGACACTGAACTAGATTTTAATGCTTCGGTATAAATTCTTAGACTTTGCCTTCATGCCCCTCCATCTCATCTCTCCCAGCCATGTAGAGGAGGTATCTGCATTTCCAAAGAGTCTTAGAAGAAGAGTCTGCTTCCCCTAAGTCAGTGAATCTGCCAGGGTGGTGTCCCCTGGGTGGAGACGTGTGTGGGGGGGGAAGGTTTGGTTGCTTAGGGCTTTTTACGGCCATGAAATCACATGACATACAGAATGTCTCCCACAATTGATACTAACCCAACTTAATCTGGGAACTTTGACTCATTGGAGCTCGTTCTTCCCCTTCCCCACCTCTCCTCCTTCAAAGAGAGCAGACCCTTCATCTCATCCCTTTGTCCTTGACCCCTTCCCTTTCTCTAAGGTTGGCCACCTCCTTCTGTTCTGTTCTGCCATCTCCTCCTGCCCACTTCTCCCTCCTCTTCCTCTTTACCTTCAACCCTTCCCCCAAATCACCACCCTCTCCTTTCTCTTTTCTTCCTTCTCCTCTTTCCCTCCTTTTCCTTTTTTCTTCTTTCCTCCTTCCTCCTCCTCTATCTTTGCTATCATAGAAAAACACCTCCACTCTGTTTGGCCTCTGTTTCCCTGATGTGCTCATCATTCACCTGGGTGCTACAGTGGAAAGATTTCTGGCCCTGGAGTCAGAGGACCTGGGTTCAAATTCTATTTCTGATGCTTACTACCTGTATAATATTGAGCAAGTCACTTCCCTTTCCTGAGTCTCAGTTTCCTTATCTGCAAAATGAGGGGACTGCACTAGCTGGCCTCTGAGGTCCTTTCTGGTTCTAGGTCTAGGCCCCTATGATTGATCAATGGCCAACCCATTCCCCTGATCCTGAGTCAGTGAGCCATGAGACTGTGCTGCCTTTTTTCCCTTTCCTGATCTTTCCATCCCATCCTCCTTTCTCTCCTGTCCTTTCTATCTGGGGCTGCCCTAGATTTTCAACAGCAGCCCTCCTCCTGCCAAGCAGTGACAGGCCAGTTGTCCTGGGCAGGTTACCCAGGGGACAGTGGGCCAGCATCCCAGTGGACAGGAGCTGCCCAAGCTGTACCCAGAACAGAGAGAGCTCCTGATGCTCTAATCGCTCTCCCTTCTGCCCGTCACCAGCACAGAAAAGCTTCTGGGAGACTCTTCCCCATAACAGTCCTGGCTGCTCTGACGGCCGTTTTCTTTGTTAGGATTTTAAGAGCATTCATTTCCAGGGACAGTCGCCAGCTCTGCCATCCTCTGCCATCAGGAAAGGCTGAGCCAGCCTCCTTCCTCTTCACCCCTTTCACCCACCTGCCACCCTTGGAGAAATAAGGCAAGATGCAGTGGATTCCCCTGGCCCTGGGCCACAGAAGCCCAGAGGAAGGAGGAATGAAAATAAGGGAGTCGGTGAAGAGGTTGGGGGGAGGGGCAGGATCATCTGGGAAGGAGAGACCCAGGGCTCTCTTAAGTAGGAGCCATGAGCTAGCGAATGAAGCACACAGGGGAAGCAAGGGTAGGAAAGGGAATGAGCCTTCTCAATGAGTGGGCAGTCAAGTGGTCAGACTGAATCATCAAAAACCAGGGCTGAGAAGGGGTTTAGTGTATAAAATTATAGTTCGTATGGGGCAGTAGAATACAGAATGTCAGAGATGGGAGGGGCCTCAGAATAGGGAATGTCAGAGCTGGGGGAAGGGCATAGAATAAAACGTCAGCACTGTGAGGGGTCTTAGAGCAAAGAAAGTCAGGACTAGAAAGGGATGTAGAACAGAGAATGAGAGAACCAGGAGGGCCAGGGAATGTCAGGTTGGAATGCCCTCTGGAGAATGTTAGAACTGAGAAAGGCTTTAGAAAAGAAAATTTCAGAGGTGGGAGGGACTTTAGAACTAAGACTGTCAAAGCTGACAGGGGCCTTAGAACAGAGAAAGTCAAATCTGGAAGGGACATTAGAGGAGAGAATGTCAGAACTCAGACAGATCTTAGAAAGTAGATTGTTGGAGCTGGGAGGGATGTCAAAGCTCAGAGCTGAGAGAGGGATCTTAGAATGGAGAATGTCAAAGCTGGGAGGGGTCTTAGAACAGTGCATGTCATAGTTGATGGAACTGGAATGGTGAAATGATTGGAAGGTTCACAGAGTATAGAATGTTCAGAGCTAGAATGGAGCTTGAGAGATCATCCAATACCAGCTCCATCACTGCCCTAACCCAGTTTCCATCACTTCCACAACTCCAGCTCAATTACTTCTCCCATCAGCACAATCCTCATCCTAACACTGCCTTATCCCAGGCTCCATCACCTCCAGCATCACAACCTTATCTCCTTTTCTTATCCAAGCTCTATCATTACTAACACAATCCCGATTCCAACACGGTCCTGTCCCAGGTTCCATCACCTCCACCATCATAGCCCTATCTCCTTTTCCTATCCAAGTTCCATTACTAACACAATCTCATCGCCATCACTGCTCAATCCTAGCTCCATTGCCCCCCAATACCACAGCTCTATCTCCTTTCCCATCTCAACTCTATCCTCAACACAATTCCAACTCTACCACTGTCCAATTTCAGCTCTTATCACTTTCCCCATAACATCAGTCACTTCTTTCTTTCATAGACCTACCATCCTCGATTCTATCTCCATCACCCTCTCATTTTGGCATTATCATCTGAGTACATCCTCTTCCCCATCCCAGAACTCTAACTTCTCCCTTTCCCATAGCTCCATCACCACATTCATCTCAGCTCAGAAACTCCGAATTCCAGAGCTGGAAAGGACCCTAGATATTATCTAGTTCAACTCACCTTTGAAGAAGACAGTAATGCCTCAAACAAGTCCTCTGCAATAAATCCAACAAGTGGTCTTCCAGCTTCTGCTTGAAGACCTTCAGGGATGGGGAACTTCCCATCTCTCAAGGCAGCTGGTTTTATGCTGGGCTAGCTGTCACTAAGTCAACCTCTACCCATTGCTCCTGGGGCAATATCCAGCAGAGCTGTATAATCTCTCTTTTACAAGATGACCTTTCAAATACTTAAAGATAGCTACCATGAACCTCATAAATCTCCACATTAAGCATCCTCAGTTCCTTCAAATGAACCTCTTAGACCACTGATTTAAGAACCTCCTCAGGTCACTCTCCAGTTGAAGAATCCTCTTCTTAAAATATGGTGTCCAGAAATGAACACGGCCCTTTGGATGTGGCCTGACTAGGCCAAGGCTCTTCACCTTTTGTGATCTTGACCCTCTTGGTTGGGCGGTTTGATGAAGCTTCTCTTTGCAAACCTTAAAGGCCTGTATGTTATTAGTTATTATACTAATTACTATCATTTCAGCTTGTAATGCTAGGCAAGGGGCAGGATTGATGTACAGGCAGGAGAGGAGGGAGACTATAGTGGGAGAAAGGTGAGAGAAAGGGTAGAGAGTCAGGAAGAAAAGAAGGAGGTGCCTAGTGTGAGGGAATAGAAGAGAAAGATGCCCTCCAGGGTGAACCTATCAGGGGCTGCTCAGAGCTCTGGGTGGCTAACCTTGCCCTTGGGGCTCCTCCTCAAGGTGCACTGCTGAGTTCCATATGGCACAATCCATCAAAGTTCTATTTCCTCTCTTCTGTATCAGCTTTTGGTAAAGAGAGATGCTAAGGAAGGGTGGCAAGTCTTGCTTGAGGAGTGAAGAGTGACAACCAATAAAGACTTTAATTCTTACCAGCCATGTTACTGGGAGGAGAGGGACCTTATTTTTTTGAAGGGGGGATCCATAATTCATGCATAGGGGCTGCAAATGGTCCCAAAGTTAGAACTTAAAGAAATATAGGAATCAGCCCCTTCAGGTTTTACAGCTGAGGAGACAGTGGAAAGACATTGATCTTGGAGTTCCAGGATCCAAGTTCAAATCTATTTCTGTCAATGAATACCAGGTGCCAAGCAGGGTAGTATAATGAACAGGGATTGGAATCTGGGCAATTTCCATGGCCTCCTGGAGTCTGTTTCCTCCTCTTCGAAATGAAGGGGATGAATTGGAAGGTCACTCCCACCTTTACTTCCTACAAGGTCTGGAAAAGTATGCTAACTTGTCTATAGTCTCCCAGTCAGTGAGCAGCAGAGAGGGGCTCCTCCTCCCATGCAGTGGGCCCCAGCTCCACCGTCCTTCTACGCTGTCTCCACATTCTTTGTGCCTTCGATCTTCTCCTCCTCTTCCTCCTCCTCCTGCCCCTCTCCTTTCTCTCTCCTTTTTCCTGCTGAAGACAGTGATTAATGAGGTTGGTTTGGGTTGGTGAAGCCTAGAGTCCCCTGGGGAGACTGCTTGATGACTGGCAGCAGGCAGGAGCAAGCGTCATCCCAGTCCCCATGACATGCCATGGTATAGTAGGTACCAAGGGACCAGACCTACACAGCTCACTCACACCTCTTGTGTGCCTTACCCAGCTGTGGGTGCCCCAGTTATGGGCTATCTCAGGCAGAGAGAACCCTGGAGGAAGTATGGTATAGTAAGAAAGGGAGCAGACTTGAGGTCAAAAGATCTGGATTCAAATCCCACTTTGGTGGCTTATTACTTAGAGACTTTAGAGTAATCATTTCCTTTCTGAGTTCCCATTTCCTCCTCTTTAAATGGGTTTGGGGATTGGTTTGATGATCTTAGATCCCTTCTGGTTTGAAATCTTAGGAATCTATGCAATTAATCCTAGATCTAATAGTTGCTACTTGGTGATTTGGTCAATGCCTAGTTAGCTGAACCATGGGGATCCATGAGTCACATAGTGTCACCCAGTTTTGAGAGGTAGCCTGCCACACTGTTTAGGGCATTGGCTTTGTAGTCAGAAAAGACCTGAGTTCAAATTTTATCTCAAATACCAAATAGCTACATGAGCCTGGGAAAGTCACTTAACTTTTCTGTGCCTTAGCTTCCGCATCTATCAAATGCAGGGGGTGGATTTGAACTCAGGTGTTCCTAGGGTTCTTTTCTAACTAAATCTATATCATTCCAGGATCCTGTGATCTGTAACTTTATTGCCTACTGCTTGTATGCTTGTATCATTACATACTAGTCAGTTAAGACAGGTCTGTTTCTCCTCAATATTCCACTCCTCCTTCTCATCCCCCCACCCCAGTGAACCATGTTCATTTTTGCTGTGACATTATTCTCAGGGATCTGCTACCCAAACAGGATTTTTAGGGAAGCATCTCACACCAGGCATGACACAAAGAAGGTTCTTGATAAGCGATCAACTGAGTTATGACAAAGTAACCATTCATCAGAAAAAGAGCTGGATGTCTTAGTGGCATACAAGCTCATTCCGAGTCAATACTATCCTTGAAAGCTAATACTGTACAATATTAGGGAGCTTGAATGTTGGTGTCACTGTCCAAGTTGTTCTCATTGTGCTTCCTTCCCTTTGCAGCCATTCATAAGACATCTCCCCATTGTCTTCTGAAACTGTTCGTCCTATAATTTTTTATGACCAATAATTCCATTCCATCCATATGTCATAATCTGCTTGGCTATTCCCCAATAAGTGGATACCCCTTTAGTTTTAAGGGTTTTTTATACTATGAAAAGAACTTTTAGAAATATTTTTGTACATATGAGTCCTTTCCCTCTTTTGAGTCTTTGGGGCATATACATAGTAGCAGTATTGCTCAGGTGTGTGCATTTTAGTCACTTTTTGGTCAGAGTTCCAACATGACTAGACCAACTTACAGCCTTGTCAACAGTGCCCTGGTGTTTCTCTTTTTCCACTGCCCCTCTGACATTTGTGATTTTCCCTTTTTGTCATTTTTGCTAGTCTGATGGATGGGGCGGGGTAGAACCTCACAGTTGCTTTAATGTGCATTTCTTCAGTTATTAATGATTTGGAGCATTTTTTCATATGGTTGTTGATAGCACAATATCTAGCACATAGTAGGCGCCTAATAAACATTTATTGATTGAGCTTGAATTTCTTCCTTTGAAAACTGCTTGTTCATATCCCTTGATTATTTATCTGTTGGTGAATGGTTCTTGTTAGTAAAATTTGAATCAGTTCCTTTTTACATCTTGGATATGAGACCTCAATCAGAGAAACTTACTGAAAAGATTTCCTCTCAGTTAGCTATTTCCCATTTAAGTGTAGCTGCATTGATTTTGTTTCTGCAAAAATAGTTGGATACGCATAATGCCTGGGTGTGTCCTAGTAGATGGACACCCAAGTATTTTATATCTTCTGTGATGGAATTTCTTTTTCCAGCTCTTCCTGCCGAGTTTTCATGGAAATATACAGAATGTTGATGATTTATTTTATGTCCTAAAGCTTTGCTGAACTTATTGTTTCAATCAATGTTTTAGTTGACTCTTTTAGGTTTTCTAAATAAACCATTGTATCAATTTACTTCAAAAAGTAATAACCATTTCCTCCTTACTTATTCCATTGATTTCTTATTCTTGTCTTTTTTCTGTAACTACAATTTCTAGCACCATGTTAGAGAGTAGTGGTGATAATATACATTCTTGCTTTACCTCTGATCTTAGTGGAAAAGCTTCTTACTTTTCACTATTACATATGCTGTTTGCTCTTGGTTTTAGATAGCTTTAGGTGATTATTATTTATTGTTAATTAAGGAAAAGTCTATTTCTGTGCTTTCTAGAGTTTTTAATGGAATGGGGTGCTGGATTTTGTCAAAAGCCTTTTAAACACCTATTGATGTAATCATGTGGTTTTAATTATTTCTGATATTAATATGGTATGTTATGTATATTGTCTTCCTTACATTGCACTAGTTATGCATTCTTGATATGAAGCCAAAATGGTCATAGTGTATAATGTTTTTAATATTTAGGCAGCTTTAAGGGAAGCATGAAGGTTACACAAAATGCTTCAATTAAAAAAAAGACTGAGGTAAGCAGAGCATGCAGGATGAGGAAGGTTATTAATTCTGCAGCACTTGGCCTTGATCAGTTAGACACATCTGGAGAACTGGGCTCAGTTCATTTAGGAAGGGCAGAGAGCTGGAGAACACTCAGAGGAGAGTGCCCAGGGTGGTGAAGAACCTTGAGACCATGTAGTCCAATCCTCACACCACCTATGCATCCCAGCATTTTACAAAGGGTGAAACTGAGGCCTAGAGAAGGGACCCAAGGACCTACAGGTAGGAAGTGGTAGACCTGGGATTCAACCTCAGGTCCTCTGACTACATTCTTTTCTCTGCATCATGTTGCCTCCCTTCAATTACTTAATAAAAAGATAAAGTCTAAACCAATGTTTTCATTAGTACAGGGATTTTCAGGTGAGGAAATCCTACCAACACAGTCAATAGCTTTTCTGCAACTTATAATTTTAAAGAAGTTTAATAATAATAATATAACAACAACTAGTATTTTTTCAGTGGTTTGCAAATATCTCATTGGTTCCTTATAACAGCCCTTGGAGGTTGCTGCTATTATTAAGCCCTATTTTACAGATAAGGAAACTGAGGCAGATAAGAAGTGACTTGCTCAGGGTCATACAACTAGTAAGTGTCTGAGGTCAGATTTGAACTCAGGTCTTCCTAACTCTGAGTCCAGAGCTATATCCACTGAGATACCTACTTGCTGAGAGTCCCAGAGCCAGTGTGCCTCAGACATGAGATTTGAACTCACCTCTTTCTGTCTTCCAGGTCAACTCTCTATGGGTATAATAACATATCTGTGCCTCCCAGAGGGGATAAGAAGAATATAGTGCAGGCCTTAATATGATAGAAGCAAGAGAGACTATTGGTAGGCTGACCCCAAGGCTGGACTGACAGATGGATGATTGAGCTGGGAGCTGGGTTCTAATGTTCCCACCAGAAAGGGAGTCCCCCCCGACACTGACAGGTTCTATTTCTTTTTCCCCAATCTTCATCTCCCTATAAAAAGGGGTTCTTAATCTTTTTTGAACAGTCTGATGAAAACTATGGACCATTTCTCAGAACCATATTTTTAAATGCATAAAATAAAATACATAGAACCACAAAGGAAACCAAATACATTGAAATAAAACAAAAAAAATCAAATTCACAAACTCCAAGTTAAGAGCTCTTGCCCTAAAGGGGAAGTCAAAGGATCTGGATTCAAATTTTGACTTGGTCCTCTTCTATGTGTCTAACTTTAGGCAAGTCAAGTCTCGGTTTCCTCATCAGAAAAAGAAAGGGGCTGAACTAAACACCTGCAAAGGTCCCTTTCATCTTTAAGCTTATAATCCTATTATTCTATAACCTTACAGTGCCCAGACCAGGGCTCTAACAGAAGTGAATGTTCAAGCTGCCACAGTGTCCAGGTCAAAGGGAGGGCATAGGCTCGTTGTTCACAAAGCCAGAGCAAGGGGAAGGTGGATGGAGGAAAAGGCAAATGACTCAGGAGGTAAGAGTCCAAGTTCTTGTTCCTTCTTCTCCCTTAACGAGTAGGCCACAAGAGAACCGCCATCTTTTTGGCCTAATGGGTACACAATGTTGGCTTTATCCTTAACTCTTCCCTCTCACTCATCGAACTTATGCAATCCATTGTCATATCTTGCTGATTTTATTCTAAAGCATCTCTCCTATCTGTCCCTTTCACTCCACTCACATAGACACCACCCTATTTCAGACCTTTATCATCTGTCACCTGGACTATGGTAACAGCCATCATAATAAGTAAGTGGTCCCCCTGGCTCAAGCCTCCCAAAGCCATTTTCCATGAGCAGAGGTCTGAATATTTCGCCCTCTAGAAAAAAATCTTCCATTGTTCAAAATTCCTTACAATTTTCCCCCTTCCTACCCTTCCAGGCTTCCCCTTACTAAGCCCCATGGACTCAGTAACCCAGTGACACTGGCTTCCTTGATGTTCCTGGAACTCAAGCCACTCTAACTCCCAATTATGGACATTTTTAGTGGTTAGCCCCTCATTCTTGGAATTCTAATTCCTTCTTCATCTCCGTTCCTTTCTCTCCTTCAAATCTCAGCTAAAATTCTATCGTCTTTTTTTATGTTTTGTTTTTTCCCAATTATATGTTGGAACAATTTTAAACATTTTTTAAAAAAGTTTTGAGTTCCGGACTGCTTGCCATCTTGGGAAGGGGGGAGGAGAGGGAAGGAGGGAGAAAAATTGGAACTTAAAATCTTATAAAAATGAATGTTGAAAACTACCTTTACATGTAATTGGAAAAAATAAAATACTATTAAATAAGAAAAAAAGTTTTGAGTTCCAAATTCTATCCCTCTCTCCCTCCCTCTCATCCCCTTTCCCTGAAATGGTAAAAGCAATCCGTAAAATCTTATCTTTTACAAGACTTTCCCTGTTTTCCTAAATGCTACCAGTGCCTCACCTCTGTTGATTAACTCCAATTTATTGGATCTATAGCTACACAGTTGTGTAGCTCCCCTCCCATTAGACCCTAAGGTCAGGAACTGTCTTTCTCCTTTCTTTGCATCCCCAGACCTTAGCACAATGACCAGCACATAGGCTAAGTATTTACTAACAGCCTAACTTCTAGTAGACTCCAGTGTTTTCCTATTACTTCTAGGATCAAAATATAAACTTCTGTTTGGCATTTGTTTCAACCTTTTCATCCATTTTACTATTTTCTTCTATGATCTAGCCCAGGGGTTCTCAAACTTTTTGGACTCAGCACCTCTCTATACTCTTCAAAATTACTGTGGAACCTCTAAGAACTTTTGTTAACGTAGGTTTTGTCTACTGACATTTAGTGTATTAGGACTTAAACCATCTTAGTATTTTGTGAATGTAGTTTTGGCCTCATGGAGCTCCCTGAAAGGGCCTTGGGACCTCCAGGGGGCCCCAGATCACACTTTAAGAACCACTGACTTAGCCATACTGGTCTGCAGTTATTTTTCACTCTCCAAGATGCATCCCCTGTCTTTAATGGTTTGCTTTCAATGCTCTCTCTCCTCATTTCCACCCCATGGAATCCCTGGTTTTTTTGAAGAATCATCTCCAGGTCTATCTTCTTCAAGAGGTCCTTCCTGGTTCTCCTCACACCACCCCTTCTAGCTGCTAGTGCCTAGTTTGTAAGTAT
The DNA here is from genome assembly GCF_028372415.1 of Notamacropus eugenii. Lineage (NCBI taxonomy): Eukaryota > Metazoa > Chordata > Mammalia > Diprotodontia > Macropodidae > Notamacropus > Notamacropus eugenii. The sequence goes on from NC_092875.1 coordinate 33,132,982, forward strand.
TGTGTGGGTGCATTCACACACATCTATGTCTATACATACGCACATACACACACAAATACATGTACAAGTTGTCTCTAATAGAATGTAAGGTCTTTAAAGGCAGGGACTGTTTCCCTTTTTCCTTTGTACCTTCAGCACTTATCAGCATGCCCTGCATAAAGGAAGGATTTCAATGACCTTTGATGAAGGCTTCCCACTCTCAGGGCCTCAGCCTCTCAAGGGCTTAGAGGAACAGCAGCAGTTTTCATTTATACAATGTCCTAAACCAAGAGCTCACCTGAGTCTCATAAGAGCCCTTCAAGGAAAGTGCTGTTATTATATCCCCATTTTACAGATGAGGAAACTGAGAGTAAGCAATTGACTTGTCCAAGGTTGACAGCAGGTCAGTGGCAAAGGTGATATTATATCAGAGCTGGGAGAGATCTTAGAACACGGAATGTCAGAGCTGGGAGGGCTCTTAGAACAGGGAATGTCAGAGCTGGGAGAGATCTTAGAACATGGACTGTCAGAGATGGGAGGGCTCTTAGAACTGGGAATGTCAGAGCTGAGAGTGGTGTCAGAGATGAACTTGTTCCCCCCCTCCCTGTCCTTTACAGAAGGAGAAGTAATTCCCCAAGGTCCTATAATAGTTGTAGAGTGAATTCTATAATCCAGGTCTCCAGGCTCCCAGTCCTGAGCTCTTTTTTCTTCCAAGGTACATCTTCCTCTTAGAGTGATGCAGTGGAAAGTAAACTGGATTTGTAGTTCTGGGTCCCAATCCTGAGTCTGTTACTTATTTTCTATCTGTGAGACTTTGGTCAAATTGCCCAAGCTCTCTGAGCCTCAGTTTCTCACATCTGTAAAGTGCAAGGATCAGATTTTATCGACTCTAAGGTCACTTCCAGTACTTAATCCCTCGACCTCCCTTTTCTGTCCCCCCTCCCTCAGTAACCTTTTCTGGTGCCAATCCTGCAAGGTCTTGTTTTCAGCTCCCAGTCAACTAATCTACACTAAGATGTTAATGGCTGGTAATTGAATATGGGGCGATCCCTCCTAAGGCATGTATATATTTCAGTGGGGAACTCTTATCGACAGAAACATACAAAAGAATGAATCCTAAACAGTGAAACTTCAACATCTTAAAGGAAGGACACAAGCATTTATCAAGCACCTACTATATACTAGACAGTCTGCTAAGCACTTTAAAACTATCTCATTGCATCCTCAGAACCACTCTGGGAGGCAGGTGCTGTTATTACCATTATTTTACAGCTGAGGAAACTGTAGCACTCAGAGGTTTACTCACTTACTCAGAGTCACATAGCTAGTAAGTGTCTGAGGCTGAATTTGAATTCAAATCATCTTGACTCTAGACCTAGCGCTCTAAACACCACGCTATCTGTCTCCTACCTAACATGAGAGGTATTTCCCAGCAGGTACCATACCATCATTCCTTACACCAACCCCAACGCCAGTCTTGCCAACCTCTTTTGGCCCACTGTATCTTAGTTTTAACGTACTGAGTTGGACTGACTTCATCTGGAATCACACCTGGCTGGGTTGGCCTTTGAAGTGGCCGTAAGCCCTGGAGCCTGCTGGGGTAAGGGGATCTCCTGTAGCCATGTTGGCTTTCCCTCAAGAGTTTAATTGTCTACTGGGGCCATCTTGGTCCCTGCTCTGCTTACTGACTGACTGACTCTCCAGTAGCTCAGCTTTTTGCCTCCCGGTGCTCCAGCCCATATCCATCTCATTTGTTCTGTCACTCCCCAGGAATGAAAGTACTTTGTTCCAGCCTTACTTTATTGGAACCAGGAATACTAATCCCAGCTCTGTCCCTCATTCACTGAGTGACCTTGGAAAAGTCAACAACCATTTGTTACCTCTATATAATAAGTGGTTTGGACTAGGTGGTCTTCAAGTGTTCATCAATCCCTGATATACAGAAGTCTTAAGAATCCCCACCCAACTCTGACATTCCCTATTCTAAGACCCCTCCCAGCCCTGACATCCCCTGCTCTAAGGCCCCTCTCAGCCCTGACATCCCCTGTTCTAAGGCCTCTCCCTGCTCTTATAACATTCTTAGGACAATGTCTCATTGACTTTTCTTCCTCTAGCCTGAGTAGGGGGAGCTGGTTCAGAGGGAAGGAGAGGATGTTGAGTCTCCATCCTCACCTCCAGATAGCACACACTGGGCTTCAGTGGGCTTCTCCTTTACTCTCCACTGACTCTTGTCCATGTACAGTCCCTGGATAGTTCTTCAGGGCTCCTGCCAACACTGGCAGTTCTCCAAACTGACCCCACAAAGGCTGAGAGGCAGGAGTGGGAGGCTTTGAGGGGGAATGAGTAAGACCTCTTTCATAAACTAATACTATGCAAATAAGCACCTGGTTGGGTTTTTGGGGTGTGTGGGTTGCTGTTTTTTCCCTTTTGTTGGTTTAAAAACATATTTTTAGTAGATAGCTTGAGTACCGGCACTAAGAAGGTAAAGACCAGAAAAGTGGCTTAAATCCACGGGGAGGCCATCAACCATTTGTTATTGGTTGATCAATATTGGCCAACAGCTCTGGTCACATCTGCTTTCTATCCCTTTTGTCACATTGGGATGAGCTCATCTTATTCTCAAAACAACCCTGTGAGCTAGGTGCCATATATTAATCCCATTGGATAGATGAGAAGCCTGAATCTCAGAGAGGCTGTATCTTACCCATGGTCATACTGTTAGATTGTAGGAAGCCCTATAAAGTGAGGAAACAAGAAAGTCCAACTGGAAAGAGACTGGGTATGTCTGTCCCATTCCCAGATGGGAATCAGGGAGGCATCCCATTAACACTGGGAAACTGAGTCCCTTGGGATCAACTTCATCCACCCATGGATGTTTACCATGCTCCTCAGAACTTATGCAATAAAGCCACAGGGGAGGTCCACGTTCCCACAAGTGAGGAAATCCAAACACTAACAACTAAGACTCCACTTCCCACAGGTGGGAGAGTCACATAGCCTCACAGGGAGGGCGCTGCTCCAGCAGGCAGAGGGAGGGCAGGGAATCAGCCTGCCTGCCAAGCCTCAAAAAGTAGGCTATTTAAAATGTTTCATTATTACTAATAATATCACAACTATCTATTACATAACAACAATACCACCATAACAGTTACTGAGGGGGTAAGGAAGTGGCCCTCTCTGCCCTTAGCCCTGGATCTGGGCCCCTCTTTCATTCCTCTCCACCCTCATCTGTCATTTCCATCCCATGACCTGGGTCAGAGAGCTTACCCCCACCTCCCTCCTTTCCTCCTTCCCTCTCTCTTTCTCCCTCCACATGGGAAAGCTGTTTCCAGACTGGGCTCCCAGGTCCTGACCCAGGACCTGGGGAAATATTTCAAAGCAAAACCCGTCTTCCTGCAGCAGCAGTGAAAACAAGCTGTAGATGAGGCAGATGAGCCACCAGGGCCTGGGGCCACCAGCTGAACAAACACCCTGACCCCAGGGGCTTGGGGGGGGGGAGCAGCTAAACCCCACTCCTGCAGGCCCTGTGCTCTAGGGCCCTATTAAATAAATCTGTTACTCAACAGATGGGCATGCTTGTCTCCTCATGGATATGGTCATGGATTGCCTCAGTAACACATGCTGGTGTTCTTAAAGGTGAATCAACATGTATATCCCAGAATTCAGGGGAACTGGGTGATCTTGGGCACAACTATTGGCTTCTATTTACTCAGCCATAAGAAAGGCAGCAAGACCTGATTGCTAAAGTCCTCCATCTGACAGGCACTTGCCGTGTCACCCTGAGTGAGTCATTGACCTCTCATTGATCTGGATAACTCACAAGATGCAAAAAAAAGTGCAGACCTGCATTGGTAGAGAGAATTTCCTCAGTGGAAGGTCTCATGCCAATAAAACCCAAAGACCCATCCCCAAAGGACAAAAGATACAGCAATACTAGCACTGGCCATGTCTTTGGAAAGCTGTTTATAAAGAGTAATGAGAATTATTGGCACACGTGTGAATATGTATCTCAGTACACACCTGGATGTGTCTGCCTGAGTTTATAATTCAGCACACATGTGTATGGGGAGGGGCACATGACCCTGGAGCACAATGAAGCTAGGGCTACTTCCCATCACCCTGGCAGGCAGTGTGGTGCAATGGAAAGAGCCTTTGTTTGTGAGTGAAGAGACCTGGGTTCTAATCTGGGCACCTCAATTGACTTGGGATCAGTGATGACTGCAGAGTATTCACCTTGTCCAAGGACCCATGCCCTAACCAAGGGGAAGGTCCCTTTTGCTCTCTGGATCTGGATTTCCTCATTTGTGAAATGAGGCAGTGGGGTCAGATGGCCTCTGTCTGCCAGCTCTAATATACAGCAAATGTAAGTGCGGGTGAAGGCATAAAAGGAGGGGGGCCCTCTAGGCTTCCATATTGCTTTGCTTTTCCAGGATTGTAAATCCTAAGAGAAGAACAGGACCTGAGAGATCCTCCGTGGATTAGAGGCAAGATTGGCCTTAGATACATTCAATCCACCCCACTCATTTCAGAGGTAGAAACTGGAATTCACTTGGCTAAAGTGTGGCTTAATGACAAGAGTCAGGATTTGAATCCACATCTCCTACCTCTCAGACCAGGCCTCTTTCTATCACATCACCTCTTGCCCTTGACAAAGGGGAAGGGGGTCCACTTCCTCACATTCTTGCTTCATGGGAGGGTGTGAGTTGGAAGCTATGGCAGCTTCCTTCCAGGACTCTGGACCCCTCCCTGGACCCCCTGCCAAGCCTGGTTGGTTTCCAGATCTCCCTTGCTGGGGAGCTTGGCGGGGTCCCAGACCTAGGTTGTATGAGTGTGTGTGTGTGTGTGTGTGTGTGTGTGTGTGTGTGTGTGTGTGTGTGTGTGTGTGTGTGTGTGCTTTCCCTCCTTTCCTGAAAACAGATAGTAGATGTGTGAATAGCCTGGTCTAGAAGGGATTAGAAGGGTAGGGGTAAGGCTTACAAGATACTCAATAAAACAAAATTCAGGGGGGGTAGAAGATAGGAAAAGAGTGGATCCTCTATACAGCTACTACCAGAAAGGGCCCTCCTCCTCTTTCTTCAGTCTTTCCTGCTTCAGGGAACAGATGCAAAGTTTCAGGTCGAAAGTCATATATGAACTGGCTTTATGTGCAGAAAGAGCAGGCATTTATCTACCAAACCCAAGGTGCATGTCTCTCTCCCCCGAACGTTCCCCTTGATGTCTTGTGCAGTGACCGAAATTTTATCATCAGACAATAATTCCTGGGTCTTTAGGGTCTATGTCCCCCTAACTATTTCCCTTGCTGCAATGCCCATCCCTCTGAAAAGTTGGTTTACACCTTCATCATTTTCTTTTTTAACATCTTAGCTAGGGCTAGCTTATCACTCTTACAGAGCAGTTAACTTTGTAAGGGAGCCAGGTGGACAAAGATTTGAGATGAGAATGGGTGGCTCTGCTTGGGGTACTGCACTGAGGACCCTGAACAGTTTGAGGGATCATGGGGAGGAGAGGGAAGAAGGCACAACTTTGCCCTTCCCTGGCATCCCCTGCTCCTGAGAACCAAACACAGCTGGGGTCCTACCAGCTTAGTAAAATATCTGAGCTCCCACTCTTGACAATGCTAAGGAAGAAACCTGCCCCAACATGTCCCCCTACATGTGGGGTTTCCTCCCTACACCTCAAATACACATGGATATTAGAGGGGCAGTACTTAGCTCTCTGTCAGGGCCTCAGTTTCCTCTCTGTGAGATAGGGTGGATAATGTAACTGGGAGAAGGTATTTCTTGGTTTCCTCCATCTATCGGCAATGTTACCCTGGATAGTGCCCAGCCTGGGTCAGCCAGGGGCAGTAAGGGATGTCTTGGAGGAGTAAAGGAGGGTGAGTACTACTCCTAGCTCCCTCCATAACCCTTTATAGAGGCTTAATACTATGTATAGCAGTCCTCCTATGCACATGTTTGCTAAGATACACATGGGTACTCATCCACAGACATGACAGCCAGTAGATGTCTCAAGTTCATCTTATGCCCTCCCTAGGGGGTCAGATAAGTGGCATAGTGGATAGAGCACCAAGGCTGGAATCAGGAAGACTTGAATTCAAATCTGACCTCAGACACTTGCTAGCTATGTGACCCTGGGCAAGTCACTTCACCCTGTTTACTTCAGTTTCTTCATCTGTAAAACAAGCTAGAGAAGGAAATGGCAAACCACTCTGGTATCTTTGCCAAGAAAACCCCAGATGGGGTCATGAAGAATCAGAAACACCAGAAAAATAACTAAACAACAACATGGGGTCAAAGGTTCTACATGTTTCCTCCCTGCTGTGTAAAATAGGACATCTGTTGATTTGTCCTAACACCACCCCCTCCTCTGCCAGTCTACAAGCACAACATTCTTCATCCAGCCAACACTTGGGCCATATTTCCTCTCTCTGTGCTCCCCTTTGTGAATTGGGGGTTCCCCGTCTTGAGTTCTCTCAGCCTTCATCCTTCTCGGAAGCCGAGGTCTCATCTTTTCAGCCCATCCTCAAAGATCTCTGGTTAGAATTGGAAGGGACCACAGAGGCTATCTAACCTGGATCTCTTGTTTTTACAGAGGAGGAAACTGAGACCCGGAGGAGTTAAAATGGCTTGCCCAAAAGTAGCAGACAGAGAACAATAAAGCCAGGATGAAAATCCATGTCCTCAGGATCCACGGGTAACATCTTTGTCACTCCTCTCATGTAGCTGCCTCTACACCACCCCAAATACATTTCTCAAGCCCTCTTATGTGAATGGAGCTGGATTTGGCACCAGAAGATCTAGGGTCTATTTCTTAGAGAAGCTGTCTGTGTGTGACTTTGGATTGGTCACTTTACTTCTCTGGCACTCAGTGTTCCCATCTTTAACCTTAGGAGCCTGGATTAGATCCAAGGGGGCTTAACCTAGGGTCACTGAATTTAAAAGAAAACATTTTGATTGCCGTACTTCAATCTAATTGTAATTCTCTGTATTTCATCTTATACATTTAACAACATGATTCTCAGATGGGATCCATAGGTTTCCCCAGAGCATGCCAAAGGCATCCAGTACATATCCAAAAAGGGTCTCAACTATCCCCGCCCAGCTCCAAATCTTCTATTTTTCATGTCCCCTGGGCTGCAAGGCTCAACCCAGCACATGACAACATTCTGGGTGGGAATTCCACTTCTGATCTTTGCTAAGCATTTGGAGTCTAGCACTTTCACCGTCTTCCTCTCTTCCCTGTGGTCCCATCCCCTTCCACAATCCCAGTTACAGTCCAGGGAACCCCAGACTCAATGTCCTCAGAGGCGAGAGCTCTACAATCCCAGGGATCACTCTTCCTCCTGGGGAGAGTTGCGGTAAACAAGAACTGCAGGGGCCAAGGGGAAGAGAAGAAAGTCAGAGAACACCTTGGACATCTGCCCAAACCTAGGCCTGCTCTTCACCATGATGTACCCCACACAGACACACTCTCGCCTGACAGTCCTGGGCAGTCTCAAGGTTGGGGGTGGATGACCATCATCTCTCTTAGGGTGGCCTGATAGCTCTACTCTGACCCCCACTCAATAAAACAAGCCGGAAACCCAGGGAAACTCAGGAATTTAGCTCCCTGGTTCTGCCCCGCAAAGAATAATGTACAAACTAGAAAAATCTACAACCCTCAAATATAAACAGAAGTATTAAGATTGCATTTGTCTGACAATTTGCAAAGGTTTAAGAGTTACAAAGGTAAATCTGAAAGGTAAACCTTTATGGATTACAAAGAGCCCTTGTAGGCTAATTATAACCACTCTGTGAAGGAAGGACTACAGGTATTTAGATTCCAATTTTACAGATTGGGAAACAGAGGCCAGAAATGACTTGCCCAAGGACACCTGGACAGTAAAGGGGAGAGGCAGGATAGTACAGTGGAAAGATTGTTGACCTTGTCATCAGGGAATGTGAGTTTGAACCGGAACCTGTCACTTATTGCCTGTATGACCTTGGGGCAAGTCATTTCTGTTCTCAGTTTCCCAATCTGTAAAACAAAAGAGTTAGACTCAGTGACCTAAATACCCTTGTAGCTACAGACTGATGATCTGAAAAGTATGATTGGTGGGGCTCACACTCAACCCTACAGCTCAGTTGGCTCTCATGAATTAATAATAGCGTCAGTAATGGCCATCATCTGCAAAAGATTTATGAAACATTTACCTGTGTTAGTTCATTTGACCCTACTCCTAAGTCCATTTTTTGTCCCTTTGGCAGATGAGGAAATTGAGGCTAAGAGAGGGTTTAAGTGACTTGTCTAGGGTCATTCTGCTGATATGTTAACTATCTGAGGTAGGATTTGAAGTTGGGTCTTCCTGACACCAGGTCTACCATTCTATCCATGCTGCTTCAATCACACCTATGTGAGTAAGGCCTTGAGGGGTAGAAGAGAATAGGTATTTATTTAACATTACTATGTGCCAGGTACTGTGCTGAGAGCTTTACAAAAATCTCATTTGATCCTCACACCCATGCTGGGAGGTAGGTGCTATTGGTACACCCATTTTCCAGCTGAGAAAACTGAGGTAGAGGTAAAAGTGATTTGCCCAGGGTCACTAAGCTAGTAAGCATATGAGGCTGCATTTGAACTCAGGTCTTCCTGATTCTAAGGTGCAGCACTATATCCACCACCCCACCTACCTACCTGCCCCTTAGCCAACCTCAAAGTGGAGGGGCTGAGAGCTGGCAGTGCTGGCTTAAAGGACTCCTCTTTTTTGAGGTCTTGGGGGCTGGGTTCTGCAGGTCTTCCATTTAATCTAGACCTGTTCCTGACACTGAGCTCTGGGCATAGGGTGTGAGTGGAGGCAGCTTCCCCTCCAGAGGGAAGTGGGAGGGGACGATAGCATGATGTGATATAACAGAAGGTGCCTAGGATCTCAGTCAGTGGCTCTGGGTTTGAACCTTGGCCCTGCTTCTTACTACCTGTTGGACCTCAGGCAAGTGACGACCTCTGAGAGGCAAAAAAGAAGCCAAAAGCCTAGGCTTCAGTTGGAAATGTAGGATCCTGCTCCCGAGCTCCTGGGAGAAGCTTACCTGTGTCCTGGCGGAACTGGTGCATGGACTGCAGGTCAATAATGTAGGGCACCAGCTGGGCATCCACCTGTCCGAGGACCACACTGCCCCTGGCATCCTCCTTGAGCACATTCTCAATGTGATGGCACACCGTGGCAGTGTAGGGACGCCAGCGGCTGTATTCATTCAGCCACTCCCATACTACCACCCTGGCCAGGTTTTGGGGTGGGAAGCCCAGGCCATTGATGGAGATCAGTGCCCCAGGGCCTGGCCTGGACATGGTGCAACCACACCTGAAGGTCCCCAGGAGAGGAGGACAGGAGGGCTGAGAAAGTCCAATTGTGCCCTCGAAAAGGGGAAAGGGTCAGGAAGCAAGAGAAGCCTCCCTGACCACAGCTATGCCACCTTCTGCTGAGATACCGTTCAGCTGCTGATGTCCATGAGTCAGTGAATGGTCGGTCCGCCCTCCACAGGCCTGGAGTCACAGCAGGAGGCTATAGCCAGCCCCCTCAACCTGGCCTTACTGCCTCCACCTAGAGGTGGCGGGTCCTGGACTCCTGGGTCCTCTGAGCCTGGAAGGCACTGATCCTCAGTCAAAATCCTGTCGAGGGAGGGTGGGGTCACGCGCCTGCGATCCTGGCCGGCCCCCTCCTCTTCTTTCTACCTCTCAGGAAGCCCGTGGTCACGTTCGATCGTGGGCTAAGTCTCAACCTCCCCCTGTCACCAGTCCAGACGGCCCCAGGGCCTGGAAAGCACAAAGTCTGAGTCCCTCCTGGCCCCAGCTCCATCCATTGCCCAAAGAAGCAGCAGCAGCAGCAGCGGCCCTGTCGCCGCCTCTGTCTGCCGGGGGGAGGCGGATCACCCGGCTGTGGGGCCGCCCCCCCGACGGCCCTGTCCCAGGCCTGGCTCCCAGCTCATGCTGCAGCGGGGGATGTCCCCGTCCCCCTCCCCAGAGGAGGGGAGGGTCAGGAAGCCTCCTGCTCTGCTGATCTTGGTAAACGAGCCGGAGAACCGACCCTCTGCTGGGGGCCACCCCCCGCCGGGCCCCACCCAGTGACCTCCCTAGATAAGACGGCTCTCGAGGTCACAGAGGGCGGTGCCTTGACATCCCCCACCTGGCCCAGCCCATTCCCGACACCACAGGGGAGCAGCCCACTTGTGATCGCGACCTGCGGGGGAGACAAGAAAGAGAGAGGGCTCTTTAAGAACGCGTCTCTCTCGACCCTCTTCCCCAGAGAGATAGCAGGAGAGAACAATGGGGAGCCCCGGGGGAGGGTGCCTGCAGAAGGGGGTGATTAAAGGGGTACTGCCCAACAGCTGGTCGGGGAAAGGGGAGCACCTGGAGGGTGGTGCTCCAGGCCCGACAGTGGGGACCGGAGGGTTTCCCGGGGTCCCAGTCCCTTCCCCCACTAAACATCCCTCTTCCCCGCCCCCGCTTCAGCCCAGGGGTCTCTGGACCCCACCAGGCTTGACGGCCTGCCAGTCTGGGGAAGGGCTAAGGGGATGAAAGCAGGGGGAGAATTCACAGGGGGAATGAGGGAGCCTTGCTGCCTCTGAGGGCTGGTTTGGCGGGGGTCACACCCCACCCTACCTTCTCTTCCCTTCTCCAGTCTGGGTGGGTTACATCCCCTCCGGCCCTTCCACGGGGTGGCGCGGAAGGGGATGGGCATGGGGATTCACATGGGGGGCAGTCTTCTCTGGGCAGCCCCCTCTCCCTCTCGGCTCCCTCTTTTTCCGTCCCCAACCGCGGGGATCTCCTTACCGCCCGATCGTCCCTGATCCAGTCCTCTCTGCTCTGGGCACCGCCGCTCTTCTCCTCCCTCTCCTTCTCCCTCTCCCCCTTTCCTCCTCCTCCTCGCTCCGGCTCTAGCTCTCCTTTTCTCCTCCTGCACGGATCGCGGAGGCAGTTGGCCCCCAGGGCTGGAGGCCCTGTCCCGGACTCCTGGACTCCCCGGGGCCCGGGTGTCGGGGAGGGGAGGTGATGATCCTGAGCGAGGGCTCTTCCCTTCGCCAAACCCTCACCAAGCTCGCTTCTCCCAGGACGGACAGACGCCCAGATCCTGTGGCTGGGAGGCAACGGCGACTGCTCTGGGCAGGGGAGGGGAGAGGAGGAGGAAGGGGAGGGGGCCAGCGGAGGAGGAGAAAGGGGAGGAGATATCGCACACCCCCTGTCCTGGCGAACCCCAGCTCCTCAGGCCAGGCCTGGCAATGGGAAGGACCGTCCCACACAACCCTCCCCCAATCTGTTCTTCAGACAAGGTACACTGAGGTCGACTTGGTGGGGGGGGGGGGGGAGCAACTCCAGCCCCCTCTAGGTACTTAAGACCTGGTAGGGAATTTAAAGCCCTAGGAGGGCTCCATTACACTTTCCCATCCTCTGCAGCTTACAGGGGTCTGTGAGGAACCTTGTCTCCTTGTCTCCCTTGTTTTTCTCCAGGGGAACTGAGGGCAGTAGGATGGGCGGTGCCTTCCCACTACCCTTCCCCTTCCAGTGTCTAGCTGCTGGGGAAAGGAAGCCAGGAGTCCTAGCTCTCAACCAGAGGAGGAATTGAGTCCTAAGGTTTTAGGTGGGGTGGGGGCTGGGATGTATCTGCCTTCTCTATTGTGCAGGACCAGAGCTGCCAAGGCATTCCCATTCTACAAAGACTTGTCCCTTCCCCTGCTAGTCTGGCTCTGGCTGGGTGCCCCATGAAAGCAAGAGCAGAGGGGAAAATAACAGAGCAGCTGGGCAGAAGACAGGACCACCTTGGGCCTTGTGTTTATACTAGGGAGGAGGAGCGATACAACTGACCCGCAAGTCAGGGGGTCAGTGGACCTCCCAAAGTGCTCCCCAGAGTATAGCACTGCAAAAGGTCAAGCCCTCCCCTCACCTCACCCCCACAACGGCTCGTAGCCACCATGACTTCAGTGAAAGGGGGCTCAGGGCTGCTTCTGACATTAATATCAGGAACAAAGAAGGCTGGGGCCACCGTCAGCCCCACCCAGTCTACCAAACCAGTCCTTCCTGGCCCTAAAAACAGCTTTAGCTCATTGGAATGTGGTGGGGAGTGCTCTTTACTGCCAGTCAGAAGTCCTAAATTCTACTAGGAGCAGCTAGATCTTACAGTGGATAGAGCACTGCACTCTAATGAAGAAGACTTGGGTTCAGATGTAACTTGAGACACTTACTAGCTGTGTGACCTTGGGCATGTCACATGAATCTCTGCCTCAGTTTCCTCAACTATAAAATGGGGATAATAACAGCATCCACTTTGAAGAGTTGTTGTAAAGCATATAGGCCAGGGCATGGCACATAGTAGGTGAGATATCTATCTATATATCTGACCTACTATATGCCAGGCACTCAGCTAAGCGATGTATCTATATATGTGTAGATATATATAGATATAGAAAGATGCAATATACCAGATATCACTATAACTATTATATTTATCTATATGTATACATGTACATATGCATATGATGTGTATATATATGCATATAGATATAGATTATGTAACATATAATATAATACATACATACTTATTGGCCATACCATCTAAGTGATCTTAAGCAAGTCATTCATTCAATTCAAAATGCGTTTATTTTACCTTTTGCTATTTACACGAAAGACTGAAATGAATCACAGTCGGAGCTCAAAGAAATGACATTTTTCTGGTGGCAGGAGGGAAGGGGGGAGCGGGGAGGGATACAACTTAGAGAGATAGAGTATTTATTCTTTCCCATGTGCTAGGCATGGTGCTATGCCCCAGGGGTACAATACAAGCACACAAGCAATTCCTGCACTCCAGCTGTTTATATCTTAATAAGGGAACATATTAAAAAATTCTTAGGGATGGGGACCAGTGCCACAGAATGATGAGGAGATGGACAGGAAGTGGGGCAAAGGTCTGTTTCCCTGAAAGGTAAGAGCTCACCTGTCAGTGCTGGTTGACCCATGAGTGGAGTCCAGGGTTGTGGTGGGAAGGAGATGAGGTTGGTGAGACATTGCCGAGATGATCTTACAAGTCTCTATATATAGAACTAGCAACTGGAGATCAGGAAAGATCCTCTGGCTGAGGTCTGCCCAAGGGGTTTCAGAAGGCAGAGGTGGTGAGAAGGGAGAATATTCCATGCATGAGGGGATAGTGTGAGCAAAAGATACCAAGGTGGGAATGTCCTGTTGAGGTAGGAGTAAAAAAGCGGGTTTGGCAGGAATACAGAGTTTTGTCAGGGGCATTCCTGGGCCTTAACTGTCTCACCTCTTAAAATAAGAGGGTGAAAGCTTTCAGTCCTTCCTGAACACACAACCTGTTAAGGCTTTGAGCTGTAGCGTGGAAGGAATTTTTATTTTTTTAGAGAACATCTGGTCTACCCCCTCATTTTACAGATGAGAGTCCGGCCCTGAGAGGTAAAAAGTCACACTCATTAAGTAGCAGAACAGAAATTCCAACCAACATCTGCAGTCTAGCTCCAACACTCTTTAGTGTATAATGTGTGTTCATTCTTCGTTGCCGAAGAAGACCACGCCATCAGAGAGATGATGACATGACTTGCACTTGACTTTGTTTTGAGTGAGGGAGGGCTGTGCAGGTCACCAGCTTCACTTCTCCTCCAGAGCCATCTGAATCCAGTGACCAGATATTCATCAGGATGACTGGAGATGACCCAGGATGAGGCAACTGGGGTTAAGTGACTTGCCCAAGGTCACACAGCTAGTGAGTGTCAGGTGTCTGAGGTGAGATTTGAACTCAGGTTCCTCCTGACTCCTGCACTGATGCTCTATCCGCTGCACTACCTAGCTGCCCCAGTGTATAGTGTATAGTGTATAGTGTATAGTGTATAGTGTATAGTGTATGGTGTATAGTGTAGTGAATGGTACCATTCAATCCCCTTTGTAGAAGGTAAGTTCACTGAAGGCAGGGGCTAGATTTGATCTTTGTATTCCTGGTGGCTAACATTTTTTTTTAACCATACCTGTATTTTCCTTGTTATATGGAACTCCCAAGGAGAAATTTTCCTCTACCCATACTGACTTGCTCCTGGTCTGCAGTTTAATAGTCTTAGAGAGTTGGCAAGGACACTGAGAGATGAAGTCCTTTGCTTAGAGCCCCAGGGGTGGGATTTGAACCTCCAGGCCTTTGACTGCCCTGATGGCTCTCTCTCCCCACTCTTCCATGCCTTGTATTCAACAGGCATTTGAGCAATGATCATTGAATTGATCTGATATTTCTTTTTTGCTGTGATCATCCTTTGGATCTGACTGCTTTTCTATCTGTGAGCCAGGACCTGTTTCCAGGGTATATAGCTTTTCACCCTCAAGCAACTTGCAGTTAAACTTTCACAAACCCCCTTTCTCCCCATACTGTTCAGATGGATTATCTCCAATGTGCAAAGCCCTGTCCTAGGTACTACAGGGGAAGATGAGTTAAGATGTGGCGGAAGACAAAGAAGGGATTGAATTATATGATGTCTCAGGGCGTTTTCAGTGTTAAATCCTCTGAAGCAAAGGCCTGGGAACCTGGGAACATAACTGTGGCTCTGAGGCTTCAGTAGGAATGCATTATCCCAATTTGGCCCTTTGCTCAAACCTAAGGCCTGAAGGACTCCCCCAGGCCTTTAAAATCGCCCTTCCTCCCTCCCCTGCCTGGTACTTAGCTTATAACCCTGGTCACACTGGCCACTCCCTTGGCAAGGGCCTGGTGACTGAGAAAAACGATCTCAAAATTATAGGGACTTTAAGGAGGTTATTTCCCATGTGACTGGGAGAAGGGATAGAGAGCCAATAAATCTGCTTCTGATTTCCCTGAGAAGTCAGTGGAAGTCACCTGGCTCTGGCAGGAGGCTGGGCCAGTGGGAGATGGGGTGTTGCTGCCTTAGATTGCAGCTCCTGCCTCTGTTACACACCAAGCCCTGGACACCCCAGGGAGGCTGAGAATCTCAAGTAGCCCAAAGGATCCTGGAATTTAGGGGTACCAGGGACTTTAGCACATAGAATGCCAGAATTGAGAAGAAACTTAGAACATAGAATGTCAGAGCCTTAGAGGGTCATTAGAGCAAAGAATATCAGAGCTAGGGGAGGGAACTTAGAATAGGGAGTGTCAGAATTGAGAGGGTCCTTAGGACAGGGAATGTCAGAGCTGAAAAGAGTCTTAAGAGATCATCTCATCTAGCATAAATTTTGACTACCCAGCCTTGATAGACATGCCTAGAGTCACACAGGTAGTTACAATTTTGAAACTTACCTATCATGCTGTTTTACAAACGTCTTACATGTATTAACCCACTTGGTTCTCACAAGTACCAAAGGTATAATGTAAAACCCCATTTTAATGTAAAAGGTATATATATAAAACTCCATTTTACAAAAGGGAACTGATGCTCAGAAGTGAAGTCGCTCACTAAAGAAGGCAGGATTTGAACCCGGGTCTCCCCTGATTCCAAGTCCAACATTCTTCCCCATTACTCTGGCAAACTGCCTCTCAGTTAATCCCTTTATTTAACTCAGATCCTTCCTGAAAGACCTAGCTCAAGTCCTGCCTAAAAGGCAGAGGCAGGTTTTGAACTCAAATCTGTCCTGATTCCAAGGCCAGGGTTTTTGTGCTATACTATACCTATTCTGAGGAGTTTTCCTCGACATCCCTCCCAAAGGACATGGACTGTCTCACTTTTGGCTTTCTGTCCCCAGTACTTAGCACAGTGCCCACAAATAAATCTCTTATCACCAGATATGCTTATTGATGCAACAGGAGCCCAGAGTGGCCAATATCACTGGGAGCGGGAGTCAGCGTTCACCATGGTCACCATACACCAAAAGTGAGTAAATCTCTCTCCCTTTAAAATGTGAAAAACTCGTTATTATTGGAAACTTTTTCTTTATTGCTGGTTGAATAGAGTGCCCTCGTGTGTTTCTACATTGTAATATCACTTTAGGTCTTTCAAAGGATGACACTGAGGGAATTTCATTATCAATACACTCCCATGGCAAGGTTTTCCTTCCTGCTTCTTCTAAGGCTCTTTGGGAAGCTCTGACAGTCAGAGGCAGGGAGGGGGGCTATGAGGTGACCAACTCTTGATCAAGAGGAGGGAGTGATCTTGAGTAACAAGGCCAGCTCTTTGCTCCTTAGAATTGGAAGAGTCCCTATAGTCCAATCCTTCATTCTACAAATGCGTTAGAATTGGAGAATTAGTTGTTCAGTCATTTCTGTCTTGTCTTACCCTTTGTGACCCTTTGGGGTTTTCTTTGCAAAGGTACTGGAGTGTTTTGCCATTTCCTTTTCCAGCTCATTTTACAGGTGAGGAAACTGAGGTAAACAGGATGAAGTGACTTGCCCAGGGTCACACAGCTAGAAAGTATCTGAGGCCAGATTTGAAATCTGGAAGATGAGTCTTCCTGGCTCCAAGCCCAGTGTTCTGTGCACTACGATGCCACCTAGCTGTCCTAAGTAACTCCTGGTGAGGAGACATCCCCTCTAATCAATTATTCAATCAACATGCATTTACTAATTAATTTCTACCTTGGAGAAGCCTTCCACCGGAGATCCCACTCTTTTGATGGGCGATTCCCTTGCCTAAACTACTGTTTCAGGAAGGGCTCCAGCCATGATTTAGATGCCTAGGACACTCTCTCCTCAGACCTCTCCTTGCCAACCACCCTGCCTCCTATCAGGTACCGTCTTCCCAATCCTTTTCCATCTTTTAATTTTAGTTTTTCTTTTCCATTAAAATGTAGGCTCTTGGAGGCAAATGGGACTGCCTTGGTTCCTTAAATTTATGTCCGTAGCATTTAGCACTTTGCCTGAATAAATATGAGAGCTCTCTCTGCCTCTCCCTCCCTCCATCTCTCTTTCTCTTTCTCTTTCCCCTCCATCTCTCTCTCTTTCTCTCTCTGTCTCTCTCCCTCCATCTCTCTCCCTCCCCTCCTCCCCCTCTCTCTTTCTCTCTCTCCTTCTATCTCTCTCTTTCTCTCTTTTCCCCATCTCTCTCTCCCTCTCTGTCTGTTTCTGTTTCCCTTTCCTTCCATTTGTCTTCCTATCTTTCTGTCTCTGATTCTCTCCCCTCGCTATTTCTGGCTGTCTCTGTTTCTTTTTGTCTTTTTTCTTCATTTTTGTCTTCACTTTTTCTCCTCCTCCTCTTTCTTCTCTCTGTCCCTCTCCCTCACTCTCTCTCATCTCTCTCTTTCCTCTCTCCCTCCCTCTTTCTCTGTCTGTCTCTGTCTGTCCAATTCTTTGTGTCTCTCCCCTAAATGCCCAGCACTGCGCTAAGTACTAGGTGTACAAGGATTTCATGAAGTGAGAGATTCCTGGCCCACAGAGAACTTCTCTTTTGGGAAAGGCCATATGCTTGTGTATATGCAAAATAGATACAAGGTGATTTGGGACACTGGATATCTGCTTTACAACTTCCAGTCTTAGGGAGGCACTGGAGAGCACTAAGAGGTTAAGTGACTTCATCAGGGTTACTAGTCCTTGGGTGTCAGATGTGGTACTTGAACCCAGATCATTTGACTCTGGTCACTGTTTCATGATTGCATGTTGCTTTTCAGCAAATATTTGTTGATTAATTAAATAAATACTAGCTATGTTAGAAGGTAAAAGGGTCTCCAAGAGGACAATTTGAGAAAGTTTCTTGGAGGAACGAGCTTTTCAGTTGGGTTTCAAAGGATGGATGAGCCTTAACAGGTAAAAAGGGGCAGGGAAGGCATGTCAGGCATAGGGAACTACTTGAGCTATGGTGTGGAGGAAGGAGAGTACAAAGTACATTGAGAGGGACAGGAGGTAGTCCACTTTGGCCAGCATACAGAGTATTTTGGTTGGTGGTGTAAGATTTCAGAGGGTCTTGAGGAATGATAATGTTGGGTCTTTGTATAAGGAAGGTTGTTCTACCATCTGTTAGTCAGTCAGCAAAGCAGCATTTATTAAGCACCTACTATGTTTGAGACACCGGGCTCAATGCTGGGGATACAAAAAAAAGAGCAGTCTCTGCCCTCAAGGAGCTCCCAGTCTAATGGGTGGGATGAGAAGTGGATGGATTAGAGGGGGAGGAGAATGGAACCTGGTACAATAATCCAGGCAGGTGGAAAGGAGATGGCATGAAGGTGGAACTTCAAGAGAGGGACAGATGCCACCAGGCTCATGCTGGAAGTGGAAACAGGACTTAGTAGAAGCAGAGGGAAGAGTCAGGGATCAATTCCAAGGTGCAAAGAGAGGGGACAAGGTGAATCGGTGGTGACAGGAATAGGAATAGGGAAGTCAGAGGAAGGGACAGGCAGATGGGTTTTTTTCAGTGTGTGCTGTTTGTTAGAATTGTTCTCTTGGAATCTTCTGCTTTCCAAGGAGGGAGGGAAGCAGGGAGATGGGAGAAGGGGAGACAGTGGGTGTGTATGGGGGGAGGAGACAGTGGGAGGAAGAGATTTAAGAGCCCAGGCAACCTCTGTGTCTGAGATTTTCCTGCTTTCACCCCTCCAAGGAAAATGCAATTTCTCAACTGGGAACTGGAGAAGGAAAAGGAGCCAAAGGCATGCCACCCTCTGGTGGTCATTCTTGGTTTTGCTATGGTTGTTTTAGTAATGGCAGGCAGAGGTTATGAGTTGTAGAACTTTAAGAGCTGGGAGGGGCCTTAGAATAGGGAAAGTCAGAGTTGGAGGGGCCTTAGAACAGGGGATGTCAGGCTGGGAGGGGCCTTAGAACATGGAATATCAGGGCTGAGAAGGACCTCAGGGACCATCTGCTTTCAGGGAGAAAGCTAGGTAATGTCAGAACTAGGTCTTTCAACTCTGTTGAGATTTCTTTTTAACAAGACAATCTAGTCTAACCCTCTTGTTTTACGGATGAAAGAAGCTAGTTCCCAGAGAGGGGGAAATTACTTGCTTGGGACTGCCCAGTTAGTAAGAATAAGATTCACATCCCAACTCTCTGGGAATTTGCTATTGCATAAAGCAAGGAATGACTGTGAAGTCTGGGGGCCACCCTGCCTGTTAAAGCCACAACCTGCCGGTAAAATTTCATTGTATTCTAGCCTATCTCACTGAATAGACTGTCTGAGAGATCTGGCCTAAGTGCAGCAGGTGTGTGTGTGTGTGTGTGTGTGTGTGTGTGTGTGTGTTTGTGTGTCTTTATGTGTGTATGCATGTACACGTGTGTGTGTGTGTGTGTGTGTGTGTGTGTGTGTGTAGGGGGTAGGGAAGTCATTTGTTTCAAGTCTTAATTTTCCTTCTAGCCCCATTTCAAAAATTTTACTTTTCTGGGAGTTCTTAGAATGCTTTTTTTTGCCTAGGCTCTGTGGCTGGCATTGGCTGCTAACATTGGGAGAACCATCTGCCTTATCTGTGGGACCAAGAGAGAATGGAGGTGGTGTCGGAGGAAGGAGAACCACACCTCTGGTATCCCCCGGGAAGTTTGCAAGACTGGAAGGGGGCAGTCCTCAGATGTAGAGGCTGTATCCTCATTCCAGAAGAAAGAAAATATGTTCCCTAAAGAGGGGGAGGGTATTTCTGGTTTGTCTCTGGATCCTAGATTTCCTTCTTCTTTCACAGTTCATCGAAGTGAAGATTGCAGGAAGGATGGGACCTTTGCCAGGGTTTGCTTCTTTCAAAGAGCTTCTCATTGGTGGTCCTAGGTTTGGAAAAAGGCACCATCCCTCAGTGATAACACTGGTGTCCCTGACAACCAGGCAAAGGTTATGTTTGGGGTGGTATTTCTGACAGTGGGATGGGCTGCACTGAACTATGCACACTCTCTGACCCGGACCTCCTCAGGAAGAGGAATATCCCTTTAGATGCTCAAAATCCTGCCAATAATATGATAAAACCAACCAAGGTCCTCTAACTCCGGAGGATCTGATCTCTCTCCTTGGTGATCTCTGGGTTCAATTAGCATCTACTTTAACAACACAACAGTAACACCAAAATGCAATGATGACGACTTGATGTTCAGTCATGTTCCAACCCTTTGTGATATGATAGAGCAGGCCAAGTCCGCTGTCCATCAAGTTTTCTTGGCAAAGATACTGGAATCGTTTGCCTCCTCCAGTGGGTCATCTTATGTTAGAACTCTCCCCTATGACCTGTCTGTCTTGAGGAACCCTGCATGGCATAACTCAGAGTTTCGTTGAGCTATGCAGGCCCTTCTGCCGTGACAAGGCAGTGATCCAGGACAGGAAAGGGATGATGAATATTGTTATCATTCAGTCGTTTCAGACTCTCTGTGACCCCATTTTGGGGTTTTCTTGGCAGAAATATTGGAGTAGTGTGCCATTTCCTTCTCTAGTTCATTTTACAGATGGGGAAACAGAGGTAAGCAGGGTTAAGTGACTTGCCCAGGGTCACACAGCTGGTAAGTGTTTGAGGCCAGATTTGAACTCAGGAAAGCGAATCTTCCTGATTTCAAGCCCAGTGCTCTGTGCACTATAGGGGCCCCCTAGCTGCCCTTTAAAGCCCTAGGGATGAGTATAACATGATGACAAAACAACAGAAAGATGACATCACGATGACACCATGGCACCATGATGACAACACCTTGAGGATGACAACGTTCAACACAAGTCTGATAAAGACGCCACAGTGACAGTGATGACCACGTAGCAGTAGCAGCAAGAGCTAAAATTTATACAGCACTTCAGGTCTTCCAAGTATCTACATCATTTCATTACATTTCATTAATATCATCAATTATTAATATCACCAATGATCAATATCAAATATCAATCATTTCATTAATATCATCAATTATTAATATCACAAATGATCAATATCAAATATCAATCATTTCACTAATATCAATTATCAGTAATATCATCAATGAATATCCTCAAAGATAGTTTATATGTCTTCTTACATATTTCATATTTATGTATCTATGTACATGACATTTCCTCCCAGGGACATGTAAACTCCTAGAGGTCAGGACTTGTTTGGTTTTTTTGTCTTGGCAGTCCCTCAGTGCCTAGAGTAGGTATTTTAGTTAAACACTTGATGACTCCCAAGCCCACATATCCAGACCCAAATTCTTCCCTGAACTCCGATCCCTGGTTGCCACGCACTTCTACCTTGGAGTCACACTGGTACATCAAATTCAGCTCGAAAGAGCTCATTCTTTTTCTTCCCCCTTTTCTGTCAAACTTTCCCCTCTTCTCCATGTTACCCAGTTTCCTTTCCGGGTTCTGCTATTTCCCTTTGTGATCTTGGATAAATCTCTGGCCCTCAGTTTCTTGTCAAATGAGGGGTCAGACGAGGTGACTTCTGAGATTCCTCACAGCTCCAAATCCTGTGCAATGTTTTATTCTTCTCTTTTCCTCTTTTAATGTGAATTCCTTAGCCTAGTATTTAAGGTTCCCTAAAATCAAGGCCTGACTGACCTTTCCAGACTTACATCACCTTCCTCCCTTTCACACATCCTTTCCTTCAGACAAATTGGACAGTTAACTCTTTCTTGAACATCTAGATGCTCAAATGGACTGTTATTTCCTGCCTCAGGGCACTTGCACTAGACCATCCCTCATTTTAGGCACACATCTCCATTTGTTCAAATTAGAAACAAAAACACCTAGTAAATTTTCCCCCACAACAAAAGGCACAGAGCTGACTTCAGTTTGACAAGATAAATTTGGCTGAAGCAGACAAAGATTCCAGGGCATTTGTTGAGACCTCTGCTGCGGAAGCTGAACCAGGGGTGAGGACAGCTGTGAATATGGCAACTTCCTATTTTAACTAATAATTCTTGCTAACTTGTTGCTAGGATCAATTGTATCTAAGCCTAAAGGACTAAGTGCAGCCAGCACCATTTAAGCTTCAGCCTCCCTAGGAGAACTGCTGCTCACTTTACCCATGTGATGACTGTGGTCAAAATAATTCTCTTGTAAGGCTCAGTTCAGATGACACCTCTTCTTGTTTCCCTGACTCAAAAAGTACCCTTTCTCTACATATCTTCCAAGATCACTTTGTCCATTCCTTCCATCCTATCTTCTGTGATGTCATCACAGAATATGTGTCATATTCCCCTATTAGAATGCAAGCTTTTTGAGGGCAGGTACTGAGTCGCTTTTTGATCTTCCTATCCACAGTGTCTAGCACTGCTGTCAGTGTGCATTTAAGCACGTTTATTAAGTCATATTGAGTTGGATTGAAATGAGAGGGTAAAGGCTGGACTTAATAACTATTTGGTCATACTGATGAGGGAAAGAGTCAATAGGGAAAGGTCACTTTAAGGTTGAGAGCCTGAGTGATTGACAGATCAACCAGTCAATCATCAAGTATTTATTAAACACCTGCTGTATTCTGGGAACTATGTTAGGCCTGGGGATACAGAGGCAAAACTGAAACAATTTCTGTCCTCAAGGACCCTACTATCTATTCAGGGGAAAGAAAAGTTTGGGAAAGGATAGGGAGGAAGAAACCCGAGAAATGATTCCTAGGTATATCCCACAAAGCTTCCTTCCTCTGCCCTCTGGTAGGCTCTTTCTCATGAGGGGTCCTGTGGACAGAAAATGGTGAGAAAGGTGCTATTCTAGTTACAGGGAACAAATCACAATGATGATACTTGTGATGGATCTCATAGGTACTCCTTCTGACTTCATGACTTCTGATACTGTGTAGTTCTGATCCATGCTTTTCATTACGTACATAGGAGTTCCACCCAAAGATTTTGGGGGCCATCCTTTGTATCAGGAATTCTTTAAATGTTTGAAAATATATTTCAATATCTCAGTTTCAACATGATTAGTTTCCTTTTGTCATTCTATGCATTTAATATTTTCTTTTGATAATATTTTATTATGGGCATTTAAAAACACTTTGACACAAGATCCCTGGGCTTTAGCAGACTGCCCAAGGGGTCTAGGATACAAATGATGCTAAGAACCTCTGCTCTCCTCCATCCTTTGTGTAAATACCAACGGAGTATGTAGATGAGCATCCTACACCTTTGCTGTATGTCTTCTCCACCTCCTTTATGGAGCATGTATCTCTCTAGTGACATCCTTTATGCCATTTCTTCCACATAATTGTTCTTTGGTAATATGTTGTAGTCCACTCATGTCCATTATCTGCCACTCCATTAACTCGTTGGGTGATGCATCACTTTAATCCTTTGGAGATACTGATATTCCATTATCATGATATGACATACAATATCACTGGAAGAATGTTGATGTGAATGAGATGGTTTTTTGCTTCAGAGATGCTTGGGTGCTGTGGAGGGTTATCAAAAACATTTGAGTAAGCACCAAATCTCAAGCCATACAATAAAGCAGTAATAATTAAAATAGTTTGGTGCTGTTTAAGAAATGAAGTGGTTGACCAGTAAAATAGATTATACAATATATAGAAACTAACAAGCACAGTAAACTGTTTGATTAACCCAAAGATACAAGAGCAAAGGTGATATAAGCAAATTAGGGAAGCACAGAAAAAAATTACTCATCAGATTTGTGAATAGAAGAATTAGCAAACAAACAAGAGATAGAGAGGGCCATGGAGATAAAGTGGATAATTTTGATTACATAAAATTAAAAAGATTTTGCACAAACAAAACCATTGTAGCTAAAATTAGAAGAAAAGCAGGGAAAGGGAGATTTTTTTTATAACAAATTTCTCTGATAAAAGATTCATTTATCAAATATATAGAGAACTGATCCAAATTAATAAAAAATAGTCATTCCCCAATTAACAAGTGGCCAAAGGGTATGAATGGGCAGTTTTCAAATGAAGAAATCTAAACCATCAATAATTATATAAATGCTCTAAGTCACTAATAATCAGAGAATGTAATTTAAAGCAACATTGAGACCTTACCCTAAGTCCATCAAGTTGGCCAAGATGACAGAAATAGAAAATGACAAATGCAGGAGGAGATGTGGGAATATAGGTACACTAATGCACTCTTGGTAGAGCTGTGAACTGGTCCAACCACTCTGGAGAATATTTTGGAACTGTTTCCAAAGGGCTTTAAAACTGTGCATACCCTTTGACCAATCAATACCACTACTAGGTCTGTATCCCAAAGGGATCAAAGTAAAAGAACTCAGATGTACAAAAATATTTGTAGCAATTCTTTCTGTGGTGGCAAAGACCTGGAAATTGAGGAGATACTCTTTGATTAGGAAATGGATGAACATGTTATGATATATGAATGTAATGATTCTATCACTATTTGTGGTAAGAAGTAATGAAGGGGATAGCATTAGAAAAACTTGGGAGAACTTTTATAAACTTATCAGAACCATGAGAGAAATGGGCACAGGAACAAGAATATTGAAAAGACTTAGCAACTTTGATCACGATAATGATCCATGGCAGCTTCAAAGGACTCACGATAAAAAATGCTATCCACCTCCACATACAGAAGTGCTAGACTCAGAGTGCAGACTGAGACATAATTTTTCTTTATTTTTCTTTCTGTTTTCTTGCTTTTTCTTTTTTTTTAAGAGCATGGCTAATGTGGAACTATGTTTTTTCATGACATCATGTGTAATAGGTGTCTTTCTTGCCTTCTCAATAGTGGGGGAGGGGTGGAGGAAGGGAGAGAATTTGGAATTGAAAATTAAAATGAAAAAAATTAAAAGTCATTTGGAGAGTTCTTGGAAAGATCTTTGAACTTGGGATGATAGGACCACAGTTTTAATCCACTTACTCCTTCATTAGAGCTCCTTGAGGACAGAGACTATTTTTGGCTTGCTTTATATCTCTAGTTCGTAGTACTATCCCTGGCATATAGTAAGTGTTTATTAAGTGCTCACTGACAATCTGTGTGACCTTGAACAAGATACTGAGTGTCTCTGGGTCTTAGTTTTTTTTCTCTGTAAAAAGAAGGGATTGGTTTAGATCAATGATGGCAAACTCAGAAATGGTTGTTGGTGGACCTCATTTTCACTACCCTGTATTTCATCGATATTTATTTGGTTAAGCATGTCCTGTTACAGTTTAATCTGATTAGGGCTGTGAGCATGACACCTCTGGACTAGAAGATTCATTCCAACTCTTAAACTCTGATTCTATGATCCAAGTCATAGAATCTCAGAAGCACAAAATCTGAGGGCTGAAAGGAACCATCCAGTCCAACCCATGTCAAATAATCTCTGTTACAAGGTACCCAACAAATGGTCATCCATTATCTATTTGAAGACATCCAAGGAGGAGGAATCTCTCAAAGTAAGTCATTCCCTGTTTTCTGGCTTAACTTTTGTTTAAATTTCTGGCTTAACTTTTGTTTAAGGAGAATTTCTGGGAGAATATGACAGACTCTACTTTGCATTGTATTGTTTTGTTTGTACTGTATTGTTTGCATTCTCCATTTTGCTGTATATGATCCTGGCATGAACTCTAGAATTTGTGGCAGCAGCTGGTTTTCATCAATATCTTTCTTTGCTCCCTTAATTAGTTCTGTAATTTGAGCCCCAGGGCCCAGTGATGTGAGAGTCTCCCCTTGTTGGTGGAGATTGTTGGTGGTTGTATGAAGGGGGTATGGTGGAGTTGAAGAGAAGAGAGAAGATTCAATCTCTTGACTTCTTTGTAGTGTCTTAGGACTCTTTAAGATCTTGAGTCTCTTCTGGCTCAACAGTGGCTTCAGGTGCTTATGGCTTCCATCTTGGAAAAAGAAGATGGTTGATGCCAACCCTACTTCAATTTGCTGAAGGGAAAATAAGACTCTGGGAAGAGGCCATCATGAGAAGGTCTTCATCATCTCCCTATACCCAGTTTGTTACACTAGAGACTTTGGGAAGTCTATGACTCTCTTTCTTGGTTGAGCTGAGTTACTTTGCTCCTAACAGGAAAACTTCTTTACTGTGTGTTATCTGGTACATGTTTTCCTATGTATACTTTCTCTGATTTCTGTTTTGTCATTGACTTGAATTAAAAGATTTCCTTGCTACTTGATATGTCTGTTCAGGGTAGCTAGATGGTGCAGTGGATAGAGTGCCATGCCTGGAAGTCAAGAAGACTCATCTTCCTGAGTTCAAATCCAGTCTCAGACACTTGATAGTTGTGTAATCCTGGGCAAGTCACTTAACCCTATTTGTCTCAGTTTCTTCATCTATAAAATGATCTGAAGAAGAGAATGGCAAACTACTTCTCTATCTTTGCCAAGAAAACCCTAAGTGGGGTCACAAAGAGTCAGGCATGACTGAAAAATAACACAACCATGACAACCACCACAACCATCACCCCACCATGTGAATTCATTGTGGAACTGGTACTTGGTGTAAGGGAGTCAAGCCTTTGATATAAAGCTTAGGCCTTCCTTTCCTTAATAATGGATAGCAATCAGATATTTAACTTGACCCTGAAAACCACATTCCCTGGACTAACAATATTAAAGGAGACAGGGATATAATTCTTGCCTTGTACCCTTCTTTTTGAGGGGATCAGAATGGTTAACCTTCTGACTCCAAACTCATGTTTCCCCTTCTGGTAGTAAATAAAATCTCTCTTAGAGAAAGGTATGGTAGAGGATAGTAGAGGCTAGAGATATCTGTTCTGCCTCAGAGCTATACAACAACATCCCCATGTTATATATGGGGGACGGCCTTGCTACAGTACAAACAAAACTTAATTGCTCGAAAGGGAGGATTTCAGTTTTTGGGCTATCTCCTTCCCTTATCTAGTCTGTCAGGTAGCTCCTCTTGATTTAGTGAAACCAGCAATATCAACAAGGACCATCCCTTATAACTACTGATACACATTCTCCTTAACAAGTATACTTTGTTCTTTATATAATGAGCAGCCATATTTTTCTTTGATTCATGTAATGTATAAATCAACTAGCTAAACTGTGAAAGACACATATTCCTGTCACCTGTGGGTGGGGTGTGTATAAAATCTGTTCTCTGATTCATTCTGGCTCATTTAGCATTAGATAGTCTAGCTGACGTCTAAAGTCATGTAATGGTTTGATTCTCAAAATGAGGGAGATGGATTAGATGACCTCTAAGTTCCCTTCCAACTCTAGAACTGTAACCTTATAATTTGCCTTAGCAGTTTCAGCTGAATGATGAGATCAGAAACCAGACTGTAGGAAGTGGAGCTACTTTTTGTAGATGACTTCTCAAGAAGTTCAGCCTCAAAAGGCAGGAGAGATATGGATGATAGTTAGCAGGAATGGATGGATCAAGACAGGGTGTTTTGAGGATGGGGGTGGGGTGGGGCAAGGGCCTGTTTGTAGGCAGTTGACAAGCAGCCAGTACCCAGGGAGAGATTGTTGGTAATCAAGAGAGTGGGGATGACAGACCATTACCATTACTCTGCCTACATTTTCCTCTCTTCCCAATCTCATCCACTTGGTGAACAGTTCAACTCTATAGTATCCTCTATGAGTTAACCAAGAAGCATTTATTAAGCACCTACTATGTACCAGGCAGAGAAGCAATGTGGCTTATTAGATATAGAACTGATGTTGAAGGCAGGAAGACTGAGGTTCATGTCTCCCCTTTGACACATAATGGCTGAATAGAGAAGTTACTTGACCTCTCGATGCTTTAGGCAACTCTCTAAGACTAAGTTGGAGAGAAGATGCTGACCTGCACTGGCAGAGGGAGTTTCCTTACCTGAGAATTCCCTTCACCAATGAAATCATAGGTCCAGTACTCCATGTCTCTGTGTCAGGCACTGTGCTAGGCAGTGGGTATTGAAATACGATTAATGAAACAATTGTTTTGTTTTAAAAATTCGTAAAATGTTCCCAGATTCTCACATGGAGGTGGCAGAATTCAGAAAGTCCTGTTGATTGAGCTCGCTACAAATCTATGTGAATTAATCTCAGTTGGGCCCTCACCAAAGCAAGACAACTCCATCCACTCCCCATTTCTTGATCCCACTAATCACAAGTGACTGCTTCAAATCTCTTCTTTCCTCAAACTGCTCATGGTGCTCCCTCCTTCTGCCCTCTCAGATGAGGATCTGACTGCATATTTCATGGGAAAAAAATGAAACTATTCTCCAAGAGTCCCCTCTTCTCTCCCTCTCACATTACTCTGGTATCATTCTTCATCTTCTCTCCAGTTTCCTCTTTACTTTAGTCTCTGATGAAGACGTGACTCCTTTTCCTTTCTAAGTATAACCTCTTTAACATATAGCCTTGATCCCACCCCTTCCTGGCTTCACCAGCTTCTCTGTTATTCCATCTCTCTAATATTCAATCTCTAATTATCTACTGGCTTCTTCCCTGCTGGCTACAAATATGCCCAATTCTCCCCAATCCTGAAAAAAATCTCTCACTTGATCCAAAAATTTTCATTATATTTCATCTTCATATCATATCGTATACTGCATCATATATCATTATTCTCAATATAGCTGTTGCTTTAAATCTTGCCTCCCTTTCTCAACTAAACTCTATGAAAAAGTACTTTACATATGGCACTTCCATTCCTCTTTCTGTCTTCCAAACCCTTTGCAACCCAGTTTCTGCCCTCATTACTCAAATGAAACAGCACTCAACCAAGTTACCAGTTATTGCCAAATTGAATGGCCTTTTCCTAATCCTTGTCCATCTTGACTTCTCTGCAGCGTTTGATACTATTGACCCCCTCTTTTTCTCCTGGATACTCTCTCCTCTCTGGGCTTTCATGTTATTATTTTTTCTTGTTCTTCTCCCAATTTGACCACTTTTCTGGATCTTTCTCCATGTTGTGAGCTCTAATGGTCAGTGTACTCAAAGTGTCTGTCCTTTCTCCACTCTCTCACTTATGATCTTATCAGCTCCTATTGGTTCAGTGATCCTTTTTATGAATGTGTTTCTCCAACCTCCATAACCAGTTCTAGTCTTTCTCCTGAAATATATTTTTGTCTGATCAGGTTCCTATTGATTACTTTAAACTGGATACCCCATAGGTATCTTTTAAATGCCCCAAATAGAACTAAATTATCTTTACTCCTCCTCCTCCAACACACCCATCTTCTGTATATCTATATGACTGTCAAGGGCATCAGCATCCTCCCAATCACCTAAGTTCTATGTCATTCTCCAGCTTAAATCTGCTGCCAAATCTTTTCATTTTGATTTCCACAAAATCTCCAATTTCACAATCTTATAGATTCACAAAAATTTTATTTTGTACTTTTGTCCTGCCTGACCAGTACTCTATACCTGGCATGCTCTTCCTCCTCCCCACTCCACTTCTTAGAATCCCTCCTTGGCTTCTTTCATAATTCTGCTCAAATGCCATCTTCTGAAGACCTTTCCTATTCCTTGCCCCTCCACCCCCTCTTTTCTCCCTTAGTGCTTTTCTCTCTAAGGTTACCTTTCATATTCTACATGTATATTGCATATAGTTTATTTATGTAATACTCTGTCCCTCATTTGAATGAAAGATTCTTGAGGGTAGAGATGTAGAAAAATATGATTGTAGATCATAGCTGTGGATGGGACTTGTTTTACATTCCATAAGCTGAAAAATGTACACATCCTGTTCCTTTGATAGGGCAGGGTATTTTGTTCTGAAAACACATCCCTGAGATAAACTGTGTCCTTCCCACCCTGGTATCCAGCTGATGTTAAAGTTGACCTTTATTGTGATTGCTTTAAATGATTCTTGCTTAGTCTGTAGAAAGCTGCCTAAAAGTAGTATCTATCTATCTATCTATCTATCTATCTATCTATCTATCTATCTATCTATCTATCTATCTACCTACCTACCTACCTACCTACCTACCTACCTACCTACCTATCTATCTATCTATCTATCTATCTATCTATCTATCTATCTATCTATCTATCTATCTATCTATCTATCTATAAACATTTTCCCCATGATTGGCACAGATGCTGTAGAAGAGTACCTGCCTGGCTAGCCAAATACAAACCTTTTTATTTTATCTCTGGACTCCTGCTTACTTGCTGACCTCATCCTCATAAACCCACTAGTAATAACGACCTCTGAGGGTCAACATCAAATTAAATTCTACCCTAGATTACTTTTGGCTTTTGTTTCCTGAGTGCTTAGCGCAAGGACTGATATATAGTAAGCATTTAATAAATGGTTCTTGATTGATTGATTTATCTGCAAGATAACCACAAATAAATTCTTTTTTAAAATTTTAAAAATTTTTAAATTTAAATTAAATGTTATTTTAATCTCTCCCCCTTGCTTTCCCCTGACCCTGACATTAAGAAGGAAAGAAAAGCAAAATCCCTGTTGCAAAGTAAAATTACACCTATGTTAAAAAACAAAACTGAACAAAACACACTATGTCTTAATCTGCACCTTGAGTTCATCACCTCTTTACCAGGATAGGCAGCATGCTTCATCATGAGTCCTATGGAATCATGGTTGGTCATTGTGTTTGTAACAACCTCTGGCAAAGTGTTGTCTGGCCACAGAACCTCTGGGATTTGTAGTTCTTCCTATATTGACAAGAGAGGAAACTAACATGAAATTGTATTCTTTCCTTTCTAGGCTGTATTCCTGATTGTCTGAATTTTTCTCTACCATGCTGTAGAAATCTCTATGCCCAGGAAACTCAATATACCACTGGATTTCTTACACTAGAAGTATTGTCTATCTCAATAGTCTCTCCTTCTGATTGGCTGATTCCTTCTAGAACCTTCCATTCAAGAAGGATTCCACCCCCCCCCCCCCACTAGCCAACCATGTCTTCATTTCTCTCCAAGTTGCATTCTGGACTTTCTTCACCATTTCCCAACATGGTATCCTCTTCCACCTCCAAGCCCCTTCATGTCATCTTCCCTCCTTAATATGAAAGCTCCTTGAGGGCTGGGACTGTCTTTCTGCTTGATTTGTATCCCTAGTGTCTAGCACAGTGCCTGACACACAGTAGGTCTTTCATAAATGCTTCTTGAGATCTTAGACAACTCCAAAAGACTCATGACGGCAAATGCTATTCACATTTAGAAAAAAGAACTATGGAGTCTGAATGCAGATCGAGCACACGATTTGTTCTCTCTTCTTCCTCGTGGTTCCTCCTATTGATTCTAATTCTTCTTTACAACATGACTAATGTGAAAATATGTTTAATATGAATGTATGCATAGATCCTATAGCAGATTGCACACCACCTTGGGATATGGGGAGGGGAAGAAGGAGGCAAAAATTTGGACCTTAAAATCTTATGGAAGTGAATGTTGAAAATTGAAAATAAATAAATTATTTAACATAAAAAAAAATAAATACTTCTTGACTTGATTTTTTGATTGACTTGAATTAAGTCTTTGAATGGGAGGCCAGAGGTTTTTTACTTGCAGATTAAGTAAATCGCTTTGCAAACCTTTGCAGCCCCGTATGGATGCTAGCTTCTCCTTCTCCTCCTCCTCCTCCTCCTCCTCCTCCTCCTCCTCCTCCTCCCTCCTCCTCCTCCTCTTCCTCCTCCTCCTCCTCCTTCATTCTGCCTCTGACCCTTAGGGATGATCTTTCACCTGTTTGCTGTGGAGGATAAGCAGGATATTTCTCCTCAGAGCATCCAGCTCCCGACTCTTCAAGAAGAGCCTCAGATGTCCTTTTCCTTCCCATTCTCCTCTGTGTAACACTATTCCACGTGCCAATATCCTGACAAAAATCAAATATCCCATTCTCCTCTTCAGAATCTCTTCCCCTCCCCCTTTTCTCATTGAAGTCTCTATCGTTTTGTTTCTTTGGGAACATTGTGTCAGGAGTCTCTATTGTTTCCTTCCTTGGGGAACATTGTGTTAGAAGTTGCTATTGTTTCCTTCTTTGAGGAACATTGTGTTATCTTGCACAACTCAGAAAGTGGCAAGGTATTCTCCCTTCACCCTCTCTTTCAGTATAGAGATTGTACTATACTTGGAACACAGATAAGCGTCACTAGACAGTGACAGAAATAGAAACATCAGAATCGGAATTGTGCCATAGCACAATTTCCCCTAGTTTTCATATCTATCAAGATTTTTCCAGCCTCTCTTTGTGAGGGGAGAATTACTTTCCTTTACATCTCAATCCTATACATTTAAACAATTTTTACAGTCAATTATCACCTCTTAATAACTTGACAACCATTCAAGTTCCTTTCATTTGTCTGAACTCCACAAACACACTTTACTTTCCCTCCTACTTGCTTCGACTTCCTCCTTCACTCTACTGACCAATCCATTCTAGCAGCTGGATTTACCCTCTGATTGTTCCAAATACCTTTTCTTACTTTGCCTGATCTTGTCAGCTACCTATTCCATTTCCTTCTTGAGTATTCCCCTTCAGGTTCTACTTCTGAATCCATCTCGATCATTTTATATTCCCCTTAGTTATTCTGGATTCTTTTTGTCTTTCAGCCTGAAAGTAGAATCTGGACCAGAATATGATTCTGGCGATTTTTCTTCAAATTCAAATTTTTCTCAAATTCTAGTAAATTTCTCTAAAATTTTCTGATTCAAATCCACTAAACTTCTCCAAATAATAGATGTTTGCTATTTTCCTTCTTAACTGGCTCAAGGTCTTCCCTTTTCTTCTTTTTCACCACAAACTTCTCTCATAGAAGTTGGAAGTAGGAAGTCAATAAATTTTCTATTGTACTACAGCTTTTTTTTAAAAAAAAATCTAAGGCAGCACAAAAATGTCAGCCATGAGTATTTAAAGCATGGTGTAGAAAAAACAAATGGACTTAGAATATTGAGATAATTGAATTTTTCACTTCTGACTTTAAATGACTGACAAAGCATTTATTAAGTAATTACTGTGTCAAAAACTGTACCAAGTGTTGGAGATAGAAATACAAAAGCAAAGACAGTCCCTTTCTAAAAGGGGAAGTAGATGATTCATATAGGGAAATGGTGGTCATGGAGGCGAACTTTGGTCCAGAAAGTTAATAGGATGGTGAGTAGGATCTTAGAGGGATTGGTTAACCTATCTAATCCAGGAACCTTGATGGGGTGGGGGAAAAGAAAGGGAGAGAAGGTATTGAGCATTTGTTGTTTAGTCATGTCTGACCCCTCATGATCCCATTTGGTTTATTTTTTTGGCAAAGAAAATTTACCATTACCAAAGTGGTTTACCATTTCCTTCTCCAGTTCATTTTACAGATGAGAAACTAAGACAAATAGGGTTAAATGACTAGGAAGAAGAAGAAGAGAGAGAAAGAAAGAGAAAGGAAGGAAGGAAGGAAGGAAGGAAGGAAGGAAGGAAGGAAGGAAGGAAGAAATAGACAGTCTATGCCCTACAGGAGATTACAATTGAAACAGAGAAGACAGCATGCAAAAGAAATCTAAATAAAAGGAAAGACACCCTCCATGGGGGCATGATGGCAAAATCCAATGCAGTCCAGATGACTTGTCTCAGTGACTTCCTTAAATGGAGATTCTGGGAAGATTTTTCTATCTCTACCCTCTCCAGTCAGAGGAAGGGGGCTCAAAGTCCAGACAATAGCACCCTGATAAGATCAAGGATCAAAGGTAGGGAGCACAGGGTTAGGTGACCAGACCTCAAGAGAATGCTAAATCAAATAAGGGGATTCCAAGGAGCCCCCCAATGCCAGGCTTTCTGGGGCCCTTCAGACAAATGGGACCAAAACTCTCCTGGTCCAAGGGACAAAGGTTGGGCTCATACCTTATCAGAGGGGCTTTTTTTCAGTACTGTTGCTCTTAAGCCCCCAGTGGTGTGATTCCCATTAACAATCAGCCATCAAACTCAGCTCTTAACAAAGGCATTTACTCAAACCGAATGGCAAAAACAGTAGTTACACCTATGCCTCTGGAAATCCTTCCACAAACATAGAGTTCAGGAGGATGGGGAGAGTGGGCACAGTCTTAAAGTACAATGATAGTAAGGCACTCATATGGACAAGACATACAACTATGACTCCCTTGGTGCCCTTTCTCACCTGGAAGAGTCCTCCTGAAGTTCACTGAAGAACATGGTAGGTTTGAGATGTCTCTACCTGGGCTTGTTCTTTAGGGAGCAGCCCCAGGATTACCTAGGTACTCCTGTGAGCTTTCAGAAACCATAGAGACTCTTTCACTCTATTAGCAGATGTCTCCAATGCTGTTCCCATGATACTTTGATGGACAACTCTTCCTGGTTCAGAGATAGTTCACTCAGTGACAGAGCTCATCTAAACCTATAATCCAGAACATTTCCCAAATATGCATCTCAGCAGACCACAACCAGCCAGTGGCTATTTGTCCAACAATTACCAAGTATTTTGGGGGTTCAGGTTTCCCTAAGTTAAAAAAAAACACTTCTAACATTCTTTTATTGGTTTATGCAAATGAATGCCTGGGGAAGGTACAAGGCAATCTGGACAGCAGTGAAATTCATTGTTTCTATTGACTTTTTCATATTCTTCTTTCTTACTGAAAGCTTCAGATCCTTTGCTATATATAGAACAATTCCACCACACCTAGAAGGTCCTCATCCTTAATGACATCTCGATTGTCTCTCTCTTTGTTTCTTATGACCTTCAACTTGCTTGGTCTAAATGGGGCTCACATCCAATTGTATTGAAGTACAAATATTTCTAACATTGTTGTATTTCAATCATGTTGGGGCTTTCTTGATAGATACAGGAGTGGTTTGCCATTTCCTTCTCCAGCTTATTTTACAGAAAAGGAAACTGAGGCAAACAGTTATATGTCTTGCCCAGGTTCACACCACTAGGAAGTATCTGAATTGGAATTTGAATTCAGGTCTGTCCTGACTCCAGGCCTCCATTTAGGCCTCCCAACAACTACCATATTTTAAATCTTACAATGCTTGCTACCTTCATTATTTAATTTGTTTGCTACAACAACCCTTTGAAGTAAGATACTAAAGGGGTTATTATCTTTGTTTTACAGACCAAGACACTGGGATTTAGAGGCAGTAAGAAGCTTGCCCATTTACATTTAGCCAGTAGGAGTTGGAAACAGGATTTGAACCTGTTTCTCGTGGCTGTAGGTATGGCACTTTTTTTTACTATGCCATGTTCCCATTTGTAGAGTTGGTCTTATTAATTTTTTGGTAGTATATGGAGGACCCAGTCTTGCCTGTGATTTTATCAGTATAAAAAGTTTTCAAAGGGAAACTCCCTCCCCCTGTAGTGGATGGGAAACTCATCTCTGAAACTTAGCATGTTAGGGAGTTTCCTGGGTCATTGTGAGATTAAACCAGTTGTCTAGGGTCACACAGCTAGAATGTGTAAAAGGCAGGACATTAATCTAGTCAGGGGTGGGGAACCTGCAGTCTGGAGGCCACATGTGGCCTTCTAGATCCTCAAGAATGACCCTTCACGTCTAAGTTTGGATTTGGTCAAAGGGTCACACTTGAGGACAGAGGGGGCTACATATGGCCTCAAGGCTGCAGTTCCCCCACTCTTGATCTCGGTTTTCCCAACTTCCAGGGCAGCTTTCTATCCATTACCCCATGCTACCCCTCTACAACGACAGAAAAATTTATTAATCCATTTCCAAATCTTTGGATATATGGATTGCTTCCAGTTTTTTGGGTTTTTTTTTTTTTTGCTATTGCAGATAAAGCTGTCATGCATATTTTTTGCTCAGATGGGTTTTTCTTCCCAATTTTATTAATATCCTGAGGGTATCAGTGAAATCATTTGGTCAAAGGCGATGAGTCTGATATTGTCCTTGTGAAAATTGATTGTTGCCTGTGAGAGACATTATTGAAAGAGCATGAGATTTAAAGCTAGGAGACACCAATCCTGTGTTCAGAGTCAGTGATTACAGGTCGCAGCCTCTTTGACACTTGTTTTCTCATCTGTAAGATGGGGATGACAATATGTATAATACTTCATGATGTGGAAAGTATTTTGTAAAATGCAGTAGACATCTGAACTCCTGCTAGTATTCCCTGGATTGGATCCTTTCTGGTAAAGAATGGGTTGTTATCATTTTGAGGTCCTGAGAGCACAGGAAACATAGCTTTGCTATGTAGAACCCTGGGAAAATCCTGTTGTATAATTTTTGTTCAGTTGTATCTAACTCTTCATGACCGCATTTTTGGATTTTCTTATACAAGAAGACTTGAATAAAAGGAAAAAATGAAACAAAGTGAGAAATAGCATGCTTTAGTCTGCATTCATCTATGTCAGTTCTTTCTCTGGAGGCAGATGGTCTCCATCATTAGTCCTTTGGGATTGCTTGGATCATTGTATTGCTGAGAAGAGCTAGGTCATTCACAATTCTTCATCCAATAATATTGCTATTACTGTATAAAATGTTCTTCTGGTTCTGTTCACTTCACTATGCACCAATTCATGTAAGTCTTTCTGGTCTTTTTTTAAATCATCCTGCTTGTCATTTCTTATAGAACAATAATAGGCCATTACAATCATATACCACAGCTTGTTTAGCCATTCCACAATTGATGGATATCCCTTTGATGTCCAATTATTGGCACAAAAAAGAACCATTATAAATATTTTTGTATAAATAGGTCCTTTCCCAATTTTTTTGGATGTCTTTGGGAAATAACCTAGAAGTAGTATTGCTGGATCAAAGGAAATGTACACTTTTATAGCCCTTTGGGCATAGTTCCAAATAACTCTCCAAGATGGCTGCATCAGTTCACAACTCCACCAATGAACCATCAGTTCACTGCACCAATGAGTGCATTAGCATCTCAATTTTTCCATTTTCTCTCTAACAGCTAACATTTTCCTTTTTTGTCATATTAGCCAATCTGAAAGACATGAGATGATCCCTTAGAGTTTTTCAATTTGCATCTCCAGTCAACAGCGATTTAGAACACTTTTCATATGACTATAGATAGCTTTTATTTCTTTGTCTGAAAACTGCCTGTTCATATCCCTTGACCATTTATCATTTGGGGAATGACTTGTATTTTTATAAATTTGCATCAGTTTTCTATATATTTAAAAAATAATACCTTTATCAGAGATGTTGTTGCAAAATTCCACCCCCCCCAATTTTCTACTTTCCTTATTATTTTGACAGCATAGGTTTTGTTTGTGC
Organism: Notamacropus eugenii; assembly: GCF_028372415.1. Lineage (NCBI taxonomy): Eukaryota > Metazoa > Chordata > Mammalia > Diprotodontia > Macropodidae > Notamacropus > Notamacropus eugenii. Next base: position 33,169,844 of record NC_092875.1, read on the forward strand.
AAAAACTTTTAAATATTATATAATCAAAATTATCCTTTTACATTTTGTAATGACCTCAGTATCTTCTTTGGTCCTAAATTCTTACCGTCTCCATAAATCTGACAGATAGACTATTCCATGCTCATGGTATCACTCTTTAGGTGTAAATCATGTACTCATTTTGACCTTATCTTGGCATACAGTGGGAGTTGTTGTTGTTCACCTAGTTTCTGCCATACTGTTTTCCAGTTTTCCCACCAGTTTTTGTCAAATAATGAGTTTTTGTTCCAAAAGTTTGAATGTTTGGATTTATCAAATGCTAGATTACTATGATCATTTACTGTAATGTAATTTGTACCTCTATTCCACTGATCCACCAATCTATTTCTACTATTTATTTACTTTTTCATTTATTTGCTTGTTTATTTACTTAAAGTTTTCAACATTTATTTCCACAAAATTTTGGGTTCCAAATTTTCTCACATCTCTCCCCTCCCCCACCACAAAATATCTTGCATTCTGATTGCCCCTTCCACCAATGTGCCCTCCCTTCTAACACCCCTCCCTTGCCTTATCCCCATCTTCTCTCTTGTCCTGTAGGGCAAGGTAAATTTCTATACCCCATTACCTGTATTTCTTATTTCCTAGTTGCATCCAATAACAATTCTTAACATTTGCTCCTAACACTTTGAGTTCCAACCTCTCTTCCTTCCTCCCTCCCCACCCATCCTGACTGAGAAGGCAAGAAATTCAATACAGGCTATATATGTGTAGTTTTGCAAATGGCTTCCATAATAGTCATGTTGTGTAAGACTAACTATATTTCCCTCCATCCTATCCTGCCCCCCATTTCTTCTATTCTCCCTTTTGACCTTGTCCCTCCCCAAAGGTGTTTACTTCTAATTGCTCCCTCCTCCCATTTGCCCTTCTTTCCATCATCTTCCCCCACCCTACTTGTCCCCTTCTCCCCTACTTTCCTGTAGTGTAAGATAGATTTTCATACAAATTGAGTGTGCATGTTATTCCTTCCTTGAACCAAATGTGATGAGAGTAAGCTTCACTTTTCCCCTCTCACCTTCCCCCCTTTCCCCTCCATTGGAAAAGCTTTTTCTTACCTCTTCTATGACAGACAATTTGCCCCATTCCATTTCTTCCTTTCTCCTCACAATATATTCCTCTCTCACCCCTTAATTTTATTTTTTTAGATATGGTCCCTTTCTATTCAACTCACCCTGCTCTCTCTGTCTCTCTTTCTCCATGTGTGTGTGTGTGTGTGTGTGTGTGTGTGTGTAATCCCTTCAACTACCCAGATACTGAGAAAAGTTTCAAGAGTTACAAATACTATCTTTCCATGTAGGAAAGTAAACAGTTCAACTTTAGTAAGTCCCTTGTGATTTCTCTTTCCTATTTACCTTTTCATGCTTCTCTTGATTCTTGTGTTTGAAAGTCAAATTTTCTGTTCAGCTCTGGTCTTTTCATCAAGAATGCTTGAAAGTCCTCTATTTTATTGAATGACCATTTTTTCCCCTGAAGTATTATACTCACTTTTGCTGGGTAGGTGATTCTTGGTTATACTCCTAGTTCCTTTGACTTCTGGAATATCATATTCCAAACCCTTTGATCCCTTAATGTAGAAGGTGCAAGATCTTGTGTTATCCTGATTCCATTTCCACAATACTCAAATTGTTTCTTTCTAACTGCTTGCAATATTTTCTCCTCGACCTGGGAACTCTGGAATTTGGCCACAATATTCCTAGGAGTTTCTCTTTCAGGAGGTGATCTGTGGATTCTTTCAATATTCATTTTGCCCCCTGGTTCTAAAATATCAGGGCAGTTTTCCTTGATAATTTCATGAAAGATGATGTCTAGGCTCTTTTTTAATCATGACTTTCAGGTAGTCCCATAATTTTTAAATTGTCTCTCCTGGATTTATTTTCCAGGCCAGTAGTTTTTCCAAAGAGACATTTCACATTATTTTTCATTTTTTCATTCTTTTGGTTTTGTTTTGTAATTTCTTGGTTTCTCACAAAGTCATTAACTTCCATCTGTCCCATTCTAATTTTTAAAGAATTATTTTCTTCAGTGAGTTTTTGAACCTCCTTTTCCATTTAGCTAATTCTGCTTTTTAAACATTCTTCTCCTCATTGCCTTTTTGGAGCTCTTTTGCCAATTGAGTCAGCCTATTTTTAAAGGTGTTATTTTCTTCAGCATTTTTTGGGTCTCCTTTAGCAAGTTGCTGATTCACTTTTTGTAATTTTCTTGCATTGGTCTCATTTCTCTTCCCAATTTTTCCTCCACCTCTCTTATTTGATTTTCAAAATCCTTTTTGAGCTCTTCCATGGCCTGGCACCATTGCATATTTATTTTGGAGGTTTTGGATGCAGAAACCTTGACTTTTACATCTTCCCCTGATGGTAAACATTGTTCTTCCTCATCTGAAAGGTTGAGAGAAAATACCTGTTCACCAAGAAAGTAGTCTTCTATAATCTTACTTTCCCCCCCTTTTTTGTGCATTTTCCCAACCAATTACTTGACTTTTGGGTCCTTTGTCAAGAGTAGGGTATACTTTGGGGACTGGTAAGATCTCAGTTACTCCAAGGTGGCATAATCAAGGGAGAGGAGCTTACTGCCTCGCCTGGTTCACTGCTGAGATTCAGATCAGCTGTTCAATTCCCCCAGAGGTTTTAAGTTGAGGCTCCAACAATGAAAGTTGGCTGCTCCCTGACACAGTCACTGCCACTGCAGCTGCCTTCACCCGCTACTGTTGCAGCTGCCTCTGTCTGGGGCCAGTGCTAGTCACCTTGTCACAGAGGTGAAAAAACTCTCTCACTGACCTTTGAAGTGTCTTTGGTGCCTGTGGGTTGAGGGATCTGTGAACCTCTGCTGTGGCTGGGGATTCTGCCCCCAAGGCCTGCTCCAGCCCTGCTGCCCCCTGGCACCACATGGCCAAGGCTGGACTGCACTTGGCTCCATGTCTGGTGCAACAGACCTTTCCCATTGGCCTTCCAGGTCACCCTGGGCTGGAAATCTCCTCCACTCCATCGTTCTGTGTCTTCTGCTGCTCTAGAATTTGTTGAGAGTCATTCTTTACAGGCATTTTATGAGTTGTGCAGGAAGAGTTAGAGTATGTGTATCTTTCTACTCCGCCATCTTGGCTTCACCCCCACCCCACTCCCCAATCTATTTCTTAGCCATCACCAGATTGTTTTGATAATTACTGCTTTGTAATACAATTTGAGATCTGGTACAGTTAGACCCCCTTCTTTTGCATTTTTTTCTTTGTAACCCTTGAGCTTTTGTTCTTCCAGACAAATTTTATTATTATTTTTTCTAGCTCTAGTAAAATCATTTTTTGGTAGTTTTATTGGTATGGCACTGGATAAATAGATTAATTTAGATAGAATTGTCATTTTTATTATATTGGCTCAGACTGCCCATGAGTAATTAATATTTTTTCAATTGTTTAGCCATGACTTTATTTGTATGAGAAGTGTTTTATAATTCTTGGGTTTGTTCTGGCAGGTAGACTCCCAAGTATTTTATTTATTTATTTAATTTTATTTATTTTATTGTCTACAGTTATTTTAAATGGAATTTCTCTTTCTATCTCTTGCTGCTATATTTTGTTGGTAATATATAGAAATGCTGATGATTTATGAGGGTTTATTTTGGATATTGCAACTTGGCTGAAGTTGCTAATAATTTCAAGTAGTTTTTAGTTGATTCTCTAGGATTTTCTAAATATAACATCTGTAAAGAGTGATAATTTTGTTTCCTTATTGCCTAATTCTAATTCCTTTAGTTTCTTTTTCTTCTCTCATTGCTAGAGCTAACATTTCTAGTATAATATTGAATAGTAGTGATAATAATGGGCATCCTTGCTTCACCTCTGATTGTACTGGGGAAGCTTCTAGCTTATCCTCATTATAGATAATGCTTGTTGATGGTTTTAAATAAGTCATACTTATCATTTAGAGGTAATCTCCATTTATTCTTATATTCTCTAGTGTTTTTAATCGAAATGGGTGCTATATTTTTTCAAAGACTTTTTCTGCATCTATTGAGGTAATCACATGATTTTGGTTGGTTTTATTATTGTTATGGTCAGTTATGCTCATAGTTGTCCTACTATTGAACCTTTTTCAATGCATAACAACTCTTGTTCTGCAGCTTAATTCTTAGAAATTGTTTGGGGTCCATGAGACATGAAATGACTTGCCCAGGGTCACACAGGCCGTATGTCTCAGAGATGAGACTCCAACCTACATCTTCCTACCTTAGAGGCTAGCTTTCTAGCCACTACTCCACACTGCTTCTTATATATTGACATTTTTAGAAAGTCTATAAATATGAGATTTTTAAGAAAAAATCTTTGACAATTTCCCTTCCCCTTTCCTCTGGTTTGTTGTCTTCCTTTGATTTACACCCTTAAATGCTCATGGGATGACTTGGTTGGCTGAATTTCTTGTCAAACTATATTTAAACTGGTTTACCCCTCCATTGGTTCTCTCTGATTTGGATAATATTTTTCATAATTTGGAATTATCTTTCTTTGTAAAATTTTGCAAAGGCATCTGTATTCCAATCTGGTTTTGCCAGAGGTCACCGTCTCTCTTTGATTGGCATGTAAGTGAGATGTTTACTGACATCCTCCATGTAGTGTATGAGCCAGTGAAACCAGCCTCCTGGCTGTTCCTCAAACAAGGCCTGTGTATCTGACTGTGCATCTTCTCTGACTATCCCCCATGCCTGGAATTCTCTCCCTCCTCGCTCGCCTGACTTCCCTCAATTCTCAGGTAAAGCCCCATATTCTTTGTATCCTTAACACTTAGCCCACAGTGCCTAGCACTTAGTAGGCACTTAAATGCTTACTGACTTGACTAAGGCACTTGTTGAACTCCTTTGGGTCTCCTTGTTATAACAATGGATTAACACTGGTTAAATTTCAGGATAAACTGACTTCTATCATGTTATCTATTTTTCCTTTTCAGTAATTTGCTTAAGTCAGTACTGAGTTATTTCAATTATGAATATCTTTTTCTTATCATTATTCTTTTAGCTTTATGCTAATTTTGGGTTTTGTCCTAATAAGTTAATGGATTGATTTTACATGGACAATTGATTCAGGAATCATTGCCACAATGGTATTTTAGATTCTGTTAACAGAGAATTAATTTCATGCCAGACTGGTCCAAGACTGGAGCATCAGGTGTGTTGTTTTCCAGGTAATGTGACTGAAGCACATAGTGCATCTGGACTTTCTTTGAGAGATGGTTTTATAATTCAACATCTAAAAAAACTGCCTTAATGAGTTGTTCTGAATAATCAAACATTCCAAATTATGGAGGGTAAAAACAATTCAAATCTTTGGAGGAACCGCCCATGTTTGTGTAGTTTTTATTCTTTTAACAAGATGACAGCAGCAGTTGGGATGAATCAGCCAGACCTGATAAATAAAGTCAGGGACAGGGCAAACTTTAGGAAGGAAAACAAAAGCAGATCACCCTCAGGAGGCTTGTAGTCTAGTAAAGGAAGCAAAAACTTCCTTAATAACACTAAGTAGGAGTTTTTCCTCATGGCACAGAAAGTACAAAGTCCAGAGGAAAAGCAGAATGGGCTGTGTGGAGGAGAAGATAGAGTTTAGAGTCAGAGGACCCAAGTTTGAATTTTGCCTAATGGTAATATACTTTGGGATTTGTGTATGATTTGATGAACCTCTTAAGCTCTTTGGAACCTAGTTTCCTATTTCTAAAAGATTGGTCTTTAAGGGACTTTCTCCCTCTAATTCCTACAAGCTTATGATTGCATTGGGGTGGTGGTTGCTGGAGAGGAGAATCAGGAAAAGACTTCATTAGACAGGGGATGTTTGAATTGGGTCTTGAAGTCTATGTTTTCACAGGTGGAGACAGAGGATCTCAGGATCCTAGATTTAGTGTTGGATGGGACCTCAGAAGCCTTCTAATCCAGTCCCTTCATTTTGTAGAGCCAGTGACTTGTCCAAGACCTCATAGGTAGCAAGCAATATAGAACTTGAATCTGTTCATCTCACTGCTGAGTCAGCTCTTTGCACTATGCCATGTGCCTCTTCTCTCTACCAGCAAACAAAACAGCAGGAGCAAAGGCAAAGAGCTAAGAGGCCACCATGGATAGATGATATACTTAGGGAGGGCTTTGAATGTAGAAAGTAAAGACCAGAAGAATGAAGGACAGTCTTGAAAAAGATCCTCACCAGTATGGAAGAAGGTCTGTAAAGGTGATATGAATAATGGGAGAAATAGGTAGAGAATAAGGAAAGTCACTAAAGCTGTGAGAGGAGAATTTTGAGAAGTAGATTGTTGAATAGCGTCTCAAAGTATGTAGTGAGAATGAAGACTGAAGATGAGTCCATTTGGCTTGATCAAATATCATTAGATATTTTTTGAAAATATAAGTGGGGGGGACAGGAGATAGGTTGCATCAGATCATCTTTGAGGTGACTTCAGTTTTTAGATATGAAGAATACTCCATTTGTACATCTGAATGTTGAGTTGACAATGCCCAAGCCCATTGCTTCCCGGAGTCTGGACTGTCTGAAAAGAAGCAGATCCTTGTTTTAGAATTAGGATCATAGATTGAGAGCTGAACAGGGCCTCAGATGTCATCTACCCAGTCTCACCCCCTCATTTTACAGATGAAGAAACTGAGGCCCCAAGACTTGCTAAAGTGAAGCCAAGCAGGTTTCCAATAGAGGTCCCATTGAAGATTTAAGGCACTTCTCATGTTACAGCATGGTAAGTTTTATTTCAGGTAAACACCACTATTTATAAGGAGTACATGGATAAAGTTTCATTGGGTCGGAAAAGGTCTTTTTGGCTTATGGATGATTATAGGGTCTCATCTGAATAACTGGTTAAATAAACAGGTCTTCCTTGAGAGGGATGGAAGTTACATTCTAAAAATGGAATAATTTTAGGGAAATCAAATGCTAAAGTGTGGGGAGTTCCTGAAGGTTAGGTCTTACAAAAGTCAATTCAATTCAAAAGCCATTTATTAAGCATCTGCTCTGTGTCAAGCACTGTGCTAAGCATTGGGGATAAAAAGAGAGGTAAAAGACATATCCTGCCCTCAAGGAGCTTACAGTCTAACAGGGAAGACAACATGCAAACAAATGTATACAAAGTGCGTTATATTCAAGGATAAATAGGAAATCATTAACAGAGGGAAGGCACTGGAATTAAGAAGGGCTGGGAAAGGCTTCCTGTAGGAGGTTTAGTTGGGACTTAAAGGAAGCCGAGGAGGTCAGTAGGTGGAGATAAGGAGCAAGATCATGGCCAGGCCACCAGAGAGAATGCTGGAGGTGAGAGATGGAATGTCTTGCTCATGGAACAGCCAGGAGGCCAGTGTCACTGGATGGAAGAGTATGTGGCGGGGAGGAAGGTATAGGAAGACTGGAAGGGTAGGAGGGGGCCGGGTGATGAAGGGCTTTGAATGACAAATATGCAGAGACCTCTGATCAAAGGCAGGTGGGGTATGGTGGAAAGAGCTCTAGATATGAAGTCAGGAGAGACATAGATTCTAATCCTGCCTTTGACACAGGCTTGCTTGGTGATGATGAGCAAGTTATTTTACTTCTCTTAGCCTCTGTTTTCTTCATCTGTAAAAATGGAGGTAATAATGATACCTTCAGTCCTTGCCTGCCTGGATTGTGTGACTGAGTATATAAGGTGCATGGCAAACCTGATGGTGCTATCTCTATGTGTGCTGTCACTGGGATTGCTAAGGCACTATCCCAGCACTGCAGAAGTTCTCACCAGCACTGGCCAGGGCTCAACAGCATCAAAGTTCCCTGTCTTGAAGCAGAGAGAAGATGACCAGATTTCAGCTTCATGAGCCAAGAGGTGCCAGCACCAACGGTTTCCTCCACCAACATCTGTAGTAGGGTCAGCTGGATCCAGGATCACAGGCCTAAATAGACAATTAATTAATCATTCAGCAATTACTTATTAAGTAATTATTATGTGCCAGAGACTATGTTATATCTTCCATACATATATAAAAATAGAATGGAAACAATCTTTACCCTCCAGGAGCTTATAATTGATAGATATAGGTATGTACAAAATATATATGAATTAAATATAAGGTAACTTTGGGGAGTAGATACTTGTAACAGGAATGAGGGTAGCCTAGGAAAGACTTTATGTGGAAATTGACATTTGATCCGAATCTTGAAGGAAACTTGGGATTCTAAGAGGTGGAAGTAAGAAGGGATGGCATTCCAGGCATGGGGAACGGCCAGGGTAAAGTCACAGAGGTAGGAGGTGGTGAGGAATATATGAAGAACGGTAAAATAAGGGCCAGTTTTGATGAACTATAGAGTGTATGAAGGTGAGAAATATGTAGTAAGGCCAGAAATATAGGTTCAAGTCAGATTGTAAAGGACTTTAAATATCAAACAAAGAAATTTCTATTTAATCCTACTGTGAATAGGGGGCCATTAGAATTTATTGAGGAGAGAAATGACATGGTGAGACTTTTGCTTTAGGAAAATAATTGTGTGAAGGCAATTGTGTGAAGAATAGATTGCAATAGGAGGAGAATTGGGTCAGCAAGGTCAGTTGGAAAGATCAACAAAGAAGTAGAGGATCAAACAGGTAATTAAGTTCCATTGTGCTGGGTGCTGAGGATACAAATAAAGTCATTGAAGTGATCCCTACTCACAGGGAGATTAGATTCCAATGAGGAATGTTCAGAAGAGATGTAAAAACAAATCATTCCTCTCCAGGCTCCACTTCAAACTTTCTCTACCACCCCAAAGTCCCACCCCAGTCTTGGAATTCACACATGGAAGTAATCTGTGATCTTATCCTCACTTTGGATGATTCCTCCCATAATTTCCATTTAAGGGGGACACCCAGGCCAGCTAGGTCTTATTTCTGCAGAGATCTTGACTTTCTCTAGCATGAACCTCTCTCTCTCTCTCTCTCTCTTTCTCTTCTCTTCCTTTCTCCTTTCTCGCTACCATTTCCTTATGTCTGTCTGTCTCTCCTTCCTCTCTGTCTCCCTCCCTTTCTCTTTCTTTGAGGGTAGAGACTATCTCTCCACTTATATTTGTATGCTTAGTACCCGCACCAAAGCAAGCCCTAATAAATGCTTCTCAGTGACTGAAATGCAAATCAATCCAAAGTAGTTAAATATAAGATCGCTGGAGAGAGAGGGTGCCAGCAGCTGGAGGGAGCATGAAAGACTTCCATGTAGAAGGTGGTGCTCAAGTTATATATATTCAAGGCAGAAAGGAATTTTTTGAGGTGGACATTAGGAGAGAGTACACGTTGCACATAGAGAATAGCCAGTGTGAAGGCAGAGGAGAGACTGGAGTGTTGTGTGCAAGGAATGGAGAGGCCAGTTTGTCTGGATATTCAAATGTGAGAGAGGGAAGAATGTTTGACAAGGCTGGTAAGATAGTTTGGGACCACTTAGTGAAGGTCTTTAAAAGCTAAACAGAGGAGTTTCCATTTGGTACTAGAGGTAGCAGGAAGCCACAGAAGTTGAGTGAGTTAACTCGAGAGTGGCATAGTTCAGTTTGGACTCAAGAAAAGTAGTGGTGTGGAGAATGGACTGGCATGGATAAAGACTCACTGTCAGGGAGACCAATTTGGAGACTCATGCAACTATCTAGGTGAAAGGCAGTAAGGGTTAAGGTGGTGGCTGTGTGAGGAGAGAGAAGCAATTGGATGAGAGAGATGTTGCGAAGACAGAAACGGCAACAGATTGGATGTGTGGGGCAAGGGAGAATGAAGAGTCCATGATAATGCTGAGACTATGACCCTGGGAGACTGGAAGGACAGGAATACCTTAGCCAGAAACAGGCAAGTTGAAGAGGTTTGAAGGTAAGTAAAAAATCACATTTCTATAAAAATAATATTAATGAAATAAAAATTAATATAATAATATTAATTTAATTTAAATAAACCATATTAATGTTGCTATATAACAGTTTAAGGCATGGGAGGGGAAAAATTGGCATTTTTTTCTTTGTCTCTTCCACTCCCTTTTCTCCTCCTAATTCACTTCTTGCCCTACTCTGTTTCCTTTCACCCTGGTGAAGGGTAAGGTACAACTATGGGCTAAAATCTGAATGATTTTATAAGTCTATGAAAATTCTGGGTCTTCAAAGACAGGCCTTCAGCTTTCCTCCTGATGGTCTGAAGTTCCTTAGATCTCTTCTGAATCTAAACTTTAGGTTATTTCCGTCCTGGAGAGATCAGCAGAGAATATCCAGGGTCCCCCTTATCTGTCTTGCTCCTTTGCTCTTCACCATGATGACATTATTTTGTATAACCCATATGGAATATTCTTGGGTTCTCCCTTTAGAGGTAGTTTCCCTATCTGGGCCTATCCTGTTTTTTTTTTTAATCCAACCTCACATAGGGTATCATCACCTCAAAGGGCTTAGGGGTCTGAGTCACTGACATTGGGTTTAGGGGTCAGGGAAGAGCAATGATCTGGTTTGCAATGGGTACCTGGGTTTCTTGAGCTGTTTCAAGAGGAAATTCCTGATGAATTCATCCTGAAAATCATAGTTGACTATCCAGTAGACACAGAGCTTTTGGTACTGCATAATTAATTTCAGGACCGTCAGGAAGCCTTTAGCTGTGTCAAAATCTGTCATCCCATTACCTTGCTCCCAGGCATAGACTGTCAGAAGTTCTAGGGCATACTTTGGAGGGAGGGACCCTTTCTTCTTTAATTTCCTATGACACTGAAGGCCAAGAAAGAAAACAGAAACAATGTGAAGGAAATAGAATTCATTCAATCCTGTCATTTCCATACAGTAGCCCAGACTATGGCTCAAAGGATGAAGGTACAAAAGGCCATCTGGTGTACTAGGCCACAAGACCCAGCACTGAGGGGTAGTTACTTCTCTCCTGCTTGAGAAGTGGGTGTTTCTAGATATTCAGCTGCTTACAAGAAGTGCAAATGTGTTGCTCCTCTGAGGTAGAACCTGGGGTAGGATAAGCAAAGAAACAGATGTTTGGTCTCTGTTAAGTGCCCATAGCAGTTGGAAATGGGGAAGTTTTCTCATGTTGAGTAGGATGGAGAGATCTCTAGGCAAAAGGTGGGGTTGTACTGGATGTTCTTCCTTTTTTAAAAAAATTTAAAAGCTTTTACTTTTTCCAATTACATGTAGAAACAATTTTCAACATTCATTTTTTTTAAAGATTTTGGGTTCCAAATTTTTCTCCTTTCCCTCCCCTTCCCCAAGACTTGCTGTCTGACATAAGTTATACATGTGCAACCGTATAAAACATATTTCCATATTGGTCATGTTGTGAAAGAAGAAACAACAAAAGAAAAAAAAAACATGAAAAGAAGATGAAAAAGTGAAAATAGTATGCTTTGGTCTGCATTCAGATTCCATAGTTCTTTCTCTGTTGTAGATCGCATTTTCCATCATGAGTCTTTTGGAATAGTCTCGCATTGTTATATTGCAGAGAAGAGCTAAGTCAGTCATAGCCGATCATCACACAGTGTGACTGTTACTGTGATCAACGTTCTCCTGGTTCTGCTCATTTCACTCAGCATCAGTTCAGGTAGGTCTTTCCAGATTTTTCTGAAATCTGCCTGCTCGTCATTATAGCACAATAGTATTCCATCACATTCATAAACCACAACTTATTCAGTCATTTTCCAATTGAAGGGATCTGTATGTTCTTTCTAACAAAAACATTTGAGAATCATCTGAATTTACGTGCTAATCTCTGGGGAGAAACTAACAGTAAGACATGTTGACTCCCATATTTCTTCCTAACCTTCTTCTAGATAAGCATCCACATTAACTAAATATGTGTAATTATCAACAGATATCTGTTTGTATCTCTATTTAGATAGATAGTACTAGAATATTCTCCCTTTTATCTTCTGCCTTTTATATAATTCCTGGCTTCCTTTAAAACCCAGTTCAAATGTTAATTTTATAGAAAGAGTGCAAGAAGAATAAAATAAGCTTAGACTACTAAACCAGACTGGGATCAGATTAGGGAAGATCCTAGTAACAAAGAAGAAATTTATGTCTTATAATCATGTCAGAAATGTGGAGCTATGGTAGAGTTTTGATCAGGGGAATACTACGGTCATATTCATATTCAATGAGATTATTCTGGCAGGAAAAAAGGAATGGATTAAGGTGGGAGAGAGGAATCAGAGAGATCAACTAGAAGGCTATAATAATCGTCAAGGTAAGAGTGATGAGCATAGTGGCTGTGGGAATAGAGAGAAGGTAAGAGATTGGAGAAATTTCATGGAAATTTTTGAGGGAGAGGTAAGAATCAAAGGTGATTGATTCTGAGCTGTGAAGTCTGGGTGGTTGGGAAGATAATGGGACCATCGACAGAAACAGAGATGTTGAGGTGGTGATGGGGGAGATGATAAATTCACTTTGGGATGTATTGACTTTGAGGTTCTAGTGAAACATCTAGTTGATTGATGTTTAGGTAAATCATTTGTAGAGAAGCAATCATTGAACCTGTAGAGTGAAGGAGAAGAGGAGAGAGTGTAGGAGAGAGCAATGGAGAATCACCTACATTTAGAGGACAGGAGGGGGATGGTGAATGATAGAGATTAAGAAGGATTGATTGGGCAGATTGGAGGACTATCAGGAGAGAACATTATCACAGAGGGCCATACATAGAAGAGAGGCTTGTCAGTGGTGTAGAAAATTGGAAATTGTCAAGGGTGGATACAGGCCAAGAAAAGGATGGTGGTTTTAACAATAAATGGTCATTGGTGACCTTTAAGAGTATTTTCAGCATAATAATGATATTAGAAGTCTGATTCCAATGGATTGAGGAGTGATTAAGCAAGTATAAATGACTTTTCCCAAGAGTTTAGCAGTGAAATGGCTAGGGAGTGATAAAGAACTGCAGAATGAGGGGATGGCAAGGTAAAGGGGGACATGGAAATGTTTGTATACATTAGAGACAAGCTTATAATTCTGGATGATTTGGCTTTCTTCTTTCTTTTTATAAATCAAATTAGCCCATGGTTTATCTATCTTGTTTTTCTCACCATAAAATCAATTCCTAGTTTTATTTATGTTTAATGATTTTGTTTTAAACTTTCAATTTCATTACTTTTTTGATTTTTAGGATTTATATTTTAGTGTTTAAACGAGAATTTAATTCTTTTTGTTTTTCCTGTTGTTTTTTAGTTGCATCCCAATTCATAGATCTGCTCTTTCTTTATTTTTAATTGATGTACATGTTTCAAGATATAAAATTTCCTCAGTATTGTTTTGGCTGAAGACCACAAATTTCCATATGTTGTTTCATTATTGTCATTATCTTTAATGAAATTAGTGATTGCTTCTGTATTTGTTCTTTGATCCACTTATTCTTTAGAGGTAGATTAAACAGTTTTCTATTAATTTTTATTCTATGCTTTAAAGGCCCTTTATTGAATATAATCTTTATTGCGTTATGGTCTGAAAAGGATGAATTTAATATTTCTGTTTTTCTGTATTTGTTTTTGAAGTTTTTATACTCTAACATATGGTCAGTTTTTGTGAAGGTGTCATGCATATCTGCGAAATAGATATGCTCTTTTCTATCCCATTTAAGATTTTCCAGAGGTCTAACATAATTAACTTTTCTAATCTTCTATTCATGTCTTTAATGACTTTTTTGTTTATTTCATGATTAGACTTATCTAGATTTTACAGGGGATAAATTGAGTTCCCTACTAGTATAGATTTACTGTCTATTTAATCCTGTAACCCATTTAAATTTTTCTTCAAGAATTTGACTGTTATATCATTTGCTGCATATACTAGCAATATCGATATTCATTCAGTATTTATGGCACCTTTTTTAAAAAATGGTGAAATGTAGTTTCCTTGATTATCTTTTTAAATTAGGTTGATTTTTGCTTTTGCTTTTCTGAGATCGTTATTGTTACACCTGCCTTTTTTTGGTGGGGGAGAGAGGACAATTGGGGTTAAGTGACTTGCCCAGGGTCACACAGCTAGTAAGTGTATCTGAACTCAGGTTCTCCTGACTCTGGGCCAGTGTTTATATCTGCCTTTTTAAAAACTTAAGTTGAAGTACAATCGATTCTTCTTTAACCCCTTATTTTAACTCTTTCTATATGTCTCTGTTTCAACTGTCTCCTATAAACAACATATTGTTGAATTCTAGTTTCTAATTCATTCTGTTTTCCTTTTCCATTTTATGAATGAGCTCATTCCATTCACATTTGCAGTTATGATTGCTATGTATTTCCTTCAATCCTTTTCTCTTGTATTTGTCTTTTTAACCCTGTCCCCTCCTGAAAAGTCTATTTTGCTTCTGACACCTCCTTTTATATAGCTTCCTCTTATCACTTCACCCCCTCCTCTTTCTTTTAGCCCTTTTCCCTCCTACTTCCTTGTTGCATAAGATGAATTTCTACACCCAGCTCTGTGTGTATACATACTTACCCCCTTTGAACTAGTCTGTTGCCTGCTTCTTCTCCCGCACCCCATATTTGCCTCCATTGTAAAAACTCTGAACCTCCATGTTATGCAAGATAATTTCCATCGTTCTTCTCCTTTCCTCCTTCTCTTAGTGCATTTCTCTTTGTCATCCTTTCATTCTTTTGAGTTCATGCCAACATAAGACTCACACCCATGTCCTCTGTCTAAGTTGACTCCTTCTGACTCCCTAATAATAATAAAGCTCTTGGAGGTTACATGTATCATCTTCCCCTTAGAATTTCTCACTTGTACCTACCTTTTTATGCCTCTCTTGAGTCTTGTGTTTGAATGTCAAATTATCGGTTCATCTCTGATATTTTCAATAGGAATACTTGAAAGCTCTCTATTTCATTAAACATCAGTTTTGCTAGGTAGCTTATTCTTAGTTGTAATCCTATCTCTTTTGCTTTCCAGAACATCATCTTCCAAACCCTCCACCCCTTTATAGTGGAAACTGCTAAATCTTGTCTGATCCTGACTGTGATTTCATGGTATTTGAATGATTTCTTTCTGGTTGTTTGCAGTATTTTCTCCTTGACCTGAGAATTCCAGACTTTGGCTAGAATATTTCCAGGAGTTTTCATTTTGGGATTTCTTTCAGTACGTGATCAGTGGATTCTTTCAATTTCTACTTTGTTCAGTTTAATTATTTTTTGATAATGGTTTTCAGGTAGTCCAATAATTATTAATTTATATCTCTTCTCAATCTATTTTCCAGGTCAGTTGATTTTTTTTCTGCGAGATATTTCAATTTTCTTCTCTCTCTTTTCCCTCCAGTATTTTGATTTGTTTTATTGTTTCTTGATTTCTCATGGTGTCGTTATCTTTCACTTGACTAGCTCTAATTTTTAAGGAGATATTTGTTTCCAGTATTTTCTTGCCTCTATTAATTGCCACACTTCTAGTACCTCTGTATTTTTGTGCCTCTGTCACCAATTCTCTTTTCATAATTTTCTTGAAGTGCTTTCATATCTTCCCATTTTTCCTGTATCCCTTTAGCATTTCTAGGAATTCTTGTTGGACTTGTGTCTGATCCACATTTTTATTTCAGGCTCTACTTATAGATTTTTTCAAGTTATTGTCTTCTTCTGAGTTTGTGTCTTAAGCTTTTCTGTCACCATTGTGGCTTTTCATGGTCAGGTTCACTGTTTGCACAGTTTTTTCCAGTCTATTTCTTAACTTTGAACTCTAAGTTAGAGTTGAACTCTGCATACCACTGAAGGGAATGACTGGCCAGAATCTCTATCTTTTTTTGTCCTTCTGCTGCTTTCATAGCTTGAGCTGGGGGCCTGCAAATTCTCCAAATGTGTGTGATCAAGGGAGAGGTTTCATCATTGCCCTCCTGCTCCACATTCTGGTCATGTAGGTAGAGCCTTTGCTCCCTTATGACTGTAACTGCTCCTCTTTATCCTGGAACTCAGATCTGGAACTGGATCATTGTTGACAGAGCTGCCAAATGGTACTTGCTCCTGCTCCTAGTATTAGCGTGGAGGTCCCCTGGAATTTCTCGATGACCAGGTGTTCAGTCCCCTTAACATCCCTTGGCAATGCTACTGCTGCTCCATAGCCTATGACCAATGCCACTTCCACCATGTTGTGATCCTGGTCAGCCTCCCACCCCAGTGTTTGCAGACCTCTTTTTTTTTTTGCAGATTTTCTTGACTTTCTTTGGGAAAAGTTAACTTCCTGATGTGGCTGTGACTGTGGCTACACTTATTTTCATAATAAGACTGAGTTTGTATTTGTCCTGGCATCTGGCCTTTGAGGTTCAGTTGATGAAAAATGATGAAAATGTTGATATAAAATGTTCTTCCTTTTGGCTTTCACCAATCAGGGTTTCACATCCTTTTTTAATGTTATTTACAATTGCTGTCATTCGTACACTCTCTATTTTAGTCAGGTTGACTTATTAATGGTCCCCACACAACCTATCTCTCACCTCCCTGCCTTTTTCCAGGCCATTGCTCATGTTAGGAATGCTCTTCTTCCTCAGCTCAACCTCATAGAGCCAATCTCTAGTTTTACTCAAAGAACAGCCCAGTGCCTCAAGAGGCCTTTGTAAATTCTTCCAGGGATGATTACTCTCACCCCCTTGAAATGACTCCTTTATGCTTGTTTAATTGTGTTCACATTGTATCTCTCCACCCCTATCCCTGCCAGTAGAACTTTATCATCTTGAGGTCAAGGATTTATTTGTAGCACAAGACCATCCACATAGTACATGCCTGATAAATGTTCATTGAAATCAATTAGGTGGCAGGAGAGTGGTACCACAAACTTTTAGGTGTGACTTACATTATTGGGGTTGGTGCTAGGGAGATTTTGAAGATGCTTGAGAGTAAAAATATGGGGCAAAAGAAACCAAGCACCCCAAAAGTAGCTGCTCTGTCCTCTTCTTACAGCCAAATGTTGAAAGAGCTTGTGGCTCAGTACTTAGTGGTGCCCTATGAACCAGCAGACACTTTTGTACTGAAGTGGAAAGACTGGTAGACCTGAATCCAGGATATCTGAGTTTGAACTGACCTCTGATACAAGCTATAGGTATTATCTATAATATGGAGATAACTACATTTGTATTATCTGCCCCCATATAGTTGCTGTGAGGAGAACCCTTTGTAAATTTTAAACACAATCTAGAAATGCATCAATGGCAGATTCTGAATCTCATTGGTAACATGATTAATGTGAAAACTAGAAGAGCTCTTTTAAGAATTTACCTGTTTGTACCAGTACTTCACGAGGCGGATAAGACTCTTAAGCTTGGTGGGACGAGTTCTAATGAAGTCTCTCTGTAGTTCTGTGAAACAGGTGGAGAATTCACCCCCATTGTTGCTTTCGGATGATTTGATGAGATCGATATAAATCTCAGGGTCTGGTGGAGAGTTTGAAACCCGTGGACCTATCGTGGGAAAAATGATAATAATCAAATTCACTATATAGTTTTCAAAGTACTTTTGCGTAACATTCTAGTACTACAGACTTTGAATAGGACTAGCACAGGTGGTCAAAACCATACACTTGCTCTTAGCTTTAAGATGCTCCGGAAGGTAACGATATGTACTATGTTTAGTAATGTTGTAGAATCATCAAGAATTAGATATAGTGACTTGCTTCTAAATTATGAGAGAATGTATATAAAAATAATTTGAAAAGTGTAATCTTTATACTATATGTGTGTGTGTGTGTGTGTGTGTGTGTGTGTGTGTGTGTGTGTATTATAAAATACTTTAGGAAGTAGTGATTTCACTAGCTTGGCTATCTCCTCCAATGGTGGCAAGTGTAATCCTTATATAGTTTAGTAGGTGGTCTTTGAGAGTTGCTGTGTCTAAAAAATTTAATGCCCTGCCCATCTGGGCTCAAGTTTTTCCAGGCCTAACTGGGCTAATTTGTGCACCACAGGTGTGTAGCCCACAATTAAGGGCGTTCTAGCTTGGTTGGAACTGTCAGGGCTTACATTGCGCTGGCACTCTGGAATAGAGGGTCATCTCCTGACCATATTGAAACTTTAATGGAGTAGCTTTTAATGGAGGACTATGCAAACATAGTTGTTGTTACTGATAACAACCCATTATTTCCACATGTACTGTGTGATCCAGTGACAATGGCCTTCTTGCTATTACTTGAATAAGATACTCTATCTCCGGCTGCCTCCCATGCCTGGAATTCTCTCCCTCATCATCACCTCTTAGCTTTCTTGACTTCTTTCAAATCTCAGTTAAAATCTCACCTTCTGCAAGAAGGTTTTCCTGATCCTGCTTAATGCTAGCACCTTCCCTCTTTTGCTTATCTCCAATTTATCCTGTATATAATGTTTTCACATGGTTATTTGCATATCATCTTCTTCCTTAGACTGTGAACTCCTTGGGAGATAATAGTTAAACCCCTGGGAGCTGATAAACTTATTAAGAAAGAGAGGAAAGGAAAGGGAAGGGAAAGGGAAACAGAAAAGGCAAAGGGAAAAGGAAACAGAAAAGGAAAGGAAGGGAAAGGAAAATCATCAGCTTTTATTGAGCCTCCTGGGTGGCCAATATTCTGTTTTATATTCCTAGTACCTGACTCTAAGATAGGGTCCTTTTCCTGGAAGAGCTCATAGGGCGTTTTTGGAGGAGAAACATTGATAGTCTAGATCTTCCTGGTGGTCTGTGGATTGGGTGTCTAAAGTTTATGAAATCATTATGTCATAACCTTAAGGAATCAGGAACATTTTGCGCCATTTTTTAATTTTCTTGGCTCATGTCCTGACCTGGTGAGCCTGGAAAAGCCAAACATAGTATCCCAGGGCATACTGCATTAGAGTCTCCTGAGGGGATTCTGGAAGAATTCCAGAGTCTCTTGAGAGGACAATTATTACAGGAAAATTTTATTAAGGGGAACACAAATAAAAAAAAAATCAAGAAATTAGAAACCATTATTTCAAATGAAGTATATAAAAATTCTCAGAGTTTATTACAATCCCGGTTATGATGGTACCATTAGTCAAGATATGTCATAAGTGCTCTCTTGACTTCTTTGTGCTTAAAGGGGAGCATAGCATTAATGGTATCTTTCTTTCTCTCTCTCCCTCTCTCTCTCTGTCTCTGTCTCTCTCTCTGTCTCTCTCTCTCCCCCCTATCCTTTTCTCTTAGAAGCCAAGGTCAGGGAAAGTCTCACCCAAGGCATCAAAAGCCGGCAACAAATCAAATTCTTGGCACCGATTAAGAAGTTTGGATTTCAGGGTGAAGCTGAGCACTCGTGGGTTCTTCCATTTTGTGACCTCAAACTCTATTTCAAAATCCTTCAGCTGACAGACTTCTAGCTGCTTCTGAATTTCCTTGATGACAGTGGACCTGTTGGCAATTTGATCACTGTAGTTTTGGAAGTGATTGACGAAGACAACCAAGTCTACATCAGAACCGCTTGGAGACAGGTTCCAGCCAAGCTCAGAGATGTTTTTCATGGCTGTGCCTTTGGCAGTGGATCCACCCTAATGGAGAAGAAAAGTGGTAGATTATCTTTGCTCATGATTCAGAGTTGAAAGGCATCCTAATTCTATTTCCTATGTGACCTCAGGCAAGGTTAATATCACTGAACCTCATTAAATAATTAAAAGATAGGTTCCTTTTAGATTAGAGTTCTCAGACTGTGACCTGTGACCTTAGAGGTCCTCCAGTCCAACCCATACCTGCACAAGAATCCCATTCTATAATATATCTGGCAAATGGTCAGTTATGGCCTAATGGTCCAAATGTGGCTTGACCAGGAAAAATCCTAGAGTGAGCATCCTTGTCCTGGTTATAGACCCTGTGCAAATCTCCATGTGACCAAACATCCTATTAGCTTCCTTAGCACCCCATGCAATTCTGGGTTGATTCTCCAGTCACTATGTACAGGGTACCATTTTCTGCATGACAAATCCTTTCAACTGGTAGTATCTTCCTTCCCAAGCTACCTGTCATTTTGTTACTTTGTATATATAGATATATGTACATTTATTAACTTCGTATTTAGGCCACATATATTTTTAATATATACTTGTCTCTTCAATTAAAATATAAGTTCCTCTTGAGTAGGGATTATTACATTTGTGCCTATACCTCCCAGAGCCTAGTATAGTTCAAGCACATAATAGGTACATAATAAATACTTGTTGATCGATTTAAAAATGCAAATTAAAACAACTATGGGCCATCACTGTGCTAGCCTCTGGGGCTATTTTCAAGAAGCTGACATTTCAACAGAAGAGACAAATTATTTATACACACACACATAACACACAAATAATATAAAGCGAATAAACACAAAAAAACCAAATGCAGAAGAGTTTAATAAAGAAGGTAATAACAGATAGGGAGGAATCGGGAAAAGCTCTATGAAGACAGTAGAGCTTGAATTGTACCTTGAAAGAGGACAGGAATTCTCTGTGGTAGAGTTAAGAAGGCAAAGCATTGTAGGCATGAGGAATGCTCAATGCAAAGGCACAGAGGTGGGAGATAGTGTCAAATGTAAGATACAGAGTCAAAGACTAGTTTGGATGGATTGCAGAGGGTGGAAGTGGACATAATGTACAATGAAATTGGAAAGATAGTTTGGGGTCAGGTTGTGAATGGCTTTAAAAGTTAAATAGGAATTTAGGAGTAATAGGGAACAATATTCTGGGAAAATGGAAAGGGATGGGATCAAGGGCATGTGAAGAGTGGTTGGCTTTGACAAAGAGAAAGGCTACCTCTTTGTTAAAGGCAGAAGGAAAAGAGGCAAGAGAGGGAGTTCATGTGGAAGGGTTCAATTATTTTTCCAGTAAAGTAAGAGATAATATCCTCAACCTATAGAGTGGGGGGAAGGATGATGGGAGGATTAAAGAGAGAAAAGAAAGTTTGAAATAGCTTCTTTGGGTAGTAGAATATCAAATCAATTAAGGAGGGATAAAAGAATTAAGTCATTGCAAGTGAGAGCCCAGTTGAAATTGGGTAACATGAATTTGTAATGTACCTAGTCAGTAGAACTGTAGGACTTTTACAACTCTATTCAAAGTCATCAATAGGGATAGAAGAGGCAGATGATGGAAATTACGTAAGGCTGAAATTTGGCAAGGGATAAGTGGGTAATAGGATAAAAAGACAATAGATTTCAGAGTAAAGAAGAATGTGAAACTGCATTGGTTACCTTTAGGGTTGAGATTTGAAAGGAAGGTCAGAGCAGGAGTGATGGCCCAAGACCATATTGAGGGACAGAAAGTTCACAGGTCATGAGAAGGGCAAGGAAAAGGCTAAAAGATAGGAGGTTATGATTAGATGGAAGAGTGCCAGTGTTTTTCATTTAAAGAAATGGATTACAGTGAGATGCAGGGCTTAGGGTTCCTTTGTGTGGCTGAGGTCAGGGCAAAAGAGTAGGTCATGGAATTGAGAGGTTAAGGAGTTTGAGGGAAGATCTAAATGAGTATTAAAGTCCCATAGTATTAGGGCAGAAGTTGAGGAGGAGAAGTCGGGTGCTAAACTCTTTGGGAAAGGAGTAATGATGACTTAGGTACCAGGATACAGTACCAGACATGATCTGGATTGAGTAGAAAATCTTAATAGGAGGAGCTTCAAAGGAGGAGAGGTTTCTGAGTAATGGTAGTGAAGGAAGAGCCTGGAATTAGTAATGAGGAGAAAAATATATCCTGATTCTCTCTCCAGAACCAGAGTATTAAGGGATGTAAGTGGAGGTACATATAAGACTGGAGAGGAAAGACAGAAATTTGGTGTTGTCTTGTGGAGTCAAGTTTCTCTGAGTGTATAGAAGGAATGGAAGAGAAAGAGAATCACTTCCTAAAGAGTGGGACCAGGAGAGCAATTCTTACCTTCACAACTTTCCCAACATTCATGGTGGAATTTTTGAAGCATTTTTCTGTCAGGAACTTAAAGATGATGTCCACAACTTCTCCAATCTGATTCAGTGATTCTTGTTTAGGTTGGAGAAAATCATAGATGAACTTATCAAGCTTATGGCCTCTAGTTACATAAAGAGATGCTGGCTAGGGAAGAGACAGATAAAGATCATGGTAAGTAACCTAGTATGTTGTCTGATAATCTCCATGCCCTAAAAAAATCAGTTCTGTAGAGGAATAGTTTCTGTACTTGGGGAGCTTACAGCCTGTGGAGGAAACATAATGAATGAATACAGACAGACATCAATAATGGAAAGCCAAAAATCTATACAATGTCATGGCATCACTCCTTCTCTCTAGGTGTCAAGTAATCTTAGGAAGGAAAAATTGAAGAATTGTAGAAGGGTTATGAAAGTGTTTACAGAATTAGGGGTTAGGCTGGCTAGTTAGGGAAAGCTTTTTAGAGAAAGTCTTAATTTAAGGAAACCTTAATTAATTATCTCCTCCTATCTCCAAAATATAAGTACCTTGAGGGGCTTTTTAATTTCTATTTCTAGCACCTAGGAAAGTTCTCAGCACATGATAGATTAATAAATTCCTGTTGACAGATAAATTCCTACTATGTGCTAGACAATGTGTGGAGTATTGGGTATGTGAAGGATAAGGAGTTGTCTCTCCAACCCATGACATAATTTGGAAAAGACAACTTTAGAAAAAATAGCTTTTGCCTTCAAAGGTCAACCAGACTTCTCTTTACTTTGGATTAAGGTAAACATGAGGTATATAATTAAATAAATAGCAAATAGAAAGAAAATAGGGACAAAGTTATCTTTTTTCCTTGAGGGATGGCAGCATTAACTATACAAACCAAACTTTGAAACAGAGTGGTAAGGATGCAGATTGGCATGGGTGATAAATCATAACTTGGAAAGAGCAATCCATCTGCAGGGAAAGGAGAAAAGATTTCCGGGACAAAAGCATGATTGGATTGACCAAAGATGTTAAGACTCAATCTTTTGAAGTAGTCAGGAGGGCAAAGGTTAGGGATAGCAGAGGAAGTCTGAGACAAGGGAAAGGGACCAAGTGAAAAACAGAACATCAGAGAGATATGATTGAGATAGGGAGCAAGAGGTTCATGACTAGGTTCTATGATGGAAGTCAGTAATCTGTCATGAAGGGGATCATGTTTAGAATTCTCTCTCTCTCTCTCTCTCTCTCTCTCTCTCTCTCTCTCTCTCTCTCTCTCTCTCTCTCTCTCTCTCTCTCTCTCTCACCAGTACATCCCAGGGCATCCAAGATGAAGTATTCGCCTTCATAAAATAGGGGGAAGATATCCACCTTTCTGCTTCTTCAGCCAGCTGTTTCCAGAGTTCAGGATCTCTTCCACTGACATTAATAGTTGGGTCTGCTGGATCTAGGATGATTGGCCTAAAAAATCCATGCAAAGAAATCAGGGATGAACTTTCTCAAGGTAAAATATGATTCTTGGAAGTATGCTAGGACTGGGGCAGATAGAGGATGGTTCTTGGCTTTGGGTTCATAAGACATGGATTCTAGTGTGGCTCTGACTATGTGTGTGACATTGGACCACACACCCTTTCTGGGCTTCAGTTTCTGCAAATGAAAAAATAATTATTAGGATAAAATAAGCCACTCCAGTACCTTTGCCAAGAAAATCCCAAATCGGGTCACAAAGAGTTGGACATGACTGAAATGACCAAACAAAAGCAGGCAGGCAGTAGAAAGAGAACCATCTCTGAAGTCAAAAAGTCTCTGTTCAAATTCCATCTCTAACATTATCTATGTAACCTTGGACAAATGATTTAATTGGCTTGCACCTTGCTTTCTTCATCTGTAAAACTGGCAAGTTGGACTAGATGGCTTCTGAGGTTCTTCTCAACCCTAGGTCTATGATCCTATGTATAAATGCTATGTTGTCTTTTTTCCTTTCTTTCCACTACTTCTCTCCCCTTTCCCTGTAGCCCAAATCGGAAATTATCAGATATTCAGAACCCTGGATACTAGCCCTGGATCTCTCATGCCATGTGACTTTAGAGAAGTAATTTATCCTTCTTCCAATTCGGGTTTCTTCCCTCTAAAATGAGGAGGCTATATTAACTGATTTCTAAGAGGCAACATACTAGAATAAAAATGAGTGCTCTAATTGGAGTCAAGAGAGATCTAGGTTCTGATTCTGCCTCTGACACTGACTAACAGCCTGACCTTGGGCAATTCATTTGAACTTTCTCAGTCTCAGTTTCTTCATCTCTAAAATGACATAATAGTTACTCACAGTTTACTTGTATATAGAAATTTATAGTTTGCAAAGTGTTTTCCAAACACTATATCTTTGGAGTCTTATAACAACTCTGTGTGGTAGGTGCTATTGTCCCCATTTTGCAGACGAAGAAATAGACCGAGAGACCTTAGAATGTAGGTTTCTCCTGACCCTAAATCAAATGTTCTAGTTACTACCCACTGCAATCTTCTGTGATGCCTGTCATCTAAGTATTACTTTCAAATCAGGATCGCTTTTTGAGTATTAACTAAGGTAATTCATGCAAAGACTTTTGTAGGTCTCAAGGTGCGTTAGCATCATTATTTTCTAAGACTTCTGCTTCTGAAATTCTGAGGTGCTGATTTTGATTTGTTCCTGAGATAACTAGTCTACTGAAAGTGCTCAATGGATTAGAAAAAATTTTTCAATCTTTTTCACAAGTCAAGGGAAGGATGGTGAAGACATTGGCACCTTTCTTTTTGGAGCTGGAAATGCAAGTGGTTCCTGATGGTCTCATCCTCAAAGTTGTAATTGACTGTCCAGTAGATACAGAGTTTGTCATACTTTATAATCAGTTCCAGCACTGTTAGTATGCCTTCAGCTATGCTGAAATCATCTGATCCACTCCCCTGCTCCCAGGCATAGACTGTTAGCAGCTCCAGAGCATATTGTAGGGGAAAAGAATCTTTGTTCTGTATCTTTTGGCACTGCAGAAAGAGAATGGGAAAGCAATCAGCAAGGAGGTAGAGGGCTGCATCCCACCCTCTAAGCCCTATGACAGACCACATCACTCAGGGCTGTTCTTAGGAGAGCTTATTCCCCTGCTGAAGGTGAAGGCATGACAACACTTTCAGAACAGTGGAGAGGCCAGGCTTCTAGACCTGGCTCTGCAAGGAGCTATTTACTTTGGGGTAGGCAGATTCTCAGGGACTTCATTTCCTCCAAATGCAGACAAGGGAATCAGCCTGAGCAGGGACTCAACCTTTTCTAGGTTGATTTCTTCGAGCTCTGGTACCAAACAGAAATGACAATGTTGGTTTTATCCATGGGATTGTCAGTGAGACTTTTAAGTAGGGATAAGCTTGAACTCGAGTAAAATGGTGGCATCATAACCACTCACATTTGCACCAGAGTCCTTTGTACATTAAACCTGACAAAGAGACATTGCGCTCTCCCAAAGCCTCCGGATGCCGACTCTCTTTCCTCCTCATAATTACTTAGTATTTGCTTATCTATAAATCTGATATCTCCCTAGTGAACCGGAAACTCCTGAGAGCTAGAATGGCTGTCATTTCTGTCTTTGTATCCCCTGTGTCTAGCTTTGTGCCTGGCACCTAGTAACTACTTAAGAAAATGCTGCTGAGTGGTGCATTGGATAGAGCATGGGACCAAAAGTGAGACATATCCGAGTTCAGATGTGGTCTCAGGTATTTATTAGCTGTGTGACCCTGGGCAATAAACTTAACCTCTCTCAACTTCAGTTTCCTCATTTGTAAAATGAGGATAATAATAGCACCTCCCTCCCAGGGGTGTTGTGAAGATCAAATGTAAAGTGTTTTGAAAATCATAGATATATGAATGCTAGCTATCAAGGTGATTAGTTGAATTGAACTGAATAGATTTTAATTTCTTGAAGACTTTAAATGTGGCAGGGGGATCCATTATCATTCTTGGTAGATGTAATTATTAGGAAAATTTCCCTTCCTTCAGTCTTGATTAGTCTTTCTACAACCCAACCCAACCCAACCCAACCATGGCTCTCAACACTGCCCTCTAAAGGCCTGAAGAACTGGCTAAGTTTCTAAATGATAGGTCATCAAATACTTAAAAATAGCAACCATTTCCATTTATTTCTTCCTCTCCTCTTTTAGTAGGAACTTGAGACCCCATCTACACAAATTATTCTGAAGTCAAATCAATAAAAACACTTATTAAGTGCCTACTGTATGCCAGATACTGTGCTTAGGCCAGGGGAATACAAGGAGTGGTTTCTTCCTATCTTTTCTAAAACATGTCGCCTCCCCCCCCGCCCCAAACAGAACACTCCATATATGGTCTAATCATGGCAGAGTGTTGCAGGCTATCACTCCCTTATTCCTGGGCAATATACTTCTATTCATGCAGACTCAAATTCAATTCCATTTTTTGGTCACCATATCCCCCTGTTGGACCATATTGAACATCAGTCAACAAAAACCCTATTCAAAATAGTAAGGAACAAGTAAACTTGTTATTTTTTTGAGCCATTTTGGATATTTTGATAAGATTTGTGGATACCTGTTATCTCACCAACAGATTTTTATCTCAGGAATTGAACATTGTCATGTAACTGTTCTCAACTCTAGTTACAAGAAATTAAAGTAGATCCACTTGAACTTTAAAAACCATCAGGGTCCAGGATGAACAGTACCTGCTGATACCAGTGCTTCACCAAGAGTATTAAATCCTTCACTTTTCGGGGACGATGGTTGAAAAAACTCCCTTGTAGTTCTGTGAAGCAGACTGATGATTCAGGAGCAGATTTCCCTGGATTTATCCGTTTCCGATAAGTTGCGGGGCTTGGTTTATACTTTGAGGCTGATGTTCGAGTGTACCAGACACTTGGTTCAACTGGATAGGTGAGAAATGCATGT
The DNA here is from genome assembly GCF_028372415.1 of Notamacropus eugenii. NCBI lineage: Eukaryota > Metazoa > Chordata > Mammalia > Diprotodontia > Macropodidae > Notamacropus > Notamacropus eugenii. Next base: position 33,196,567 of record NC_092875.1, read on the forward strand.
AAAACTCAGGGTACTCTACCAAGACAAGCCTCTAGCAGAACAAAACCTTCAATCATTCTCTATTCTCCCCAGGAAAAAATACAGACTTCTCAATCTACATTTCAAGGCCTTCAAAACCAATGCAAAAGCAAGGAGATGGGAGATGGCAAGATGAATTTGGGGAACAACTAGTAGTGCAAATTAGAATGTATAGTGTATAAAGAAGAATAATGTGAAATAATTCTGGAAAAGCAGTTAGAAGCCAGCTTGGAAGCACAGTGGATAGAGATTTGAACCTGAAATCAGGAAGACCTAAACCGAAATCCAGCCTTACAGTTACTTGTCACATGACTCTGAGCAAGTTGCTCAATTGATGGGGGTGCTTGTGTGCTTGTGATTGGCACTGCTTGTGATCCATCTTGTGATATCTACCCAAAATGTGGACACAGAAGTCAAGAAGAAACAAGGGTCTTTGAAGGGTCTTTGGTAGACCCTAAGTCTTGTAAGCTCAAATCATTAAGGAATGACAAGTACATCACACAGGGATTTAGAAGTCACAGTGAGGGATGGAGAAGAAATCCAAGTTCTAAAAAAAAATAGATTAACTGAATGTCAGAGCAGTTAGGATAGGGTTAATCTACACAGCAACAACTAACACTTTAAGCTTACCACACATTTACACCTACAGAAACTCACAGGTTCTCAGTGTTGGAAGGGACCTCTGAGGATGGCAGCTAGTTCAATCTTGGACAAGAAGTCCCTCTATAAAATCCAGTCTTTGAGAGTAATGGGAAACTCATTCTCTCCTGAGCAGCCTATTCCACTTTTGGATATTATTAGGAAACTCCCACTGTTAAGAAGTATTTTCTAAAATGGACAACAAATCTTCATTTCTGAGTGAATCCTTTGCAATTTTGGTTGCTTCTGTTAGGTCACCAAATTTGTATTTTACCTTGAGTATAAGATCTGGTGCCCCCCCTCCCCATTTTTTGGAAATCCATGTCTGTGGAGACTTAAACACAAGCTCTTCCCAATCAACAGTCTGAGATTTTTTTCAGAGTAAAATCTAACTTTCATCAAAATAAGCCAGAAACTGAATGATATCTCAATGGCCCCAAGGATTGGTCAACTCATGCCCAGAGCTCTGATTCATGAATAAATCTTGGTAATATAAATGACCAGATTTAAGCTGTGGTTTTTCAGTTTTGGAAAGGTGAGCTCCACTGACTATAAATATGTTTAAGTAGGCATCTGGAGCAATAACCTGTTCTGTTTTCTCTTCCTTGGGGAAGATTCCAGAGAAGTCAGAAGTCAGAAGCCTCAGGCTATGATGGGAAATGATTAGAATTCTGGGAGAAAGCTAGGAGCAGACAGACAGAAGGGAAATGATACATTTTGTCTATCTTTGATCAGCCCACAAACCAGGCAGATTATGGGTTAGAGAAGGGCTGTATGAAAGAGTGAATTGTAGAATGGGAAGAACATGGAAGTTTAAACTCAGTTTTTGCCCTTGACTGCCTATGTGACTATGACAATATCCATTAACTTCTCTCAACCTGTTTCCTCACCTATAGATGACCTCAGAGGTCCCTTCCAGCTCCAAATCTATGGTCCTAAAGACTCAGGCAAAACAGTCAGTTTGATCTTATATGAAATGAAAGCAAATGACTAGTTTTGACTAAAATCTCACCTTCTACAGGAACACTTAATTTTAGAGCCTTCCCTCCATTAATTATTTCCTATTTAGTCCAAATATGACTTTTTATGTATATTGATTTGTTTGTTTTCTTCCCTATTTGATTGTGAACAGGGGTCATCTTTTGCCAAGCATTGTATCCTCTGTGCCTAGCACAGTGCTTGGAACATAGTAAGAATTCAGTAAATGTTGATTGACTGACTGACTAGCTTACTTTTACTTTCTTCTGTTACTCTGCCTTGAAATGGTTTAAAAATTAAGTAGTTATATCTTAGAAAGTCATTTTTATAACAAATATTAAATTATTTTTATAAGAAATAAAAAGGATTCTAATACTGGCTCTACAAACAGGTCATTGTGTGACCTTGGACAAGCACGCTACCTCTCAACTTCAGTTTTCTCATCTGTAAAATGGAGAGAATGATCCTTTACTCTCTTGGGTATCCTCCACTAAAGACCCATCTTTATTCTTTCAGTGGCCATCTTATTACCAAAGTCAATGCCTTCTATCACCTGCTGACATGGTATCTGTCCAGGGTACTTACCCAAGACACTGAAGATGGGAAGCACATCAAAGGTAATGCATAGGTCAGACTCGGTCAGTATCAACTGGTGCTTATCCTCTACTACCTTGACTTTCCCCATGGGTGCCAGCAGCTTCAGCTTTATCAGGTCTCCCTCAAATCGTTCTTTGTGGAAGATGACAAGGGTGCCATCAGAGTGGCCTTTGAGAACAGTGTCTCTGCCATAGGACCCACCCTATGAGAGAAAAGAAAATGTGTGGTGGGACCAAAAGTGAGAGGGATCTCCATCACTTATGAGACAGTCAGTGGGAGGAGACTCCAAGCAAGAAGAACCAGCCAGTCCAGCTCTCTTTGGCTTCTCCAACACCAGAATTTTGAAATCCTTCTCTATAGTCCCAGCTCCCTTTGATTGTCCTAGAAAACAAATATTAGTAATAGCTCATGTTTCTAAAGGTTCTTTGGTTTCTGAGGGATTTAAAGACAAACACTGAACAGTCCCTGACCCTCAAAAGGCTTCTACTCTATTCAACATCTTGGGGCGGGGGGAGAAAACAAGCATTTATTAAATACCTACTATGTACCAAGCACTTTAAAAATATTTCATTTGATCCTCACGATAACTCAGCTGTTATTATTTCCTCATTTTATCTTAAGCTGAGGCAGACAGAGAATAAACTGGTAAATGTCTAAGACTGGATTTGAACTCAGGTCTTCCTGATTCCAGGCCCAGTACTCTATCCACTGAGTCACCTAGCTGCCCAAGGAAGATGGGGGTTCTAAGAGATGGTGATGAGGAGGGAATGCACCCCATGGTAACCACTATGTAGAGTCTACAGAACAGTTTAGTTGGAGCACGGAATATGTGAAGGGGACCAAAGGGGAATGAATTTGGAGGAATCAGAGCCTGGAGCTCACTAAATGCAAGGCTGAAGAGTTTGGATTTTTTCCTGGAGAAGAGGGAGCCATTGAAGATTTTTAGGGAAAGGAGTGATATGAACCACCATAGAGCTTAGGATCTTTTGTCAGTTTTGTGAAGAACACAACACAAGGAGAAGGAGAAAGATTGATTGGCAGTGGGAAGATCACATGGAAGATGATTTCAGGCATCCAGGTGAGGTGATAGGGGCCTGGTCTGGGGTATGAGAAGCAAGAAGGGACTGTGACAATGTAATGATGGGAACTGTGATGATGGAGCTGACAAGACTTGGCAGCTGACTGGCTGGGCAGAGTGATGAAGAGGAAAGAACTGTGATGTGGGGGATGGTGGAGACTTCAACAGTAACAAGAAGGTTCAGAGGAGGAATTTCTGGTTTAGAGGAAAAGATAATGAGCTCTCTTTTGAATTGGATTAAATCTGAGTTGCTGACCAGACATCCAGGCAAAGTCTAGTGAGGTCAGAAATGTAAGGATAAAGGACCTCCATGACTGCTGTCTCTCTTACCTCCCCATCCATCCCAGCTTTCTCTCATAGTGTTTTGTTCTGAATTAGATGTAGGAGAAAATCTGTGTGCGTTTATCCTTCATTGCTGAAGAAGACCATGACATCAGAGAAATAATAACATGACTTGCACTTTGTTTTGAGTGAGGGAGGGCTGTGCAGGTTACCAGCCTCACTTCTCCTCCAGAGCCATCTGAATCCAGTGACCTGTCTGGAGATGACCCAGGATGAGGGAATTGGGGTTAAGTGACTTGCCCAAGGTCACACAGCTAGTGAGTGTCAAGTGTCTGAGATTTGAACTCAGATCCTCCTGACTCTTGCACTGGTGCTCTATTCACTGCACCACCTAGCTGCCCCTGGGGAAAATCTACCCCTTAGTTCAGCCAAGAAAAGGCAGGAAGATTTCAAAAGTAGATTTGCTAGGAAACAAAGGGATGATCAAAACACAATTTTTAAAAATCCCCAAAGCAGTCTACTGAGCATCTTATCCCAAGGGCACTAATAGAGCCATCAGTCCACACTCCTGTTCATCTCCTAAGAGAAGAATATTTAGGATAGGCTGTGCTCTGCGTGAGTCCTTGGGGTGGGGATGGGGGGGCACAGTTTCCCTAAAGTTTCTTCCAGCTCTGACATTCCACAGAACTATGAAATTCCCTTTCTGGTCTCCCACTCTATTTCTCTTTCCTAAGTTACAGAGTGAAACCCTACCCTACAATCATCCAATACTGATTAGGAGGCAAGGAGCATCCATGGCACATGTTCTGTGCCCACTGTTGGCAACAGCACCTAGATCTGATCAGTTACAGCTCTGGGCTGGCAGCCTCATTCATCGCAGCCTCCATAAATGCTTGACTGAGGCTGCCTAAATAAGACTACAGGAAAAAAGCCTCTAAGAACAAAAATTGTGGCTGGACACCTTGTTTTTGCCTCTATGGAGAGCATACATGACCAGCACAGGTTAAGGGACAATTAGAATGGTCGGTCCTGTAGAGGTTGTGGGTCCAGAGGATCAGGGACCAAGATTCTTGTGTGCAATGAGTCCAGAAGGTGAAGATAAGGATGGAGAGAATTCCAGGAATGGGGGACAGTCAGTGAAAATGCTTGGAGCTGGGAGATGGATTGTCTTGTAAGAGGCCAGCGCGGCTGGATTGTATCAAACATAGTGGGGAGCAAGACCAGAAAGGTGTGTGGGTGGGGCTTTGAATGCCAAACAGAAGATTTTGCATTTGATCCTAGAGGTGAGAGAAAGTTTACTGAAGAGTGGGAGGGACATGGTCAGACCTGAGCTTTGGGGGAAGATCAATTTGACAGCTGAATGGATTATGGTGGGGAACCACTTGATGCAGAGAGGCCAAACAGAAGGTTATTGTAACCTACTCTTCATCTTTGTGGTCCCCATGTGACCCTCCCTCCTCACCTTTCCTCTGAAATGTTGCTCTAGTCTCACTCAATCCTCTATCCTTTCCAATCCCTGCCCCCCAACTTCCAAAGTAATATTCCTTAAACACAGATCTGATCATATCACTTCCTGTTCAATAAACCCCAGTAGCTCCCTATTACCTCTAGGATCAAGTACAAATTCTGGCATTTAAAGCTCTTTATAACTTGGTTCTAACCTACCTTTTGAGATTGATTATACATAATTCCCCTCTAAGCACTTTTTGGTCCAGTAAAACTGACTTTCCTGCTGTTCCTCATTTAGTCTCCCACCTCTGTTTTTGCACGGGCTGTCCCTCATGCCTGGAGCACCCTCCCTCCTCACCTCCACCTCTGAGAATCCTTGTTTTCCTCAAAGATCAGATTAAATTCCACCTTCTACAGTCTACGCAGCCTTTCCTGCTCCCCAGGTGTGAGGACCTCTACCACTGCAAATCCCCACCCCAAATTATTTTGCATATTTTGCATATATTTATTTGTACATGTTTTCTCTTCAGAAAATGTAAGCTTCTGTAGGGATGGGATTGTATTTTTTTTTTTTTGTAGCCTTAGAACAGTACCTGGTACATAGTAGTGAGTACTCGATAAAAACTTGTTGTCTTGATTGATTTTCTGCCCCTTTTTTCTTTCCCCTCCTTTCCTCTTTCCCCATTTTCTCCTTTCCTCTCCCATCTCTCCTCCTTTCTCATCCCATCTCTCTTCCCTTTCATTTCTTCCTTCCCTCATCCCTCATTTCCCTCTCCCCTCCTCTTTCTTCTTTCTTCTTCCCTGCCCTTTTCCTCTTCACCTTCCTTTTCTCCTTTCCCTTCCCATCTCCTCATTCCCCATTCTTTTCCTCTCCCTCTTTTCCATTTTCTCTTTTCTACCCTCCTCTCTCCCTCCTTTTTCCTTTTTTTCCTGCCCTTCCCCCCCTCTCCTCCTTCCTTTTCTTCTCTCTCCCCTCCCCCATCATTTTCCTCTCTCCCTTCTCTTTTCCCTTCATCCCGCCTTTCCCCCTCTCCCTCCCACTGCTTACCACAGCTATACCCTTCACTTGAATGGGAGGATCCTGTTTCTCCAAGAACTCACAGATGTCCTCGATACTTTTGTCAATCTGCTGCAGATGCTTTTCTTGGGGCTGTAGCTCATTCTGGATGAATCGATCTAGATTCTCAGCACGCTCAAAGTAAAGTGCTGGCTGATCGTACCACCAGCTCCACAAAGATTTTAACATTATCCCTCCTTCAAAGTATTAACTTTACAGGTAAGCTAGCTTGTGGACAAGTCCTCTGGCAGAGGCTTACTCGGAGCAGAAGGAAGAAATGAAATGGTTTCATTTAGGTTTCAGTTTCTGTCTGCCATTCCCGCCCCCTCCCGCCCCTTTCCCCGGCTTCTGCACTTCTGATTAGGCTTTGGACTCTTGTATAAACTTTCTCCTCCCAATCTCTGCTTATATCTCAGCATTCTGTCTGGATATCTGCTTAACTTCCTTTTAAAAAGATGCTGCTAGAGACAGAATCAGTAGCAGTCTGTCAGAGCTTAGAGGGAGTGTTTTAAGAGCTTGGAGGACCCTGACCTCTGTTTCTTTCATAAGACCCTCCAACTCTCAACTCCAGGCATTTTCATTGGCGTAGCATGCTCTCCCTTCTCATCTCCACTTCCTGACTTCCCAGCTAAAATTCCACCTCCTACAAGAAGCCTTAGAACAAGGAGTGTTAGAGCTGGGAGGGGCCTTAGAACAGGAGATGTCAGAGCTGGGAGAGATTTCAGATGTCAAATCTAGACTCTAACTTCCTAATTTCATAGAGGATGTGAGCAGAAGAGGGTCTTTTTTCCCTTTGGGAAAGTTCTAGGTCCTTTGTTGTGTATCACCTGAAAGTGTATTCTTCCCTCCCTGGTCGGTTTCTGAGTTTCACTGAGACATGCCCAAGTATAGTATAAAGAGCCTTCAGTTTGGAGGACCTGGATTGGGGTGTTCACAAAGTCATAGACTCTCAGAGTGGGAAGGATCCTCAGGGCATTTGTCTAAGCTGTAGATACACATGGGGCTTCCTGGGGAACATCCTGATAGTCAATTATCCAGCCTCTGCCAGAAGAACTTCAGGATGAGGAAATAACTCCCTAAAAAAAGCCCTTATTTATGCAACTTATGTACAGAGTACATCATGCAAATGGATAGGGTGGGCAAACCAAAAGCTGGAATTAAGGTTGCCAGGAGAAATATTAACAGTCTCAGTATGCAGATGATACCACTCCAATGGCAGAAAGTGAAGAATTAAGAAGTTTCTTGATGACATGAAAAAGGAGAGTGTAAAAACTGGCTTGAAGCTTAATATTCAAAAAAAAGAAAAAACAAGAAGAAACCAGATCTTGACAACTGGCCTCTGAATTGTTGTTATTTTTCATTTTCTGTCCTCTCTGACTCTCTTGGACCCCATTTGGGCTTCTCTTGGCAAAAATACTGGAGTGGTTTGCCATTTCCTTCTCCAGCTCATTTTACAGATGAGCAAATTGAGGCAAACAAGATCAGCGTCAGACAGCTAGTAAGTGTCTAAGGTCAGATTTGAACTCGTGAAGATGAATCTTCCTGGCTCTAGGCTATACACTATGGTGCCACCTAGCTGGCCCCTGGTTGTTAAATAAGGTGTAAAATGGAAACATGTTTGAAAAAGTGTGTGCTGTTGTTGAGAGATTTCCACCACCATAGGATAGAGGGTAGAATGAGATAAAAGAGAGATCCAGAGAAAATATTCTAGGGGTACTTGAGATAGCTAGATGGTACAGTGGATAGATCGCTTTCTCAGACATTTAATCACTTGCCCTCTAACTGCCTTAGTTTTCTCATTTGTAGAATGTGAATAATAAAAAGTGCCGATTCCCCTGCCCAAGGTTGTTAAAAGGATAAAATGAGAATATTTGTAAAGGGCTCTACAAATCTTAAAGTGTTATATAAATGCTAGCCATGATTATTTGAGAAAAGAGAAAAGACTTTCAGCTGAGGGTTCAAGGAAGGGAGGCTAACTGGAGGAGGTGTCATACCTGACTTTCCTGCTTTGGGTATAGAGCTGAACAGTTTGTTCTGGATATCTCTGAGACGCTAGGATTTTGAGCTTCCTTGAAGGAAGATGAGGATTCTGGAAGGTAGAGGTGAGGAGGGAGTCTATTCCAGACCTAGGGTTAGGCCTGTGTCAATGCATGGAGGTAACAGTGTATTGAGTTTAGGGTAGAGGTAGTAGACCAGTCTTACTATAGTACTTACCTGGAGTACTTGAAGCAGAGTAATGAACAATCAGACCAGAAAGGTTGGCTGTAATCAGTTAATGTAGGGTTTTAAATAGCAAACAGGGGAGTTTGTAATTCATTCTCTTTTTTTAAAAAAACAAACTTTTAAAAATGAAAGAAATCAATTAACAACTAATCAATGAACAAAAATCAATGAACAATTTTTTCTTGTTTCCCATTTCTCATGCTCCAATTGAAAAAATAAAAAGCAGAAAACAAAACCCTTGTAACAAATACACCTAACCAAGCAAAATAATTTCCTGTATTGCTATGTCAAAGAATGTACATCTCTGTCCGCATCTTGTATCCATCCATATCAGGAAAGTGGTAGCCAGCCTGCTTTGCACTGATCCACTGCATCGATCACAGTTCTCAAGTCTTCTAAAGTTGTTTGCTTCTGAAATATTATTATTGTATCGATTCAACTTTGTAATTAATCCTAAGGGCAATAGGGAATGATTAGCATTTCTTGAATGGAGAGGTGACATGACTGGGTTGATGCTTTAAGGAGATTATTCTGGTGGTTATGGGGAAGAAAGATTGACAAGGGAGAGACTGGAAACAGCAACTGTTTTAATAGTTCCAACCAAAGGTGCTAAGAGTCTGAAATAGTGGGGAGAAGGGATTGAGAAGTGGAGGCCATGAGTATAGACTCTTTTTTCCCATAGGATTTTGATTATGATATGAAATCTGTTGTAGAGGTAGAATCTGTGACTTTGACATTTATTGGATATGGAGAGGAAGATGATGTTGAGTTTGGGAACCTGGGTAACTGGAAGAATGATGGTACACTTGACATAAAGAGGAAAATTTGGAGGAGAGGTGGTGGATTTCATCAAATAATATATTCCATTTTGGCCATGGTGTGTTTGAGATGCCTAAGGATCATTCAGTTGGTGGTGCCTAAGATGTACACACACACACACGCACATACACACACCTCTATCTATCTATCCATTCATCTATAAATATACATATATACAAAATATGCATATCTAAACACCTGTATCACACACACACACACACACACACACACACACACATATATATATATACACACACATACACATGCACTCCTCTGGGAGTTACCTTTATATAACAGATAATGATTGAACCCATGGAAGTTAATGGGATCATCATGGAAGAGACTATATAGAGAGAGGAGAAGGGGCTCTAGAACAGAGGTGATTTTCTAGGAAGGAAACTCCAGTTCACCAGGTAGGTAGGAAGAGAACCAGTAGAGAAACTATGTCATGAAAAACCATGAAGAAGTGGGCAATTAACAAGGTTAGGAGATCAACAGTGTCAGACACTGCAGATAAATCAATAAGTATGATGACTAGAAATGATCGTTGATTTAATATCTATATTCTAGGAGATCACTGGCACCCTTTGAGGTAACAGTTTGCAAGAGGTTGAGAAAGTAGAGGCAGTGAATGTAAACTATATTTTCTAGGATTTTAGTTGTGAAAGGGAAGAAAAATCTAGGATGACCAGTTGAGAAGATGGTAGAGGGAAGTTGTTTGCTTTTTTTTTTTTAAAGAAAAAGAAGGACTACACATGTTTTTATGTGGCAAGAAGGGAGCCAATAGATTATGAGGGAAGGAGGAAGAGGAGGGGAGGGAGAAAGAAAGAGAGAGAGACAGAGAGAGGGAGAGATGGACAGAGAAAGGAGGGAGGGACAGACAGAGAAAGGAAGAAGAAAAAGGAGAAGGAGAAGGAGAAAAAGAAGGAGAAGAAGGGGAGAGAATGAGAAGGGGGAGAGAGAGAAACAGACAGTGAAAGGGAGAGAAAAATTCAGAGACAGAGGAAAACAGAGAAACAGAGAATGACAGGTTTTCAAAGGACTTGAATGTCATGTAACACTGAGTTTTTGAAAGGCTAGTATGGACTTGATGTTTCTTTCATTGGCCATAGGGAAGAAAAGATAAGAAAGAGGCAATTAGCACTCTGAGGTTTTGAGCATTAGGGAATGGGAGATGGGTGGTGTTCTTGGCAAAATCTTTTGCGAGGAAAGGATGTAGGAAGAAAATGATATGAGCTTGGGCCAGTCACCTTTGGACTTCAGTTTCCTTATGATCTCCAAGGTTCCTTTCAGTTCTAGAATTCTAATGCCATATATTTCATCCTAGGAGTTGTGGAAAGACAGGTACACCACTACATTGTTGGTGGAGCAATATATTGGCATAATCATTCTAGAATGTAATTTGGAAGTATGCAAAGAAAGTAACTAAGATGTCCATCCCTTTTCACCCATAGACTCTTCTGCTAGGCAAATATCCAAAGGACGTCACTAAGAAGAAGAAAGTCTCCTATGATCCAAAATATTTTTAGAAGCTCTTTTTATGGTGGCAAAAAACTGGAAACACAGCAGATGCCCACTGATTAGGGAGTGGCCAAACAAACATGGTACATTATTTTAATGGCTTTTAAGAAACAAACATAGAGAGAAGCACGAAAAGACCTTTACAAACTGGTAAAAAGTGAAGACAGCAAAGCCAGAAAATCAAAATACACAATGAAGGCAACAATGTAACTAGAAAGAAAAATGGCCACAAAAAAAAGCAATAAATAAGTTAAAAAGTTGCAAAATGACTAAGATCAAGTTAGGTCCCAAAGGCAAGATGAGAAGACACTTTCCCCTGCTCCTTTACAGAGGTCAGTCCATACATGTGCAATGTTGCATACAAGGCCGGATTTTTCTGATATGTTACTAAGTTTTTTTCATTTTATTCTCTTCCTTGTTAAAACACTCTTTATCCTAAGGAGCTTTTCTCTGGGGAGGGAAAAGTAGAGATATAGGGGAAATCTAGGTCATGTAAATACAAAAGATAGTAAAAATCCATTTCCTGCTTCCTTTTCTTCTTCTTTCATTCCCTCCCTCCTTCTCTTCCTTCTTTGTTTCCCTCCCTTCCTCCTTGCTTCCCTTTCTTCCTTCTTTCCTCCTTTCCTCCCTCTCTTCCTCCTCTTCCTTTCTTAAAATAAAACAACTTTGCTGTAATCAGTGACCTCTGGGAGGGGAGGAGAAGGGATAAAATGGGAAATCTGGTCAACATAAAAGCAAAGCATCAATAAAATTCATTTATTTTACAGATTCCCTTCTACTTCTAACATTCTATATTCTAAGGGCCCTCTTAGCTCTGATATGCTGTGACGTTACTCTAGCTCTTCAAGGTTTGCAAAGCCCTTTACAGATATTATCTCATTTGCACTTCACAACAGCACTGTGAGATACATGCTTTTTGTAGTTGTTCAGTTGTTTCAGTTGCATCCAATTCTCCATGACCCCATTTGGGATTTCCTTGGTAGAGATAATGGAATGGTTTTCTATTTCCTTCTCCAGCTCATTTTAAAGATGAGGAAACTGAGGCAAACGAGTGAAGTGACTTGCCCAGAGTCACATGGCTAGCATCTGAGGCTGGATTTGAACACAGATCTTCCTGACTGTAGATCCTAAATGCACTATATCCACTATATCACCTAGCTTCCCAAGATAAGTGCTACAAGCGTTATTGTGTCCCCTATTTTACAAACAGGGAAACTGAATCTCTGAAAAATGAAATGACTTATTAATGATTGTGTAGCTAGTGAAAAGATCAGAGGAAGGACTTGAACCCAAGTCTTTGTGTCTACAAGTCTGGTATTTTATGATTCAGCTTTGAACATACTGAGTTCAAGGTACTGATAGATCAGCCAGGTGAAGTTGAGGACAGAGATCATGGCTGGAGTTGGGTAGTTTGGTGTCAAGGAATGAACTCTTTAAAGAACACAACATACAGAAGAAAATACAGGACAGACAATTGAAGCATAGGTAAGGACCATCATTAAAGGGTGAGAGATGGCTGGCAACAGTGCTCAAAGAGAGAATAAGCCATAGATAAGACAATTCTTGGGGAAAGTGTAGAGGTGGATAGGGCTCGTGTTTTATATGCAGAAGAGAATCCTTCAAGGAAGTCAATGCACACACATCTGGCAGATGATCTTGCATCTCAGCTTTGCAGAAAGGATGATAACCAGGTTGTCCACATAATGAACAATTTGGGGTTCAGAGGTATGATATTCCAGGTTCATGAAGTGACCTAAAGGGATACAAAGATCATCTCTTTGGTACTGATACCAGTCTACCCAAGTACCACTGCACCCTAAACCTCTGCTGGGAAAGTTGGAAGGCAAATAGGAGATCCCCAATGGACTGTTGGAAAAACCAAGACAAAGAAGGTACCATCACGAGACCACAGGCTACTGAGAATGGGAACCAATAAGGCTCAGTTCTGATGCTTGGTTCTGGTTCATGTCATCTTCTGTAAGATAAGGAAGGATTATCTGGACTCAACAGCTATCTCCTTTTCTCTCCCTCTTTCCAGATCTGCTCAGCTCTGGACATTTTCAGGGTTTTTACTTCCTTGCTAGAGCAGTCATCACATGACCTCAGGAGATTTCAAACCCCTCCCCTAATTCTGAGCTACTGAAAATTTTTCTCACCTTCAACTTCCAGGGCTGGACAAAGTCTCCAGACTTGTTTGCACAGCATATGGAATTTGCATAAGAGGCAGCTTTCTTTGCCAAGAGGTCCCAGCGGGTGCCATGTCCCAGATTTCCAGTTGGGTCAGCAGGATCCAGAATGATTGGTCTATGGGTCCCATTCAAGAGATTCTATCTTAGTTCTAGCTAGCTCTACATGTATGGGTTATCCACAACCCATTTCCTGTACCAAACTAATTCTCTACCCCACTCCTGGCTCTCAGTTTCCCCATCTAAAAAAATCAAGGGGTGAGACTAGATGAAATTGGAGGTCCCTTTCAGCCCCAAATACATGACCCTGAGATCCCCAATATATCTCGCTGGTACATCCTTCCATTGCCTTATTAATAGAGAACTGTATCTCTGCCCCTTGTCCCTTGGGTGCTAAAGAACTCAGGATTCTGTCTAGTCAGACAGGGGGAATGGGTAGGGGTGGAGACAGTTATAATTTATCCACTGTTGTGAGGATAAAAATGTCAGGATATTTTAAAGCAATCAGCACAGTGCCTAGCATAAAGTAGGCACTTAATAAAAGCTTGTTCCCTTTCTCCTTCCTTTAGGGATCCAGAACTTAACACAAAGTTCCTCTTATTTTAACTTGATGGATGAATAAAGGGAGTGAATACCATACAAGGAGAGGAGGGAAAGATGAGGTTAGAACCTGGGTTTCTGGAGTTGCTGAGCCAGGAAATTCTTGATGCTCTCATTCTCAGGGTCATAGTTGACCTTCCAGTGGATACAGAGGTTCTTGTAATTCTGGACCAGTTCCAGGACTGTCCTGAAGCCTTCAGCCATGTTGAACTGGGCTGTACCATTCCCCTGTTCCCAGGCATAGATGGTCAAGAGTTCTAGTGCATACTGTGGGGGGAGTGCCCCTCTCCCTTTGGGAACTCTCATGCACTGGTGGGAGAAAAGAGAAAGGGCAATGGGCAAAAAAAGTCACTGCCTTCCCCACTCCCCCACCCCTCAGGAGGATCAGGAGATGGTTTGGATTGTTGGTAGACCAGCTGGTTGGAAAGAGCTTGGGATTTGGAGTCAGAAGACCTAGGTCTGAATCCTCCTACTACTTGTTATATCCGAGTGACCTTGGGCAAGACATTCATCTTTGTGGGGCCACAGTTCCCTGCTTGATGAAATGAAGGAGTAGGACAAGGTGATCTCCAAGGTCATTGTGAATTACAAGTCTTGGGTGACTGTGATTAAGTGGGTGACTGTGATTAAGGAAGAAAATTATCTGGGGAAAGGCAGACATGTAACTCCACAGTCAGTAGGTGTTATCCAGGAAGCTGGACCACAGCTGCTCCCAGCTTCTGAGAAGCCACTCAATTCCTGGTCGTGCCTTCCCTTTCACTAGACCTTAGAACAGGAAATGTCAGGTGTGGAAAGGATCTTATGATATAGAATACCAGTGCTGGGAGGGGTCTTGGAACAGGGAATGTCAGGTCTGGGAGGGGCCTTGGAACAGGGAATATCAGGGCTGGGAGGGGGTCTTAGAACATGGAATGTCTGATTTGGAACATCAAATTTCAGAGTTGGAAGCAAATATATACCATAGAAAGTACCAATTGGGAGAGACCTTGGAACCCACCTACAAGAGAGCCTTTGGATGCTCAGCCCTGAAGAAAGGAGAGGCTGCCCATTGGGCTTTACCTGCTTGTACCAGTGTTTTACCAGGCGGATCAGACTCTTCAGCTTGGTGGGACGAGAGATAACAAAATCCCGCTGCAGTTCTGTGAAGCAGGAGGAGAATTCACCTCCATTATTGTAGCTGTTAATTAGATCAACGTAGACTTGGGGCTTGGGTTTTGTGCCTGAGTCCAACTGGCCTAAAATGAGGCAGAAAAGAAACATACCATGGTTACCAGTGTATTAAGCTCACCACTGTGTAAGGTACAAGTTGTGGACTTTCATGGAAACTCTTGTGTGAGATACCAGCAAAACTGAAGGTTAATTCATCTTGAAAACTTGAGGTCTCACAGTTTGGTGAGTTTTGTATATGCTCTTTTACAACATCTAGGTTCTGACCTAAGGGATCATTCATCAGTACATCAAGGACAGTTAGAAGATCATGGAGCCACAGAGTTAGAGTTGGAAGGAATCTCATGGGGCATTGAATCCAACTCCTTCACTTGCTGATGAGTGAAGCAGAGGAGCCCTCTAAAGAGGTAAAAGACCTGGGTCCTTGGTCCAGCTCTACCACTAACTCTCTGTGATCTTAGGCATCTAAACCAATGCTTAGCATCATAACTGGCATGCAGATGCTTAATCAATGCTACTTGACTACCTAGTTGACTGATCTATGAGCCCTTCTAGTCCTCACATTCTCCATTATCTCAATCAATTTAGCTTCATATATATTTTTAAAATAAAGGGAGAGGTGACATCTTTCTTTAAAAGAAAGGAAACAGCTTAGGAAGGTAAAAGGAAGGAAGAAAGGAAAGAAGGAAGGGAAGAAAAGGAAGAAAGAAGGAAGGACAGAGCTAAACAAAGTAGGAGGGGAAAGGAAGGAGGTAAGGAAGGAAGGAAAGAAGAAAATGTATCAGGTTTTATATCCTGCGAAGAAAGATAGAAAAGAAGAAAAGGAGAAAAAGAAAGAGAGAGAAGGATAGTAAGAGTGAAAGGGGGAAGGAAAGGGAGAAGGAAAATAGAGATAATAATTATAGCTAACACTAATATTGAAATAGTGCTTTGATCATTGGAAAAAGTAGATGATGCCACACAGGAAATGTCTTGTGATTGGCTGAAAGAAGTAGATATACCTCTGGGTCTATGCAGAACGCAGGAAGTCAGTTTAGAATTATACATTTCAGCAGTAAAGCAATCAAATGAAAGAGGAATTTAGACTGAGGATTGCCTTGAGAAAGCAGACCCTTGCGCTTGTACCAGAGGGCATCCAAGAGAAGGAGGAGTGATCCTAGTTAACTAGAGGGTTACATTCTCCATCTTCTCCTTCTCCTTCCCCTTCCCTTTCTGAATCAACCATACTGTCGGAGATACTGGACCAGTAACTGAAAGTAGAGGACATAGTGAGGACAAACATGGTTGCAGATATAAGTCAGTAAGGCAATAAACATTTATTCAGTGTCCATGATGTGCCAGGCACGTACTAAGCTATAAAAAGAGGCAAAAGATAGACCCTGCCTGCAAGGAGCTTACAATCTAATGGGGGAGACAACATGGAAATAAATGTATACTAAGCAAGCTATAGACAGGATAAACAGAAAATAATCAACAGAAGGGAAACACTGAAATTAAGGGGGTGGTTGGGGAAGGCTTCCTGCAGAAGATGAGATTTTAATTGGGACTTGAAGGAAGTCAGCAAGCAAAGATGAGGAGGGAGAACTTACCAGACGTGGTGGACAGTCAGAGAGAAGGAGTGTCTTGTTCAAGGAACAGCAAGGAGGCTGGTGTACCGGCTCAAAGGGTATATGTCAAGGAGGAAGGTATAAGAAGATTGGAAAGGTAGGAGGGGGCTAGGTCATAAAGGATTTTGAATGCCAAACAGATTTTGTATTTGTGTCTGAAGGCAATAGGGAGCCATTGGAGTTTATTGGGTTTGGGTGTGGAGTGTGGTGGTGGTGACATAGTTAGACCACCTTTAGGAAAATCACTTTGGTGGCTGAATGGAGGATGGATTGGAGTGAGGAGGGATTTGAGGCAGACAGACCAACCAGCAGGCTATTGTAATAGTCTGGACGTGAAGTGACGACCAAGCTAATGGCAATATCAGAAGAGAGAACGATATATATTGAAAAGATGTTGCAAAGGTAAAATCGACAGGCCTTGGCAACCATTGGCTGTGGGGGGGTAAGACATAGTGAAGAGTCAAGGATCATATATAGATTTTGAGCCTGAGGCTCTTGGAGGATGCTGCTGCCCTCTATAGGATTAGGGAATATGGAGTGGGAAAGGGTTTTGGGAAACACATAACGAGTTCTGTTTTAGACATGTTGAGTTTAAGATGTCTCTTGGATATCCTATTTGAGATGTCTGAAAGGCAGTTGGAGATTCAAGATCAGAGGTGAGCAGAGAGGTTAGAGAAAGATAGGGAGATTGGAAAGCCATCTACCTAGAACTGGCAATTAAATCCATGGGAGTTAAAGAGATCAACAAGTGAAATAATATAGAGGAAGAAGAGAAGAGGATCCTGGACAGAACCCTGTGGGACATATATGAAAAGAGGGCATGATCTGAAGGAGGATTGAGCAAAGGAGACAGAGAAGAAGCAGGAGAAGGAGAACCAGGAGAGACGGTGTCCTGAAAACCTAGAGAGAAGACAGGATCAAGGAGGAGAGAGGGATCAAGGGGCTCAAAGGCTACAGAGAGGGCAAAGAAATGTGGATGGAGAAAAGGTCATTGGATTTGGCAACTAAGAGATCATTGGTAACACTAGAGAGAGCAGTGTCAGTGAAATAATGAGAACACAGAAAGATACAGAGGATACAGGAGAATAATCATCTGTAGAGGGAAGGAGTTTCAGGGTGTATGATCCCCTCACATCAGAGAAAATGAGAGCTTGTGGACCCAAGACATATACTGATTCTCAAAGCCCAGTCAAGAACTACACCTAGAGGGAACTAAATGACCCTTCCTCAAAGGATGAAAAGGACTCCCAATGCCAGCTCTTGTGAGGTATCACTTTGTCACATATATTCCTCATAAGTTATATGTGCCTCATTACCTACATACTTTAAATTTGAGCCCACTTTCCTCAGGGACCTTTAATATTCAGTGGGAATATATCCCCAGTTTGAAGAAAATGTTTCATACAAACTTTCCATCCCATACCTTCTCAGTAAATACCTTTGTTAAAATTGAGTCCATTGGTTGATAATCAGTGAAAACACTACTAGTAAGGGCTTGTGAATAATGGTACTAGAAACGTAGCCTCTCAGGGTCTTCCCTAGACTCCTGAGAAAGGAATAGTCAGCTGCCCTCTGAGAACCTAATCTGCCAGTGTGAGAGTAGAGAGGTACCGTCTGTTGGTTTGTCTGTCTTTGTCTCCCCATACCTATGTGTATGTGTGTGTGTGTGTGTGTGTGTGTGTGTGTACACATAGGGTGGTCTTCATGACAACTTTGGTGCTATTACAATCTCCATTTTATAGGTGAAAAAACTGAGGCTTAGAGAGGTTGTGACCTTCCCAGGGTCACACACTGCTTCAGGTAGGATTTGAGATATTTCAGCTTTTCTGATTCTAAGTCTCCTGCTCCATTAAGATGGTCAGATAGGGAGAAAGGAAAGGAGAGGGAAATGAAAGGAGAAAGACCATAAGAGAAACTGCGGGAAGTGGGGATAGGGGAGAAGAAAAAAAAATCCCTAGTTGCAATCCCTGGTGTACTTGCGTAATTGGAGAGGTTACCTAATCCTAAATCATAGCAGGTACCAGGGTTTATTCAACACCTCGAAATAGATTTGAAAGCAAACAATGAGCAGCTCAGAGCAAACTGGAGACGTGCACTTGGCTTGTTCAGACATCTGGACAGGACAGGGATCATCGCTGGATGAAAGAGAGGGTGTTTTTACAGACGTACAGAGCAAGACCGGAGGTTGGGGGAGGGGACCGAGAAAACCTAGCAGTGAGCCCAGCTGTCTGGGAGAACGAGGGCGGAGAGGAAATCCCTCCCCTCCCTTTGGAAGCAGCTCACCCAGAGCATCGAAGGCAGGAAGTACATCGAAGTCCACGCTGTGGTCCAGGGTCTTGGACGTCAGCGTGAAGCTGAGCACCCGGGGATTCTCCCACTTGGAGATCTCAAACTTCACATCAAAGTCCTTCTCCCGCCGGCAGGCTTCCAGTTGCTCTCGGATTTCGGTGATGATTTCTGCCCGGTTGGTCCCTTGGTCCTCGAATCCACGGAAGCAGCTGAGGAACACTACAAGGTCGGCATCGGAACGGCCCTTCAGGGCGGTGCCCTTAGCGGAGGAGCCTCCCTGAGGGGGGGAAGGTGTGAGGGAAAGGAAAAGGAAAAGGAAAAGGAAAAGTGTCGGATCAGAACTGAGACCAGGGATCGCTGCGCTACAGGCACCATCTGGGCAAAGGACATCCTGACTTGGTGGGGGTGTACACGCACCCCCACAGCGGGGGCCAGAGACTCTGGGATAATGACCTCCAGGGGCAGAGACCCTGGGACAAAATACAGTGAAGCTGCTCCCCCGCTCTGATGCTGGAAAAGAGATCTTTTATTAGCTTCGTAATATCAGCCCTGCGCTGAAGCCGGCTTGCACAGTCTGTGAAAGACGATCGTTAAATATTCGATGAGTATGATTCAGAAATCCATAAACACTGCGAATTAAGGCTTGATTTATTGTTTTGTTAGTTGTCTAGACAGAAGAAATTGAGGGAGAAAATATTAGTGATGCAGATTAAACATAAAAGTTGGTCATAGTACTTTTTTCTTCCCATTTTAGGAAGCCCTAGAGGGGGCAGGTGATTTGTCCGAAGTCATTCCACTTTTACTGAAATTAGGATAAACTGAGGTAGGATTCTTAAGTGGAATTCAATTCTGATGGTCTCACAGACTGGTGGTACAGTTGGAAGGAATGTTGGTGATCACCTTGTAGAGCCCTGGACCTGGAGTTGGATCTGAAGACACTTACTAGCTATGTGAGCATGGGTAAGGGAGGAATCAACAATTTCTTTGCCTTTAATCTAGAGTCTCTACCTATAAGGGAACAAGGAAACCTAGCTTTGACATAGAGCCAGAACTAAGGTAGGTGATCAGGGGTATGTCCCTCACTTCAATGCTGTCCTCTTCAGTTTTCCCAACTGTATGATGGGGGCAATAATACAACCTACCTCCTAGAGTTGTTGGGAGGGTCAAATGAGCTATTTATAAAATGCTTTGCAAAGATTAAAGCGATATATAAATGCTAGTTATTATTGTTAAGTATTGAAACAGAGGCCTCAGACTAGTGTTAGAGCAGGACCTAGAACCCAAATGTCTTAACTCCCAGTCTACTCCTCTTTCTGCCAGGTTGGTGAAATTTGGCTTTCCTTGGGGGCATCAGCTTTCTCAGAAGACTTGCCTGTAGTCTCACATCTTACTGAGAGCACCTGAGGTTGGAGGAGGACCCTCCAGATGAACCCTGGCCCCACACTTACTCACCCTCCCTAAGACTCCCATAGAAAAGAAAGTTTGAAAAGCCAAGGAGGGCAAAACATTAAAAGAAAGAACACTCTAGCCCTTTACTAGGAGCTGAGGACAACATTATGTCCCTGACATCCTAACACAGACTGAATGTAAATAGTAAATATTAACTGTTTCTCTTTTGGCCAGCAGCCCTGAAGGTCTTCCCTTCCCGAGTTGATTTTTTTTTTTTATTAAAGGGGCCATCCCTTGGCTCACTTCTTAAAAGATGCCCCTTCACTGAATAGGTATTGCATCATTCAAAGTGAGAACCTGAAAAGGCCAAAGGCCTTAGCCTAAAAGGGCCAGAGTTTCCCATTGCATCCTAGATCATCTCTAGTCCTGATGAATATCTGGCCTCTGGACCCAGATGGCTCAGGAGAAGAAAGTGAGGCTGGTGACCTTGCACAGCCCTCCCTCACTCAAATCAAAGTCAACTGCAAGTCATGTCATCATTCCCTAATGTCATGGTCCTCTTTGAGAATAAGGGACAAACACAAGGAGCCTAAGTCTTACTCCTCCTAGTTATGAGAATTCTATAAAATATTATGAAGCTTTTGATATTTCTTTTACTGGATTTTGATATTTCTTTTTTCTTTTTGTATTTATGTTATATATAAAATTATTATGTACTATTATATATTATAAACTATTTATAAATAATATATTAATTTCTAAGCTATTCTTGCTGCAACTTTTGGTTAGTTGAAAGCTGGATTAAGGGGAGACATTCCTCAGAAAAGAATCAGAAGTAGAGTTTGAGCTTCCCAAAGTGATTTGGTCATTGGTGGAAGGATTATTGTGGGAATGACCCTGTAGGCATGTAGATCTCCCCCTCTCAATCAGCACTTTGCCTTCTAATATTCAGTCATGTCTGACTCTTCGTGACCCCGTTTGGGGTTTTCTTGGCAGAGATACTGGGATGTTTGCCATTTCTTTCTCCAGCCCATTTTACAGATGAGGAAACTGAGGCAAACAGGGTGAAGTGACTAGCCCAGGGTCACACATCTACAAAGGGTCTGAGGCTGGATTTGAACTCAGGTCTTCCTGACAGCAGGCCTAGTACTCTATCCACTGAGCCACCTAAATGTTTATTTTACCTATAGAGTCTGTTTAACTAGGTTTTTTTCTTTAGGGAATGCATTAGATTTTATTCTGTTGAAGTTCATCATTTATGTCATTGAAGGAAGCATGGGATTATGAATCTTTAATTTAAGTTTTCATTTAAACTTTTGTTTATTACTTAAATTTTTAGACCTAAAAAGAATATATGAGGTTACAATATATAAAAAATAAATGATTTCTTTGTCCCTCTGATGTAATTTTGTCTATAAAAAGCCTCGTTAAAATCGTAATCTGGGTTCAGCATTATTTTTCTACCTCTTGAATTTCTGCTTAAGCATGATAAAACCTAGATTTTTACCTCTACAATTTCTTCATTTGTGGTAGATTTATTTTGGCAGCTGGAATCCATCACCTGAACTCAAAAAAGGAGATATTTCTCCCTTAACAATCTGAAGAGCCCACCTTTCCTCACTGGTCAAGGAGTGGGAAGGAGGGGTCACTTTCCAGCCTGCCCTTAGGTCCTTAGGCTGTGGTGCTCTTTCTTTCTTTATAGACTGTAAGAAAGTACCTGATAGGTTACCACTGTTGGCACTTAGGGATTGCCCTCCTTCTTCAGTCATCTGAGGAGAGTCAAGCTGTTCATTCAGTAGGAGCCTCCTTTCCCCCTTCCCTCATCTTTCACAGGGCTCCTCCCACACCAGGATCTACCTCTCTAGCTTCTTTTGTAATGGAGAACAAGGTCTGTCAGTAGCCCTTTAAATTTTCTGCCCAGGGACATAATGCTGATCACCCTGCCTTAGTTCTGGCTCTGTGTCAAAGCTAGGTTTCCCTATTTGCCATACAGGTATAGATTCTAGATTAAGGAAAAAGAAATCTGCTGACTCCACTCCCATTCTCACATTAGAAGAAGAGCACTGGGTAAAAGGTAGATCTACCTTCTAATCTGGACAATACAACCACTAGCTGTATGACCATGGGCAAGTAAATAACGCTCTCTGTGCTTCATTTCTCCTCAGTAAAATGGTGATAATGATCCCTACCCTACCTCCCTGACAAGGCTGACACAATGATCTGATGAGGTAAAGTGAAATGTTTAAAGGGCTTTATAACAAGATTCCAGACCCTTTGTTGGCTTCCATTTAATCTCTCCTGGTGTTCTGATCCCCAACTAGGTGAACCTTCTTTGACTGAACCTGGTCTGTCTAGATTTTGAATTTACCTTGGTCCATTTAATTGACAAACATTTACTGGGCAAGTCCTTGCCCTGAGTACTATGAGAAAGATGAAGGTGTGTAATTATAATAACAACATTAAAGCCACTATTGAGTTGTGATCCCATAAGACAGGCTCTCCTATTCTGCCAAGCACAAGGGATGTGATAGGGCTTTGCTGGAAAATATTTATCAACTGGCTTCCTGAACGCTCCCTTCTACCAAAATTTACCCACAATACTCTTTTCAATTTAACTTGCATTATTAGCATTTTATCCATTACTTTTTTAAGTCAGGACTTTCAATAAAACAAGCCCTGATGTGTAGTGTTTATCTATTTTCAAAGTGTAAATGCTCACCCTGAAAATTTAACAATTGACTCTCAGAGCTGGTATGAGCTGACTCCAGCTCGGCCCTGGATGTGTGCCATAAAGAGGGACAGACAGAGGCTGTGAATATACATGGGTTCACAGATCTGTAAAGAACCTCAGAAATCATTCTAGTTCACTCACATCATTTTATTAAGAAAGAAACTGAGACCCAGGAAGTAAAGTGAAACCAGAGTAGAAAATGTCAGAGGTTGAATTTGAACTCTAGTTGTTTGACTGCAGAGCCAGGGAAGGCTTCCTAGAAGGATGGGTAGTGTCTAGTCTGGCAGAGATGAGGTTGGGGTAGGATGTAAGGTACTTCAGCGGGAGAGGCTGGTATGAATCCCATCTTTTGGGGGCTACTCTCTTCTCCTCCCTTGCCAACCCCCATACCACCCCAGGTGCCATTCAGATCTCCCTGAAAAGACCTACACCAGCCTCTAGAGAGACATGATCATTAATAACCAATGATTTTGGGAGATCCAGAGTTATCCCTTTTTTCTAAAGTCCTAATTTTAAAAGTTCAGTCTCTTGAAGGACATTGCTGATAATGACATTGGATTAAGACCCCACCCTGGTAGGGTAGCTATTATGTTCTACTCTGGCTTGGGTGGGGCATAAATTCTTTAAATAGATTGCCCAAGGCTGGAGCTGGGTCTGGGTATAGAGATAGTCTCTCTGTCCAAGCATATATAAACTGTGAACTTGCCACCATGAGGGTCTTTGGTCTAAGAGAGACAGACAAATGACCAGACCATTCTTTTATTGATAACATGTTGGTCTTATTGATAGAATGATTAAATTCTATACCCCTCCTTTGACAGATTAAGAAACTGAGATCCAGGAAAAAATTTTAAATTAGTGGTCCTAGAACCTAGGACAAATCCCATTAATAAAAGGATTTGTTCTGTGAAGTTTGGATTCAATCAAAGGAAGCAAACTTGAGGTCCTAGAGGGCCATATGTGGCCTCAAGGTCACAGGTTCCCCACCCCTGGTAGAACACGTAAGGAATTGGTTGGTTGGTTGGTTGTTGTCCTCTGTTCTTAAAGAGGACCAAAATGATATCACTATGTTAGAGTCAAGTTACAGCGTGTGACTGATCAGATCAAAAGGAGTTCAAAATACTCTACTAGAGGTGGGGTACAAATAGTCCTTGAGAACATTTGGGGTGGATTCTCTAAATATGTGCATCTGGGCCAGAACACTGGCAAACACCAAGACTGGTTTGATGAAAATGATAGGGAAATTCAGAACCTGCTAATTGAAAAACTGAGAACTTCACAGGGTTTACCAGCAGGATTGTTCATCCATCTCTAGGAAGGCAGCATTTAATTCCATCAAAAGTAAAGCACAAAGTTTATAGATAGTAAATTCCAAAGGGATGATTTGAACCCAGGCCCTCTCTTTTCATTATGCCTTAAGGTTCTACTCCCAGTGCTTCGTTCTGACTCTAGGCATTATCTTGGGAGCTTTCCATCTCTAGATCAGAGCTGAACTTTATACCTCTTCTGGGACTTGAAGGTGGCTCTGTGTCTAGACAGGGCACTTGCTACCTTTACTTACCACAGTGTCCTGGTGTTAACTAAGGAAAAATAACTTGATATAGCTGGGGACCAGGGGGATGGGGTGGAGGAGGGCAAGAGTGGAGAGACAGGACTGAGAATTCTAGGAAGTCTCCCAGTAAATTAGAAGAGCTGGCAGATCTACTCTTATCCTTGACTCATCCCTTCTCACTCACTCTCCTTCTCAGTCACTTCATCTGTCTGCCTCAGTTACTTCATCTATAAAATGGAGATAATATTAGCACCTACCTCCCAGGATTATTGTGAGGATGGAATAAGAGAATATTTGTAAAGTGCTTACTTAGCTCAGTGCCTGGAAGACAGCAGGTGCTTAATAAATGCTCCTTCTCTTCCCTCTCTTCCTCTTCTACCTCCCAGATGAGCTGACCAGGGCCAACTCTATCCCTCATTCCGACTCTAACCCCCTCTGGTTATGGGGAGTGCCTGAGTCTTACTTTGGGGGCCCTGTTGCGTGTGTGAGTTTAAGTGACTCACCTTGACTACTTTGAGCACTTTAATGGATGAATTGCGGAAGCAGTTTTCTTTCAGAAATGAGCAGATGATGTCCACGGCTCTTCTCACCTGGCCCAGGAATTCTCCGTTGGGCTGGAGGAATTTACTGATGAAATTGTCCAGATCCCAGGATGGAGTTTGTTGAAGCAGAGCTGGCTGAAGGGATCATAGAATTGTAGGTTCAGAGCTAGAAGGGACTGCAGAAGCTGGCCCCTTCATTTTGACAGATGAGAAAGCTGAAGCCCAGGAAAGTTAATGGATTCACCCAAAGTCAGACAGGTAGAATTTAAACCCAGGGCTTCTGACTTCAGACCCAGGGCTCTTCGAAGTATATCATACTGGCCTGTGTGGATGTGAAGATTCCCTCGAAAAAAATAAACAAAAAGCAACTGGCACTCAGATATAGCCAGGCAGCTGAGTTAATCTTCCACCACTAAAAAAGCCCTTACATCTCCCTTCAGTGTTGACCTGGGATTTAGGTGACCTAGGTCCAAGTTGAGACCCTGGGCCCTTCTGAAGTTCAGTTTTCTCACTTGCAAAATGGCAACTGCAATGCTTGGCTTACCCATTCCTCCTTCCCCCTCCCTTTCCCCCCCTTCATTATAACTAATCTCATCAGGATACCAATGTTTGGGGCAGAGAGCACTGGAGCGTTCCTCAGAGAGGCCCTGCCTCTTACCATCACATCCCACCGCTGCACTGGAGACCTGTCCCCATTCACAAAGCAGGGTTGACCCCCACAAGTTTCAGCTTCCTGGGCCAGCTTCTCCCAGCTCCCGTGACCCACATTCCAGGTTGGGTCTGCTGGGTCCAAGATCAGGGGCCTGCAGTTTGGAGTAGAGAAAATAAATGAAGGGGAAGCCTTCCCTGCAGTGAGACTAAGTAGGTAGGCAGAGGTGAAAGAGTGTGTTCATCCTTTGTTGCTGAAGAAGATCATGCCATCAGAGAAATGATGACATGATTGCACTTGACTTTGTTTTGAGTGAGGGAGGGCTGTGCAGGTCACCAGCCTCACTTCTCCTCCAGAGCCATCTGAATCCAGTGACCAGATATTCATCAGGATGACTGGAGATGACCCAGGATGAGGCAATTGGGGTTAAGTGACTTGCCCAAGGTCACACAGCTGGTGAGTGTCAAGTGTCTAAGGTGAGATTTGAACTCAGGTCCTTCTGACTTCTGCACTGGTGCTCTATCCACTGCACCACCTAGCTGCCCCCTAGGTAGGCAGAGGACAGACTAGAGGGAAGGAAAAAAAGAAGAATGATAAGGTGGAGGCAGTTGGGGCAATGAAGACTGGAGAAGAAATAGCTTAGGGGCTCCAGAGCATCCCTTGAGAAAGACCTTGAGAAGGACAGCCCATTGTGGCAGAGGCCAAAGTACTGGATTTGAGATCAAGAAGACCTGAATTAAAATCTTGCCTGAGGAAAGTAGTGTGACCCAGGACAAAACCTCTCAGCCTCAATTTCCTTATCTGTAGAATGGGGACAATAGCACCTATTTGACAGGGTTGCTACAAGGATCAAATGAGAGAGCCTATGTAAAGCATTATTATTAACTTATTACACTTTTAATAATTCTAATAATTACTATAATTTTAATTAATAAATAATTTTTATTTTAAATTAATTTTAATAATTCAATAATAAGCATTAATAATTTTAAATTAATTTAATAATAATTTATATTTCTTACTATTATAGTTATTATTGGTTGTTCAGTCAATACCCATCTCCCATGGCTCCAAACAACCTTGCTTTCTTTACCACACTGCCTAATTCTGACTCTGGCTTTGCCTTGCCATATAGCTGGGAAGATTCGGGGCTCACTGCCTTCAATTTCAAGGGAGCAAAGTGGGAAGGCCCAGGAAATGGGAGGTGAGAAGACTAGACCTGGGCTTCTGCAGCTGTTTTTGTAGCCAGTTCCTGATGGTCTTATCCTCAAAGTCATAGTTGACTGTCCAGTAGATGCAGAGCTGTTGGTAGTCATGGATCAGGCCCAGGACTGTCAGGAAGCCTTCAGCCATGTGGAATTTGTCCTTCCTTCCTGCTTGCTCCCAGGCATAGATTGTCAGGAGCTCCAGGGCATAGACTGGAGGTAGACACTTATCTTGTGCCCCTGCCTTGTACCTAGATGTAACCTAATTGAACCAAAATCAGTCAGTTAATCCATAAGTCTTTACTGTTGTGTGTCTCATCCCACCCTGGGTACCACAGGTAACAGAAAGGGAGACAAGCTTCCTGTTCTTTGGGAGCTTATCCTCTACTTGAAGAAGTAAGTAAAATACATAGATAGAATGAGGATGAGACCTCATAGACTACCTTACAGGGTTGTTACAAGGTTCAAATTTGATATTTTATATCAGTGGGCATTCTAGTCTCAGGACCCTGTAAACACTTAAAAATTATCAAGGACTCCCCAAAAGCTTCCTCTTATATGGGATATATCTGTCAGTACTTATTATAAATTAAAAATTCTAAAAATCAAAGGAGAGATGAACAAAATGAAAGTAAAAACACCTATTGAATAAATAAAAATAGGAACAGATTTAAAAAAAAACCCAGCAATAAAAAAAGACATCTACTAATTTGATTAAAATAATAGGGAAGAGGACCAAATTACCAGTATTAAAAATGAAAAAAAAAAATGTGATTTCATAACCAATAAAGATGAAATAAAACAATTAATAGGAGCTATTTTGTCGAATTATATGCCAATAAAACTGACAATCTAAATAGATTAATATTTACAAAAATATAAATTGCCCAGATTAACATAATAGGAAATAGAATGCTTTAAAACCCTGTCTTAGAAAAAAGAACTAGAATAAAGCATAAATGAACTTTTTAAGAAAAAAAAACCTTAGGACCAGATGGATTTACAAGCAAATCCAAACAAGCAGTTAAAGAACAATGAATTTCTACACCAAATAAACTGCGTAAAAATTAGGTAAAGGAGTACTACCAAATTTCTGCTGTGACACAAATATAGTCTTGACACCTAAAACAGGGAGAGTCAAAACAGGGAAGGAAAGCATAGACCCTAATGAATATTGATGCAAAATTTTAAAATAAAATGCTAGCCCAGGGATTACAGCAATATATCACAAAGATCATACACTATGCCCTGGCTGGATTTTTTCCCGGGAATGCAGGGGTAGTTCAAAATTAGGAGAATTGTAAGCACAATTGACCACGTAAATAACAAAACAACAAAAATCATAATGATTTTCATAGATGCACATTTTTTTTGACAAAATATAACACCTATTTTTTGTTTAAAAAATACTAGAAAGCATAGGGATAAATGGTATTTTCCTTAAAATGATAAGTAGCCTAAAACTGACAAAAAGCATTATCTATAATGGAGATAAATAAAAAGCATTTTTCTTTTTAAAAAAGAAAATAGTTCAGAGATTTGATTTCTAATAGTTTTATCAGTGCTAATGTGTCCCAGGACTCACCTGCTGGTACCAGTATTTCACTAGAAGGATGAGACTCTTTAGTTTAGAGGGGCGGCTGTTGACAAAATCCCTCTGGAGCTCAGTAAAACACTTGGAGTAGGTGCCTGCTGGAAAGCCATTGCTTATGAGGTCTACGTACACCTGGGGTCTAGGTTTGGAGCCAGGGTTGAGAGGCCCTGTGAAGAAACAACACACATATTCCTTCTTTGCCACAAACTAAGCTGGCTTTCTCTCCTAGGATGGGGACTCCAAAGACATAGAGAAATCATTTTCCCCATTCCCCAAATCAGAGGTCCAATAAGGAAGGTGTGAGAAACCCCATCAGCATCATAGATTTAGACCTCAGAGATTATCCATTAGGATTCCTTCCTTTCACAGATCAGCACCAAAAAAGGAAAAGTGACCTGCCTGCCTCTAAAGCTAGGGTTTCTTCTATAGAACCATCTTGTCAACAGTCCAAGGAAAGAATGCCACACAAACCACCGAGGGACAAATATTCTGAGGCTCTGTTCTGTAATCTAAATTAGGTAGCATGGCCTATCCTGGTGATCCCCAAGCCTAATTCTACTTCAGACTGGTAGAAGATCTGGAATTTTTATTAGTGACTTGAGTAAAGGAAGAGATGGTCTACTCATCCAACGTGTGGATGTCTTCTAACAAAGAGGGAGAGCTAGTACTCAGGATGACAGGCTCAGGATCCCTAAGGATCTAGAAAGGTTATGAGCATCAGGCTAAGTCTAATAAAATAAAAATCACCAATTATGTTTTTGTAAGAAAAAAGAAAAGCAAGTTTCACTAATAGAGATCTAGGGTTTCCTGTATAATTGATCCTTTTCTATTCTATTATAGTGGTGCCCATTTTATTTATTATCAATTATAATAAGAGCTAGCACTTATATAGTGCTTTGTTTGCAAAGCTCTTTACACATGTTAACTCATTTGATTCTCATGACAACCCTGGGAAGTAGGTGCTATTATTTTCACCCCCATTTCGCAGATGAGGAAACTGAGGCACAGTTTAATTGTCTTAAGTGACTTGTCCAGGGTCACCCGGCTTGCATGGGTCTGAGGCAAGATTTAGACTCATGTCTTCCTGACTCCTAGTCCTGTGATCTTATTCATTATAACATCTAGCTTCCTCTCTTAGACCAAAGACCTCCAGTGGTGGTAGTGTCACAGTTTATATACCCTTTGAAGAGGAGGGGTCATGAAGAGTCAGACACAACTGAATAGCAAACCCTGACATTCCCTGTTCTAAGACTCCAGCTCTGACATACCTTGTTCTAAGGCCCCTCCTATATTAGCATTCTATCTATAGCCTCTCTCAGCCCTTATATTCTATGACCAAATGAGATAGCATATATGCAAAGTCATTTGAGAGTTAAAAGTGTTACACAACTATTTGTTATTATTATTTCATGATGATTATTAGAGTTCTGCAGTCACGGAGCATGAAGTGATTTATCAAGCTTGCCTGATAAAGTGTAGCAGCCCCTGGGATAATTCCAGTGGAGGAAGTTCAGGTCCCCATAGAAAATGGGACTGGGGGGTATTTACTGAGGGTTCTAGAGTCCAGATGCCACCATTACCATTTGGATCTTTCCACTGTACTCATAGTCCCTATGCACTCACCCAAGGCATCAAAGGAAGGTCTCAGGGAAACATCCATCCAGCTGTGGAGTGTGGCTGACATCAGCCTGAATCTCAAGGCTTGAGGGTCCTCCTGAGCAGAGAACTGGAGGCTCAAACCCTCCCAGCAGGCTTCCAGCTGTGCTTGGATCTCAGTGAAATTGTCTGGCTGCCAGGCCCCTTGGTCACCGTAGGCCTTGAAGCAGCTGAGGAACACGATAAGGTCGACATCAGAGCCGCCTCTCAGAGCTGTGCCCCGGCCATAGGAGCCACCCTGAGGAGAAGACAAGAGAAGTCCTGGCATGATGGGATCTTGGATCTATGCACAGTTGGAAGGGATTCTTGAGAAGCAGTGTGGTAGAGTGGGCAAAGTCCTGAATTTGGAGATATTAACCCTGGGTTCAAATCTCCTTTGGCTCAGCTATCTGTGTGACTTTGGGCAATCTGCTTCCCTGTTCTGGCCTCAGCTTTCCTTCCTTTAATGTGAGGGAGTTGGCCTAGATGACCTTGCAAGCCCTTTTCTGTTCTAAATCCATAATCCTCTTGATCTAATCCAACCCCCTTGTATCATACAGAAGAAGAAACTGAAAGTCAGAGAAGAACAGTGACTCTTTTAATCCTTACACAAGTATTAAGTTTCAGAACTTGGTGCCATGTTGCCATCCTGCCTGGCTCTTACATCTATGTAGTAACAGGTTGCTTTCAAAATGATTCTAGTTTCAGCCCTTTTGAAGTAGGCAGGCATCATCATTCCTGTTTTATAGATGAGGAAACTGAGTCCCAGTGATGTGATTTTAGGGGTTCAAGGACCGCTCAAAGGATGAAGTTCAGGAGAGCATCATCTGAAATGAATTCATGGACTCAAACATTCTTTAAGTCAAGGTGCAAAGGTTTATTTTAACGCCAATATGAGGGGCAAAGCTCCTTAAGGAACTTTTAGCTGAACAGGAATGATGCTGAAGTTTATATAGGAAAAGAAGTGGATTATCAGGCAGATATGCTAGTTAGATGATAATTTATAACCTTAGTCACAGGTGTCATTCAC
This sequence comes from Notamacropus eugenii, assembly GCF_028372415.1. Classification (NCBI taxonomy): domain Eukaryota; kingdom Metazoa; phylum Chordata; class Mammalia; order Diprotodontia; family Macropodidae; genus Notamacropus; species Notamacropus eugenii. The sequence continues at coordinate 33,227,404 of NC_092875.1, forward strand.
TACTGGAAACCAGGGGAAGGGATTTCTAAGGGGTGTATTTTTGATCTGTTATATCTGTAGTAGATAGCTTTGAGAGTTGATGTCTATAGCTTGACGTCTGGATTGCATATGATAACTGTGGGAATCAATATATGATAATTCTGCTGGTACGAGATAGTCCTGTTTTTACAAGGGAAATTCTGCAGAGGTCAGCTTGTTCTTGTAACAGGGAAAGATAGCTTGTCTTACTGGGGTCCACACTTGAGTTACTGCTGGACATAGTGTCCTTGGGCTGAGAAGGAAACTGTCAGCTGTCAGAGGTAGTATTTTCAGGGTAGGGAGAAATGTGATCCTGGAAGTGGGGTCCAAGCAAAAGCACTCAAGCGCCCCATCCCCAGATTGGGGAAGTGATTTGCTCAAAGACCCTGAGTTCTAATCCCTTGCCTTGCCATTATGCACTGGTGGGGTCTTACATTAGCTTCCTTTGCCTGTCAATTTCCCAGTTAATTAAATGAAGTGTTGGTCTAAGTGATCTCTAAGCACCCCCTTAGCTCAAACATTCTGTATATCAGATCTCTGTCTAGAAGCCAGGGCTCCTGGCTCAGAGGTCTCTGCCATCCCATGGAAAAGATTGTGTCTTTCATTACCTTCCACCACCATACTGAATCCAATTTTACCAATTATTTTTCTGTGACACTTTTCCTACCAGTATCCCCCCCTTTCACTGACAGTGCTACTGCCCTAGTTCAGACCCCCATCACCTCTTGCCTTCTAACTGGTCTCTCTCTGCCTCAAGACTCTCCCTTCTCCAATCCATTCTCCACACAATTGCCCAAGTGGACAGGTCTGACCTTGCCATTCCTCTACTCCAGAATGTTCAGTAAGTCCCTATTACCACCTCTAGGTCTATTACAAATTTTTCTCTTTGGCATTTAAAGCCCTTTCCAGCCTGGCTCTTCACTGCCTTTTCCAGATTTAAGGTAAATGTCTCTGTGTCCACACTGGATTATTTGTTCTTACTTGATTTTGTACTACCTGTCCCACATTCTTGGAAAGCTGTCTCTTAGAATTCAATTTATTAAGCCCATACTATGTGCCAGGCACTGTGCTCAGATCTCACACCACTTCCTCTTTTCCTGACCTCTCCCCAGGGGTAGGGCCATTCTCACCTCTCTACACCCTCAAATCACTACATGTTTACTTTTGAAATATTTTTGTATTTTGTTTCCTTTAACAGATATCCTCAGTGCCTGGCACATAGTAGGAACTTAAGAAGTACCTATCTATTGATGGATTGTGCCTTTAGATCTGATGCTCCCAGTTTCCAGAGGTCTCCCAGATTTTGGCCTCTTGTCCCAGGTCCCTCACCTGTCTTCATCTTCCTGGAGGGAGGAACCCCCACCTCACTCACCTTAATGACTTTCGTCACCCGGATCCCGGAAATGGAATTCTGGAAACACTTCTCCCGCAACACCTTGCAAATGATGTTCACTGCTTGGCTTACCTGATCCAGGAAGCCTTTCTGTGGCATAAGATTATCCTGGACAAACTTGTCCAGAGCCCTGACAGGTGTCTGGTATAGCTCCATGACTCCTGTTACAGCAGGTAGGGTTCTGACCTGGCTTTGAGAGGAAGTTGGTCTTCACCCAAGTCACAGCCGGGCCAATACTCTCTTTCAGCTCCGAACCTTATGGGTGAGTGAGTGCCAAAGGCAATCACGAATCCCATTGGCTCTTAGGGGAGGAAGAGTTCCCAGCCCTGTGGACTAGTTTCGTTTCTGCTAAAGGGCAGGTTCTGCTAGCGAAAAAAACTGAGAGGTTGGAACGCAGAGGGAGAGGTGGGGAAGGAGGGAAGTCAGAGGAGGCAAAGAAAGGGAGGGCGGTGTCTCCTACTAGACTGACTTAGGGGGAGGGGACCGAAACCAACTTCACTGCCTTTGCAGCAGACTCTGTCCTCCCCAGGCAGTTCTGAACTTGTGGCATGCAGGAAATTGTAGTTTCTTCCCCCTTTCTTTCATTCTAGATTCCTTTCTTTACTTTCGATTTCCCTTTCTGCCTGGATCTTTCCCCAGCTCCCCACTGCCCTGCTCTTCTTTCCCTCTGGGGGAAACCCTAACCCTTTTCACCCTTAAGTTCTGCCCCCACCCTCTGCCTAACCCTGTCCCCAAACCTACAGATGTCACAGCTTCATGAACCCCACCTCTGAGTCCTCAGAAAACATCGGAGCTCAACCAGCTGACAAAGGGACTGAATCTTGACAGGATACCCATAATCCTCCTCTCACCATTGGGGAGGAGGGTAGATTTGATCCCGTGTTCTTTGGAACCAGGACTGATCATTGTAATCGATCAAAAACTGGCTGTCTATTAGGGTTATTTTCATTTATATAATTAGTGTCGTTATCAGGTACATTATCATCTTGTTTCTGCATTTTTCACTGTGACCAGTCTGGTACAGTGGAAAAATCATGGGGCTTGAAGTCAAGAGAGACTAGAGGTACAAATATTGCATCAGATCCTTATTAGGTGTATGACCCTGGGCGAGTCACTTAACCTCCATCTGCCTCAATTTAATAAAAGCACCTGCCTCATAGGATTGGTAGGAGCATCAAATGAGATAACATATGCACAGTGCTTTGCAAACCTTAAAATATTTTATTAGTTACTATTACCACTATAGATCAGCTAGGTGTGCAGTGGACAGTGTTGGGCTCATCTTCCTGAGTTCAAATCTGACCTCAGACATTTCCTAGCTGTGTGAAGCTGGGTAAATCACTTAACCCTGTTTGCCTCAGTTTCCTCTTCTGTTAAAGGAACTCAAGAAGGAAATGTCAAACTATTTCAGTATCCCTTGTCAAGGAAATCCCACAAGGGGCCAATCAAGAATTAGACATGCCTGAAAAACCATTGAATTATTTTCATTCATAATTATTCAACCTGTTCACTTTGTAGTTGAGGAAACCAAAAAGGCTGCAGAGAGATTTGCAGTGGGTTAAGATAACAGGATCAAGGCTAGGTCTTCCAATTCCTGGCTGCTATGTCTCTATGACACCCCGCTGGTCTTCTCTTTCTCAGCCATTGTTATTATTAAATTATTAATACATATTAATAATGATGATGATCTCTAGCATTTATATAACACTTTAAGGTTTGCAAAACATTTTAAGAATATTATCGCCTTTGATTCTTAAAACCACCCTGGGAGACAGGGGCTATTATTAACTCCATCTTATAGATGAAGAAACGAAGGCAGGCAAAAGTGAAGAAACTTATCAAAGGTCGCATAGCAAGTAACTGTCCCAGTCAAGATCGGAACTCATGCCTTTTTTACTTCAGATCCATCGCTCTAACCATTGCACCATCATGTCTTTGTCAATTTTTTCTTTATGTGTTTTGTTTTTATATCAAATTCATCTCCGCTTCTCATTTACTTAGTGAGCCATCCCTTCTAAAAAGATTTTAAAAAGAAAAAACAAAAAAAGGCACACAAAACAATAAACACCCCCCCACCCCCACCCCAGCCTCCGTGAAAGGAGAAAGGTTCATTTTTTTCTGTTCTTCTCTGGGTCCCAGCTATACTTCTTTCTCTTAATAATATGGATTGCACACATATAACTACATCTGATTGCCTCCTGTCTCAGGAAGGAGGGAGGAAAGAGAGGGAAGGGGGATAGAATTGGGAACTTGAAATTTTAAAAGAAAAAAATGTTAAAATATTGTTTTGACATGTAATTGGGGGAAATATACATGCATACATATACATGTATGGATATGGATACATACACATATGTATATGTATGTGTATATGTGTATTTATATATGTATGTTTTTTATATATGTATATATGTATGTTTTATATATATATATATATGTATGTATGTAAAGACCTTTCCTGCCTGTGGGAAAGCAAGCTCCCATTTTCACTACTTGGGATTTGTAGGATCGTAGATTTAGAGGTAAAAGGGACCTTTGGGGCCATCCAGTACAACTCCCTCATTTTCGATTGTTGTTGTTCAGTCCTGTCTGGCTCTCCATGAGATCATCTGGGATTTTCTTGGCAAAAATACTAAAGTGATTTTCCATTTCCTTCCCCAGTTCATTTTACAGAGGAGGAAACTGAGGCAAACAGAGTTAAGTGACTTGCCCAGGGTCATATAGCTAGCAAGAATCTGAGGCCTGATTTGAACTCAGGAAGATGAGATTTTCTGATTCCAAACGCAGTGCTCTATCCACTATACCACCTACCTGCCCTATCACATGGTCAATTCATCAGAATCAGTCACAGAAGATCTATACATATCCAATCTCTCCAAGATGTTTTCCTTACATGTCATCATGATTCTCCTAGAAGTAAGCTTTACTTATGGAGAGACATCATCCCAGATGTTCTGAACATGTCCCAGACCCTGATTGCATGTTTTTTCATATCATTGATTTCCTTTGAAATCCTTTATATTGTGTATTTAAAAACACAGTTCGAAGAAGGGGTGTGCAGGCTTTACCAAACTGCCAAAGAAATCCAGGACCTTGATTGCATGTATTTCAATATAATTAGTTTCCTTTGAAATGCTATATATTTTATTTTGTGTATTTAAAAACACAATTTGAAGAAGAGGTTTGCAGGCTTTACCAAACTGTCAAAGGAGTCCAGGACTCAAAAGAGATTAAGAGTCTTCAACATAAACCATGATCCTTTGAGGAGGAGGATTGAGTGGGGCATGCACAGCTAGGGAGGTCAGGAACAGTGGCCTGTACGAAGAGGCAAGTGACCTCAGACTTGAAGGAGGCCAGGAATTCTCAGAGGGAGAAAGGAGGAGGGAGAAGGGAGCATATGCTGGGCATGTGTTTTCCTTTGTAATACTTACTTGACCCATTTTCTTCCACTATAGTCTTCTTCTAGGGCCCCATTGCTGTGTGGAGGTGACCATGGGCCCTGGAAGGTCATCCTAATGGAACTCCAGATCTGATGAATACCTTTCATCTGGAAAGGCTCCAAGTATAGCGTATGGCTATCTGTTGCTCAAGGACCAGTCTACCTGAGTTTGAGAAAGCATAATGCTGCAAGGATGGCCAATAAGTAATGGAATCTAAATCATGATGACAGCTCTAAAGAAATTCCTAGGAGAACCCATGAATGGACAATCTTCCCAGGTCCTTGCAGTATATATTGAAGTAAGCACCTCCATTTTATCAATAGGGAAACTGAGACCTAGGGAGAGGTACTAAGCATTTATTATTGTTGTGAGAGGCTGCCAGCAGCTGCTCCAAACCCAGTCTTCAAGATGGCATCAATGACTGACCAGGAACTAGCAATGGAGAAAGAAGTCAACTTTATTTAGTTAATAAGCATACAATTGGCAGTACAGATCAAGAAAATGTGTTGATTGTGGCAGGAAATGTCTAACTTCCCCTTGACTCCCTATTTCTCATGGAGATGCCATCAGAAAGAGACTACTGAGCCAGTGCATATCGTCACTGGGCATCTCTTTTCATGCTTTTTGGCTTCCAGGTACCATAACACCAGTGCAAAGATTTTACATTATGCTTGAAACAAAAACGCCATTGTGTTCTAGCTGCCTACTGTCTAATAGTATTCCCTAGGTCCCACATCAGTTGGTCAACAAGCATTTGTTCAGCCCCTAGTATGCGCCAGGCATTGTTCTAAATTGTGGAAATGCAAAGACAAAAGCAGTTTCTCATCTCAAGGAGCTCACAGTCTATTAAACCGTGATGTTTGAAAAGTTCAAGAAACATAATTTCTGAGTAGTCCTGTTATTAATAAGGTTAACATGTTATTAATAAAAGAGGTCAGTGGTACTCTCAAATTCCAAAGACCCTTCATGGCAGTGGACTCATAGTTTATATGCCCTTGGAAGAGCAGGTGTTCCTAAGGGTAGCAATCAACTCTGATTGGTTAACAATTAATGAGAGAGTGAATATTATAAAGGGAAATGGGCTATATTACAATGAGGGTCTTGGGGAACTTGGGATTATCAACTTCCATATTTTGACAAAAGGAAGAATCCACATTTTCCCAGAGTTGTCTGAGTAAACACACCTGTTACCTTAAACCTAGAATTTCTTTTCCTGGTTAAGTCTTTGAGAAAGATTTCCCACACTGCTTGATTTCTAGATGAGGAAGTCAAAAAGGAGAAAAACTTGATTCAATAATTATTTATTAATACAACAGAGAAACAGTCATTTCTCTCAAAGAGAGACAACATGCTAATAAGTACACCCAAATGAGATACAGACAGAAGAAATCAGAGGTGGCTTGAATTTATAGCTGCACCACATCCTAGGGCTTACAGGATTATAGCATCCCATATCCAGAGTGAGAAGATCCCCTATTCTGTTGGACTCAAACCAACATCTTGTTTACTTATAGACATTATCCCCATAAAGACATCATTACATGTCTCTGATAAAAATGTTGCATCCACACCTTCCTCTAATTTTCTTGGAATTCAAGAATTTGAGAGTCTGGAAGGACTTGAGTAGCCTTGTCATCCAATACATCCTGTTTTCCCTTTGAGGTCACCAACAGTCAAAGGCTGGGGAGAACAGACTCAGAGAATTGTGCAGTTAGATTCCTCTTGGGCAGAAGGGTTTCTTTGGTGGTAATAACTGCACTGTGGCTGTACCACTGGATTGTGAATGAAGAAGCCCTCTATTGAGTAACTGGGTGGAGGATAGCCTTTTCTTCCTTCCAGGGTTTGCTCCACCTGAAAAGAGAACACATTTTACTTTGGGGAATCTACCTACCCATGATTTGAGGGTGGGAATAATACAGGAAGAACTTTGAGTATCCAGGTGGTTGCATAGTGCATAGAGTGCCCAGCCTGGAGTCAGGAAGACTCATTTTCCTAAGTTCAAAACTGGTCTCGGACACTTCCTAGCTGGGTACCACTGAGCAACTCACTTAACCCTGTTTGCCTTAGTTTCTTCATCTGCAAAATGAGCTGGAGAAGGAAGTGGCAAATCACTCCAGTATCTTTGCTGAGAAAATCCCAAAAGGGGTCAAAAAGAGTCAGATATGACTGAAAATGACAGCTACACAACACAACACAACAGCTACAGCGACAAAGAAAGAACCTTGTATTGAGAGCTAGAGAACTGCATTCTAATCCTGGTTCTGCCACTAATTGACTTCATGACCGTCTTCAAGATATTTATCCTCCCTGAGTCTCAGTTGCCATAGCTATCAAATGAGGATGGCATAAGCTCAACAGGGCCCAGCAACATGACTCTGAAAATAAAAGGCTATGGGATCTTCTAATGAAGTTGAGGACACTAACAGGTCTTGGGAAGTGACTACCCCATTGCCGACTGTGAGTTAGAACCCAGTGGGAGTAGACTGTTCAGTTCTAGGGGCCAGGACACACACACAAACACACACACACAGATTCTCTCTCTCTCCCTCTCTTTCTCTCTCCCTCTCTCTCCCTCTCTCTCCCTCTCCATCTCCCTCTTTCTCTCTCCCTCTCCTTCTCCCTCTTTCTCTCCCTCTCTCTGTCTCTCTGTCTCCCTCACTCCCTCTCTTTCTCCCTCCCTCTCTCTCTCTCTTTCTCTCTCTCTTTCTCTCTCCCTCTCTCCCTCTCTCTCTCTCTCTCTCTTTCTCTTCCTCTCTCTCTCTCTCTCTCTCTCTCTCTCTCTCTCTTTCTCTTTCTGTTCTGTGCCACCTCCCAGGACTACACTGCTTAATTAAAAGGTTCTATTGAAAGTGGTCTTCCTTGGGGTAGACCAAAAAGAGTGGGGGAGGGTATGTAAACATGCTGGGGTCCAGGTTAGGGTGGCAGGTGTGGAATCAAGGAGGAAACCTTTGAACTCTCCCAAATCTCAAAGATCATGGGAATTGCCAATCACATGGTGGCCTGTGATGGTCAAGGCCCAGCTGGAACATGCAGGTCAGGTCAGGGACAGACCTCTAAACTCCAACTTCAGATGACCATGAATCTGAGGGCAGAGGAGCCGGAAGGGTGGTGTGCAGAGGGAATGGTTGTCTGAGCCCATGGGGTGTCACACACACACAAATGAGCAAGCACATATGAGTGTATACATGTTTGTGTGAACACACACACACACACACCAGAGAAGACTCTCACTTACTGGCACATCCCATGGCTTCACCCAGCTCCCATCCCCGTTTTTAAAGCATGGGTTAGATGACCATCTTCGAGCTTCTTCTGCCAGCTTGTCCCAGCGCCATCGACTTCCACCCCCTACATCACCAGTTGGGTCAGCTGGGTCCAGGATCACTGGCCTAAAGGGGAGGGCAGAATGAAAAGATTCCTTCCAGGTCACTAAAGCCAAGAAGATAATTGCTCCAGGCAAAACCCTCTCCAAATCCTTCAAGAAACTTAGACTAGAATATTTTTAAGTGTTGACATTTCCCTAATGTTTTCTACTGCCAAAGCCTTTGTCTTCAGGATCACAATTACACTTCTAACAGGTCTTGTGAGGTGTACCACAGAGGTGAACCAAGACCCGTAGGAGAATCTTGTCCATAGTCATACAGCTAATGAGTAGGGAGGGATCAGGGACCAGGACACAGACCACTGGGGACCAATATCACTGAAAGACTAAATTTCCATATGGGAAGTGGTTAAGGGGAGAGGCAGATCACACATTAATTATTGCATAGTATCTTATACATGCATATGGCCTAAATCCTTGATAATTGTTTAAGTCCCCAGAGGGACTCAGGGCAGAAAGGTTCAGAGCATCAGAGCCATCAGCTTAGAGTATTTGCTGATTTCTAGGGTGGGGTGGATCCTATCTCTGATACCTGGGTTTTTTCAGCTGCGATTTCAGGTACTCTCCAATAGTCACATCCTGAAAGTCATAGTTGATGGTCCAGTAAACTTTAAGCTCTTGGTAATGTTCAATCAAATACAAGACTGTCCGGAAGCCCTGTGCTGTGTTGAAATCAGTTTCCTGGCTCCCATGCTCCCAGGCATAGACAGTCAGGAGCTCTAAGGCATACTGAGGGGGAAATGTCTCCATTTCGACCTTTCAGTTAGAAGAAAGGAGAAATATTTGAGAATGATCTTGAACAATAACTCTGGCATTCCTCCTTTCTATCTCTTCTGACTCCCCCATCCCAGACTTTTCTGTCACAATCATATATGCCCACATGCCTCCCCTAATAGGATCTAAGCTATATGAGTGTAGGAATTGTTTTCATTTCTTGAGTTTGCATTCCCAGGGGCACATAGTAGATACCCTCTAAATTCATTTGATTAATACAATGAAATACAATTCATATATACATGATGTTGCATCCTCTCCTGAGTCACAGGGAAGGTCAGAAGCCATCTAAGTCTAGCCCCCTCATTTTCGAGCTGAGCAACAGGCTAGGTGACTTGCTTAAGATCACACAGCTAGTGTGTGGCAGGTCCAATCAAGCACCCATTCTCCTCCCATTGTCCTCAGGTGTTCACCTCCTGGGTAACCAAAGAAGATTCCTACCCTTCTGTACCAGTGTTTCACCAATCGGATCAGACTTTTGAGCTTGGTGCAGCGCTGTTTGAGAAAGAACTTCTGGAGCTCTGTGAAGCAGGTGGAGAATTCTCCCCCAGTCCAGGATTCCTTTATAAGATTGATGTAGACCTGGGGGTCAGGTCTGAAGCCTTTGTGCACCTGGCCTGTGGGGGGAAAACCAACTCAATTCAACTCATGTTTAATTAGCACCATCTCTGATCTGAACCCCATGACTAGGAAAGTAGGGGTGGGATGCTGGGGGTAGAGACAGAGACAAGAGGCAGGCCATGCCCACCAGGAGTTTAAAGAGCTGACAATACAGGGCCCAGAGAGTAAGTGCTGGAGGAATTCAGGGGAGAAAGTCACTGTGCTGTGAGTGCATCAGTGAAGGCTTCCTAGAGGAGTAGGATCTAACCTGGACCTTGAAGGATGGATAGAATCTGCACAAATGGAGTGGAAAGAAGCCATGTCCAAAGGGGAACATAACTGGAGCATGGGCCTTTATATGGGAACAGTTATGGATCATGAGGAGGCCAACCCAACTGGATCAGGAGAGGAACATTGGAAAAGAGTCAGAGGGAAAGGAAGAGAAAATTGGTGCCCTGGCTGTTGTTCTGGGGCAGCTAGCTGCAGGTCTGGGCACATTTGCTGTTTGCTGTCTGCCAAACTCCTGCTTGTCTGTTTTATAACCTTATGTGTCTGATAATTTATTTTCGATCACACTCAATTATGGACAGCTCAGAATACAATGTATAGTATTTATTTTGTAAGCTTTCTTGACATGGAAATTTATTACTGTCTCTTTGGAATCCTCTCTCATGTTTTGCTGTGCACATGGCAATGTTTCTTGTTTTCTTCTGTTGTATTTAAGTCGTAGCATTTACGTTCATGATGTTTCTGTCTCCTTTCTTATTGTGTAGTTAAATTTTAGTATTTAAGTTTAAAATAAATTAAGAGAAAAAAGGGAAAAAAACAAGAAATCATCTAGTCTGGGGGTCCTTCATCTGGAGTCTGTAAAGATTAAAAAACCTTTTTAAAAGAACTATTTCAACCTAATTTATTTTCTAATTTTATTTGACATATATGAAAACATTATTCTCAGAAGGGGTCCATAATCTCCACCAGACTAATTCTGCCTCTGTTAATTATTTCCAATTTGTATTATCTATACTGTATATAGATTGTATATACGTGTGTGTGTGTGTGTGTGTGTGTGTATAGTATGTATCTACATCTGTATATAGTTGTTTGAATGTTGTCTTCCCCGTTAGATTCTTGACAGCCGGGACTGACTCTGACCTTTCTTTGTATCCTCTGTGGTTACTACAGTACCTGGCTCATAGTAGGTGGTAAATAAATGTTTATCGATTGACTGACTAGATTGATAAAGGGATCCAGGATACACAAACTAGAAACACTTCTGTGCCAAGCACTTTACAAATGTTATCTCAAGAGAGCTTTATAACAACCTTAGGAAGTAGGTGCAATTACAGATGAGTAAACTACAGGAAATGGAGGTTAAGTGACTTGCCACACAGCTAGTAAATGGCTGAGGCTAGGTTTGAACCCAGGTCTTCCTGACTCCAGGTTTAATGCTCTATCCACTGTACCACCTAGCTGTCTGTCAAAGACCCTTAATTTAGGCCCAACTCCCCAGAGTCAGAGAAAGGTCACAGTAAATGGGAGAGTTGGGATTTGAAGACCTCTTTTCTGATGCTGAATTCAGGGATCTTTTCTCAGTGCCACACTTCCCTTGCCTACCCCACCACCCAAGAGGCAGGAACACTATTACCCCTCGGTTTGTGGGTCAAGAGGGGAATCTTCACTTTTGGAAATCAGCTGGGGCTGAGAGAAGGGGCCTGGGCAGGGTCTGTTTTTCCACCCAGAAGCCAGGTTGGGGGCTTCTTACCTAAAACATCAAAGGCTGGAAGCACATCAAAGTTCACCGACTGACTGTTCTTTTTGGACGTCATTGTGAAGCTGAGCACTCGAGGGTTATCCCATTTGCTGACCTCAAATTCTACTGTAAACATTCTATTTTGGTCACGTTCACATTCCTCCAACCGTTTCTTGATTTCATCAATGAACTCTCTTCGGCGGTTTATCTGGTCCCGATAACTTTTGAGATCGCTGAGAAATACCACCAGGTCTGCATCAGAGCAGCCTCTCAGGGCTGTGCCTTTGCCAGATGAACCTCCCTGAACGGAGCAGAAACTGAGCAGTGAGATTATCTCTACAGGAAGACCCTTTGTCCAGACGAAGGGAGGAGGGGTCGTGGAAAACCAGCTGCCCCCTCCCAGGACATCCCTCTGCTCATCCCCAGGTTCCAAACCTGTCTTTTAAGGACCTTCCCCCCCGCCCCCCCCCCCCCCACTCCCCAGGATCGCCCCCCCGTCTGGGGATTCTCTCTATCCTGAGCCTTCTCTCCCTGCCCAGATGTTCAGATCAACAGGTAAAGAAATCCGGCCCAGGCTCACCTTTACAACCTTGGTCACCCGAACTGACTTCCAGGTATCTTGGAAACACCTCTCCTTTAGGAAGGAGGAGATGGTGTCGATGGCACTTCGCACCTCTGTTCGGAAAGTGGTATCAGGCAAGAGGTTCACCTCAATGTATCTGTCCAGGGCCCTAGGTTGAGTGTTCCAGAGAGTCTGCATTGAGAGAGTGAGGGAAGGGAGAGCTCAGTGTCCAGCTGGCTGAGAGCGGAGCTGTTCCTTGTCTCTCCCTTCATTCAGTCCCAGGACGCTCAAGAGGGCTCTGCCTCCTGAGTCACTTTCGTTTTCCTGAGCAGGGCGAGCCAGGGTTTCTGCTGCTCCACTCTAGGCTGCATCTATTTTTAAACAAGTTTAGCTGATTCCTTTTGTGTTTACATGCTATTTTTTTTTTTAAAAAGAAATAATACCCACACCCCCCTCACCTCCAAAGGGAACTCCCTTGTAACAAGGAAAAATGAAGTACTTGCCTGTTGGTGCTTTTAAAGGACAATGGTACAGTTTGAAGAAGTTAATTCATGGTAATTCAGACTTGGAGATGGAGAATGGGATCTTCTCTGCATAAAGGTACCCTGGTGGCATAGTGGGTACTCAGGAAGACCTGAGTTCCAATCTGACCCCAGACACTTACTAACTGTAACCCTGGGCAAGTCACTGAACCCTCTTTGCCTCAGTTTCCTCATCTATAAAAGGAGCTGGGGAAGGAAATGGGAAAACACTCCAGTATCCCTTGTCAAAGAAATCCCATAAGGGATCAACCAAGAATTGGACATGACTGAAAACAACTGAATTCTTATCGTCAATATTAATTATTCCATCCCTTCACTTTGTCGTTGAGGAAACCAAAGAGGCTGCAGAGAGATCTGCAGTAGATTACAATAGCAGGATCAGGGCTGGGTCTTCCAATTCCTGGATGTTATGTCTCTATGACACCCCATTGGTCTTCTCTTTCTGAGCCACTGTTATTACCAAATTATCAATACTTATTAATAATAATGATGATATCTAGCATTTATATAGTGTTTTAAGGCTTGCAAAACATTTTAAGAATATTATCTCATTTTTTCTCAAAACCACCCTGGGAGGAAAGAGCTAGTATTATCCCCATTTTCTAGATGAAGAAACTAAGGCAGGCTGAGGTAAAGTGACTTGTCAAAGGTCGCACAGCAAGTGACTGTCTGAGTCAAGACTGGAACTCATGCCTTCTTTAATTCAAGTCCATCATTCTCGCCATTGTGCCATCTTTTATTTGTAAATTTTTTTATGTGCTTTATTTTTATATCAAATTCATCTCCTCTTCTCACTTAGTGAGCCATCCCATCCAAAAACAAAAGATAAAACAAGAAGGAAAAAACAGTCAAAGCAATCAATACCACCCCCACCCACTCCACACACACACCATGAAAGGAGAAAGGTTCATTTTGTTCCAGTCCTTCTCTGGGTCCAAGCTACACTAATTTCCCTTAATAATATGGATTGCACATGCATAACCTATTATCTGAGTGCTTCTTGTCTCAGGGATGGGGGAGAGAGGGCAGGAAAAGGAGAGAAAGAATTTGGAACTCAAAACTTTAAAAGAACACAAATGTTAAAAAAAATTGTTTTGACATGTAGCAGGGGAAAATATATGTATACATACATATATATACATACATACATAAGAGGAGGACTGGAAAGGGGCATGGAATGAATGAAATTCTGAAATCCCCCAAAGACTGGAGTCCCAGGGGTAAGTCACTTGAAATGAATTCTGGGACTCAAGCATTCTTGAGGTCAAGGTGGTAAAGATTTATTATACTTTGCAGCAGGCAAGAGTTCTTAGGGAACCTGCGATTCAAAAAGGGTACAGGTAAAGTTTATATAGGATATTCTATAGTAAAACATGTGCCAAGTGTGATGACTGGGTGATTCAGGGTGTAATTAGGAAGTGGTTAAGAAGTGGTTAGTTCTTAAAGGAACATGCACTTTTGGTATCTACTTCAAAGGTATTTTACCCAGAGTTCATCTAGGGCCTACATGGAGGTGTGGTTTTAGGCCTAAAACGTCACTGTCAACTAACGATCAGGACTACCTAAGGAATACCAGGCTGCTCTCGTCAATGTGTTCTTAGACAAGAGAAATGTAAGGGAGTATATGTATGTCTAAGTCTAGGGTACATATGATTGGTCAGTGAGTAAAAAATGTTGCTGTGACCCAGTACACAGTCAGTTCAACCAGTACACAGCTGGTTCAAACTGATAAATTCTGTAGGTGCATCTGGTTACTGTAACAGGAAAGGAGATAACAGTTTTTGCTGGGGCAGGCTGTTCTTGGGCTGGGGAGAAATTGTCTGGGATGGTGTTTTGAGGCTAGGGGGAAATGTGATTTTAGAATTGGGGTCCAAGCACAGGCACCCAAGCAGACCATCTCTCTTTCTCTCTTCTCTCTCTCTCTCTCTCTCTCTCTCTCTCTCTCTCTCTCTCTCTCTCTCTCTCTCACACACACACACACACACACACACACACACACACACACACACACACACACACACACACCTTTTCTGCCTGTGGGAAAGCAAGCTCCAATACTCACTACTTGGGATCCATAGGATCATAGACTTAGAAGTTAAAGGGACCTTCAGAAGCCATCCAGTGCAACCCTCTCATTTTAGATTTTGGTTGTTGTTATCAGTGGTGTGATTTTCTGGGCAAAGATACAGAAGTGATTTCCCATTTCCTTTCTGGGAATTTTAGAGATGAGGAAACTCAGGCAACCAGGGAGAAGTGTCTTGCCCAGGGCCACACAGTTAGGAAGTGTCTGAAACCTGATTTGAACTCTGTTCTGAAGACTCCAGGCTTGGTGCTCTATTCCACTGGGCCACCTATGCCACCTAGCTGCTCCATCTTATATCCTGCTGAGGGATTAAGTGACTTGCCCAGAGTCACATAGCTATGGAGTGTGAAAGACAGGATCTGAAGTCATGTTTTCCTGAATCCCAGTGCCCTATCTGCCTCTCATAAAATTCACCTTTCTCCCTCTGCCACATTTCAGAATAAAGGGAATATACCTATGTAATATATACACCCATGTAGGGATATTTTACAACAAAAGTTGCAAAACCTTCATACACTTTGACCTAGATTCACATGAGTAATTTTTTTCTATCCCAAGCAGTTTATTAGAAAAAAAAATCAAAGACCTGTCTCCCCCCAAAAAATCAGAGTAACCCTATTTATAGTAGCAAAGAACTAAAAAGAAACCATGGGGCAGTTGGTGACACAGCAAATAGTGTGCTGACCCTAGAGTCAGGAAGACCCGACTCAAATCCAGCCTCACACACTTACTACTGTGTGACTCTGGGCAAGTCATTTCACCCTGTTTGCCTCAGGGTCCTCATCTATAAAAGGAGTTGGGAGAAGGAAATGGCATTCCTTGTCAAGTAAAACCCCACAAGGGGTTGCAAGGAGTTGAACGACAAATGATGGAAATGAGATGGGATAGGGAAAAAATAACACCTTTATTTCAATGTAATTGATTTCCTTTGTAATCTATTATTTCAAGTAGGGGTCTTACCAAATTGTCAAAGGAGTCCATTGGTACACAAAAGGTTAAAAGCCCACACTCTAATCCTAGTAGCCTTGAATGTCAAAGGATAGTATCTCCAGGTCCTGGCAGCTGTAAAACCCAGCCTTCCTTACGCAATGTTAATCAGTCATGTTTCTGCCTTACGCTGTGTATAGCACGAAACCAATCCTCTTCAACGATCGAACTAGCATTTATTGAACACCTATTATGTGCCAAACTTTGTGCTAAGCAAAGAGAATAAGAAAAAATAAAGCTGGCTCAGCCTTCAATGAATTTATATTGGGGGACAGCAAGGGTGGGGTCAGAGGAGGGGTTTTTCAACATACACACAGAGAAGGAAATACAATTTGAGGAGAGTGCCTATAGTAACACATAGACCAGAGGTTCTTAACCCAGGGGGTTGTGAACATTTTAAAACAATATTTTGATAGCTAACTGTATGTAATCTGAATACTTTGGTCTCATGTTTTGGGGCCAAAGGAGCTCCATTCACTCTTAGGGTTCCAGAACACCCTGAAGGGTTTGGGGTGTTTCTTCTCTATTGCTATCAGCTTGAGCTCCCATTGACTGTTCCCCCATGGTTGGCAACTTAGGACTGGTGCTTCATTCAACCAATTAATGTTGATTAGTTTTTACAAAAGGATTGGATTAAAAGATAGACAGAATAAATACACAAACATTCCCCCCAGCACCTCTGGGTTATACTCTGCTTTCCACCATGCCAGTCTAGGTAAGGTAGTAGGTTCAACTTAGGTTAGTTCCTACATGCAATCGGTTCCACCAAGTTTGTATCTGGGGGTTATGTTAATGCTGGGAGATTGCTTGCTTCCACCTTCACCGGGCTGGGGTCCCAACGGTCACTCCTTGTACCTCAAGGCATCAAAGCTATGCTCTCAGCAAAACCAAACTTTGGAATGAAGGGATGGTGAGCAGTCCTCCAGACCATTCAAATTCGTGGTGTGATAGGCTCCATTCCCTTTACTGGTCCCTAAGCTCCCCCAAGAGCACTGAGGATAAAGCTCACAGACCTTTTTGAATGACTCCATAGTCAAAGAATTTCCTTTTTATCAGGTTTCTTGTTGAGTCATTTCAGTGGTGTCTGACTCGTTGTGACACCATTTTGGGGTTTTCGTGGCAAAAATACTGGAGTGATTTGCTGTTTCCTTCTCAAGTTCGTTTCACAGTTGTGGAAACAAGCAGAGTTAAGTGACTTGCCCAGGGTCACTGAGCTAGCAAGCATCTGAGGACTCATTTGAATTCAGGATGATGAGACTTCTTGATTCCAAACCCAGTGCTCTATCCACTATACCACCTACCTGCCCTATCACATGGTCAGTTTATCAGAATCATTCACAGAAGATCTACACATATCCAATCTGTCCAAGATGCTTTCTTTACGTGTCATCATGATTCTCCTAGAAGTAAGCTCTACTTATGGAGAGACATCATCCCAGATGCTCTGAACATGTCCCAGACCCTGATTGCATGTTTTTCCATATCACTGGTTTCCTTTGAAATCCTTTATATTCCATTTTGTGTATTTAAAAATACAATTCAAAGAAGGGGTATACAGGCTTTACCAAACTGCCAAAGGAGTCCAGGATTCAAAAAAGATTAAAAATCTTCAACGTAAACCATGATCATTTGAGGAGGGCGATGGAGGGGTATGAATAGCTAGGGAGGTTGGGAACAGCTGCTTGTAGGGAGAGGCAGGGAAACTCAGTCTTGGAGGACTCCAGGGATTCTCAGAGAGAGAAGGGAGAAGGGAGCATATGCCAGGCATGTGTTTTCCTTTGTAATACTTACTTGACCCATTTTTTTTCACTATAGTCTTCTTCTAGTGCCCCGCTGCTGTGTGGAGGTGACCATGGGTCTCTGGAAGGTCATCCTAATGGAACCTCAGATCTGATTAGTCCCTTTCATCTGGAAAGACTCCAAATATGGAGCATGGCTGTCAGTTGCCCAAGGACAGTCTACCTGAGTTTGGGAGGGCACAATGCTGCAAGGTTGGCCAATAAGAAATGGAATCTAAATCATGATGACAGCTCTGGAGAGGTTGCTATGGGAACCCATAAACGGACAATCTTCGCAGGTCCTTGCAGTATATATTGAAGGAAGCACCCCCATTTTATCAATAGGGAAACTGAGAGCTAGGGAGAGATACTAAGCATTTATTATTGTTGTGAGAGGCTGCCAGCAGCTGCTCCAAACCCAGTCCTCAAGATGGCATCAATGACTGACCAGGAACTAGCAATGGAGAAAAAAGTCAACTTTATTTAGTTAATGAGGATACAGTTGGCAGTACAGATCAAGAAAATGTGTTGATTGTGGCAGGAAGTGCCTAATTTCCCCTTGACTCCCTATTTCTCATGGAGATGCCATCAGAATGAGACTGCTGAGCCAGTGCATATCGTCACTGGGCATCTCTTTTCATGTTGTTTGGCCTCTAGGTACCATATCACCAGTGCAAAGATTTTACATTATGCTTGAAACAAAAACACCATTGCGTTCTAGCTGCCTACTGTCTAATGGCATTCCCTAGGTGCCACATCAGTTGATCAACAAGCGTTTATTCAGTAATGCAAAGACAAAAACAGTTTGTCATCTCAAGGAGCTCACAGTCTATTTAACTGTGATGTTTAACAAGTTGGAGAGACATAATTTCTGGGTACTTAGTCATTTTATTAATAAGGCTAGCCTGTTACTAAAGAAGACATCATTGGTACTCTCAAATTCCCCAAACCCTCCATGGCAGTGGTCTCATAGTTAATATGCCCTTGGAAGAGCAGGTGGCAATCAACTCTGATTGGTTAACAATAATAGTCCTGACACAGCGGAGTTTTCCTATTTTTTACTTTTGATAAAATCTAGTTTAACTTTAATTTTATCTGAGATCGTAATTCACTGATTTTTTTTTTTTACATTTTACATTCTATTCCTGCTCCTATTTTATCTTTGTATCTTTCATTTTTATCTTCTAAAAGCAACACATAGCTGAATCCAAATTTTTAATCAGCTATTCGTTTCTATTTTGTGGGTAAATTGGTCCCATTGACATTCTAAACTACAAACACTTGTGTATTTTGCTCCTTCCTATTTTTCCTCCCTATCCTTCTCATTTTATTCACCCTATTCCTCCTCAGTTCTCTCTGCTTTCGAGAACTGTTGAAGTGTAGAAAGGATAATTTTGATTATTTTAAATTAAAATTTTCTTGTATAAATAAAACTTAACATAACTAAGAACAGAAAGAATGTAGAAAACTAGGGAAAAAAACTTTCACAGACAGTCTTTCAGATAGGATGTGATTGGGTTGGAATATTGCTGTGGTGTAGGAAATGATGAGCTGGTTGATTTAGAAAAACATAGAAATACTTGGATTTAGGGAAGATACTATAGTACAGTCTTACATACATGTGTATGCATGAATATGTTATTATATGTGTATGTTTAAACATACACATGTGTGTGTATATATACACATATATTTACATATATATGTAATCTCCATGCTTAATTCTAGCCTTCTTTAGGGTGGAGAGTGTAAAGGCAAGCAACCTGGCACACATCCAGGATGGCCTACTAGTACAGGTTCCTAGATCTGCTTTTCTAAAATGAAAGCAATTCTTGAGGGGCCAAAAATTTTCTTTAATCACATACACCAACAGAGAAAATGCAAGCAGAAAAATAAAGACCAACATACAGGGCTTCTAACTGACCATAAGCAATACATACATCACAGATCAACAGTCAGATCCAACTGTCTGACCACATAGTTACCAGAGAGAGATATACCAACATCTGAGTTTTCAAAGAGGGGGTAGGCTCCTTAAAGGCTACCCAGAGTCTCATCTCATCCCCAACCTTCTTCCAAAGAGTAAACCCCAAAGCAATACCTCACCTCAGACTACATATATAGACTTTTCAGAGCCAGAAGGCATCACAACTCCAGTACTTCAATGCCTAATTAACAAAAGGTATGAAAGCCTTCAAGCCAGCAAACCTCTCCATAAGCAAACTTCCCTTAGTGGGCTCCAGCAGAGACCTATTAATGGGCAAGGGAAGATCTTTAATTATCATTATAGGGGGGATGGGGAGAAAGAAAGGGGAAAAGTGAAGTATAAAGTACACAGCAGAAAAAACCAACAACCAAGCAAAGAAAAGCTAGGCAGCTTTGAAAACAACGGGTAGTATTTATTATATAGGCTTTCTTGAAATGGGAATTTATATATAAGGTCTACTATGCCCATAGCAATGTTTTTTGTTTTCCTTTCTCATCTTGTATTTATTTTTTTTGGTGAGACAATTGGGGTTAAGTGACTTGCCCAGGGTCACACAGCTAATGAGTGTCACCTGACCATTTTTTTATATTGGAGGCTATGAGTAAAAAGAAAGAACACCAAAACCATAAAAGAACACAACACAAACAGCAACAAAAACAATCACAAATGCTGAAGTCCCCTTCTGAGTAACCGGATGGGGGATAGCCTTTGCTTCCTTTCAAGGTCTGCTCCACCTGAAAAGAGAACACATTTAACTTTGGGGAATCTGCCTACCCATGATTTGGTGGTGGGAGTAATACAGGAAGAACTTCGGGCTACCACATGGCACCAAGTGCATAGAGTGCCCAGGTTGAAGTCAGGAACTCATCTTCCTTAGTTCAAATATGGTCTCAGACACTTCCTAGCTGGGTGACCTTGGGAAAAATCTCTTCACCCTGTTTGCCTCAGTTTCTTCATCTGTAAAATGAGCTGGAGAAAGAAGTGGCAAACCACTCCAGGATCTTTGTCAAGAAAACCCCCAAAAGGGTCACAAATATTTGACTGAAAATGACGGAACAAGAAAAAAACAAAGAACCTTGTACTGGGAGTCTAGAGAATTGCATTCAAGTCTTGGTTCTGCCTAACTGACTTTATGTCCATATTTAAGACATCTATCCTCCCTGAGCCTCAGTGGCCATATCTATCAAATGAGGACAGTGTAAGCTCAACAAGGCCCAGCAATGTGACTATGAAAATGAAAGGCTATAGGATCTTCTAATGAAGTCGAGTACACTAACAGGTCCTGGGAAGTGACCATCCCAGTGCCCACTGTGAGTTGGTACCCAGTGGGTGTACACTGTTCAGTTCTGGGGACCAGGACACTCCTTCTCTCTCTTTCTCTCTCTGTCTCTCTCTCTGTTCTGTGCTACCTCTCATAATTCCACTGTTTAATTAAAAGTTTCCGTTGAAAGTGATCTTCCTTGGGGTAGACCGAAAAGGAGTGGGGGACGGTGTACAAACATGCTAGGGTCCAGGTTAGGGTGGTAGCTGTGGAATCAAGGAAGAAACCTTTGAAATCTCCCAAATCCCAAAGATCATGGGAAGTGCCAGTCTCATGGTGACCCATGATGGTCAGGGCCCAGCTGGAACATGCAGGTCAGATCAGGGGTAGACCTCCAGATAATAGTTTCAGATGACCATGAGTCTGAGGTCAGAGGAGCAGGAGGGATGCTGTGCGGAGGTGAAGGCTTCCTGAGCCCATTCAGTCTCTCTCTCTCTCTCTCTCTCTCTCTCTCTCTCTCTCTCTCTCTCTCTCTCTCTCTCTCTCTCTCTCTCTCTCACACTCTCTTACTCTCTCTCTCTCTCTCTCTCTCTCTCTCTCTCTCTCTCTCTCTCTCTCTCTCACACACACACACACACACACACACACACACACATACACACACCAGGGAAGACTCACCGGCACATTCCATGGCTTCACCCAGCTCCCATACCAATTTTTAAAGCATGGGGCAGATGACCATCTTCGAGCTTCTTCTGCCAGCTTGTCCCAGCGCCATCGACTTCCACCCCCTACATCACCAGTTGGGTCAGCTGGGTCCAGGATCACTGGCCTAAAGGGGAGGGCAGAATGAAAAAATTCCTCCCATATCACCAAAGCCAAGAAGATAATTGCTCCAGGCATAACCCTCTCCACATCCTTCAAGAAATTTAGACTGCAGTATTATCAAGAGTTGACATTGCCTTAAAGCTCTCTACTGCCAAAGCCTTTGCTTTCAGGGTCACGATTATTCTTCTAACAGGTCCTGTAAGGTGTACCACAGAGAAGGACCAAGACCCATAGGAAAATCTTGACCATAGTCATATAGCTAATGAGTAGGGAGGGATCAGGGACCAGGACATAGACCACTGGGGACCAATATCACTGAAAGACTAAATTTCCATATGGGAAGTGGTTAAGGGGAGAGGCAGATCACACGTTAATTATTGCATAGTATCTTATTCATGCATATGGCCTAAATCCTTGATAATCATTTAAGTCCCCAGAGGGACTCAGGGCAGAAAGGTTCAGAGCATCAGAGCCATCAGCTTAGAGTATTTGCTGATTTCCAGGGTGGGGTGGATCCTATCTCTGATACCTGGGTTTTTTCAGCTGTGATTTCAGGTACTCTCCAATGGTCACATCCTGAAAGTCATAGTTGATGGTCCAGTAAACTTTAAGCTTTTGGTAGTGTTCAATCAAATACAAGACTGTCCGGAAGCCCTGTGCTGTGTTGAAATCAGTTTCCTGGCTCCCATGCTCCCAGGCATAGACAGTCAGGAGCTCTAAGGCATACTGAGGGGGAAATGTCTCCCTTTCGACCTTTCAATGAGAAGGAAGAAGAAATAATTGAGAATGATCCTGAACAATGACTCTGGCATTCCTCCTTTTTCTCTCTTCTGACTCCCCCGTCCCAGACTTTTCTGTCACAATCATATATGCCCACATGCCTCCCCTAATAGAATCTAAGCTATTTGAGTGTAGGAATTGTTTTCATTTCTTGAGTTTGCATTCCCAGGGGCACATAGTAGATACCCTCTAAATTCATTTGATTAATACAATGAAATACAATTCATATATACATGATGTTGCATCCTCTCCTGAGTCACAGGGAAGGTCAGAAGCCATCTAAGTCTAGCCCCCTCATTTTCGAGCTGAGCAACAGGCTAGGTGACTTGCTTAAGATCACACAGCTAGTGAGTGGCAGGGCCATTTGAGTATCCATTCTTCTCTCATGAACATCCATTCTCCTCTCATTTTCCTCAGGTGTTTACCTCCAGAGTAACCAAAGAAGACTCCTACCATTCTGTACCAGTGTTTCACCAATCGGATTAGACTTTTGAGCTTGGTGCAGCGCTGTTTGAGAAAGAACTTCTGGAGCTCTGTGAAGCAGGTGGAGAATTCTCCCCCAGTCCAGGATTCCTTTATAAGATTGATGTAGACCTGGGGGTCAGGTCTGAAGCCTTTGTGCACCTGGCCTGTGGGGGGAAAACCAACTCAATTCAACTCATGTTTAATTAGCACCAGCTCTGATCTGCACCCCATGACTAGGAAAGTAGGGGTGGGATGCTGGGGGTAGAGACAGGGACAAGAGGCAGGCCCTGCCCACCAGGAGTTTGTATGTAGAAAAAAACAACCAGACACATGAAAGAGCTGACAATACAGGGCCCAGAGAGTAAGTGCTAGAGGAACTCAGGGGAGAAAGGTCACTGTGCTGAGTGCATCAGTGGAGGCTTCCTAGAGGAGTAGGATCTAACCTGGGCCTTGAAGGATGGATAGAATTTGCATAAATGGAGTGGAAAGAAGCCATGTCCAAAGGGGAACATAACTGGAGCATGAGCCTTTAGATGGGAATCATTAAGGATCAGTGAGGAGGCCAACCCAATTGGAACAGGAGAGGAACATTGGAAAAGAGTCAGAGGGAAAGGAAGAGAAAATTGGTGCCCTGGCTGTTGTTCTGAGGTAACTAGCTGAGGGTCTGGGCACCTGCTGTTTGCTTGTCTGTTTTATAATCTTATGTGTCTGAGAATTTATTGTGGATCACACTCAGTTGTGGCCACAGGTCATAAGATTTTAGAACTGGAAGTTGCTTGAGAGATCATCTAGTCAGGGGATTGTAAACCCAGTGTCTGTAAAAGTTAAAAAAACATTTTAAAAGAAGTATTTCAATCTAATTTGTTTTCTATTAATCCTACATATTTTATTTTACTTATTTAAAAACATGATTCTGAGAAGGGATCCATAAGCTTCACTACACATTCTCAATTTGTGATTACTTCTTGTTCATCTTGTCTAAAGTTTTTTTGTACGTAGTTGCTTGAATGTTGTTGTCCTCATTACACTATGAGCTTCCTGAGAGCTGGGACTGTCTTTTACTTTTCTTTACATCCTCAGTGGTTAATACTGTACCTGGCTCATAGTAGGTGCTTAACAAATGTTTACTGATTAACTGACTGACCAGACTGATAAAAGGATCCAGGACACACAAAACAAACAAAAGGGAAACATTTATGTGCCAAACATTTTACAAAAGTTACCTCATGTGAACCTTATAACAACCCTAGGGAGTAGGTGCTATTTTACAGAGGAGTAAATTGAGGCCAATGGAAGTTAGGTGACTTGCCAGGGTCACACAGCTGGCAAATATCTGAGGCTGCATTTGAACTCAGGTCTTTCTAACTCCAGGCTCAGTACTCTATCCACCATAACAGCCAGCTGCCTGTCAAGAACCCTTAATTTAGGTCACCTCGCCAGAGCCAGAGAAAGGCAGTGACTTGCCTGAAGTCACAGTAAATGAACTCAGAGTTGGGATTTTTTCTGATGCTGAATCCAGGAATCTTTTCTCAATGCCACGCTTCCCTTGCCTATCCGCACCACCCAAGAGGTAGGAACTCTATAACCCCTGAGTTTGTGGGTCAAGCAGGGAAGTTTCACCGTTGGAAATCAGCTGAGGCTGAGAGAAGCGGCCTGGGCAGGGTCTGTTTTTCTACCCAGAAGCCAGGTTGGGGGCTTCTTACCTAAAACATCAAAGGCCGGGAGCACATCAAAGTCCACCCACTCCCTGATCATTTTCGACCTCATCCTGAAGCTGAGCACTCGAGGGTTATCCCATCTGCTGACCTCAAATTTTACTGTAAACATTCTGTTTTGGTCACGTTCACATTCCTCCAACCGTTTCTTGATTTCCCAAATGAACTCTCCTCGGCGGTTTATCTGGTCCCGATAACTTTTGAGATCGCTGAGAAATACTACCAGGTCTGCATCAGAGCAGCCTCTCAGGGCTGTGCCTTTGCCAGATGAACCTCCCTGAACAGAGCAGAAACTGAGCAGTGAGATTATCTCTACAGGAAGACCCTTTGTCCAGAAGAAAAGAGGAGGGGTCGTGGAAAACCAGCTGCCCCCTCCCAGGACATCCCTCTGCTCATCCCCAGGTTCCAAACCTGTCTTTTAAGGACCTTCCCCCCCGCCCCCCCCCCCCCCACTCCCCAGGATCGCCTCCCCGTCTGGGGATTCTCTCTATCCTGAGCCTTCTCTCCCTGCCCAGATGTTCAGATCAACAGGTAAAGAAATCAGGCCCAGGCTCACCTTTACAACCTTGGTTACCCGAACTGACTTCCAGGTATCTCGGAAACACCTGTCCTTTAGGAAGGAAGAGATGGTGTCGATGGCACTTCGCACCTCTGTTCGGAAAGTGGTATCAGGCAAGAGATTCACCTCAATGTATCTGTCCAGGTCCCTGGGTTGAGTCTTCCAGAGAGTCATGGTGTCCATAGCCTGCACTGAGAGAGTTAGGAAAGCGAGATTTCAATGCCCAGCTGGCTGAGAGCGGAGCTGTCCCTCGTCTCTCCGTTTATTCAGTCAGCCTCAGGACACTGCTCGCTAAGAAAGCTCCGCTTCCTGAGTCAGTTTCGTTTTCCCGAGGATGACAATGCCGGGTTTCTGCTGCTCCATTCTAGACTGCATCTTTTTTTTTGTGTTAGCATGCTAGTTTTTTGTTTTTTGTTTTTAAAGAAATCATTCCACCCCCCTCCCAACCCCCTCTCCTCCAAATGGTGCTCTCTTGGAACAAGCGAAAATGAAGTACCTTTGCCCGTTGGTGCTGTTTAAAAGACAGTGATACAGTTTGAAGAGGTTAATTCATGGGTGTACAGAGTTGGAGATGGAGAATGTGATCTCCTCTGCATAGAGGTATCCCGGTGGCACAGTGGGTACTCAGAAAGACCTGAGTTCCAATCTGGCCTGACACTAACTGTAACCCTGGGCAAGTCACTGTTTGCCTCAGTTTCCTTATCTGTAAATTAAGGATACTAATAGCAACTGCCTTAAAGGATTGTTATAAGGCTCTAATGAAATATTTCTTAAATAGTGCTTAGCACAGTGATTGGCACAGAGTATGTTTATTTGGCCTGCCCAGGCTGCCTGCAGACATCAGAGTTCAGCCTCCCACAAGCATAGCCTCCAGGAACTGATGCCCAAGAGGGTAGGCACTGACCAGCACCAGGTAGAGCTAAGCTGCTTTTAGAGAAAACAGAGCCTTTTCAATGTGATGCAGATGATAGAAAAGCCAGTGATGGTTATTGAGAACTGCTTATGAGGTATCTCTACCCCCTTCCGGCGGAGAGGTGGAATAATGTAGATTTTCTCCACATGGTCAGAAAGTTGGGTTGGTCTTTTTAAATGGTTGTTTTTGCTTGATAGTTTTGGGGGTTTTTTGGTTACAAAAGAGGGTTCCATCTGGAGGTAAGAGGGGTTATTATTTCCAAAAAGACTAGAATTCAGCCCAGGGTCCAGCCTATGTCAGGAAAATGAAACTGACTCAAGAAGTCAAGCTCTCTTACCGAGGAGAGTCTTGCCTAGGGTGGAGCGAAGAGAGGAACCAAAGGGACAGCGCTGCTCTCAGCCAGCTGGACATTGGAGCTCAAGTCAAATCAAATTGATGAGCATTTATTAAACACCTACTATGAGCCAGGCTTTGCTAAGTGTTGGGGATACAAAGAAAGGCAAAAGACAGTCCCTGTAGGGATGACAACAACAAACAACCATACAAATAAGATATAGACAGGATAAATTGGAGATAGTCAATAGAGAAAAGGCACTAGCATGAAGAAGGATTGTTGAGGATGGGATTTTAACTGGAAGCTGAAGGAAGTCCAGGAAGCAAGAGGTGAGATGAGGAGGGAGAACATGCCAGTCATGGGATATCTTATGTGATGAACAGTAAGTGAAGTCAGTTCACTGTAGGGAAAATCTTCCTAACAATTAAGGGTTGTGTCAAAGTGGAATTGTCTCCAGAGCTATGGGCTCCCCAGCTCCAGCCCTTTCCAAGCCAGAGCTGGGTGATCACTGGGTCACCATGATTCCTGGAGGAAATAACCTCTGTGGTCTCTTCCAGTTTGTATTTCATCTCTTGTTATTTCCCATCATTCTCAATGACTTCTTCCTTCTTAGTGCAAGGAGAAAATGGATTCACTCCCTCCTCAGTATGCTCTGGAGCTCCTGACTGTCTATGCCTGGGAGCACTGGAGCCAGGAAACTAATTTCCCCACAGTTCAGGGATTCCAGGCAGTCCTGTACCTGATACAGAAGAACCAAGAGCTCTTGATCTACTGGACCAGCAACTATGACATTGATAATGAGAACACTGCAAATCACCTTTGTTGCCAGCTTCAGAAACACAGGTTCCAGAAGGGTGCCTCTCACCCTGAGGGTCAACAAAACTTCTAAAGTGGTGGCTCCAGTCTCCTGCATTTCTATCAACAAAAACTGTTAATCAAGCCCTGGTCTGTAACTTTTGCTGATTTCTGAGGTATAAAATGCTCCCACAGACAATTTAACTCCAAGGAGCCCATTGGAATGATATCTAGTCTACCTAGGGCTATTTGCTTTTTTTTCTGGAAATCTTGTCTTCCAATTTAGATTGTACCTCAGCGATTGGGAAGAAAGTACTGGGCTCAGACTCAGGGGACCAGGACTGATGGATATAACTTGACATGTTTGGGTCTAGGACAAGCAACATGAAACAGGCAGTGGAGGGGAGACCCTAGTAAGGTGTGTGGTATGCTTCTAGGAAGGTACCATTGTGAGGACAGAGTTGGGGTTCAGCTGCTGGGAGTGGGGCAGAAGGAGCACCACAGGATTCTCAATCTTGAACTGAAAGGCACATTACATGCTATCAAGTCAAACTATTTCATTTTACATATGGGGAAACTGAGGCTCAGAGATCTAAAGAGATTTACTCACACTTCATATCTGAAGCACATCTCAAACTCAGGCATTTCCAAGAGCCAAGCTCCCTCTCCCATCTTATTTGATGCTAAGCTCAGCTGTTTCTTCCATTGCCAAAGTATTGACCACACTGCTGTCTAGTTTTCCACACCTCACTGACAAAACTTCAGTCTCCCTGTTTTAGTTACAGGGACTCCCTGGGATTTAGTTCCAGCTCCACTATTCCCTCCCTCCCTGGGCCTTGGCTTCTATCTGTGTAATACAGAAGTGGTACCACCTGCCTTACCTGTGTCAAAGGGCTTGTTGTTAGGATTCGATGTGATGCTGCATGCTGAAGCTCTGCAACTAATTATAGTGAGCTATGGAGCAGTCAGCTCTTAATATGATTATAATAGTCTGAGAGAGACAGTGTGGCTTAGTGGATAGAAAGTGAGCCCTCCAGTCCTGCCTTTGACATATCCTGGTTGTGGGCCACTGAGCAGGTCAATGCTGTGGGCAGCTCTAAGACAAGGGCTTTTTTCCTGAGGCCTGGGAGCTTGTGTGTGTGTGTGTGTGTGAACACAGGTTTTGAATCAGTTTCAAAATATTCTCTTCTTTTAGTCATGTTTTATTGCTGAAAAGGAATGGCTCTGTATTATAATCTTGGCTTCTTAGGGTTCAGTGTGTAACTATGAGGTACAGGTGAACATATTCTGATTTGGAAAAAGGATGTATTTGGCAAATTGGCTGGGAGGCCCATTCCCATTTTCTTGACAGGCTGGTCAGATGTTCTGAAGGAGGTGTGGCAAGCCTGTGCCAAGCCTCCAATTAGATTAAGGAATTCTTGAACGTCTAACTACCCATCTCAGTTGAGGTCCAGTTTCTTCATCATTTGGTCCAGAACATCAAGGTCCTTCTGGTTCTGTGTGAAGGGAGCCAGCTCTATATTCATGAAGGTCAGAACTCAGTCCTGGAGAGAGTGTTTGGGGAGTAAGTTATCTCTTGGCCAGCATCCTTCTGGAAAACAGCTGTCATGGACTCAGTGCATCTCTCTGTTCAGTGGCCATTGTGGAGGGAAGAAGAGAATCTGGAAGTAAAGCCTCTCTAGAGAGCAGTGTCGGAGGACAAGCAAATGCTACCTCAAGTTATTCATAAAACTTCATGAAGATGTTTAGGACATCCTGTATTTTTAATAACTTTAATTCAATAGAATGTTTTATGCATTTAAAAAATACTCTTCTGAGAAAGGGTCTATAATCCTTCACCAGGCTCCCAGAGGAGTCCAGGACACAGAGAACATTAAGAACTCCAGTCTTAAGACTCTTAAGTCTCAGAGGTGGTGCTGACCTGCATTGGTAGAGAGAATTTTCTCACCTGGGAGTTCCCTTTATCAGTAAAATCAGAGGTTCAGTCTTTATCCCTGTAATAGTCTCAGGATATAAATATTATATCTCTTGGATATAAACTTGTGTAGGGGGTGGAGGGTGGAGTGAGTAGCCATGCTATAAAAGCCAGGGAAGCATTCCTATTAGTTATTCTCCTGCCTTAAGTGCTTGATTCATCAGGGTAGGGCCCACCCAGTTCACCTCCCAATCAAACACAATCACTAAACATTAATTAAGCTCCTACTGTGTGCCAGGCACTTCTGGGAGCTTGTGTGGTGTGTGTGTGTGTGTGTGTGTGTGTGTGTGTGTGTGTGAGATAAACCCAGGAAGGGCCCCTCATGGGTTCACTTATGCACAGCATCCCTCCTGCTCCTCTGGCCCCAGACTCACGATCATCTGAGGCTGGAATCTGGAGGTCTACTCCTGACCTGATCTGCATGTTCCAGCTGTGTCCTGACCATCACAGACCACCATGGCACTTCCCATGATCTTTGGGATTTGCAAGAGATCAAAGGTGCCCTGATTCCACACCTGCCACCCTAAACTGAAACCAATATTGTGACACTCCTCCCCCACCCCTTTCTGTTCCACCCCAAGGAAGACCACTTTCAATAGAACCTTTTAATTAAGCAGTGGAGTCCTGAGATGTGTCACAGAGCAGAGAGAGAGACACACACAGAAAGAGAGAGACAGAGACAAAGAAGAGACAGACAAACAAAGACAGAGACAGAGAGACAAAGAGAGACAGAAAGAGGAGAGAGAGAGAGAGAGAGAGAGAGAAAGAGAGAGAGACAGAGAGAGGAGTCATCCCCCAGAACTGAACAGTGTATTCCTATTGGGTATCAGCTCCCACAGTGGGCACTGAGGTGGTCACTTCCCAGGACCTGTTAGTGACCCTGGTTTTATTAGAAGATCCCATAGCCTTTTGTTTTGGTTTTTCATAGTCACACAGCTGGGCCCTGTTGAGCTTATACTATCCCCATCTGATAGATATGGCACCTGAGGCTCAGGGAGGACAAATGTCTTGAGTTAAGGCCATGTGGCCAGTCAGTGGGAGAAGTGGGACCAAAATTCTGATCTCTATACTCCCAGCCTGGGTATTCTCCACCTGACTTCTCCAACCCATTTCCAGAGCCCAAAGGGACAAGTGATCAGTGAGTCCCATTCATCCCTCCCCATGCTTCCCTATCAAGAGAAGGTAGCCTCTCTAATGAAAATATGCTTATCTTAGGGTTTCAGGTGGAGCAGACCCTTGAACCTCATGAATGAGCCAAAGCTACAGGCAGAACATATCCTACATTAGAACATATTACCTATCAGATTTGTGGATAGGAGGACTTAAGAATAAACATGATGTAGAGAACATTGTGAGATATAAAATGGAAAATTTTGATTACATTAAATTTAAAATGTTTTTGTACAAGTAAAACTAATGCAGCCAAGATTAGAAGGAAATAATAAAATTGGAGGAAAGCTTTTATAGACAGTTTCTTGGATATAATGATCTCATATCTCAATACACAGAGAACTTGGTCAAATTTATATGAGTATGAGTCATTATCCAATTGATAAATGGTCCAAGGATATGAACAGGCAGTTTTTGGAAGAATAAATCAAAGCTACATGTAGTCATATAAAAATGCTCAAAATGATTATTGATTAGAGAAATGCAAATTAAAGCAACTTTGGGATACTATCTAACACCACTGAGAATGGCAAAAATGATAGAATGGGAAGTGATAAATGTTGGAAGAGATGTATGTAGAAAAATTGGGACACTAATATGTGGTTGGTAGAACTGTGAACTGATTCAGCCATTTTTTTAGAACAATCTAAAATCATGCTCAAAGACTTATAAAGCTGCATATACCCTTTGACCCAGCAATAGCTCTATTAGGTCTGTTTCTCAAGGTGATCAGGGAAAAAGGAAAAGAATATATATATTCTAAAATATTTATAGCATCTCTCTTTGTGGTAGCAAAGAACCAGAAATTGAGGAGATGCCCGCCGTTTGGAGAATAAGTTGTGATATATAATTATGATGGACTACTACTGTGTTATAAGAAATGATGAGCAAGCTGATTTTAGATTAACATGCAAAGACTTGTATGAGATAATGCAGAGTGAAATGAACAAAACCAAGAGAACACTGTATACAGTAACAGTAATATTGTTCAAAGAGTAATTGTGAATGACTAAGCTATTCTGAATAATATGAATATTCAAATAAACTACAAAGGACCTATGCAGGAAGATGCTATTCACCTCCCGAGAAGAAATATGACTGATATATGGACATATGTATTGTATGGTTCCACATATGTAGATATATATACGTGTGTGTGTGTATGTGTATCTGTGACAAATACTAGTCTTCTCTAGTGTGGGGTTGGGAGGGAGTGAGGGAGATAGCTCAGAATTCAAAATGTAACATGAATAAATAATTCATTTCCTACCTAGATCTATGAAAAGTGTATAATCTTTCTCTTCTAGATTTTTTCCTGTGGTATGATCTTTAGTATTAAAGTCAGGTATCGATTTTGGATATATTATGCATTATGGCATAAGATGTTGCTCTAAGCCCAATTTCTGACAGACTGTTATCCATGTGCTCCAGTAGTCTTTGTCAAACAAGGAATTCTTTCACAAATGATGTGTTTTCTGGTTTATAGAGAACTACTGAATTCCATTGTTTTTGAGTCATCCTTGTCTCATCCATTCCATCATCTGCTTCTGTTTTTTAACCAATACTACCTTGTTTTGATGACTACTGTTTTATAATATAGTTTGAGGTCAGTAAGTCCCATAACCCTTCATCTCTCATTATTTTCCTTGATATTCTAAATCTTTTGTTTCTCCCAGTGAATTTTATTATTTTATCAAATTCTGTGAAGTATCCCTTTGATAGTTCAATTGGAATAGAATTAAAAAATGTATATTAACTTCGGTAGTACAATTTTTTTTTTTGGCATGACCTAGCCATGAGCAGGTAACAGTCCTCTAACTTTTAAAGTTGTTCTTTGAGAGGATTCTGAGAAGGTGGCAGAGTAGGTCAGAAAATTCTAAGCTCTCAAGATTTCCCCCCACAAAAGAGTATATAGTACCTAAGGGTGAACAAGATGTAGGTGGAGATAAATAAGAATGAGGCACAACCGGCATCTTCCTGGGACAATTTGAGACAATTGGAAGAAAATCCCAGGACAAGGTTTGGTCCCTGGGAAGACTAGACACCTCCAGGCTAGGGTCAATTTTAAAAACAAACCTCAAGCCACTTAAACAACAAGCTGCAAGCCCTGGCGTTAGTTGACTTGAGAGCCTGCCTTGGCCCCAATCACAGGAACTTTCACCCCCAGGATAGTGAAAGAAGTTGGGCATTTGAGCCAGGGAAGATTGAGGGAGCCTCTGCTGATAAGGAATGCCAGACCCAGCTGTGCTGTGAAGAGCAGTAGGGCGAGGAGGATCCAATACATGTCAGTGAGTGCAGAAGCACTGGAGCAAAAAGCCCCTGGCTGTGGGCTCTTACAGGAGGCTGGAGGTTTGACTTTGGTTCCAGGCAGGAGGAGAGAACTGAAGATCTGGGGCAAGCGGCACAATTTCCCATACCCCAGGCCTAGAGGTGATTACAAAAATTAGGCTAGTACCATAAAAATGCACAGGCAAAGGAGAAAGATCCAACCATAGAAAGCTATTATGGAATAGAAATGACCAGGGTTCATCTTCAGAGGAGGATAGTGAAGTAAAGAAATCCCCAGAGTAGCATAATAGTCACCTGCCCAAAAAGAATTCTTAGAAGATCTTTAAAAAGAGTTTCAAAACCAAATGACAGAGATGGAGGAAAAACTAAAGAAAAAAATAAAAATAATCCAAGAAAAACAAGAAGGTTATGAAAGGAAAGTCAACCAATTAGAAAAGGAAATCCAGAACCTTAAGGAAGAAAATGAAAATTAGAACTGGGCAGTGAAATTGAATTGAAGCCAATGAAATTTATATCAAGAAATCATAAAACATGAATAATGAAAAAAATAGAAAAGAAAGTAAAATATCTTATAAGTAAAACAACAGATTTGGATTCTAGATCAAGAAGAGAAAATATAAAAATAATTGCACTAACTATAAGATATGATTCAAAAAAGAATCTTGATACAATAATGCAAGAAATAATTCAAGAAAATGGTCCTACAGCATTAGAATAAGGGGGAAAAGTAGAAATAGAAAAAAATTCATCAATCACCACTTAAAAGACATCCTATGAGGAAAACTCATAGGAATATCATAGTCAAATTCCAAAACCCCCAGCTCAAGGATAAAATATTAAAAGCATCAAGATTAAAATAATTTAAATATAGTGGTACCACACTTAGGCTCACACAAGACCTAGCAGCAGAGATATTAAAGGACCACAGGTCTTGGAGCGTAATATATTGAAGAGTAAAAGAGCTGGGACTCTGGCAGAAATAATATACCCTGCAGGGTTAAGAATTATCCTGAATGAATAAAAATGGACATTTGATAAATGCTCAGACTTTTAAAAAAATCCTGATCTTAATAGAAGATTTGACATACAAGAACCAAGAGAAATATAAGGTACATACCAAAGACTGATTATAAGGAATTCATAAGGACAGATAGTTTAATTTTTATTATATATGCATATATATGTATGCTTGAATATGTATGAATATATATATGTATGTATGAATATGTATATGTGTAATGTAAAACGCATGTCTAAGATTCTTATTAATAATTGGGTAGCTCATAAGTAATATGGGGGAAAACTTGAGTAGGATATGAATTTAAAAAGTAAAATCATTTAGGAAGAGCTAACAAAAGTATTTTATACAAATGAGGTACAAGAGGAAGAATTGATACAGAGAAATTAGATGGGGGGGAGGGTTGATATTTCTTGGTAACCTACTTTCATTGGGAATGGGTTTAAGAGGGAAATATATATATTTATACATACACACCCACATATATACATATATATGTATATGTATGTATGTATAGAAGAGTACAAAAGTCTTTTAAATTCAGAAGAAATAAAATGGTAGAGGCATAGGGAGGGGGGAGAGGACAAGAGAGGGATCTTTTGAGGGGAGGGGAAGGGAATAGGTAAAAGGAGGGGGGTATAGAAGGGTATTTAGATTCATGGGAATGGGAGGATAGAGATCCATGGAGGGGGATAGGCAGGTAATAGGAGGGCAAAGTAGAAGTCAAGTAGAGGAGGCAGGAGGGATAGGAATATGTTTGAGAAAGTATATTTCTATTAAAGCATATATATATATATTACATATATATACATGTATCTATACATATAGATAGCTATATATCTATATGTATCTATCTCTCTATATATGTATATGTATATATCTATAGCTATAGAGAAACATATCTGAACTTTATTGTAGCCTTCTGGGAGTAGGGGGGAAGGAAAAAGGACAAAGTAATAAAGTACACAGCAGAGAAAAAAAGAACTCACAAAGAAGCAAAGATGGACAATTTTCAACACAATGTGTATTATTCATCATAAAAGTTTTCTTGAAATGAAAATTTATTGTTACATAATTTGAATCCTCTCTTATGTTCTGCTATGCACGTGATATGCTTTTTTTCTTTTTAACTTTGTACTTAAGTTCCAGTATTTAAGTTTATGACTTTTTTTGGGTTTATTTTTCTGTTCTGTATTTTGTTCTGGTGTTTGAGCCTAAAATTAAAAAAAAAAATTGTTCTTTAACCTGTTTATAGTCATATGAAAAATGCTCTGAATCACTATTGATTAGATAATTGCAAATTAAAACAACTCTGAGTACCACCTCACATCTATCAGATTGGCTAATATGACAGAAAAGGAAAATAATAAATGTTCAAGAAGAAGTAGGAAAATTGGGACACTAATGCATTTTTGGTGGAGTTGTGAACTGATCTAATGACTCTGGGGAGCAATTTGAAACTATGCCCAAAGGCAATCAAACTGTGCATATCCTTTGGTCCAGCAATACTACCACTATGTCTGTATCCCATTGAGACTATAGAAAAGGAAAAAGAACCTACATTTATGAAAAATATTTTATAGCAGCTCCTTTTGTGGTGGCAAAGAATTGGAAATTTAGGGAATGCCCATCAGTTGGGGAATGGCTGAACAATTTCTGCTGTATGAAAGCAATGGAATACTATTCTGCTATGAGAAATGATAAGCAGGTAGATTTCAGAAAAACCTGGAAAGACTTACATGGACTGATGCTGAGTGAAGTGAGCAGAACCAGGAAAACAGTAACAGCAACATGGTATGATGAACAACTATGATTGGCTTAGCTCTTCTCAGCTGTACAAGACAATTTCAAAAGACTCATGATGAAATTGCTATCCATAACCAGAGAAAGAGCTATGAATTCTGAAGGCAGATCAAAGCATACTATTTTCACTTTTTTCAGTTTTTATGGCTTTTCTCTTTTGTTCTGTTTCTTCTTTTGCAACATGACTAATGTGGAAATATGTGTACATGATTGCACATCTACAACTTACATCAGATTGGGGAGGGGGAATGAATGAGAGGGAGGGAGAAGAAAATTGAAACTCTAAATCTCAAAAAAAATGAATGTTGAAAGCTATATTTACATATAATTGGAAAAAATAAGGTACTATTTATCAAAAAGAAAAAACGAACAACCCCAAAATAAAGTTCTTTATTTCTTTAAGGACATTTTGTATTTAAACTTATACAAGTCTTTTGTGTGTTTTAGTATATCGATTCCCAAATTCTTAATACATTTTGTAGTTACTTTGAATGAGATTTTCCTTTCCATTACTGCTGCTTAAATTGTATTATTATTATATTATATATAACATCTTATATATAATATTATATTATATTGTTATACAGAAATACTATTGGTTTTTAAGGGTTTATTTTGTAAACTACAACTTTGCTGAAGCTTTTAATTTCCTCAATTAGTATCTTTGCTGTATCTGTAGGATTTTTTTAAAGTAAGCCATCATGCCATAATCAAATAGAGATAGTTTTATCTCCTCTTTTCTATCTTTACACCTTTAACTTCCTTCTCTTGTTTTATTATTATCACTAACATCACTAACAGAACTACATACCAGTAGGGACAGTGAGCATTCTTGCCTTACTCTCCTATTTATTGGGAAACCTCTAGTAAGTCCTCATTGCATGTGATTCTTGCTTTTCATTTTAGATAGATACTTTTTATAATGTTAAAAAATTACCTCTGTATCTATAGTTTGTAGGTTTGTTTTTGCATAATTGAGTATTGTACTCTGCAAAGGCCTTCTCTGCTTCTATGGGAATAATCATATGGTTTTGATTGTCTTAATCTGTAAAGACAATATTTGGTCTCTTCAATTATTTTTGCTTATTTTACTTGGTTAGCCCTATTCCCCAAGTCTCTCTTCCCCTCACCCTTAAGACTTGCATCCCATTTGTCACTCCTTTCTCTAGCTTTAGAGTTTTATTTAACTAATTTTTGTCTTCCCTCTATCTAGTTATTTAATTCTTCCCCTCTATTTTCTCTCCCATAAGTAAAAATTCCCTTCTTGTCTTCCCCTTCAACTCATTTAGACACAGAAACATGTAGAAAGAAGACAGGCTGTAGAAAGCTTTTGAGTAGAAAGCTTCTGAGTTTGTTGAAATAGTATACGCTCCTCTTCCCCACACCTCTTCCTTTTTGGTATATGGGGAATGAAAGAGCAGGAAAAGGTTTTGCAGGTTTGAGGAATTTCCTGAGTTTTGCCTCACTAAGCACTCTGAAAAAAACCAAGTAGGAGTGAGGGATTCAAGTGCTACTGGGTTTTGGAAAACCTTCCATTGGCTTCAGTGTGTCTAGGGTTCGCAGAAGTATCCAGTTATCTCTTGAGTTGCTCCATACCACCATATTTGGTCCCATTTGCTCTCAGTCTCCCAGCTACTAATAGAATTTGCAGGATGATTCTAGAACTTCTTTTGTCCTGTGCAGACTAAGCTGAAGGTCAAAGTTACTGGAGTTTTGTGATTGATTTAAGTTTTTCTGTCAGTGTATTCTTGTGGGTCATGTGTGTTCAATGCTTCCTTTTTTTTTTTTTTGTGGAAGAGAGAAATAGCTGTCCCATACCTGATCTACATTGTATATGAGTGCCTTTCTACTGAACCATTTGGGGAGACTATAGACATGAACCAAGACCTAAGTTTTATGGAATTTTCCACAAAAATCCAGGGTGAGGAGAGTAAATAAATCAATTAATTAATAAGCACTTAACTAAGATTGCTGTTGTTGTCCATCCTTTGTTCTCAAAGAGGACTAATGACATCAGGAGGGTGATGCCTTGCCTTGCAAGTAGATTGGATTTAAATGAGGCAGAGCTGTGCAAAGTCACCAGCCTCACTATCTCCTCCAGTCATTGCAGTCCAGTGGTAAGATATGCCAGGATGACTGGCAATAGTGCAGACTTAACTAAGAAATGACTGCACAAAAGCCAAAGAGTCTGAGGAAAAGACCTCAACCCTTTTTTGATGCAATCAGGCTCCCCTAGAACTTATCTTCAGTGTATGTGTATTCATCCAGAACTGAGAGGAACTCATTGGGGAACAGGAGGGAGAGAGAACAGCACCCCATCTCTTGCCTGCCTGTGGTCTAGCATTGGTCCCTAAGGAATCCCTAAGTGGAATGGCTCCCCAGAATATATTTCTCACCCTGTGAGAAGACAGGGGTAGGGTCAAAAATCTGCATATCTGTCTATGAAGTCTTTTCCTGGGGTGGGGGTGAGGGAGGTCATCAGGTAAATTATGATATGTAGGTGCTAAGCATACAAAACTAGAAAAGAAAAACTGTCCCAACATCAAAGAGTTTAGAATTGATTAGAAATGTGGAAACTAAGACAAAATTAAGTTGTGATTGATAACAAATAGAGCTTAGAAATAATGTTGGTTGGTTGGTTGTTGTCTTTCATTCTTGAAGAGGACCCAAATGACACCATAACTTTAAGGTCAAGGTACAGTGTGTCTACTGTGGCTGATGAGACTAACATGAGCTAGGAATATTCTATCACAGGTCAGGCACAATTAGTCCATAGGAACATTTGGAGTGGAAGTGTCTCTAAATGTGTGCATCTCATGCTTCCTTTGGGCTACCACAATTCTGCTTCACTCATAGAGCACAGTGCATTCTTTGATGTCGGTGTACCATGCTGGATGGTCCTTTGCCAGTGTGTCTCATGTCTCATAATTGATCCCAAAGTTCTTCAGAGATCTACCTTGAGAAGTAATGAAATAATGTAAAAATCTTCCTAAACCTCATTCTTCATGAATTCTTAGACTTGAAAAGGAACTTCAAGGGTATCTAATTCACATCTTTCTTGGCTTATTCAACCATATTGTACTTAAGTTCACTTTTGTGCTATTTTTATCTTATTGTCCCTAATAACATTGATTAGCAGACCCTCTGCATAGTAGGTGATTAGAGAATGCTTGCTAATTGATTGATGTAAATGAAAGGGTTAAAGTTGCAATTGTTGGTGCCACACCCATTGAGGCTAATCTTTTTCCTTGGGTTCACTATGTGTGACACCCTCACCCAACTAGCCCCCTTAGAAATGTAGACTATTAAGTCTTGAGCAGAAGTGGAGGGAAGCTTTTGGAGATGAACCTTCCAGTGTACTATGTAATCATGGTGGATAAGGAGTGTCATTGTTGTAAATGACAGACAGTACCTCTAGGATCCAAGGGTGACAGTTGGGAGGGATTTAGAGCTTGTCTTGTCAAACTGAGTAGTTCACAGAAGAAAGAGCCAAGTCTTAGAAAGGGGAGGTAACTTGTCCAAGGTAAGCTAGGTCTGGGGTCTCCTGATGACCAGTCCAGTGCACTTTCCACTATATTGCACTGTCTCATTGAAGCACAGATTACTAAAATGTCTAACTTGGAAGGGCCTTAGAGCATGGAATGTTAGGGCTGGGAGGGGCCTTAGAACAGAAAATGTCAGAGCTGCGAGGAGACTTAGAACAGGGGATGTCAGAGCTGGGAGGAAATCTAGAACAGGGAATGTCAGACCTGAGGGGGAATCTGGAACTGGGAATGTCAGGGCTGAAAAGGGTCTTAGAGACCCCCTAACTCCCTCATTTTCCAAGTAAAAGACAGAAAAACAAATTATTTCCTGGAGAATCCTACTTTATTTTAGATACATTATCACAAATAGAGGATATGGCCGAGTGTGCATGCAATGGAAGACGCTAGGATTATACGCCAGGGGATTACTTCTGCTGGAAAGAGCTTGTCACCCAGTCGATGTGCTGGGAGATCACCACATGCTAACTAGAAGGCCAATGCCAGCTCAGATGGGATTGTATGTGCTGCTGCCACTCCTAGGTAAGGCATGCTTTCTTCTAGAGGAGAATCAGGGAGAAGGAACCACAGGTCATGATGTTGTACAGGAGCAGCGTGCCTGGAAGAAAAAACAGCATTGACAGCACTCTACCAGCCAGCCTGCTGAATTTCAGCCTGCCCCATACATTCACAGAAAAATGGAGGTGTCTGGCAGTGGGTCTCTGGTGCCAATCACAGGGAGTGACAGTGATGGTTTTAAAAAGCATGAGCTAGGTTAGTCTTTCTAGAAAGAATCTCCAGGAGGGAGGAGAGGTGGGAAGGAGCATAATGGGATGACCACAGGATTGGAAGACATGCCCCAAGTTGGGAGAAATCTACCCTCCCATCTCCCCTTCCCTGAACCCAGGCATTAAAATCCTGTCCTCTCCCAAACCTAAGGCTATGTTTCTGCCAACACTACTCTAAAGAAACAGAAAAAGGTACATTAATTACAATGCTAGCAATAACAAGAGAAGGCATTTCTATATCCTTTGACACCAAAACATCCCCATGCTGTGAGCTGTGTGTTCTTCCCAGCATCCCTTGTAAACAAGACAAGACTGAATAAGCAGGGCCATTCATTTGTTTCCAGATTACAGAGACTTGGAAGTAGGAAAGGGAGGTTATTCACTGATTGACTGTCTGGAGGAAGGGACAGTGGGCAACATGTCCAATGGACTGGTAGCCCTCAAGACCTCCATGCCCTAGCTCCTGTCTCATCCCACCTCTCAGTAGTGGGCACACAGTCAGAGAAAGCTGGCTTCTGCTCAAGCTTCAACTGCTCCTCCAGACTTAGTAGAGAAAGGGGGAGATTTGAGGACCCAGAAGAGACTCAGGTCCTTCCCTGAAGCTAGGAAGAAAATGTTTGCTTGGCATGTGCAACAGGACTCCAAGCTGTAGAATCTCCAGCTTTTCCCAGCATTTCTTAAGAGTGAATTCATTGGCCCTGTTTGTGTTGATCTGGCAGAGACAGAGGTATGGGGTGAGGTGAGACCCATGTTTTAAGAAGAACATCTCTGACTTTATCCCCCTTGGAGAGAGAGAAAGGAAGAGGTGGGATGGGGAGGAAACAGAGAGAGAGGCAGAGACAAAAGAGGCATATTGAGGAAAGTTACCAAGGTCTGACCTCTTCTCTCTTGAATGTAGATGTCTGCCTCCCCTGACTCTTAAAAGGGGAAAACAGGACTCTTAGTGTGTATGTGAGTTTCTGTGAGATCAAGGTCATTCATATCTAAAGTTTTTGAACACCTAAGTCAGCTAGACTCATGTGTGTGTGTGACTCTTTTTCTTCTGCTCCAACCCTCATGTTCACCTGATTTTTTTTGCACATTACTTGTTGAGTGGACACATACCAAGATTTACCATATTCTAAAACTCTAACATAAAGTTAGGTGTATGACTGTGTACGCCACAAGAAGACATCGTATGGGTATTTCCCCCTATTTATCCAATATGATTTGTAGGTAAATTTGTACTAATGGAACTGATAGAACCCTCATCAACCCCTTTCAGCATCCCTCCCCCTTCCAGATCTTTTCCCTGTTCCAGCTTCCAAGTTAAGTTCCTCAATTCTGACCCAGGGAGGCTAGACGTTTAGGGAGCACTATTCATAGTCAATAGGTGTGGAGCCCATGGAGGGGACACTAGCCCAAATTGTTAGCTTTGAGATTACAAGGGGCAGAATAGAGAGAGTTTTGTGAAGCAGGACAAGAGGAAGAGAAAAAGAGAAAGATGAAGAGACAGAGGCAGAAAGACAGAGAGAGAATGATAAAGAACAGAAGAGAGAAGGGGAGAGAGTGAAAGAGAAAGAGTGAAAAGAAAAAAGAGATAGGGGAATATGGAGAGACAGAACAAGAACAAGAGGAAAGGAGGGAGAAAGAAAGAAAGAGTGAAAGGGAGAGAAAGAGAAGAGGACAAGAGAAGTAAAGAGGGAAGGTGGAAGAGAGAAGACAGAGGAAAAGATATGGAGAGAGAGAGGAGAAGGAAGAGCGAGGGAAGAAAAAAGGGGAAAAGGTGGAAAAAGACAAAATAAGAAAGATGGAGATAGATTGAAAGAAAAATGGTAATAAAGAGAGGAAGAAATAAATGGGAGAGAGAGGAGTGAAAGAGAAGGGAAGAAAGAGTGAAAGCTGGGATAAATGTCCCTTCATATTTAAGAGGGGAGGAAGAGACTTCAAAGGTAGGTTCAGGTAAGGAAAAAGAACGCCAAAGCAGCTTTCTGGAGTCATTGCACATAGCCGAGGGAGCCAGGAGAGACTGTCTCTGCCAGGCTGATGGACCCAGAACAGCTGGCGGCAGGTCTAGAATGAGGAGTTCTGGGAACCAGAGAGGGTAGGGCTGGGGGACAGAGGGAAAAGCTGAGGAAGGGGCAGGGTGGGAGGGTGGGGCTCATGGCCCCTGCTTTAATCGCTCGAGACATGGTTCTCATTCTGGAGGTTGTGCCAGCGTTCAATCTTCTTGTCCTTGTTCTTTAGACACTCATACCAGTGTTTCAAACGCTCTCCCTTGGCGGTGATACCAAGCTGGCAGCCACCTAGAGCAGAGAAACATGGAAATGGTCAAGGATAGAGGAATCTCTCATTAACAGAGAGAACTCTTCTCTTTCAGAACCAAAGACTTCTTTTTTCCTTGGCAAAGAGAGGATGGCATCCCCAACCCAGTAAGTCACATACAGTACTTTCTAAAGGTCTTATTCTCAGCCCAGGGCTTTCTGGCTCAAGAACCTACAACTTCCCCTTATGTCCCTATTTCATTAGTTCCAAATTCCTATCCCTGGTATTCAAGACCTTTTATAAACACCCAATACTAACTCTCCAACCTTGTAACACCAATGGCAATTAATAATAATTCATATTTCAAAAGCATTTTAAGACTTTAAAGTAT
This sequence comes from Notamacropus eugenii, assembly GCF_028372415.1. Lineage (NCBI taxonomy): Eukaryota > Metazoa > Chordata > Mammalia > Diprotodontia > Macropodidae > Notamacropus > Notamacropus eugenii. Next base: position 33,269,549 of record NC_092875.1, read on the forward strand.
TTTTAAGTACTTTTTGTGCTTCCAACACATGTGTGTGTGTGTGTGTGTGTGTGTGAGAGAGAGAGAGAGAGAGAGAGAGAGAGAGAGAGAGAGAGAGAGAGAGAGAGAGAGAGAGAGATTCTAGCAGATTTGGGTGTCCAAAAACTTTAGGTATGAATTGCCTTGATCTCAATGAAACACATACACTAAGAGTCCTGTTTCCCTCCTTTGGAAGAGGCAGACATCTGCTTTCAAGATTAGAAAGAGCTAGAATCAGAAGGCTTGGGTTCAGATCTGGAATCTTATTCTTTCTACTTGTTTGAACTTGGGCAAGTCATGCAGCTTCCATGCGCCTCAGTTTCCTTATCTGTAAAATGAATTTGTTGGATTAGATGGCTTTTGGTGTCCCTTTCAACTCTAAATCTCTAATCTTGTCATCTCATATTTGACTCCAGATACTGCAAGACTCTAAGCCTAGGGTTTTTATCCATTATATTATATATTACATGCCTATTGCATGCAGAATAAGAACTGTGGAATACTGGATCATCGATTTGGAACTAGAAATATCCTTGGAAGTCACGTATTCCAACTCCTCAGTTTACAGAAGCACTGAGGATTCAGCAAAAGTCTAAATCCTAGTCCTTGACCTCAAAGGGATCACATTCTATGGGGGAGATCTCAAGCAAATAGCTACATATCCATGAGACACAGACAGGGTAAATTAGAGGCGATCTTGGAGAGAATGCACTAGGAGCAGCAGGACTGAGAACTGAGTCTTGAAGGAAGCCGCAGAACCCAAGGGGCAGAGGTGGGTACCCAGCAAATGGAGGAATTGAGATTTGAATCCCACTCCCCAGATTCTTAAATCCATTGATCTTTTTTCACTGTGCCCTCTCCTAAGTGTCTCCCTAGGACCAACACTTACTCTCTTCCATTCTCCTCCTACTGAACTATTATGGTGCTTGTTGTCTAGGCCACCCAATTTGGCACTAGATTTACTTCCTCTTCTATCATTTGAGGCAATATGGTATTGTGGGATAAAGAGAAATAGCCTCTGGATCAAGATGACCTGCATACAAGGTACCCTAATACAAGCAGGCTGCTCCTCCTTGAGCAAGTCACTGACCCTCCAAGTGAACCCCAGGCAGCTCCCTGAGATTATCTGTGGCAGGGTAAGTATTTATTTACATCAGTTAAAGGGTGTTCTCTCACTGAGAGTTTTCTGAATCAGTGAATTACAAAATCTGGTTAAAAATATTTGCGAATTATTTCATGGGTTTTATCCCTGAATAATGTTAGGCACAACAAAGTGGGACCTTGGGCAAAACACTTAAACCTCTGTTTGCCTCAGTTTCCCCTTCTGTAAAATGAAGAAGCAGGACTAGATGACCTCTAAGGACCCTTCCAATTCTAAATCTGTGATTCTAGGGTAGCAGTAGTGGTGGTGGTGGTGAGCTCAGTGGCTAAAGCACTGGCCATAGAGTCAGGAAGACCTGAGTTCAAATCCTGCCTCAGATACTTGCTAGCTGTGTGATCCTGAGCAAGTCATATAGCCTGTGTCTGCCTCAGTTTCCTCATGTGTAAAACAGGGATCATAACAGCGCCTTCTTCCCAGTGTTTTTATAAAGGTCAAACGAGATATTTATAAAATGCTTTGCAAACCTTAAAGTTATATAAATGCTATCAGTAACAGCAGACACACTTTATAGTTTGAAAAGATATACATACATACATATGTATATGTACATACATATACACATACTACACATGTGTGTATATACATGCTATATTTATATATACACACATACATACATATATAAATGCTCCTATGATCTAGAGTCCTTGTCACATACAATCCTTGCTACAAACTAGTATGATAGGCGGTATTGTCACTATTTTACAAATGAGGCAACTGAGGCTCAGAAAGGGCAAATGCCCAGCCCGTAGCCATAAGTTCTTTGGTAGAGTTAATCTACTCCATTTTAGAAATCCTGGCCTGGAGCTGAGCTGTCTTGATTGGTGAGGAAGTGAATGAATGAGTACAAGATCACTAAAATTAGCGCTAGGCTGACTTTAAGCATTGTCAATGAGGTTCCCCCCACCAGTTCCTCCCTGTTGCCCCTTTCTCAGTTGGATGAGAAAGAATAAAGTTGCCCACACAATCCCCAAGTCTCCTCCAATGCTCCCTATACTCACCAATATAATCATTGGATTTGCCAATGTCATAATCCCAGACGGAGATGTCCAGTGACTTCTTGGCCAGATCACTGTGTTTTATATCATAGAAAAACTCCTGCAAGGGAATAGAGAAAACACCAGTATCAGTCAAACTGGAAGCACATCTCTTCTATCCTCAAGAAAGGAAGGACCAATATAGAGATGCCTGTGAGCCCAAGTCATCAGAAACAGGACACTGAGAGGGGCTTCTCACCTGGTACTTCCTGTCCCAATCTGAATACTCTTTCAGCAGATACTTCTATTTACAAAGGTCTTTAAGCAACACCAAGTATTCTTGGATAGAATCCAACCGAAGAAGAGACAGTTCCCTTGAATTTGCTCTAGTAGGAATGGAATTAGCATGGAAAGGGGGACCTAGAAACTGGGGAACCAGAGGTATAGACCTGGTTTCTAGTCCAGGTCCATTCATTAACTCTCTGTGTAACAGTCAAGTCACTTCTTTAATTGTACTGTGGAAAGAACACTGGATTTGTAGGCAGGGGACTGGGTTTAAATCTCAGCCTTGCCACGTATTACCTGCATGTCTTTGAGCATGTTACTTGGGTTGTTGGCAGCTAGGTGGCACCATAGTGCACAGAGTGCTGGGCCTGGAGTCAGAACGACTCATCTTCCTCAGTTCAAATCTTGCCTCAGACTCTTACTAGCTGGGTGACCCTGGGCAAGTCACTTCACCTTGTTTGCCTCAGTTTCCTCAACTATAAGACGAGCTGGAGATGAAAATAGCAAACCATTCTAGTGTCTTTGCTAAGAAAACTCCAAAGGAGGTCACAAAGAGATAGACGTAATTGAAATGACTCAAGAACAAAAATATGTTTCTTCATTTAAGAGAGGTGAATTGGATGGTCTCTTATAAAAATCTATGATCTTATGACTACTAAGCTCTCAGTATTTGACCCTATTCTGGCCCTCAGTTTCGTCTTGTGTCAACTGAGCTTGAACTAGAGAATCTCTTAAAACCCCTCTAGCTCTGACATTATCTGTTCTCATATCCCTCCTAGTTCTTATATTTTTTGTTCTCAGGTCCCTTCCAACTCTGACAGTCTCTGTTCTAAGATCTCATTAGCTCTCATAATCTGTGTCCTAAGGTCCTTCCCAGCTAAGAATTCTATGCTCTAAGGACTCTTCCTGTTTGTGACAATCTATGTTCCAATGACCCTTCCAGCTGTGACTGTCTATATTTGTACCTGGGCATCTATCCTCAAAGAGCTTAACGGGGATGAGTTTAGTCCTTTCTCCAGGTAATAGTGCCAAGTGCTTCTAGTCATCTCCTTCTCTCCCTTGACATTTGCTTGGGATATAGTGAGAATGGGAAAGGGAATGAATTAGCTGGGAAAGGGAATAGATTGTTTTTCTGTGACTTAGGATAATTAGATCCCAGCATATGAAACTGGAAGAACCTTTTGAGATAATTCCCAAGGTCTCATTCCTAATATACATTGTTACTTTGAGAGCTTGCATAGGAGCTAAGACCTTTTCACCCCCATTTGTGGAGACCTAAACAGAAGCTATGTTTGGAAGTTCCCTGAAGAAACTCTGGGTGACTGAAGAAAGAGCAAAAGAACTGTGATTTTGGACAATTACTCAAGATGGAACCTGATCTGTATACGCCCAGAGTTTGGGGCTCCACCTCACAAGCCATACAAAAAAAGAAGGTGGACCAGATCTGGCTGAAATTTTGGGTGGTAGTTTTCTGATCCCCTGTTCTAGTCTGTGAATTACATTTACTTATAATTGTCTATGCTCGTTCTTCCATTTCCCCCCATTATACAAGTAAATTCCACAAGGTCAGAAACTGTTGTGCTTTTATCCCCTAACCCTCACCTAGCACAGTGCCTTGCTCAGAGCCAAGGTGAATGTGCATTAGCGAATGTTTACTGTTGAATTTGTCTAGAGAGGTAGAGAGAAGCGATTGCCCTTCCGGGTCTTCTCACAGCAGTTACTGCCTTTCTGTTCATATCAAATGTCCTATTTTTCTAACTATACTAACAGTGAGAAGAAATAACAATCTAGTCAAAGTTCAGACCTTCTCCTTTGCCTACTGATTGCCCCCGGGGCTAGCTCTGAGATGAGAATGGTATGGACGGCAAATCTAGAACTCAGTGGATTTCCCACAATGGCTTGAGGACAATCTGGTCATAGGATCCTAGAGCTGAAGGGAAGTCCCTCAGGGGTCATCAAGTCCAACACCATTATTTTACAGAGAAGGAAACTGATACCAAGAGAAGTGACATGCCTAAGATCACACAGCTAGTCCAGAGAGAAAATGAGATTTGAACTCAGGTCCCCTGACTCCATATGTAGTACATTTTATTATCACCTCAAATGCCAAGGGGTCATTGCCATAGGTGTGTGTATAGCATCTCCTCCAAAGTTACTTTTGTGTTCCCCATTTTTAAAGCTAGTATTTTAAACAGAAGTTGCTTATTTTAAATTAAGCCTAGGTTATGATTTAGTTTCTTTAGTTTGATCAATAAAAATAATGTCCTTTTATGACTGAATATTCAATATCTTTACTTTAGTATATGTGCATATACATAGATGTACCTATATGCATATATCTATGTATATGAACACACGTATATGTTTATATGATCTATATGTGTATATACACATCTAATGCATGTATATGTACATAATCTATATGTATATTTGTACATATACATTTATTTCTATCATCTATAGCTGTCATTAACATCTCTCTCAATGTCTATTTCTAACTTATTTCTATCTTTGTCTATATAATTTTTCAGTCTATCATCTCTAACTTTCTATCTTTTATCTGTCTGTCTCTATCATCTCTATCCATCCCTCTCTGTCTTTCTCTGTCTCTCTGTGTGTCTGTCTGTCTCTATCTGTTTCTCTCTCACTCCTCTCTCATTCCTTTCTCTTTCTCTTTCTCTCTCTCTCTCTCTCTCTCTCTCTCTCTCTCTCTCTCTCTCTCTCTCTCCCTCCCTCCACCCCTCCCTCCCTCCCTCTCGTTCTCACTCGGTCTCTGTTTCTCATTTTCTGGGCACACACTAATGAAATGCGCTGTGCACTCTGTGGTTGTTTCCATTGAAAGTGAACAGAACTGGGAGTTGGCCAGAAGACCTTGACTCATCCCGTATGATGTTGGCCCAGTCACTTCACCAATGTGGGCCACGTTCTCCATCTATGCCAAAAGATGAGATTTCCTCCAGCTCTGATAGCTGACAAGTCTGTAGACTCTGGCAAGCCCATAAGGAAGACCTGCCTCACTAATCCCATTTTGTTTAACCTCCCCATGCTTTCTCCCACCTGACACCCACAGCACCTTTGGAAGGAACTTACCTCATTAAACTCGGGATTCAATGTCTTCTTTTTAATTTGTGTCTTGTGCTTGGCTTTCTTCCCCATGTCTGGTTTCAGCCAGCTGTGGGGCAACAGTGTGTACCATCAGGACAGAAGTCTGATTGTTGTTATTTTTGGTTTGGGGCTGGCTCTGTGACTTTATGGATGGAGGAAACTCTCGGTGAGAAACTTTCTTCATTAGGCCAGGTTATCGCTTCCCTTGCTAGGAAACCACCACACACTAACCCTAATGTAATGCCAGCATGGATGGGAGCTGCATGTGCCACCGCCATTTTAGGTATGTTTTCTGCTAGAGGAGAACCAGGGGGCAGGAGCATAGGTCATGAAAGTTATATGGTGGTGTGGGGAATGTGCCAAGAAGAAGACATTGGGGGCAGGAATCTACCAGCCAGTTTGCTGAATTGCAACCTGACCCATAAATACATAAAAAATAGAGAGTCTGGCAGTAGGCCTCTGGCAAGAAATAAGTAAACTCGCCAATCACAGGGTGTTATCTGGGACACTAGGAGGTTAAGTGACTTGCCCAAGGTCTTACAATCACAGTGTACTAGAGGTGACATTTGAGGCCAGATCTCCCCAGATAGAAAGCCGATCTCCTGTCTGACTGCTTCTGGAGGATAGGAGAAGGGGGATGGTGAATGGAGGTTGAATTTAGAAATCACAGAATATCACAGTTGGAAAGGACTTTAGAGGTCATCTATCAGTCAGTCAACTAGCATTCATTAAACACCTGCTATGTGCCAGGCACTGTGTTAAGCACTGGAGATATAAACAAAAGGCGGGGGGAGTGAAAGATAGCCCTTTGCTTTCAAGGAAATGATAGTCTAATGGTAGAGACAAAACGCAAACAACAATGTTCAAAGAAAGAAGAGACACAGAGGATAAATGAGAGATAACCAGCAGAGAGAAGGTGCTAGCATTATGGGGGTCTGGGAAAGGTATTTTTTCACAGAAGGTGGACTTTAGCTGGCACCTGAAAGAAGTCAGGGATGTTGATCTAATTTATAGCTAAAAAGAAGAATCTCCTTTATAGTGTCCTTAACAGGTGGTCCACCATCTTGAGCTTGGGGACCTACATGGTACCTATTACTACCTAAAGCAGGTCATGCATCTTTGAGAAAGCTCTAATCACTGGAAAGTTTGTCTTCTTAGCCTTTCTGGGGCCAAGCAGGATGAAGCTAGGCCAACTTTCACATAATAGCCTTCCAAGTACTTGAAGAGGGCTATTATGTCTTTTCTTCTGAATTAACCATCCCGAGACCCTCCAAGTAGTCATTATATGGCAACATCTTGAGGCCACTGACCACATTGGTTGGCATCTCTCCAGCATACATCAAAGTCCTTCCTAAAATGTGGCTTCTAGAACTGAACACAGACCTGCAGAGAGGATCATTGCCTTCAACCGAAGGTGTGAGATTCAAATAGAAACCATACATAGGGATCCCTGCGGGCAGCATATTGACTTAGAAAACCAATCACCTGGACCACTGCCATAACCTATTTCATCCACTTGCATCTGGTCCTCTTCCATCTTCCATGGGATTGCCCAAGGATATTCTTACAGCACAGATCTTACATGTCACTTCTCTAAGCACTATGGGTCCCCTATTGTCTTTTGGATAAAATGTGACCTCCTCAGTTTGGCCTTCAAAGCTTTTGGAGTCTGACTATGACCTACCTTTCCAGTATAAACACACATTCTTCTCACTCTATACTCCAGATAGATTGGACTATTTGTTTTTTCCAGGGATTCCCAGCTTTTTTTTTTTTGACATGAATCCCTTTAGAAATCTGGTTAAGCCTGGGGACTCCTCAGAAGAATGTTTTTAAACACATAAAATAAGATACATAGAATTACAATGGAAACCCAAAGTTACTGAAAATGAGGATATGATTTTCCCCCCATTCAAGTTCACATAACCCTCTGAAATCTATTCAGGTGCCCCGAGCACCTCTGCTACATCCCATCTCCCATTCGCCTCACAGGTTGCCCTTTCTGATTAGAACACTGGCCTCAGCTTTTTGGAGATCCAGCTCCTCAGTTTCAAGGAGTCTCTCCTTGTTCCCCCCAGTTCTGAGCATTGCCACTTGCCCCCTTCCCCATAATGGGACATTGATTTAGAATGTTTCCCTTATGTATTTAAAATGTTGTTTCTTTAGTAGACTATAAACTCATTAACATCAGGGACTGTCTCTTGTCCTGGGACACATGCAGTGCCCAGCCAAAAGGATTGTTGAATGATCGATTGATTATGCTTGGTCAAAAGGCTTGTCAGATGACTGTGAGCAAGTCTTCACATCCTCACATCCTCAGTTTCCTTATCTGTAAAATGGGGATATCGATGCTTGTAGCACCTCCCTCTCCCAGGGTTCACATATCTCAAGAAAAGATAGTTTTTTCAAACTTAAAAGCCCCATTTGAGAGAGACAGTGCTTTCCTCACCTCTGCTTCCTGGTTTTCCTGGCTTCCTTCAAGTCTCGGCTACAATTTTACCTTCTGTAGGAAACCTTCCTTGATCTCCCATCTGCTAGTACCTTCCCTCTCAGATTACTTCCCAGTTATGCTGTAAATATCCGATACACACATACATGTTTGGTGTTGTCTTCCCCATTAGAATGATTAGAATTAGAAAATATTCTAGTTAGAAAATAGTTTAGAAAATTAGAAAAATAATTCTAATTAGAAAATTAGAATTAGAGCTCCTTGAGAACAGGGACTGTTTTTTGCCTTTCTTTGTATCCTCAGCACTTAGCACAGTTTCCAGCACGTAGAAGGCTCTTAATAAATTACACGTTGACTGACTGACTGAACCAGGCCTCTGATTGCAGAATCAATAGGATAAGACCCCTTCATCCAGACAGAGAGGTGGGGGAACATGAGGCCAGTGTGGTGCATACACTGTCAGATGTGGTAACTTTGATCAATTGTTTTTCCTTAGATAAAAGGGAGGGTTCAGTGCTGGAGGTGAGTTATTTCTGGAAATGACTGATATGAATACGAAGTGCTCTTTAAATTATTAGAACCAAACTATATACAAAATATCTTTCCCTTCTGCCAAACCACAGAGTGCCCTTGCTTTCCTTAATCACATCTTATACATTCCTGGAACCTGATTAATATTGCAGCCATGGCTTTCATTTCAGAGGTGGTCATGTAAACACAAAACTTTCCGGAGCCATTGGGGAAGAGAAAGATTAGTGAAATCAATTTTCCCATAGCCGGCATTTAATGAAACACAATTTAGCACCCAAATAAACTCATTTCTTTCACGGCAATTGGAAAACACAGTCACTTTTATCTCCAGTATGTAGCTCATCACTGAACTGGAGATGCTGTACTAATTAATTCTCATTAAGAGCTAATTGCTGAGAAAAGCCACAAACAATAGTCTATTTTTCAGAGATGTAGCCTGGGTGTGATGATAACTCCCATTTATATGTCATTTTAAGATTTATAAGGCATAATGGATGGTAGGGGCAGGCAGATTCAGTGGAAAGCTTTGATTTAAAGCCAGAAGACTTGCATTTGAATCAGTGCAGAGAGCAGAAGGAAATTTTGCAATGACATGTACTGAGAAGATTTCTTCTCCCTCCCCCATCCATTTATTTTTCCCCAGCTCAGTTGATGAAGTCTCAGAGGATAAGGAGCAGGTAACATGATGAAGTACCAAGGTGTTAAACAAAACACAAAGATATGCCTATACTTTGTTATTTCTTCACAAGGTATGAGAAGTTCTTCCATCAGAATGGATAGAACTAGAGGGTAGATAACCAAGGATCAGCCATGCCATTAACGGCCCTTTAAGGAATGAGACATTCTCTTAAGGAGTTAGATGAAGCAGGAAACAACTCTAAGGAGTCAAGAGGAGAGTCATTTGTGGAAGAACCCAGCTCTTGAGAGGGAACCATTTCTCAACTCTGGAGAAGCTGGAGGAAAAGAAATTTCTCTTCCTTTTCCTGGGGGAATAGCATGAGGACCCCTGACAGAAAGGGTCATTGGGGACCTACAGTCCTGGATGTGTAACTGCCACCAAAAATGATTCAGAAATGGAAAGGATCTCAAAGGTCATAGAGTCCACTTCCTTCAACTTATCAATGAAACTGAAAAGAGATAATGAGAGGGGTGGCCAGATGATACAGTGGGTAGAGCCCTAGACCTGGAGTCAGGAGATTCTGAGTTTAAATGAAGCATCAGACACTAGTTGTGTGAACCTGGGCAAGTCACTTAATTCTCAGTTTCCTCCAAAATGAGGTACAGGAGAACCTCGGTTTATGAGTACCCTGGCTTACTTATGCTTCGCTGGATGAGGGAAAATTTTTCACAATATTTGTCTTGCAGGACAAACAAAAATTTGCAGTAGGAACATCATGCTTGGACTTGAACAGCTCACGATGGGATGATGCTCAACCATGGCAATATTTTTGGCCTGTTTTTTGAACCCATATAAGGTTGCATGCTGTCTTGGGGAGGGAGAGGGGAGGGAGGGAGAGAAAATTCAAAGCTTATTAAAGAGATTGTTGAAAACTGAAAACAAATTAATTTTAATAAAAGTCATCAAAAACAAGTGTCATTAGATTCCTAGTCAGAAGTGAATGTAAAGAAAAAAAAATCAGTGAGTCAAAACATGACAGTGATTCTAAAATAATGAAAAATAAGTGAAGGCAGTAGAGTTAGCCTTACTTTTAGTGAAAGCAGCTTAAGAGAGAACACTCGCGACACTGAAATCCCCACGGTCCTCATAGGAGAATCTCCTTTCAAATAATAACTCTTCCTCCTCATCCTCCCTCTCATCTCCCTCACACCAGCCACTTCTCAAAGGTAAAGTGCAGGTTAATTTATTTTATTTTCGGTTTATATTGTGTACCAACCATTGCTATTGTATTTCAGGCACATGAGGGACAAAAACTTAAAATTATAAATAAGTATTTTTATATGAATATTTTTGGAGATGTGGTACAGATTCTCCAACTTTACGTTATTTCCTGTGGAAAAATTCACTTTGTAATACAAACAAATTCCATGACAAACAGAATCTCAGAACAAATTAAATTCATAAACCGAGGTTCTACTGTATTTTGAAGGATTCTATAAACCTTAAAGTGCCTCAGAAATGCTAACTACTTAGTTACTACTAATTTATCTTGGATCAAACAGCTAACAAGAATCTGAGGTTGCATGTGAATTCCAGTGTTCCTGACTCCTGGTCAGTTACTCCATCTCTACCTAACCTGTGTGCTTCTCTACTACCGGGTTCTAGATAATTGTCAGCTGATACTGTGTAACTGTGAAAGAGTAAGCCCTGGGTTTCTGGGGAGGCTATTTCCTGTCTACTGTTATCACAATGTCATCTCAGGAAATGCTGTTACTTGGAGCTACTTCCCTCCTGTGTGGGCTCATGAGCTAAAAGATGGAGGAGTTTGGACCCACAAGGGTACTCTGAACCTGAGTCATAGTCAGGACCCTGGGGACCCAAACTACAACTGTAGGTACAAAGAGGGACAGCTCCAGAGGGTACAAACTGCTCATATATATCCATCACGGCAGAAAACAAAAAGGACAGCAATAATTGGAAAGAATGCTGATACAGACACAAAATCACAGGAAATAAAATCTAAGAAGGAAAGCAGTGGTAAAACCCATAGCTTCAAACGTTTATAAAGAAATGTCCAAATTTTGTGTAAGAGGGCAAAGTGAGACTCATAGGTAGGTATTACTAAGCTATGGTATAATGAAGCCAATATCTGCAATATCGTTCTGTGTAGGCATACCTACTCAAGAGAAACGGATAGTATTTTATGTTGAGAAGGAATGTTCATCCTTCAGCCTCAGACACCTGCTAATTGTGTAACTCTGGAGAAGTTGTTGAACCTCTATCTGCCTCAGTTTCCTCATCTGAAGAATAATAGTACCTACTTCACAGGGTTGATGTGAGGATGAAATAAGATAATTGTAAAATGCTTAACACAGGACCAGGCGCATAGTAGGTGCTATATAAATGTTAGCTATTATCAAGTTATACCACAAAGAAGAGATAGAAGATGGTGCTGCCTTTCCTTCTTTGCAAAGATAAGGGAATAAAGGTGAGCAACAGTACTTATATCATCAGACTTAGTTGCTGTGCTCCATGGATTTTGTTGAGTCATCTTTTTCTCTTTTTCTTTTCCTATTTGTTATAGGGAAGGATCTCTGATTGCAGGAGGTGAGGAGACAATTGGGAAGTAAGAATACTATAGAGATGGCAAGAATGTTTCTTTTAAAGAAGGTGTAATCATGTGAGGAAATCCAGGAACAAGGAGGGGGATGAATGAAAGCAGTCAACTGGTAAAGATCAGTGGAGGAGGAAACAAAAGCATGTTCGAAGAACAGAAAGAGGAAATAGATGATGAGTTCAGGAAACAGATCACAAGCCTGGCACAGAAGCAGGGTGTAGTAGTGATGGGAGATATCTATCATCCATATGTCTTCTAGAGTGCCTTGTCAAAAGCAAAGCTTAATAGTAATTTTATCCTTCAATAGGTGAAACCAAGATGTTGAAAGACCTTGAGTCCATGAAAAAACTTTGCTCCAAAGAGCAGAGCCAGGAGCAATGGGTGGAAGTCAAGAAGAGGCCAATTTGGGCTTTGTATTTGAAAAAAAAAATTCTAACAGTGAGAGCTGTCCAAAAGAGAAATAGGCTAATCTGAGTGGTGGTGGGTACCCCCTCCTCTTTGGAAAGATTCTGGTCAAGGCTGGCTAGCAACTTATTGGGTGTACTGTAGTGAGGATTCTCATGATGTATGGGTTGGAATAAGTGGCCAATAAGTTCCTTTCCTACTCTCAGATTCTGTGATTTGCAATCAGCAACATCAGCCCTATCTTGACCCTTCATTTCAGACTAAGGGAGTACAATCTGGTATGTCTTGGAAATGGTGGGCACTTGGCAATTCAGTCTGACTATCTGATCTCTAATCTTGCTTCCTGTCTAGATGCTGGACCTCTGAGCACTGTCCATTTCTTGTGGGAAGTTTCCCCATCTGTTCCCTTTTCCCAACCTCAGGTCAGTGACTCACAGTTTGACGAAGGGATCGGAATAGCCATTAGCATCCATTGCGGCTAGGTGGACACAGCGCACAATACCCACGATGAGGCCTCCTTGCTGGGTGCTATACATGAGTGACACTAGAATCTTGCCACGTTCTTCAATATCACCTACACGTTCCACCTGCTAAAAAAAGAGGCAGACAAGCCTGGGTGAGGAGCTGTGGAGACAGAATTGAGAGACAGCCTGAATAGGCAACAACTCAAGGAGAAGGGGGCCTACTATGAGAACCACCAGCTTATCCCACTCAGTTGTGAGCTCCTTAAGGGGCTTTATGTCTTGCTTTTTATCCCCAGTGGTGAGCACAGGGTCTGCCACATGGGGAGAACTTCATAAACGTTGGTTGACTGACTATAATGAACTGGCTCCCTAAGTCTAACATAAGACATTTATTAAGGGGGGAAATCAAGAGGTAGATTAGGTTACTGGGTGATCTATCCCATACTGCTGCACACCGCCCCAACCTAGGCCATAAATCCCAAGACCAGGCAGCTATTGTGGGAATCAGATTGTAATATGTGCACGTATGTATATGTGTTTGTGTTTACATGTGAAGGGGAAAGAGCAGTGGGCTAGCATCAACTTAAGCTTAGGGGATGGTTTTAAATCCTCTACAGTACAGTTGGCCAGGTCTCAATGTCACTCTGGTCCCTGACTCTGGACCCAAACTCAAGCCTCAACTTGGCCACACATTAAGCCTTGCCTATGCTCTTAATAAATCTGAACCCTGACCCCAGATTTAACCTTAATCCCAGCCAAAACTGATGCTTCTGAGAGATTAAGCTATTAACCCTATCTCAGACTGAGCTATGAGCTTGGCCACAGACTGAATCTTGCCCTTGACCATCCCCAGACTAGCTCTAGTTTGATCCTATTCATAGATTGAGCCCTAACTTTGAGCCTACTCTAGACCTTAACATGAGTCAGAGACTGATTCCTGAGCCCACTCAGGCATTACAAATTCATATCCTGGGTCATGGGAACAACCTGGCAAAAGAGTGTGAATGGTTTGGTGCCAAACCTTCCCCACTACTGGGAAACCCCACTCACAGACCCAGATGGTTGGTGGTTGGTTGTTGTCCTTTGTTTTCAAAGAGGACAAAAATGACATCACCATGATAAAGTGAAGTTTCAGTGTGTCCGACTGTGGCTGGTCAGACCAACATGATCTCAGAATGCTGTACCACAGGTTGGACACAGATAGTCCCTGTGAATATTTGGGGTGGAAACCCCAAATTTATACATCCTACATTTCCTTTGTGCTGTCTCAATTCTGCTTTGCTCATAGAGCACAGCCCCCTTTCTGATGAGGGCACACCATGCTGAGTGGTCCTGTGTCAGTGTCTCCCATGTGGTATAGTCAAATCCAGAGTTCTTGAGAGAGACCTTGAGAGTGTCCTTGTATCGTTTCTTCTGGCCACAATGTGATCACCTGCCCCATGTGAGTTCTCCATAAAATACTATTTTTGGCAAGCATATATTTTGTATTCGAACAACATGGCCAGCCCATCAGAGTTGTACTCTCTGAAGCATAGTTGGAATGCTTGGCAGTTCAACTTGAGCAAGGACCTCAGTGTCTGGTACCTTATCCTGCCAGGTGATCCTCAGAATCTTCCTAAGACAGTTCAAATGAAAGCGATTCAGTTTCCTGGCATGGCACTGGTAGACTGTCCATGGTTCACAGGCATACAACGAGGTCAGCACAATGGCTCTGTAGACCTTCAGTTTGCTAGTCAGTCTAATACCTCTTCTCTCCCAAATTTTTCTTCAGAGCCTCCCAAACACTGAGCTAGCTCTGGCAATGCATGCATCAACCTCATTGTCAATGTGCACATCCCTGGAAAGTTCATCATCAAGGTAAGTGAACTTATCCACAGCATTCACAACTTCTCCATTTGTTGTAATTGATGGTTCCACATATAGATGATGTTGTGATGGCTGATGGACCACCTTTGTTTTCTTGGTGTTAATTATTAGGCCACAATTAGCACAGGCAGCAGAGAATTGATCCATACTTCGTTGCATCTCAGCTTCAGAGGCTGCATTGAGTGCACAACCATTGGCAAACAGAAATCATGTACCAACACTCCTTCCACTTTGGTCTTGGCTTGTCTTTTCAAATCGAAGAACTTACCATCAGTATGGCAGCTGACCTTGATGCCATGTTCATCCTCATTGAAAGCATTTGACAACATGGCTGAAAACATCATACTAAAAAGCATGGGAGCAAGCACACAGCCCTGTTTCATTCCATTGGTGACTGGGAAGGCATTAGAGCATTGTCCACTATCCAGAACCCGGGCAAATATGCCATCATGAAAGTGATGTACAATACTGATTAACTTCTCCGGGCAGCCAAATTTTCACATAATTTTCCATAAGCCCTCATGACTAACAGTGTCAAAGGCCTTGGTCAGATCTACAAACATTGTGTACACACCTATGTTCTGCTCCTGGCATTTCTCCTGGAGTTGTCAGGCAGAAAACAACATATCAACTGTTCCTTGGCCCTTTCTGAAGCCACACCAGCTCTCAGGCATATGACCATCTTCCAGGTGAAGGACCGGTCTATTAAGGAGGGCTCTAGCAAGAATTTTCCCAGTAATGACTAAGAGAGATACCTCCCTGTGATTGTTGCAGGACAATCTATTCCCTTTACCTTTACAGAGATGGACAATGGAGGCATCCTTGAACTCCTGGGGGATAACCTCTTCTTGCCATATAACATGGAAAATTTTAGTCAGCTTTTGTATGACCAATGGTGCCCCTACCTTGTAAATCTCAGTTGGAATAGAATCAGCACCAGGTGCTTTGCCACATGAAAGAAGCCTAGTGACCCTCAAAACCTCTTCTTCAGTTGGAAGTTCATCTAAGGAGAGACTGACTTCAGCCTGAGGTAAATGATCAATGGCCTCAGCATTAATTGATGATGGTCTGTTGAGAAGACTATGGAAGTGTTCAGCCCATTTCTCTAGGATCATGTCCTTATCACTAATCAGCATGGCTCCATCAGTGCTGAGTAGTTGTAATGCACCATATGTTTTTGGTTCATAAATATCTTTCAGGGAATCATAAAAATGCTTTGGATTGTTATTATCAGCATAAAACTGAATTTCATCTGCCTTCTAACTGAGCCAGGAATCCTGTATCTCTCTAAGCTTTGCTTGTACTTTGCTTTTGATGGAATTAAATGCTGCCTTCTTAGAGGTAGATGAACTATCCTACTGGTATATCCTGTGGAGTTCTCATTTTTCGTTTAGCAGTTTCTGACTTTCCCCATCATTTTCATCAAACCAGTCTTGGTGTTTGATTATTCTGACCCAGATGAGCAAATGCAGTGCTGTACACCAAGTCTCTGAGAGCTGCCCACTCCTTTTCTGCTCCACTGTTGCCAACTATGTGTTGGTTCAACTTTCCCTCCAAGTCAGCAACAAACTGTTCATGCTCAGAGAAGAGCTCTAATTTGTTGACATTAATTCTTATAGTAGTCCTTTTGCCTTGGGGGCGGCACTTTTGATGAATGCAAATATTTGGCTTGGAAAGGATGAGTCTATGATCAGTCCAACATTCTGCACCACACATTGGCTTTGTCACTCTCACATCTTGTCTGTCTCTTCTCCTTACAATCACATAGTCTACTAGATGCCAATGTCTGTTGCAAGGGTGCATCCATAAAGTTTTACTGCAATTAGGTAAATGGAAAACAGTGTTGCTGATAATAAGGTCATGCGATGCACAAGTCTTCAGCAGCAAATGACCATTGCTGTTGCTGTTTCCAACTCCATTCCTCCCTAGGACTCCCTGCCAAATCTAGTAGTCTGAGCCTAATCTAGCATTAAAGTCACCCAGAATTATAAGCTTGTCCTCTTTTGGCACATTGACGATAAGCTCTCTAGGTCTTCATAAAATTTTTCTTTGACCTCATCAGGGTTTGTCATGGTAGGAG
Source organism: Notamacropus eugenii (assembly GCF_028372415.1). Classification (NCBI taxonomy): domain Eukaryota; kingdom Metazoa; phylum Chordata; class Mammalia; order Diprotodontia; family Macropodidae; genus Notamacropus; species Notamacropus eugenii. Next base: position 33,286,124 of record NC_092875.1, read on the forward strand.
CACAGGCACTGATGACAGTGGCATGGCATTTTCCTGATAGTGGTAATTGCATTGTCATGAGCCTGTCATTCACCCTTTTGACACGCTTAGCAGCTTGCTGCTAGATCAGTTTTGATTGCAAAACCTACGCCAGCTTCATGGCGCTCCCCTTCACTTTGCCCACTCCAGAAAAAGTGTATCCAGCTCCAAATTCAGTAAGCTGGCCTTCATTTGCCAACTTTGTTTCACTCAGAGCTGCTATTTGGATGCGATACCTGTTGAGTTCTCTTGCAACAAGGGCAGTTTGTCTTTCAGGTCTGCTGAATTTTGTGTTGTCTATAAGTGTGCACACACTCCATGTGCCAATGGTGAGTGGAATCATCTTTGCAGATGTTTTTGTACATTTTGTAAAATTTTTGTGTTTTTGCCACAGAATGAGATTCCCCATCTGCCACAGTAATCAGGCCAGGGTTGGGTAAGCAGACAATGTTTAGGGCACCTTTTCTAGCCCCCTTACTCACCCCAGGAGGTGAGCAGTGTGATCCTTAAAAGACTGCTTAGACACCCAGAAGGTTGCTGAGTCCCACTGCTGCTTCCAGTGAGAAGCAATGGAGAGACACTACCCTCCTCCTTAGGTTGGAAGGGCAGCAGGGAAGGGATTGCTACATTTTTGGAAGAAGTGAAGCAAGGAAATAGAAGAGGACAATGGAGGTAAGAACAATGGAAAGTACTGGGCTTGGATTGGGGAATCTGGACTACCTCTGTGTCAAACCCTGTCCTAAGCCCTGAGAAGACAAAGGAAAGGCAAAAACCAGTACCTGACCTCAAGGAACTCATGTTCTACTGAGATAAACCAGTGGTTCTCAACCTCTGCTTTTTTCTCCTTGATCCTCAGTTCTCCATTTATTATCTGCGGGTCTTTGGGCAAAATTTTTTTTATCTTTTCTGGATCTCAGTTCTTTCATCTGTATAGTGAGGAGGGTGGACCAGTGGCTTCCACCTGGGGTCCTTTACAAGTCGAATCCAAGAGGGGCCTGTGAGCTTGGATAATGGGTAGGATAGATAGCAGGTATAGTAAACAGAATGCTAGACTTGAAGTCACGAGAGGCTGGGATCAAATTCCTCCACAGATATCTATTAGCTATGTGAGGCTGGGAAAATTACTTTCCCTCTCTGATTCACTTACCTGTAAAATGAGAGGTTTGAAATGAATATACTATCAGACATAGTCAGGGTGTTAGTTTCAATGAACTGTTTCCTTCACTCCCTTCTTTCTTCCTTCCTTCCTTTCTCTTTCTTTTCCTTCCCTCCTTTCCCTTCCTCTTTCTCTTTCTTTCTTTCTTTCTTTCTTTCTTTCTTTCTTTCTTTCTTTCTTTCTTTCTTTCTTTCTTTCTTTCTTTCTTTCTTTCTCTCTTTCTCTCTTTCTTCCTTTCTTCCTTTCTTCTTAATTTGGTTAGAAGGAAAGGCTCATTGAGTAGGTGGGGGGGAGGAAGATGTATTCAGAATGAATATGATAGAAAAATAAAAGGCATCTATACAAATAAGATGGAATTTTTAGACGAAAAAAATTGTTTAAAATGAGGGAATTGGGCCAGAGAAAAGATTCTTAGCCTTTTTTGTGTTCTCTTTTGCAGTCTGCTGAAGCTTAAGGACTCCTTTTCAGGATTATGCTTTTAAATGCACAAATAAAATACAAAGGAAACCAATTATGTTGAAATGCAGTCACTGAAAAAAAATTAAATTCGTGGCCTCCCAGGTCAAATAACTCTGAACTAAAGGATCCCTAAGGTCCGATTCAGCTCTAAATCTATTGACCTAAGATTCACAAACTACTTCTCTTTTAAGGCTTTCTGGCAACTGTGCTTTGTAATATGCCTGCCCTACTGAAAAGAACAGATCTAGAAGTCTGGGCCCCCAACACTTAAACCATCTTCTTTTACTCTTCCCCCTCAATGGCCTTAAGCTATCTGTCTTCTCAGGAAGCAGATACTCAAGGATGCCAGGGTTTCCTGAACACATTCACTATCAGTCTTTGAGTGATTCTGGATTGGCTGACTAGTATAGAGAAACCCATCAGCTGTACTACATGCTCAATCCTTCCCCACCCCAAGCCACACATCCCAAGACTGAGCAGCTGTTGTGAGAATCAGACTGGTAATATGTGCATGTATGCATGTGTGTGCACATGTGTGCATGTGTGTGTGCATGGGGGAGGGGAGAAGAGCAGTGGGTTAGAGTCATGCCCCAGTATGAATGGGGGTGGGGTGAGGGCAAACAGATAGACATTGTGATGGGGTCTGCCTGACATCAGCAGCCTCACAGTGTCAACTCACCTCCTCTTCATAGAGTGCCATGCCTCTTGCTGATCCTGTGGTCCCAGCTCGCTTCATCTTAGGAGAGAAAAAGGGGAATGGAAGGAAGGAAGGAAGAGAGGGAGGAAGGGAGGAGACAATTTAGTATATGAGGATTAGTCTGACAAATAAAAAGTAATAGAAACTTCACATGAGCTCTAGCACATGAAGGATTGGATGGAACTCGGGAAGGCCTGAGTTCAAATCCCAAGTCTGATGTTTTAACTCAATATCTCAGGCATTTATTAAGCAACTACTATATATCAGAGCTTGGTGCTGGAGATACAAAGACAAAACAGTTCCTACCCTCAAGAAGCTTAACTTCTAATTTTTGACCCAACAAGAGATAGAGAACATTATGAAGTGCACAATGGATAATTTTGATTACATTAAATTGAAAAGATTTTGCACAAACAAACCCAATGCAACCAAGATTAGGAGGGAAGCAGAAAACTAGGAAGGAATTTTTGCAACTAGTGTCTGTGATAAAGGCCTCATTTCTAAAATATATAGAGAACTGAGTCAAATGTACAAGAATACAAGTCATTCCCCAATTCATAAATGATCAAATGATATGAACAGGCAGTTTTCAGAGGAAGAAATTAAAGCTATCTATAGTGATATGAAAAAAATACTCTAAATCACTATTGATTAGAGAGATGCAAATTAAAACAACTCTGAGGTACCACATCACACCTATCAGATTGGCTAACATGACAAAACAGGAAGATGATAAATGTTGGAGAAGTTATGGGAGAGTTGGAACATTAATTCATTATTGGTGGAGCTGTGAGCTGATTCAACCATTCCGGAAAGCAATCTGGAACTATGCCCAAATGTGCATATCCTTTGACCCAGCAATATTCCTTCTAGGACCGTAAGCCAAAGAGATCATTAAAAAGTGAAAGCGTTCCACATGTACAAAAATATTTATGGCAACTGTCTTTGTGGTGGCCAAGAACTGGAAATCAAGGGGATGCCCATCAAATGGGGAATGACTGAACAAGTTGTGGTATATGAATGTAATGGAATACTATTATGCCATAAGAAATGATGAACAGGAAGACTTCAGAGAAGCCTGGAAGGACTTATATGATCTGTTGCTGAGTGAGAGGAGCAGAATCAGGAGAACTTCGTACACAGTGTGTGTGGATTTTTTTCTGGTAGACTTAGTACTTCATTGCAATGCAAGGACCTAAAAAATTCCCAATGGACTCTTGAGGCAAAATGCCTTCCACATCCAGAGAAAGAACTATGGAACTGGGTTACAAAATGAAGCAGACCGTTTTCTCTTGTGTTATGTTCTGTTTTGTTCTCTTTGTTTTATGATTTCTCCCAGTCACTTTAATTCTTCTATGCAACATGACTAAGGTGAAAATGGATTTAATAAGAATGTACTGCAGAACCTATATAAGATTGCATGCCATCTTGAGGAGGGAGTGGGGAGGGAGGGAAGAAGAAGGGGGAGGGAGGGGAGAAAAGCTAAGATATATGGAAGTGATTGTAGAAAACTGAAAACAAATTAAATAATTTTTAAAAAAAAGAAGCTTGACTTCTCCTGGGGAAGAGGTAATGACGGAGACACAACATGTACACAAATAGGTAAATTCAAAATCTCGACAAAATACATTTTGAGTGGGAAGGAAACCAGCAAAGGAAGGCCTAAGAAGCAGCTTGAGATTCCATGAGGCAGAGATAAAGCCTTAGCTGTGTAACCAAAGCTGTTTCACATCTTAAAGCCTCAGTTTCCTCGTCTGTAAAATGACACTTCTGGTACCTAACTACCTCCCAGGGCTATTGTGAATCTCAAATGAGATAGTATGTATAAATTGCTTTGCAAATTTGAGTGTGATAGGGAAACCTGTTACTACTGTGAAGGGAATTATGACTTTCATATTAATTTGCATGATATGTGTAGTGAATATACTTATAATTTAGATTTCTCAGAGCTGCCTCTTCTGGCTTGGGAATCGAAAGCTTACAATGCACCTTGAAATGATCAATCAAACCCCTGACAACGCTCTCACAATCACTGCTTTTTTGTGCCTACGTACGTTAAGTGAAGTGTATCACAGACTGTAGAACCCGTTCCCATCACAGAACTCTGGTCCTTTGACCCACCCAGTAATGACCCCCAAAGATTCAAAACAATACTGTTCCCATAGGACTCCAGAACACCTGTATTGTTCTGCACTCACAGCTTGTAATGGGAAACCACTCAGACCCTGAAACGGATTGTTTTGTAACTGATCTTCCCCCCACTCCTTGCCCCACTTGTGATCTATATATATAGGCTGTACCTTTACTCCAATGTGGGAAATATTCTTCTCTCCAAAAGTAATTAATTAAACTGTTCTTTGTTTCCTGGCACTCTTACCTTTGGCCTACCTGGACTACATTTAAAATTCTGCTAACACTACTCAAGAGCCCAAACTCTGAGTAGTGAAAGAACCCTAAAACTGGAATCAGAAGGCCTAGGTCCAAAATTAAGCCCTTGTTACGTGCGAGGCATGATGTTAGGTGCTGGGCTATATAAAGACAATCAGTCAGCAAATACCTATGGTAGCCCAGGGGATAGAACCCCAGGCCTGGAGTCTAGAAGTCCTGAATTTGAATCCAGACTCAGGTAACTCCTAGCTGGATGACCTTGAGCAATTCATTAAACCCTGTTTGCCTCAGTTTTCTCATCTGTAAAATGAGCTGGAGAAGAAAATGGCAAACCATTCTAGTATCTCTGCCAAGAAAACCCCAGATGGGGTCATGAAGAGTTGGACATGATTGAACAACAACCTGTATCAGGCACTGTGCTAGGGATTGGGGATATGAGGACTAAGAAGGAAATAATTTCTATTTAGATGAAGGAGCTGGAATTCAAGATCCAGATGAGTCATGTATAGAGCTATGTGACCTTCAGTAAGTTACTCTCCCCTTCTAAGGGTCTCAGTTTCCTCGTTTGTAAAATGAGGAGGTTGGGCTGGATGACATCTGAACTCCTTTACAATTCCATCACCTAGAAGTCTCTCTGCCTCTCCAGGCCTCGGTTTCCTTCACCGAAAAATGGGGGCAGTTGGACTTAATGGCCTCTGAGCTCTCTCCTGGCTCTGATGTTCTGGGATTCTGATTCTTTCCTTCTTTCTTTTGGTTCACTTTCCTGTTCACTAACAACTCCAGCAGAGGGCAGGCAAGGAAAGGGACAGCTCAAGGAAATACACTCCTTCTTTCTTAAGCAGCCCTGCTCCCATCCCCTCCTACCACCCCATTTTCCACCGTGGGGAAATCAGGGCAACGTCAACTACTACAGAGAAACCAAGAAGAATAAGGTTTGCGAAAGGGCCATTAGATTTGGCAATGAAGAGATCACTGGTGATTTCCCGTTATTCTTGGCACATGATCCACCCTCTCCCAGCTCTGTTGCCTTCCTTCTCCCTAGATATCCCCCATGCCTGGAATGCTCTCCTCACCTTTGCCTCCTGGCTTCACTGACTTACTTCAAGACTCAGCTCAAATTCTGCTTTCTGCAAGAGGTCTTCCTGGTCTCCCCTCTCATGTCTTTGCCTTGTTCCCCGAAATGCTAGCTAGTGTCTCTCCTCTGAGATTACCTCCCCTCTATTCTGGTAATCTCTGAGTAGCTAGAGTGCCAAGCCTAGAGTCAGGAAGTTCAAATCTGGCCTCAGACCCTTAGTAGCTGCGTGACCCTGGGCAAGTCACTTCACTCTGCCTCAGTTTCTTCATCTATAAAGTGAGCTGGAGAAGGAAACGGCAAACCACTCTGGTATCTTTGCCAAGAAAACTCCAAGTGGGGTCGCAGAGAAACAGACACGATTGAAATAACTGAACATCAACAACTAATCGAGTTGTTTGCTTGTGTCTCTCCCATCAAAATGTGAGCTCCCTGAGGACAAGGACCCTCTCTTTGCCTTTTTCTACCTCCCCAGCACGGAGCACATAATTGCACTTAATAAATACTGAGTAATATTGACTAACACTAACGGTGGACTGTGGGCTTGGATACTGCGTCCTAGTCAGGACTCTGCCTCTTATTGAATGAATGACTTCGGTCAATTGTATTTCAATATATATATATATACATATATTTATACATACTTGTGTGTGTATATATATCACATATATACATACATATTTTTTACAATAGTGATCCTAGGACTTCCCTTATCTCCCTTAAGGAGTTTTCCTAAAACCTCATAACAAAGTAGGAAGAAATTCCTTCATCACCCTGAGAAGCTTTTTGGCCTGGCTACCGGACGAGGGTAATTGATGTGAGAGACTCAGTTTATGCCCCTAGAGCCTCTATAAAAAATGGCAGTTGCTTAGGGGAGGGCATTCTTTTGCCTGGGGAGGAGATCCTTGGGCTGAGAGGAATTTCTCTCCCTCCTCCTTCTGCCCATCAGTCATGGCAGAGCTACCCCATTCAGCAGCTGGAAAGTCTTTTCTAGTCAGCTGTGGAGGAAGAATACAAACCCTTTTTGGGGACTGATAAAACTGACTCCTCCACCTAAGTATAAATATGAGTCTTGGTTCCCTCTACAGGGTCCGATAAAAACCCTGCTTTCTCTGACCCAAACTCCTTCCAATGCCTTCCTTTAGAGAGAGTAGAAACTGAACTTTTTGGCTCATTCCACTCTGCATCTACTGCTCGCACTAAATAGTAACTCTTTCTCTTTTACCCAGGAACCCTGAGGGTCTTCCCAGTTTGATTTCTTTTTTTAAAGGGGCCATCCCTTGAGGAACAACTTCAAGAGTCCTATTCATTGAATGGGTGTATCTCACTCAAAGTGAGAATGTGATAAGACCTTAGCCTAAAAGGGCCAGGGTCTTCCATTGCATTCTGGACCATTTCCAGTCATCCTGATGAATATCTGGTCACTGGATCCAGATGGCTCAGGAGGAGAAAGTGAAGCTGGTGACCTTGCACAGCCCTCCCTCACTCAAAACAAAGTCAAGTGCAAGTCATGTCATCATCTTGATGTCATGGTCCTCTTTGAGAATGAAGGATTAACACAATAACAACAACTGCTCTGACTGGTTTTAACTCTATGGAACAAGATGCTTCTGGGCCCAGTACTCCCTGTTCTCCTCACTCTTCAACTTTCCTGCTCCCTTTTGTGTGTGGTTTTCCCCCATTGGATTACAAACTCCTTGAGGGCAGGGATTGTCTTCTTAAAAAAATTGATTGGATCCCTAGCACTAAGTACAGTGCTGGCACATGGGAGGCACTTAATAAAAGTTTCTTGGATTGGATTATTTGATTATTGGACTGATCCTCCTCAGAATGTTACCTTCCTCTGTAAGCATCTAAGGCCCCAGGGTTGGTGGGAGGGGGACACCTGAGAGTAAGGTAAGGGGTCTCCCAGTGAGGTCCATGTTTCAATCTGGGTCAATCCTAAGGGATCAGTTCCTCTCATGGTAAATTCCAAGGTATATATAACATAATTAATTATTAAACAGTAAGATACCAGAGATGGTGTCGCAGTTAAGCTTTGTATCTCCCCTACCCTTGAGCACAGTTCTCTGCACATATTAAGTATTGAGTAAATGTTTGTTGGCTGACTAACTCTCCTGTGAGTCTGTAGGCACCTTGAGGGAAGGGATCATATTTGACATATCTTTGTATCTCCTAAAGCAGAGCCTTGAACATTGCAGGGGCTCTGAAAGTATTTAATAAACACTTGTTGAGTGAATGAATGAATGAATGAATGAAATCTTTCCAGACCACTTCTGAGCTTTACTGATCCTCATTTGCTCATTTGACCCTTGGCATAGTCTATCTCATTTTACTATCAAATTCTCCGTGGTCCACTGTTGAGAACTCTGCAACTGGAATCAGAAGACCTAGGTTCAAGAAAGCAGCATCTCAAGTCAAGAGAGAACTGGGTTCAAATCTCACCTCTGCCTCTCGCTAGCCTTGTCACTTAAGAAAGGACCTTTTATCATTTGAATCCTCAGGTTTTTTTTTTAATCTGTAAAATGGGGGAAATAATCCCTTATCTTGCCTACCTCCTGAGGACTACTGTGAGAACCCGCTGAAGTCACAGCATAACATAACCAAGCATCTAGGTGGTAGATAAACCACTGGATTTGGAATTGAAAAGACCTAAGTTCGAATCCCACCTTGAACACTTGTTAGTGTGTGACCCTGGCCGAGACATTTAAGCTGAGAAGCCCCAGTATCCTCGTCTATAAAATGGAGATGATAATAATAGCAATATTGAGGTCTGTTATGATGATCAAATGAAGTAATATTGGCAAACTCTTTGTAAATCTTAAAGCGCCATATAAATCCTAGGCTGTAACTGGTAGTAGAATCATGCAATGTCCCACAGAGTTGGAAGGACCTCGATCTCTACTTTACCCAAACTCCCATCACCAATAGCTTCAACCAGTGGTCACCTACGCTTTTCTTGAATGTGTCATATATAATGATCATGGTCATCAAAGTGTTTGGTAAGTTGTCAAGGCACCTGCACAGCCCTCCCTCACTCAAAACAAAGTCAAGTGCAAGTCATGTCTTCACTTCTCTGATGGCATGGTCTTCTTTGGCAACGAAGGACGAACACAACAAGTTGTCAAGGTCTCTTGAAATAAAGGAGTATGAAATAGACTGTAATCTCCTCTAGGACAGGGCTGTTCCATTTGTGCCTTTGAAATGCTCAGCCCAGTGCCTGGTACATTGTAGACAGCTCGTTTCTCAGTGCTCAGTTCTAGGCTATTCTTGAGACTATAAACTACAGAGAAAGAGTCTACCTGCATTGGCGGGGGTTGGAAGGGAGTGTTCCTCATCTGTGACTTCCCAATGAGATTAGAAGTCTAGCCCAAAATTACTGTTATTATTATTGACAACAAAAATAACAGCTATCATTTATATAACAATTTAAATTTTACAAAGTGCTTTATAAATATTATCTCATTTAATCCTCACAACAACTCTGGGAAGGCAGTGCTATTATTATTCCCATTTTACAGATGAGAAAACTGAAGCAGGCTGAAGTTGAGTGACTTAACCAGAGTGTCCGAGGCAGGGTTTGAACTCAGGTCCTTGTGACTTCAAGTCCAATGTTCTATCCTCTAGGTTACTTAGCTACCATTGTTATTACCCCAATTCCTTAAGCCTGCTACTGGAGTTGTCTTTGACAGATGACTATGTCCCTCACTCCTCCCCTCCCAAATCAAAACCTTTTGCACCTTCTTTCTAGTGCTTAACTGCTATTTTACACACATACATATTATATAAACACACACATACATGTGTACCTGTGTACATATAACATATATACAGGTGTGTATATGCATGTCTATATGTGCGTGCACATACATACACATGTATGTCATGTATATGTGTGTATAGTGTTCCATCTCCCACCTCCACACCTTTGCACAGGTTGTTTCCCATGCTTGCATGCATCACCTCCACCTGTCAGAACCATTCGGTCCCTTCAAGGCTCAGTTTCAGTTCCTCCTCCATATGACTAGTACTCTACTTCCTGAAATTACTTCACTTTTGCTTGTCTGCAGACACATTGCTTCCTTTTATAGAATATCAGCTCCTTGAAAGCAGAGTCTGTTTCCTTTTTGACTCTATCCCCAGGGCCCAGCACAGTGTAGGAGGTAGAAGAGAAAGAGTAAGTGTGTAATCAATGTTCGGTGAATTGAACTGAACTAATTAATTAGCTCACAGGGATGACCCGCTCCAGGCAGATGTTGAAATTCTTCTTCTGATTAGGCTTCAGTTTCTTCAGGGAGAATCTGGTTTCCCCAATGAACTCATTGTGGCCAAACTTGTCTTCATCGCAGACAGAAATCCTGAGATAAGAAAGATAACAGCAATTGTGAATGGTGATAACAATAGAGCTCAAATAACAGATTGCACTGGACAAAAATTAATCAAGCATGCTCTCTTCAGTGCTCTGGGCAGAGAGCTCAGGAAGGAAACATGAAATAAGGGACAATGACTGGCTTCAAGGTGCTGAAAATCTAGTAAATAATAGCAACTGACATTTACTCGTCCCAAAGCACTTGAAACTGTGGCACATTTAATGCTCACAAGCACCTTGAAAGGACAGGTATTATTGTCCTTGTTTTACAGATAGGGGAAACTGAGACCCACAGAGGGGAAGTGATTTGCTCCAAGTCATACAGCTAGTGACTGGTCTCTGGGTTCCCAGTCTATACTCTTTCCCCCATTCTACTTGATATTCAGTTGCAAAAAAAGATAAGGATAGGAATAGGGACTAAATTCTTGATTTCATTATTACAGAGAACTCTTGTGAGAAAACTCTCTCTATAAATACAGATTGGACCTTCTGTGCCTGAAGTTGCCTGGAGCATTAAGTGATCAAGTGACTTGCCCCAGACCACACTGTGAGTTTGTGTCAGAAATGGAATTTGAACGCAGTTCTTCCTGGCTTCAAGGCTGATGATCAATGCCTTGATAGGTAGAAAAAGGTCATGAGGTTATAGACTTAGAGTTGGAAGAGGTTGTTAAAGGCATCTTGGCCAAAGGTGTCAAAGAGGAAGCGGGCCCAAATGTAACAGAACCAGATTCAAATGTAAACAGATAAATGGATAAATAAAACAACAAAATAAAACTAACAAATGAATAAAACTAAAATAAAAATAAGCAGTAATACCAAAACAAATAAAAACCCCCAAATATATACAATGTAATAGAACATAGATAATGTTAATATGTGGTTTTCTGAGTCTACATGTCTCTGGCAGAGAACCTTATGAAGAGTTTAACGGTCCCTGTTTTTATTTGGGGTTAACATCACTGAACTAGTCCAACTCCTTTCACTTGGTAGAGGAGAAAACTGAGACTTGGAGAATTGAAGGGACTTGCTTCAAATTCTATCAGTAGCAGGTAGCAGTGCCAAGATCCGAACCCAAATCTTCTCATTCCAAATCCATCACACTTCCTACAACACTCTCCATTTCCCTTAACACTGGCTAGACTGGACAGAGACAATAAAGGATAGTTAAAAAACTAAACTGGTTAATCATTCCTTGTGTGACTGTGAACTAGTCAATCATTCAATTTAATTAATAGTTAATTTTGTAAAAGTTTAGGCTGGGTCTCTATTTTCTGCCCAGGCTGGAAGGGCAGCAGTCACTCATGGGATCATCCTCCCTGGTGATAGGTACACAAACTTTGATCTGCTCTTTTTCTGAGTTAGACTGGTATGCTCCTCCTTAGGTAACCTTGTGGTCCCCTGCTCTGGAAGACTTGCCATATTGGTGCTAGACTGAATGAGAACATCTGACTGGCCATAACCTCACTGCAGCTCAGAACTCCTGAGCTCAAGTGAACCACCAGCCTCATCCTGCCCAGTAACAGGGAGAGTAGGCATGTGCTACCATGCTCAGCTCAACAATTCAATTTTTTCAAAATGTATTAAGGGGCATCGAGATGGCATAGTAGATAGAGCACTGGCCCTGGAGTCAGGAGCCCTCATTTCCAGACTCCGACACTTACTAGCTGTGTGACTCTGGGCAAGTCATTTAACCCCAATGGCCTCCAGAAAAAAATATAGTAAGAGCTTACTATATGGCAGGTACTGTGCTAAGCATTAGGGAGAGAAAGGCAAAAAGTAACTCCTCTCAACAAGCTTACATTCTACTAAAGGAATAGAGTATTTATACAGAGAAGTGAATAGGAGATGATTTGAGGAGATTGCTAAGAACTAGAGACACCAGGAAAGTCCCTTTAGTAGACCAGTCTTTTTAGAATGTAGAATATTTGTCATTTTTTTTGTTTGTTTTAGAGGGGAGAGGGTATAGGAAATCGGACCCATGACTTCATTAGGATAGAGAACTCCCAGTGAGGAAACTCCATCTACCTATGCAGATCACCAACTATACCACAACTTAAAGAGTGGCTAGAGGCACCAAGAGATTAAGTGATTTGTCCAGAGTGAAAGAAATGATTATTTCTCTCTTATATTAATAACCAATTGTTGAATTAGGACTAAGGTTTGTTTCCTTTCTATTTCCTCATTAAGAAATCAGCCCCTGTAGGTTATTCAGTCAACTTCTGAAGCATGGGGCTAATAATGAGATGAAATCCCAACTGGGAAAATAGAGATCTGCTCAAAAAGCAAAGAGATTTTGGTCCAGGTGAATTCTGGCCCATTGTGTTTTATTCAGACAGATCTGAAATGGATTCCCCCTTTTGTCTAGACTGCCCTAGAAGGGGTAGTTTGGGCAGAGATGAGTCTCTCTGTCTAAGACTGAGTGATCAGAGTCACTTCCTCCAGCCCCTTATTAGGATAAGTCCATCTCTCATTATAATATTCATTGTCTTATTAAATGTTAACTAATTAGAGTTGATTGTTGCCTGTCAGAAACACCCATTCTTCCAAGGGTATATAAGCATCGAGAAGCCTGTTATATTTTGTCTTTGGTTTATGAGAGATGGTCAAATAACCATCCTTTTATTATTTGCTAACCATGATTAATAGAATGATTAATTAGACAGAAATCATGTCTCAAACTTTTTTATATGTTACAAGAGTCACAACAGAGTATGTGTCAGACCTGAATCCAGGTCTTCTTGACCCAGAGACTAGCTCCCTATCTACTCTGCATAATGCATAAAGAGGAGTATGAAATAAACTTAGGAATATGGACTTGATTCTGATGTTGGAAGGCTTCCAATGCCAGACTGTATGTTATTCAGGGAGAATAGGGAGCCACAGAAGAGTCTTGAGCAGGAGAGAGACATTTGCATTAGGAAGATGATTTTGGGAGATTGTGTGGGAGATGGACTAGAGGAGGAGGAGGGAAGCAAGGAGACCAATTAGGAGGTTATTGTAAAAGTCCAGATAAGAAGTGATGTGGGTCTGAACCAGATGGTAGTTATGGGGAGGAGGGGGAGGGGAAAAGATGCAAGAGATGTGGTGGGCGCTTGGCAACTGATTGGATATGGGAAGTGAAGGAAAGGGAAAAATCTGGGATGCCACTCACATTTCCAACTTGGGAGACTGGCTCTATCTGACCCAAGGAGACCTCAGAAAAACCCCGACCCTGATCCCCAATGATTCCAATTCAACTCGTCTTCTCCTCCTCCTCTTCTTTCCCCACCTACCTTAGGGTCTTCCTTTGCATGTCCTCATCAGTGATGCCATGATAGACCAGGGTTTCATTCCAGATGGGATTTCGTGTATTCCTCAGAGTTTTTGTCCGTAACTTGTTGGACTATGATCAAAGAGGAAAACATGGACATTCAACTTGGTGTGGAGTCAGATTATGGAACCTACCTCCTCTGGGAGTTCTCTGAACAAGGTTCTAGTATGCTTCCAATATCTTCTTAAATGGATTCTCTTCCCCACTCACCCACCCCATCCTCCCAAGGATAGAACCCTGGATGGGATGTCTGCAAAGTGGGGTTCTGGCACTAATTTTGTCTATACCTTTTCCTGTGCTCACAGGAAAATTATTTTACAACCATAAGCCTCAGTTTCCTCCTCTGAAAAAGGGGGGTTAGAATTCAAGGGGACCTTAAGAAACTAACCTAAGATCTTCCAACAATAAAAACTCACTTTTTAAAGAGCACTTTACGGTATAGAAGTAATTTCACTTCAAGAGCCCTGGGAAGGAGATTGGTTGGTTGGTTGGTTAGTTGTTGTCCTTTTTTCTTGAATAGGACCAAAATGATATCACTATGTTGGGGTCAAAGTACAATGTGCCAGACTGTGGTTGGTCAGACCAGTGTGAGCTTAGAAGGCTTTACCACAGGTCAGGCACAAATAGTCCACATGAACATTTGGAGTGGAGATAACTCAAAATTTACATATCTCTAAGGAGGTAGATAGTGTAAGGGTTGACACTCCTATTTTAAAAATGAGGAAACTGAGACTCAGGGAAGTGAAACAATTTGATGATAGTCATTCAGAGAGTTCACTTTGATGCATCATTCATTTGGGAGGACACTGACATTCTGGAGGGCATCCAGAGGAGATAGTGAAGTAAATTATGTGAAGAGGATTGAAAGACCTAGCGATGTTTAATCTGTAGGAAGGGAGGATTTAGAAGAGGTCATAGAACTAGAGCTGAAAGGCACCTGGTCATCTAGTCCAACCTCATCACTTTTCAGATGAAAAAACTGAGACTGATAAAAATGAAATGACTCACCCAAGGTCACCCATAGGTATCACAGAGGTGGGATTTGAACCCAGGCCCTATGCATCCAGAGCCAGCTCTGTTCCCATTGTATCATGCTGTCTTTCCTACATTATAATTATCTTCAAATATTTAAAGGGTTGTCCCACGTGAGAGCTCTCAGCCTAGTTCCTACTGGACCTAGTGCTAGGAACAGTGGGTGGAATGCAGAGTCACTTCTTAGCCATAGGCGCCATGGCAGGAATGGGTTCCTCCTCAATGGAGACGTTCAACAAAGATGCTTATAGGAGCTTAGATCTAGGACTGGAAGGGGCCTGAGAGGCCATCTAGTCAACTCCTTCATTTTACAAATGAGGAAACCGAGGCCCAGGGAAATGCAGAAACTCATATGTGGCCACACAGGGGAGAGATTCAAATCTAAATCCTTGGGCTCCAGAACCACCGCTTTGTTTTGGTTTTTTTTTCATTGCATTTCTCTGACTTGGGGATTAGATGGCTGCTGAGGTCCCTCCTGACTCTGAGGTTTTGTGTTTCTATGATTCTGTGAAAAGTCAAAGGTGGGATTCAAACCTAAGTCTCCTAGTCGCAATGTGAGGGCTGTCTCGCTAAGGGCACCATAGGCAGCAAGCAGGTTTAGAAGACTCTTTGCAAAGTTGTTAGGTCCGTGTTGGCCAGAGTGACAGCTAGGTTAATATAGTTCAATTGTCCCAGTCAAACCCTACGTATAGGAAACAGGGAGCTACCTTCGACTCAACCTTCCTCCCTTCTTCCCCATTTCTCCCAATTTCCCCAATAGGCTCATGTTTCTGGACAGAGAGGTAGGCCAGGTGGCCCAGCCTCTCTTTTTTGGAAAGGGTGAAGCTTGGTTCACTCTCTCTCACCCAAGGTGGCTTCACCACCTTGCCCTATGGCATTATTTCTGTGAACAAGGGAGCTATTTTCAGATTCTCTAGTAGCATAGCCTTGGGCTGCTTCCAGGGTCCATCTGCTGGGGAGAAGTAAAATGGCCCCCCAGCAATATGTTACCTTGCTGGCGCCAGGCAGAAGGTGCAGCTTAACATAGGGATCAGCCAGGCCATTGGAGTCCATCGGTTTTAATCCCTGAAAAAGAAACAAGCCAGTGTGAGTGCTGCAGTTGGAATAGGAAGGTCAGCTTATGATTCCAGGCTCTGCTGTTGGCTACTTGTGACACTTGGCCAAATCATTTCACTTTCTGGCCTCAGTTTCCTCATTTGTAAAGTGAGTAGGTTGGACTAGTTGGCCGTTAAGATCCCTTTCAGTTCTAGTGTTAGGATCCTAGGATAAGTTAATCATCCAATGATCATACATCTATTATGTGCCTAGGACGTGCCAGACTCTGTCCTCAGAGATGGAGATTTTCGTTGTTGTTCAGCAATTTTACAGTTCTATCCCTGTCTTCATGACCCCATTTGGAGTTTTCCTGGCAAAGAAGCTGGAGTGGTTTGCTATTTCCTTTTCCAGCTCATTTGACAGATAAGGAAACTGAGGCAAATCAAGTTAAGTAACTTGTCCAGGATCCACCTCATAAGTGTTTGAGGCTGGATTTGAACTCAAGAAGATGAGTTTTCCTGATTCCAAGCACAGTGTTCTATCCACTGCACCATCTGGCTGCCTCAGGGAGATGGGGATACAAAGATTTAAAAAAAGAGAATAGTCGCTGTCCTCAAGGAGCATTCTGTTGGGGAAAACAACATATGCCACATGTACACAGATAAGTACATACAAAATAAATGTCAGTTAATTTTTTTCAGGCAGTTAGGTGCAATGGATAGAGCACTGGGTCTAGAGTCAGGAAGATCTGAGTTCAAATTCTGCCTCAGGCACTTACTAAGTGTATGACCTCAGGCAAGAGACTGAACCTTTGTTTGCCTCAGTTTCCTCATCTGTAAAATGGGAATCACAATAGCACCTCCCTACCAGGATTATTGTGAGGATCAAATGAGGTGACAATTATAAAGTGTTTAACATGGTGACCTGCACATCATAAGTGTTATACAAACGTTAACTCATGAGTGATGATGAGGAGGAGGAGGAGGAAGTCACTAGTAGCTGGGAATGATCAGAAAAGGTCTCAGGTAGAAGGTGGTGTCTGTACTGAACTTTGAAGAAAACAGACTTATTTTGAAGGTCAGAGGAAGAATTGTTTTCCAGGTAGGAGGGAATCAACTGTACAAAAGCACAGGGAAAGAAATGGGGTGTCTCATGTTAGAAACGGATCAAAGGCTATAAAATGAAGGGAATAAGGCAGAACAGACCCCAAAGGGTTAGGACCTTCAGTGTGAGATAGGAACATTCCAGGCCCTCACATTTAATTATTAGTACCTCCTGACATGTAATTTCTGAAAACATATTTGCACCTACTTATTTGTCTATAAATTGTGCCCATGCAGTAAGCAGGCGAGCTGTTATTATCCCCAACAGGCAGATGATGAAACTGGGGCCAATAGAGGAGAAAAGATTTGCCACAGTGACCAGAATAGGAGCCCAGGTCTGCTTATTCCCAGTCCAGTTGAAAGGGGAAATTGAAAGGGAGGAAAGAGGGAGCAGAATGGTGAGGTGAGGTGAGGTTAGCTCCCTCTTTTCCTTTCCTTCATGTAGATTAGCTGTCAGTAGTCTGTGATGGAAGACAGAAACATCAAAGCTGTAACGTCTTTTAAGGAAGCCTTTCGCTCTGAGGGGCAGAGGGTGATGGAGGGATAGAGCTCTGTTCGGTAATGTCAGTAACAGAATCCAGGAAGATGAGGCCCCCTTACCCATAGATATCCACAATATTTCTCCTACGTCTCCTTTCTCCCCACTCCCACAACCACCACTGGCATCAAGGCCCCATCACCTCATATTATGTCATTTGCCATATTATAACAGACTCCAAGGAGGGCTTACTAGCCTTACTACCCTTCAGTCTATGGCCTTCCTGCTGTATCTCCCAGGAGACATGAAATCTCCTGCTTCCACACTTGGTCCCCCGCACCTGGAAAGTGTTCCCTCCATACCTCTGTCCTATCTTCTTTCAGAACTCAACTCAAGTACCACTTTCTGATAGGAGAGCCTTTGTCTTGGCTTCTCCCCTCTGTCCTCCACATCAGAAGCATCAAAATTATCTTCCAAAGTCCTAGGTCTGACCAAATCACCATTCTGCTCACAGACTTTCAGTTGCTCCCACTTGCCCCAAGGGTAAAATAAAAACTTGTAAGCTTGGCATTTGAGCGTCTCTGTAGTCTGGCTCTAACCTACCTCTGCAACCTTATTTCACATTAATCCTCTTCATGCCCTCAAAATTCCAACTGAATTAGATTGTCAACTCTTCTTGGAATTGTACCTGTTATCTTCCACCCCCACGCATTCTCAAGGCTGTTCCCACCACCACCCTGAAATTTCTTCCTTCCTTATCTCTGCCTTTTAGAATTCTTTTCTTCCTTCAAGGCTCTGCTCAGGTTTTACTTCCCCCAGAAAGCCTCCCCACCCCACCACCCCACTCCTTAGCTATCCTCACTCTTTCCCTCCTTAAATGCTCTAAGAGAACCATGCCTGGGTCTCTCCTTTGCTCCTTGAACTTCCCACTCTATGTTACTGCAGTGGGATATTAGAGACCAGTGTCCAGTGTTCATCTTCTGAGCTCCAGTAGGACTTGGCCCCTCCCCAATTTTCAAAGGAGGCAAAAGAAGAGAAGATGAATGACTTCATAAAATGAAGAATGACAGATGTGAAAAGGAGACATTGCCCCATACGCTGCTGCCACTGCTGGTGACCAATAAGCAAACTGACAGGAGAGAGAATGAAGAGACTAAAGGAAAGAGACGGCAAACTGAACTCTGAAACAGATGCCAAATGGCCACCCCATGTGGTTAAGAAACAAACTGGTAGCAATCTGTACTTTGCTGCATGTTGACTAAAGCTTTTCTAAGAGAGCACAGACTGCACCCCCGATCCTTGTTTGTTTTGCTTTCTGTTTTCCCATTTGTTTTTTAACTTAAAGAAACTGGCTTCTCTAAATTGGCTTCCCAGCCACCTCCACACCACACTGCTTGCAATTGGTCCATCATTCTTATCTCCCTCCCCCCCCAACTGGAACCTTGGACTTGTGATGCCAGGCTCTGATAGGGAAGCTTTAGTCTTATCTTACTTAGAACCTACAACCAGGCCTCCATACCACTCCAGGAGTCTCACAACATAATGTATACCACCCCACCTTCAGTTCTTCTTCATGAATTCCCTTCCCTTCCCTTCCCTTCCATTAGAATGGAAACTCCTGGAGGGAGGAAATATCTTACTTGCCTATATTTGTACTCCCAGCACATACATAGTATGTGCTTAATAAAGTTTCTATCTATCTATCTATCTATCTATCTATCTATCTATCTATCTATCTATCATGTCATGGTCACTCATTTTAATGATATTGATTTTGTGTGTGTGTGTGTGTGTGTGTGTGTGTGTGTGTCCCTTTGGGGGTTAAATAAAGCCAAGAGGGAGGAGGATGAATAGTGATGTGTATCAAAGATTTTATGCTGAAATATTTTTGACAGAAAAAACAGAGAGAGGCCCTCATAATTGCTGAGGGCACCAACTGAGGGCTCAAGATGAACAAAAGAGATTTCACTGATTTATACTTATATAACCTCCCAAAGCAGAAAACACACAAACCTGGATCCTTTTAGGCAAAAGAGCCCAAGCCAAGCAGCAAGCTAAAGACTGTCCATTTTCCCCTCCCTCCCCACCTGTCCCTTGGTTTCATCAAGAGGCATGTTTCAATGAGAAATTCAAACCCTACAGGTCCTGGTGGAGAGATGTTAACTATAGAGAAAGCCATTCCACTAGGGAGGAGCTGGGAACATCATCACTACCAGTTCTCCTGCTCACCTGCTTTTACCTTCTTCCCCCCATACTACCAGATGCATTCGTCCTCCTGCCAGATTATACTCATCTGTATTTACACTATGCCTCCCCAGTAGAAAACAAGCTCTTGAGGGTAAGGAAGGATTCACTTTTTAAATTTGTGTGCCCAGAGATTAGCTCACAGGACTCAGCACACAGCACACAGCTTAACTAATGTTGAATTACTGAATCAAACCAAAAAGAGGTAGGGGAAGGAGGAAACTTCATATCATTTCACAGGATTAAAAACATTCTGCTACTGCGAGAGGCTTCTGGGATAATAGCCTCATCAATCTAGAGCTTGAAAGAACCTTATCATGTTACTATGAGAAACTTACAACTCATCAATCTAGAACCTGAAGAAACTCCAGAAACCATCATCTAGTCTACCTCTCTCATTTTACAGATGAAGAAACTGAGTCACAAAGAGGTTCAGTCAACCAATGAACAAGCATTTAAGTGCGGACTCCTCTTCATTCAAGTGCCTTCTCTCTCAATTATTTCCCATTTATCCTGTATATAGCTTGCTTCCTATATATTTGTTTGCATGTTATCTCCCCCACTAGACTAAACTCCTTGAGAACAGGATTGTCTTTTGCATCTTTTTGTTTTCCCAGAACTTAGCAAGGAGCCTGGCATATAGTCGGTGCTTAATAAATGTTTATTGAATTATATTAAACCCCAGCTGCAGCCAGATGTCATACACAGAGATGTGAAAACCAGATGTTCATCTTACCCACACTAGAAAGCTACCAACAACCCAAAGGTATCTCAAAGTCAAGAACAGAAAAGCAGCTGGTGCAGACTAGAAAAGAAAGCCCGCCAAGTCTTAGTTAACATCATTCTCTGATGAAAACTGAGAGCTGTCTGGATGTGATCAGGACACAGGTTTGAGCCTTGAGTCTCTTGGGGCCAATGTGGAGGGCAGAGCCCCCCACTCCCATGCTTCTTGACCTTCCTGACCCCTCAGGAGTCCAAGTTAATTAACCGGACTGTTATTGTGCCCAGGGAGATACAACCAGCTCAGAGGTTGGCAGGTTCAATCAGCAGATCCAGCTCCCAGGCTGACACCATGGAGAAATAATTGTAGCAAATCCGTCATTCAGAAGTAGGGAGGCTAATTACAGTCTCTGCTAAACTCTTTTCCAACGGTCTTAACAGAGCTGAGTTAGCTGAGCTGGATATCACTTGCTTCAGGTTCTCCCAGGCTCATGCCAGGGGCGCCCAGGCTAAGTTAAGCCTTCCTGCTCTGACACTGAGCAGCCCAGCATCTCTTTCTCCCAACATATCCCCTGGAGAAATACTCCCACAAAGTAATTCAATTTGGTCATTCGCTGCCAGGGCCGTCAAATTCCCATCATGTCACCAAGCTGCCTTCAGGTGGGAAATGAGAGGAGAGATAACAGGACCAGCTACTTATTAACCCCGTCTATAAGCTACAGACCCATCACTTCCTCCAGAGAAACTTAATGAGGGAGGCGGTGTGGCATAAGGGAAAGAGCCACGAGCTAGATGAGGGGCAAAAGAATTGGCTTGTATGGGTGGGGAGGGAGGAAGGAAGAGAAGTTGGAATTCAAAGTATTAGGAACGAATGTTGAGAATTGTTTTTGTATACAACTGGGAAATAAGAAATACAGTAATGAGGTATAGAAATCTATCTTGCCCTACAAGAAAAGAGAGAAGATGGGGATAAGGGAAGGGAGGGGTGTGATAGAAGGGAGGGCATATTGAGGGAAGGGGTCATCAGAATGCAAGGCATTGTGGGGTGGGGGGAGGGGAGAGATGAGGAGAAAATTTGGAACTCAAAATTTTGTGGAAATGAATATTGAAAACTAAAAATAAATAAATAAATATTAGAAAAAAAAATTACTTCTAGCTACTGTTTGCAGTTACCTAATCATGTGAAAAGAGGCAAACCAAAAGACTTCTCTCCAAGCTTCAGTTTCCTTAGCTGTAAAATGCCAATATCACCTGCCCTGTCTACCTCACTGTGTTGTGAAGAAAGTCCTTTAGAAACCAACCAGCATCCTCTTATGTAAGTTACAAACACTGCTAACAATTATGAGAGTTAGCACTTATATATCACCTTAAGGTTTGCAAAGCTTTACATACTATGTCTCATTTGATTCTCAAAACAACCCTGGTAGGGAGGTGCTATTGTTATCCTTATTTTACAGATGAGGAAACTGAGTCAGATCACATTGAAATGACTTGCTCAGGGTCACACAGTTAGGGAATGTCTGAGTCAGGATTTGAATTCGGATCTTCCTGAGTCCAAGTTCAGTGATCTAATTAGTATATCACTAAGTTGCCTCCAGGCAAGCTCCTGCTCTATTGATCATTTATTGGTTTTTAAAAAGTGTTTGGCAACCAGAGGAGAGTAGCCAGGATGGCAAAGGGTCTCCAGTGCATGGCATATGGGGCTGATATAAGGAAGATGGATGTTTAACCTAGAGAAAGAAGTCTCAGGAGACATACTAGCTGTCTTCAAGTAATTGAAGGACTGTCAGGGGGAAGAAGGATTCCATTTGTTCAGTTTGGTTCCAGAGGGCAGAACTAGAAACAGGATGTGGAAATTGCCAAGACACCAATTTAGAATTGATTTCAGGAACAACTTCCTTACAATTACAAGCAGTGGGAGTCAGCTCCTGCTGGTCTATGAGAGCAGATGGTTAAATTTTTAGTGTGAGCCCTTATATCTCAGAAAACACTTCAGATCAGGGCTTGATTTATTGTGGTTTTGATTGTCTAAATATAAGAAAGTCATGGAGAAAATTTAATAATGCAGATTAAACTTCAAAGTAGGTCACACAGCTAGTAAGTGTCTGAGGCAGGATTTGAATTCAGGTCTTCTTGACTCCAGCTCCACTGTTCTATCCACTGTACTACCTAGAAACTTTCCATTCCATATAGTCTGGTGACTATGAGCATGGTGATATTTATTTAAACTGTTGTTGTTTTCACTGAATCGTGTCTGATTCTTTGTGATCCCATTTTGGGTTTTCTTTGCAAAGGACACTGAAGTGATTTGTTATTTCCTTCTCCAGCTCATTATACATATGAGGAAACTAAGGCAAATAGGGTTAAGTGACTTGCCCAGGGTCTAACATCTACTAAGTGTCTGAGTATTTGCATCTTCCTGACTCCAGGCCCGGTGCTGTAACCACTGTTATCATTTAGCTGTCCCTATTTTTAAAAAGTGTTCCTAAAAGTTCATGGCTATGTGGAATAGTTCTCTGGAAGACAGAACATGAGGAGAATTTGGCTATACAAAAACAAAAAAAATAAATAAATATTTTAGGGGAAAAAAAAGTTCATGGCTCAATGTTATGTCCAGGTAGTTGTGAGCAACATTTCTATTTGTAAAGCTCTTCCAGTCCCTGTATAATTTAAGTGTTGAATTATTAAGGATATTTGAGTATTTGTCTTTGTTGTATATCTATCATCTCTTACTTTTGTGCTTTTCTGGTATAGAATTCTAGCCACCTGATCATGTCTTTCTACATGACCTTTTCATGCTTATTTTTTTTAGTCTGCTGGGATACAGGCACACTTACAACCATTTCATTGAATGATCATCATAGTTCAATAAATTCAGGCTTTTAAAAGAAAACCTTTTTGTAATTTCTGGCAGCAATGATCTGATCCTGATTCACTCTGATAAACCTTTCTATTTCTGTAAATAAATCTACCATTTGATGCTTTGCTGTCAATACAGCTCATTAGTATAACATGATGGAGTTAGTTGGCTGAGTTCACGAGGATGTTGCCCCCTGGAGGCCCTTTTGATTCCACTCGAGGGAAGGAATTGACTACTACCTTTCTTTGCATCCCCAGTGTATAACACAGTACAGCCTGGTACACAGTAGGTGCTTAATAAATATTTGTTGACTGATTGACATTTGACAAACCCAGTAGCATATACCTGCCACTTTGTGAAGTGACGTCTGTTGCTGCATAAATATTTCTGCAAATTTTTACATTGCATATTGTATACTCCAAGCTCATGTATCAATGCTCTTCCTTCCTTTTGACCAGCAAGTGTTCATCTTTCTGTAGCTGCCTTGGGATTTTTTTCCACTAACATTTTAAGGGTTTGAGTCTGGATACCTTCTAAATTCATGGTCTATTTTACCATGCAGTAGGTATATGGTAAGACTGGTATGATGATACAGTGCAGGTTGCATCCCATCCACACCTTCTCATCCTGTGTACCTCTAGTTAGTGTCTTCCCATGTCCTGCCTTCCACTGAGGGCCCATCTAATATGCTGGGGATCTTCCTTTTCATCCTCTGACATCATGTGGGTGTCAATGTGGCACATGCAATGCCCATTGATCATTTTTAACTTTTGCTATTTGACTAACCCACCTCCCTTTCTAGTTATACACTTATTCAATAATACCTTTTATAAGGGTAGCAGCAGATGGAGTGCAAATGTAGCCTCAGATACTTACTAGCTGTATAACCCTGAGCAACTCACTTAACCTTGTTTGCCTCAGTTCCTTCAACTGTAAAATAAGCTGGAGCAGGAATTGGCAAACCACTCCAGTACCTTTGCCAAGAAAACGCTAAATGGGGTCACGGAGAGTTGGACACAACTGAAAAAAAAATGACTAAAGAACAAAAAATATATTGTAGTTTAGTCATGTCCATGTGTTTCTCCATTGTCCTCTGGCTGGCCTGATGTTTTAATTCTTAGGAAACTGAGCATTCCATCATCCTGAATAGATTCCATTATGAAGAATCAACATAAGCATATGTCCAAGAATCACAAGATGGGAAGGCATGGACTGACGATGATGATGATGGTGATGATGATGATATGATGATGGTGGCGGTGGTGGTGGTGATAAGGATAAAAATGATCACAAGAGGAAGAAAGAGAGGGAGAAAAAGAGGAAGAAGACAGAAGAAGAACTAGCATTTATGTAGCACTTTGAGATTTGCAAAGTGCTTTACATATGGATCTATAGATAGCAATCTGTCTCCTAGCGGAGAATATCCAACTGGGTGAAGTCATAGATCCATTCAAATATAGAAACTGATCAACTAACTGATTCACAAACATAGATTCAGCACCAGTGCTGTACCCGGCACTGTGCTTAGTGCTAAGGCTAAACTAAACTAAAACTAAACAGTTCCTGCCCTCCAGGTATTCCTTTTGAGTATAGGTCAGATTAGATCAAATGACTGCTGAGCTCCCTTCTAGCTCTCCTCAGCTGATTCCATGATTCCGTGAGCTCACCTTCTATCAGAGGAAACAATATATTGAAATGGATACAAAATATACAAAAAGGAAATACACAATAAACACAAGGTATATGATGAAAAGGAAGAGAAACTTTAGTCCCTGTAGCTTCAGACCCCTGCTTACCCAGCACCACCTCGGAGTTCAGTGAGGTGGGAGGAGCAGCTTACCTTGGCCTTGATGATGGTGCATTGCAAGGAGCTGTTGCTCTGATCATAAAGAAGGCTGAACTCCAAAGCTCCCAGGGTAGCTGATGAGGAGGAAGAGATAAGAATCAGAAAAGAAACAACCAACCCAGGGCAGAAGAAAAAGGAGCCAGACCCATCCAAGTACCAATTCCATTTTGACATTCTGGATCACAAACATAATCAAGTTAACACATTGGCAAACAGCCTCCTTGGTCCTGTGGGGCTTAAGGAAGAAGGAAGGGGATCTGAAACATGTATATGAATGACATTTGTTTGGGTAAGGCTGTGAGGTTGGATAGAAACACAGGTCAAAGAGTGCTTGATCTGAAGAGTAATGTTCAGGGTCTGAATCTCAGTTCTGCTACTTAGTGCCTATATGACTTTGGACTTACCCTCTCTGGGCCTCCGTTTACTTATAAACTAGATGGCTGTAAGGTCTCTTCTACCTCTAAATCCCATGGCAGCTACTATAGCAATTCATCAATAAAAATCTATAAAGCACCTGCTATGTGCCAAGCATTGTGCTAAGTGCTATACATATTTACCTTGGGGCAGCTAGGTGGTGCAGTGGATAGAGCACCAGTGCAGGAGTCAGGAGGACCTGACTCAAATCTCACCTCAGACACTTGACACTCACTAACTGTGTGACCTTGGGCAAGTCACTTAACCCCAATTGCCTCATCCTGGGTCATCTCCGGCCATTCTGATGAATATCTGGTCACGGGATTCCGATGGCTCTGGAGGAGAAGTGAGGCTGGTGACCTGCACAGCCCTCCCTCACTCAAAACAAAGTCAAGTGCAAGTCATGTCCTCATTTCTCTGATGGCATGGTCTTTGGCAACGAAGGACAAACACACACACACGTATTTACCCTATAAAAAACAGTCTCAGCTTCTCCTGTGGGTCCCAGATTCTGGCTTGCCTCAAGAGTAAGAGTGTGAAAATAATAACTGACATTTCTATAGCACTTTATTTAGACTGTTTCATTTGATTCTCACAGTAACCATATACAGTAAGTGCCATAGCATGGCTATGCCCATTTTCTTGTTGTTCAGTAGTTTTCAGATCTGACCAACTCTTCATAAACCATTTGGGGTTTTCTTGGCAAAGATACTGGACTGGTTTGCCATTTTCTTTTGCAACTCATTTTACAGATGAGAAAATTGAGGCAAACAGGGGTAAATGACTTTCCCAAGATCACACAGCTAGTAAGTGTCTGAGGCCAGATCTAAAGATGAGTCTGCCTCACTCTAGGCCCAGAACTCTATTTGTTACAATACCCAACTGCCCTTATTCCCATTTTATAGATGTGGAAACAGGTTCAGAGACAGAAGTGATTTACCCAGAATCACACAGCTAGTAAGGCTTAGAGGCAGGAATTGAACCCAAGTCTTCCTGCTGCCAAGTCCAGCCCTCTGGTTCTGGCTGTGAAACCTTGGGGAGCTCCTTTCCCCTCTCCAAAGTCTCAGTTTCTGCATCAATAAAATGGAGAAAATAATCTCTATCCTACATAATCTCCCAGAATTCTGAGTTTCAAACAGATACAAAAGTGCTCTGTAAAGTGCAAAGTTGTAACAATATTAAGGCCCTGCTCAAGACTCACCTTCTTCCAGAAAACCCTACTTAACTCTAGTTAATGAGATTTTTTTTACTTTCTTTGATGTCCTCTTCCACTGACACATAGAGTCTGTATTTTGCCATCTTGCCACAGACGTGCTGGCATTTCTACGATACTTTAAACCATAGAATCACCAAGCATTCATTGTCCTAGGAACTAGAGATACAAGGGAAAAACCAAGCATTGTTCTCCCAATTGGTGACTGCCTCTTGGGAATCTTGGGAATCTTATTTTAGGACTGACCCAAACATGCCTCCCTTCACTCCTCTCCCTCAGGCCAGCTTCTTTACAGCCTCCTCATTCTGGAACCACAAACCATGATCAAATCAACTTCTGTGTTGTTCTTGGATGGGACGGGTCAATCTATACTCTAGAGGGCCCATTCCGAATCCCAGGAACTTTCTGGACCAAAGTGCTACTCCTGGACCATTACCTTCCTAGGTGTGTCCATGTTTCCCCATGAGAATCGCTAACATTTGTACAGCACTTTATAAATATTACTCATTTCATCCTCACAACTACCCTGGGAAGTGGGTGTTATTATTATCCCATGTTACTGAGGCAATTAACCAATCAGTAAATAGTTATTAATCACCTACTTTACGCCAAGCACTGTGCCAAACCCTGGGGATACAAAAAGAAGCCAAAGACAGTCTACCTTTACGGCATTTATACTCTAAGGTAGAGACAGTGGCTAAGTGATTTGCCTATGGTCACATAGTAAGTGCTAAAGGCTACGCTTGAATTCAGCTTAGACAAGACTGAAAAAGAAGACTTTACTATCTGGAATGGTCTTTTGTTTAATCAATGTTTGGTAGAAAGGGGATAAGTCAGTAGATGTAAGTTTAAGGCATCTTTCCTCCTGTAATGGATAGTGACCAGGGACACTAGTGGCTTCTGTTCTGAACCAATCAGATCAGCAGTATTTACAAGGGCAGAAAGATACCACCTTAATTCAAGACTCCTCTTTCAGGAGAGAGAGGCCAGTGGCCAGTCTCATGGCCTATTCTGTTCCTCTCAAAGTAGAGATCATAGTCTCCCTTAGAGAGGTGCGGGCAAGAGGTTGGAAGTATCTATTCAAGCCTCCCACCACATTTAGTCAGTCCATGTGGACACACATATCTTACACAGGTAGTACACACCTCATACATCAATGAAGAACCTAAAGCTCAGAGACCTTAAGTGATTTGCCCACAGTTACACCACTAATGTTGGAGGGGATTCAAACACAGGCTTCTGATTCAAAGATCCATGTACTTTCTCCTCTAGCATACTGCTCCTCTATTCTCAATGATAAAAATATACCACTTACAACTAGTTGTTCTCAGACTATATGGGGTATTTAAATCTCTGAAGGTTGTAGAAAACTAGAAAATTCAACAACAGATTTTTAAAATATCATTTTTCCACAATCGTGAAGGAAAAATGAGAAAGTCTTCAGGAAAAAAAAAATCTCTTTCCCCCTCTTGAACCTTCACATCTCTACCATTCATTAATTTGTTAGACATGGATTAAGCACCTACTGTATGACTAGCACTGTACTAGGTGCTGGGGAGATAGAGACAAAAATGCTATCCTGAGGATGAGCTATTCTGATGAATGGGCAAGCACCTAACCACTCGATGTAGCCAACTCCAGACCCTGAGGCTTTACCTCTTAGCTAGCTAGCCACAAATTCATCCATGCAGTACATGTACTATTCTTTCCACCCTCAACCTGGGAGCAAGTATCAAACCAGTACTGGAAAGAGCCTGACAATCAACTCTCTATGACTCCACATGCAATGTTTGGGATAGCCTACACCAAAGAACCCTTCTCTAGCCATCACTTTCCACTTGTCTACTCACCACCCACCACCCACAGTCATAAGAATGTAAACTCCTTAAAGGCAGGGACTGTCTCAACAATGTCTAGCATACAGTAGGTGTATAATTGCATTTTCATTCATTCATAAGTCAGTTTTTTCCTTCCTTCCTTCTTCCTTCTCTCCCTCTCTTTTTCTATACCTTTTCCCTTTTTCCTTTCCTTTCCTCTTTTCCCTTTACTTTCTCCCTCCCTGCTTCCTTTTTTTCCTTTCTTCCTCCCTCCTTCCCTCCCTTCTCTACCCTGCCTTTTCCCTTCCTTCCTCCTTCCCACTGAAGCAAAACCAGGACTCGGTTTTCTGATTCTTCCTTTAAAGGCTGTGAGAAATTTTCCCAGAGAAGCCTCCACCCTGGGAAAGCTGAATAATTCATCATCTCCAAAGCTAGACTTTTTTTGGCCAGTCTATTATTCACAGTTGAGAAGTCACCGAGTCACTGCCTGGGCATCATGCCCTGTTCCATTACTTATTTAGCAGCCATTAGAAGCACTTAGTTCTGAGAATGTGGAAGGCGTCTTGCTGGATGCTGGATGGAGGCTCCTGTCCCTTCAATAAGATGATGCCCTCTCTTCTGCCCTGAAGAACATGGGAGGCCTTTATCAAGTCCCCACCCCACCCCAGACATGGCTGCCCATTGAGGCCTATGAGCTCAGAGCCAAGCCAACTCATACAAGTACACTCCCACCCACACAACATGTGTATTTCTGTGCTCTCTCTGTCTTTGGGAAAAATACACATATACAATGTACTTCTACCTATTGTCTATGCTGTGTGGTCAGTTCAGTTGTGTTCCAGTTGTGTCCCCACATGATCCCATTTGGGGTTTTCTTGGCAAAGATATTGGACTGGTTTGCCATTGACTTCTCCAGCTCATTTTGCACATCAGGAAACTGAGGCAAAAAGGGTTAAGTGACTTACCCAGGGTCACACAGCTAGCAAAGCATCTGCGGTCACATTTGAACTCAGGAAAACGAACCTTCCTCACTCCCAGACCCCGTGCTCTATGCACTATGGCACCACCTAGCTGACCTATATTATCTACATCTATGTTCTTTCCCTCTCTACCTCCCTTGTCTTTTTCTGTCTCTTTGGCCCTCTGTTTGTGCCTTTATCTCTGTCTATCTCTCTTCTTGTGAGAATAGGATGAGGTAATATTGGTAAACCATTTTTGGTAAACCATAAAATGATATAAAAGTGCTATTACTATTAATATTATTAATATATCTCCATTAATCTTATCCAAGTTCCTCTTTTTTCCAAAAACTTCAGAGTCTAAATTTTTTTAGCCTTGTGCTAAAAGTTTCCCCCATAATTCTTTTCTATATTGAATCTCTATCTCTCTGTCTCTGTCTGTCTCTGTGTCTGTCTGTCTCTTTCTCTCTCTCTCTCTCTCTCTCTCTCTCTCTCTCTCTCTCTCTCTCTCTCTCTCTCTCTTCCATAAATAAAAAAGCTATGCTTTGATTGAGCCTGAAATTCCCATGCTGTGGGTTACTTGTTTGTCATAGTCATGTACTCTCAGAACTACAGACCCAAGCCTAGACATTTTCACCCATATTCATTCATATTCCCTTCCACTTTTGAATAAACTACACTGTACTATGCAAGATAGATCATTTCTTGTTTCTGAGGCTCAGTTTCCTTATCTGCCACATGATGGTGGTTGAACTACATGATCTCTACACTCAAAGAGACAAAGCTGGAAGGTCTGTCCAATTCAATTCACCTCCTCTCCATGTCACAGACAAAGAAACTAGCCCAGAGAGAAGTGACTTGTCCAAGGTCACACATCTCTATGTTTCTATACTCACATCCAACATGTTCTCTCACAAATAACCATGGATTTCTAGAACACATAGACTTCTAAGCACACATATTGATAAGCCCCTACACATACCCCACTCCACCCCAAGACATGTTTCTTCAAAGAGAACCCCCCTACAAGATAAAGCTCTACTCATACTATTGTCCTCAAACACTTACCCATATAATCTCAGCACACCCATGTCCATGCTCAGATACCTCTATACATACAAATACACAATCACACATACCATAAACTTTCCTCCCACAATGCATGGCTGAATCTCCATGGCACACACTGAGAGGTAGAATGCTGTCAGTAGATAGAATATTGGCCCTGGAGTTAGGAAAGAAAAACCTACATTTGAGTTTGGCCTCTGTCACCAGCTGTGTGACCCTGGACAAGTCAGTTAACTTCTCATTTTCCAAGCAACTCAGAGACTATAAATTACAGAGAAGTTGCTAACCTATAATGGTAAAGGGCCTCTCCTTACTTGGAGAGTACTTACTTTTACAATGAAAACAGAGGTCCATTCCCTAATCCCAAAGAGCACTTTACAGTTTATAAAGCACTCAAGCTTCATTTTTGTGTGTGTGTATATTGCTTTACAACCTTTAAAGTGCTGTACGGTATCGGTATCAGTTGCTACTGCTTCTGTGATTATTATATTACATTGACTCTGCCCATAGGTTACTACATTTTTCCAGGGGATTTTCCACAGCCCAGAAGCATCCAGGATCCCTCCTGACTTCTCTGATGGGTAGATTAACAAGGCTTCCTTAGAAAGTCAAATTCACTGCCACAGAGGGGGAGTAAAGGGGAAGTTTCCTCTCCCCCTCTTTCCTCATTAGTGCTTCAAAAGAGGGGACAGAGTGTTGGGCCTTTTTCCATTGGAGCATTAATCTGGGGGATGGAGTGGAGAAAGGAACAGCAACTCTTCCAGGAAGGCTTTCATGATGACTTTTCTCCACCATGGTCCTTTCCTGTTTGATAGTCCACATTGGTACAGTGTTATGGTGGATTATATAGGTGCATAGTTCTTGTCACATAATTGATACTTTCTACATGCTTACTCATTCATTCATTCATTTATTCATTCATTCATAGGATCATAGCTCAGGAGCTGGAAAAACTTTAGAGACTATCAATGCAAATCCTTCCATTTTATAGATGAAGAGCATAAGGCACCAAAGTCAAGTGACTTTTAAGACTGGTTCTCTACTTACCATACCTCTCTACCTCTCCAAGATCTTTGGACTCTAATCTCAACACTCTTATCATGACGCCAAGTTTGAAAACAGACTAGTCACATTCCCAAGATTCAGGGTCATTGAGTACAGTTTCTAGGAGCTCCAGCTTCTCTATCCTTCTCAATATGAAAAGTACCCATGGAGTAGAGGACAGCTCTGGACTGTGAGATAACCACCTGAAGGCTCTCTAGACTAATGTAGTCTGAAAAGCCATCAACATTTTCTTCCTCCTTACAAGCGCCATCCTTCTTACTAGAAAATGAAACCACTCCCCATGATGCATATGGAAACTCCTCAATTTGTGGTGACACTGAGAACTGCAATAAAACTGAAAGGGACATTAGAGATTACTTTGTTCAATCCCGTTAATTTTACATATTAGAATAGAGAGGTATGGAGAAAAGTGAAATAACTTGCAAGATAATAGATCCAGACGTGGAAGGGCCTTTGGTGGTCTTTAAGTCTAATCCCTTCAATTTGCAGATCAGGAAACTGAGGCACAGAGAGGTTAAACGATCACAGAGCTAGTAGGTGTCGAAGGGTAAGATGTAAATCCAGTTCTTACTGTCTCCAAGTTGAGTGACCTATCCACCATGCTATACTCAAAAGCCAATCAACAGCCATGCTACTCATAAGGGGTGGTGCTGGGATTGGAATCCAGGTCCTCTGATTCCAGATCTAGCACAGTTATCATTTTGCCCTTCTGCCTCCTAAAGCCAGAATCTCTGAAGGACCATATCTCAGAGTTGGAATGGACTTCGGAGGCTGGTTAATCCAGTCCTTACTGGCACAAGAATTGTCCTCTATAATTCACTCCTAACAAAGGTCATCTAGCCTTGCCCTGAAGATGTTCAGTAAATGTGAACCTGGCCCTTCCCAGACAGTCTATTTCATTTTTTGGACAGCTCTAATCCATAGGAGGCAGTGTGGTGTAGTAGATAGAGAACCTTGATACCTCCCCCCTCCACCACCCTCTCACCCACTGTGGGCAAGTCTCCATGCAAGACACTTAATCTCTTAATGCCCTAGTCAGCTAAGACCATAAAGTGCTGAACAAGTGGTGATTTGCACTAGTGGAGGGGGTTTCCTTGCTGGGAGTTCCTTGCACCAATGAAATCCAAAAACAAAACCAAATTACAAAGCTTTCCTTTTCACTGAGCTTAAATCTTCCTCTCTATAACTCCCACCCACTGGTTCTAGTCCTGCCTTCTGGTGCCAACCAGAATAGTTCTTCCCAGGCAAGCTTGAATGTCACCTACTTGCTTCATCAGAATCGTAGCTGTTTGCATCTTCTTCATCCTCTTCTGGGGGTGGCTGCTGCTGCCGGGCTGGGAGGGCAGCAGGCTGGGGTGCGGCAGCAGCCTGGGAGTAGGCTCCAGGTCTTCGTGCTGCCCGATCATCCTTGGCTCCAGCTAGGGGGTAAGCCCCTGCATCCCCTGCTCGGTCATCTCGGGGAATGGCTGCTGCTGAGGGGTAGGCAGGCTCCCCTTGGGCCAGATCCCCCTGAGCTGGAGGGAGAAAGAGTCAGGGTGGAAAATGGCTTCAGAAACGTGGGGTTTTGTTCACTTATTCAACACACATTAACCAGAACGCTTGTGTTCAGCTCTGGAAGCACACAAAGCAAAGATTTTGATATAAAATCCCTACTTTCACAGTCTTCCTTTAAATCCCAACTAAAATGCATCTTCTAGAAGCCCTCCCCAGCCCCTCTAAATTCTAGTGCCTTTTCTCTGTTAATTATTTCCTGTTTATTCTGCAGATTACTTGTTCCTACATATTTGTTTGCTTGCTGTATTCATCATTAGATGAAAAGATTCCTGAGGACAGGGACTGTCTTTTGCCTCTTTTTGTATCCCCAGTACTTTGCACAGTGCCTGGAACACAGTAAGTACTTAATAATTGCTTATTGATTGATTATAGTCTTGTGTGTTCATCCTTCGTTGCCAAAGAAGACCATGCCATCAGAGAAATAATGACATGACTTGCACTTGACTTTGTTTTGGGTGAGAGAAGGCTATGCAGGTCACCAGCCTCACTTCTCCTCCAGAGCCATCTGAATCCAGTGACCAGATATTCATCAGGATGACTGGAGATGACCTAGGATGAGGCAATTGGGGTTAAGTGACTTGCCCAAGGTCACACAGCTGGTGAGTGTCAAGTGTCTGAGGTGAGATTTGAACTCAGGTCCTCCTGACTCCTGCACTGGTGCTCTATCCACTGCACCACCTAGTTGCCCTGATTATAGTCTAGTCGGAAGATGAATGAATAATTTTTAAAAAGAATTTATTAGGTGTTTACTATATGACAAACACTGTGCTATGCAGAACAAATACATAAATAGAAAATATAAAACACTCCCTATCTTCAGGAAGATTAGATTTTTTTAACAGAGTAAGACAATACATACCGGGAAGGGAATTTCAGTCTGGGGTTAAAACACACACATTATATAAGAAAAAATAATATTCTTCTTATGTAAGAATATTCACCCTTATATACTAAGGTTTAGGAATATTCAATCGTACATAATGAGGTTGACATTAGAAATGTTAAACAACTTGCCCAAGGTCACAAAAGTGGTGTCAGAAGTGGGGTCTGAACCACCTTCTCTGATTTCCACGCCAGTGCCTTTTTCATTGTATCATGGACAAGAATGATACAACCTTCATCTTGCTTCATCTATGTAAATGGTACTTTCCTTGAGGGCAGGAATGGTTTCATTTTTGTCTTACATTTCCAGTACTGAGCACAATGTCTGACATGTGGGAGATGCTGAATGACTGCTTACTGATCAATTAACATGTGGTCATCCAGCCCTTACTTGAAGACTCTAGAAAGGGAGAGGGATCTACTGCCTCCCAGCAGGTACCTTCTATCCAGAGAAAGCAAACAGATTGTAAGGATAGGGAAGATGGAGACCATGGAGAGTTACCTGGTCTTTGATCTGGAAATCTGCCTGCTGCACTTGGTCCTGGTCTGCTGGCCCCTTGGGGCCCTATCAGTCAATGAGAGAGAGAGGTGGAGCAGCAAATGATAATTAAGATGATGACGGCAACAATCAGATATATTTATATGGTCTATATTCTATGTTTGGCCAAAAGACTTCTATACATTAGAAACTCCCCAGTTTTAGCTCTTTAAGACATCTCACTGCCATGTCACTGTTTCACTTGACTATGTATATATGTTACAAGAGTTTTGTTTTTCTTTCTATTTTTCCAATGGGTAAGTGTTGGGAGGGAGAAAAATAGATTTTTGGTAACTAAAAAAATTAAATGAAGTTTAAGAAATAAATCTCCGCTGATGTGAGCTACTGGGATGTCTCTGGTTTATCACCTTCACTTTCCTCACTCCTTACTCTTTGACCTCCAGGGAGCTTACAAAAGCATAGATTTAGAGCTAGTAGCATCTCAGAGGCCATCTAGTTCAAACTTCTCATTTTACAGATGAAGAAACTGAGGCCAGGAAAGAGAAGTAACTTGTCCGAGGTTCTACAGATGTTAAGTACCCAAACCAGGATCCAAATTTGGGTCCTCTAATTCTAATCGAGTCCCCCTTTCTGCTGCCCATTGGGGTACTCAGCCCATGGGGCTGTCCCCAGCTTGAGTCCTGTTATCATTCTTTGCCCTGTCTTTATCATATATCTACTATCTTGCTCAATTCTCTGTTTGTATTTGTGTACACAGGTTTCATAGGCAACTGGACTGGAAAAGACCTTGGATATAGATCATCTTGTCTTTGGAGGTTTTCAAAAGAAGGCTATTGGAGAAGAGAGTCCTGTTTGGGTACAGGTTGGGCTAGATGGTCCCTGAAGTTCCTCCTAACCCTGAGCATCTGTAATAGCCCAAGCCCCTCCTGTTATAATTGAAGAGAAAGAGGCCTAGAGAGATTTTCCAAAAATCACTCAAACATCTGGATCTAGATTCAGGGAGGTCTGAGTTCAAATTCTGCTTCTCAGATTTGTTAGCTCTATAACCATGGGCAAATCATTTTCTCTTTCTAAGCCTTGATTCCTTCATCTTCAAAATGAGGATAATGATATGGGACCTGCTTCAAGGGCCCTTCTGTGAGACTCAAAAGAAATCCTATTTATACAGTGTGCAAACCTCCCAGTCTCAAATGCCATTTCTCCTAAGTATGGCTGTAGCTAGAGTGGAAGCAGCTGAGGGCAAGGACCATGTCTCATACTCCTCTGGAATCTCCTCAGAGACAAGCACAGGGCTAAACTTTTTATTACTCCTTTGCAAAGGCTGCCACTTCCTATATGTAGCACCAAGGGAGTTCTGGGAGTCATCTCATACCAGAGAACTGATAGTTAAAAATATCAGTGTAAGCGTTTACACCTTGGACATTGGCAAATACCACAAATCAGGGTACGGGTTTATTATTTTGTTGATTGTCTAGACTTGTGTTATTAAAGCAGCCGAAACTTTAAAATGTGTTGTTCTACATTTTTAAAGAGATACTGGTTAAGTATTTATGAGCACATCCCTGTCTAGCACCCACTCCTTGGTGTATAAACCCCTCTTCCCATCCAATGGTTTCAAAGTTCTTTGGTGCCTTTTTTCTCACTTGCACCCCAGCTGTCTGCAATTTGGATGAAGGAGGAAGGGAATAGTCACCTAAACAAACATCCAGGTGGGTATGATAGAGGATGGATGGAGCCTTACCTGGGGGACCAGGCTGAGCTGTGGCACTTTGGCTGGATGCTTGGGAGGGTCTGGCAGCCTGAACTGAGTTGGCCCTTCTCAAACCTGGAAGGGACAAAGGAAAATCCATCATTAACCTTTCAAGCACAGGTCAATAAGGCTACTAGCCCCCAAGCAGCGGGACAGTCCTAGATTGGGGCTTTCCATCTTTCCTACCCATGTTCTATCCCACTCAAAATGCCTGTCTCTGTCCCCATCTTCCCTGCTTCCTCTGTGCATTTTGATGATGGTTTTTCCTTTGTCCAAGTCTCTTCCCTTTATACAAGGGTCCTCTCTTCTCCAAATTGTCCTGATTATCTATCTGTCTGTCTGTCTATCTATCTATCTATCTATCTATCTATCTATCTATCTATCTATCTATCTATCATTTATCTTTCATATGCAAATATCCCAATCCCTCAGTGGAATGTAAGTCCACTGAGGGCAAAGACTATTATTTTCTTTCTATTTTTTTTGTCTTTCTATTACTATCACAAAAGAATGACACAGATCATAGATTTAGTGCCAAAAGGGACCTTAGATGCCATCTTACCCACCCCTCTCATTATACAGATGAAACCCAGAGAGGGAGAAGTGACATGTCTACACAAGTTATACCTACTATTTTTTTTTTTGGTCCAGATCTTTTGATTTCATCAGTTTAGAGAAATTCTAGGTGAGGAAACTCTTAGCAAATTTCCTGGCAGCATTGGGAGGTTAAGAGAATTGCCCAGGGTTATGAAGTCAGTGTGTTTCAGAAGTGGGACTCAAGCCCTGGTCATCCTGATCAGGTCTCTGCCTTGCTCATGGTAAGTAATAAAATAAATGGGACTGGTAGATTGTACAATGGATAGAGTGCTAGACTTGGAATCAGGAAGACCTTCATTTGAGAATTGGTTTAAACACTTACTAGGCGTATAACTATGGTCTTGATCTATGGTCATGGTCTTGAAGGTCTTATCCAGCTCTAACATCATCATTCTTTGAATGCTGCTATGAAGTTCAATGATTTGTTGATTCCCTTTGATTCCAATCCAGGGTTCTCTTCACTGCACACGCTTTTATGTGAGATTATTTCTCATCCCTCCAGCTATTAATACTTCTTCCTCCCTCCCCCACCCCTGCCAATCACCTTGTACTCATTTTGCATATATCTTGGCTATCTTTATATCATGCACATTATCTCCCCCAACAAAAATTGTTCTCTCCCCCAGTGCTTAATACAGTTCTTGGAACCTAGCAAGTGCTTACTAAATGTATGCTGATTGGTTGTGGACCTCTTAATAAATGTGTGTTGATCTGTTGCTAGGGGGAATTCTTCAGCTGGTCCCATTAGGCTTTTCCCATTAGTTTCCCCAGCCCTGGCCTCTGTCTACATCTTCTCAGGAGTCTCCCACCCAGGCAATACTCTGGACCAGCTAACAACAGGAATGAGCATCCCAGGGACACTGGGGCAGCCATGGGTCTTATTCCAAGAGGCCCAAGCAAGGCCAAGAGCTATTTGGTTTCTTCTGGGTTGAAATATCAAGATGTAGGTCCATGAGGAAGCCTAAAATTCTTTAGTGATGAGTTTTTTGAGCAGATACCACCAGTGTTGAGGGCTCTCTCATGACTGGAGTTTGTTCCAAAATTATAACACATCCCCAGCCATTTCAAATATATTTAGACTGGGGATTACCCTGATTCATTAGCATCCACAGGCCACCAGGTGTGACTAAGCCTTTTATAACAAAGTGAGTCAGCTCTTTCTAACAGGAGTGAGACTTGTAATTGCAGCGTTCTGTAGATTTTCTGCCAGGTAGCTAGAATCCCAGAATTCCAGAACAACAGAGCTATACGGGATGCCAGAGACTGCAAAGTTCAATGTATGCCTGACCAGAAATCCCTTCTACAACATTCTCAAGTGGCAATCCTGGCTGTGGCCTCCAGTGATGGTGAACCCACTGCCTCTCAATCTCTGTGAAATTTCTATCCTTCACTGTGTCATCTGGGCTGAAGCAGAATGAGTCCAACGTCACTTAACATATTTACCTATATGACAAGTATGGTAACCGTCTCCCTGGACCACTATTTCAGGAGGGCCCCTCAGCTATGCTTTACTTATGACTTGACTCTAAACTTTTTCTCTTCCTCCACAACCCTCTCCCTGTCCCATACTCACCACCTCAACCCAATTTCTGCCCTTCCTCTTGATGTAATATCTCCCTATTACAATGTAAGCATTGAAAGTGGGGACTATCTTGCTTGCATTTTTTTTTTTTTTTGCGGCAATCAAGGTTAAGTGATTTGCACAGGGTCACAAAGCTAAGAAGTGTCTGAGGATGAATTTGTGGTCAGATTCTCCTGACTCTGGGGCTAATGCTCTATCCACTGCACCACCTAGCTGCTCCTGCTTGCTTGTATTTGTGTCACCAGAGCTTAGCACAGTGTGGGGTATATAGTAAGTGCTTAATAAATGCTATCTGTCTATCCATCTAATTATCTACCTACTTAATCATCTATCTAATTATCTATCATCTATCTATCTATCTATCTATCTATCCATCCATCCATCCATCCATCCATCCATCCATCCATCCATCCAATTATCCATCTGTCCGTCTGTCTGTCTATATATCTAGTTATCCATCTTTCTATCTCTATCCATCCATCTATCCATCTCTCTATCTCTCTGTCTGTCTGTCCTTACATATGTACATGTTGTTTGCTTTGACAGGAAGTAAGCAGGGACTGTATTTTATACTTTTGTCTTTGTTTTTCTAGAGTCCAGCATAGTATCTACCACCTAGTAGGTGCTTAATTAATGCTTGTTTATTGGTTAATTGATTTCATATGCTAAACCTTCCTGAAGGGATTAGAGACAGTGTAGTATAGTTGCTAGAGCCCTGGGCCTAGAGTCAGGAAGACCTGGGCTTGAATCTCATTTCTTAGCTGTATGACCCTGGGTAAGCCACTTCACCTCTGTCTGGGCCTCAGTTTCCTCATCTGTAAAATAAGGGAAGGGGTTCGAGCTGATGACATCTAAGTTCCCTTTCAGCCTCAAAACTCCGATTCTATGTCCTTGAAGACAGTTATCATATTTTTGAGTCTTCTTCAAGCTAAACCTGTGGTTCCTTTGACGGATGCTCCTTTGGCATGATTAATTATACCGTCTGTTCCATTAAAACTGAATTGCTTGTTCCCAGGACATGCCTTGCATTTTCTTCCTCCTGGAGTGCCTTCTCTACAGTCACCCTCCCAGGCTCACCTGAACCTAGCGAAAATCCAACCTACCCTTCAAAACTTATTCTAAGCATCACTGCCTCCTTGGAGCCTTCCCTGAGTCCTTCAGTCTGATGAAAAGATCTTAGAGAGGGTCTAGTCCAGCCCTTTGATTTTACAGAGGAAGATCCTGAGACTGAGAAAGGGCATGTGATGACCCAAGTCTGGAAAGAGGTGCCAGGAGCCGGATTCTAACCTAAGTCTTGGCATGCTCTGTGTCTTGTGAGGAGCCATAGGACAGAGTGCTCATAGCAATACATTTGGTGGTAAATTGTAATGTGTGACCTCAGGCAAGATACTTGACTCCAACTGGCCTTGGAAAAAGAGGCTGGATCAGATGAAGGCCAAGGGGACTCCCAGCTCTAAGTCCAATAATCTCTCTACAGTGCTTTGTACCTTCCTTATGCTGCTTCTTATTAGCCATATCAATCATGTCTTGACTCTTTGTGGGCCCTATTTGAGGTTTCCTTGAAAATGATACTGGAGCAGTTTGCCATTTCCTTCTCCAGCCCATTTTACAGAAGAGGAAACTGAGGCAAACAGGGGTAAGTGACTTGCCCAGCATCACACAGCTAGTAACTGTCTGAGGCCACTTTTGAACTTAGATTTTTCCAACTCCAGGTTGGGTACTCCGCCTCGCTGCCCCTTAAACAATAGACTAAATGAACACTAAATCAAGCACCAGAGGATCATGGATTTAAAGGATTTTAAATCTGGGAGACACTATCGAGTCCATTTTACAGCTCTTGGGTCATAAGATTTAAAACCTCAGGGGCTCACCTATTCACAATAGCATAGACTGAGTGGAAAGGGACCTTGGAGGACATCTAGACCAATCCTCACATTTTACGGAGGGGGAAACCAAAGTTCAGAGAATTTTAGTGACTTGCTCAAGGTCACACAGCTAATAAGGGACAGATGCAGGATTTGAACCCGGGTCCCTCGACTCTGACTCTAGTATTCTACCACACATCCAAACCCTTTCATTTTCATGAATGAAGGAACGGATTCCCAGAGAGAAGTGACTTGCCCAGGGCTACACAGTTGTAAAGGATAACAGGGTCCTAGTTTCAAAGCTGCACAGGATTTCAGAGGTCATCTGGTCTGGGAAGTGACTCACCCAAGATCACACGTTAATTAGCAGAGCCACGTCTAGAACAAAGGCCCTTTGGCTTCATATCCAGCCCTCCTTCCAGTGCAATCATCAATATTCTTTTCTTGGGAATGTGAAAAAGAAAGTTCCCCCCATGCTTCTTATGGGGGAGAGGGACCCTTCTTTATTGTTAAAAAAAAAAAAACCTACCTTCAAGCCCAGTCTGATAGAAAGAAGGGGAGTGGGGATGTGAGATTAAACAGAAACCACACTGCCCAGATCTGTTGCTAAGAAGGGACAGGAACTGATGCCATAA
Organism: Notamacropus eugenii; assembly: GCF_028372415.1. NCBI lineage: Eukaryota > Metazoa > Chordata > Mammalia > Diprotodontia > Macropodidae > Notamacropus > Notamacropus eugenii. The sequence goes on from NC_092875.1 coordinate 33,326,811, forward strand.
GTAGCCCAGGCATGACTTCAGGTGCCGAGCAAAAGACTGGAAGACTCAGGGACAGATACCAAGCCTTAATATTCAGCCTCTTGCTTTGATGTTAACACAGCCTCACATAGAAAGGAAAGTTAAGCTGCCATCTGGCCAGGACAAAAGGATTACGTGATTGGTATTGCCAACAGCCTTCCATTAAATATTCCAGGCATAGCGGAGGAATTGAAGACAGCTGGGATGCTTGCCAGTGGGGGAGAGCCGCAGCCAAATAAAGCCGCCAACTCAGCATCTTTCAAAGTGTGGGGCCTGAGTGAGCGTTCATTCCCAATTCCTCTGGAGGGGGGGGGCATTGCTCATTCCACCCTCTCCCCTGTCAGCCATGGGACCTCACCCTAGAATTGCTAAGTTAGGAGAGACCCTAAAGGCCTTCTTTCCAGCCCATTCCTGAAACAAGACTCCTCTCTGTGACATCCCCAACCATCCAGCCTCTGGTTGGTGACCTCCAGGAAAGGGGAGCCCCCAGCCTCCAGGGGCAGCTTGGGTCACTTTGGGATAACTCTCAAAAACTCTTGGGAGTTTTTGTTTTCTAACACCACATTCAAATCTGCTCCTGCAGTTTCCACTCACTGTGCTTGATTCTACCCTTTGGGATGACGTGTGAGAATGTACACAAGACACAAGCTGGTATCCTGACAAAGAACCCTGATCGGGAGTTGGAGGACCAGCAGCATTCATACCCCACCCAGGATTACAGATTAAGGGAACCTTTGAAGGCTATTGGGGCCACTCCTTTAATTTTCCAGATTAGAAGAAATGAGAGCCCAGGAGAGGTGAAGTGACCTCTGTCTCTTACTATTTATGTGACCTTGGGGCAAGCCAACTTCACCTCCCTGAGACTGAGTTTTCTCATCTCTAAAATGGAAAGATAGGGACAGGACCTCTGATTTCATGAGTACAAGGAGTTCCCTAGCAAGGAAACTCCTCCCAAATGAGATTGGTACGTTTTAAGGTCTTAATGTTCTTGTGTAAGGCAATGAAAGGTTCAGTGACTTATACTGGGTCACACAGCAAGTATGTGTCAGAAGTAGGACTGAACCCAAATTTCTGAAACTGGCCTTCTATCCACTACATCACATCGAAATGGTTGGACTCTATAGCCCCTAAGGTTCCCTTCAGCTCTAGATTTATGATCCTATAAATCTCAGCTAGCCTGAGTCTTTCAATACAGATCTGGGTCTAGAATCAGGAAGACCCGAGTTCAAACACTACCTCAAACACTTAGTAGCTGTGTGACCCTGGACAAGTCACTTAACCTCTGTCTGCCTCAGTTTACTCATCTTTAAGATGAAGGGGTTCAGTTCAACTTCCTTTTTTCCAGTTTTGAAAGGAAGAAAGGAAGTGATTCCTTTCTGCTCCCACCATTTTCCCACCAGGCCATAGCTCTCTCTTCTTTGAAGTTCCTTATATGTTCTGTACCAAGGTTGCCTCCTCCAAGAAGCTGATTTGGGCTGATCCTCCCTTACCTGCTGGACTCCGACTGGCATCACCCCCAGCGGCCCCACCTGGGCCATAGTCCCTGCCTTCGGAATCCCTGCCCGTGTAGTCTGTCCCACTGGAGCTCATGCGAGCCTCTGAGGCCCGGCGCATTGGGGGGGCATAGCTGCCCCTGCCAGGAGCAGGAGCAGGCTCAGGACCTGAAAGAAAAAAGCATTTGTTTTTAAAAAAAGGGAACAATTCTAAAGGAAGAAGGAAGGAAGGAAGGAAGGAAGGAAGGAAGGAAGGAAGGAAGAAAAGGGGCAAGCAGAAGGGGAGGAGGACAGATAAGGAAAAGGATCTCTGTTTTCAGTCTTGCTCCTTTCTAACCCATCCTTCACAGAGCTGACAGTGTGTTTCCAAAAGGTCAAGTCTGACCATATTACTTGACTACTCAAGAAACTTCAATGACTCCTTACTACCTCTAGGATAAAATATAAACTCTTTAGCCTGACACTTAAGGTCATCCGTAACCTGGACAGGTGACCTGGGTTCAAATCCCAACACTTGTTACCTAAGTGACTGTGAACAAGTCAATTAACTTCTCTGGGTCTCAGTTTCCTCACTTGTAAAATGAGGAAGTTAGATTAGATGCCCCTAGGGTCCTTTCCAGCTTTGATTCTGTGACATCTTTCCAGACCTCAATTTCCTCCAGGCAGTGGAAAGAACTCCAGGTGAGGTATCAGGAGACCTGAGGTCATGTCTTTCCTGTGCTGCTACTCACCATGTGACCTTGAACCTTGAACACTTCCCTTCTCAGGGACTCAGTTTTCCCATCTATCAAATGGAGGGCTTGGTCTGGAGAGACCTGAGATCTCTCCTGGCTCTGACAGTCCACGATGAGCCTACGATCTTGGTTGGAGACCATTGGACCATACTGAGAGGGGTAGGCCACTTCCCAGATGCAAAGGAAGACCTTTGAGAACCAACTCCAGATCAATGACTGACCATCGACTAGAGGTACAGACTGAAGGAAGATGCTTGGAACTAATGGAAGAATTTGTCTCCTGTCAGTAACTGGCATATTACACTGCCAGATTGGTGGAAAATGAGGGATGCTGCCTTCCTTGTGTAGACTAGGGTTTGACTAATTTGGCAGTGTCTTATGGGGTCCATACAGCCGCACAAATCCCAGGTATAAAAGCCACGTAAAAGATGATTAAAAAACAACTACCAAACCCCAGCCCTGGAAACATCACCAGCTATTTCAGGAGCATGTCAGGGATGTACACAGAGCTCCAAGTCACAGCTGGATAAGGAATAAGAAGCCAGGAAAAGGGGTGAGCTTTGCTTTCCTTCCCTACCCAACCCTCAGTCCTAGAAAGGGGGAGGTGCCTAGCCTGGGAGAGCCAGGATTCGGAACCAGAACTGGGGACTTTGAATCACCCTCTATTCTAATCAGAGTCAATCTCCCTCCAGGAAACAAACCTGATTTCTGGCCCATGCCCCTCTTGTCTTCAGCATCACCTGGGAGAAAGGAAAGAACAGGCAGAGTCATTTTTTCTGATGTTACAGGAAGGACACATGGTATGGGGGGGTTGACAAAGATTCTATGTGTCCCATAGCAGGGGAAACATGCTATTGTGGAAAAAAGAGCTTGACCTTGAGTGAGGAAGACCCAGGTTCAAATCTTGACTCTGGAACTTAACTAGTATGTATGGCTGAAGGTAGATCCCATTCCTTCTTGGAAAGGAAGTGACTTAGTCAAGGTCACATGGATATTACACAGCAGAGGCAAGATTTCAACTCAAGTCTTCTGACCTCAAATCCAATGCCCTTTCCACTTTACTTCCTCTCTTAGTTAAAATGGTGTCATCACAGGATCATGGATTTGTAGATTTAAACCTCAAAGGGACCTCAGAGACCATATAAGCCAGCCCTCTCATTTTATGAAGAGGATCTGAATTCAAATCCTGCCTCTGGCACTACCAGTGTGTCTTGCATTCCTTATCTGTAAAATGAAGGGGTTGGACCACAGGGTCTCTATGGTCTATAGTAAATAGTCTATGGTCCCTAATTTTATGATGTACAGATGAGAAAACTGAGTACCTGGGCCTGGAGTCAAGAATATATGAATTTAAAGATGACCTCAGACACTTACTTGCTAGGTGGCCCTCAGCAAGTCACTTAATCTCTGCCTGCCTCAGTTTCCTTAGATAGAGTGCTGGACCCGGAGTCAGGAATACACCTGAGGTCAAATCCTGCCTTAGATACTTACTAGCTGTGTGACATTGGACAAGTCTATTTGCCTCAGTTTCCTCATCTGTTAAATAAGGAATCACTTTCCAGCACTGTTGTGAGGATCAAATGAGATAAAAATCAAAAAGCCCTCAGCACAGTGCCTGGCACATAGTAGGCACTATATCTGTTGTGGTTGTTAAGTCCTTTTAATCATACATGACATTTTGTGACCTCATTTGGGATTTTCTTGGCAAAGATACTGGAGTGGTTTGTCATTTCCTTCTTCAAGGCACTATATAAATGCTAATTATTATGGTTACTGTTCTTTTCCAGGGTTGTTGTGGGGACCGAAGGAGATAATATTTGTAAAGCATTTTGAGAGCTTTAAAGCTCCAGATAAATATTAGAAGTTCACACAGGTGGTAAGCTTCAGGGGTAGAATTTGAACCCAGGTCCTCTGATAATAATATTCTCAGTAGACAATTAGTTCCTTGAGGGCAGGGACTATTGTGTCTTACACATAGTAGTCATTCTTGAATAGAATCTTTGCCTTCTTGACCCCACAGGGTTGTATGGGGGAAGGTTCTTGGTAAATTTTAAATGCTTTATAAATGTGCGTCCTTATTTTGGGCCATTATCTAGGATTTTTTTAAAAATATGGGCTGAGCTTTACACACAGAGATGGTGTGGCTGACTCATTATTGGCAGGAAGTACTCTTGGAGTTAAATCATTTCAAAAGGCATTTATTTAGCACCTACTATATGCCAGGTCCTATGCTAGGAGCCAAGAACTGAAGGACAAAACCAAAAGCATCCCTTCGCTCAAGGAGATTACAAGCTTCTGGAGAGACCAAAGAGTGATGAGTGAAATGTGGAGTATGAGGGTGGGTCTACATACATGGAAGCAATCTCCACTCCCTTATTGTGTACTCCAGGGAGACCAGCTTCTCCTAGGCCTAAGAAATGTAAAGAGATAAGCAATTTGGCAGTGAAAATTCTTCCCTTGGACTACCCCTCCTCAGTCCCATGCCTTTGTTCACACAGTTCTGTGCACTTAGTATGTTCTCCTTACCCCATTCACAGATGAGTATAAAAGAAGATAGGGAGTGATGGGGACCAAGGCAAGAGCAAAGTGTTCTTCAAATACTTAGCAAAAGGAAATTCTCTCTATGGGAATAGGGATGGGCTCACCCTGGGCCAGCCCTACTCAACCCCATGTCCTTGGACCCCAAAGTAATCATCTAGGATATGTCCGGCTAGGGCTCAGGATGCCTCTAGCTCTAGTGAGCCCTAGTAGCCCTAGTGAGAGGGCTCCCAACTTCCAGGACTGAATTTTCAAGCTTAGTCTCATTGTAATAGTGCCTAATTCACTGAGATCACTGGCACTGGTCAGAGATGAACAGCTAGCGCAGGACTATATATCAAGGTCCTACGTAGCATATCTCTGAGGCCAAGAGTTCAATGAGCAACAAACCCTGTCCTTTACTTCCCTAACCTGACCACCAGCTCCCATCTCTTTTCCAGGAGAGGAACCATCAGGTCAATGGATTCCAATAGGACCCAGAATCCTTTAGGGCAAGGTTTTTGTCTTTGAATTCTCAGTGCCTAGCATAGGGCCTGGTATACAGTAGGTGCTTAATAAATATCTATTAAAATGATTTAACTCCAAGTGCACTTCTTAGTAAGAATGGGTCAGTAGCACCATCTTTGTATGTGAAGGGTCACCCATAATTTCAAGATAAATTGAACTGAATTCATTGGTGAAAAGGTCAGTGGCACAAGGGAGAAGGATATGCAGAAGACATAGGGAATTCACAGGGTAGACGCAAATGAGACCTGACATTTATATGGGACTTTTACATTTGCAAAGTGCTTTGGGATTGTGCTTAGGATTTCATCCTCCTCCAGTCCAGATTAGGGGAAGAAGGGAAGGGAATAAGTATTTACATAGAGCCTGCAATGTCCCAAGTACTGAACTAACCATTTTTAACAAATATGATTTCCTTTGATCACAACAATCTGGGGAGTAGGTGCTAGTATTGTTGTCATTGTTTAGTCATTTTTCAGTCATATCCGACTCTTCATGACCACATATGGAGTTTTATTGGCAGAGATACTGGAGTGGTTTGCTATTTCCTTCTCCAGCTGATTTGATTGATGAGGAAACTGAGGCAAACAGGGTAAAGTGACTTGCCCAGGGTCACACACTGTTGAGTTGCTTTTCAGATGTGTCCAATTCTTCATGACCCCATTTGGGTTTTCTTGGCAGAGACACTGGAGTGGTTTGCCATTTCCTTCTCTAGTTTATTTTGCAGATGAGGAAACTGAGGTAAATAGAATTAAATAACTTGTCCAGGGTCACTTAGCCAATAAGTGTCTAAGGCCAGATTTGAACTCAGGAAGATAAGTCTTCCTGGCACCTGGCCTGGTACTCTATCCAATGCACCACCTAGCTGCCTAGGTGCTATTATTATCCTCATTTTATACTTGAGAAAACCATGTCAAACAGAGGTTAAGTGACTTGACCAGGATCATATAGCTAGTAAGTGTCTGAGGACAGATTTGAACTTGGATCTTCCTGACTCCAGGCTGGCTGTTCTATCCACTGCTTCATCTTCTCTACCTCTTATAGTCTTAGGGCATTTGCTGAGAACAAACAAGTGACTTGCCTGAGGTCACATGGCCAGCCAGCAGGTGCCAAATACGTGACTAGTTTTTTGACCTCAGGGTCAGCTTTCTAGCCCCCACTCCATGCTCCTTCTCCAAATAAGGCTTTGCTCAACCTAGAGTTAGCTGTATCTGCTAAAGCAGACAAAACAAGCCCAAGGCACAGTCACCTAACATGGAATGGATGTGGTAGGTGCAGAGACTCTTGTTAGTAACCCACTGCATTTGCAGGAAGGGAAGTGAGGAGAGGCAAGGATCCCCCTGCAGACTCAAGGCTGAAGGGAAGGATGGAAAGAAGTTGAGGGGGAAGCTTTGGGGTATCTAGGAATCTAAAAGCCAAGAACTCTCAGGATCTTCAGCATAGCCAGAAGCCCTTAGCGAGCAGAGCATGAAGTAAGAGGGTGGGACTGCATGCATGGGGACAGTCCCCATTCCCTTACCATGTTCTCCAGGGAGGCCAGCCTCTCCTGGGCCTAAGAAATATAAAGAGATGAGCAATTCTGGCAGTGAAAATTCTTCACTTGGAACTTCCCCAGTCCCATGCCTTCATTCACACAACTCTGTGCACCTAGAATGTCCTCCCTACCTCTTCCCATCTCCACTCATTAAAGTCCCATCCACCCTTCACCTCCTCCATGATGCCTTCCTTAGCCACTTCCCCTCCCCCTCATCTCTGCTCTCCAAGCACTTTGAGATCCTCTTAAGTACTGATCAAAGCCTCCAGTTTCCCAAAAGTTCTATTCTGGAAATGGATACCAGCCATTTAGAATGATAACCATAGAACAGGGACTAGATAAGACTGTGATTGAGAGCCAGGCATCCTTACTCCCAGTCCAGTGCTCAAAGCACTGACATATTTGTTCCCATCTGGAGGAACCTGAACTCTGGAGTGTGGTCTGGAGTTCCAGTCCCACAATGAAGCAACTTGAGCCAAGCTGAAAGGCTGCCCTCCTGTCATCTTACCTCGGCTGAGTGCTCGGGGTTGGTGCTTGGGCTCCAGGGTGGGTGGCTCTGAGGAGCTGGGCGCAGTGGGGGGCTGCTGAGGCTTGGATTTCTTCACTGGCATGGGCTGAGGGAGCACTTGTTTGGGGAAGCCCTTGAAGAACCAAGCTCCGGAGCGCTTCCAAACCTGAAGGAAGAAAGGCAAGGAGTACTGGAGGTGGCAACCCAGCTCATCCTGGGAATGGGACTCTAGCCTTCTTTCCCCATTTACTTTAAAGTAGAAACACATTTGCATATATACACATATATGTATATGTACATGTATACATATATAGATAACCTGCATATACACATACATATACATGAAATGAACTGCTTGATAAGAAGGTGGTATCTGAGAATAGGATTTGGACTTCTGGACCACGGTATAAAACAGGGACAACAGATTCCTGACCAGGGATGAAGCACACCTAACAAATGCTGGATAAGAGTGGATTTGCTGAGTGTCTTACAAATCTAATCAGAAGAGTTTTGGGCTAAAAATGGCAGAAAACTGTCTATATCTATTCCCCAAGCTAGCTACTATAGAGATTAACTATAATGAAGAGAGACAAAATCCAAGAAGGGAGCTAGTGGTAAAATCCACGACCTGAAATGTTTATACACAAAAGCCCCAAGTTTAGGGAATAAGTAACAGGAATTTGAGGCCCTAATGTAAGGCAATAAATCTGACTTCATAATTATCAGTGCAATTTGGTGGGATGAAACTCATGAACTGGACTAAGGACTCTGGATGGGTGTAGTATACCTTATTTAAAAATTTGTGTGTGTATGTGAATAGGTATACCCATATAATCTCTGTCACTCTATCTCCATATATCTTTCTCTTCTATCTATCCCTTCACCTATCATCTATCTATCTATCTATCTATCTATCTATCTATCTATCTATCTATCTATCTATCTGTCTGTCTGTCTGTCTGTCTGTCTGTCTGTCTGTCTATCTGTCTATCTATCTACCTGTCTGTCTGTCTGTCTGTCTGTCTGTCTGTCTGTCTGTCTATCTATCTATCTATCTATCTATCTATCTATCTGTCTGTCTGTCTGTCTGTCTGTCTGTCTGTCTGTCTGTCTGTCTATCTGCCTATCTGCCTATCTACCTACCTATCCTTCTCCTGGTACTTCCCAAGTCCCATGGGAGTAGGAAAGGGAGGTAATGTAGTATGTAGTAATGTAGTATCGATAAGGTATACGCAAGTGAGGAAATCCAGGAACTAGAGTAGGAAAACATGGTGGAGAATATTTGGATGGAAGTCAATGGTAGGAGAAACATGGGTTTTGTAATTGAGAACGAATAGATGAGAAGGTTGACAGCCATAACAATCCTGGAACAAAGGCATGATAGAGCAGTGATGGAGGACTTCAATTATCTATACTATCATTTTAATAATAGTAGCTAACATTTACATAGTTTTCTATGTCTCAAGCACTGAGCTAAGCACTTTACAATATTATCTCATTTGCCCCTCACAACAACCATGGGAGGCAGGTGCTATTATTATCCCCATTTTATAGATAAGGAAGTTGAGGCAAATGGGGGTTAAGTGACTTACCTGGGGTCACACAGCTAATAAATATCTGAGGCCAGATTTGAGTCCAGGTCTTCCTGACTTCTAGAAATTCTAAGCAAATTTGTGGCCAAGCTATGTTTCTCATTGAGGCTTTTCTTATAGATGTTTTTTATTGTTCTCCTCCTCTGGGTTTACATTTTGGGTATCCCTGACACCCTAATAGCTTTTTATCTTTGGTTTATTCATTTTCCAGTCTTACTTCTAGTATTGGGACTTCATGCCAGTTAGGCTAGAACAGGGGTGGGGAACTTCACTGTTCAGTTGGATTCAGTCAAAGGGCCATACTTGAGGACCTAAAGGACCACATGTGACCTCGAGGCCACAGGTTCTCCACCCCTGGTAGACTCTACACACTTTCATAATTCTGCCATGACTTTGCATGCTCCTGGCCTGACTCATCTAGAAGCCTAACACTATGTTCTCTAAACACTGAGTTATGGGCTCTTCAGGAATTACAGGGGCGTCTTGGGACAGTGCAAGTTTTCAGGAAGCCTTATGTTACATGGATTGATTGAGGGCATGATCTGGGTCACCACCTTTCTGGACTATGTAGCACAAATGAAGACTTGCCTCTCAACATAGAGTTTCAGTAGACCGTTACTAGCCTCAGTCTCTGTTAGCTAACTGGAAAGCTGATTATCCTTGTTCTCAGCCCCAGGACTAAGTCATCAGTTGTGTTCTGGGGTCAGAGCAATAGCTCTGTTACCCTGTTCGGAACTCAGGGGTTTAGTCAGAATTCTCAGCCTACCCCTCTTCCATAGTTCCTGCCCTGGTCATTTGCCTTTGGATTGAATTTATGATCTTGGGATAGGAAGATGACTCATTTTGATTTCTCCTCAGATGCCTCCATTTCTACTCAGTCTGGTGCTCATTTAGATTCTTAGTTGGACTAGCTATGGGGGAGCTTGGACAGCTAGGTGGTACAGTGCACAGAGTGCCTGAGCTAGAGTCAGGAAGACTGAACTCAAATCTGGCTTCAGATACTAGTTGCGTGACCTTGGGTAAGTCACTTCACCCTTTTTGCCTCAGTTTCCTCATCTGTAAAATGAGCTGGAAAAGGAAATGGCAAACCACTCTAGACCTTTTCCAAGAAAGAATCATGGAATCAAAATGGAATCAAATAGACATGACTGAACAACAACAAAATGAGGGAGGTGGTCTGTACTGCTTCCTCAACATTAATTGGAGTGTTCTCTCTCTCTCTCCCTCTCCCTCACCCTCTCCCTCCCTCCCTCCTCTCTCTCTCTCTCTCTCTCTCTCTCTCTCTCTCTCTCTCTCTCTCCTTCCCTTCCCTTCCCTTCCCTTCCTTTCTTCCCTGCCCCCAAAGCCAAACAATTAATAACTTATGGACTTGACTTACTGATAATTTCATCCTTCCAAAAGTGAAGGAAACTTTATTCTGGACATCTTGACTTGGTTTGACTTGGACCTGACTCTCTCCAAGGGGAAGGAGCTTATTGTTGGAGTGCTAATTGTGGGAACCCTAGGGTGAGGGAAAGGAAAGCAAGCCTCCCTCCTAGAGTTTGCACAGAGGAAAAGAAATCCAGGCATAGCCTGACATGCATCCTAGTTTACAGGAAAGCAGATTTCAAAGGGTGTAGAGAAAGGAAAGGTAGGATCCTATGGAACAAAGTTCTCCAGGGCAAGTCAGCCCAGGAGAAATGTGAGATGCTCAAGAATGGAACTCTGAAAACAAAAGAAAACAATTCCTATGGGGAGGGGGGGAGGTGCTATCTGAAGAGACCAATGTGGATGCACTGGGAACTCACCAATCAACTGAGATTTTAAAAAGAAATCTAAAGAAGCTGGAAGGGAGGCCAGGTACCAGAAGACAAATATAAGTATAGCATGATCATGTGAAAATGTCATCAGGAATGCTCAAACTTAGATTGAGCTGAGACTGAAGAGGGAAGTAAAAAGAGGGACAGTAAAAATGGAATTTTCTTAGCTCTCTAATGAAGAAAGACCTTTGGATTGGAAATGATGTAACAAAAAATGACTGAAAAGGAGTTGATATTCCAAATAAGGAGAGATAGTAAGAGAATTCCTAGTTGCCTTTGATGAATTTAAGTCAGGGGCAGCTAGGTGACCCAGTGGGTAGAGTGCCTATCCTGGAATCAGGAAGATCTGAGTTCAAATCTAGCCTCAGACACTTGCTAGGTGGATGATTCTGGGTTAGTAACCTTAAAAAAAAAAACAGTGTCTGCCTGCCTCTATTTCCTCACCTGTAAAAAGGAGGTGGGGATAATAATAGCACCTACCTCACAGGGTTATTGTGAGAATTAAATGAGATAACAATGGTAAAGCACTTAGTACAGTGCCTGGAATATAGTAAGCACTATATGAAAATTACAGGCATATCTCATTTTGTTGTGCTTCATAGACATTTTCACAAACTGAAAGTTTGTGGCAACCCTGTGTTCTTTCACACAGCATGTGCTCACATAGTGTCTCTGTGTCACATTTTGGCAATTCTCACATTATTTTAAACTTTTTCATTATTATCATATCTGTTATGGTGATCTGGGATCGGTGATCTTAGGGGCACCATAGCATGCCCATAATAATATGGCAAACTGGATAAATGGGTCTTCTGACTTCTCCACTGACCTGTCTCTCTCTCTCTCCTTGGGCCTCCCTATTCAATGAGACACAACAATATTGAAATGAGACCAATTAATTACCCTACAATGGTTTCTAAGTGTTCAAGTGAAAGGAAGAGTCGATCCATGATCACAATTTTACTGTTATCTTATTTTAAGAAATTGCCACGACTTTCAACATAACCTTCAGCAGCCAGGACCCTGTTCAGTCAGCAGCTGTCAACATCAGGCAAGACCCTTCACTAGCAAAAAGATTACACCTCATGGAAGGCTCAGATGATGGCTAGCATTTTTAATGATAGAGCACTTTCAAATTAAGGCATATACATTTTTTTAGACATAAAACTACCACTCACTTAATAGACTGTGGTATAATGTAAATATAACTTTTACATGGGAAACCAAAAAATTCATGTGACTTACTATATTGTGATTATCACTTTATTACAGTATTCTAGTTCCAAAGCTGCAATATCTCCAAAGTACGCCTCTATCATTATTACTATATCCTTGAGTCCTGAAAGAACTGGCAAACATGATCCCCAAGCTACTGCTAATGATATTTTAAAACCATGGAAAATGAGAGAGATATCACAAAATCAGAGAAGCATAAATGTATAAATCAGATGGCAAAGACATGATTGGACAGCAGTGGTGCTGAAAAAATATCTGGGGAGTCTTAGCAGACTGCAAGCTCCATAGGGATCAGTGGTGTGATGTGGCAGCCAAAAAAGCTAACGGGACCTTGGGTTACATTGAGAGGTAGAGTTTCCAGGCATAGGGATGTGATCATCCCATTATATTCTGCCCTCATCAGACCCCATCTGGAGTTTTGTGTTCAATTCTGGGAGGTTTGGCTTAAGGAAGATGTTGATAAGCTGGTAAGTGTGTCCAGAGGAGGGCATCCAGGATTATGAGGAGCCTTGATTCCATGTCAGGTGAGGATTGGTTGAAGAAAATGGAAAAGAAAAGATTCAGGGGAGTCATGAGAGCTTTCTCCAAGTATTTGAAGGACTATCATATGGAGTAGGAATAGTCTCCTTCTTTGTGTCCCCAAAAGGCAGAATCAGGAGCAGTGGGTGGAAGTTGTATTTACACTTACTATCAGAGAAAAGTTCTTAACAGTGAGAGCTATCCCCAAATAAGTGGATTGCCTGGAGAGACAGTAGGTTTTCCTTCCTCAGAGGACTTCCACAAAGATTCAATGACCTCTTGTCAGGTATTTTATAGTGGACAGCTCCTTTCAGGTCTAGGTTGGACTAAATGACTGCTGAGGTCAGCTTCCAATTCTCAAATTGGTGATTCTTTTAAAGTGAGCCATAGTATAGGATGTGGCCTCTGCTCTCCTCTTCTGGGCCCCAGAATCTCCCCCACTAAAGTCTTCCAAGAGGCCCAAGGCATAAGGCAATCAAATCCTCTCCTAACTCTGTGTCATTTGTGGCTTAGTCACCCATCCGGAGAGGGGGGAGGCCAGAGAATCACAGAATTTGAGAGGAGGAAGGGACCACAGTAGCCGGCTAGTCCAACCTCTGCATAAAAGGATTCTTCTTTATAGCATACCTGACAAGCAGGTCTTGTGTCTGCATGGACTATTTGAGCCCAACCTGTGGTAGAGCCTTCTGAGCCCCCACTGATCTGATCAGCCATGGTCAGACACACTGTTCCTTGACTCAACCTAGTGATGTCATTTTGGTCCTCTTCCAGAACAAAATACAACAACCTATATGTCAGCTATGCTTGGAAGATCTCCAAGAAGGAAGAAATCTTCAAGTGGAGACTGAAAACCATTAGTCGATTAATTATAGAGGAAATTTCTTTTGTGTCTACTGAGTCACATTTGTCAGTGTCTTAGCACACAGGAACAGGGAGGAGCAGGAAGGTCATCTAGAGTGAGGAGAGGAAAATAGGACTATATTGTCTGCTTCTTCCTTCATTTCCCTACTCTCTCATAACAACACTATCTGACATATATGGGCAGTTGATAAATTGTTGTTAATGGGCTGACTGAATTATTTTGAAATGGCTAAATAAAAATCTATATTTCAGAGTCTGGAAACGAAGAGGAGGGAGAGAGACAGAGGGAGAGAAAAAAGAGAGAAGTAGAGAGTGGGGAAGAAACAGATAAGGAAAGAAAGAGGAGATCTCATGAGAGAATAGGAAAGAGAGAGGGAGGGAGGAGATGGGTGGAGAAGTAGAGGGAAAGAGAGAAGAGAAGGGAAGAAGAAGGGGAGAGAGAGAGAGAGAGAGAGAGAGAGAGAGAGAGAGAGAGAGAGAGAGAGAGAGAGAGAGAGAGAGAAAGGGAGCAATAGCTGGAGAGAACATCTGAAGAGGGGAGAGGAGATAGAAAGAAGGAAAGGAGAAAGGACAAGAACAAAAAAGAAAAGGGGATATAAGAGGACTAGAAGGGATCAGGGAGAGAAAGGGGGAAAGAAGGAAGGAAGGAGAGAAAGAAAGAAAAAAGGAAAGAAGAAAAGAAAGAAGGAAGAAAGAAAGAAAGAAGGAAAGAGGAAGGAGGGGAGGGAGACAGGAAGGAAGAAAGAAAGGCCAAAAGATAAAGAAGGAAAAGGATATCGACTGCTTTTCTAGTAAGCACTCCCAATTCCCCCTTGGCTGTCTCACAGAATTGCAGGATTTTAGAAATGGGATCTCTGAGGCCATGTGGTCCAACTCATACCTCAACAAGATTTCCCCTGCTCCAACCTATCTGGTCATTCAACCTCCTCATCATTCGTAGTTCTGCTGTCTGGGGCCAAGCAGATAAAAGCTGATCCCTCTCTTGTATATCAGCCCCTCACATACTCAAATAGAGTTCTCTTGCCGCACCCCCAGTCTTTTTCTTCTCCATGCTAAATATCTTAAGTTCCTTCAATTATTCCTCCTGTGACAAAAAATCAGAGTCCTTCACTCTCCTGATTGTCATTCTCTGGACACTCTCAGTTTATCAATCAATGTCTTTCCTAAAATGTCAAACCCACAACAATAAGTATTTATTTAGCACCTATTATGTGCCAGGCACTGAGGTAAGCAATAGGAATAGAGAGAGGCAAAAAGTCCCATCCATGAAGGAGCTCGTGCTAAGGGAGAAGACAACAGGCAAAATGTGACAGCCAGAATTGAAGGCAATACTCCAGATGTGAGAGTGCTGGGTAAGCAGACAACCTGGCATCCAGCCTCAGTGTGTCCATCTTCCTGTTGATACCAATGCCTCAGGTCACTGGGACCACGGAGGATTTGGGGCTTTGATAGAATCCTAGATAGTGGCAGTGAAATCATACTTTCCTTCCCTCCCTTCCCCCACTCAGGAATTAGGGAACTGGATCAGGGAGGTTCGGAGCCAGCAAGGCTGGAGTCAAAGCAAATCACTCACCTCTCTTTGCTCACTGCAAATCTTGCAAAGCCAGATGGAATGTGGGCGACTGTTGGAGGTCTCCACTCCACACTTGGTACAGACATTCTGGGGGCAAAACAAGACAGAACCTGTGTTAGGTTTGAGGGACTCAAGGCTTGGAGTCTAGGGCTGGTGAGGACAGGGGAGAGAAGAAGAGAAAAGGAACGTCTATGGCATCTCTCCCTCATTCAAGTTCTGATGGATACAAAGAGCTGGTGGAAAGATCACTTACACTTGAGTCAGAGGACCTGGGTTTGAATTCCAGCTCCACTACCTTTGTGACCTGGGAAAAATGATTTAACCTCTCTCTATTTCATTATCTATAAAATGTAGGGTTGCAATAGATAATTGCTGTGGTCCTGTTCAGCACTAATCTCATGGTCCAATGAAGCTCACCTCGGACTGACAACTTTCAGATGAAATCATCCCACCCAAGACTCTGTGTTGGGGGTCCCATTTCTTTTCCTTGGATCAGCCAGACACAGGGGTTCAGCAGAGAAGGAGGAGGAGATGGGGAGTAGGAAGGAGTTACCTTCTTGCAGTCTTCACACACTACACATGAGGAACCCAGAATTCCCAGCTGTTCCCCACACAGTATGCAGCGGTTTACTCCATCTCCAACCACGTTCTTTCGCATGTTCTCCAAGCGATCCACCAGGCGCCTGAAATGGGAGTGGGAACATTGTATTTGGGGGTTCACAGGGACCCAAAGGTGAGCACACCAAGTGAGACTGGGCAATGAAAGTTTTACCTCAAGGTCACAGCACGGCGAGGGAGTGGGGGAGGGTACAGGCACTTACTCTCCATAGTGGTTCTCTAGCCCAGGGCTTCTTAAACTTTTTCCACTCATGACCCCTTCAGTGCTTCTTAAACTGTGGGTTGCAACCCCATAGTTTAAGAAGCATTGCTGAGCCTTCTATCCCTGCATCTGGCAGTTTTCTGCTGGCTCTATTCTGTGGATAATGGTCCTTGGCATTCCTACATTCCCATCCCTAGGGTCTATGTTTTCATCTCTTTCCAGGAAGCTGGAGGGGCCAATGCTCCCACAGGGTCTGGGACTGGATTTTTATTGGATAGATTACTTACTCTCCTAACAAAATGACACTCAAATGGAGCAAATTGGCTTATGTCAGCCTCAGTGTTCCAAAATGAATTTACCCTGGCACTAGAATTCTTAGTTTAGCTCTGACACCAACACATACACACACACACACACACACATACACACTCTACCAATTTGTTTTTTCAGCACTTGTGTGCTTGCTTTCATTAATATCAATGTTTTCTTTACCCATGCAAATCACAATCCTCCAGAAAGCTAGCCTTTGATAGTTGCCACAGCTCAAAATTCATTTCTCTGAAATCAACCCGGTAGTGAGCCTTTCTGAACTTAGAGCAGTTGGTTTTTAGACAACATACAGTCCACTGCTAGGGCTATATTTGAATCTTTTTGAGATGAGAGTAGTTTTTGAGAATACAGAGCCTCTCAATGAGATATCAGAGTAGGATCTTAGTTGAGATCATAATTTTAGTCACCGGTAAATTGCAGTTAAAATAAAACTATGCATTTTCTATTTAACTGTCATCCCTATGCTGACAACTTGGAAGGCACCATACTTACTGAATGACATTATTCAGTAATAGATATGGAGCTATAAGAGACCCTGGAGGTCACCTTGTCCAAATCCCTTATTTTACAGATGAAGAAACTGAGGCCCAGAGAGGTCAGACAACTTGCCTAAGGTAGATTACACAGGTAGAAAGGTGAAGAGCTGGGATCTGAACCCAAGTCTTTCCACTGTACTTTGCTGAGCTCCAGTCCCACATCTCCAACATGATGACCTCTTATCTGTTCTAGCAGACTGTCCCACTATCAATCCAGCTCTTAGCTTTGATCTCTCTCTATCTACTGGCTGTTTCCCTACTGCCCACAAGCATGACCATGTCTCCTCCATTCTCAAAAACCCCTCTCTTGATGCATCCATTCTCATTAGTTTATTATCCCACATCTCCTCTTTTTGAGGATAACCTCCTTGAGAAGGTCACGTACAAGTAAGTGCCTTCTCATGCTTTCCTCTCACTCTCGTCTTATCATTCAATGGAGAATGCTTTCTCCAAAGATACCAATGATCTCTAACTTACCAAATCTAGTGGTCTTATCTCAAACCTCACCCTTCTTGACCTCTTTGCAGCCTTTGATACGTTGAACACCCTCTTTTCCTGGATGCTCAGTCTCCTTTGCTGGTTCTTCATTCATGGCATATCCAGTAACCATGGGAGTCCCACAAGGTTCAGTTCTTAGACCTCTTCTCTTCTCCTTCTATACTCTCTGTTTTTGTTTTTGTGTGTGTAATCAGGTTTGACTTACCCAGGATTACATAGCTAGTGTCTGAGGCCAGATTTGAATTCAGATCCTCTTGACTCCAGACCCAGCACTCTATCCACTCTGCCATTGAACTTCCTTTCTCTTTCTCTCTTTCTCTCTCTCTGTCTCTGTCTCTGTCTTTGTCTGTCATTCTGTCTCTGTCTCTCTCTCTGTCTCTTTCTGTCTCTCTGTCTCTGTCACTGTCACTCTGTCTCTTTCTCTCTCTCCATCTCTCTCTCTCTCCCATCAGCTCCCATGGTTTCAACTGGCTTATCTATTTGGATAATTCCCAAATCTATTTATCTACCTCTAACCCCTCTCTTGAGCTACAGTCCCTCTTCACCAACTGCTTTTTGGATATCTAGAATTGAATGTCTCAAAGACATCTTAAAGTCAACATGTCCCAAAATGAACTAGCCTTTCTCTTCAAACTCTCCCTTCTTCCAAATTGCCTAATTGTTGACTAGGACATAGCATCCTCTCAATCACTCTCAGATTCAATGTTATTCTTGACTCATACTCATCCCACATATCCAATTTATTGCCAAATTTTGTTACTTCTACCTTCACCACATCTCTCCTGCATTCCCCCTTCTCTCCTCTGACCCTGCCCTCACCCTGTTATAGATCCCAATCACCTCACATCTGGACTGTTGCAGTAGTCTGCTGGTGGGTCAGCCTGCCTCCAGTCTCTCCCCACCCCAATCCACCCTCCATTCAACCAACTTCCCTAAAGTGCATATCTAACTATGTCATTCCCGCTACTCAAAAAACTCCAGAGGTTCCTTGTTATTTCCAGGATCAAATACAAAATCCTCTATTTAGTATTTATTACCTGGCCTTTCCCCATTTTTCCAGTTTTCTTAGACGCTACCCCTTTCCAAACACTCTACAATCTAGCAACACTGGCTGACTTCCAGCTTCTTCAGCCTAATATGCCACCTTCCATACCCATGTCTTTGTGCCATCTGTACCCCATGCCTAGAATGCTCTCCCTCCTCACCTCTGACTCTTAGCTTCCCTGGATTCCTTCAATATTGAATTCAAATCCCACCTTTCCTCTCATTCTCTTCTTAACTCTCTACAATCTGGCTTCCAACCTTATCATGCAACTGAGATATTATTCAACCCCATTTAAATTTTGTAGAAAGGCTTTTCCATTCTTCACTCCCTTTACTCTTAATGGCTAGTGCCTTTGCCTTTAAGAGCCCCTTCTTTCTAATCTGTGTATTTAGTGTCCCAAAAGTCTGAGTGCAGTTCTAATCTTTTGGAATACTGTGTGTGTGTGTATGTATAGCTTTTATGTCCATACTTATTTACAAGTTGTCTCCCCCATTAAAATGTGAGTGCCTTGAGGCTAGGGACAGTGGAATCACCTTTTTTGTATCTTCAGTGCCTGGCACATAGTAGGTGCCTTAATCAATGTTTGTTGGACATTTTCACTCGGCTGTTCCCCAGGCATTTCAAACTGAGTACACTCAAAACATCCTTCTTCTCTAAAGTGCCATCTCCTCCTAACTTCCCTCTCTTAGTGAAGGGCACCATCATCTCCCAGACACCCAGATCTGAAGCCTGGGACCCACTCTTCGATTTTTCACTTTTACTCCCTTTCCTATTTGATCAGTGGTTAATTTTTGCAGCTTCTCCCTCCCCAAGATTTCTCATATGTATCTTGTCTCTTGACTCACACAATAAACACCTGGTTCCGAACCTCATCACTGCTTCCCTAGATGATTACAGTAAGCTCCTGCCTGGCATCCCTAGATTCATGATCTTTCTGCATCCTCCACCCTGGTGCCAAAGTACCATTCCCAAAGCACAGCTCTGACCATGTCCTCTTCCCAGTTCCTGAAACTCCAGTGCCTTCCTGTTGTCTCTAGGATAAAATGTAAACTCCTCTATTGGACATTTATAGTCCTTGACAACATGGTGCCACTCTATCTCTTATGCATTATTCTCTTTCACACATTCTATATTACAACCAAACTAAATATTTAGTATTACCTGTACATGAAATTGTATCTCCCTCCTCTATGCCTTTGCAGAGGCTGTCCCCCATGCCTAGAATGCCTCACCTTTGCCTCTTAGCACCACTAGCTTCCTTCAAAGATCAACTCACATTCCATTTCCTGTACAAGGTTTATTTTGATCCCATCCCCAGTGATTTATCCTGACCTCACCCCAAATTCCCTTGGATTAATTTTGTATACATTTGGTAATTACTTATCTAGTATATGTTGTCCCCCACACCAACCCCCTAAAGATAAGTGACTTTTTTTGTCTTTGTATCCCTAGCACCTGATATATGGTAGGTACTTAATAGGTGTTTGCTGAATGAATGAACATTTCTGTGAGGTGGTCAGGGAAAATATTATCAAGCAGCAAGCACTTTTAAGTGTCCACTATATACCAAGAACTGAGCTAGCGGCTGGGGATACAAATACAAAACTAGCTCCATTTTACAGATTAGCAAATTGAGACTCAGAGAGATGATGGGGTTTGCCAAGGTACTGGACTGATCCTAACAGGGTAGTGTATACAGACTTTAAACACATATCTATTGCTGGGTATTTCCAACCAAGGAATTAGTAATGGATGGGAAAGTAATGGCAATCCATGTTTAGCAATAGAAAAAAAACTGAAGGAAGGCAGCCTCACTCATTACCAACATGCCCAGCCCTTCCCCCAATCCTCCCTGGTGCCAACCGCCCACCCTGAAATTGGTGTACCATCAAATGTTGAAAATAGGACAAATTCAAACACAGGGTTTTTGTCTCTCCCCTGCCTGTCAGAAGAGACATGTGGCCACTGGAGGCAGTCTGTGAATCACAGGCCCATGGGCCTCTCTGATGGGCTGTGACCCAGATCTGACAAAATCATTTAAGGTGGGCAGCTCTGGAGAGCCGGCTGGAGAGCTGACAGCAGGCTTTCAGCCCTTCCCTTGGCCTCACTGACCACCCCCCTGCCCTAACGTCCTGGCGGTTTCAGGATTGAGAGAATGCTGCTTTTCAGAACTAGGGCACAAATATCACGTGTTCCTCTTGCCCCAAAGCTTTGAATACTAAAAACACTGAGATTCCTCTGCCTCCCTCCCACCCCATGCCCACTTACATCAAACAAAAGTCCAGGAGGTGGAAACCAGGAATGGCACAGAGGAGTCATTTTCCCAGTTGAGCTAGACTGAAAGTACTGGAGGGGAGAAATAGTAGGGGCAAGGTATCCTCTTAATGGAAAACCTCTACTTTGGGTGGATGTCGACTGACGCAATGAACTCTACACAAGCACAATACATTTCATTGACCCAAAAGAACCAGAGAATTTTCCAGAAAACTCAAGGTTACTGTGCCCCCCCCAAGAAAGCTTTAAAAAATAAATGAAATAGAATCTTTCTTTAAATGTCCCTAGATTCAGAGATGAGAGGGACTGTAAAGGTCATTGACTTCAAGTCCCTTGTTTTGTATTTGAAATTGAACCCAGAGTGGTTAAGTGACTTACCTAAGGTCACAAAGCAACCTTCCTGATTCCAAGTCTACTGACCTAGTACCCCTCACCCAGACCACCTCTCTAATATACTTTACACATAGCTCAGTCTTCTTATACCCTGGATATGGAATATAACTTAACCTCTGTTGATATAACACACAAGACGCTTATTGAGTGCTATTTACTAGAGGAGATACAGAATTTAGGGAAGGCAGGATGCTTGCCCTCATGGAACCTGAAATTGAATAGGGGTTTGGACTCATTCAATTCAATGAGCCTCCATTGTTAAGTGCCTACTATGTGCTAAAATGTTGGTACAAAGACAAAACGAAACAGTCCCTGCTCTCAAGAAACTAACAAGTCCACAGGCAGATCAATATAAAATGCACTCAAATTAAACAGAGTAATTTTTCAGGGAGTACTAATAGATCTTAAAAAGCATCTTAAAGGAGATGGCCTAAGAGCTGAGCCCTAAATGGACCTAGGGATTCCAAGAGGTGAGAGGGTTCCAGGCATCGGGGACAGCTTGGGCAAAGGCTTGGAGAGAAGACAAATGCACAAAGCTATCTTATACAAAATTGCACAATAATATGATACATGGTAAGTGCAGTAGAGAGAAACAGAACAAAGTGTCACATGAAGTGGGGAAAGGTCAACCCTAGGAGTCCAGAGATAGCTTCCTGGAGAAGGTAGCACTTGCATGTTAGCAATAGCACTTAAATCCAGATCTTCTTGAGTCAAAAGCCAGTATGCTATCAATGCATTATAGACATTTCTTCTCTAGGGGGTAAGTAGCATGAGATAATCTGTGAAAATGACTTAGGACCATCCTTGCCAACATTATCATCTTTTGCTGTTTTGTGCTTAGCACAATGCCTGGCACATAGTAGGACCATAATAAACACTTGTTGACTTGTCTTACTTTGCTGTAATACAGGATGCCCTTAGTATATATTGGAATACCTGGGCTACTTACTCCTTCTCTGATTGGTCCCTAAATTCTGGGCTTTAAGAGTTCTGATGCTGGGGGCTCAGAGTTCACTATCTTGAAAACTAGAGTTAAAACTAAAGAACCTTAACTATATTATTATATTTGCTACTAGGGACCAGAGGAGACAATTAGCGTAGTGATGAAGTGACTGAGCCCTTTGCTTTCTTGAAAAGCTCAGGAGGAGTAAATGTCACAGTGGTGGCATTTGCACACGTGTATTTGAATTTCATAGGTTCACACTAGGGAAGAGGACTCAGTCAACACTTGGATTTGCTAAGTGCCCTAACCAAGGAACCCAGTTTAGAAAAAGGAACAATTACCTTTGTAAAGGCAGTTTAAAATCTGACCTAGTCTGGGAATTTCTCAATACAGATTGAGTCTGGACTTTGGCTGGTCTAGAGCCCAGAGAAGATGATTGCTTAGTCAATTATCTAAACTCCTTGAGAAGAGGGATTGTTTCATTCTTCCTCTAATTTTTGTATTTCTTAGTTCCTTTAGTTCTTGTATGAGTCTCCATGACCCCATTTAGGGTTTTCTTGGTAAAGACATTGAAGTGGTTTGTCATTTCCTTCTCCAGCTAATTTTACAGATGAAGAAACTGAGGCAAACAGGGTGAAGTGACTCGTACAGGGCCACTCAGCTAGTAAGTGTCTGAGGCTGGATTTGAACTATCCAGGCCTGGCACTCTGTGTACTATAGTGCCGCCTGGTGGCCCTATTTGTATTTTTAGTGCCTGAAAAACAGTAGATGCTTAATAAATGCCCATTGATTAACTGAATCCTCTGAAGACTTGTCATGGAGCATTCTGGTTCACCCCAGAGACAGAACCAGGTGCGGAGAGAGGGGCAGTGGAAAGAATCCTGGATTTACAATCAGATAATTAGCAGCCTCTGCCATTTATGGATCTGTGGAACAGGAGCGTCAAGGGTATTCAGCCCAACCCCATTATTCTATAAATGAGGAAACAGACCCAGGTAAGTTGTCTGAGGTGGCATTTGCTTTTATCGTTCTTTGTTTTATTACCACATTTTTATTATTTAAAGCATGGCATGTCTACCGTCAGATATTGTATTTCTATCCCCAGTAAGGTTTAATGAGCCTGGATCTGCTCCTGGCTTCCCCTGCACCCTCATTCTTTCCACAACACCTCTAGCCTCTTGGTCATTCTTTTGTCTTTGAAACATTCCTTGTAATTCAGGTCTCTGTTAGCAGCCTGGCATTCCAACGGAAGCCTTGTTGGGCTTTCTAACATCTGTTTGAACACCTTTGTGGAACTCAGCTTTTCTCCCTTGGCAGTTGTCTGACTGAAGTACATAGTCATCCCTTAACAACATGTGTCTGATCACCCAACTGGGATCTGACTTGATCTGAGCTAGTTAGAGCTGCCTCTGATTTTCCTTCAGAAGCCCTGTTACCATCGAAACTTGGAATTTAATGATTCCACCTAGATTAGGAAACCAAGAATCTACGATAGTTAGAATTAACATGGGAAAAGCTGGAGTTTTGTTGATCTGGCTCATACTGAGGCAGTTATGACAGATGAGTGAGAATTGGAACCCAGGTCTTTCTGCCTCCAAGCCCAGCATTCTTATCTGTTACACTAGGCTGCCATATTTTCTCATCTGGAAAATGAACGGATTGGACAACAGTTACCTTTCAGGTTCCTTCTAGATCTAGGTCCAAATCTATCTTCAACATGACTGCAGAAGGAATTTTTCTAAAATACAGGTATGACCATGTTATCCCTCTGACTCAATATATTGCAGAAATTTCCTATTACCTCTAGGTTCAAATACAAACTTGTCTGGTATTTAAGGCTCTTCACAATCTGCTTCCTTCCAACCTTTCCAGTCTTTGAACACATTCCCTTTTTTTACACACTGGTATAGCCCTACTGGCCTATTTGCTTTTCCTCACACAAGACAATCCATCTCCTTTCATCACTATGAATTTGCACTGTCTGTGCCCTATGCCTGGAATGCTATTCCTCCCTCACCTTTGGCTTCTTGTGATCTCTGATTTTCTTGAAGACTCAGCTCACGTACCACCTTCTCCATGAAGCCTTCCTGGTCCCCTTCCCCACCTCCTACCCACACCCAGCTGCTAATGTCCTCCCTTCCCTAATTGCCTTATATTCAAGTTGTGCTGGGCCATCTCCAGTCAACCTGATGAATATCTGGTCACTGTACCCAGATGGCTCTAGAGAAGAAAGTGAGGCTGGTGATCTTGCACAGCCCTCCTTCACTCAAAGTCAACTGCAAGTCATGTCATCATCTCCCTGATTGTCATGGTTCTCTTCAAAAATGAAGGACAAACACAACCTGTAAGTAGATTGAGCTGCCTGAATGGGGACCCAGCTACCTGGGTAACTCAGATTGTTCTCTCCCTCTCCCTCTTTCTCTCCTTCTTCTCTCCAAAGGAAATTAAATTTTGATGGTCAGAAACTGCCCAGATAACCTGGGATTTACTGCCTAGATTTCACTTCTTTTCTTTTCTAATCTTTTCTTTTATTATCTTTTCTCTCTCTCTCTCTCTTTCTTTCTATCATTTTTCACAAACCTTAAACCCAGTTCACTCAGAAGTTCACACACTGGACCACAGTAAATCCCTACCCAAGCTCTACTTAATGGCTAGATTTTGGGCCCTCCTGGCTTAGAGTGAATGTCAATGGGAACCATTTCTCTTTGGAACAGCAACCCTGAGGTCCTTCCCCTCCACACTGTTTTTTTCCCTTTTTTCTAACTAAAGGGGCCATCCCTTGACTCACTTCTTAAAGAGGCCAATTCACAGAATGGGTATTACCTCACTCTAAATGAGTACCTGAAAAGACCTTAGCCCAAAAGGACCAGGGTCTCCCATTACATCCTAGGCCATTTCCAGTCATCCTGAGGAATATCTGGCCACTGGACCCAGAAGAGGCTGGAGGAGAAAGTAAAGCTGGTGACTTTGCACAGCCCTCCCTCCCTCAAATCAGTCAACTGCAAGTCATGTCATCATTTCCCTGATGTCATGGTCCTCTTTGAAAAAGAAGGACAAACAAAAGCAATTCAAGTTGTATCTAGTCTTTAAATACTTTTATGTAACTAGTGACACCTCCATTAGAACATAAGCTCATTGAAGTCAGGGACTGTTCACTTTTGTGCCTTGCAGATCATAGGCACTTAATAAACGCTTGTTGATTCATGTATTGATAATCCTATAAGTCCCATGAAGAGAAATTACGAGGATGATTTCTGCTCAATATAAAACACAATATAAATATAAATTGTTTTTTTAAAAAACAATCAGAGCTTTCCGATAAAGGAAAGGATTACTTTGGGAAGCTCCCATGTCACTATTCTGTAGCTTAAGTTGTAGGGAAAAGAGTCTGGAGTGAGAACACTTGGAATCCAGTCTTGTTCCTGTCACTTACTAGCTGTATGACCTTGGACAAATCACTTTCCTTTTCTTAGTCAAGAAGCATTAATTAAGTGCCTACTAAGTGCTTCTGAGTCAGGCAATAAGCATATATTAAGTGCTTACTATGTGTCAGGGAATATGCTAAGAAGAAGTGATACAAAGAAAGGCAAAAATATTGTCCATGCCCTCAAAGAGCTTCCAATCTAATAGTAGAGACAAAATATAAATAACTAGGCACATAAAAGATATATCCAGTGTAGATGGGAGGTAACTCACTGAGTCTTGGTTTTCTCCTCTTTAAAACTGGGCAGAATGGCTTCTTTCAGTTCTCAACCCTGAGTTCTAACTTCCTTCGCAGGTCTAACACTCAGTATTCTAAGCTCCCTCTTGACTCTGCCATTCTGTGTTCTGAAATTCCTTCCAGATTCTCTATATGTTACATTTGGATGTTAGGAAGCTCTAGTTTCAGTGGAAGTTGACCATTTTGCTTGGACCTTAGAGTGTGTAAAGGGTGGTAAAGCGAAATAAGTTTGCAAAGGTGGACTAGAGCCCAATGATCAAGCTGAGGAGTCTGTGTTTTCCAAGGGGTGCATTGGCACCATCATGCATAGTGCCTTTCCAAGGGGAGGCATTGAAGATTTTTGAGCAGGATAGTGACATAAGCAGTTTCATGCTTTAGGAAGATTATTTTGGAAGCTGAGTAGAGGTTGGGCTAGAGAGGGAAGAAACCAAAAGCAGGGAGCCCCATTAGAGCTATCGCAATAGTCCAAAGGAAAGATGAAAAAGATCTGAACTGGGGTAGGGGCTGTGAGAATGGAGAAAAGTGATGGATACATGAGATGTTGAGAAAGTCTATATGTCAATACTTGACAATTGATTGGGTATGGGGGTGAGGAGAACTCCAAAGTTAGAAACTTGGGGGCCTGAAAGGATCAATCAATAATTGAATCAATAAGCATTAAGTGCTGGGCACAGTGCAAAGATAACACAAATGATAAAAGCCAGATAATCCTTCCCCACAAAGAGTTTACAGACTAAGGGAGGTGACAATATGCATGTACATCCTTATAAGGGGAAAGGCAGATGGGAGAACCAGAAAAGATCTCATGTAGAAGGTGGAGTTGGACCTGATTTCCGAAAGAAAGGATGGGAGGAATTGTTTTCTGGACATTGGGGAAAGCCAGTGCAAAGACACAGAGATGGGAGATGAAGTGATCCTGAACAAAACAGCCTCCTTCCTCAATTCAATTTAACAAGCGCTTATACTTTCTTATAAAGGATAGCTCTCCACGAGAGGGGAGAGGGAAGGATATAGAGGGAAATCTAGGTGATATAAAAAGAAAAGATATCCTCCCTCCCCCCTTCCTTCTCTCCTTCCCTTCTTTCCTTCCTTCCTACCGTCCTTCCTTCTTCCCATATTTCTCTTTCTTTCTTCCTCTTTTTCATTCTTTCTCTCCCTCTCTCCTTCCCTCCTTCTTCCTTCTTTCCTTCCCTCCTTCCCTTTCTTCCTCTCTCCCTTTCTTCCTTTTCTTTCTTCCTCTCTTTCATTCTTCCTTCCTCTCTACCTCTTTCCCTTCCCTCCTTCTTTTCTTCCTTCCTTCCTTCCTTCCTTCCTCCCTTCCTCCCTTCCTTCTTTCCTTCCTTCCTTCCTCCCTTCCTTCCTTCCTTCCTTCCTTCCTTCCTTCCTTCCTTCCTTCCTTCCTTCCTTCCTTCCTTCCCTCCCTCCCTTCATTCCTTCCATTCTTGAACAAGGCTAATGCAGGAATTTGTTTTGTATGTATAATGTGTATTTCGTATGTATATAATATGTATGTATACATACATACTTTAATATAAGATGCTTTTGATATGCTGATTAGTTTTGTAGAACTTTTTTTTTCTTTTTTCCTCTTTTAAAAGAAATTCCTTATTGTAAGGGATGACTCTCTGGGAGTGGCAGGGGAAGAATACGGTGGGGAGAACGTCTGCCCAGGGCTGTGATCTGGAGGGATGTGAGCAGAGGCCACATGTCAGGGCTGCTGCCAGGGGATGTCTGCTGTGGGCAGCACCTGTGGGCAGGTGCTGACTCACCTTTGACCTCTCTAATTCTGTCCACCAAGTCTCTTGTGAATCCCAAGAACCCCTACAACCTCCAGACAAAAGATGCTCACCTGCCTCATGAAAAGTATACAAAATTCCCTCTCTGGCCATAGGTCCTGAAGGATTTGAAATGAAAATCTTCTATGTCTTGATCTCAACCCATTCTTCTACCCACCAGCAACCTTGATGATTCTTTCATCACTTGCTAATTCAGGTAAGCTCTAAGCCAACCTAGAGTTCTGTTTGTTATTTAAAAAAAAATCTAAAACCAGAAGATACAATTAACCTATGCATTATCCCAGGGACAGCTCATTAGTTTCATCACAGGCAATAAGAGTAGATACTTAAAACCTAGGTTTAAGATCACTATCTAAGTATTCCTGCTCTGGGCCACTTACTATCTAGTAATTCAGTGCAAAAGAATCTGGAGAAACATGGGATCTGAGATCTAGCTCTGGAAGGGATCTCAGGTGCCCTTTAGTCAAACAGAGGATGAAACAGAGGCTCAAGGTAGCAAATTTAAGGCCCATCTTTTCAACCTCAGTATTTTTCCTGTTGCTGTGCCCTATAAACTCCAAAAATGGAAACCTAGGATCACCAAGAAGGCAATGGAAAAATTCAGAGCAGGCATGACCAGGTATCAACTCATTACAAAGAAGGAATGGATAAGATTTAGAGGTAGAAGGAGTCTTTGAGGTCATCTATCTCATTTTTACATTTGAGGAACTGGAAGTTCACAGAGGGTAAGTGACTGACTGTAAACCACACAGAGAGGAGTGAAGGAGAGGGAGTGAGAACTAGAAGTTGAATCTGGGTCCTCTGACTTCAAGGGCCACTAGACGGTGCCATAGTGTAGAGGGTCAGGCCTGGAGTTGGGAAGATTGACTTCCTGAGTTCAAATCTGGCCTCAGACACTTCCTGGATGTATGACTCTGGGCAAGTCACTTCACCCTGTTTGACTTAGTTTCATCATCTGTAAAATGAGCTGGAGAAGGAAATGGCAAATCATTCTAGCATCTTCCCCAAGAAAACCCCAAATAGGATCGCAGAGAGTTGGACACAGCTGATAAATGACTGAACAACAAACTACAGACTCCAAAGCCTAGCACCCTTTTCACTCTCCCATGTTGCCTCATACACACATCTCCCTCAGTAGAGTGTGAGTTCGTTGAGGCCAAAGACTGTCTTTTGCCTTTCTTCATATAGTAAGCACTTAATGAGTGCTTGTTGACCTGACTTAAGCTGTAATCTTGACTCCATCTCTATGATAAGACTGGTTTTTTTTTCCTTGAATAAATGTCCCTTTCCCCCAAAGGAACTCAAAAGGAAATTTCAAGAATCCAAAGCCAACTCAAAGCTTATCTTATCAGCAGAATGAATGAAAAGCCTCCTATTCTCCAGCATTCCAAGTGTTTCTCATTTCAGGTCAATATCATTTAGCCAATACAATTTGTCTTGTAAATGAAATGAACTTGATAATAATTTCTGAAGCAATAAACTTTCCCTGGTGAAGGATCTGAGGCAGCTGGCAACCTACTAACTGCCAGATTTAATCTTCCATTTCTCTTTTTCAGGCCTGAATTCTGGAGTCTGAGTTATGAGATGAGAGGGTCTCGTGATTGCGAAGCTGGTAGTACAAAGGAAGAGCATTCCCAACCTGGGTATGGGATTTATAGAATCACGGAATGTCAGAGCAGGGAGGGATTTGGGGACATCGAATGTAAAAGCTGAGAGGCACATGTGCCCCACGAGTGTCAGAACTAGAAGGAACTTTAGAGATCATTCATCCACTGCTTTTATTTTACATAGGAGAAAACTGAAACCCAGAGAAAGGAAGTCACTTAAACAGTCACACAGTAAGAGAGTATAAGATCTGGGCTTAGAACCCAGATTTCCTGGGTTCCATCCCCAGGTTCCCTTCTGTATATCTGCATGTCACTCAAGCTATAGAAGGTGGTTCCTTCACCTAGAAAATGAAAGAGCTGGGCTAAATGATCTTTAAAGATTCTTTTAGCTCTATACATGATTTTATCCTCAGTCAGAGCTATACAGAAAATCAGAATAACCTTGGGCCTGGGGTTTGAGGCAAGGACCACAGAGAAAAGAAATGAGAAGTTCTTTGCATTAGGCATGAAGTTTGCATAATGAAAATCTTAAGTTTACTCAGACTAAGGTCAGTTAGCAAAAGGATATGTAGCTGGCACTTGGTGGTGCAGTGGATTGAGAGCTAGACCTGAAGTCAGGAAGACCTGAATTCAAATCCAACCTCAGAAATACTAGCTGTGTGACCCTGGTATCTCTTCACCTGTCTGCCTCAGTTTCCTCAATTGTAAAATGAGAGTCATAAAAGCATCTACCCCTCAGGGCTCTTATGAGGATCAAGTGAGATAATCATTGTAAAGCACTTAGCAGAATGCCTGGCACAGGATGAGGGGTACACAAATGTTAGCCATTATTATATGTACATTAAGGGCCAGACAGGAAAACTGATACTGGTTCTTCAGGACGCAAGTTTGCCTTGGCTCTGAACTTGGATCTGGGTTCTCCAGCATTGCATTTGGTTTGTCTTTCAAATCCCTCCAGCCCACTTATATGACAAGCTCAATTAATTGGACAGTCTGAATGCTAAGCACACCAAAGTCATCTATCTATACGTTTATACACCCAATTAAGTTAATGACTGGCAATCATCCTTTGTCATGACAGCAGCACATAAATTCATCAGGTTTGTTAGGCACTGAAGGGAGACAGTTAATTACCCATCTGGGGCAGGAGGGCATCTTCTGTACACACACTCTTGCCCATTCCATGCCCTGCCTAGGATAACATTGTGGGCTCTTGCAATGGGACCTCTTCTTTCATCATAATAAAGAAGAGAGAGAAACAAGACAGATAGAGACAAAGAGAAAGAGACAGAGACAGTGAAAGAAAAGCAGACAAAGATAGAGACAGGGAGAAAAAGAGACAGAGAGACAGAGACAGAGCCAGACTTGAAGTCAGGGAGAACTGGGTTCAAATCCCACCTCAGAAACTTACTAGTTTGTGACCCTAGACAATCAAATCATCCTTCTGAACTTCAGTTTCCCCATCTGTAAAACGGTAATTATAATGGTAACAACTTCTCAGGATCAGATGAGATAATACATGTGAACTGCTTGGCAAATTTTCAAGCACTAGAGATGTCAAACCACGATGGTAGTGTGGTCTCTGTGCTGGTTGGTTTGGATTGGACATTTTTCTGATATAAGGGAGGTATCTGATGAGAGTTAGGGGGCAGCTAGTGGGAAATGATGATAGTTTTTAATGAAATGTATCAGTAAATTTCTAAAAAGCAAAATAAAATATGCTTATACATAAAATAAAAGTGGTTCTTCTGAGGAGTATGTTATTTATAGCACGAAGGAGAACCCTGAGTCAAAAATCTCAGACTTGCAAAGGGAAAATGGCTTCATGCTTTTTCTGATGAATCACCAAGGGAAATGATTGGAATTCCCAGGCTTCCCCTTAAGACAGAACAATTGCATTGAGGCAGGTGACATTAAATTTGGATACTGATGCTGTGATGATTCATTCAAAGGTTAAGTACTCATTCTCTTTCTCTCTCAATCTCTCAGTTTCTCATTCTCACTCTCCCCTCTTTCCCTTTATTTCTGTATCTGTGTCTGTCTATCTGTCCCTCTTATTCCCTCCCTCCCTCTCTCCCTTTCTCAAACTCTCAGTTTCTCATTCTTACTCTCCTTTCTTTCTCTTTGTCTCTGTGTCTCTGTCTGTCTTTGTCCTGCCCTCCTTTCCTCCCTCCCTCCTCCCATCTTTTTCTCTCAATCTCTCAAACCCTCAGTTTCTCATTCTCACTCTCCCTTCTTTCTCTTTGTCTCTGTCTCTCTCTCTTTCACACACACACACACACACACACACACTATACACACATCCTCACAGCTCTTGATATTCTTGTAATCCTCCTGTTATTTCCACTTTTATTGACAAGTTGGGGCAGGAGATGGTCATCACTGATGAATTTAATAAACTGAACTTTTTTGGCATCTCAAGCATTCAAGTTTCTGAGACAGGAGAAATACGTGCTTTGAAAAGAACCTGAATTTACAACCTCCAGCGTCAAGTCATTTGAGGAAATAATTCTGAAAAGACCGTCCTGCTCTGTCGTAAACCCAGGTGGCTGGGGTCACTGGTGATGAATTTCATACTCATTCATTGCTGTTGCTCGTTACCCTGCCCTGCCTCAGCCTTCCATCCCAGCCTGACTCGGTTCTAGGACATCACTACTATATAGATGTCAAAGGGGGCACTCTCCATGGTTCTGATGCAAAGATGGGAAAGCTGAGGAAATCTGGAGTCAGGCAATCAATATATTAACTAAGGCCAACTTATATGCCAAGCACCATGCTAGGCACCAAAGACATAGTAACAAAAACCAGAGTCCTTTGCTCAAGGAACTTATATTCCACTGATGAATCAAGATTCTACCAAGCTTGAAGCTTTAATGGCTCCCTCCTGCCTCTGCAATACAAACTCTTCCATTTGACCATTTAAAGCCCTTCATAATATGACTACTCTATCTATCTTTGCAGATCAACTTCCTATCATTCCTCCTCATATATTCTATGCCCCAGTTCGGAGAGCTGTTTCCTGTACATGACTTTCCATCTTCCCCCTCCATGTTTTTACACAGGTAGTTCCTCATGCCTGGAGCACCTTCCTTACCTCCTCTTCTTGGAATCCTCATTTCTATTCCAGGATTTCCTGATTCCTCACTTGATGATTAGTGTTTCCCATCTCTGAAATTGCTATATATTTATTTACTTGTGGTTGTTATTTCCCACAGTAGAATGTAACTCCTTGAGAGGACCATTTCTTGTTTTGTCTTTGTGTCTCTGGCACTTAGCATATAGTGTGCACTTGATAAATGTTCATAGGATTGAGTTGAATTGTATTAACTGTGTAGTCATGCCTCTGATTCCTGGAATATTGATGGAGTGTGGGATTCTAGCCCATTTAATTTTCTGGTAAACTAAAAGTTCACCCAAAATTCATCTTCGATTCTACCCTTGTAGGAACCACATTAAACGTTCTTTGTTCTAAGACCCTTCCCAGTTCTGACATCCCCTGTTCTAAGACCCCCTCCTAGCTCTGACTGGGTTTGAACTCTGGTTCTTCCCTTTACCAGTCTTATGACCTTGGTTAAGTCACTTAACCATTGTGTTTGTCCGTGTAATCAACTGTGAGATGGGGATAATAATTGTTTCCCTGTCTCTCTTGCAGGGCTGTAGTGAGAGCCAAAATGAAGTAGTAGATATAAAGTGTTCTATCATATCTAAGGCACAAAATGAAAGAAAATGGTAAACACTGTGAGTGAGCCAGTATGGGTTCCTCATAAATTAATTACGTCAAACTAACATTATAGCTCCATTGACAGAGCTGATCATAATTCCAGAGCTGAGGCCATGTTAGGGTTAGGGTTAGGATTAGAATCAGAGCGCATTTTGGGTTAGGGTTAGGGTTAGAATCCTCAGTATGCAGATGAAATAACTGAGGCCCAGAAAGACTAAATGTGTTGCCCAAGGTTACTTCGGAAAGATATCTGGTAGGATTTCTCATTATTTCACTTTACTAAAGAAAGAATAACAGGTTGGATTATAGTAGAGAGAAGTGAATTCAGAAATACAAGAATTCCCAAATGGTGATGAATGGATGGATGCTGACCTGGAGAATGGTCTTTAGTAGAGTGTTACAGGGTTTTCCTTGGTTCTATTTTGTTCAACATTTTTATCAATTACTTAGATCAACAATTCATAGTAAGATTTGATTAAATAGGAATATGTTTAGGTTCAAGAAACCAACTTCACAAATACAAGATGTTTCCTTTTAAGCTGGAAAAGGCATGGCTAGGTATTAGTCTGTCTCAAAATGATGTAGGGCGTTAGTGGACTAAAGGTTCAGTTGGAGTTAACAATGTGATAGGACCATCAAAAAAGGTGAATGCAATCCTGGGCTATGTGGGATCATAATGAGGACACCTGGGTTTGAATCCAAGTCTCTCAAAATATTGAGAAAAGTTCTCGGACCTTTTGGATTTCATGAAGTCATAGATTAGAGCTTGGAGGGCCAGGAGGTCAAGTCTAATCCCCCTCATTTTATAGATTAGATAAGAGAGGCACAGAAAGAAAAAGTGATGTGCCCAGGGTTATAGAGTTAGGAAGTGTCTGAGGCAGGATTTGAACTCAGCTCTTCTGATTCCAGATCTAGCATTTTATCAATGCCTACATTAAAAGAAGCATAGTGAATGATCCAAGACAGTCCCAAAGGACTAATGATGAAGCATACTATCTATTATCACAGGAAGAACTGGTATTGTTTAAATACAGACTGAAGCAAGCTATTTTTCACTTTCTTTCATTCTTTTTCTTTTATTTGAGTCTTCCTGTACAAAATTACTAATATGGAAATGTTTTGCATGATTGCACATGTATAATCTATATCTGTTTACTTACCATCTCAGGAAGAGGGGAGGGATAGAATTTGGAATTCAAACTTTTTAAAAATCTTCAAAATTTTACATGTAATTGGAGAAAAATAAAAATACATATTTTTAAAAGTAAAAAAAGAAACATAGTGCCATTAATTTATTTCTACATTTAATAAACATTTATGAAGCACTTAACTATGTGCTAGATACTTTGTTTGACATCTGAGAAAGATTGTCATGTCATCTTCCTACTTAACAAACTCCAGTGTTCCATGTTACCTCCAGAATCAAATGTAGAATGCTCTCTTTGGCATTAAAGGCCTTTCATAACCTGTGTCCAGTCGACCTTTCTGGTATTGTTACAGTTCACTCCCCTTGATGAACTCTGTCTACTTCTGTTGCTCCCACATGAGATTCTGTCTTCAAGCACTGACTATCCCATGCCTGGAATACATTTCCTCCTCACCTTCCCCTCCTATATCCCCATGATTGAGCCCAAATCCTACCTTCTACAAGAGATCTTTCTCAGTCTTCCCCACCACTGGTGCCGTCCCTCTAAGATTACTCCATGGACACTGGATAGATCTTGTACATACCTAGCTCTTTGTTGACTCTACTATAAGATTTTAAGTTCCTTGAAGACAGGAACCATTCCTTTTCTTTTTTTGTATCCCCAGGTGTTAACACAATGCCTGGTACATAGTAGGTGCTTAATAAATGCCTACTGACTAACAAAATCAAAATCCTCCTGTGTTCAAAGAGTTTGCATTCCACTGGGACTAGAGATCAATATATTTCTGCTGTCATCTGCCCTGCTCAGACCATGTGTGGTATCCTGGGATTCAGATCTGGGCCATTCATTTTAGGAAGGACAGTGGTAACCTGCAGAATATTCAGAAGGAGGCAAGCACAATAATGAAGGCTTTGAGTTCATGACACATCATCAGTTAAAGTGATTTATCCAATGTCATAGAGCTAATTAGTGATAGTCCCTGAATGTCCAATCCAGATCCCCTTCTATAGCCTTGAGCCTTACATGAGGAGGTCTCTATAGTTCTAGTGAAGCAAGGGTCAAGCAAAATCCCTTTTGCTCTGTTTAAGTGTTCTTTCATTTTACACCAAAATACGGGAAAGGATGGAGGAAATGTTCCAATCTCCTAGTGTCTCTCTGCCTCTCAGCTCTGCCTCTATGCCTGGTCACTAAGGTTAATAACTTAATTTTGCTTGATTTTTTTCACCATCTGTCACTGGCTTATTTCTGAGAAATCACGTGCATGGAGGGAGCTGACCCTGAACAGAAGAAGCTGTCTGGCCTACCTGTCCCTTTGTGAACAGGATGCACAATTACTTTCATCATAGTCATTTGACAAGGTAGGTCCCCAGTGGGAAGGCAATGAGAGGAGGAAGAGGAAAAGATGATGCTCCTTTTGGAGGCACAGTTCAGAAGCCAGCTGCTGGTGTACTCCCACATCTCACTCCCCACCTCCCCCCAAAAATAATATTTCCCATTTTCTTATTCAATAACCTCCCGGTGGATCTGCCTTCCTCAAGTCTTTCTCCATATCAATTGATTCTCCATTCAGTCACTAAAGTGATTTTCCTAAACACAAGTCCAACAATGTCACCCCACTACTCAATAAATTCCACTAGCTCTCTATCACCACCAGGAGCAAATACAAAATGCTTTGTTTGGCATTCAAAGCCTTTCATAATGTAGCCTCCTCCTACCTTTCCAGTTTTCTTACACTTTACTCCCTGACACATACTTTTGGATCCAGTGACACTGATCTCCTGGATGTTCCATGACAAGACACTTCTTCTCTTGGCTTTGGGCATCTTTCTGGCCATTCCCCCATGCCTAGAATGTTTTCTCCCCTCTTCTGACTATTGACGTCCTTGGCTTCCTTCAAGTCTCAACTAAATCCCACCTTCTACAGGAAACCTTCCCCATCTCCTCTTAATTCCAGTGCCTTTCTTGTGTTATTTCCTATTTATCCTTGCTTTGTATATATTTGCATACTGTCTCTCCTATTAGAGTATGGAAGCAACGGCTGTATTTTGTTTCTTTTGTATCCCTAACACTTATCACAGTGACTGGTCCATAGTAGGCTCCTAATAAATGTTTACTGATTGATTGATTGATTGATTTTATACACAAGCATAGAGAGTGTCAAAGCTGAGAGGGGCCTTAGAACAGGGAATTTCAGAGCTGGGAGGACATTAAGATCTTGGAATATCAGAACTGGAAAAGCCCATGAGACCATTTAGTCCATTTTCTTGAGCATTTCACACCTGAAAGGTGCACAGAAACTCAAATGAAAAGAATCCCACTGATGATAGGATCCTTGAGATGCTGGCCTCAGCTCCTTTGTAGCTTTGAACTCCTAGGACAGCCTTGCAGGTAGATGGTGCTAGGCTTTAAGAAGGAATATATTTCTTTCTATCCTTCATCTCTTGGATCTTGGTAGGAAACATTTTACTTGTATTTTCCATCCTTTTCTGCTTATGAATCAATCATTTGACAGTAGTACCTGGACTGGCAATCAGTTCTAAGTTGGTTCATTTTTTTTGAGGCAAGTAGATAGAGTAGTTAATTGAGTGCTGGGTCTGAGGATTCAGGAAGACCTGAGTCCATTCTGAACATTTTGTTAGGTTGAATAAAACCTGTACTATACTCAAAGTCTTAGCCAGGCTGCAGTCCCTGCTTCTAGGGAGGCTGAGGATAGTGGATTACTTGAGTTTCAGAATTTTGAGCTGCAGAAGGACTGAAGACAATTAGATGTCTTCATTGCCTGGCATCAGTATGGTGGGCCAGACCCCATCAGGAAGCCACCAGGCTGACAAGGAGGGCTGAACTAGGCCAGATCAGAAATGGGGTAGATAAAAGCTTCCATGCTGATCTGGGTTGGGGTAGGCTCATGAGAGGTCAATACACTTTGGGAGGCAGGGAGATGCAGTCTTAAACAAAACAAAAACAAATGGGTCTTATTAGCTTCACTACTTACATAAGAGCTAAAAGACTTTGATGGGGAGAGTAAAGTAGAATTAGAAATAACACACTCAGGGTCTCCCTGGATTAGGACAGAAGACAGAGCAATATTTTGAGAGACTGTCCAAGGAAGTACAGTTGAAACACTATATAAATGTCCATATCCTGGAAGCCCAAGGGCTCAAGGACTATTTATATCATGATCTATATAAATGTGCAAAGGCTGGAGTCATAGATTAGTAGAACTGTATTTCTTTTCTTTTTAAATTCAATTTTTGTTTTATTTCCAATTCTAAATCCTCTCCCTCTCATTTCCCCCTCTCCCACCCATTAGAAATTTGTCATTGCCTACCAGATCTCAAATTGTATTATAAAGGAGTAATCATCAAAACCACTTGGTACTAGCTAAGAAATAGAGGGGTAGACCAGTGGAATAGGTTAGGTACTCAAGACATAGTAGTCAATGAATATAGAAATCTACCGTTTGATAAACCCAAGGACCCCAGCTTCTGGGATAAGAACTCATTGTCTGACAAAAATTGCTGGGAAAACTGGATAACAGTGTGGTGGAAACTGAGCATAGACCAATGCCAGATATCATACACAAGAATAAAGTCCAAATGGATACATGACCCAGGTATAAAGACTGATACTATAAACAAATTAGGGGAGCAAGGGATAGTGTATTTATCAGATTTATGGAGAATGGAGAAATTTATGACAAAACAAGAGATAAAGAACATTACGAAGGGCAAAATGGATAATTTTGGTTACATTAAATTGAAAAGTTTTTGCACAAAAACCCCAATGCAACCAATATTAGGAGGGAACTAGAAAACTGGGAAAGAACTTTTGTAACTAGAGTTTGTGATAAAGGCCTCATTTCTAAAAATATAGAGAGAACTGAGTCAAATGTACAAGAATACAAGTCATTCCCCAGTTGTCAAGTGGTCAAAGAATATGAACAGGCAGTTTTCAGAGGAAGAAATTAAAGCTATCTATAGTCATATGAAAAAATGCTCTAAATCAGTATTGATTAGAGAGATGCAAATCAAAACAACTCTGAGGTACCACCTATCAGACTGGCTAACATGACAAAAGAGGAAGATGATAAATGTTGGAGAAGATGTGGGAGAGTTGGGACACTAATTCATTGCTGGTGGAGTTGTGAGCTAATCTAACCATTCTGGAGAGCAATTTGGAACTATGCCTAAAGGGCTATAAAAATGTGCATATCCTTTGACCCAGCAATATCACTTCTAGGATTGTGTCCCAAAGAGATCATAAAAATGGGAAAGGGTCTCACATGTACAAAAATATTTATAGCAGCTCTCTTTGTGGTGGCCAAGAACTGGAAATTGAGGTGATGCCCATCAAATGGGGAATGACTGAACAAGTTGTGGTATATGAATGTCATGGAATACTATTGTGCTATAAGAAATGATGAACAAGAAGACTTCAGCGAGACCTGGAAAGACCTATATGGACTGATGCTGAGTGAAAGTGACAAGGAGGACTGAAGTGAATCAAGAGAAATTTGTGCACAGCAACAACCACAGCGTGTGAGGAATTTTTCTGGTAAACTTAGTCCTTCACAGCAATGCAAGGACGCAAAAAATTCCCAATGGACTCTTGAAGCAAAATAACTATGGAATTGGATAACAGAATGAAGCAGACCATTTTCTCTTGTGTTAGGTTATGTTTTGTCTTCACGGTTCATCCCATTCATTTTAATTCTTCTATGCAACATGACTGAGGTGACAATGTATCTAATAAGAATGTATTGTAGAACCTATATAAGAATGCACACTATCTTGGGCAGGGAGGGTGGAAGGTGGGGGAGGGAGGGGGAAAATCTAAGACATATGGAAGTGATTGTAGAAAACTGAAAACAAAAAGATTAATTAATTGAAAAAAGAAGTTTATCATTGTCTTTCAATAAAATCAGTGTCCTTTTGCAATATTGTATTTGCTATATTTGTATTTTATTTTACACTTTTAAAAACCTTATTCTGAGGGGTCTTCACCAATCTGCCAAAGGGATCCAGAACACAAAAAGAAGTTAAGAAGTCCTACTCTCGATTTATCCCTTCATTTTATTAAAGGAAGAGAAAGCAACTTGCTTAGTCACATGATGAGTCAACAGAAAATTCAAAGCCAGGTCTCCTGCATCATGGGCCAGTGTTCTTTCCAATGCACATGCCTGACTTTTCTCTCCCTTGTTCTTTTACTTACTATTATCCAGATGACAGTCTCCTCCAGTCCTGACTCTGTTACCGATAAGAACAGTGAGCAGATGCTAAGAAGAAAAATCCAAGCCTAGCTCCTTCAGGAAAGGTGGTGGAGCAGGCAGGAGAAACTCAAAGGGCACTAGGAAATATTTTCTGGGAGAAGACATGTCTAACTCACAAGACATCTTTCTCCCTCTGGCAATCCTAGGCTAAGTTGACTTTGAGAGTTTTTGGTTTGAAGTGGGAGGATGCAGCTGCTGCAGTCCTATCATCAGCCTTGCCAGATGCCTTGCTCTTGTGTGATGACTTCTGAAACTTCCCTTTCATCATTATCTGCTCTGACCTCCTCCCCAGGTCCCAGAGAGAGCTAGGATGGAACAGAAACTGGGATGTTTCTTTCCTCACTTCCTCCCTTTCTTCTTCCCTCTCTCCCTCCTTCCTTACCTCTCTCCCTTCTTCCTTCCTTCCTTCCTTCCTTCCTTCCTTCCTTCCTTCCTTCCTTCCTTCCTTCCTTCCTTCCTTCCTTCCTTCCTTCTTTCTTTCTTTTTTTAGCTGTGCATAGAGGGATGGAAAGTTATGTGTCACCTCTAGAATTGCCTCTAGCAATTCTGACTGCTGCTTCCAGCAAAGTCCCTGAACAACTCATACTGGGACTTTGATGCTTTGATATTTGGATGGGTCTGTGATCTAACTGATGTGGGTAATACCCTCCAGCAATGTAGATTCCAAACTATCCATGTCTTCCTGCCTTGTGTAACTATCATCTGTGTCTTCTGAAAACATCTCCATGTTGGAGAGGTGGAGATGAGCCATATACTGAATTGGGGCTGGTAGCAGGGCAGGTGAGGTGGGAGATGGGTGTTCTTTGAGGTTTTTTTTTTTACATTAAAAGGCAATTAAGTGGTGTAGGGAATAATGAACTAGATTTAGAGTCAGGAAGACCTGAGTTCCAATCCTGCATCAGACCTTTACTAACTGTGTGATGCTGGGCAAGTTAATTCACCAATGTCTACTTTAGTTTCCTCATTTTCAAAATGAGACTAATGATAGCGCCTTACCTCTCAGGGCTGTTGTGAGTATCAAATGAGATGACATATGTAAAGTGCTTTGCAAACCTTAATGCATTTTATCAATGTTAGCTATTACTAGAAATGCTAGCTATCATTATGGTGTGGATATCAGTAGAGCCCCTGGGCTCTCCACTAGTTAGCATCACTTTCACTCAGTGACAGGATCGTCAGTTTGTTGGTCATTCATCTCTCTAATAATATCCTTCACTTCTCTGGCTTCCTTCTTGGCTTGTAACCAAGCTTAAGTGTCACCTTCCAAACCAAGTCTTTCTTTAACCCTTCTCCCTCATTACTGCCTCCCCTTCTAAATGACCTTGCTTTTAATTACCTTGGATTTATTTCATCTGCAAAGCACTTCATAAATCTAGTGATGATCACTACTACTGTTGTTATAGTTTTATTCCACAGGAAAGTATGATATGGTAGAGAGTTGGCCCCAGAGTCAGAAGACCTAGACCTCTGACAAACTGAGCCTGTGTGATCCTGGCCAAGTCATTTATTGCTCTGAGAACTCTCGAAAACTCTAAGGTAAAGAGAAGATGCCAACCTGCATGGGTAGGAGGAATATTCTTATGTTGAGAGTTCCCTATACTGTGATTTCACTGGTCCCTACCCCTATACTAATATATGGGCATATGGTATCCTTAGATAGAATATAAGTTTTTTGAGAGCAGGGATTGCTTCTTTTGGATGTATGTTTGTATCCCTAGTTCCTTATCCAGTGGTTGGCAAGTAGGTGCTTAATAAATGCTCTGGTTACTTGATTGTAATGGTTGACAGCCTGCTCATTCCCACTTTTCCATTGCCCTTTGGGCAACCTACCACTTTAATTCTTCAGGCTGGGGTATCCTAGGTTATATAATCATAGTTCATCACAGGAAAAACCCTGATATCAAAATTAGGGGTCTTTGTTTCAGGGAGATGTTTGGGGTCATTAAAAGGACTTCAATCTCCCAGCACCTACTCCTCCGCCAACACTGCCCCTCTGCAGTGTCTACCCAAGATATGTGTACTTGTTGACTAGCTCTATGGGTTGATTGTCTATACTACAGATGAACTATTTATGTACATCGTAACTGGGACCTTGACCAGAAACTAGCCTAAGCCAACCTCTTCCCCATTGCAGATAGCCTTCCCCTTCTCCAGACAGCCTAACAGAAAGTAACCCACATCAA
The DNA here is from genome assembly GCF_028372415.1 of Notamacropus eugenii. NCBI lineage: Eukaryota > Metazoa > Chordata > Mammalia > Diprotodontia > Macropodidae > Notamacropus > Notamacropus eugenii. Next base: position 33,368,004 of record NC_092875.1, read on the forward strand.
TATAGGTGTACTATGATGCTGAGGTCATGGGACTTCAATAGCCCAGTTTGACCTTAGCTAATAAGGTGGTCCCCTGAATAGGATAAAATTCCACACTAGGAAAAGTAAATGAGGGAGACATCGATTTGGAATTCTAGAGGTTTAGTTATTTTAGAATTTTGACAGTGCTTTGGCATCAACTCAACATTATCAGGAAGGGATGGTAGAGAAAGCTAGGAGGAAAAGCTAATAATATTGGATGATTGCTTCAGGATATGGAACCAAAAATATGGGCCATTGTTTCAGGGAGAAGTTTGGGATCATTAAAAACACTTGACAGGCTAGAATACTGAACCAAATCTACTACAATGAAGCTTAATAGGGATTGATCTGAAGTCTTAAACATATTTTTATTTTTACATAATAAATGATATCTATTATTATATTTAAAATAAATATGATATAAAATGGAGGAAATGCAGCTAGAGAGGAGTCCATCTGAAGAAAATCTGAGGATTTTAGTGAACCAGGGGCTCAAGGAGAGTCAATGGTGTGATGTGGCAGCCAAGGAAGCTAATGTGAGACTGAATTAACAGAGATACTAATTTACTGTCGGTGGAACTGTGAATTAATCCAACCATTTTGGAGAGAAGTCTGGAATTATGCCCCCAAAGTTATTAAACAGTCTATAACCTTTGACCCAACAATAACACTATTAGATCTATTTCCCAAGATGATTAGGAGAAAAGGAAAAGAACTTATGTGTTCTAAGATATTTCTAGCCACTCTCTTTGTGGTGGCAAAGAATTGGAAATGGTGGGGATGCCCATCAATTGGGGAATGATTGAACACAAGTTGTGATATATGATTGTGATGGAATACTACTGTGCTATAAGAAATGAGCTCATTGATTTTAGAAACACATGGAAAAACTTGCATGAAAAAACGAAGAGTAAAATGAATAGAACCTTGAAAATATTGCACGCGGTAGCAGCAATATTGTTTTAAGAAAAATTTTGAGTGAATACATTTTTTTGAGTGTTCTAAATACTCATATCAATTAAAAGGGACCTATGAAAATGCTGTCTGCCTCCAGAGAAAGAAGTGATAAACAGAAGCATGTATGGAATGTTTCTACATATAAATGTACTTGTATATATATATGTATATATAAAATATATATTTATACACATTCATACATATACATATTTGTGTCTAATGGTAACCATCTCTAGGGTATGGTGGGGAGAGAGGAAAAATGTAAAAGGTGTACAGCAGAGAACAAAAGAAAATTTAGAAAGAAGAATAGAAAGCAGGGTAGCTTTGAAAATGATGTATAATACTGGTATAGTTTTTCCAAAATAAAAAAGCAAACAATATGAAATGTAAATTCATGGTTTTATAATGAATCCTCTTATATTCTGCTGTGTACATGGAAATGTTCTTTTTCTGTCTTTACGTATTTAAGTTCAAAATTAATTTTAAAAAAGAGAGAAGCTTTTTCCCACAATAGGAAGTGATGGTCTCTGATCAGATAATATCTGTATTATATTAAGTCCTGGGCACCATATTTTAGGAAAAAAATTGAGAGATTCCAAAGGAAGGTGACTAGGATGTTGAAAGACCTTGAAGACATAATTTATTGAACCAGCAATACTTTCTCTCCTGAATCACTGACTGGTCATGGTGGAGGGGCTTGCGTAGCTCCATGAAATTATGAGCTAAATCATGCAAGGTTGCAGAAGATGGACAGGCCATAGTGGAGTATTCTGACAAAAGGTGATCCACTGGAGAAAAAATGGCAGACCACTCCAGTATCTTTCCCAAGAAAACCCCATGGACAGTATTAAAATAACAGATATGACTCCAGAAGATGAGTCCTTGGGTCAGAAGGTGTCCAATACACTACCAAGGAAGAACAGAGGACAACTTCAAGTAGCTCCAGCAGTGACAAAGCAAATGGACCAAAACCAAAAGCAAGTTCAGCTACAGATGTGTCTGGTGATGGAAGGAAAATCTGATGCTGTAAAGATTAATATTGCACAGGAACCTGGAATGGAACAATCTATGATCCAAGTTAAGCTGGATGTGGTCAAACGGAAGATGGAAAGATTAAGTATTGATATCTTGGGTGTCAGTGAACTTAAATGGATGGGAATGGAGGAAATTACTTCAGGTGATCATTACTTTGGACAAGAATCCCTTAGAAGAGATAGTCAATAAAAGGGTGAGAAAAGCAGTACTGGAGTAAAAAAAAATTAGTGATATCTGTTCAAATCCACTGCAAACCATTTAACATCACATGTTGGGAAAGATTAAAGGCAAAGGGAGAAGGGGACAGCAGAGGTTGAGATGGATAAATAGTGTCATGGAAGCAACAAACATGAGCTTGGACAGACTTTGGGAGATAGTGGAGGATAGAAGGGGCTGGTATGCTGTGGTTCGTGGGATTATTCATAATTATAATTGTTCACAGCTGACTAAACAACAACAGCACTAATTAGCCTGGAGAAGAAAAAATTAAGTGAAGGGTGAGGGAGGAACCTGTATGTGAGTATTTAAAGAAGACAGATTAGCCTTGCCAAGTTTAGCCCTAGAGGACAGAACCAGGAACGATAGGTAGAAGTCGCAGAAAAGCAAATTTAGGTTAGATGTAAGGAAAAACATTCAAAACAATGCAACCTATTTAAAAGTAAAATGTATTCCCTGAGATTCTAGGATTTGGCCTCCATTGTACAGATGAAGAAACTGAGGCCCATAGTCAGTGGGAGAGCCAAAAGCAGAACCAGAACCCAGGTCTCCTGACTTCAAGTTCAGAGTTCTTTCTTCTGTAACACACTGTTTTGGATTGAAGTTTCTCTTTCTCTTGTTCATGAAGAAGGATGTGGAAAAACTAATTCAAGACCTAACTTTCTTAAGAGACTTGACTGTTTTTATGGACATTAGCCCATTATTTTATGTAAGTGCATAGTAGAAGTTACAAGTGGGTCTTATTTTTACTAAAACAGGGCCAACAGGTGTTCGTCACAAATGGGTCTCATCTGAGTTTTTCTTGCTTTCTTCAAGATTAGCTCTGATCCCTCTTTCTGAGGGACCTTTCCTGGTCTCTCCCCCGACCCTCAACCCCCTTCAGAGCTTTCATACCTTTCAGATCATCTCCATCTGCTCTGCCTATATATTGTACATATCTGGTTATTTAGGTATCATTTTCTTCCATTGAAATGTGTGCTGCATGGAGGGGTGAGAAGGGACTTTTGGATTTTTTGTCCTTATATCTCCAGCATTTAACACACTGCCTGGCACATAGTGAGACCTTAATAAATGCGTGCTGGCTCTGATTTCATTCTTATTAAAGTGGGTCCCAAGGTCTCCATTTAGAACTGTATTGTTAATATTCACTTGGAGTTATTGTGTATGCTTTACTGGTATAGATTGCAACCCCTTTGCCAAATCTGAGACAGTTACTGAGAACTTTTGTGGCTGAAAAGTTCATCTTCCTGAGACCGTCTTGTTCATGTCCATCTCCAGAACTAGCAAGGCTGGTCCTCAGATGATGGACACATAGCCCATCTGTCAGCCTCTACCTGAAATCTTCCTAGTTTGGTAGACTAGGCTAGCAAATAAGCATTTATTAAGCACCTACTGTGTGCTTTACAATTATTATTTCCTATGATCCTGATAGAAACCTTGGAAAATAGGTGCTATTATTATTCCAGTTTTACAGATAAGAAAACTGAGGCAGACAAAAGTTCAGCATCTTGCCTGGGGTGATACTTAGTCTTTGTCTGAGGTTGGGTTTTTGAACTCCAATTCTTTGATTCCAGGTCCTGTCCTCTGTCCACTCCTCCCAATCAAACATCAGAAATCAGCTTACCCCAGTTAGTGGATAAGAGAAGAATCCAGGTTGAGTAGGAAATGTTTGTAGCAGATTTATCTTTTTCTACTGGGTCTATAATCTCCTGGGGTTGGCTGACTGCTGAGCATACATGATTCAGAGAAGAAATCAAAAGCATCCCCTCCCCCTTACTGAATAACATAATTTTCTATCTAAGGAACCCCACCAGCCCTGAACAGTAGCAATGCTCGGGGACAGACGCCTGCGTATGGAGAGATAAGCCAGAGATGAGTGTATGGCTTTGCCAGTCCCAGCAGCTGGCCAGCTTAGCTGGAACCAATTTATATCCATGGAACAAAACTCACCAGCAGGTAGAACAAAGGCAAGCATCCCAGAAAGGAGATTTGATCAATAAGGTTAGAGGGAGAGAGATACCCACCCTTGCTCATGCTCCCCACAAACTCTTACTTCTCCCAGTCACTCCCCACATCCCCATTCACTAGTTCCTCCTCCCTCCTCCAAATCCCACAGCTTGGGCAAGATTACACCATGTCTCTGAAGATGGAACTGTCTTCCTGTGTTATGTCTTGGCAGAAATACTGTAGTGGGCTGGTTGGAATTAGTCAAGTGAAAGGTTTTTCTTGGTTTCATTTTCTCTGGCCTTCCCTGCTCTTAACTGAACACCTGTGTTCACTTTTGGTTCACTTTTACCCTGGGTCTCTGTTTCCTCTTCTGCAAAGTAAAGAGTTAGACTAGATATGGTCACTATCACCACTATGACTACCATTTATATAGCACTCAAAGATTTGCAAAGTTTTCCTCTGAGATTAACTATAATTTATTTTGTATCTATCTTGTTGGTACAGAGTTATTTGCATGTGGTCTCTCCCCGCTTCCCCTTAGATTTCAGTCTCCTTGAGAGCAGGGACCCCTTTGATTTTCTATGTAAGTCCGCTGCTTAGTGCAGTTGCTGGCACATAGTAGGCACTTAATAAATGCCTATTATCTTGTTAAGCAACCTTCTAAATTCAAACCTTCTGTAGAATTTATTCCCAAAGCCTCAGTTTCTCCTACTGATGGAGCAGCATCCCTAAGTCTGAACCTGCTCAGGGCTTATTTTCACAACTCAAGGTTTAAATGACTTCTCTGGAAATGTCACCGCCTTACCCAATGCGCTCCTGCTCCATTTCTTCCATTTTCTCAGCTCGAGCAATCACTCTGTTGATAATCTCCTTTTCCTCGTCTGTGAGCTCTTCATTTTTTCTCTGTCTTTCAGTCTGGTCAGGGCGGACGGACCATCCTGTTGGGAGCCTGGAATGCAAATGCAAACCCTGTAATAGTGCAAGGAAAAACTGAATAGATGGAGACAGGTCCTTGTAAGGAAGGTGCTAAAAACCCCAAAGTGAAATTATGACTGACCAGAACATGTATCTGAGCCTCAGTTTCCTTGTCTGCAAAATAGGACCTCCTTGTCTGCAGTACCTCCTACAAAGGGTAGTTACGAGGCACAAATGAGATTTTATTTTTATATATTAATTCACTTATTCTTTATCCATTCATTCATTTATTTATATAGCTTTGAGAACCTTATGTCATTAGTGCCTGGAGCTGTCTGATCTTGGGCAAGTCACTTAAACTCTTTGAGCTTTGGTTTCTTTATTTATAAAATGGGGATATTCTTAGGCTCTGCCCAACAACCATGTCAATTTTTTTGGCTTCTCTCCATATCTCCAGTGATTAACACAGTGCCTGGGTTGTTGACTTGACTTGTGAGGAGTTAATGTATAGCACTGAGAATACTTAAAAAGCACCTAGATACTTAATAAAAGCTTGCTGATTGGACAGGTGATCAAATATATAAAAGTGCCTTATAAACCTTAAAGTCCTATATAAATATGATTTAATTATTATCATAAAAATTATCTCATTCTCACCTTTTTATTAGAGTTTAGAGACAATGGTCTTGGGATGAGATCCTATCTATTATTAGGATTTTATTTTTAATTTTTTGCAAACTATGGCACAAGTAGATAAAGTAACTTGTTATTAATATCAATAACCTGTTAGTATGATAGTTCATACTATGGTATAATCCAAAAATACTAGCATAAGAGTCAGGAAAACTAAATTATATTCCTAGCTTTGACCCTCAGTCTATGTGACCATGTAAGTCAAATTCCCATTGTTGGACCTCAGTTTTGTCATCTGTAAAATGGGGATAATTCTTCTATGTCTCTTTCACAGGGATCAGTTTGAGCCCTGGAGCTAGTCACTTCCCTTGTCTGAATCTTGTTTTCCTCATCTGTAAAATAGTCACAGTAATCCCTGTCTCACCTACTTCATAGGGTTATGGAGAGGCTCGAATGAGATAATGAATGTTGAAATGATCAAAAAAAAACGTTGGAAAAACTCAATGCTCTGGTAAGCTATAAGCAAGATGATTAAGAAGGCATTTCATGATATGGTTCACTGACTAAACAGAGAGTTTCATTATCTCAGGGAGGGGTATAGGGCTGAGCCCAGCCACTGCCAGACTACTAGAGAACTTTGCCTCCATTAAAGGAGGGAAAAATTAAATCCAATCAGTAAATAGCTCTTCAGTAAGAGCTCCAGTCCCATTAGCTGTCAGGATCTATTATGTCTGCTCCTTGAAATTGTGTCAGCAAGCATGAAATTGACTTTTGACACTTGAAGTTGGGAACTGAAAGTCATGTTAACCCTCTCTCCTACTCTCCTTCTGCCCCTCTCAAGTTCATCCACACATTGTCTCCCCCTCCTCCCTGCTGCCCAGGAATGTGAAGAAATAAGCTGGTGTCCCAGGCAGGTAAAAGCAGACCAGGATACAAGGAAATCCTTCAGCTATGAGATTCTTAACCTTTGTGGTACATTGGACTCCTTCAGAGGTCTGGTGAAGCCAGTGGACCCCTACTCATAATAATGTCTCTAAATGCATAAAATAAAATGCATAAGATTACAAAGGAAGCCAATCATGTTGAAGTAAAGATATCAATTTTTCCTATCTGAATTCACAGAATTCCTGAAATCTATGCATGAATCATTGCCCTAGATGGATCATAGGATTCTAGGATCTTAGATTCCTCAGATCTAAGGGACCTCAGAGATCATCTCATTCAACTCTCTCATTTTGCAGAAGAAAAAAATGAAAGATAAAGAAGTTAAGTGGCCTGCCCAGGTTCACACAGCTAGTAAGTCTCTGAAGTAAATTCCTCAGTGGGAATTCCTTTCAACAATTAAAACACAGGAATGGATGTCCATCTTCAACCTCCCACCCTCAAACTGAAAAAATAAAAACACCAAACATGGTAAAGACTGACTGAATGAATACTGAAAAATGTAGGGTTCTTAGAGATCTTGGCATCTCTTTCTAGGATCTATTTTCCATTACTTTAATCATTACTCTTCACCTCTGGCCTTTCTCCAGTTTGCCTATAGTCTTTGTAAAGCTCCATGGTCAATACTGGACATCTTCAGGGTCTAACCAACATGAATAAATCAGGAGAATTTCATTTCTTCGTGTGCCTCCCACTAATAACCCTGGTTATTCAGTATGACCCATTCATACAGTCTAATTCATTCCCTCCCTATCACTCCACAGGAACTCATTGCCCATGTGACCCACAGTTTCCTCTAGGTGCCCAGATCTAATCCTATGAGCTCTGAGTTACCAAACAGGAGGATCCCACAAAACAAGCCCACACATTCCAATAATTTTCCTTTCTAGCAGATGGGTAGAAATCCCATCAAGGGCATCATCACACATTCCTCTAAACGTAATTCCTTGGCCACAGAAGACAGTAGATAAACAACAAAACCTGTGTTTAAAAACATCTCCAATCTGCCTCTGTGGGACTCACTGCCTCCTGTTGATTTCCCTGTTCTCGTTCCAAAAGCAAACAGCAAAAACATGAGATCAGTTTTTCCAATGAAATCCTTTTCTCCTAATGGAGATTCAGATTATGGGGGGATTAGTGGTGGTGATGGGAGGGTCTGTGTAGACAAGAAAACCTTCGATTCTCAGTAACAATCATACCTCAAATAACAATGGCAATAAGAGAGTCAATTCTCACACTGTTGTGTTACAATTATGTTTTTAAAAGTTTTTCATAGACTTTACTGCAATTGACTCACAACAGCCTGCTAAGGCAAACAGGGCAAATGCAATCTCCGTGTGGCATTGTGGATAGGATGCTGGGCTTAGAATCAGAAACGAATGGGTTGAAATCTTGCCCCACCAAGCCCAAAATAAAAACAATAAACATAAACCACAAAGGAAGCATTTAAATATGAAAAGATCAGTGGGTGACAGGTTAGGTCCAGGAAGGAAAAGGAACAGGTTTTGGGTGGGTAGAGAAGGAAGAGATATTCCCAGTAAGTGTGGATTACAAACTTGCATTAAATAAGTCCCTGCCCTTTGTACACATTGTACAAAAATAGACATATGTGTCTCTCAATTCTTTCCATGTTTTGGTCTGATGAGGTTCCCTCTGTTGAGTTAAATTAAGCCATAGACACATCTTCTGACAATCACCAATACTTTACATCAATTCCTTTAAGCCTACAACCAAATCCCCCCCTACCCCAAAGAAAGGACTGCTTTTCTGAAAGTTTCTCAGGTCCTTACAAGTCATGTGGCAATGGACAGGTTGTTTAATCTCTCTAGGCCTCAGATCAGAGTGTTAACTAGGGCAAGGTGACTGGGGCTTTGTTTCAGGGTGCCTAAATTTAGAGGACACGGAAAGTATTTTCAATCCTTCAGCAGCAGAGAAATAACTGAGCTGAGGACCTAGTGAGCAAGAGTAACTAGTCAAAATAACAAACTACCAAATTGGCTGCTTTCCCCTCTTCCTCCAGCAGCAGGAGTTCTAAGGGAGCTTTTCCCTGGCATCCGCACCACACTCTTCTCTCCACTAAGGACAGTATTATGGGGTCTCACCTACATAACTGGATTTGTATTAAAAAGTTGACCCAAGGGTACGTTTAATACTGTTTGCCTCAGTCATCAGAAATATTAGTGACGTTTCTGCTTAAAATAATTGAATCTTAAAATCATAAAGCTGAAAAACCAATGGATGACCAAGTGAATTCCCTTATTTTACAGAGAAATCTGAGGTTCACAAAGGTAGGCAATGACTTGTCTGAAAGGTGGAGGTGGAATTTGGAAAGCTTTGCTGCCTATGTAGAGACCCGTAGAATTGGAGCTGGAAGAATACTACCTTAGAGTTCCCCTAGTTCAGAGGTGTTACAAATGGAGTCCAGGGCTTTTTTGTGGCTCACAATGCTCCCAAATATGGCCAGAATCAGATTATAATTGGGAAATATTTAACAAAATACAATAAAACATAGATAAAACCACATTTCAAAACTAAATCAATATGTGACCCCTGTATGTCTTTGAGTTTGACCCCACTGATCAAGTCAAGTCCCTTCTCACATTTTACAGTTCAGGCAACTGATGCTCAGAGGGAGTAAATGATTTGATCATGGTCACACAGCTGGAAGATAACTAGAGGCAATATTGGTATGCATGGCTTCCTGAATTGAAATCTATGACTCTACTCTATGCCACAGTACTGCACGCAGATAGCAACACTTGTCCTATGTCTCTTGTCTCAAGTCTCCCCCCGCCCCCACTCTAGCACATCCTCCATGTAGCTGCCAAAAGGATATTCCTAATAGACAAGTCTGACCATGTCATTTCCCTGCTCTACAAATTCCAGTGGCTCTCTGTGAGATCATAGCTCTAGAACTGGAAGGTACCTCAGCAAATTATTTGTTTTCTTCCAGCTTTCTAGAGGTGTCAGGCTGCCAGCAGGCCTGGGATACATTCATGAAGCCTCACTGTGTGACAATCAGAATTAAAGGAAAGTAGACTCAAGATCAAAGTTGTTGCTTTGAAAAATGGAAGTACCTTTGTCTGTTCTCTGTGAGAGTACCTTTGTCTGAACCTCTGTGAGATCAGGCCATGGGAGAAGTTTTGTGCGTGGAATGCAGTACTTAGCCCTATATACATGACAGTCTTAGTATTCAAAGAAAGAAGCCAACAAGCATATGCTGAGGGCAGATTCAAGGAACTGAATGCTGAATGAACTGAACTGAAATGAACATGGTATTCTGAGAAGTCCAAAAGAATCTGAAAGAGTCTTTCTCAGGCAAATTGTTCCTCCTGTAATCCCATGAATGCCAAGCTCTGACCGGAGTACTGAAATCCCAGCAGGTGCCTGCAATTTAGGGGCAAAGAGCACATCTGGTCTCTACAATTCTCCTTGAAAGCCACTCAGACAACTCTGCCAAGGAAAGCAAACTCCTGGCTCTCGAGGGAATTTTAAATAAGCCCTTGTCCAGGACATCTCTACCTAGGTGACTTTGAATAAATCACACAAGTGAATAAATGAACAAAAAACGGTATTTATTAAGCATTTACTATATGCCAAGCTCTGTTTTAAGTACTGGGGATAACAACACCAAAAAAGCAAGATAATTTCTCTCCTCAGGGAGCTAACATTCTAATAGGGGTGAACAGCACATGTAGGGGAGAATGGTGCCTGATCTATAAAATGAAGGCCTGAATTTAACACCCTCTAAGATCATTTCCAGCTCTACAATCCTATTAGCTAGGACCCATAATTCCAAATTGATATGATGGAAAGGTTTTTTTGCCCAAAGAGACTGACAGCCACCCAGGGTGTTAACCCAACAAGGAAAGTCAAGGAATTGTCCGTGGTCCTGACCCAGCTGCAAGGCATCTTACAGAGCCTTCAACGCCAGAATCAGTGTTCGAGCTGGAAGAGAACTTGGAGATGATCTAACCCAACCTCCTCTCTATACAGATGAAGAAACCAAGACCAGATGGAAGAAGGAACATGCCCAAGGACACATGACAAGTTAGTAACATCTGGGTGACGGTATGGATGGTGTGCACTTCCTGAGTTGAAGTCAGGAACACCTGGGTTGCTTCAGACATTAGTTGGATGAACCTGGGCAAATCACTTAACCTTTCAGACTCAGTTTCCTAATGTGCAAATTGGCGTAAAACATCACAGGGTTATTATCAAGTGATGTAACATATTCAAAGCATCCCATATCCCATTAAGCCATGAGCTCATGTGGAGGAGGAACTGTTTTTTGCCTTTCTTTGTATCACCAGTGCTCAGCGAATGCCTGGCAATAGAGTAATCACTTATTAAGTACCAGGCAATTTGCCATATAAACCTTAAAGCACTAAGTAAACGCTTGAGAGCTTGATTCTCAATCTACTTATCGCTTTTTCCACTACAGCATGATGCTTTTTCTTGCCCTCCCCCAATAATATCCAAAGTTCCTTACTGGAGCCATAATTCTGATCATTCAGAGTAGACCCCAGAGATACTACTTTTAAATACCCAGTAATGGTCCCAGGTTTCTTCTCTACAGTTGCTTTCTTCTCAGCTTAGTCAGTGTTCACTCCAGAGCAAAGATGGCACATAGTACAATGGGAATGGTACTGAATCTGGAGTCAATTAACACCAATGGTCCTCCATCTCCTCCTCTGTAAAATGAGGGTGTTGGACTCCGGACTTTTTCCAGTTCCAAACCTATAATCCTCTGATTCTGGGCAAGTATAAATCAGTTCATGCCAGTCCCCTTAGTCAATGAACTTCAGTGGCTCCCTATTCTCTCCAAGATCAAATATATACTTAAATATAAAATATATTTGGAATTTAAAGCTTGACCCCTTCCCTTCTCATTCTAACCTTCATACCTCTTACTTCCCACTTTCTTAGCACATTTAATTTTTTTCATGTATTCTATTATTTAGCATATAGACCTACTTGTTTCTTGAACATTATATTTCACCTCTCATCTCCATAGCTTGGCTATCCCCAAGACCTGGAATTCTCTCCCTCCTCATTTCTGCCTCTTTTCTCCCTAAGTGCCTTCCAGACTCAGCTCAAATTCCACCTTCTGCAGGAAACTCTTCCCATTCCAACCCCAAGTTATAAGTATCTTCCTCTCTGAAATTACCTACTCTCTCTACATCATGTATGTATCTACTTTGTTATTGAGTTGTTTCAGTTGTGTCTGACTCTTCATGACCCCATTTAGAGTTTTCTTGGCAAAGATATTGGAGCAGTTTACCATTTCATCCCTCAGTTCATTTTACAGATGAGGATACAAGGCAAACAGTGTTGTGACTTGCCCAGGGTCACACAACTAGGAAGTGTCTGATGACAGAGTTGAACTCAGAAAGATGAGTCTTCCTGACTCCAGGCCTAGCACACTATCTACTGTGCCACATAGCTGCCCATGTATCTACTTAAGTATATGCTGTCTTCCCCATTAGAATGTAAACATTGTGAGGGTAGGGTCTGTTTCTGCCTTTCTTCATATCTCCATAGCTTAGTATAGTTCCTTGAACATAGTTGGCTAGAGATAAGGATTTGAACTTGTGGTGTCAAGAGTACAGGGAACTCTAGGTGAGGAAAGTCATTTTAACAATGCATGTCAGCACATTATCTGCAATCTGTAGTCTTAGAAAATTGCTTAGCCCAGTGAGAAGTTGTGACTTCCCAAAGCCACACAGTTGGTATGTGTCAGAGATGGAAAATATCTTCATCATGCAAAAAGGCATGAATAACTACTTGTTGGTATATTGATCACTAAGTAATAGTGAAGATGATGATGATAAAAAAGAAAATAGTTATGATATCTAACATGTATATTGTTCTTCATATACAAAATTTCATTTAATCTTCACAAAAACTCTGAGAGGTAGGTGCTTTGTTTACCTCCCAGGCTATAGATGAAGACATTGAGGCTGAGAGAGATTAAGTGACTTGCTCAGGGTCACAGAACGAATCAGTGTCTTGAGCCAAGATATAAACTTAGGTCTTCCTGACTCCAAGTCTACCACTCTAACCATTATACTATACTAAAGCAAGCAACCCACAACAAAAGGAGTGATCACAATACTTTGGTTCTTTGGGTTCTGGAAGCCATCATCCCAATAAATGAAGGTTGAGGAAATGAAGGCTAAGTTTCGTGAATATAAACACATACACGTATGTAACATGTCATGCTTTCTAAGAGACAAAGGAAGATAATAAGCATTTCTCTATTGCTGCGTGCCAGGCATTGTGCTAAGTGCTTCTTACAACTATTATCAGATATTTACAAATATTAATTGATTTTCACAATAAACCTGCAACATTGGAGCTATTATTGTTCTGATTTTGCAGTTGAGGAAGCTAAGGCAAACAGAGGTTAAATTACTTGCCTAGAGTCACACAGTTAGGAAATATCTAAGGCCAGATTTGAACTCAACTTCTCTGATCCCAAGCCCAGTCCTCTAAAAAAAAGAAATTATTTCCTATATGTTCAATTATGGTGACATGGAAAGAGTACTAGGTTTGAAGTAGGAAGACTTGGTTCTGCATCCCAGTTCTGCCTCTTATTACCTGTGTGATACTGGGTAAGTCATCTACCTTTCTTGACCTCAGTTTCCTCTTTTGTAAAATGAGGGAGTTGGACTAATGATCTTTAAGGTCCTTTCTAGCTCTGTATTTATAATCTTATAGCCTTATGATCCCGTGGATATGTCTATTCCATTTATTCTTGTGTTGAATGATTTTCATTTCATTCTCAGCTCTTTCTTGTGAGGTACAAATCTATATGCCACACTAGTATCCCAGTTCACTGAAGTTCCTCCTAAAGTGCATGCCTCTACAACACAGACCAGGTCACTTTCTTGTGTAAATTTCATTAACTTCTGACTTTGACCATCACTCCCAAGCATCCAATTCCCAACAGGGCTCAGTTCATGAACCACAATAGATCAGCTTGATTAGGGAAAAGTAAGTGACGAGATGGTAAAGAAAGAACCCACTTGTGTCTCAGAATTCCAAAGCCAAAAACAACTGCATCTTCAGCAGGAGATGAAGGGATTTGGCTCTGGTGGCCTCAAAAGGCTACTCCCACCTGCAGTGATTTCAGCAGAGTAGCTCTCAGCACAATCTGCTACATCTTGTTCCTGGATAAAATAAACAAACTCATCTCTTAGAGGCTAATGAAGAAAAGGAAGGAGATGGATACATCCTACAAAGAAGGCATCTGCTCCCCCTTTAGAAGCCATGCCACTGTCCATGGTGGCTTCAACAGTTCTTTGTGAAATTAAACAGGGAAGGCTTACTCAGATCACATCTGGGAGAGACTTGTGCCAACCCCAAAATATTACCCTGGCACCATGGATGGGAAGAGTGGTGGTAATGAAGCCTGTTTAACCCAAATTAATGATCCAGTAGGATGTAGAAGCCAGACTCTGCTCCTTTGGGGATAAAAACAGAACTAATTTGGCCTTGTTGGCTGTTCAGGATCAAACTGGTATCTTTAAGTAGGTAGCTGGGGAGAAGAGAAATCAAATAGAGCCTTCCAGCTTACAATCAGTCATTCCTGTTTCCTAGAAAGGCAACTTCAAGTGAGTAGTGGATAGTTTGTTGTACTTGGGGCTAGGAAGACCTGGGCTCATTTCCTACTTCTGGCACTAGTTATATGACTATACAACAGTCACTTTACATGCCTAAACCTTAGTTTTCTCACCTAGAAAATAGGCATAATAATAGCAATAACAGTTAACTTCATGCGGCTGCTATGAGACTCAATTTTTGCTATTATGCCCATTTTATAGGTGAGGAAATGGAGGTTTAGCAAAGTAAAGTGAGTGTTACATAGTCACACAACTAGTAAAGCCCTCTGCAAACATTTTCTTCCAGGTGTGTGAGGGTGGGGAAGGAAGAATGTTGGGGGCCTGTGACTTAACTGGCATGGGGAATTTCCAGGAGAGAAATTTGCTCTCCCATCCAGATCAGCACATTCTTTGTCATTTACATCCTTATTGAATTGCCTAGGTCACCAAGAAACGAACTGACTTCCCCAAGATCACACCTCCAATGTGTGTCAGAAACAGTGTTTCAACTCTGGGTTTCTTGAATTCCAGATCTGTCCTCTACTCACTATGACATGCTTCATTTCTTGACAATACAAGTAGAGTAAAAGATTAAAGGCCAGACAATGAGGCTGGAAGACCTAAATGGAAGTACACTTCTACACATTACTTTTCAACTGTGTGACCCTAGACAAATCACTTACCTTTTCAGTGACCTAGGCAAATCTTTTTGACTATCATTTGCAGAAGTTGCTAATCTACATTGGTAGAAGGAGTTTCCTACTGGAATTTCCCCAGACCAATGAAATTACAGGTGTTCCCCTCCCCCAGTGCATTATATATGTGTATACATATACATACCTATAATCTACATGTGTGTACATTTATATGTAAATAGCATACACATACATCTATACATTATTTATAGTACCTCTCTCCTGGTGACCTCATCAGCTCTCATGAGTCCAATTTTCATCTCTACACAGATGACTCCCAGCTATATGTATTCAGCCCTAATCTCTCTCCTGAGCTTCAGTCCCACATCACCAATTGCCTCTTGGATATTTAAAATTGATTATCCTACGAGCATCTCAAAATCAACATGTCAAAACCAAAACTTATGACCTTTCCCTCTCCCTTCCAAGTTTCCCTATTTCTATTGATAGCATCACCACCTTACGGTCACTCAGGTTCACAATCACAAAGTCATTCTCTACTCCTCAATTTTCTTATCCATCCAAGCGATTCCCAAATCATGTTGCTTCTATTTCTACAACTTATCTTGCATCTGTTTCTCTTCTCTCTAATTCTAGTTCAGGCCAGCATTATGTCTGGCCAGGACTACTGCAATAAACTCTTCCTACCCAACAGACTTGTACCCTCCCTCAATTCTCTCCCCTATCTAATTCATTCTCCATACAGCTGCCACAATACCCAAGATATAGTCTGACTATGGCACAGAACAGAGTAATTATTGTCTCCCTGGTAAGGTAAACACTATTGCATGCTTTTCTTAAAACAGCCTCAATCATATTAACTTAGGAAAAGCTGCCATATAATACTGTTAGCTCATATTGACCTCCCACCTGAAGAAAGAATCTTCTCTTTTATATACTCAACAAGTTTTCACATAGTCCCTAGTAGGATCCCACTTCTGACGAGAAACTCATCACTGAATCAGGTAATCAAATCTGTTTCATTGCCATAACCATTAGGAAATTCTTCCATCAATCTGGATCATGGGATCAGAAAATTTCGAATTGGACAGGGCTTTTGATATCGTCTAGTCATTTTACTGATACAGAAACTGAAATTTAGAGTGGTTAAGTGACTTGTCCAAGGTCACACAGCTTGCTAAGTGGCAGGGATGGAATTTTAATCTCATTCTCTAACTCTCTGTATGCTTGCCCTGTCTTCTGGGGCCATGTGGTAAAATAAGCTTAATGCTTCTGTCCTCATCACATCCATTTCACAAATGTTACAAAGTTCATTTGCAAAGGCTCATGCACTTGACTCAGAGGTCCTCTCGCTCAGATCTTATTTACTCTTATTTTACTTCACGTATCCAATAACAATTACTCTAGCACTCTCTCTGTGCAAGGCATAATTTTAATGAGGCTTAGTCATCTGCTTTTCCAGTCCATAATATATTAGAAGCAGCAGTTTAGGAACATGACAGTCGTGAAAATTAATTAATTAATTAATTTATGAGGGTGAGAGGAAGGGAGCATCTACTACTTGTCTGATACTGTGCTAAATACTTCATAATAACTTTACTGTCATAATATCTTTATAAACTTTATAAAATATGACTTTATAAATATAGTCTATCCTCAACATTCATGGGTTTAACTTTAGTGACTTCAAACATTACCATGATTTCCT
Source organism: Notamacropus eugenii (assembly GCF_028372415.1). Taxonomy (NCBI): domain Eukaryota; kingdom Metazoa; phylum Chordata; class Mammalia; order Diprotodontia; family Macropodidae; genus Notamacropus; species Notamacropus eugenii. The sequence continues at coordinate 33,384,641 of NC_092875.1, forward strand.
TAGTAACTTCATTTTCACTTTTGCATTGGCAACCATGCATATTCACAACTGTTCACAGTAGAGGAAGAAAATTAGAGGCAAGGGTACAAGTTTGTACTCTACGAAGTGCTTCACTGGTCTTGTTCATCCAGTCCTTAGAAAGAGCTCCCCACTCATTCATTGAATATTTTAATTGCTTGTTTTTAAAGCCCAAGTTTTATGTTGTAATTATGCCCCCAACGTGTAGTGTAAGTGTTTTAGGCTTTAAGCCAAAGCACGCAAAGTCACTGAAGTGACTTAGTGAGAAAATAAAGGTGTTAAACTTCCTGCCAGAATATCTGCAGCCACTGTTGGCCACAAGTTTGGCATTAACAAATGGCCAATTCGTTATATCCACAAAAAGGAGAAAAGTATTTATGGTGCTGCAGATTTCACATGCTACAAAAAGTGAATATTATTTGAAATCAATGTTTTTTTTAAACTGATATGTTAGCACAAAAGGTCATAATTCTAGGGAATTACTAATGAGAAAAATTATTTTGCATGTTAACAGTTTTATTTTGTGTCCTACATTTTATGGGTTAATTTATGGTTACTCTGTTAAGAAAAATGCAAATTATTAGAATTGATGCTTTGTTATTAGGAACTATGTGCAGATAATTTATTTAATTAATTAGTTCTTACTAATTAGTTCTGTACTATGGGCCAGGTCTCATGCTAAGTACTGGAGATATAAATACAAAAATAGAGAGATTCTCCCTGCCCTCAAGGAGTTTATTATCTAATAAGGAACGACAACACACAAAAAAAGTTAAAAAGCAAACCCAACCCAGGGGACATGGTTTAGAAATCAGAGAAGACCCAGAGTAGTCCAACCAGTCTACACATGTTAAGATGTTATTCATAGACTGACAGATTCTCTAAATAGATCATTCACAGTTAGTGGAAGAACAGGTATTTAAACTCAAGTCTTCTGATGGGGAAAACAATAGGTACATACAGTGGTATACCAAAGTTATATACAAAGTAGGTACAAAGTAACCTTAGAGAGGAAGGCACTATCAATTTGAGACCTCCTGTAGAAGGTGACATGTGAGCTGAGTCCTGAAGGAAATCAGGACAACTTCCCTCAGTGCAGATGAGGATGCTAGAACTTAGAGAGGTCAGACAGTTAGCAAGTGGAGGAAGATGGGACCAAATATAGTCATCTAACTCTAAGTCTAGTGTTTTGCCCATAATACCACAAAACCTGGCATATAGTAGGTGCTTAATACATGTATGTATATAGTAGGTATTTAATACATATGTATAAATAGTACATGTGTATTGAAGTCAAATGAATTGCCATCATCATGATCAGAGATTTACAGCCAGAAGTGATCTCAGAAGTCATATAGTTTAATCTCCTTATTTTACAGCCAAGGAAACCGAGGCCCAGGTAAATGAACTGATGTTTTACCCAATTAGAAGTAATAAGTATAAAGACTGGATATGTTTTCTCATTTTTTGAAGGTGTAAGTATGTGTAAAGATAATCCCACTTTCCTAATTTTGATCATTCAAACTGACCCTTCACCCACATCTGCCCTTTGCTTCAAAGTCATTTCCACTGAAAAGCAAGATAACCTTTTGTGGTGGGATGGAAATTATGTGCTCAGCATGCTGCATTGTAAAGTGTATGCCCATCATTCTGTTATTACCAAGAGACATTATTCTACTTGGCATTTATTTTATCCAAGGCAGCTTTCCTGGTGTGAAGCTAAAGAAATCAAGGAGTTAGAGACTGGCTGCCAATCATGGCCAAGTTATTATCAAGGACTAAATCTTAAGCCCACCTCCACATCCCACATCTGCCTCCCTCCCTAGGAAGTGGAAGAAGCTGCCAAATCTTCTGAAACTTCTCTGAATGTTTCGAGTCCCTGGGAACATTTTCAAATATATATATATTTTTACAGCTGCTTACTCCTTGACCTCTGTCTTCTCACTGCAGGAGCATAACACACTGATCAAAAAACAGGTAAAAGTCAGTCAGTAGAAAGGTAAATGTCACAGAATACTTACTGTTCCTTTTCACTGTGAGAAAGCCAAGAAAAGGGAGAAGAGGACAAGAAACAAGAAATGAGGTTAGAAAAGGAAATGCAATGGTAATGTCTTCAAACAGTAATGCTGATTAATGACAGCAACCACAAAGTATAACTTATAATGACCTACTTCCTTCTTACTGAATCAAAAACAAGACTATATTTGCAAAGGTGAGTCCAATGGTCTTAGTGAAACTTTTCAGTCAGCTCAGTCAAATAATGCATCATTTTTGTCATGCCCATCAAAATTTAGTTCAACCACTCGTAAGCATTTCACAATGGCCAGTTGACTGATGATTTCAGAAAAATATAGAAATAACCTAATAACCATTTGGCCTCCCATCCTTATACTCTATACTCTAAGGATAGTTCAGTATGATGGAACAAACATTTGATTAGGAGTCAGGAGGCCTCAGGTCTAGTCTTAATTGTGTCATTCTTTGGTGCCATGTCCATAGTAAGTTCCTTCCCTGCTCTGATTCTCATTTTCCAACCTATGGAATGAAATAGACAATATCTAATATAATTCCATGATATTCCATGATACTATAACTTGGGAACAAAATCTTAGCCCATGGACTTCCTAGAGATGACCCACATTCCTGTTACCAATGCCCAACATGGAGCAGCAAAGTTTTGGGTGTAATTCTCCAATGGATAGTAATGGATCAGATGGTTGTCTTACAGATAGGACAAAGGCTTCCTTTGTCTCCAGAATCAGCAAAAACTGAAAGTGCCCATTTTATTTGCAATGTGTTTTCCTCTCTTCTGGGTGAGTGTTAGCTGCATGAAAAGAGACTAATTTCCAAGAAAAAAGGGCCAAGAATCAATCAGTCAACAAGAATTTATTAAGAGTTTACTATGCACCAAGAACTAAACTAAGCATTGGGGATGTTAAAAAAGGGCAATACCTAGTCCCTGACCTCAAGAGGATTACTTAGAAATAATTGTACTTGCAAACTACATACAGGGCAAATGGGACATGATATCAGAGGAAATGTATTAGTATAGGAAAAAATGGGGCAGGGGAAAGATCCTATAGAAAGCAAGATCTAAGTTGAGGCTTTGGTGGCATCTAGGGGAACAACGAGGCAGAATTGAAAAGGAAGAACTGCTGCACCATGCCTTAGTCAGACCACATCTTAAGAATTATATTCCATTCTGGGAGCCAAAGCTTTGGAAGAGATCACAGGATAATTTTTTTCAGAGCTATAAGAGACCTTGGATATCACCAAATACAACAACCCTATTTTATAGAAAAGGAAACAAAGCTGGAGACAAGTGACTTGCCCAAGGTGATACAGGGTATAGAAGTCAGTAATGAAATTTAAATGCATGTCCATTGACACCAAATCTGTTTCTCTAACCATTGTATCACACTTGCTGTCAACACTGATCAACTGAAATAATCAGAAAAAGCAGCAGTATCCAGCATTTATATAGCACCCACTATGTGTTAGGCACTGTGTTAAGTGCTTTACAAATATTATTTCACTTGATATTCATAAAAACCCTAGGTGATAGGTGCTAGTATTTCTCCCATTTTACAATTAAGGAGACTGAGGCAAATGGCAGTTAAGTGACTTGCCTGGGGTCACACAGCTAATAAACATCCGAGGCCAGATGTGAACACAGTGTTTTATCTATGTACCACCTAGCTGGAGGGTGTCCAAAGGAATACAAACAGGAAGATCAAAGGGTTCAAGTTTAGACCATAAGAAGGCTGAAGTAATTGCAAATGCTTGGTATGGAAAAAAGGAGAGATGGGGGTGAAGGAGCATAAGAGTAGTCTTCAAGTGGAAGGCTTGTCATATTAAACAGGGAATAGGCTTGTTCTACTTAGTTCCACTGGGCAAGACGAGGAACAAATCCACCACAAAGAAGCAAATCTGGGTTCTCTGTCCATAAAAAACTCCTTGTGAATAAGGATAAGTTGTAAGCGTGATGGGCTGCCTAGAGAGGCAGGGAAGTGTCCCTCACTGGAAGGCCCTTTAGGGGTTGTTGTAGTGGGACATCTTGTGCAGGGATGGCTTGGACTAGAAGGCCTTCCAATGCTGAGATTCTGGGATTCTGAATGCCCTTAGCCATCAGTTTCAGAAACGATCAGCAGGTCAAACGTGCTGAATCGAAAGCAGCAGAGAAATGAAGACATTCGGCAATTGTTTCAGCTGCAAGTGTGTCCAATGGGATGTTAATTAAAGCTGGATTTCTTAATTTGCTTGAGAAAGACATTAGAAATGTCTGCATTACCCATTACCACTGCAGCAACTCTGGCGTCATGCAGGATGGCTATTAGTTAGCCATTAGCATTTATTGAAAAACAATTTTAATATATGATGAAAAAGCAAGAGCAATCAGTGGTGACTTGAGGCATTTAGAATGTCAAGATTCTCGGTAGGCTCTCAGGAGTGTACTCATGAACACGGCCATGGACTGTTTGAGTAATCCCAATATAAACGGGAAACAATGGTTGGATTTCATATTGGCTAAACACAGTCTTAATGGATGGGATTTTAAATGACTGGCATTTATTAAAGCAGACTCCATCTTTAATCCCATTTACCCTCTGGACTACTGGTCATTCAATAGAGACACATTTTTCAGTTGGTGAGATATTCTTTTCACATTATATTGGATTCCAGTGTAGGCTTTAGAAACCCACTTTGCTTTCAGAGGGAAGCTTACTTCTAACAAAACCTAATCAAAAAAAGAAGTCAGAATCAACCTGGGTTCATAATCTGCCTCTAATACTTATTAGCTGTGTGACCTCAGGCATGTCACTCAGTCTCTCTGTGCCTCAGTTCCTTCATCTGTAAAATGGGTATAATAGCACCTACCTTCCAGGTTGCTGTGAGGATCAAATGAGATATTTATAGAGTACTTTACAAACCTTAAAGTACCACAAAAGTGTCAGATAGCATTACTGTTCTTATCATTATCAATATTATTATCTCATTTTCATCTTTCTTGACATAGTTCACATAGAAGAGAACTCAGGACAAATTGCCATCCTGCTATTATTCTTGAATTTAGTGTTCTGCAGCATATTGCAGAGATGGATGTCCTTCTTATTGCTTCATTTTTTTGTCTGTGAAGTAGATTATAGAGTGACAGAAATTGCTAACACTGTTCATTTGAATATGTGCTGCACTGTAGAAGGGCCATCTTGGTTTTCTGGGCCATTTGCTTTTGAGATGGTTTTCTTCTCCATGACAATTTATCATCTGTTATTTGAGGTGGTACTACAAGATCATTTTGGTTTCCAGTTTTTTCCCCCCACCGTTGGCTTTTTAAAGATATGTGTGTATGCATGTATATACGTATAATACATGCATACATGTGTATGTATGTGTACATACATATTTTAATTATAAATTTGACACATCAACAAACAAATTGTTATTGAGAAGGGATCCCTCCTTCCTCATCATCACCAGCAACAGCTGCTTGTAAGCTGCCACTGACTTGTGGGTAAGCACAGGAGTCCTGGGGGTTGCATCATTCCCCAGACTGCTTGTCCCCAGTCTTCACATCTATCCTCTGGGGAGGTAACTGTTATGGAGAAAGGGCTAACTATTCCTACCAACTGCCAACCAACAGGCATTCACTGTGAAGGTAAACCAGCCTAGCTGTAAAAGCAGGACCCTCTGAGTGGGAGACAGGAGTCAGCAGGCAGCAAGCAGTTCAAGTCACCACCTTGACCACCATCTTCCCTCAAACCCCAGTGAAGGAAAGCCCAGGACCCTAAACCCAATAGTCTTGGGGATAGCAATGCTTCTAGTCCAGTGTCCTCAGTTATCATCCTGGAAGATGCAACCTGGACACTGTTCCTGCAGGTGTGATGATCACAGCCTCTAGATACCCAGAAAAGAAGGTTCTTGTCACCAAAGTCCTTGATCATAGCAAATAATTCAGCATCAGAATGTGATAGGATTTTATCAGTGGAAATGATGTTAAAACCGGGCATGACCATCTGCTTTACCCCTACACCTTAAGGACCATGGGATTTTACATCTGACTTGTAGCTAAAACCTGCCATACTTGTCTTTTTGATTAGACTGTCAGTTCCTTGAAAACAAAGGCTGTCTGACTTTTCTATTTGAATCTCTAGTATTTTGCAAATAGTAAATACTTAATAAATGCTTTATGAATTTCAATCATTTCACTAAAAGTGTTGGGATGTAAGTTGGTCTTTTGTAGGATCACTGAATTACTTTGGGGACTGCTTCAGTAGTGGAGGGGATGCTAGGGATGGCACATACTTCATCCTGTTCTTGTGACTTTGATTTACTATGATTATTGTTATTATCTTAACCTCATCTATTTTCAGTTGGATTCAGATAGAAATGATCCTGGGACAAGCTTCTATCCTGTTATCATTCTTTTATATTGAATGCTCTATGGATGTTTGCAAGGCAGAAAAAATAACTACTTTTTGTAGCTGAATGAAAGTGTTAGGATGTTATACTCATCTTCTGCAGGCTCACTGGAAGCATCCTCGGGAAAACTCCAGTAGCAAACAGGACAAGAGGAATGATGTGTTCTTCATCGTAGTCATACTCATAGTTTGCTAGGTTTCTATATTTTGAGATATTTCCATTCTATGTTACTGGGAGATTATGAGTATTTGGTATAGGGAGAGCTATTTCAAATGTTGTCTTTCAATTTGTTATGATTGGACAACAGATTTATGTGTTCATGCTCTAGATCTGGTACAGTTCATCTCTTGAATTCTCAAAGATATTATATTGGTATTAATTGCAAAACAGGGATTTATCATCTGTTAGTTTATGAATCAAAGATACTGAAATTCTGGTATATGAATGACCCTGGTCACCAGGGTATATCTTGGTAGACCTTTGGTAGCCAGGAGTCATATGGTACAGTTTCTGTTGTTTCCCTGCATAATCTAGAATAATCAATAAATCTAGGCTTCCATCTGTAATTTCTCATGGCAACAACCTCATCCTGATTTAGTATCACAAACCTTTCCATTTCTATAAACAAAGCCATTTGTTTGATGTTTCTTTGTCAACATATTGTTAGTTGAGTCCATGGGGACTTCTGTTTCCACTCTTGGATCTTACCTATTATTATCACTATCGTTGTGGTTGACAAAGTTGTTAATTGTCCAGTCTGACCTTTTTCATTTTATAGGAGAATGAACTGAGACCCAGGGTGAGAGAATGACTTACCTAGCTTAGACAGCTAGCCAGTATCAAAGCCAGGACTAACACAAACTCTCAGAGTTGAAAGGAACTTCAAAGGCTTGAAGTTCGGTTCTTATCTGAACAAGAAATTTCTCTATAACATTTTCAACAAGGGACTTCTTTAAGACCCCCAGGGAGGAGGAACCCAGCACCTGTCAAGGCAGTCATTTCACTTGGGATCACTCATTGTTAGGAAGCTCTTGATTACATTGAGCCAAAATTTGTTTCTCTGCAACTTCTACCCATTATTCCCAGTTCTGCTCTCTGGAGCCAAGTAGAATAAATCTCATTCCTCTTCCATGTGATAGGCCTCCAGACACTTGAAGGTGGTTGTCATGTACTCTCTCCACCATCCCAATTCTTCTCTTTTCCAGGCTAAACATTCCTACATGCCTCAGCCAACACTTATATGACATGACTTTGAGGTCTCTCAGTCAGCTAGATAGTGCGGTGGATTGAGCCTTAGTCCTGGAGTCAGGAAGACCTGAGTTTAAATCTGGCCTCAGGTACTTACTAGCTATGTGATCCTAGAAAAGTCACTTAACCCTATTTGCCTCAGTTTCTGCATCTATAAAATGAGTTGGAGAAGGAAATGACAAACCACTCCACTATCTCTGCCAAGAAAACCCCAAATGGGGTCATAAAGAATCAGACAGGACTGAACTGAGACCCCTCACTATCCTCATTGTCCTCTCCTGGACCCTTGCTAAAACCTCCAGTTTAGCAAGAACTAGCTTAGCAAGAGTAGAACCCAAGTGCCCTGACTCCTAATATTATGGTTTTTATACCATACTAGTCTCTCTTTTCACTGGAATTCCAGGATTAAAACTTAAAAACTTGATAGTGAACCGAGGTACATTTTAAAGTCTCACAACCAGTGTGGAATTGAGACTCATTTATCACTGCAAAAGTCTACCTAGTTTGAAGGATCCTGCTCTGGTGAAGATAGTCTTTATTTCTTTTTATCTGAAGAAAAAAACCTGTACCCACTCCCCAAATCATAACCAGGAATAAACAGTAGCTTACCTTGTGCGGAGAGCCATGGATCTGTCATTGGGGCACATCCAGCGATCAGAACTGTTGCTAAGCACTGTGTCTGTCATAGCCAGATGCTGGGGCTTCCTGAAAGAGATCACATGAGAAAAATAAGTAATCAGTCATCAAATCATTCATTCACTCATTCACTGCTCTTTCTTTTTTTTCATTCTCTCTCATTCATTCAGCAAGTATTCACTAGACACATATGGATTTTTGCTTATACAAAGAAGCAGAATTCAGTTCAACAAATATTAAACACCTACCTATATGCAAGACAGAGATCAAATCAGTCAATACTTAAAGAAATTAATTCAGATTATTCTTTGAAATAAAAAATACTGAAGCAGAAGCTTAAATACTTTGGCCACACATGAGGAAACAGGATGCATTGGAAAAGACCCTAATGTTAGGAAAGATTGAAGGCAAAAGGAAAAGAGGATGGCAGAGGATGAGATGGACAGATATAGTCATGGAAGCAACTAACATGAGCCTGAACAGACTTTAGGTTGTTGCTTGTCCTTCATTCTCAAAAAAGGACCATGACATCAAGAAGATGATGTCATGAATGGGATTTAAGTGAGGGAGGGCTACGCAAGGTCACTAGCCTCACTTTTTCCTCTAGAGTCATCTGGGTCCAGTGACAAGATTTGGATGATTGGAGATGACCCCCAACAGACTTTGAGAGACAATGGGAGACAAATAGAAGGGCCTGGCATGCTATGGTCCATGAGGTTATGGTCAGACATGATTGAACTATAAAAATAACAAAAACAATGTGAAAGATACTATGTTAGACACTAGGGATACAAGTACAAATAAGTAAATCTGTCCCTTAAAGAAATTTAAATTCTATTAAGGAAACAAACACTTATAGTAGTATTAAGGGGCTGTTGGTCTAGCGAGGCAATAAAATAAGGAAATTAATTACTCTGATCAAAGTTAGGATATACCAAATGATGAAAACACCTGGTTTAATGGACAGAGCTGCCTCCAGGCCAGTAGGATCTGGGTTCAAGTCTTACCTTTACCACCTACTGCACTGTGGCCCTGGGCAAATCACTTAACCCTCTTGGTACCTTACGCAACTTTCTAAAGACTTTAACTTTCAGAATAACTGGAGTTCTGCACTGATAGAGGAAGTTTTCCACTAGCAGTTATCTACATCAAGGAGATCATAGAAAAAGCAAATTGCCACAAAGTGTGCTTGGGCTTCGAGAGGACGGAGTATTCCCTTTGGGCGCAGTAAGATCAGAGAAAGTTTCCTGGAGGATGCTGGGCTTTGAAGGAGAGGGAAAAATTTAGCAAGTGGAAATAAGAAGGGGGGATAATTAGAGGGGGTAAGGAGGGTATTCCACAATGGCAGGGTAGTGTAAGCAAAGACTTGGAGGAAAGGGAGGGCACTATTTGCTTGGGAAAAGTACATAGCCCAGCTTGCCTTGATTCTGAAGTATGAGGGGTGGAAATGATATCAAGCTTTGTGTTCCCTTCAGAATGCCATGAGAAGGAAGTTAAGGGTTTTTAGTGGGGGAAGGGAGTTATCTAAAAAGTACTTTAGGAAGATGAATCTAGCAGCATGTGTCTGATAGCACATTAGAAGAGTTCCTTCTTCAGTGATTAAAATCTGGTGAAATGAATCTCAGCATCTCATTATCACTGGAGATAAAAGCATAAGTAGGTTTCCTTCTGGTCCCTGATGTCTCTTCCCATCTCTGGAGAAACTGAAAGCTAAGGGCCCCTGCAATGGGTCAAGATCAGGTTTCCAGGATTGTTCTCCAGCCTGAGCCTATATAGGAATGCTTTGCTTCCAGTTTGCAGTAGAGATCAAGACTCTGGTAGAGTCTTGGGAAGACTCCCAGAGGCTCCCATCTTAAAATAGCTATTACATACCTAGGAAAGCACCACAGCATCTCTCTCTTTCTCTCTCTCTCTCTCTCTCTCTCTCTCTCTCTCTCTCTCTCTCTCTCTCTCTCTCTCTCTCTCTCTCTCTCTCACACACACACACACACACACACACACACACACACACACACGGCTCCATTCTAAGCTCAGATGAATGAATGGAGTATATGGCAATCTTTGGGCACCACAGACCCCAAAGAAGATAGCTAGATTTGCCTCTGGGACCCTCCAAGGCCCTCAGTCACATGGTCATCCTTGTGTTCAAATTGGCCCCTATTACTCCTGTGCACAAGTACCTCCTTTGGTTCCCTGTTATCTTTAAGATAAAATACAAACTCGTCTAGAGATAATGAGATGCAGATGTTCATTTCAACATCTGGAAAATGTCAGGGGCAATCAGGATTACTTTTATAACTGTGGAAATCTCTCTAGATTAGGCAGCTTGTCCATAAGCAACCATGAGGAGTTGGGCTGAGGGTTAAGATAGAAAATTCCTGACCTCTTGGTATTATTCTGTTGACCTACAGTTCTCAGATTGGTTGCCCAGGCTGAATTCTGCCTTTAACAAGCTGTGTGAGCTTGAGTCAGTTACTGAACCTCTCTCTGCTTTGGTTGTTTCATATCTCAAAGGGAATAAACACTTCCTAGATGTATGATCCTGTGCAAGTCACTAAATTTCAGTCTGCCTCAGCTTCCCCCTCCGTAAAATGGGGATAACAATATCACCTACCTCCCAGGGTTGTTTTGAAGATAAAATGATTTAATACTTGTAAAAGAGTTTTTCGGGGTGGAGCCAGGATGGCATAAACTCTAGAGCTTCCTCCACAGCCCACAAAATATCTGTAAAAAACAACTCTCAACAAATTCTAGAGAAGCAGAAGCCACAGAACAACAGAGTGAAAGAGGTTTCCAGGCAAAGGTAACCTGGAAGGCTGACAGGAAAGGTCTATCTCATGGGATGCTGAGCAGAATGGAGTGCAGCCCTGGCTACATGGCCCTAGGAGGAAGAGGACCTGAACAGGCCTCTGAGGCAGAATTCCCAGCAGGCAGGGTCCCAGATCCCTCCACCCACAAGCGACAAAGAGAACTCCAAAGGTCAGTGTGGGAGGGCTTTCCAAGCTGGGAGAGAGGGAAATGGGGTTCCTCCAGCAACAGCCCCAGGGGAAGGCAGCAACAGCAGCAGTAGATTGCAGGCAGCTATGGTGGCTGGGAAGCAACTTGGGTCCATGGTCCAGGCAGCTCAGCTTAAAGCCTCTGGCAATAGGGACCAGCTGATCTAAACCTCAGCCCTGAATGATGACCCCACACCCACCCAAAGCCCCGGGAAATCAAGCAGCTGAGTCAAATCTCAGCCTGGAACATGGCACTGGGGAGAGGAGGGACAATAGGACCATCCTCTTGACAAAGGATTCAGAAGTCGAGTAACTGGCTGAGAAAATGCCCAAAAAAGGGGAAAAAAATAGGACCATACAAGGTTATTTTCTTGGGGAACAGGTGTCTCCTCTCATCCTTTCAGATGGGGAAGAACAAGGCATACTGTCACAGGAAGTCAAGGCCCCTGCCTCCATGGCCTCCAAAGGGAACTTAAACTAGGCTCAGACAATAGAAGAGCTTGAAAAATGAGTTAGCAGTTTGCTAAAGGAGAACCAAAAAAATGCTGAGGAAAATAACACCTTTAAAAAGAGGTTAACTCAATTGGAAAAAGAGGTCCAAAAAGCCAATGGGAGAAGGAGACTTTAAAAAGCGGAATTAGCCAAATGGAGGAGAAAGTTCAAAAGCTCACTGAACAAAATAGTTTGTGGAAAGAGAGAATTGAGTTCAGGAAACTGAATGACTATGAGATAAACCAGGCAGTTAAAAAACAAAGCCAAAAGTTTGAAAAAATAGAAGATAATGTGAAATATGTCATTGGAAAAACAACTGACCTGGAAAATAGATCTAGGAGAGACGATTTAAAAATTATGGGACTACCTGGAAGTCATGATCAAAAAAAAGAGCTTAGACATTCTCTTCCATGAAATTATTAAGGAAAACTGCCCTGATATTCTAGAACCAGAGGGCAAAATAAATATTGAAAGAATCCACCAATCACCTCCTGAAAGAGACCAGAAGAGAGAAACTCCTAGGAATATTGTGGCCAAATTTCAGAGTTCCTAGGTTAAGGAGAAAATACTGTAAGCAGCTAGAAGGAAACAATTCAAATATTGTGGAAATACAATCAGGATAACACAGGATCTGGCAGCTTCAACATTAAGGGATCAAAGGGCTTTGAATAGGATACTCCAGAAGTCAAAGGAACTGGGATTAAAACCAAGAATCACCTACCCAGCAAAACTGAGTATAATACTTCAAGGGAATAAATGGTCATTAAATGATATAGAGGACTTTCAATCATTCATGATGAAGAGACCAGAACTGAAGAGAAAATTTGACTTTCAAATACAAGAATCAAGAGAAGTATGAAAAGGTAAACAGGAAAGAGAAATCATAAAAGACTTTCTAAAGCTGAACTGTTTACATTCCTACATGGAAAGAAAATATTTGTAATTCTTGAGACTTTTCTCAGTATTTCTCAGTATTTTTTCAGTATATTTCTCAGTATGGGTGGAGGGATTGTACATACATACACACACACACAGATAGAGAGTGCAGGTTTTGTTGAACCAGAAGAGATAGTATGCACAAAAAAATATAAAATAAAATAAAAATTAAGGGGTGAGGGAGGAAAATACTGGGAGGAGAAAGGGAGAAATGGAATGGGGCAGGCTATAACTCATAAAAGAGATAAGAAAAATCTTGTCCAATGGAGGAGAAAAGGGAGAAGGGGAGAGGGGAAAAGTGAAGCTACTCTCTCCACATATGGCTTAAGGAGGGAATAACATGCTTACTAAATTTGGTATGAAAATCAACCTTACACTACAGGAAAGTAGGGGAAGAGGTGACAACTGGGGTGAGGGGAATGATAGAAGGGAGGGCAAATGGGAGGAGGGAGTAACTAGAAATAAACACTTTTGGGAAGGAACAAAGGAACAAGGGAATAAAAAAATAAGGGGAGATAGAGTAGGATAGAGGGGAATTTAGTTAGTATTACACAACATGATTATTATGGAAGTCTTTTGCAAAATGACACATATTTAGTCTGTATTGAATTGTTTGCCTTCTCAGTAGGGTTGGGTAGAGAGGCAGGGAGAGAGAGAAGTTGGAATTCAAAGTATTAGAAACAAACGTTGAGAATTATTATTGCATATAACAGGGAAATAAGAAAAACAGGTAATGGGGTATAGATATTTATCTTTCCATACAAGAAAAGAGAGAAGATGGAGATAAGGGAAGGGTGGAATGTGATAGAAGGGAGGGTACATTGAGGGAAGGGGTAATCAGAATGCAAGGTATTAGGGAGTGGGGGAGGGGAGAGATGGGGAGAAAAATTGGACATGTTACAAAGTGATGTAAAAGCAATCAGTATTAAAACAATTGACTGAATTAATTACTGAGACTAAATCAGAGACATCTTTAGTTTGGGGAAAAGAATTTTAGTCTAAGTTTCCTAGAGGCAGGTAACCTCAGATAAAATTTGGCATTGATGGAAAAGTTAAGGTTTTAAAGGTAAATTTGACTTTATGATCGTTATTTAATCAGGAACTAGAACATGTATAGAGAGGCATGTAAGCCACTAAGACCTGCCTCAAAAGATGCTCCTTAGCCAATGTGAAATTACAGTCATATCTGAAACCTGGTTATTGGAACTTGCTATTTTAAGATGCTATGGGACTATTAACTGACTGCTCTTCTGATTCTAACTCCAGGTATGGAGAGCAAGAAAGGAGATCTGAGCCTCCAATCCATGATTCCAGTAAGCCTGTGAGATGCTGGTATGAACAGCAAAAGGTGACCTCATGGGAAGGGTGGAAGAGGGGCTGTTCAGCCTGAGCTGAGGTAGGATTCTCCTGACTCAATTTCCCCTCTGACACCTGGTAGACTTTAAGCCTGACTGAATGCAAGTGGACAATCTACTCCTGCCTAGAACTGACATGAAGTTGGGGAGATATTGTATCCCTGCACTGTTCCTACTCTTAGTGGCAATTTCCTATAGTCAAAAGGTTTGTAAGCTTAATACCGGATCCATTAAATTATAGATTGTTGGTAGGGGAACATCTGAGGTTAAGTCTAAAATTAAGCTATTAGGCTTAGGACTTTAGACCAACAACAATAAATTAGGGTCCATTAATTGTTAGTAATACTGTAGAGACAATTAAGTCAAGGGCTTGTGAAGTTAGCATACATAATTATTATTTGTGTCTCAGTTGGTTAATCTTTAAAAAAAAAAATTCGTTTGTTATCTATATTGTAAATGCTTTAAGAGAAGTATCACCTGACCAAAAGTTGGAATGTTTTACTTGATATGAACTGTGTTAAAAATGAAAAATTAAATAAAATTTTAAAAAAAGTTTTTCAAACCTTAAATCATTCATAATAGCTAATATTATTATAACAGACAAACAGTATCTGCTGACCATCCCTAACATGACCCATTGAGATTCCCCACATCCATTTCCTTTTCTGCATTCACATTGCCACCGCCTTAATTCAGACCTTTTCACTTCTTAGCTGGATGATTGCTATAGCTTATTAACTGTGCCCCAACTTTCTAAATTCTCTCTTCTCTAATTGATCTACACACCTGCCAAAATAATCTTTCTAAAACACAAGTCACATCATGTTATTCCTCTGCTCAAAAATCCTTAATGGCTACCTATTGCCTCTGGGATAAAACACAAACTCTTCATCTTGGCATTCAAAGTTTAGCTTTCCAGATTTATTTTACATTATTCCCCTTTACACACTCAACATTCCAATCCAAGTGACTTACTTGGAATTTCCTGAATTCAGCATTCAATCTTCACCTCCCTCTTTGCCTGGGTTATCCCCTCTAACTGAAATGTTCTCCCTCCTCCTCTCAGACTCTTAAAATCCTTATTTTCCTTTAAGGCTCTACTCAGGTGCTACCTCCTACAAAGAACTTGCCAATTGTCAGCGTATCCTCCTTCTGCAAATTATCCTTCATTTTCTTATCTTTTTATATGTGTAATGCCCCAGCAGAATGTAAGTAATTTACTTGAAAGCAGGGAATGCTTTATATTCTTTTCTGTATCCAGTCCCATTTTCTAGCAGTGTCTTGAATATAATAGATGTTTAATAAATGCTTGCTGAACTGAATGAAATTGAGCTATTGGATGTGGAGTCAGAAAGACCTAAGTTTCAGTCCTGGCTGTACCATTTACTAATTGTGGAGCCTTTCCAAGAGCCAATCCTCTGATGTCTAAAAATGGAGGCTGTTGTACTGATTTTTAAAAAGAGAGCAAAATCTGCAAACTATGGTCAGTTCTTCTATAATGCATTTTTCAAAAAATGCAAATTTGCTCCAACATGATTTGAGCATAACTCAAATTTTGAGTTTCCTTCTGTGAGATTTCTTCCATAAAAAACAGTGAGAATGGAGAAAACTGGTCATGGTTTCCACTGGAAAAATCGTAATTAAAGCCCCTATACCTTCCCCAGGAATTGAAGGCACTTAAATCTTATTCACTGAGGTTGTTCTACTGGAGATTTTATACTGCACTTGGGGAACAGCGGGACTGCAGGAAGGAAGCCACTGTACTCAGTGGTAAGTTTGGAAGCCAAAACTGGAGCTCTGGGTCCTCAGCATCTCCAGCCTCATTTTAAGGAAGTTAAATACTTCACAACACAACCTGCAGCCACCAGTTGCATTAGCTCCCAAAAAGTCCTATCCTCCTTCTTCTTGCTCCCAGCCATGGCAGCCCAAGGAAGCATCACCAAGCAACAGACAGCTGTGTTCTTTCTGAAGACTGGATTGATTTTATGACAGACCCCAGGAGGGTCATCTAAAAGGAGTCTGTCTGGTCATCTAAGGTTGTGCTTTCTTTGGCTAATGCCCAGTAACTCCTGTTCATTGAGCAATCCAGTGAAAGCTGGCTCTCCTTCCTATTTGATTGGAAAATGTCCCATTTCAATGCAAGGAATGGAGGATACCTCTAGACATTTGGATTCAAAGGAAATGGGGGGGAGAGGACAAATATTAATTTTCCATCTATATCATGTAGGGCTGTTACCCATAGTGTGTTACCATACTCCTAATGGGAATGTTTGGGGTTCCTCTTGCAAAATGTGAAATGCTTCATGTCATTCACTGAGATTATATTTTCTTTTGTGGCAGTGGAACTGTATTGATTCTGGAGTGAGGAAAGCTGGGTTCAAATCTAAACTCTGTCATTTGATTCCTATATGACCTTTTGGCAAATTGTTTGACCCCTTTGGGAATCAGTTTCCTGCTCTGCAGTGGCTCAAATAAAGTATGAGATGTGCAAATTTGGACACTTCCACTCCACATATTCACAAGGACTACTTGTGTCCAACCTGTGGTAGAGCTTTCAGAGCTGGTATCAGTCTGATCTATCACTGTCAGACACACTGTACCTTGACCCTAACATAATGATGTCATCTTGGTCCTCTCTGAGAAGAAAGAACAACAACCAGTCAATCTCCTCTATTACATGAGAAGTGTGGACTACTATCTATTCTCCCTCTAAATGTATATGGCCTCATGGTCCTTTCAGTTTCCCCTACTGATCATGCTTTGCACCAACCATAATTTCACAAAATAACTGTCTTAATTAAGATATAAGCTATCAGAATCTCACTTGGTCAATGTTCACTCAATACATATTTGTTTCTTTATCCAGACCTATGATTCCATTGTTTCAAGAAACTCCTAGTGAAGACACTACTTCAGTCAAAGGAATCAATGAATGTTCTGCAATTTATAATCTTAGGGAGTTATCCAAGTCACTGAGAAGTGGGTGTGGCCTGCCCAGGATCCTACAAGCCAGATGCATCGAAGGTGCAACCTGAACCCAAGTATCCCCAACTTTGAAAACATTTCTCCATTGATGAAACCAAAATTCTGCCTCTTCTGCAACTACCTGCCATGAGAAAAGCTCAGTCCTGGGTTCTGGGAGAGATTTTTGATTCAAAGATTACTAGAGGTGAAAAGAATCTTAGGAGTCAGGCAGTCCCACCCTATCATTTTATAGATGAGGAAAGCAAGGCAAAAAGAAGGGAAATGACTTGGTCAAGATCACACAGATGTATATAGTAGCTAAACCAGGATTCACACTTATGTCTTCTGAGTTCAGCGCTCTTCTGACTGAACTCATCCATCTCGGAGGGATGAATAAGAAAAAGTTTACCATCCCAGAAGAAAATACTAGTAGGTCATAGTATTTGGAGATGGAAAGGACCTTGATATTACTCAGTACTTAGGACAGGGGCTGGCACATAGAAAATGCTTAATAAATGCCTCAAGATGATGACCAAAGTTTAAAACTTTCAATTTTCAAATGAGAAAACTGAGGTCTCAAGTGACTTAGTGATATAGTAAAAAGAAAGCCTTTAACTTCTCTGGGTCTTAATTTCCTTATCTGTAAAACAAAGAGATTGAACTAAAGGTCTTCTAAGATCCCTTACAGATCTCCAAAGACAAGGGCCACTTTCCAGTTCTTGGTAACTTTCTAGGGCCCTGATGGTGGGTGCTCTCCATGGTGCTGACTGGCTGAATTTCAGTGCTTTGTATTGACTAAATAACAACGTTTGACTGAGTTGAGTCCAGCCCCTTGTCATTACGCTCTGGGATCCCTCCAACTCCAATTTATGCAAGGCACTCAGATTGTTTGTTATGAACCAAATCTCAAGTAGGTGCAAAGAAGGGACTCTTTGCCCCTCTAATCATCCAGGAAACCCAAAGACTTTTTCAGGGCCTGACTAAAACCATGAATGACAAGGATTCGATGCCCCTTGCTGGTTTTATGCCAGAAAGGGAGAAATAAAAGTACTTTTCAATTTTAAAAAAAAAGACTTATTATTGTTTTTCAGAACTACAAATGGTTAAGGGAAAAGAGGAGGAAGACAAGAAAGTGTTGGATTTTTTTATAATTTGTGTTTTTAAGTCTATTCTAAGGTTCAGAGGGGGCTTTTTTTTTTTTTTTACAACACTCTTCTTAGTTAGGTAGTGAAAATATTGTTTCATCACTATCTTACAGATGATAAAACTGAGGTTCAGAGGGAAAAGGCCCAGAGTCACATAGTTAGTGAGTGCCAGAGGTGACAGAAGTGAGAAAAACACTGGATTTGAAGTTGGTGTCCTGGGTTTGAAGCCTGATTCTGCTCATTGCTACCTTTGTGGCCTTAATCCAGTCATTCCCCCTGCCTGGGTCTCAGTTTTCTCATCTGTAAAATGAGGTTGGACAAGATAACCTCAAAGCTCCCTTGCACCTCCAAAATATGAACCCAGGTCTTCTGCACTCTGGTGTTCTTTCTACTACACATTTCTGGGGTTTTGTTGGGATTGATCCCCATGGCCCCTCCAAGGCCTAAATTCTATAATCTTATTCTACTCATTTCTAACCCGTTTTACATTTTCCAGTACCCTCCACTTAGAAGCAATTTGCATATATTTTATGTTTCATGTTCTAAGTACATGTTGTTAGTTCCAAGTAGAATGTAAGCCCTTTAAAGTCAGGGACTGTTTCACCTTTGTCTTTGTGACCTCAATAATCCTATCCCTCTCTGTCTCCTCTCCAAAGGAAGGTAAATTTTGATGGTCAAAAAATACCTAAGTTAACCTGGGATTTACTGGCTAGATTTCTTTCTCAAAGACCAAACCTTAAATCCATTTCATTCTGGAGTGCGTAGATTGGACAATAGGTCCCTGCCCAAGAACCACTTAATGACTATTTTCTGGGCTCTCCTGACTCAGAGTGAATGTATATGGTAATTGCTTCTGTTTTGGCCAGCAACCTGAGAGTTTTCCTTTCCCACTTTGATGTTGTTGTTGATGTTGTTGTTAAAGGGGCCTTCCCTTGACTCACTAAATGGGTGTTACCTCACTCAGAATGAGAACCTGAAAAGACCCTAGCCCAAAAAAGCCAGGGAATCTCACTGAATCCTGAGCCATCTCTAGTTACTCTGATGAATATCTGGCCTTTGGACCCAGATGGCTCTGGAGGAGGAAGTGAGGCTGATGACCTTGCACAGCCCTCCCTCACTCAAATCAAAGTCAAGTGCAAGTCATGTCATCACCTCCCTGATGTCATAATCATCTTCAAGAATAAAGGACAAACACAACCAGCTTAGCAAACAGGGATAGAGACTACATCTGTGATTTCATTGGTAAAGGAAAGTTCTAGGTGAGGAAACTCACTCTCCTAATTTGAACTGGAACTTTGAGCACTGAAAGACTTGCCCTTGGACCATACAGCCCATTTGTGTCAGAGTTAGGACTTAAACTAAGCCTTCCTGACTCTGAGGCTGGCTCCCTGTCCATTATTTCAGGTTGCCTGATATACTGGAGAACATTTAATAAATATTGGTTGAATTGAATGGAATTGAATTGCTGAAATAAAGTTTATTGTCTAAGGTGCTGTCCAGGTCTCAGGGGTGGGAGGGAGCAGTGCTGTAAGAAGGACAGCTATCTAGGGAAGAGGGTTGAGGGACTGGGGGTGGGGTGGAGAGAATCTTAGAGGAGGGATGGAAACTAAAGACAAGTTTCACTGACATCACAGATTTGCCAGCTTTATCTCCCATTCCATACTCCCTCTTTCTCTCCCTTCTAAGAAAGAATGGTTAAAATACTCAGACATAAAGTCCCTGATGCTCCTATTCTCTTCCGAACTTACTGGTCCAGCCTGCCCCCTGCCTCCAGATGTATTTCTGGGGCTTTCCCTCCCCTTCAGCCAGGCTTCTCAGAATCAGACAGAGGCTACTGGGAGCCCTTTCCCACCTGGATACCCCAATAGAATACAAGCTCCTTGAGGGCAGTCATGATTTCATTTCAGTCTTTGTATCCCTCGATGCCTAGCACAGTGCCTGGCACATATAGACAATTCATTAGTCTTTTTGATTGACTGACATTGATGAACCAGCTTCACTCAAGTCACAAGGAAGACCAAGAGACTGTAGCAATGTGACCTCAACAAAGTATTTCCAACACTGCACAGGCAATTAAAACTCGGTGACAATAAACAAATCCAATTAAAAGAAAAAACTAAATACTTAATAAGACAAATGAGGTGGAAGCATTAAAAGCTGGGCTTAGAGAGCGGCATTAATTATAAGAAAGGATCATTTCTGCTGCCTTTTTATTTGTGAAAAGTCTGGTTTAGCTTTTTAATTAAAGAGAGATCTATATGCCTACCTTAGCCTAATGTGCTTTTTTGAAACTGACCTGTCTGAGGTTGAAGAAATAGAAGGAAGAAAGAGGTGATGCAATGATGCAGGGGAAATGGTTTGAAATCAGTGGGACTGGGTTCAATACCTGACTCCACCTCTTAAGCCCTCTGTAAGTGGGCGAGCCACACAACTTCAAGGGGCCTCAGTTTCATCTGTAAAATGTGTGAGGTTGTACCAGGTGAGTCCTTCCAGCTTTATGTCTATGAGCCTATGAAGAGGAGATTTGGAGAATCTGAGGCATTGAGAGGTCTATGTTCTAATGGAGAATCAAGTGCTAGAGTTGGTAGTGACCTCAGAGGCTATCTAAAGCCAAGTCCCTCATATTGCAGACAAAAAACTTGAAGCTAAGAGAAATGACATGACTTGTCCACCATCGCAGAGGCAAGCATCAAACACAGAATTTAAACCCAAGTCTTGTGACTGCAGAGTCAATGCCCTTTCCATTGTATGACAGTCCTCTGGCAAGATCAAAAAAATGGAGCTTGTAGAGCTTGACAGCCTTTTCAGAAGGCTATACTCACCAAAGCAATCCATATCCTAGCATTCTGTATCAGCCACATTCCCCTATGAAGTAGGAGCTAAATGCCATCAACTCTCAATTATCCACATCAATAAAAGTAAAGGTTATTCCAAACCATGCCCAAATAAGAATAGGTAATAAATATATTTTACTTGGAGTTTTTTAAGGCACTTTCTATCCAGGCTCTCATTTAAGCCTCAGAACAACCCTGTGAGATGAGTAGAACAGGTATTCATATCTGCATTTGCTTTAATTCCTTGGTCCAGACCTGGGAAAATAGAGAACTCTCATTGTGGAAACTTCTCCCATCAATAAATATCTGTGACTTGCTATTTTACTAATAGTCTTTTTAAAAAAATTAATAACAGACTCAGTTTATTATCAGATTTTTGACTGAACCTAAGTTCATATACTCCAAAAATTATATATTCTAGCCTTCAACCTAAATCTTAATTATTTTCCAGCTTCTAATTTGGTATATGCACTGGTCTCCACTTCATCTACACCAAGAGAATTGTGTGTGCTTCCTGAATTCATCCACAAGCCCAACAGACTGAATCCTCAATGTGTCATTCACTTGTCATAGAAGTCAATATCCATGATGGAATCCAAGTTTTTGAATGATATAAATTATGAGAAATTCAGTGAATCAAATTTTGATTGAAGGAATTAAAATTGCACTATTCAGAGAGTCTTAATCTGAAATGTGTAGCTTTAATGAATCATATTGTCATAAATCTAATGCTGAAAGGATGTGAGAGAGCATCATGTCCAATACTCTTATTTTACAGGTGAAGAAATCTAGGACTAGAAGGGTTAAGAAACTTGTCACAAATATAGTAAGTATCAAAACAACACCTAGAACCCAAGCCCTCTGATTCCCATTGTATCATAATGCCTTGAAAGGAAATGAGTTGTTTGTAACTATGCCTAATCATCTTAAAGAGTTGTCTGGTTAAGTGACTTGCCTATCATCACATGACTGGTTTGTGTCAGAGACTGGATGTGAATACAGGTCTTTCTGATCCATCCACTATGCTCCAGTACCTCTACCCTCATTTTACAAATGAAGAAACTGGAGCTCAGAGAGATCTAATGACTTGTCCATGCTCACATAGCTGATTTCCGTCAGAGATCCTGCACATCTCCTCCACTGATCTGCCTGTTTCAACTCCATCAAATAAGCAGCCTCTTCCAGGTTTAAGCTCATCACTTATAATCTCATCACCATGTTGCTAACATGAGCATTGACTGACACTACCTCCCTAAGCCATTTCTCCCCTCTGATTGGAGGGCTAGGGAATAATCAATGCCTTCCTTTAGGACTCTCACTCTACTTTGTATATGCTTCTTTGACTGGTTTCAATTCCATGGAACAAAATGCCCCTGAGCCAGGTACCTCCTGGTATCCCCCCTTTCCTGCCTCATTTCATGTGCTGTCTCTTCACGTTAGATCATAAGTTCCTTGTGGGCAGGGGGTATCTTAGTATCCCCAGTACTTAGCACAGCACCTGGCACACAGTAGTTGCTTATTAATAAATGTTCATTGGATTGGATAGATACAACCCAGGTTTGCCTTAGTTCTGATTATGTCTACTTCCCAATTCAATAGCCTCTAATGGCACCCTACTACTCCAATGGCTCTCTCCCAACTCTATTCCATCCTCCACTAAGCTGCCAAAGTGATTTTCCTAAATCATAGGTCTGACCATGTCATCCCCCCACTCCCTTCCACTAAATAAACTCCACTGGCTCCCTAGGATCCATTGCCTCTAGGATCAAATGTAAACTTCTCTGTCATTTAAAGTTCTTCCCAATCCAGCCTCTTCCTACATTTCTAGCCTTCTTAGACATTGTTCCCTTCTCCATACTCTACAATACAATCATATTTACCTCTTTACTGTTCCTGACCCATAACTCCCCATCTTCCTCATCTATGCCTTTAGACTGTCTTCCATTCCCCAAAGACATTCCCTCCTCACTTCTGCCTCTGAGAATCCCTGGCTTCCTTCATGATACAGCATTGTCTCAGACAAACTAAGGTCTGGGAAAGACCTTTCCTCCTCAAGAAGGAAGGACCACCACCACCACCACCACCACCATCATCCTCAACAGCAGCAAGGTGCAGCTCAAACATCACCTCCTGCAGAAGGCCATTTCCCATTCCCTCTAGGCTGCCAGTGCTTTCACTCTGAGATATGCATGTATTTTGTGTTTCTTATTAGAATGGAGGCCCCTTGAGGACAGGTACTGTTTCTGCTTTTCTTTGTTGATCTCTTGATTCATGACACCTGACACCACACCCTGACTCTTGGTCTGACACCAAAGTTGACCCTCCATCCCAATACTCTCCTGCCTCTCATCTTCATTTTACCAGTAAGGAAAGGGAATCTCAAAAGGGACAAGTAGATATACAAGCATCAGATAATTTAAATCCAACTTTCCTCCTGACTCCAGATTCAGCTGTTTCCATTAAGCTATAGGGTCTCTTAATTCTCCCCGGAAAAAAGCCCCCCAAGGAAGGGGCACAATAAACACTCCCATAGTCCTCAGCAAGCCAGGGCTTGGCTGAGCTCTACAGAATCAGCCTGAGCCCCTCCCTGTACCAGCAAACAGGGCCACATGGGGAGATACACTGCCAAGACAGCTCCCATCTCTCCAGGGCTCCGTGAACAATCAAATCAATTACCTCCTAAACAAAGAGCCTGGCCCCTTTGATAAAGGGGAAACGTGTTTTTGTGCCTGTTACTGACCTTATCTCAGCAACTGGTCCCTGGCAGTGAATGGTTTGGGATAGGCATGGGGGTGGAGGAAGTGATTTATATTCCCTGGCCCCCCTACAAGAAAATGTGATTAAGGTTCTCTAGGGTACTGAAATAAGTCATTAAGCTTAACGGTTTCTGGATGCCACTCAAGCCCTGGACTTTAGCAGATCCATCCCTATCAAAACTCCACAATAGCCAGCTCAGCTCCAGCCACTGAGATCATGCTATCATATACCTCAACGCGACGATCAGAGGTCAGCTAGTTTATCTATCTGCCTCCAGGATGACACTCCTATTTGGGGAAAATCAGACCACAAACTTTAATCTATTACAAAAATGCCATTGCCTGAAGGTAGGTGGAAAAGTGAGCACTGACCAAAACACTTGTGGGGTAAAGGAGAGAGAGCAATAGGATGGGAAATTGGAGGCCTGGTTCCAGTCCCCATTCTGCTTTTAGTTAACTATGTGACCTTGAGCAAAAATCACCTCCTTTCTGTGTTCCTCAGAGAGAGCTTGTTCCTCAGTTGTAAAATGAAGACAACACCTCAAATAATCCCTAAGGTTCTATCCCATGCCATCCTGCTCTGTTTTAATGCTCCCGCCTCAGTCTTGATGTCTTTTGTTCTAAGGGTCCTCCAAGTCCTGACCACTCCGTTTTAAGGTTCCTTTCAACTCTGAGATTCTCCCCACCCACCTCTGAAATTGTCTGTTCTAAAGTCCCTCTGACATTCCCTATTTTAAGGTCTTTCCTAGCTCTGATATTCCATGTTCTAAGGCCCCTCTCAGCTCTGGCATTCCCTGTTCTATGACCCCTCCCAGCTCTGACATTAATTATTCTAAGGTCTTTCCTATATCTGACATTCTCTTTTCTAAGGCCCCTCCCAGCTCTGACATTCCATGTTCTAAGGCTCCTTCTACTTTGGATACTGTCTGTTCTAAGATTCCTCCCAGCTCTGATATTACATGTTCAAAAGGCCCTCCCACTTCTGACATTCTCTCTTCTAAGGACCCTCCCACTTCTAACATTCTCTGTTCTAAGGCCCCTCCCAGCTCCCAGCTTTGATATTCTATGCTTTAAGCTCTCATTCAATCCTAGTGTTTACAGGAAACAGTCCTGAAAGAAAATTGAACTTTGAGTGGGATCTTCAGAGCCGAAAACAAAACCAAAAAATTCCAAAGACAAAAATCATGGAGGAAGGAGAAGATAGAAGGGAGGGAAGGAGCTAGTTCTGAGCTGCAGGATGTAGGCCCAGAGGACTGGCTGAGAGTTCTCCAGGTGCTGATGGTGATACCAACCAGACTCTAAAGACCCAATCCAGTCTACAGCTGAGACCCTATCCAGAAGGAGGGCCCCTCAAAGGCAGGAAGCCTTTCTGCCTTCTTCATCTTTGGTATCTCCCAGAGTCCCTTTCCTGCAGTCCTCCCTAGTGCATCTCCCATCTGCCTTAGTTGTTTAGGAAAACCACCACCACTATTACCACCATTAGCACCACTACTACCACCTCCGGTATGTAGAACTCTTTGCAGTCTTGCTCCAGCCAGTTTTCAGGTTTATTTCACATTATTCTCCTTCTTGGTTCCAGTCAAAATGGTCCCCCTAGGCACTCAAGTTATACATCCCATCTCCTGTCTGGATGCTTTTGCAGGGGCCATCTACACCCAGAATGGACTCCCCTTCACCTCCACCTAGGACAATCCCTCACTTCCTTCAACACTTAATTCAAGGACCACCTTCTATGTAAAGTCTTTCCGGACTCCCTCCAACTTCTAGGGTCCTCTCTAACTATCCTGTATTTGTCTACCTAGTATTTGTAATTATTTTCCATTAATTCTGTACATATTTATGTATATGTATGTTACAAGATCTTGAAGTCAGAGGTTGCTTCATTTTATTTTGTCTTTGCATTCCCAGGGCCTGGCACTATGCCTGGTATGCAGTTGGTACTTAACTAGATACCAATTATTGATTGACTGATCTAGCTCGAACGTTTGGCTCAGCATCTACTTCCTACCAAATGATTTCTTCAGTCTCTCATTTTTTGTGCTCTCTCTCTCCTCAAATTACCTTGTATTGACTTACATATGTATATACTGTATATCCACCAAGTCCAATCCAATAATGCAAGACTCTTATTAGGCCCCTACTATGAGCCAAGTACTGTGCTAAGCTATGGGGATGCAATTAGTAAAAAAGAAAGACAGTCCCCCTCCCTCAAGGAACTTACAGTTTAATGGGGGGACAAAACACAAAAGATGGTAGGAAAGGTGGGGCCAAGAGGGGGGCCTGGTATAGTAGCATCTTGTTCTGTGGAGTTGAAACCAAAAGAACAGCAGGTGTAGAGTGGAGGGAACCAAAATGGCCAGTTGCTGCCCTCTGTAAAGGAAGGCATTGGGAGGAGTTTGGTATTCGGCCCCTCAGCCCTCCAACTGAGAGAGATGGTGACTAAAGAGAACATATGTGTCATCACAGCAAACACATTATTTGCCCTTGTATCCCCAGGGCCTACCACAATTCCTTGAACATGACAAGTTCTTGCTAAGCTGAATTGAATTCATACATTTAGTGTAAAAATGGAAGAGATAATGTCATCTTATGGACTATCTGATCTGAAAGGGAATCAAGGGGTTATCTAACCAACTATTTAAATGTATGACATAGGAAACAGTCCCAGAGAGGGGAAGTGCAAATTGAGAATCCTGCAAATTAGTGTCAGAATTCCACATTCCTGACTCCCCAAAAGCAACCAGGATTCCCAGAGCAGTGGAAAGAGTACTGAGTTTGGAATTAGGAAGATGTGAGTTCAAATCTATCCTCAGACACTTTCTAACTGTATGACCCTGGACAAGTGATTTCACCTCTGTCTACCTCAGTTTCCTCACCTGTAAAATGGGGATCATAATAGCACCTACTTCCCAAGATAAAATGAGTTAATAATTAGCACTGTGCCTGGTACATAGTAGGTAATTAATAAGCGCCTGTTTCTTTCAT
This sequence comes from Notamacropus eugenii, assembly GCF_028372415.1. Taxonomy (NCBI): domain Eukaryota; kingdom Metazoa; phylum Chordata; class Mammalia; order Diprotodontia; family Macropodidae; genus Notamacropus; species Notamacropus eugenii. Next base: position 33,411,426 of record NC_092875.1, read on the forward strand.
TTCCTTTCCAGCCCTGCTTTTCTGTTCTATTACACCAATTAAATTGTTCCAGCCTGAGGTGACTAACCATCTTAGAATCATGATAATAATGATAATAATAATAATAGCCAGTATTTATATGGCATTCTAACGTTCACAAAGTGCTTTATATAAATTATCTCAATTGATCCTGCCCCATACACTTATTAGCTCTGTCACTCAGGGAAAATAATTTAACCTCTTATCCTGCTTCCTTCTCTATAATAATAATAGCTTTTGTACAGCATCCCAGGGTTTGCAAAGCACTTTACAAATATCGAGCTCTATTTTCACAAAAACCCTGGGAGGTAGTTGCTATTATCAGCCCCATTTAAGAGATGAGGAAGCTGAGGCAGACAGGTTGAAGTAACTTGCTTAGGATTACACATCTAGAAAAGTACCTGAGACTGGATCTAAACGCAGGTCTTTCTGACTCCAGCCAATCTGCCACCTGTTTCATGTAGTGTCAGTGCTAAAAGAGATCCTATTAGAAGTCATCTAGGGGCAGCTAGGTGGCACAGTGAATACAGCACTGACCCTAGAGTGAGGAGGACCTGAATTCAAATCCAGCCTCAGGCACTTGATACTTACTTGCTGTGTGACCTTGGGCAAAGCATTTAACCCCGATTGCCTTGCTTTTCCACCTCCAAGAAAAAAAAAGTACCTAGTACAAGCCTTTTATTTCCCATGTGGGGAAACTGAGGTTCATAGAGATCAAGTGAATTGATCAAGTTTACACAGTAGCCAGAACTTCAACCCAGGTCTCCATGCCTCCCAGTTTAGTACTTTCCCCACTACAACAGACTGTTTTTTCCTGGCAACAGGAAGAGAACCCATCTCCTGAGTTCAGGCCAAGGCCACCTCTTCTGTATGTTGATTCCAAGAAATCTGAGATGCTCTAGAAGAGAATAACTTCACTCTATTCTCATAAATAATAGATCTTCAGGAGATGGGATTTCTGGTCCTCCTACCCATCCAGCCAGTCTTCCATTTCCCTCAGGCCTTAACCCATCTCTTTCCCCACCTCTACCCATCAGTACCCAGCTGGGTGAATCTGGTAAAGACAGCAAGAAGGCCCTTCATAGGCAGAGTTGGGCCATGGAAATGGAATGTGTGGAAGAGGCAAATGACTCACAAATGTCACACACACACACACACACACACACACACACACACACACCACTCCTGTTACTATCAGTCTAGATTAAGACTATACAGGCACTGGTTATTTAGAGCCAAAGATGGGACCCTTCAGTGAGTTCAAGCCCCCCTACCCCCAAAATAGTGCCTCACCTCTCCCTATAGCTGCCCTGCATCTACACTGATGGGGAAGAGAAAGTTGAGGGAAAGCAATCCACCCCCCTCTCCTTCTCACCCTACCCCCAGCCCCAGCTCTCATGGAGTGACCTTGGGTACTTTGATTAGCTTTGGTTTTCTAGCTGTAAAATGAGGATATTAGATTAGTTGGACTCTGAGGTCTCTCACAGCTCTAAATCTATGATCCCATGATCCCCCAACACAAAATCTCAGCACTTACACAGGTTGGCAAATCCCTTAACCCTGTGTCCGCCAAAGGGCTGAAGCCTGCCAGACATTCTAGTGCTACCACTTTCTTCCTCCTCTAATCCCACTGCCTTAATGGGACTCAGTCAAGCCTTCAGCACTATAGGCACATACATGTATGTATCATGTAAGGTTTTCTAAGAGACAAAAGAAAGGAGAAGCAGAGAAAAAGTATTTATATAGTGCCCACTATGTGCCAGACACCATGCTAAGCATTTTTACAAATATCATCTTCACAACAACCCTGTGAGGTAGTTGCTGTCATTATTCCCATTTTAGATGAGGAAAAGTGAGTCAAGTGACTTCTCCAAGGTCACACAGCTAGAACATAATTGAGAATGGATTTGAACTCAGGTCTCTCTGACTCCAGTCCCAGCACTCTATCTACTATGCCACTTGGCTATCTCTAGACATCAGAGTCAGGACTTGAACCTCAGTTTTGCTGATTTGACTGATGCATTTTGCCATGCTGCCTTGTATTTCCCATAGCCCTTTTGGGATCTTCTCAACTCCCACCCCTGCCAACCCCCTAGCATAGGAGGGCTATGAAACAGTTGCTACAAGCTTGACCAAGTCCCACTGAGGCAATGGGAAAGAGTGGAGAGAGGAAGCAGAGGTGCTTGTCTAACCTTTGGCAGGATTCAACAAGGTGGCCAACAGAAGACAGCCTAGGTACAGGTTTGGAGGTCAGACATGGAATAGTAAAAAGGATAATCTGAAGTCATGTTATAAAAGGCATTAAACATCAAACAAAAGTCTATATTTTATCCTAGAGTCAACAGAGGGCAGAAAAAGCCAAGGTGCCTTTCAGCCATCCTGGGAAGGGGAGGGGCACAGGTGGGGGTGAGAAAGAGATGAGGAGAGAACAGAAGTTGCATTTGAGAGCTGCTGAGGTGTGGGGGGTGTGTGCGTGTGTGTGTATGTGTGTGTGTGTGTGCGTGTGTGTGTGTGTGTGTGTGTGTGTGTGTGTGTGGTCAGGCTGGACACACTGGCTTGGGAATTCAAAGGGTGGAGATGGAAACTTACTGGAATTCTTGAGCACTGCACCATTCTGGAGCCCCACCAGGTAATGGATCAAGGCTGGACAGCCAGCTGCCTTCCAAATTCCTTCCTTGTCTTTGCACCACATGCTAAACCAGAGCCTGGGCCTCAGCATCCCTACTGTAGATGCCAGTGATTTGTAAGGAGGTGCCCATATGGTGGGGGAGGGGGAACCTTGGCTGGAAATTGCTTATCCCCAACCAGAATCATTAGCTTAATTTTCCATATTCACAGGCTGGTTTACCCACAGACAAAGGGACAGTCTGGAATAATGCAGTAAGGAAACCAAAGCTCAGCTCTGAGTTTTGTTGCTCACTCGTTGTGTGTCCTTGGTAGAGGGGAGAGAATCCTGGCTCTAGTTTCAGACAACCTGGGTTCAAAGATTGCCTTTGGTGTTTTTTGCCTGAGTGACCTAGGTCGAGTCATTTACCTTCTCTAGCCCTCAATTTTTCCATCTATAAAATGAAACAGTTGGGCTAGAGGTAAATGAGGGGGTCACTTCCAGCTCTAAATCTGTGATGGTTTCTAGGCTCTCATGGTGGGGCTTCTTTTGGGGCAAGGGGAGAAAAGAAAGAAACAAAAGTTTCTCATCCATTTCCACAATCAACAAGGGATAGGGATGAGATTGTATCAGTCATTCCATGGGTATAAAGAGCACTCGGGAACTTCAGTGTAGGTGGGCACCTCTTCTGTAATTGGGTCTTAGATTTCCCTAGAGCACTGAGGATTTAATTAATTTGCCTAGGGTCACACAGCTAGTATGTCAGTCAAGAACCACTTAAGTGCTTACTATGTATCAGGCACTGTTGCTTAGTCATGAAAATACAAAGAAAGGGGGGACCAAGCCAAGATGGCAAAGTAGAAAGATGCACATGCTCTAGCTCTTCCCTCACAGCCCATAAAATACCTGTAAAGAAAGACTCAACAAATTCTAGAGCAGCAGAAGTCACAGAATGATGGAGTGGAGGAGATTTCCAGCCCAGGGTGACCTGGAAGTCTGACAGGAAAAGTCTGTCCCACCAGAGCACAGTCCAGCCTTGGCCACAGGGTGCTGGGAGGAGCAAGGCCAGAGCAGGCCTCTGGGGCAGAATCCTGAGCAGTACCAGCAGAGGTTTGCATATCCCTCAACCCACAGGCGCCAAAGGCAGCTTCAAAGGTCAGTGAGAGAGCTTTCTCACCTCCACGACAAGGGAGCAGGGTCCTCCCCTAGCCCCAGCCCTAGGTGGCAGCCAAAGCCTCAGCTTAAAGTCCCTGGGGGAATTGAGGAGCTGATCTTAATCTCAGCCCTGAGTGGCAGCCCTGCCCCCACCCCCTGCCTAAAGACCCTTTAGGAATTGAGCAGCTGATCTGAATCTCAGCCCTGAGCCCAGCCAGGGAGTAAACGCCTCTCCCTTGATTGTGCCACCTTGGAGGAACTGAGACCTTATAGGTCCCTAGAGTATACCCTCCTCTTGACAAAGGATCCAAAAGTCAAGTAACTGGTTGGGAAAATGCCCCAAAATGGGGAAAAAATAAGACTACAGAAGGTTACTTTCTTGGTGAACAAGTATTCTCTCCCATCCTTTCAGATGAAGAAGAACAATGTTAACATCAGGGGAAGACATAAAAGTCAAGACTTCTGCCTCCAAAACCTCCAAAATAAATATGCAATGGTCCCAGGCTATGGAAGAGCTCAAAAAGGATTTTAAAAATCAAGTAAGAGAGGTGGAGGAAAAATTGGGAAGAGAAATGAGAGAGATGCAAGAAAAGCATGAAAAGCAGGTCAACACCTTGCTAAAGGAGACCCAAAAAAATGCTGAAGAAAATAACACCTTTTAAAATAGGCTAACTCAATTGGCAAGAGAGCTCCAAAAAGCCAATGAGGAAAAGAATGCTTTAAAAATTAACCAAATGGAAAAGGAGGCTCAAAAGCTCACTGAAGAAAATAGTTCTTTCAAAATTAGAATGTAACCGATGGAAGCTAATGACTTTATGAGAAACCAAGAAATTATAAAACGAAACCAAAAGAATGAAAAAATGGAAGATAATGTGAAATATCTCTTTGGAAAAACCTCTGAACTGGAAAATAGATCCAGGAGAGACAATTTTAAAATTATGGGAATACCTGAAAGCCATGATCAAAAAAAGAGCCTAGACCTCATCTTCCATGAAATTATCAAGGAAAACTGCCCTAATATTCTAGAACCAGAGGGCAAAATAAATATTGAAAGAATCCACAGATCACCCTCTAAAAGAGATCCAAAAAGAGAAACTCCTAGGAATAGTGTAGCCAAATTCCAGAGTTCTCAGGTCAAGGAGAAAATGTTGCAAGCAGCTAGAATGAAACAATTCGAGTATTGTGGAAATGTAATCAGGATAACACAAGATCTAGCAGCTTCTACATTAAGAGATTGAAGGGCTTGGAATATGATATTCTAGAAATCAAAGGAACTAGGATTAAAACCAAGAATAACCTAAGCAGCAAAACTGAGTATAATACTTCAGGGGAAAAAATGGTCATTCAATGAAATAGAGGACTGTCAAGCATTCTTGATGAAAAGACCAGAGCTGAAAAGAAAATTTGACTTTTAAACACAAGAATCAAGAGAAGTATGAAAAGGTAAACAGGAAAGAGAAATCACAAGGGACTTACTAAAGTTGAACTGTTTACATTCCTACATGGAAAGATAATATTTGTAACTCTTGAAACTTTTCTCAGTATCTGAGTAGTTGGAGGGATTACACACACACACACAGAGACAGAGAGAGAGAGAGAGACAGAGACAGAGAGACAGAGAGCACAGGGTGAGTTGAATAGGAAAGGATCATATCTAAAAAAAAATAAAATTAAGGGATGAGAGAAGAATATATTGGGAAGTGAAAGGGAGAATTGGAATGGGGCAAATTATCTGTCATAGAAGAGGCAAGAAAGTTTTTCCAATGGAAGGAGAAAGGGGGGAGGTAAGAGGGAAAAAATGAAGCTTACTCTTATCACATTTGGCTCAAGGAAGGAATAACATATACACTCAATTTGGTATGAAAATCTATCTTACACTACAGGAAAGTAGGGGAGAAGGGGATAAGCAGGGTGGGGGGATGATGGAAGGGAGGGCAATGGGAGGAGGGAGCAATTAGAAGTAAACACTCTTGAGGAGGGACAAGGTCAAAAGAGAGAATAGAAGAAATGGGGGGCAGGATAGGATGGAGGGAAATATAGTTAGTTTTACACAACATGAGTATTATGGAAGTCATTTGCAAAACTACACCTATATAACCTATATTGAATTGCTTGCCTTCTCAGTGGGAACGGTTGGGGAGTGAGGAAGGAAGAGAAGTTGGAACTCAAAGTTTTAGGAACAAATGTTGAGAATTGTTTTGCATACAACTGAGAAATAAGAAATACAGGTAATGGGGTATAGAAATTTATCTCACCCTACAGGAAAAGGGGCAAGAGAGAAGAGGGGGATACGGGGAGGGAAGGGTGTTAGAAGGGAGGGCACATTGGTGAAAGGGGCAATCAGAATGCACGGCGTTTTCGTGGGGGGAGAGATGGGGAGAAAATTTGGAACTCAATATTTTGTGGAAATAAAGCTTAAAACAAATTAATTAATTAATTTTTAAGAAATACAAAAAAGGCCAAAATCTATAGTTTCTGTCTCCAAGGAACTCACAGTCTAATGATGAAAACAACATGAAATGAGAACAACTATATGCAATATACTTGGAAGGTAATCTCACTGGGTCCTGGAAAGGCCTCCTGCAGGAGGTAGAATATGGGAAGCCAGGAGGAGGATGTGAATAGAGAGACCATTCCAAGAATGGAGGAGAGCCAGCGCAAAGACCTGGAGGCTAGAGATGTAGGGTTATGTGTGAGGAATATCAGGTAAACAGGCATAGCTGGATAGTACAGTTCAGAGATGAAAGGAAAGTAAAAGACTGAACTTGAACCCAGTTCTTCTGACTACAAAGTCAACTGTCAATTCCCTGTAATAACTGTTTCTTAATTAATAAGCAATTATTAATCTATTATGTACAAAAAAAATGTCATCATCCTTGCCCTCAGGGATCATCCATACACTCTACCTGAAGAATCAACATAAACATGTATATACATATTAGAACAAGGGCTCGGCTTGTGATTTCATTAGTGTAGGGAAAACGTTCTGTCAATGCAATATACAAAAGGAGTTGGGGAAGGGAAAGCAGCAGATGGAGAGAGGCTGAGACATTACAGAAGCCCCAAGGCTGCAGGAAACTGATAGGAGACAAGGGTTTGGGGACCACGAGGCACATCAGTAGAGAACCTGTTTCCCATACCTTCTACCCTGGCTCCTGATTGTTAACTTTCCCTCTTTAAGGGATGAGAATGGGGCAGCTAGGTGGCAGCTAGTGCCTCCCCTGGAGTCAGGAAGACCTGAATTCAAATCTGACCTTAGATACTTACTAGCTGTGTGACCCTGGGCAAGTCATTTAACCCTGTTGGCCTCAGTTTCCTCATCTGTAAAATGAGCTGGAGAAGGAAATGGCAAACTACTCCAGGATCTCTGCCAAGAAAAATCCAAATGGGGTCACAGAATCTGACATGACTGAAAAATGACTGAAGATCCTGAAAGGGATGAGAGAGACCTTTTGAATTTCCAAATCCATCAGGCCTACACTGACTATTTCTCTACAGATTGGCTGAGTTTGAGCCCTCCTTGGTTATCAGATTTGGCTTCATAAAATCAGTCTTTAAAAAGAAAGTAAAGAACTGAATTCTCTCTCTCTCCCACAATATTCATCTTTTCTACTTTTTCATTCAATTGGCTCCCACGCCTGGAGCCCAAAAGAGTGTGACTCAGAGGGAGAGCCAACTTTTAAATCTAGAAGCTAAGATCTTGACAAGCCAAGAGGATGACCACAAAAGAGAGATTGCTTGGTGTCTTGGTTTCAATTTGATTTGACTAACATTTATCATCATCACCATCATCATCATCATCATCGCCATCATCATCATTGCCACCACCATCATCATCATTGCCATCACCATCATCATCATCGTCATCATCATCATCATCGTCATCATCATCATCATCCATGCATTACAAAGACAATGCAGTGTAGAAGATAGAGAACCAGGCTCAGAATCAGGAAGATCTGAGTTCAAACCTTGCCTCTGACATATATCCTCTCTGGGCAGTTCAGGTCAGATATATTTCTCAGTGCCAAAGGTGACCTTCTAAGGAAAGAAATGAGCATTGATTAAGTGCTTACTGTGCGCCAGGAACAGTGCTAAGTACTTATCAAAAGTATTTCCTTTGATCCTTACAACAATCCTGAGAGGCAGGTGTAATTATTATCCTCTTTTTACAATTGGGGAAACTGAGGCAAATGGAGGTTAAGTGACTCGCCAAGGGTTACAAATTAGCAAAGTGTCTGACACTGGATTTGTCACCTCTGTAGATAAATTTCAAGGAGTCTATGAATCTAAATAGGAAAAACATCTATATCTCCATATTTCTGATTTCCTTTGGAATCCTATATACTTCCTTTTACGCACTTAAGAATACCATTCTGAGGAGGGTGCACCAGGCTGACAGAGATGTCCTTGACACAAACATGGTTAAGAATATCTGCTCTAAGACAATAAGTTACAGAGCAATTGCATTGATTGAGGGAGGTAGTTTCCTCTTTAGAAATTCCCTACACAAATGAGATCATAGGTCTGGACCAAAAAATAATAACTGATATCTTGGTGAAATGGACACTTCTTGGCTGTTCTGACCTTGGGAAAGTCATTGACTTCTGTTTGCCTCAATTTCCTCATCTGTAAAATGGGCATAATAAGAGCACCTACCTTCCAAGGTTGTGGGGAATCAAACTGCTTAGCACATAATAAATTCTTGTTCCTCTCTTCCTCATCTTCAGCTTCCTCATCTGTCAAATGAGGGGGTGGGCCTCTAAGGTCTCTTTCTGCTATAAATCTATGATATAGGAAAGGATTTGGAATCAGAAGACCCTGGAGCACTAGGTGGATAGAAAGAGTGCTGGGCCTGCAAACAGGGAGACCTGCATTCAAATCCTGCCTCAGACACTAGCTGTGTGACCCTGGGCAAGTCACCTAATTTCTGTTTGCTCAGTTTCCTCAATAGTAAGATGGAGATAATTGCAGTATTTACCTTGCAGGGTTGCTGTAAAGATCAAAGATGATAATATTTGTCAAGTATCGGGAACGTTGTGGATGTTATTCCACTCTCCCCCTTTAGTTCAAATCCTAGTTATTCCACTTAGCTGTGTGATTTTAGGTTGTCATTTCTATCTCACTGGGCCTCAGTTTCCTCAACTACAAGGGATAAGAATCGCTTCTCTGCCCATCACCCAGAGTAGCTGGAAGGGATGAATGAGACATGGCACGTGAAAGCAATTTGTCAGCCTTGAAGTAGTATTAACATAAATGTAAGGCAACAAATTAAGTTCCTGAGACCATAGATGTAGGGCAAGAAGGAACCTAGGGATCCAACCCAATTTACAGATAAGGAAACTGAGGCCCCCAAAGGCCAAGTGCCCCACCGAGATCACCCAGGTAGTAAAGAGAAGAGACAAGTTCTCTGACTCCCAATCCTACTCAGCTCCCACTGCACCCATGCTACCTCCCTGATTGTCCTCCCACTTTGCAGATGGAGAAACTGAGATTTAGAAAGGTCACCCCCTGGGATACTGGCAGAGCCAGCACTGGAGACCAGCTCTCCCATCTTCATGGTCTAAGATACTTCCCAGACTCCAGGGCGTTCTGCTTCCCATTTCTGCAAATGCATGCATCCGCCTCCGTCCCGCCTGCCCTATCTGGCTGTTGGCTGAATGTTTCTGAGGGTCTATGCTCCCTGGTCCAGGCTGCTCAGCCCTGCAATGCAGCTTTCTTCAATACTGAGTAAGTCCGCCGTCTCCACCAGCTGCCACAGCCTGGCGCTCAGGGAATCTTTCTATTGACAAAAGCTTAATGTGATTAATCAGGTGGAAAAGGAGGGGGTCGTGTGGGGTTTGCAGAAATACCTTCCCTTTCTCCATCTTTACTTCCATCCCCAGGATAGGATCAATGGGACTACGGGTGACCCCCCAACTAACCAGCTCCTCACCCCTGTTTGTATGTTTAGATTATTTTGAATAAATCAGTGAGCTATAATACAAAGAACTCTGACTAGTCAGAGGCCCTGAGTTCAAATACTGCCCCTTATTCTTACTACCTGTGTGATCTTGGGCCAATCATTTCACCTCTCTGGGCCTCAGTTTCCTCATATGTAAAATGAGAGGGTTGACCTAGAAGACCTCAGAGTTTTCTTCCAGCTCTCCATTAATGATTTTATGATCTCAAATTACTAACCCTCTCTGGGCTTCAGTTTCCTCATCTGCAGAATGAGGGGCATGGACTAGTCAGCCTCTAAAGACCTTCTAGTTCTAGAGTCAGGTCCCAGGTTATGTGTTGCTTGAAATGCCTGGGCAGTTGGCAATTTCCAAACTGGTCTGGGGTCTGAGAGATTGCCTGGGCTGTGCAGGATTGGGACAATTAACGGATCATTTATTAAATACCTACAACACTGCTATTAATAATGCCTCTCATTTGTATCATGCTTTAATGCTGGCAACATGCTCTACAGAGATTCTTACTCACTACTCTGGGAGGTAGGTGCTATTATTACCTCCACTTTATAGTTGGGGAAATTGAGGTAGGCTAAGGTGGAATGCCTTGTCCAGGGTCACACAGCTAGTAAGTTTCTGAGTCTACATTTGAACGGAGGTCCTTCTGAGTCCAGGCCCAGCCCTTTAACCGCTGAACTGGCTACTATGAGACCCTGCACAAGATGCACAGGATACAAGACACTTGAAGAGTAAAATAGGCAGCGACCACTTCAATGCTGTACACAGTCACCTACTTGAGGCTAACATTTCTAAGTGAGTCCCTTGGTTAATGACAAAACGGTCATCTGCAGGAAAAGGTCCCCTCTTTTTTCCAGAAGCAACTGGCTAGTCCAGTGGATAAAACCTGGGCCTGGACTCAGGAAGACCTGAGTTCAAATCCAACCTCAAATATTTACTAGCTGTGTGACTCCAGGCAACTCACTTAACCTCAGCCTGCTTCTGTTTCCCCAACTATGAAATGGGGATAATAGCAGCATCCTACCTCTCAGGGTTATTGTGATGATCAAACGAGATACTATTTGTAAAAAACATTTAGCACAGTGCCTGGCACATAGTACATGCTCTATAAATGCTCATTCCCTTCTCTTTTCCAGTCTCTCTCTCCCCAAAAGTGCAGGGGCTGTTTGGACAGGGCTGATTATTAATAAATTCAGGCTGCTCATTGGAAGGTCAAATACCAAAGCTGAAGTTATAGACCCTAATGTTGGGGTAGGCAAAAGGAGAAGAGGATGAGATAGATAGATGAGATGGTGTCATGGAAGCAATGAACATGAACTCAGACAGACTTAAGGAGATAGTAGAGGATAGAAGGACCTGGCATGCTGTGGTTCATGGGGTCATGAAGGGTTTGAACAATCATAACAATGATGCCCTCATGAGAGAAATTTGAGAGCAGATCCAAGAGACCAGTGGAGTGTCAACAGGCTGAGTGTTAAGCTTTAAGGAAGGTTGGGATGGGTCCAGGAAGGGAACAATAAAGAGCCTCTACCATAGCTGGGCTTCTTACAGCCTGCTGACCCAGCCCCCAGCCCAGCCCCCAGTTTGGCTTCCTCCCAGCCTTCTCTGTTTCTGATGGGTCACAAATTCCAAGCCAGAAAGGACTTTAGAGAACCTCTGGGCTCTGTGTGTGTGTCTAGGACCCTTTTGACAGCCAACAGATCCCTTCTCAGAATAAGGTTTTTAAATGCCAAAAATAAAACTCATGGTATTACAAAGGAAACTAATTATATTAAAATATAGTTATCAAAATTAAAAAAAAATAAGAACTTATGCTCCAGTTGTACCCCCTCAATTAATAGAGGGAACTGAGGCCCAGAAAGGAGAAGTGATTGACCCAAAGTCACAAAGGTAGTAAGCAGAAGAGCCAGAATTTGAAACTAGATCCCTGAACTCCAAAGCCTGCTTTCAAGGTCATTGCAGCTTGTCTTCCCCTCTAGTCAACTGCACCTAAGCTACCCTGGGGAACCCACAGCTCACACTTCAATAACAGAAGAGCTACTAAAAACTAGACCATTTATTAATCATCCTCTTCCACTCTATGGGGCCTCAGTTTCCTCCTCTGTAAAAATGATGGGGTTGAAGTAGAGGATCCCTAATATGCTTTCTAGATTTGGAACCTCTAATTCTCTCTCAGATCCTCCCCCTTTCCCTTGTCATATGTATAGCCACTACACAGACACACAATCTGTGTAAACAGAGGGTCTTACTCTAAGGTCCTAGAACTTTGTGTGTGTGTGTGTGTGTGTGTGTATACTATTTCACCATAATTAGTTCCCTTGGGAATCCTATGAATTTTATTTAATGCATTTAAAAACATGATTCTGCAAAAAGATTCATAGAGTTAACCAGACTGAAGGGAAGAGGGGTGGGTGAAGGGAAAAAGCACTTATTAAGCACCTATTATGTGCCAGGCATTATGTTAAGCATTTGACAAATATCTCATTTGATCTTCAATTGACTACCAAAAGGGTCCATGATACAGAAAGGACCTGGTGTAAAAGATTCAAACTATAGTCAGATTAGGAAGTTAACTTAGATTGCTTAACTGAGGCAATCCTACCACCACTACTATCACCGTTACCACCATCACCACCACCATCACTTGTGTATGTTCGTCCTTCGTTGCTGAAGAAGACCATGCCAGCAGAGAAATGATGACATGACTTGCACTTGACTTTGTTTGAGTGAGGGAGGGCTGTGCAGGTCACCAGCCTCACTTCTCCAGAGCCATCTGAATCCAGTGACCATATATTCATCAGCATGACTGGAGATGACCCAGGATGAGGCAATTGGGGTTAAATGACTTGCCCAAGGTCACACAGCTAGTGAATGTCAAGTGTCTGAGGTGACATTTGAACTCAGGTCCTCCTGACTCCTGCACTGGTGCTCTATCCACTGCACCACCTAGCTGCCCATCACCATCACTACTACCACTACCACCACCAACATCACCATCATCAGAGGGGTTCAATCTTATCTCTTGTCCATAGATTTAGAGTTGGAAAGAACTTCAAAGATTATCTAGTCCAACTCCATTCTTTTATAGATAAAGAAAGGTAAAATGACTTGCCCAAGGTTACACAGGTAGCTACTCTACCTAACAGGTGTTAAAACCCAGCTGCCCTGGGACTTGAACCTGGGCTCTTTTCTTTCCACTATCCCTCAAGCTTTCTCTCCACTGGTTTCCTGTTTTATGAGTCCATTGACCAGGACATACCCAGACCCATCCCAAACTGGGAGGATGGGAAGGTACAAGATAAGAGGGAGGGAGAAGATTCCTCTGGGGTCAGTCCTTCTATGTCTATGGAGAAAGATTCTGCTCTTCTAAACAACAACCTGCTTTAGTTCCTCCCACACAATAACCTTCCCAAGACACTGGACCATCCCAAGGACCCCAGACCCTTCTAAGCATCTACTCTCACCCTGGCTCCATCACAATTTAGCTAACTGCACCACCTAGATTTTCAGATAAAAAAAAAAAAGTAGAGATGACTGAATAAAATGGAGGGAGGATTAGGAGTGTAGGGAGAAAACCAGCCTCCCACTTTCTAGGAGAACTGTTCATCTCCCTGGCAGCAGAACTTAGGGGAGCACATGGAATCTCAATGGGACAAGTCATTTCCCAGCATCCACATGAGATGCCTCACTTGTAAGCAGCTCAGTGATTCCTGGCTAGATTTTTAAACTTGGTTCCCAGCCTGGCAAAAAGCCAGGAGCTCCCCAGCTCGTAACAGGTATGTCTTTCTCTCTCACCCACCTGGGACTTTTCACAGCAAGACAGGTAGGGAAGACCTCAACACTTCCCAAAAACTCTATGTGGCTTCTGTTGGCCCCATTTTAAGGGAAGTTATTTTGTTTAGTCCTGGAGGGAAAGATCATTTGTCCACTCCAATGAATAAGGCCACTGCAGAACTGCTAGCCTGACAGGGACTAAGGAAAAGAAAGAGACCGATTTCAAAACCACCTTTCCATTCCTTTGCTATGAGATCTTGGGCAAGTCATAGGACCAACTGCACAAATATTTATGAAGCACCTACTATGTGCAGTGTGCTGTGCTAGGTACTGTATATGGAACAGCTAACAGGACAATTAGACGCAGACAAAGAGTGCTTGGGAGAGGGAGGAGAATACTATGCAGAAGACTGGAAGGAGGGGCAAGAAAAAGATTGTAAAGGCATTTAAATGCCAAACTGAGGATCTTTACTTTATCTTAGGAACACTAGGGAGCCAAGTAAGATTTTTGAGTAGGGAGTATGGTTGTCATAGTCAGATCTGTGTTTTAGGATTATCAGTTTGAGTTGTTGTGTGGAGGATGAATGGGAGAAGGGGAGAGAAAAGACACTAGGTATTGGGAGACCAGCTCAGTGGTTATTGAAGGAATCCAGATAAGAGGTGATGAGGGTCTGAACTAGGGGAGAGACTGTGTGAGTGTAGAAAAGTGGGGGGGGGGGTGGTGGATAGGAAATCCATGGGGCAAGTCATTTCCCCCAAAGAGGGAAGAGCGGAGAATGAATGGGGGCAGAACTGAAGCACTGGGGAAAAATGGCCTCCTGATTTCTAGAAGAATTTCATTCAACCCACATCTTAAAGGTGATTTTAATTGGAATTTACATTTCATTTTATAGCTACGAAACAGACCAGGAGAAGGGAAGAAACCATTCTAGTTCTGACTTTCAATAATCCAAAATTCCTTCTAGCTCTGTGCTCCTTCCCTCTCCCAGCTCTGACATTCCCTGTTCTAAGGCCCCTCCTAGCCCTGACATTCCCTGTTCTAAAACTCCTTGCAACTCTGACATTGCTTATTCTAAAGCACCTTTTAGCTCTGACATTCTCTGTTCTAAGAATTTTCCCAGTCCACACATTGAACACTTCCCCCAGGCCTGATGTTCTATGTTCAGATTTTTGACTCTGTGTTCTAAGGCTCCTCCCAGTTTCCTAGAGTAATAATAACCAGCCATATGAAATCACTCTGGGGATTACAGGCTCCCTTGCCTCATCTACTACCAAGGCAGCCTCAGGCAGCCTTGGAGCCCAGCTCAGTTTGCTGCTCCCCCAGGGCCTGACTCTTCCTGGTGCTCCCTGAGAAGCCTCCTTCCCCAGGAACTGACCCTTCCTGGTGCTCCCTGAGCAGCCTCCTCCCCGGGACCTGGCCTTTCTGGTGCGCTCGGCCCCTCAGATCCTGCTGCTGAGCACAGGCAACTCTCTGCCCTCTTATTCTCCCACCTCCTTTCCTTTCCTGAACATCCCATACTCTCCATTTGTTCTGAGCCAACTGAAATCTTTTCCTCCATCTGTGACTACAGCATCCAGGAACAGAAGGGATCAAGCCCACCCATGGAGACAGAATTTAGCAAAGAGGCTCATTCCCACCAGTCAACCCCCTGATCAAGCACAGGGGGCTCCTTCTTGAGGAGGCAGAAAATTAATCCTGGTATGTGGATATGGGAAATAGGAGGATGATAGCAGAGAAACATGCCATGGACACAGACACACACAAATACATACATCCAGATATACATGCATACATACACATATGTACAAACACATAAACACATTTCTAAATTGTTTTAGGGAAAACAGACACTGAATGTCATGAAATTATAATGACTAAATGACCCCAAAGGAAAGAAATGAGAAGCCACTCCTTTTACCTCCTTTTTTTGTAGAGGGGTCCAACCCTAGGTATGAGGCACCATAGATGGTGTCAGACTTGGCTGAGATGTTGGTTAGTTTTGGTGAACTGGGGTTTTCTTTCTCTTTTTTATTCTTTGCTTTAAGGGGTGGCTTTGAGGGAAGGGGAGAGAAATACTGAGAAATGAAGGTGATGTAAAAATAGGAAAGGCCAATAAAAGTTTGAAAAATAATGAAGAACTTTAAGATCATATTTGGGAGGGACCTTAGAGGTCACAAATAAGAGTTAGGGCAAACCTTGGAGATGATCTAATTCAATTCTCTCATTTTAAAGATAAGGAAACAGGCCTAGAGGTGATTTGCTCAAAAATATAAAGGAAATAAATGACCAAGCTGGAATTCAAACCCACGTTCTCTGACTCCACAGTCAATGGCACCTCTCCCGTAAGTGGGAACTCTATGCACTGAAGTTCATCAATATCTACTCTTTGATTTAACTTCTCAGGGCCCCAGGGATTTCTCTTAAGACCAAAAATGACACATCCATGGTCCCACAGCTATTATATGCTAGTGGCAGAACCTGAACTTGGATCTTCCTGACTGAAAGGACTACCATTTATCCCTACACCAAGCTACAATGAAAACAACAATTGAAGCTCAGAGACATCCAGTGATTTATGTCACACAGGTAGTATATGTCAGACTCCAGGACTCAATTCTATCCATGTGGAGTTTCAAGATACTAGAATTTCTCTTGCTGTTCAGCAAGATAGAAAGGCAGAACAGAAGGCTAATGGGCCGTGGCATCCAGGCTGCTGTCTGGCAGTGATAATGGGGGATGAACTTGTATCACCGAAGCTGCAATAGGATTCAGATGCGCCATCATCCCAAACCAAGATGGCTCATTGACAAAGGAGTTCATCAAGCTGCCTTCTCCTTCTCTTCCCTCTTTGCTTCCTTCTAGGGACTTACAAATCAGCAGTAGGGTTTGTCACATTGAGGGGCTCTGCCCAGCTTCTTCCTCCCCAACCTACTCCCAAATGAAAATGGAAGTCTAACACATCGATGGGTTCTTGTTGTGGTTCAACAGTTCATTTTTGAAAACAATCAAGGACATCCCAGGTGATGTCTTGATTTGCATGTGAACTGGATTTAAGTGAGGCAGAGGTGCACAAAGCCCAGCCTCACTATCTCTTCCAGAGACATAAAAGTCCAGTGGCAAGACAAAAGTCAAGATGACTGGCAATGATCCAAGAGCCAGTGGATGACCTTGGCATCTTCAGTGTCCGACCAAGCTCTAAGTGCTCCACCGTGCCTGCTCCAGACACCTTTGTGGTCACTGGAACAAGTTGTTGTCATCCACCCATTCTGTCAGAGGAAATCTTCACATGCTTGGGGTAGACATCTCCCTCATTCACCAACGAGTTTGAGGCTCATCTGTTGGTTACCCTCAAACTGGTTTAGCCCATCTGCTGAAATGGTTTGACCAGGTTGTGACCACTTCAAAGGTTACAGCTTCTTGGAGCCACAGGTGCAAGTTGGGTGGATGAGCAGCAAACCCTTACCCCAGAGGTGCTAGTCCTGAACACCTCATATACCCTCAATGAAAAAGGTTTATGTGCTGATAAGATGGATGTATAGGTGCATACATAGACATATACACAGAGAGAAGAATGGAGAAAGGAAGAGAGATATAAGATAGATAGATGATAGAAGGATGGAAAGAGGAAGGGAGAGAGAGAGACAGAGACAGAGAGAGAGACAGAGAGAGACAGAGACAGAGACAGAGAGAGACAGAGACAGAGACAGAGAAGGAAAGAGCTAGGTAATCTCTTCTGTAAGAGAACAGACCTTGATTAACTGCTGCTTGGTTCCAGGCACAGTGCTGAGCACTTTACAGATACTGCTTCATTTGAACCTCCCAACAGCCCAGCATGGTAGGTAAAGCAGAGCAGTTATTAAATCTTTACTATGTAGCAGACTGAGAATGGGGCAGATACTGAAACAGCCAGGTCCACCTCACCCCATCTTCCAAATAAGAGGAGGTTGGAGGAAAATAGAGACCTGGTATTGATATATATATATGTATATATATATATATGTGTGTGTGTGTGTGTATATGTATATGCATATATATATATATATATATATATATATAGGTATGTACGTATGTGTGTTCAGGTGCCTGAAGAGCTGATGTACAGAGATGTATTCTCTTTCAGAGCTAGGAACAATATTGGACAAAGAAAGCAGATTTGGGCTTTGAGGTTGGGAAAAATTTCCTAAAAATTAGAACTATCCAAAAGTGTAATGGGATCCCTCAGAAGGTAATAGGGACATTCATATGAAGTTGGAAGGAACCTAGGAGACCATTGGGTTTGCTATCCTTCATTTTACAAATGAGAAAACTGAGGTCCAGAGTTTCAGTGACTTGCCCAAGGTCACACAAATAATAAGTGTCCAAGGCAGAGTGAGACCCCCTCTCGTTGGAGGTTTTCATGAAAAAGCTGAGTAACCACATGTTGAGTATGTTATAGTGGAGGATTCCTTTTCAGGTATGGATTGGACTTAATGGGCGCTAAAATCCCACTAAAATTCTAGAATTCTGAGACTCCACGCATATCAAAATAGTTGATTCTCAATTATTCATATGGAGGGAGGGGAGGAAAAAATAGACACATGGGAGGTAGTGATTCAGATACAATGTGGATTCACATAAGAGTTATAAATTTTGTATTTCCTTTTCTGGGGATTCTCTATTAGGGTGGAAAAACACTGTGTAAAGAGAAAAGAGAAAAAAAAAATACCATTTGTTCAATGCCTGTTGTACGGCAAACACTTCCCTGGGGATCCAGAGACCACGGAATAAGTCTTTGCCTTCAAGGAGCTTCCAAATGCTGTGGCAAAGCAAGGAATCCACACTGAGTATTCCTAGAAACATTTCTAGAGAAATGTGAAATCATAGGTATATCAGGGCTGGGAGGGGCCTTAGAGGATGTCAGACATGGGAGGGAGCTCATAACAAGAGATGTCAGAGCAGGGAGGGACCTTAGCTAATTTACTACAATGGAAATCAGGTGACCTGTGTTCTAATAATCCTTAACTGACTTTTGTGTGGCCTTGGACAAGTCTCTCTTACCCTCTATCTCCCTCAGTTTTCTTATCTGTAAAATGGAGGTGATAATAGCACCGATGTCCCAGAGTTGTTGTGAGGATTAAACGAGATAATACTTGTGAAGCTCTTTGCAAACCTTAAAGTGTTATTTAAAAGTCAGCTAGTAAGTACCTAACAAAATCAGGTTGACCACACACTACTGTATGCTTTTCTCTGAAATGCCTGTGATACTGTGGAATCAGCATCCTGGTCAGTGGGGAAGCGAGTAGGTTAGAAGTAGGAAGAGAGCCAACCTCAGATAAAAACAAAACAAAACCTTGCAAGCCAACTAAACTAAAACTAAAAGCATAGATAGGGAAAAGGTCATAAAGGGACTCTGAAGCAAACAGGACTTTTGTGATGGTTTTGTTAAAGTTGATATGCAAATTATAAATAGCTTTGAATATAAAGCTTTGTGAAAGATCATAGTTTTAATTTGTTTTTGTTGATTGCACTTAGGTAAAGAATTTTTTTAAATGTATAGGACAAATGTCATGGGCCTTTCCTCCTAGAAAACTGTAAGCCTACCAAGGGAGAGCTGAGAATTCATTGCAGTCCACTAAGGTAAATGCAGTAGGCAGGGCTATGATTACACCTGAGAACAGCTCTCTTTCCTGGATTCCAAATCCCCACTCTGGTTATAACCTCATTCAGTAACATCTTTTCATCTGGACTTCCTCTCTCTAAGTCCTACCCCCAGGACCTGGTCACTGGTCCAGTAGAAGACAGCACATTCCCCTACAGCTTTATACCAATCACATCAATGTCAGTCACACAGCTCAGCCCCCATGGAATGAACCCAGACAAGTGGAAAGAGCTCTTAAGACAACACAACAGAAGAAAAATGAAGGATCCAGGTTCACATCCAAGCCCCAGCTTTGATCCTTATTGGTAGTGTAAAGGCAAATCACCTCACCTCTCCAAACCTCAGTTTCCTCATCTATGAAATGGGGAAAAAAGTATTTGTATGGTAGTACAAATAGTATAATAATATGACCTCACAAGGTTGTTGGATTCAAGGAAGTAAACTGTTCTCAGCTCTAACCATAGCTCAATGGATTGCCAAGAACTCTCAGCATCTCTTGGCAGGCTTTGCTGTTCCTGCTGTCACTGTCATTGTTGTTGTTGAGAGCATGAGGTGAGCACTGAGCCTGGAGTCAGGAAGACCTGAGTTCAAATCTGGCCTCAGATACTTACTAGTTGTGTGATCCTGGGCTAGTCACTTCACCCTGTGTGCCTCAGTTTCCTCATTTGCAAAATCAACTAGAGAAAGAAATGGCAAACCACTCTAATACCTTTGCCAAGAAAACCTCAAAAGGGATCAGGAAGAATCAGACATGACTGAAAAACAGCTAAACAACAGCTCAGTCATCTCTTCAGGCTTATAGTTTTCTGGAAAAGAAGGCCCCTAATTTTGTAAAATTTAAGGAGCAATGGTCACATGAAGTGTCACTTAAAATACCCACTTTATTTGGACATAGTGATGTACACATTCAATCCCTGCTACCATAAAGACCAAGGTTGGGAGTCATCTGAGTTTAGGAGTTCTGGGCTTTGATGGACTATATATGTCAGGGGTCTGAACAAAGTCTGGCAGCAGTATCATGAGCTGTAAGGTACCTGGGGGGAGGGGCAAACCAGCACTAGTTGTGAAAGAAGAGAGGAAAAGAGGAAGGGAGGGTGAAAAGCAATGGGGAAGGAAGGAAGAAAGGAAGGAAGGAAGGAAAGGAGGGAGAAAGGAAGGAAGAAAAGTAAGAAAAAGAAAAGGGGAGGGATGGAGGAAAGAAAGAAGAAATAGATAGATTAGATAGACAGGCAGACAGATGGATGGATAGATGGATGGATGGATGAAGGGACAGATGGATGGATGGACAGACAGACACACAGATAGATAGATAGATAGATAGATAGATAGATAGATAGATAGATAGATAGATAGATAGATAGATAGATAGATAAAAAGAAAGAAATAGCCTTTAAAATGCCATTAAGTCATTTCAACCACCCCTGCATTTCTCCAGTGCCTCTCACGCAGGGGCGTAAAGCTCAATTTGGATCAGCTCATTTCCATTTAAGTGCCTATTAAAACCTGTGAGGATCTTAGAGAAGAGATAACGAAACCTATCTCCTCCCCTTCTTGGCAGAAAGGTGGGGACAGCTAGGACAGCATGTTGTACACATTGTCAGAAAAGGTTTCTGTGCCAGATGTTGTTCCTTACTAATCTGTCCGTCAAAAAGGAGAGGGTCTGGGGCGGGGGGCGGGGGGCGGTGAAAAGAAAGGGGCAGAGGAAAGAGAAAAGAATAAACAATTCTGTAGGGCCTACTACGTACCAGCTGCTCTGCTCTGCACTTTACAAATATTATCTCCTTTTATCCTATTAGAGTGAGACAAGATTGGGTAAAGACAAAAGAAATAAAATGCCTGCTATTTTTCAATGCCTGCTATATGGCAGACATTGCCCTAGGGATCCAGAGACCACAGAATGAGTCTTTGCCTTCAAGGAGCTTCCAGATGCTGTGGCAAAGCAAAGAATCCACACTGATCATTCCTAGATGAAAGAATATTAGTCCCTGGTTTGGCTATTAGTAAGAGGCCATGTACTCTGGTTGAATTTATTTTTAGCTGGCATGACAAAAATAAAAGGGCCTTCATCATCTGAATCAAGGTCCCAACTCAGCACCTCAGCCAGGGCATCCAAGCAATCTTTGCTACGAGCCACTAACCTTTGGCTCCTGGAGGAGGACCTAGCTGGCTGTGAGCCTGCAATAGCAAGAGATTCTCTGTTTCCACCTTCCATGCTTGGAGGGGGGGCGGGGGGCAGCAAGAATTCCTGGGACTTTGATTCCTAGCAGGTAGATGAACATAGCACTGACTCTTGCCGGAAAACAAAACTAACCTGACATCTGCCTCTCTCTAATGGGATGAGGGCTGGGTTTGTAGGAAGTATGGCCCTGTCCAATTGTCCATTCCTAATACAAACCTTTCCCCTAAGTGCCACAGATGCTGAGATGCAGGAGATCTTAGTCTGATCCTTTCATTCTGCAGAGGATGAAACTGAACCAGAAACATTAAATGCCTTGTCCATGGTCATGAAGATGTTAAGTGGCAAAGCAGAGATTCAAATACAGGTCTTCTGGCCACAAATCCATTGTTCTTCTACTATATGCTGCTTCCTCTACCACTTGTGGGACATTTCTCTGACATCTAAATATTTCCATTTGCGGTGTTCCTGGCCCCACAGAGATCTCAAAGCTAATGTTACCCATTGCCTGTAAAAAAATAAATGTTGTGAGGATGCTGGATTAACTACTGGTAGTAGGGGTGGAATTGCACTAAACTATCCATATTCTCCTTCAGGACCCCCTGTGATCAATGACCTGGACTCCTGAACAACTGGATGGAACTTGTGCTCTCTTCTCACTTCTAGAATATGAACAAACTAGACTTCTTACAGTTCCTCATACAGGATGCTCCATTTCCTGTATAAGGTGCCTTTGCATAGAAGGTGCTTCCTCCTCCCTCTGCTTTTTATACCCTGAAAGAGAAAGAGGAGAGAGAGAGAGAGAGAGAGAGAGAGAGAGAGAGAGAGAGAGAGAGAGAGAGAGAGAGAGAGCATGCTGTCTTTGGGCATCATCTTCTGTCAAAAACCTGAATAAAGTTTCTGAACTCCCTCCCCTCCCCCTTTTTTGACTCTGCCAGGGAGCCAGGTGCTGGTATTCAAATGTCCTCCAATAACACGGCATGAATCCAAAGCTGTTTTCATTCACAAGATGCCTGTCACTGTGCAGGTTCCTTTTTATTAAGTGGGGGTGTGTGGAAGGGGAGAGTGGTGTCTGAATTATCCCGTATGGAGAATTATGTCGGAGAGATGTGATGAGCTTTTTCCCCAAATAAATCCTTCCCGGGCCTATCACTGTGGAGCTGTCAGATGAGTTTCCTCCTGTGGATTAACTGTAGGGAAAGGGAGAAAGAGAAAACCAACCAGCCCAGCTCCGGCGTTAGCGCTGATTGCTCAGCCTTCAGTTGTTGGCAAAGCTCCAGTACAATGTAATCCAAGCAGCCCTTATATCACTGAGTCTAACACAACAATACAATTACTTATCGAAGAAAGCCATCGGGCTGCTGCAGACTGCTGCTCTCCGCACTGCACTGATTCTGCTGCCCAATTCTCCCAGGCACCTGCTCAGCAGGGTGGTCTGGGAAAATAGGAACAAGAGTTGGTGGGGAGAAGGGACCATGGGTCTCTCAATGGCCATGGGGCCTGGGTAAGGAACAGATTATGTTACAGCTGGGAAGGAACTTAGACCATGAAGTGTTAGAACTGGGGGAGCCTTTAGAAAGGAGAATTTGAGTGATGGGAGGGACCTTAGAAGAGAGGATTTAAGGACCGGGAAGGCCCTTAAAACAGGGGATGTCAGAAGTGAGAGGGACCTTAGAACAAAGGATGTCAGAGCTGGGAAGGGACTCAGAATAGGGAACATAAAAACTCCCAGTTCTGACCCCAACACCTCTTATTTTATAAAAAATGGACTTTCCCTCTATTGAAAAGGAAAGTGAGGCCCAAAGTGGTTAAGTGACTTGCCCACAGTCACATCAACAGTAAATACTAGAAATCTAACACTCTTGGCGCTACACTACATCCTTGTAGGTTCCATTACAGAAGGGATTATGTCTTATCAAAACTTTGTATTCTTACCCTCCACACATAGCACAGTGCAGATATATATTCAATATTCAAAAAAATTCAATAAAAATTCATTGAATCAAATTTCCCACATTCACATGACTGTTAAATTGCAGACCTTATTATTATTACCTAGAGCCCAGACCTTACCTTCCCTCTTACCCTTAACCTCCCCTTCCTGGTACCCTTTACAAAAGGCTCTAAAGATTGATACCACATATTTCATTGGCTACTTCCTCCCTTTGATCAGTTCTGTGATGAATTGATCAATTGATTAATTGGGATTACTTCAGGTGAAGTCCTACTTCAAGGCATAGAGTTGAGTTACACAACCCACACTTACATAAGAATAGTCATAATAGCTAATATTTGTACGTCTCTTTTAGGCAAAGCACTTCCAACAGTTCCATGAGGGAACTCACGCAAGCATTACTGTTGTCGTTTTGTGGAGGTTGAAACTGAGGTACCAAGAAAAGAAATTGATTTGTTGTACACACCTGAACTGGGAATCGAACTCAGATCTTTTTGTCTCCAGGTCCAACGCTCCTTCCACCCTCCCATGTTCCCTCTCAAGAGAATCCAATATAATATTACTATCACTGTTGTTACTCATGATTATCTTTAATGTTATTACTATTACTTTATCTGTGATTCAAATGAATCTGGTATAATTCCACTGGCATTCAGCCAAGTACATTGCAATAACAATGTGTCATTTTATTTTTAAAATTCAGATAATCTAATATAAAGTCATTATAACAGCAGAGGGCCAATTGTCCAAGTAGATTATTGCACCAGAATTTTGGAGCAGACGTCTGCTGGTGATGTGACAAGGAAACCATTAACACTGTCATTGTTGTGGAAGCTGCTGTTTGTTACTTTCCAGTAACGTTTTTCAAGCACCGCATCCATATTTGAACCTCCTGCTTTCACTTTCCTGCCTCCACACCTTTTCTCACACTATTGTTTCTGTGTGCCTGGAAGGCCCTCTTTCTTCTTTTTCACCTATCCCCCCTCAACCAATCCTTCAAAGCTGGTTCAAGTCACACCTCTACCATGAAGCCTTCCTTGATTGCAAGACCACTGCCTAAGTGATACCTCACTTCTCTGAATTCTTGCAGAATGTCTTGGCTATGCCACTCACTGGATCAGAGGACTCTGATAGAGTGAGAAACAACCTTGAGGCCATCTAATCTAACCCCTTCACTTTACAAATGAGGAGTTTAAGGGACTTACTCAATGTCACAAAGGTAGCATCAAAGACAGACAACATCCTTAGGCCATCTAGCTCAGCCTCAACCTGAAGTATGAGTCAGTTCCCTTTACCATAGCCCAAAAGAGGTCTTCCAGTCATTGCTTAAGCACTTTCAGGGACAGTACGGTCCCTTGCCATGGCAGCCAATTCCATTATTGGACAGCTCTAGGGGGTAGGAAATTTTACCTTTTATTGAGCAGGCATCTATCTACCTCTCAATTAACTTCTCTTCTTTGGTCCAATTCCTCCCTTTGGACTCATATAAAATAAATACATCTAATCATCCCCATGACAGCTCTTCAGATATTTGGAGGCAGTGATGACAGAGGCATAGAATCATGGAATTGCATATTTGGAAGACACACCTGAGAGCATCTAGGCCAAACTGTACCTGAACAAGAGTGTCTTTCATAACATCCACAATAAAGAACCATCTCAACCCTGTCCCTCCTGTTTGAAGGCCTCTCCCCACTCAGCAATGGGGAAACTCACTTGACCTCTAGCATTGATTTCTTGTTCTTATTAGTTATTTCTTCTTGTATGTGTATCTCATCACTTCTGAGAGATTGTAAAATCCTAGAATGCAGGAGAGGAAGTATGTCTTTTACTCATCCTACCCCCTTCTCCTTATTATTCCTAGAACAGAGCCTTGTAATGAGTGTGGCGCATAGTACATTTTTGTTGACCAATTCAAAAAGGAAGTTTTCATCATAGGATCAAAGAGTTACAGCCAGAAGAAACCTTAAAACCTAAAAAGTTAAAGCTAGAAAGAATCTCTGACTATTTAACACAGAACAATGCATATCAGAGCTGGAAGGAACTTTAAAGGTCATCCAGTCTAACCTCTCATTTTATGGAGGAGAAAACTGAGACCTAGAAATGGGAAGAGACGGATCCCAGCACGGGGGCAAAACAAAGATTTGAACTGAGGTACTCTGGTGTTAAATATAACACTCTTTCCACTAGATCATAGCACTTTGTGCCCTTTCCCCTACTTGATCTTTTCTGAATCAGGCAGGAACAATATTTAAGAGGGGAAGCAATTCTCAATGTCTAATCTATCCACTAATCTATCCACAACCTGAGGTTAGAAGATTCTGATGGCTTCCAGAAGGTAGAGAAGGAGAGAAGTATTTCATTGATCTGTAAGAAGGGTGTGGGGTAGAGTAGGAAAGGGAAAGAACTACAGGAACTCACCAATTCCTAATTCTCTGTTTACAGTACCATCCAAACTCTCAATTCTCAGAGTGAACTGAATCATTTAAATTCATCAACTCCAGCCCACAGTGTACAGGACTAGGGTTTATTTTTATCCTAGGTTAAAGCTACAGCTATTAAACAGGAATAAACCATGCTCGCTTTTTGTTGCCTTTCATGTCAGTTACCGGGTTGCCTAACCTCATGGCCATTTTCCCACTTGAATGGTCTAAAGAGAAAAGAAGCTGTCCATACGTCTTCTTCATTCATATTAGAAATCCCAGGTTCTCTATGGTGCGCATGTGAGTGTATGAGAGCACGTGTGTACACAGATACAGATACACACACAATTTGACAAGGACCAAAGAGAATATCTAGAAACCAGCACCCTGGAGACAGCATCCTGATTCTAACTCTCCAGCTCAGAAAAGTTGGCCAGGGCATCTGTGAAGCAGTGGAAATAAAGAAACAGGAAATGGAGATGCTGGGATTCACCCAGACCTTCTCCTCAAGAGTTCCTGGCTTTTCTTCAT
The DNA here is from genome assembly GCF_028372415.1 of Notamacropus eugenii. NCBI lineage: Eukaryota > Metazoa > Chordata > Mammalia > Diprotodontia > Macropodidae > Notamacropus > Notamacropus eugenii. Next base: position 33,437,655 of record NC_092875.1, read on the forward strand.
CTTCCCTGCAAACAATCTCAGAATGTCCAAACTATAAAGGACCTCTAGAACCCATCTCATCCAATCCCTCAGAAAACAGGGGAGTCAACAAGGCCCTAAGAAGAGAAACTTGTCTAAAGCCAACAGAGAGTAAAGGGCAAAGCCAAGACTGGAATCCAGTTCCCCTAAGTCTTTGGCCATGTCTTTTCGTATACACCATGCTGCCTCTTCTGTTTCTTCCCTCCCCAATGCACCACACTGCACCAATTTAAACTGGGTAAGGAGGAGGGACAGAGGAAAATGTGGTCCTTTTGGATCTCAGCCACACCAGGGATGAGGGGGCAAACTTGGAGGTGGAGAAGGGAGAAATGAAAGAGATAAGGGATTCTACAACTCAAGCTCTATGAATGTTCTCACAGCTACTCAACAAGTCACTAATGAGGTCAGGAATAGGAACTAGGAGTTTCCATCCTCAGCTCTAACCAAAAGGTCACACTTCCCTCCTCCCTAGGAATGCCTGCCTGCCTAAGCTCTCTACACAGTGGCAGATCCTGGGAATTAGATATTTTTATGTGCTTTGGGCATGAATAAAATTAATGTGCCTAGTCTTCATTTCACATCCACCAGAATTGAATATTCTGTTCCTTCAGTCCACAAAGACCCAAGTAGAAAGGTGAAGGTTAACTACCCTCTGAGATAATGCCAGAAACACTAAAATATAAAGACATTCATTTCAAACGACTGAAATTATTAGTTGGATGGGAACAAAAAAAAATCCCAGTTTCAAAGAATCACAGATTCATGCCAACAGCATCTTTTTTTCTTTTTAAAGATTAAATTTGAGGTTCTCAGATTCTGTTACAGGAGACCACAACCTTCCTCTCAATCAGGCTGGTGCAACCTGCACCCCTGGGATCCCAGCCACATCCATAAGAGTCAGGGAAAGAATCAAAGAAAGAGAAACTGATCTGAAGGTAGAGGTTGGAACCTTTTCTGGGCTCTGACCCAAGCCCTTTTCCCTCCACAGCAGGACCATGGACAGTTTTACTCTCCCAAGGCTCCCTACCCACTGTGTGAAAGGCTCACCTAGAGCTGGGCAAGCAGAACCTGGAACATTCACTATCTAGTTCCTCTGCAGTCTATTTGGACACCCACTGGTCATCAGTAAAGGTACCTTATGGATCTGCTGGCCAAAAGCACAAATACCACCATGCATAATTACCCACAGGGCTGTCCTTAGCACAGGATCCTGAGCTAAGCTCACAAGCCCAGGCAAGGGTTAAGCAGCTAGTTATCTGGGCTCAGGCTATCTTCTCGTCTCTCATGCCAACCAAAGTCTGTAGCTCTCACTCTACACTTCCCAGCTCCCCCACCCAACCAGTTAATTCATTCATCGCAATTTAAGAACTGTCTTTCACTTTTAAAGAGCTTATTTTGAGCATATATATATGTATATATGTGTGTGTGTATTTACACACATATACATATAAACACATATATATGCACACACACACATATATTTAGACATGGGGAAATCACACCACCTCCTTGGACACCAGGCAGTAATCTCCCTGGGTTTTCTATTGCCTCTCAGGTGATAAAACACTGCAGATGTGTTAAAAGAGACATGAACAACACAGACACACAGGCACACCATGTCCCCCCTTCAAATCTTTCTGCCCCATTTCCCACCCTGTTCTGATCCAAGCCAGCCCACTGCCCTGCAGAGGGGAAGGACATATACCTAGACACCTCGGATTGAAGGAGGGATGGGAGGGGAAGAGCCACCCAATCTCCTGCCAACACCTTCTGCCCACCCCTCTGCCTTAAGGAAGACGCTGTGTCCTTATCACTCCTTTAACAGCTTGGAGCTTAATCGGGGGTCCCTAGAAAGAAAATTTACAATCTACCATCCCATTCTCCTCACCTCCAAACCAAGCCAACCCCATCCTCTCCTTCCAGCCCCGCATGCAGGACCCAAAAGAAAAAAAAATAGGAAACACTACTCTACATCTCTGGCTGGTGGCGATGAAAAACTCAGCACAGCTGTCAGAGACGGGATCAGGAAAAGAAATGCTCCCTCTGGTTGCCCTCAGCACAGCCAGGCAGCGTTCTGTCTCTGCCTTCCTCACTCACTCTCTCTCCTCTCCCTTCTCTCTTGCTCTCTCTCTCGCTCGCTCGCTCACCCAGACAACTCTCCGGGACTGCCGGCAGCAGGCAAATAAAGAGCGTCCCAGTGCCCAGAGCTGTAGCTGCTGCCGCCGCTGCTGCAGAGCTCTATGCAAACAGCCAAGATGTGGACCAGCAATCTCCCCCCCGCAGGGTGAGGCAAGCCTGTCTACCACCCGTGATTTATTTGCAAGATGCCTGGGAAAGGAGGGGGTGGAGGTGGGGCTGGGGCTGGGGAGCAGGAGGGAGGGAGGGAGTCACACACAGATCCTGGGCAGAGCAGAAATGAAGGCACACTGTCACAGTTGGCAGAATGCAATGGCATCTCCCCAAAAAAAAGGAAAGAAGAAAGAGAGGTAATATGGTGCAATGGAAAGAGATCTGATTCTGAAGTCCAAAGTGGAGAGGGCCTGAATTCGAATCCTAACTTGTCATCTGCTCTTTAAGTGACCCTGGCCAAGTCTCTTCCCTACTCCAGGCCTCAGTTTCTCCATCTGCACAATGAAGGAATTGGACTTCATGCTCAAAAGTCCAAAGATCTGAAATTAGGGAAGCAAAAAGTCTAGAACCCCTGGAGCAATGGAGACCATACTCAGTGGTTAGTGCTGGGGAAAAGAGAGTGTGGAGAGATGAAGAGAGAGAGGAAAGGTCAGGGATTGGGAGGAGGTTTCATGCTCCCACATGCACACAGAAGAGTGAATGTCTGCCCACCACCACCCAGTCATTCTAATATTAGACCTTGCCGCCCAGCTCAGTGTTACCATACCTTATTAACCATCATCAGAATCCCCACGCTCCCTCTAAGCTGAGCTGAACTGCCGATCTCCTCCCCTCAAAAGAGGGAGTTGGAGGGACCACCCCACCCTCTCTGCCTCACTAAGTCTATGTTCAAAACCCAAGTGATTTCTTTCCTTCCTTGAAATGTACACCCTTCTGAGGTTGGATTTCTGTTGTTTCTTATGAAAGAAGCTATCCAGGTAGCCACCGATCTCTGCCCTCAGATAACTAGCTTCTCTGATTTCACAGTGCACAGGAACCAAGAGGATGCAGGGTCAGATTGGATAAGTGATTCACAATCAAGAATGGCTCTGAAAATCCTGAATTTCTGTGGGAGACCCCTGCCAGGAGCCAAATCATTTGAATAGCAGGCAAGTTCAAGATGGCCATGGCCACTTTTTGGTATAAATAGGGTACAAGTAAATTTTTTTCAAAGCCTCTGTCTTTTTGGATAAATAGTCATAGGCTCACAGATTTAGAGCAAGAAGGGACATTCGAGGTCATCTAGCTCAATCTCTTCATTTTATAGATGAAGAAACTGAGACCCCAAGAAGGGAAAACCTTGACCAAGGTCAGCCAAAGAACAAGTGACCAAGTTGGGATTTGAATCCAACTAACATCACTAGACTACCTCTCTGGATCCCTTGCTCATAAATCTATTAAGTGTCAGGTGGACTCAAATAACCAGAAGTCAGGAGACTGGGACAGTTTTCAACTGACCATTTTACTGGACTTGGCCAACCAGCCCAGTCAAGGGCTATATGGCACAGTGGAAAGAGACCTGACTTTGGTGTCAAAAGACCTGAGTTTAAACCTCAGCTCTGCTCCTTACTATTTTGTAACCTTGGCCAAATCACTTAATGCCTCAGCTCTTCATCTGTAATAAGAGGGGGTTTGACCAGATGGCCTTTCAGATCCCTTTCCCCTCTAAGTTGATGAGTCATCTATGAGCTAAAAGGCTACAGACAATGGGGGGAAATTGCCAAGGTGATAAAGCTGTCAACAGGTGGACAGCTGTAGCTCCCAATGGTCCTTGACCTTGAATATCCATGGGCAGCCTCCAGTACAGAAAAGTATGAAGGAAATCATGCCAGCCAGACAACCTGCTGTGCCTTATCTGCACATATTTTGTGTCTATTTATGTGCGTATATTTTTGTATCCTCTCTGTTGAACATAAGTTCCTGGAGGGCAAGAATTATTTAATTTTTGCCTTTGTAACACCAACACTGAGCACTGTGCCACGGAGGAGGAGCATGATACAATGACTGTTGACTGATAATTAAATGTAGGTGTAGGTAGAGAGATACTTTCTGAGAAAGTTCTTTTTAAGAACTAAAAGTATATACTGTAGGCAACCTGAAAGAGAGGGCATCTGGAGTAGCTGGAGTCATTCAGCTCTTCCTTCAACATGTGGCACAGTTCGGTATGAAGATCATTGGCCTGAGGGTCAGAAGGCATAGAGGCTAGTTTGAACCCAGCCACTGCAGAAACATGCAATTGTCATCAGTAAGCCATTTCCCTTCAATTGGGGCTCAGTTCACTCATCTGTCAAATCAGGGAGCTGGTTGTATTGGGTACTTGGGTAATGAACTGGATGAAATTCTGGATCTGGAATCAAGAAGCTCATCTTCCTGAGTTCAGATCCAGCCTCAGACACTAACTAGTTGTGAGATCCTGGGCAAGTCACTTAACCCTATAAGTTTCCTCATCTGTAAAATGAGCTGGAGAAGGAAATGGAAAACCACTCCAATACTTCTGCCAAGAAAACCCCAAACGGGGTCATGGGACAACTGAACAACAAAAGGTCCCTGATAATGATGACACTTAATGTTCCTAGGATCTAAATCTAGAAAAGCTTAAGAGAGATTCTAAACCAACCACCTGTTATGAAAGATGAGGAAACATGCTGAATTCCCTCCCCCTCCTCAACTGTGACATTCTATGATTTAAGGGTCCTCCTAGTTGTGATGTTCAATGTTTTGAGGTCCCTCCTAGCTCTGACATTTCGTATTCTAAGGCCCTTCCAAAATCTTACATCCTATATTCTAAGGCCTGACATTCTCTCTTCTAAGGTCTCATTTGTCTCCAACATTCTATGTTCTAACTATGAAACACAGTCCCATCACTTACTCTGACATTCTGTGTTCTAAGATCTCCCCGAGCTCTGCCATTTTTTGTTCGCAGGGCCTTTTCTCTCTATAGTTCCAAGTTTCTGGAGATGTTGTTACTTACCCAACAGTTCCCTTCTTTCTTACAGGTCAACTTTAAACTGATCCTGTTGACCTGACTTCCTGGCAATATGTTCATTATGCTTGAGGGAATATCCCACCCTAACCATCTTCTCCAACCATTATCTATCTATGAATGCTAACCTCCAAAAGAGAAGTTTTTAACCCGGGTCTGCAAAATTAAGTCTTTTTTAAAAAATTTTTTGATGATTGTATTTCCAAATAATTGAGTTCCTTTGTAATCTTATGTGTTTTAATTTGTGCATTTAAAACTATGATTCTCAGAAGGGGCCCACAGTCTTCACCAGTCTATCCAAGGGGTCCATGACACACATTCCTAATACAACAGGAACTATCAGAAAGAAGGGAACCCCCTGCACATCATCTGCTTTCTCAATGCTCCCTTTTCTTCAGAGGCTTCTCACCTGGACTGGGGCTAGCCAGGTGAAATGGCCAGTTCCCCAGCTGCCTTGGCTTGTAGATACCAGAGCCCAAGTGTCAACCCAAGTCTTCTAAATGACAGAGGGAGGGGGAATGTGTCCTGAAGTAGATGCGCTGGCTTTTGTAAATTGAACCAGAGGGTCCAGGGTCCCAATGCCCTGTTGCTCAGACCCACATCTTCCTCCTCACTGCAACTGGAGAAAAGAAGGCCATACTTCCAAGTCAACACTAATATTCAGTTAAAGTATTCAGAGGTTAAGACACTTGTCCAAAGTCACCCAGGTGGAGATGGGATTTGAACCTTAGCTTCCCTCCAGTGATGTTATGGACAGAGGGCCTGATTTAGGGTTCACACCTTGAGTCTACTCCTTATCAACTAGGGGATCTTGGGAACATCCTTCTACCTCTTTGGAACTCAGTTTCCTCATCTGTAAAATGTGAAGATTGGGGTTGGTAAGTTCTAAGGTATGTTTCTCCTCTAAATCTTGTGATCATGGGACAGGAGGGGTGAGATTCTAAGACTGAGTCAGAGGATAAGCTCAATCCCAGCTTTGTCCCTTACCACCTGCACAACCCAGAGCAAGTCTATGTTGTTATTTTAACTTCTCTGGGCTTCATTTTCCTTACCTGTAAAAGGAAGGAAGGAAGGAGGTCTCCTGTCTGGGAGATATAAGATCTGTGATCTTGTAATGATACCTGCAAAACTTTGCATGTCATTTCTCTTCTCTGGGTCTCTGCAAAACTTAAAAGAGTTGGATTCAATGGTATCCAAGGTCCTTTCCACTTCCAAATCTATGACCCTGAGATCCATTTGGAGAAGTCACTTTCCCTTTCAAGGTTTTAGTTTCCTCATGTATAAAATGAGCGAGCTATACTTGATGGAATGATGATCTTTTTGTAGCTGCAGCTCTCAGAGGAACCATAACATGATGCCAACTGGAAGTACTGGAGAGTCTGTCATAACATGCCTTTTGCTGGGCCTCTCCCTAAATTCCCATAGGTACTAATGGGAAGATAATGGATTTTTGTCACCATAAGGACCTCCCAATGTGGAGGATTCCCTCTGCCCATACAGAAGGCAGCCTTTCCATAACTTCGTACTTCATAGATTCATAGACCTCAGAGCTTAAGGGACATCCATTCCAACCCAGCCCTATACAAGAACTCATTATCTCCCAAGACTGCCCCTTCCACTTTGTTGCACCTCTAATTTGGTGAAAGTTCCTCCTTTATCTTAAAACCTAAATTAGTTCCTTTGTTACTAAACTTGAGATAAATTAGAAGGAGTTGCTGAGAGTAGCTGCCACACAGAGCAGCTGTTCACACAGATAATAAAAGTCAAAGGTGGGATTTGAACCCAGTCCTTCTTGACTACAAATTCAGCACTCTGTCCATTATGCCCCACTGCTTTTAATTAGAAAAATAAATCCCTGGGAAATGACTGCTGCTCTTCCTGCCTGGAAGCTAGAATTTTTAGGGGAATAATTGCCTTGAGATTTTCCAAGAGAAAGGCAAGAGATAGAGCCTTGTGGCACCATCAGACCAAAACCTGACCTCTTAGCAACCTTGTAAGGGCTTAGCAAACATATAAGACACAGAATCAAAGCATTTTAGAGTTGGAAGGGAGGGAACATCACATCCATTCATCTACTAGCTTGGTCCATGAGGATGGAGATCAGACATTATTGAGATTCTATATCTATCCCAGGGTCTAACAATAGACATAATAAATGTTTTCTGAACGAACAAATGAATTCATGAGTGAATGAATGAATCACGTAACAAGTATGGAGTGCCCACATACTACATCTCAGGCACTGTGTGATGTCTTCAAAACTGTTCAGTCATTTTTAGTCATATCTGACTCTTTGTGAACCCACTTGGGGTTTTGGGGGTTTAGGTTGGAGTTTGGGTTTTTTTGGCAAAGATACTGGGGTGGTTTGTTATTTCCTTCTCCAGCCAATTTTACAAAGGAAGAAACTGAGGCAAACAGGGTGAAGTGACTTGTCCAGGGTCACACAGCTGGGAAGTGTCTGAGGTTACATTTGAACTGAGATCTTCCTACCTCCAGGCCCAGGACTCTATCCACAGCATCACCTAGCTGCCCCTTAGCAAAGACAGAGATGAAGCCGTGTTTGTCCTGAGTGCTTAACATTTTATCATGCTAGTTTATTAAGGGATCTACTCTAATTCCCTCATTTTACAGACTAGGAAACTGAGGCCCATCCAGAGAAGTTAAATGAATTGCTTGGAGTCGCACAAGTGATAAATGGTAACTGTGATATAAATCCAGGTCTCCATGAATTTCTTCTACCATAACACAGATCTTCCAAATGATCATACCCCAGTATTTAGACCCAGTGCCCAGGGCAAAACCGGACAGTTTGGAAGAATTCTGCCTTCCTCTACTTACCACTGAGAGTGCTAAAGTCGGCTCCTCCCTCCACAACACTCCACTCCAGGAGGGTCTCCCTGGGCTTCTATCCCTGTGCTTTTCGTCAGAGATTTTGGGACCAATTTCACCGAATCAGATTGAAGGGAAGTGAACCTGTGAAGGAGAGAGATCTGACTCAAGGCTTCAGTCCATCCTCTGCCACCCCCTCCTCCTCTTATGAAAACCTCCTGGGCATTCCATTATCAATAACATGAGAGGGGAGGAGCGTGGTAGTGCTCCTTCTCCAGAAAACAAATAATCACAGAGGATTGGGAAGAAGCAGGGCCAGGAAAGGAAACAAGGAGATGGAGAGTAAGAAATAAGATGGATTGCTGGGATCCAAGTCTGGGCCATGAGCTCGGACAGCTCCTTCCCAATCGAAAAGCCCATTAGCTGTCTCCTGGCAAGAGAAGAGGCTACTTGATAGACAGAATTGTGCAGGGGAGGATGGGGGAAAGAAAAACTTTTTAAAGACAAATTAATCAAGTTCTCCCTCATGCTGCTCATTAAGCTCCTTGAGGTCAGAGGCCATTCTGTTTTTCCTCTTTGTATCCTCAGGGCCTTGCACATAATAGGTGCTTAATGAAAATTTCTGAAATGAATATCAAAGCATCAGAAAACATAGGACTAGGACCAGAAGAAATCTGAGTGGCAATCTAGTCCAACTGCCTCACTTTACAGTTGAGGAAACTGAGGCCCAGAGACATTTAATGATTTGCTCAACATCACACAATAAGCAGCAGAGTCGGGATTATCATCGAAGTCCCCCAACTCCAAATCCAGATATCAGTTATCCCTTAAATTTGTTTAATGCTTTAAGGTTTGCAAAGGATGTTACATATCCTGCCTAATTTGATCCTTGCAACAACCCTGGAAGGCAGATGCTGCCATTATCCCCATTTTACAGATGAAATAGTTAAGGCCAAGAGAAATTAAACCATTTACTCAGCATTATACAGATAATAATGATAGCATTTAAGGTATGATATGATTTAAGGGTTGCAAAAATTATCTCATTTGATCCTGCCTCAGATTAGCCCTAGGAGTCAGGTACTATTCCTCTCATTTTATAAATGAGGAAACTGAGGCAAACAGTGGTAAAGTGACTTGTCCAAGGTCACAGAGCGTCTGAGATGATATTCTAATGCAGGTTTTCCTGACCCAAAGTTCAGTTTTACCCACTGTGCCAAGAAGTCACACTTGAAGGAGTGTTTATTAACCAATCACCAAATGTAAGTGGAACATTTATTATGTGGCAGGGGATTATATGGTTTATTTTTAAAGTCTCTTTATAACTGAGGATCCAAGTTTGCTCAAAATAGGAGTGTTTTACACTGATGCAGATTGCAATGTTCCATCAATTCAGAGAAGACTTAGACTCTAAGACTTAGAGAGTTAGTTGCCTAAAGCCAAGAGAAAGTGACTTTCCTTTACTTGGCTAATAAATGCCAGAGACAGGTTTCAAACCTGGGTCTTCTTTACTTCAAAGCCAGGATTCAGTCCACTAAATCCTGCTGCCTTTCATAGACTTAATAACCATTGATAAAAGAAAACAGTCAAAGACATATATAGAAGCACAGTAGATAAGAACACTGGGCCTGTAGTCAGGAGAACCTGAGTTCAAATCCAGCCACAGATACTTACTACTTACTGAGTGATCCTGGGCAAGTTACTTAACCTCTGTCTGCCTCAGCTTCCTATCTACAAAACAGGTATAATAACAGCACCTACTTCCCAATTGTTGTGAGAATCATGTGAGATAATAATTGTAAAGCCCTTAGCACAGTGCCGGGCACATAGTAACATGATATAAATGCTAGCTATTATGATTATTAAAAGATGTAATAAAATATAAATTTCCTGCCACAAGCTATTTGCCACTTATCTTCAAGAAAGCGGTACCAAATAAAGTGACAATCTGTGTGAAGTCCCCCTAGTTCTAGATATAGATATATGCATACATAGACATATTGTATGGATATATGTGCATATACACGTACATATATATACATACATAACATAACTTACATAAAGTGAGTGTGTGTATATATGTGTGCATGTGTCTGCAAATATATAAGGTATCCCAAAATTCTTAGTGTAATTTTGAGCTACCAAAGCAATAACAGTGAGCATTCGTATAGGAATTTAAGGGTTGTATTATATTATAATTAAATTTTGTTAAATATTGTATTATAGTAAATATATGATTACATATTGATTATATTAAACGTTATATTAAAGCATAAAAGCTTAAAACTGCACTAAGAATTTTGGGATGCCCTATAGATATATACATATACATGCATATATAGATACTTACATACACATTCCTGTACATGTGTATATGAATGTACATATACATACAACACACATATGCATAATACAGATACTCATGCACACATGCAGATAGAAATAGAGATACAGGTAGAGACAGGGGTCAGGACTAGACCTGTGGTTTCATTGACAGAGAGAACTTCCAAATGAGAAAGCTCTCACTGGTTACCAACTGCTCAGCAATGGATTGTCTAAGAGTGTAGCCTGAGGCACAGAGAGGTCTCATCACACACCCCTCAGCACAGGGGCAGGCTTCAGCCCCCTATTCATCGTCTCTTATCTCTTGACTTTCACACTTAAGACACTCTTGTAGAACTAGATGGAAAATCCTTGTTGATGCCAAACCTTAAACTGGCTCTGACTTTTAAGACCCCTCCCAGCCCTGACATTCTGTCACTTCTGAAAGAGAAAGGAGGAGGGGATTAGGGGAGACAAACAGACAGAGACAGAGACAGAGACACAGAGAGAGAAACAGAGAGATAGAGGCAGAAACAGACAGTGAGAAAGAGGGCAAGGGAGAGACACAGAGAATGAGAGACAGACAGAGATAAAGACAGAGACACAAGGAGGGGGGAGAGAGACAGACAGACAGACAGACAGACCTAGGGGCTAGAAAATCCTCTCTGTTCAGTTTGTCAGCAGCGTCTGGCCTCCAAGCCTTGCCTCTTTCTCAGGCATACTCAGAGATCAGATTCCCCCAGGCAGCCCCCAACAACCTCTCATCCTCCATGGTCTTTCCAGAAGCTTCTGTCAGCAGCCACCAGACCTCTCAGGGGTTCTCAGGCTGCAGAGGGTGGACAGACTATCCCTTCTTCCCCTGCCTAGGAGAGATGCACCAGAGGCAGGATCACTGAGGCCATTGCTGAGAAGCTCCCAGCCTGACTTCCTCTCAAACAAGAAAAATACCAGCGGCTGCCATTCACCCTCTACTTTTACAGTGTGCAGAGTGCTTTACTTACAACATGTCCCTTGGTCCTTACAACAGCCCTGTCAGGAAAGGGCTGTCAACTTCCCCACTTTAAAGATGGGGAAACTGAGGACTCCAGCAGTTAAGTGACTTGCCTAGACTCAAAGAGCTGGTAAATGTCAAAGACAGGATTCAAACTCAGCTCTTTCTGACTTTCCAAGTGTAGCATTCTGTCAACTCTACTACCTCTAGACTTATCCCTTGGCCCATCTGCCCATCTGGATCCTAAGTGTCCCTTCTTTCCTAAACTGCTAGGACTCCTGGTGGGTCCCCAAGGTCTCTGCCTGAGGACAGTGATCTGAGGGACATGGGGAAGGGCCTCCCTTCTCCAGAAAGGATATTGCTGCCTGACAACTCTTTATTAGAGTAATATCGATCCCTCTGGCTTAGCAGCACCCTCTAAGGCAAGTGAAATTGGCCTGTAGACTAAGGGCAGGTGAGATACCTGGCATTCTAAAGTCACCTGTATCCCTCCCACCTCCCCATACATGAGAAACACTTGCTTGCCAGCACACTGGTAGGGGTGGTGTGGGCTGGGATTTCTGAGGGGGCATCTTTCTCAGTCCATGGACCATCTCTGCCCTGTGCCTGTCCCTCCTTCTGTCTGCTCCTCTTCTAGAACCCCTTGTATCTGAAATCCCAGCATCAAATGAGATAATATGGGTAAATGCTTTGTGAGCCTTAAAAGACTATATCCAGAAGTTGTAGTATATAGGTATCACAGTGCTGACAGAGAGCTGAGTTCAGAGTAAGGAAGAACTGAGTTCAAATCCAACCTCAGACACAGCTGGGTGACCTAATCACTTTAAACTCTATCTGCCTCAGTTTCCTCAGCTATAAAATGGGGATAATAACAGTATTTACCTCTCAAAGATGTTGTGAGGATTTAATGAGATAATATTTATAAAGTACTTAGCACACTTAGCTGCTTCTTTTCTTTCTTTCCTGTTTCTCCATATCATAGAATCTTAATCAATAAGTGCCTACTATGTGCCAGATACTATGCTAGACTCTGGGGTAACAGAGATAAAAAAGAAAAAGTCCCTGCTCTCTAAGAGCTTGTAGACAACATGTTTATATGTAGAAATGAGATTTAATGTACAAGGTACACAGTACATACATACAAGTATGCACATGCTTACATGCATATAAGATACAAAGTATATACATACAAATGCATACACACACACATACATACAAGATACAAAGTATATACATACAAGTGCATCCACACATACATACAAGATACAAAGTATATGCATACAAGCGCATACACACATACAAGATACAAAGTATGAGACAAAGTACATACCTACAAGTATTTACATACTTATATGCATACAAGATACAAAGTACATACATACAAGTATGTACACACATGCATACAAGATATATAGTACAAGATACAAAGAATAGATGGAAGGTAATGTCAGAGGAGAGAATGGGAGCAGAAGGGATGGAAGGGGCAGCAGGAAAGCTGGAAATTGAAGGAAATCAGGAAAACTAAGAGGCAAAGGTGAAGAGGGTACAGTGTACTCCAGGCAGGGGGGACACAGCCAATGCAAAGGCAAGGAGACAGGAGATAAAAGACTACTTTATAAAGAGCATCAAGTAAGACAATATGGAAAGAGGAGTAAACTGTAGGAAGCCTGGAAACGCAGGAAGGGGCCAGATTGGAAAGAGCTTTAAATGCCAGGCAGGGGGGTTTCTATGTGATCTCAGAGGTCATAGGAAGCCACCGCACTTTATTCCACGCCTGAGGAGGCTCTCTGGCACTTGCCCTGTTGGAGATCTCATTCCTTGTCCATATGAAGGGTCGCTGGGCTGCTCCCCTTTGGGACAGGGAGGTTGGCAGCCTTCCTCATTGCCCCACCTCTTCCTCCCTAGGTATCTCCAGTTAAGCCATGGGACGTTCCCTTAAATACACCAAACTGACTGACCCATCTGATTCTTCTGGGAAACCCCTTTCAGGTTAAGCAAGAAACCCTGACACAGTGAAAGAAGAATCCAGAGTGCTGATGAGATATCTGTTCTGGATTACCCAAGCCAGCCAGAGAGGAGGCCTGCTGACAGGAAGGGAAGCAATATGGACAGACCAGTACTGAGCCCCCAGAAAACAGTTGGTGGCCTAGAGATCCCCAGGCCAACAAAGAGGAAGATTTTACCTGACCTCCATGAACTGAGGAGAAGGAGGAAAGAAGAAAATGAACTCCAGCAGATATAGGGAAGGCAGGGGACCCAGATGCCCAGCAGAGGGGAGATTTAGATAGAGTTTCACAAATACAAGCATGGGATGGACTGATTTCTCCGGGCCTTCTCAACTCTGAAATTCCCTGTTCTAGCAAGTCAGTCGTCAACACACACACACCCCATCTATGCCTTCAAAGAGGTCAGTCTAATGGGAGAGATAGCTTATAAATAACTGCTTATATATAATAGGTTATGGAAGGGGGAACAGAGCAGGTCTGGTGAATGCCCAAACCACTTAAGATGTCATCGCTCATGTGTAAGATGCTAGGGGACTGGAGGACCAGAGCACTGACCTATCACATGGTTGGGAAGAATGTTTCCATTGGCTGGAGAGCAGGAAGAGTTGGCATCTCTTGGATGGCCTGAGTCAGCACTGCTCCAGACTTTTCCAGCATTCTCATTGTGCAGCATTCATATTAGAGTCTAAGGGAGGAAGTGACTTATTCACTCATCCTATATGGTAAAGGAGGTAGGCCTTGGCCTTCTTCTCCTCCTGAGGCCATGTGACTTCAAGGAAGGGTCTTGGGTCTTGGGGTCTTTTCATTCATTCTTTTCTGTTCTAGTGGAAGGGAATGGAGTCTCTGATCTGCCACGGGAGCTTAAGCCATAGGGATCTAGGAATCCATAAATCCAAGCTGGATGTTGTAGCCAACCCAGTAGCAAAGTCTAAGGAGCAAGTGTCCTAGGACTCTAGCCCTGCAGAAGTCTTGGTAAAACTAATGAACTTGGTAAGACTAATGCTGTATAGGAACTGAACTAAGCTACTAACCTAATCCCAACTCTGTCTCCAGAGGTTAAAGAGATAAGCAGAAATCATGCCTCCCAGGGCTTGAAGCAAATGTTTGGGCATCATTTGTTTTTGCTCTAGTTGTTAAGTAAACACCCCTTGTAAAGTTAATTTGATGTTAAGTGATTACAAGAAACCAGGGCCTCGTAGTCACTGGACCTCTAAAGTAGGGGGAGGGAGCTGGGGGAGGCTTGAGGTGATAACGGAAAAGAGACTTCCCAACCTCATCAGATGACTAGAGAACTCTACAGGCGGGAAAATGTGAAAGGTCTAGCCTTGGGAAAGTATATATGTATATACACACACATATACATACATGCACACATATACACATACATGTGTGCATTACATATGCGTATGTAATATATGTGGCCATACATGTATGGGCATATGTGTATACATACACATGCATATGTGTGCAGATGTCTATACATGCTCATACCTATACATTTCTATGTCCCTATATATACACATACATATACATATATGCATGCATATGCACATGCATGCACACACATACATAAATACATACACAGTGAGGTGAGGATAGGGTGCCAAGCCTGGAGTCAGGAAGACTCATCTTCCTGAGTTCAAATCCGGTCTCAAACATTTACCAGCTATATAATCCTAGTCAAGTCACTTCAGCCTGTTTGCCTCAGTTTCCTCTTCTGTAAAATGATCTGGAGAAGGAAATGGCAAATCACTCCAGTATCTTTGCCAACAGAACCCCAAATGGGATCACAAAGAGTTGGAAATGACTAAAGAACAACTGAACAACAACATTAGTAGACAAACATAATCTGAGAGGAGAAGGCACTCGCAGCTGGATGAGGGACCAGGAACAGCTTCCTGAAGGAGGTAGAATTTGAGATGAGTGTTCAGGGAAGCCAGGAGGTGGAGTGAAGGGAGAGCCTTCTAGGTATGGGGGAGCAGCCAGGGGAAAAGTACAGAGATGGAGTATCTTGTGCAAGGAACAGCAAAAAGGCTAGTGTTACTGAATTGTAGAGAACATTAAATGGAGTAAAGTACAAGAAAACTGAAAGTTGGGAAGGGTCCAGATTATGAAGGGCTTTAAAAGTCTCTCACCAGCTCCTGGCAGCTCTGACATTCTGTGTTCTAGGGAGCCTTATAGCTTTGAAATTCGGGTTCTGACATTCCATGTTCTAAATTCCCTCCCAGCTCTCATATTTCATATTCTAAGGTCCCTCCCTGCCCTAAGAATTCCTTCACTCAGATTGAGTGCTTACAAAGCCAGCCTAGCAAGTACAACAGCAAAAGTAAATAGGTGGCTTTACTAGCAAGCACCATGTACCCCCATGCGACTATCTCCTGTGAGAAAGCAAGATTAAAGAAGAAAAGGAATATTTAAAGAGGAATGGAACCCTGTTTGGTTCCTAAGCTTCTTTCTAAAGAAAGACAACAAGCCCACAATTAGATTTTCTAAATATAACACATTTCCATTTTTCGGAGTACCTAGACAGCTTGCTGCTAAAAATAAGAGAAGGAAATCTGTCTGATTTCTTTTTGTTGTTGATGAATCATAAAAGCATTCTCTCCGGCAGTTCTTGAGTTTCAGGGTAGACCTCAGATGATGGTTTCCTTTTCCTCAGTTGCCTCTCTGGTTAAAGTTTGACCATGAGGTCCCTACCCAGAAGACTCTTCTACTGTTCTCCCCCAAACTTGGGTGAACTGGGGAGGGCCCCAGAGCCAACTGTTATTTCCCATCTCTCTCTCTGGAAATGACAGGCAAGAGTCAAAACTAGAACATAAGACATCCCGGAAGATTATCACACCCATTCCTCCAGTTCAAGAGTGCATTTCTCATCCTTTCAGTTTGTTAGTAAACAGGGATAGCAACTAAACCAGCTATGCCACTCTGGGGGAACTCCTGGCTCAACTCAGTGTCTGCTGCATAAGGGAAGAATGCTGAGTCATCACTCTGTGTTCCAAAATGGATTCCCTATATCAAAATTAGGGTGCAGAATGTACGTGTGCACACACACAAGCATCATTGCCTTAACTTTTTACCTTAGGGCAGGTAGTTAAGCCATTAATATTATGCCTCTGACATGATGAATTAACATCAGTAGACGGCTTGAAAAGAGCATTGATTGGGCTGAGACAGTCAAGAGATCCAGGCTAGGGGACCTCCAAGTTAGAAGGGACCCCAAGGGGCATCCAGTACAATTCATACCACTCCAATAATCCCCTCTCCCACACACCCACACCTCGCCCCCAGGGGGAGGAAATCTCATTATCTCCCAAGGAAACTCAATCCACTTTTGCACAGCTCTAATTGTTACAGGGTTTTCTCTCACTTCGACTCAAAAGTCACCCTTTACCAGAGTCATTCCCAGATTCCACTTTCCCACTTTGTATCTGCTTTGTATGTGTATATGCTGTCTTTCCCAAATAGACTGGGAGCTCCCTGACAGCCAAGATGTTTCATTTTGTCTTTGTAGTCCCACCACAGGGTCCAGTTTATACTTAACAAACACTTAACAAATGGTTGTTTATATCTTCCTTTAAGCCTAAATCTACCCACTGGAACTTCTGCTCCTTGACCTTAGTCCTGGGGCAAAGTGAAACAAGTCTAATTTCCCTTTTAAGGGATAGCCTTTCAAATGCTTGGAGATTAACAATTAGGTCCTTCTCTAAGTCTTCTCCTCTCTAAGATAGACCTCTGCAGGTCCTTCAATGTATCCATGGGTTTTAGTCCCAACGCTGCTAGATTGAGTGAAAAAAGTCACTAAATCTCTATGTAGTCATATCACCTCAGTTTCTTTATCTGTAAAATGAAGCTATCACACTAGGCAATCTCTAAGGTCCCTTCTGGCCCTAACATTCATCAAACAATGAATTGGACCCTCCTTGAATAAACAAATGGGAGTTTTGTTTGGGGTCTTTCGACCCCGCTTCAAAACATGAGTTAACCTTCAATGGTGGCATCGTGGCACATTAACAATAATTATAACATGGTTATTATTATTACACGATAACTAGCACTTATTCACCCTTTAAGATTTGCAAGGTGTTTACAAATATTATTTCATTATAACCCCCACTTTATAGATTAGGAAGCTATTGGCAGAAAAAGGTTAAGTGACTTGCCCACGGTCACATAGCTAGTGTCTGAGGCCACATCTGAACTCAGGTCTTTCTGACTCCAGAAAAAAGTTCAGGTTTGCGTTCAAGGAGTTGGGTTTGAATCTCAGTTCTGCCATTTAACTCCATCTTTGGCCTTGGGCACATTACTTGCCTTAACCAATGTTTCCTTATCTTTAAATGAGGTGGCAGTGGATTCAACGTTCATATCCTGTGAATGACAAAAGTCAGCCAACCTGGTATTTTCTTTCAAAGAACTGCTGCCCTCACTCATAATTGTTGGTTGTCCTTCATTTTTGAAGAGGACCAATGACATTACCAAGGTGATATCTTGCCTCATACGTGAATTGGATTTAAGTGAGGCAGTGTTGGGCAAAGTCATCAGCCTCACTCTCCTCCAAAGTCAGCACTTTGTGCAACTCTTTCTCACTTAAATCCAATTCACGAATGAGTCAAAACACCCACCTTGTGATATCATTGAAAACAAAGGACAAAGAACAAGTCAATAGCCATTAATCAATAAACATTTATTAAGTGCCTATTTTGTGCCAGGCATTGTGCTAAGTGCTGGAGATACAAATAAGAACAAAGAAAGACAGTTCTGTCCTCAAAGACTTTATATTCTAATGGAGGGAGAAAACACATGAAGGGGTACTAAAAAGATGGGGTGAAGAGGAGAGCAGAGGGAGAGGGAAGCTCAAGATCCCTGAAGGAAAGAGGATGGGATGATGCCTGGAGTGCAGGTGAAATGATTTGGAGCTGGGAGCCAGGAAGTCCACCAGCCCACACAACTACAGACTCAGAGCTAGAAGAGAGTGCCAATCAACTAACCCCCTCATTTTCCATATGAGGAAAATGATACCCAAGGAAGTTCAATATAATGTCATCCAGGGAGCCACTGAAAGAGGTAGGATGTGAACCCAGGTCCAGGAATCAGTGCTCTTTCCACTGGGCCATATTGCTTCCCCATACCACACTGGGAAGGAGGAATTCAGCCTCCCCTCCATCCCATCTCCATCCTTCACATACATTTTTATTCCATCTTAACTAGAAAAGCCTTCCACACATTTTTATTCCATCTTAACTAGAAAAGCCTTCCAGAGGCTGAGACCAGCTGTTGGCTTGTCTCAGGCCCCAGAGAAAGCTTACAGGTCATTGCTGGCTCTTTGCCATTTTGATTAAGGAGGAAAAAAGGTTGTTATCTCTATTTATGTTTTTGAACAAGAAGGCCAGTTCCTTTGTGGTGACATCCTTTGTTCATCTTGTTGGCTCAGCATCTTCCTAGTTTCTTTCCTTTCTAAAGTAGGCTCACTAATTGGTTTTTCCCTTCTAACATCCCTTTCCTATCCTTCAGCCTCTCGGGTCCCTGAGCTGTTCCAGCATCCCCAAAAGCATGAAACACTGTGATGAGGGATAGGAGGCCTTGCTCATCGGGCACCTGCAAAGGAATGCCAACTCAGTGAAAAGAGGACTGTCAACATGACATTTCAAAGAAAAGCAACTTGACATATTCTTTAATCTCTCTCTCTCTTCTGGGGATTAAAGCATTCTAAGTAACAACTGGAAACTCATTTGATTCCCTCGTTCAAAATATGTTCTATCAACCAATAAATTTAAAAATAAAATTCCAGGTTGGAATATAAGAATAAAAACATCTTAAAGTTATGTGTAGCTAATTAAAGACTAATTCTCCTGGGGGGAAGACTTTTGCCAGGTACTCTGCTACTCATCATTCAATCTTACACTTTTCATCCAACTTCCAGATATGAGCGATCGTAGAATGATTATGGTTTTAGAGTTATATGAGACCAAGGAGATCTAGTCCAACTCCCTCCTTCTACAGGTGAGGAAATCAAGGCACAAGGAGGACAAGTAACTTGCCTAAGACCACATAGGCAGTAAATGGAAAAACTAGATTTTGAACTTGGGAGGCAATATCGCGTGGTGGATAGAGAAGGGAAGGGGTTGTTATTGAGTTATTTCAGTAGTGTCCAAATCTTCATGATCTCATTTGGATTTTTCTTTTGGCAAAGATACTGGAGTGGTTTGTCATTTCCTTCTCTAACTCATTTTGCAGATGATGAAACTGAGGCAAATGGGTTAAGTGACTTGACCAGGATCAGACATCTAGTAAGTATCTGAGCCCAGATTTGAACTCCCAAAGATAAACCTTCCTAACTCCAGGCCTGCCATTCTATTCACTGTACTACCTAGTTGCCCCATGGGAAGGTGAACAAGAATTTATTAGGTGCCTATTCTGTTCTAGGCACTGTACTAAGCACTTTACAAATATTACTTGACTTGATCCTCACAACAACCTTGGAAGGTAGGTGCTATTATTATTATTTTCATTTTGTCATTGAGGAAACTGAGACAGAGGTCAAGTAACTTGCCCAGGGCCACACAGTTAGTAAATGCCTGAGGATGGATTTGAACTCAGGTCTTTCTCACTTCAGGCTCATCACTTTATTCACTATGCCAGCAAGCAGTCCCAAAGACACTAGACTTGTCGTCAGGAAGACGTGGGCTCCAAGCATGCTTCAGATATTTACTACCTGTGTCACTTAATCTCTGTGTGTTCCATTCTACTCATCTGAAAAAATGGATGACCTCAGTCTTCTCTTCTAGATCTAAATCTGATCTGACTTTGTGATCTCAGGTGCTCCACATCCAAATCCATTTAGGCTCCTAAATGTTCTTCCTCTTTCCCCGTCCACCCAAATCCTTTATCCTGCCCTAGGAAGGTCACATCACCCAGAAGACTAAAGAAGAGACACTGTACCCAAGACCCAAGAGGAACTCATTGGGGATGATTCAGAAGGAAGTCTTAAGGGTATAACCTTATGGATAATAAAGGAAAGTACCTAGATCAAAAGAGGGGGAGTCATGATGTGGTATCCTAAGATATGATCAAAATCCATCCAACTACCTTCCAACTCAAATATTAGAATTGTCTTAGAATCATGGAACATCAGGACTTAAGGAAGCATGAATAATAAAGATGTTCAATTCCCTTGCTCCCATAGTTACAAAGAGTGTGGACTTCTCAGTTTGAGTCAACCAGTCAGAGGTATGAATTAGATAGAAACAATGTCTAGCAACTCCACTTAATTCAATCAATCAAAAGCATTAAACTAAGTACAAGCAACCTAATTGATAACTGGACACTTGGTCACTTCCTGTGGGTCTTAAATTAAAAAAAAACAACAACAAGAAGCTAGTTTGGAATCAGGCATTTGAATACATTCCCAGAATAGAAAAGAGAGTCATCTAGCCAAACCCAAGAGGGAATTACTTGGTAAGGGGAAGGGGAAAAGGGAATAGAAGAGCCTCTGTCTCCTCCCCTGCCCCTATCTTTGACCAAAGGAAGACCCTGTGAACTTTGAAAGATCTGATTTGTATTTCTCATCAACACACTGGAAGGATCCTTGGAACAGCCGATGACAGTGTCTGCATGGGAAACTGAGGACAAACCAGACTAACTGAAGAAAGGGGGTCTGAAGAAAACCAACAAAACTACATCATGCCCAAGGGAAACTTCACAACGACACCATGAAGGGGGGACAAAAAATTCCAGCAAAAGTACTTCTAGGGTCTGTGGCACATCTGCTCTAAGCTTGACCCCATTTTCCCCTGGACTTGGTTTGTACTTATAAGAGAGTGTGCCACCAGTTTGGGAAAATGTCTTCTATCAACTGTCCTTACAATATACCAGCTTGGTAAATACCCATTTCTAGAAGCTAATTAAATATGGCTGGCTAATTGATATCAATTGATAATCAATAGGGGAAAAACACAGACAGGGGCTTCTGGGCAAGTGTACTTCACACACACACACACACACACACACACACAGCACCTCCTCAGCGTCCCCTAGAATCCTTAGCAAATAAAACCCAGATTTGCTCAGAGGTTCTAGATAGCCAGTGCCAATGGAGGTTGGAAGACTAAGTCAACAGCCAACATGCATTTACTATGTGTCAGTCACTGTGTTAAGTTCTGGAAATATGACAAAAGGGCAAAACCCCAATCCCAGAGCCTTGTTACAAATGAAAGCAGGCCAGAGCTGAAAGAGTCCTTAGAACAGAGCAACTCAAGAGTTGGAAAGACCCTTAAGCCCTAGAACATTGAATATACAGGGTGGAAAAATATTAGAAAAGAGGATTTAGAACAGACAATGCCATCACTTTACTCGATAACTTTAGAGTTATCAGATTCCAGAAGCTGAGAGTTGGCCATTTAGTCTAACCCATAAAGGAAAGAAATCTCCATGTTCATGTACCTGACAAATGGTGGTCTGTCTTCTTGACAGACTTTATTTATGAGGAGAAACCCACTGTCTCCAAAGACAATGCAACAATAGAGTGTACAATGTTAAAAGTAGAAAGAATGTTAGAAAATAAAATGTTCAAGGTACAAAGAGCCTTAGAACAAAGAATGTCAGTGCTAGCAGGATCCTTAGAACATAAAAGATAGAATGTCAGGAGTGGAAGGAACATTAGTATATAGAATTTTAGAAGCAGGAAGGACCCTAGAATAGAAGATGTCAGAGCTGGAAGGATCTTAAGTACACATATCAGAGAAAGATGGAATCTTCCAAAATAGTATTCTAGAAGTGAAATAGACCTTAGAAGGTACAGAGTTCAAGTTTGGAGAGATTTTAGAGTCCATCTAGTCTAATCTCTTCATCTTGCCGAAGGAAGAAAACTGAGACCCAGTTTTCTGAGGAAATTGAGGAAAGGGTGTGTTGGTGACAGAGAGCAGATTGAAACCAGAGTCTCATGATCCCAAGTCTGGACCTTTTTCCACCACTACTAGGCTGCCTTCTGAGCATGTCTACATCTCAGTATCAGTTAGAAAGCCCTTTACTCACAATGATGCTATGAGGAAGATAGTGCAAGGGATAATATCTGTATAAACTTTACTAGATCACAGCATTTGGAGGTGGAGAGAATCTCAGATGTCATTTAGTCCAAACACTTCATTTTGCAAATGAGAAAACCAAGAGCCAGGAAAGCAAAAAGACTTCCTCAACCTCCCACAGGTAGTAAGGTAACAGAGATGGAATTAAACCTGGGTCCACTGATTGCAAATGCAATACTCTTTCTACGAGGCTGCTCTGGCAACCAAAGTTCAGAGAAGTGAGTGCTTTGTCCGAGATCATACAATGGAGCTGAGTCTTCAGACTTCTTGCCCAGAGCTCTACGGGAAAAAGATCTGAAATAAGGCTCGCATTATGGTCTGGTACCGCAGAGGATAGAGTGTTGGATCCAAATCTATCAAGAAAGTCTGGGTAGGATCCCCCTTCCAATGCTTACTAACTTTATGAGCTGGGGTAAGTCACACAAACCTAAGGACTCATCTATGAAATGGTAATAATAATTAATAATAGTTAGCATTTACATAATGCTTCAAGGTTAGCAAGGTTAGCAAAGCACTTTTTAATAATTCATTTGTTCTTCACAGCAACCCTGAGAGATAAGTGCTATGATTACCTCCATTTTACAGATGAATAAACTGAGGCAGAAACAGTTTAAGTGACTTGTTGAGGGTCACATAGCTGGTAAGGCTGGATTTGAACTCGAGCCTTCTTGACTCCAGGTCTAGTACTCTAACCACTGAGCAATCTAAATGATAATTATCTGGATAATTACTGATAATAATTCCCATAGTATTTACCTTATAGGCTTATTTTGAGGTTCCAATGAGAGATATTGATAAAGCACTTAGCACAGTGCCAGACACAGAGTAAGTACTACAGAAATACTTGTTCCCTTTTTCCTTCTCCCCACTAAAGCACTTTACAAATTTTAAAGCAGTAATGTCTGTCAGTTATTATTCTTATTATTCTTGATTCAGAGATGCAATTCTAGGTGTTATATGGTAAATTCTCAACAAGGTTGGAGAAGGCAATTCATTCCAAAACCTTCTAGCTGACAGCAATATACAAATTAGCTTCCACATCTGCTTTAGAAAACTAATTTCATTATGGGGAAGAAATCACTGGGGGTTCTTTGTGTCTTTTTTTTCCTGTAAAGACTTCACTTCAAAGGAAGATCGAGCCATTTCCTTGTACAACTCATAATCATTCCACAAGGACACCTTTTACCGATGTAAGTAACAGCCAGATCAGGGAGGAGGGAAGATAAGTGGCTTCAGGAAGGGGTCAAATTGTAATACACAGAGGACTTTGGGGATAAGAATCGAGAACTACACAGCAGTTGACTTGCTCTGGGGATGGTCATAATTATTACTGCTTTTCATAAAGATGAGGATAAGGAGGCTGAGGTCGATGATGATAGGTTGTATTTCAAAGAATATCAAATATAAAGGATGTCAGACAGTACAGATGGACATGGTTGGTCCCAGAATTGACCCAGAAGAAGACACCCAACTGACTTGCCTTTGGAAAATGATAGAGCTTTTAAAACAACCCCAAGAATCCCATGAAAGCAAAGGTCCCGCTTTTTAATATTGGCATTCTACCAATGTTGCTACATGGCAGAGACTGTAGAATTCAACCATCTCCACAGAATTAAAAATGTATTATCAAGCAGAGAACAATGGAGAGGTTCATGGTAAGTGTAAGTGGGATGCAACTTATAGCCCAATGAAGACATTTGAAAAAGAACAGAAATTAAAAGTGTCATCAAGGAATTGTATGATCAGAAGACAAAAGAGGTTGACAATATGTTGAGAGCAAGGGATGACAGGTGGACAGCCAGAGGGCGCCACTGGTACCCCTCGCAATATCAGGAGAAAATGAGAAAAGACCCTCATCGTGAACTATTGGGAGAACATAGGCAAGAGTTGGGAAGGGTAGGCATGGTTATGCTGATGTATCACTGCATCACTGGAGGGAACTTCCAAATTAATGAGATCACAGGTTCATTTGGGTATTTGAGGAGAGAGAGACAGAGAGGGAAAGGGAAGGAAGAAAGGAAGGCAGGAAGGAAGGCAGGAAGGAAGGAAGGAAAGAAGGAAGGAAGGAAGGAAGGAAGGAAGGAAGGAAGGAAGGAAGGAAGGAAGGAAGGAAGGAAGGAAGGAAGGAAAGAAGACAAAGGGAGGGTGGGTGAGAGGGAAAGAAGGAAGGAAGGAGGAAAGAAAACCTTTCCAGTAACATGTAATTTCCTTGAGGACAAGGACTAGTTCATTTTGCCTTGATATCTTCAAGGCAAAATACTGTGCCTGGCATGTAATAATTCTTATTGAATGGAACTGAGGAAGTCTGGCATAATAACTAAAGAAGTAATCTCGGAATCAGGAAAACTGGGATCCAAGTCCTGTCTCTGACATATTCTAACCATGTGACCACGGGAAAATAACTTCCTTTCTCAGTGCCCTCAACAGCGCTCTAGTACTTTAAGTCAACAAATGTTGGTCTGCAGTTGCAGAAGAAATTTCCATACTGGGAATTCCCCAAACTAAGAAGATTATAAGACACACCATTCCCCTCCAAAAAGTACAATAGCAACTTCCACAGGTTCTTGAACCAGAATGGACCTTAGAAATCATTTTGTCCAATCCTGTCATCATACAGATGTTGCAACTGAGGAATAGATAAGAGAAGTCAATTATCCAAGGTCATATGTAACTAGTGAATAGCAGGTCCAGGATTTGATCCCACATTGTCTTACTTTAACTCTGATCCTCTTTCAAGGGGAATAAATGTTTGTCTTCATTCAAGGCTCATTCCAGATGCCACCTCCTAGGAGAAGCCGTCCTTGAATCACTCTCCTCTCAGTTGTTAGTGACTTCTCCCTCCTCAAACTATGTTAGATTTACACAAGTGGAATGTAAGCTCCTTGAGAGTAGCAGTCCTCATTTTTGTCCTTGTATCCCCACCACCTACTACAGCATGTGGCACATAGTAGATATGCATTCAACACATTGTTTTTAGGTTGAATAGATCATTGATCTTTACAAACCACTTTTACATGTGTGTATATGTTGCTCCATAAGACTGTATAAGAATGTTCCCCCTCAGACTTTTGACAATTCTCATGATTGAAACTGACAAAGAAAAATATAAAATCTGTATGTGAAAAACACCACAGAGGTTCTGCACTAATCCAGGGAAGGGCCTGCCTCGGTGTCTTATTTCCTAGCTGTTCATTTACATATGCTAAGAGGAGAACGTCAGGGTTTTATCATTGACAAACTAAACTTCAGGCTGTTTTGTGTTTATTGGAAAAGTGTACGTTGGTCAGTTATGGCTTAGCCAGAAGAGATGAGGATTTGGTAACGTACTGTTCAATTACCATAATCTAGAATGAGATTTCTCACTGAGAAGACCCATTCCTAAACCAGGAAAGGTTGGTCTAAGCAAAGACTTCAGAGCTGTATGGAAGAGAAGCAATATCTCTCTGTATTGATATCTGCTGCATGAAACCAATTGGTGAAAGACAGGCAATATATAGTTCCATAGCTGTGAGCTAACCTGGCTAATTGTGTTCCCTATATATGTGACACATGTGCCTTATTAACATGGTACTTTAAGTTTGTGTCCACTATATATTAAAACTATATGTAGTGATGGAACACTGTGACCCCTGTTTATGGGTAGATTGTTATGCAATTTTTATTCCTGCTTGGTTTTTCAGTAAATGCTTTTGTTAAGGTTAAGGTCAATCAAATCATCTAGCTGAATCATTAATGGCAAGGACTCTAGTGAAGGCTCAGTAATCACAATAGTAAAAATAACCAACTCCAAGGGTTATTCCTAAAACCCTGAGAGGGGATAGAGTAGCCCCTCTGGGGAACCCCAATTTGACAGTACTGTTTCAAGCTGGGAAATTGAGAAAAGAGACAGACAGACAGGAGAAAGAGGGGGAGAGAGACAGAAAGAGAAAGAGAGAGACAGAAAGACAGAGAGAGAGACAGAGAGAGAGAGAGAGAGACAGACAGACAGACAGACAGAGACAGAGACAGAGAGAGAGAGAGAGAGAGAGAGACAGAGAGAGAGAGAGAGAGAGAGAGAGAGAGAGAGGGCATGCCTTCAGGGGAAAGCCATCCTCCTACAACTGTAACTTCATTGGGGGCAGAACAATATTGTGTAGTTCTTCGTACCCCCAATTGTTCATGGTTCCATACAGGATGCTAGGGTTATACATTAAAAGAGACCTTTTTTTAGTTTCTTTTTTCAATTTTAT
Source organism: Notamacropus eugenii (assembly GCF_028372415.1). Taxonomy (NCBI): domain Eukaryota; kingdom Metazoa; phylum Chordata; class Mammalia; order Diprotodontia; family Macropodidae; genus Notamacropus; species Notamacropus eugenii. The sequence continues at coordinate 33,464,279 of NC_092875.1, forward strand.
TTTACCTTCATTTTTAAATCATCTCCTTTCCCTCACTCCCTCCCACCCATTGAGAAGGCAAGAAAAATAAAATCCATTAAAAATGTATAGTCATATAAAACAAATTTCTGCATTAGTCACATCTAAATTTTAAAAAAAATAAAAAAAATAGAAAAAATAAACTTCAGTCTACCCTCTGAGTCCATCAACTCTCTGTCTGGAGATCGATGGCTTTTTCATCATTTGTCCTTTGTAACCGTGGTTGGTCACTGTGTTGATCAAAGTACCCAAGTCTTTCAAAGTGGACAATCTTTACTCTATTGTTATTACTATATAAATTGTTTCCTGGTTCTGCTCACTTCACTTTGTGTCAGTTCATACAAGTCTTCCCAGGTTTTTCTGAAACCATCCTCTCTATTATTTCTTATAGCATAATAGTATTTCATCACATTCATATACCTCACCTTGTTTAGCCATTCCCCAATTGATGGGCAATCCTTCAGTTTCCAATTCTTTGCCACTTAAAAAGAACTGCTATAAATATTTGTGTGCATTTCTCTTTCTTCGATCTCTTTGGGATAGAGACCCAGCAGTGGCATCACTGGGTCAAAGGGTATACACATGCTTTTATCTCTGTCTCTGTCTTTCTGTCTCTCTGTCTCCTCACTTTGCCAGCTTGCAGCAGAACTATCAATTTGAGCCTCCCCAGAGGGCTACTTCATCTCCTCTCAGGGTTTTAGGAATGACCCTTGGAGTTGGTTATTTAATACCTTTTTAAGGGTATAATTCCAAATTTTTTTCCAGAATGGTTGGACTAGGTCACAGCTCCACCAACAATGCATTTCATTTTACATGTATATCCCCAGTGCTTACTTACTTAGTACAATACCTGGCACATAGTAGGTGCCTGATAAATGTTTATCGATTGATTGATAAAAAATCTAAAATGTCTCGAGAAGACAAATAGGGCAGATATCCTACTCCTTTCTGATCATCAGGAAATTCTGATTCTAAAAATCTGTGACATATTTTAGAAAATCTAAGAGTCTTGGCTCTCTGTGTAAAAAGGCTGCCTAGCCCAGTGCTGAGGACATCAGCATGACTCAGCCCTGTGTAAGATAGGGCACTCTCTACATTTTTCAGTCTAGGCTTCTTATCTGAATTTTTCCAAGCCAGATGACTTAGCTGCAGAGTTGTAACTGACCATTCTGGAGCCTGGAGTAACAAGCATGAAAGTTGTCCTCAAATAAACTGTCTAAAGACAAATAAAATTTTCATGAGATGAGGAAAGAGGGGTTCGGAGATAGGCCTTGGAATTGGAGAGGAAAGGCACTGTTACATATTGAAGAGATTGTAGACCCTGGGCCACTGGCTCCCATGAGTGAAGACCCCAAGAGAATCAATACTAAGGAGGCTCCTGCTAGAGGAGGGGGCTGAGTTGGACCCACCTGTGGACTTACCCACCTACAGTGTGGCCGCCACAGAGAAAAAAGGCCCATCTGGTAGCTTCAGAGTTTAATAAGTTATTCTTGCTAAGTAGATGAGAAGCTCATCTGTTTCTGCCTGAGAAAGGAATGCAAATACTGTCACTGCTTTCTAAATTTCAGCACCCTGGGAGGCAGACCCAATGGCTCTGCCCTAGTTACAACTCTGCTTAGCTGCATTAAGTGAGTAGTGATGGGTATCCAAATCCCAGGTCAGGATGAGCAGTGAAAGAAAACAGTTTTAAATCAGAGTGTTTTTCTTTTATTTTTTCATCCTGTCTTGTGTCTGTCATTAATGTCAAAAGGAAATTAACTCAAAAAATAGTATTAGATTGGAAAGGAAAATAGAGAGTCACTATGGTACAGCATAAATCATGCTAGACTTGGAAGCAGAGGACCTGAGTTCAAATCTCATTCTCCCTACCCCCATTTCTTATCCTTGTGACCTTAAATAAGCCATTTTTACCTTTCTTGGCCTTAATTTCCTTATCTGTAAAAGGAGGGATGGGGATTTGAATAGATGTCCTCCAAGGTCATTTCCAGGTCTACCTCTATAATCCTGTGCATTTTAGGAAGGCAGAATCCTGGGCCCTAATGGTGACTACATCCATTTGTTAAAAATGGTATTTGTCTATCATGGGTCCTTTAGAACAAATGCTTCATGAGCACAGGAAAGATATTTCCTAAGTGATGTGATAAAAAGAGCGATGGACTCCAAATCAGAAAATCTGGATGTGAGACCCGCCTCTGACACTCTGGACCATAGATCAGCAGTTGGAAGGGACTTCAGAGCTCATCTATTCCAAAACCTCCATTTTACAAAGGAGGAAAATAAGGCTCACAACTGGCCCACGGTCACACAGCTGGTAAGTGGGGGCTGGGGAGGGCTAACTTTGAATCCAGGTCCTAAGACTCTAAATCTTCATTGGCAAGGGCTCTTCAACCCTTGGTTTCCTCACCTGCAGTGAAAAGAACACGAGTGACCTTGGGCTAGTTACTTCACCAATCTGAGCCTCAGTTTCCATAAACTATAAAATGGAAGGGTTAGACTAGATGGCTCCTTCAAGTCTCTTCCAATTTTAAATCTATGATCTACAGATTCCACGCTCTGAATTTGTAATACAAATCCCTCATGGGGATTGAAGATTTAGAACTAGAATTGGCAGTGGTTAGAATTCTGGCCTTGGCATCTGGAAAGACGGAGTTCAAATCCCACCTCAGACACTTACCAGCTGTGTAACCCTGGGCACTTTACCTCAATTGCCTCAAAAAAAAAAGTATAGAAGCCTCTGATTTTACAACTGGGTGGTAATGTGGATAGAACACTGGACCTAGAGTCTGGAAAAACCTGAGTTCAAATCCCACCTCAGACATTAATAGCTATATGACCCTGCAATAGTCACTTAACCTCTTCCAATCTCAGTTTCCTCATCTGTAAAATGGGAATCATAATAGCACCTCCCTCCCAGGGTTGTTATGAAGATCAAATGAGATAACATTTATGAAGAGTTTTGTAAACCTTAAAGCACTCTATAAATTCTTGCTACTATTATTATTACAGAGGAGAACACAGTCTGAGAAAGATTAAATGACTTACCCAGGGTGACGGAGCTAATAAGTATCTGTGGCAGGATTTGAACTCAGGTCTTCCTGATTCCAAGTCCAGGGATCTAGCCATTGTCTATTCTAGATGCTCTTGGAGTCTCAGAGTAGATAATATGTATAAAGCACTTTTTAAACTTTAAAGTGCTGTTAAAAAACATCTGTTATTATTATTCAATGAGATAATATGCAGAGAGCCTTTGGTAAGTTATAAAAGACCATATGAATGATGATTATCATTATTAATTGGGTTTAAGTCCTGATACATATTCATCTAGGCTGCTGCCAGACAGCCTCATATCCCTTCTCTCTGCCAAGATGAAAAGCATTTCCCATCTCCAGAGCCTAGTCTTTCATTGTCAACATAAATAGAGGGAGGGGCTCCCATCCCTCATCTGCCACTCTGCATACCCAGATACCAGAATGAGTCTCACAAATTAGACCAGGGAAGAAAGCATCCCATTGAGAGTCTCCTGAAGACACAGGCATCTGGATGCAATTGGCTAGAAACAGCAGTTCCACTAAATGGAAGGCTTCTTTAAAAATGGATTTTCCACCCTTGGAGAGTTAAAGGCTTAATTTATTCGCTTCTGGTGGCATTTTCTCTAACCAAACTATTATTCTTGTTGAGGAGATAAAAAGAGGGCCTTCCTCAAAGATCGCTCCCATTAATTTTTAAGTTCAGTGCTAAAAGATTTAATCTCCCGTTTCTTTCCTGTTAATGGAATTTGTATCATAATAACTTATTTACTGATTTAATTAATTGCCATATAGCCTGTGTAGGGCTGGATTCGGTATTCACAAATGACTGATCTGTATCAGGAAATATAGTGTATACCACTTAATGTTGGGGAAATTTACAAGGCGAATAGACTCCTACCTTTGGCATGGTCTTCGCTCTCAGAAAAGTCACTTTGTACTATGAGTCACATTGTCAGAGAACTACAAGGGGGCTTGGAGCACAGAATATTAGAACTCAGAATTTCAGGGCTGAAAGGGAATTTAGAATATCGACTGTTAGAGCTGGGAGGAGTCTGAGAATTTGAAATGTCAGAGCTGTGAGACACCTTAGAATTCAGAATGGCAGAGCTGGGAGGGCCCTTAGAATAGAAAGTATCAGACTTGGGGGGGGGACATTAGAATACTGAATATCAAAGCTTTGGGGAAACGTTAGAACACAGAATGTCAGAAATGGGAGGCCCCCCATTCATGGAGAATGACTGAACAAACTTGGTATATGAATTTAATGGAATATTATTGTTCCATAAAAATTTATGACACTATTTCAGAAAATTCTGGGTAGCAGAAACTGAGACTGACGGAGAAAAGAATCAGGAAGACAATTAAGAACAATGATATTGTAAAGAAAAAGAACTTTGGAAGACAAGAACTCTGCCCAAGGCAGTGACCAACCAGGGGACCCATGATGAAGCAGATTGCCCAGCTCCTGAGAGAGAGATGATCTACTCAAGGTGTAGAATAAGACACACGTTTCTGGGTAAGGCCACTGTGTGGATTCATTTTGCTTAGCTATGTTTATCTGTTTAAAGAGTTTTCTCTGCCTCTCTGAGTTATAAATTGGTGGCAAGGACTGGGTGAAAGGATGGTTAGAAATAATGACAGGGCCCCAAAATAGAGCCATTAAAACATTTTTAAGTGCACAGAAGGGAAGAGAAGGAAATGCAGACAGGAAGAACTACTTTAAAAGTAGCATGAGAAATTGTTGTATTACCTTCTTTAAAAAGCAAGCGGAAGAAATGGAGATTCCTGGTTTCATATAAAATCCTCTTTTGGGTTCTGCTATGTAGAGGAAAATATCTCCTTTTTGTTGCTTAAGTTAAGAATAAAAAATATTTTTAAAGACCTAAGAGGATCCTTAGAGCAGAGAAGGTCAGGATTTGGAGGGACATTAAAATACAGAATATCAGATCTGGGAGGAACTTTAGAACACAGAATGTCAAAGCTGGGAATATCTGTGCTGGGAGAGGCCTTAGAACAAGGACTGTCAGAGCTGGGAGGGACCTTAGAACAGGGAATGTCAGAGGTGGGAAAGACCTTAGATCATGGAAGGTCATGGCTGAGAAGGGCCTTAGAACAGGGAATATCAGAGTTGGGAGAGACCTTAGAACAGGGAATGTCTGAGCTGGGAGAGAACTTAGAACAGGGAATGTCAGAGCTGGGAGAGACCTTAGAACAGGGAATGTCAGAGCTAGGAGAGACCTTAGATAATATTACACTTGGAACAGCTAGGTTGCACAGTGGATAGAGCACTGACCCTGGAGTCAAGAGGACCTGAGTTCAAATCCAGCCGCAGACACTTGACACTTACTAGATGTGTGAGGCTGGGCAAGTCACTTAATACAAATTGCCTTGTAAAAAACAAGTAGAAGCATAGTAGACAGCTGAACTAAATGTGAGGAAGACCTAAGTTCAAATCTTCTCTCAGATATTTACCAGTTATTGTCTTAGGCAAGTTATCTCACCTCTCTGTGCCTCAGTTTCCTCATCCGTAAAAATTAAGGGGTTGGACTCAATGACTTTTAAGGTCCTTCCCAGCTCTAGATCGATGATCTAATAATTTCATTAAAAATATACATAAATGTTTGGCTTATCTCCCCAACCAGATAAGTAGCATTCCATTGTGGCTGGATGAGATCACCACACACACACACACACACACACACACACACACACACACACTGGCATCAGACTACATTTAAACTGCCTTTCCATTCCCCCCCCGCCATATCAATAATCATAGATGAAGGACCCACTCTGTGCAAGGTGCTACACTAGAATCCATCCTTTCGGCTAAGAAACCTTCTCTAAACATTCACCATGAACAGTTAGAACCAAGACTAATGTAACTGATTTTTCTTCTATTTCTTTCTGCCTATTTCTCTTCACTATTTGCCCTCAATAAATAGAGGCACGGGGGGGGCGGAACCAAGATGGCGGAGTAGAAAGACACATATACTCTAGCTCTTCCCCCACAGCCCACAAAATACCTGTAAAAAATGACTCTCAACAAATTCTAGAGCAGCAGAAGCCATAGAGCAACAGAGCAAAAGAGGTTTCCAGCCAAAGGTAACCTGGAAGGCTGACAGGAAAGGTCTATCTCACTGGACACTGAGCAAAACAAAGGCCAGCCCTAGCCATGTGGCACTGGGAGTAACAGGACCTGAACAGACCTCCAGGGCAGAGTTCCCAGCAGAGAGGATCCCAGATCCCTCAACCCACAAGTGACAAAGAAAGCTCCAAAGTTCAGTGTGGGAGGGCTTTCCTAGCTGGGCGAGAGGGAAGAGGGTTCATCCAGCAATAGCCCCAAGTGACAGTAGAAGCCACGGCAGCAGACTGCAGGCAGTTATGGTGACTAGGGAGGCAACCTGGGTCCATTGTTCAAACAGCTCAGCTTGTAGGGAGTAGAGAGCAGCTGATCTAAACCTCAGCCCTGATGATGGCCCCATCCCCACCCAAAGCCCTGGAAAATCATGCATTTGAGTCAAATCTCAGCCTGGAACATGGCACTAGGGAGAGGAGAGACAATAGGACCATCCTTTTGACAAAGGATACAGAAGTCAAGTAACTGGCTGGGAAAATACCCAAAAAAGGGAAAAAATAATACCATACAAGGTTACTGTCTTGGAGAACAGGTGTCTCCTCCCATCCTTTCAGGTTGAGGAAGAACAAGGCATACTGTCACAGGAAGTCAAGGCCCCTGCCTCCAGGGCCTCTAAAAGAAACTTTAACTAGGCTCAGGCAATAGAAGGGCTTGAAAAGTGAGTTAGCAGTTTGCTAAAGGAGAACCAAAAAAATACTGAGGAAAATAACACCTTTAAGAAGAGGTTAACTCAATTAGAAAATGAGGTCCAAAAAACCAATGAGAGAAGGAGGCTTTAAAAAGCAGAATTAGCCAAAGGGAGGAGAAGGTTCAAAAGCTCACTGAACAAAATAGTTTGTGGAAAGAGAGAATTGAGTTCAGGAAACTGAATGACTATGAGATAAACCAGGCAGTTAAAAAACAAAACCAAAAGTTTGAAAAAATAGAAGATAATGTGAAATATGTCATTGGAAAAACAACTGACCTGGAAAATAGATCCAGGAGAGACAGTTTAAAAATTATGGGACTACCTGAAAGCCATGATCAAAAAAAGAGCGTAGACATTTTCTTCCATGAAATTATTAAGGAGAACTGCCCTGATATTCTAGAACCAGAGGGCAAAATAAATATTGAAAGAATCCACCAATCACCTCCTGAAAAAGACCAGAAGAGAGAAACTCCTAGGAGTGTGGTAGCCAAATTTCAGAGTTCCCAGGTCAAGGAGAAAATACTGAAAGCATCTAGAAAGAAACAATTCTAGTATGTAGAAATATGATCAGGATAACACAGAATCTGGCAGCTTCAACATTAAGGGATCAAAGGGCTTGGAATAGGATATTCCAGAACTCAAATGAACTGGGATTAAAACCAAGAATCACCTACCCAGCAAAACCGAGTGTAATATTTAAAGAGAATAAATGGTCATTCAATGATGCAGAGGACTTTCAATCATTCACGTTGAAAAGACCAGAACTGAAGAAAAAATTTGACTTTAAACACAAGAATCAAAAAAAGCATGAAATGGTAAACAGGAAAGAGAAACATAAAAGACTTTCTAAAGCAGAACTGTTTACATTCCTACCTGGAAAGAAAATATTTATAACTCTTGAGACTTTTCTCAGTATTTGGGTAGGTGGAGCAATTGTTCATACACACACACACACACACACACAGAGTACAGGTTGTTTTGAATCAGAAGATATGATATCCACAAAAAATAAAATAAAAATTAAGAGGTGAGGGAGGAAAATACTGGGAGGAGAAAGGGAGAAATGGAATGGGGCAGGCTATAACTCATAAAAGAGATAAGAAAAATCTTGTTCAATGGAGGAGAAAAGGGAGAAGGGGAGAGGGGAAAAGTGAAGCTACTCTCTCCACATAGGGCTTAAGGTAGGAATGACATGCTCACTAAATTTGGTATGAAAATCTATCTTACACTACAGGAAAGTAGGGGAGTAGGTGACAAGTGGGGTGAAGGGAATGATATAAGGGAGGGCAAATAGGAGAAAGGAGTAACTAGAAATAAACACTTTTGGGAAGGGACAAGTTCAAATGAGGGAATAAAAAAATAAGGGGAGATAGAGCAGGATAGAAGGCAATGTAATTAGTATTACACAACATGATTTTTATGGAAGTCTTCTGCAAAATGACACATATTTAGTCTGTATTGAATTGATTGCCTTCTCAGTGGGGTTGGGTAGAGAGGCAGGGAGAGAGAGAAGCTGGAATTCAAAGTATTAGAAATGAATGTTGAGAATTATTATTGCATATAACCAGGAAATAAGAAACACAAGTAATAGGGTATAGAAATTTATCTTGCCATACAAGGAAAGAGAGAAGATGGGGATAAGGGAAGGGTGGAATGTGATAGAAGGGAGGGCTCATTGAGGGAAGGGGTAATCAGAATGCAAGGTATTAGGGGGTGGGGGAGGGGAGAGATGGGGAGAAAAATTGGACATGTTACAAAGTGATGTAAAAGCAATCAGTATTAAAACAATTGACTGAATTAATTACTGAGACTAAAACAGAGACATCTTTAGTTTGGGGAAAAGAATTCTAGTCTAAGTTTCCTAGAGGCAGGTAACCTCGGATAAAATTTGGCATTGATGGAAAAGTTAAGGTTTTAAAGGTAAATTTGACTTTATGATTGTTAATCAGGAACTAGAACATGTACAGAGAGGCATGTCAGTCACCTAAGACCTGCCTCAAAAGATGCTCCTTGGCCAATGTGAAATTACAGTCATATCTGAAACCTGGTTATTGGAACTTGCTATTTTCAGATGCCATGGGACTATTAACTGACTGCTCTTCTGATTCTAACTCCAGGTATGGAGAGCAAGAAAGGCGATCTGAGCCTCCAATCCATGATGCCAGTAAGCCTGTGAGATGCTGGTATGAACTGCAAAAGGTGACCTCATGGGAATGGCAGGAGAGTGTTTGTTCAGCCTGGGCTGAGGTAAGATTCTCCTGACTCAATTTCCCCACTTGACGCCTGGCAGACTTTAAGCCTGACTGAATGCAAGTTGACAATCTACTCCTGCCTGGAACTGACATGAAGTTGGGGAGATATTCTTTCCCTGCAATGTCCCTACTCTTAGTGGCAGTTTCCTATAGTCAAAAGGTTTGTAAGCTTAATACCAGATCCATTAAATTATAGATTGTTGGTAGGGGAACATCCGAGGTTAAGTCTAAAATTAAGCTATTAGGCTTAGGACTTTAGACCAACAACAATAAGTTAGGGTCCTTTAATTCTTAGTAATGCTGTAGAGGCAATTAGGTCAAGGGCTGGTGAAGTCAGCATACATAATTATTATTTGTATCTCAGTTGGTTAATGTTTTTAAAAAAATTCATTTGTGGTCTATATTGTAAGTGCTTTCAAAAAAGTATCACCTGACCAAAAGTTGGAATTGTTTTATGTGATACGAACTGTGTTAAAAATGAAAAATAAAAAAATAAAAATAAAAAATAGAGGTAAGTAAATAAAGAAATGGAAAGACAGAGTTAAATAGATGAATGAGTTTTTTAAGGCTTCAGTGAGAATTTAGAAAATGGAGTTTTAGCCTAAAAACCATTAACTTGAAAAAAAAATTGATAGCTATGTTTCAATGAAATTAGTTTCCTTTATAATTTTAAGTATTTTATTTTATGCAATTAAAACTATTATTCCAAGAAGGTATCCATAGGCATTCCAGACTGTGTCAAAGGAGTCTAGGACATAGAAAAGGCTAAGAATCTCTGGCATTAGAGAAATTCTGGGACAACAGATCTGTAAGAGAAAACTATATGGTCTGGGACTTTCCCTAATTTTTAAAGAGAAGTCTCCTAAGGTCTTCATTTCTAGGTAGTCATTTGGGGACAGAATCTTGGGTTGGGAGGCCTATGGGGGTGACACAGAATGAGGCTCTTAATTTAAAAGACCTAGCATTTATATAATTCATTAAGGTTTGAAAAAACATTTCATCTATCTATCTATATATGTGCATATGTATATACATATATATACACACATACATATGTACATACACACACACACACACATATATAAAATCTTAATTGATCCTCAAAGCAGCTCTCCAAGATACATGTTATTATTGTCTCCATTTCACAGATGAAAAAACTGAAGCTGAGATAGGTTAAGTGACTTGCCCAGGATCACACAGCTAGTGTCTGATGCAGGATTCAAACTTATGTCTTCCTAACTCCAGGTCTATTACCCTATTTGCCATACCACGCTGCCTATGTGGCACATCTTATGCATATATCTGTAGAGTGCCATGCTCCAGCTGAAACTTTCATTCATTCTTCTTAATGGAACTGTCCCTTTGGGAAGGAATGATGGCATTGGTCCAATGATGGTCTAGACTAGCTGTGGGGAACCGGCAGCCTCAAAGCCATATGTGACCCTCTAGGTCCTCAAGTGCGATTCTTTGACTGAATCCAAACTTTACTTATGGGGATTTTTTCTATGAAGTTTGGATTCAGTCCAAGGACCACACTTGAGGGCTACATGTGGCCTCGAGGTCACAGGTTACCCACCACTAGTCTTGACTCATCTCCTGTTCAGCCTCAGTCTCCAATCCTTAAGTTCCCCATTAGACAGAGGGATGATGCTCTTTGTTACTCCTACAGGGATGGTGATGAGATGTCATGGAGAGAGCCTGGAATTGGGAATCAGGAGACATAGACTTTCCTGTTTCAATTCAACAATTCAATTAACATTTATTAAATACCTACAGTAGACAAAGCCCTGACCTAGGTGCTAGGAACAGACAAAAAGATAAAAATGAAATAACAGTCTGTGCCCATTAGGAGCTTATGTTCCACTCAAATGACTGTCACTAACTTATTAAGTGACCTGAGGCAAAACCCTTAACTTCTCTGGGCCTCAGTTTCCTTATTTGTAAAATGAGGAGATGAGTCTTGATAACTGAGGCTCCTTTCATATCTAGCTCTGTGATCTCTTTTAGTTCTGGAATGTCATCTTAGGGAATCTCAGAAAAGATAATTCCACTTTTTGGCAGTTCCACCTCCTGACTCACCTCTGAATTGTATTTTGATCCAATTTATTCACTTTCCCTCTACCAACCCACCCACCAATTTCAGTTTCTTATAGCTTATTACAGCCTTTTGTGAAAGTAAAGCATATGTCTGCTTGGCATTGGAGAAATTTGAAAGGACTCTGCTGGGCTCCCCAGGACAGCTTACAAACCTATGGGATACTTATAAAGGATCTTGATGATCTCTCCATCCTCGAGGGAAAGGGATATTCTGCCCAACATCAAAACCCACCTCCCAGGGAGATTCACAGTTGTTAATTCCAAAGTCATCCCATAGAAGATTGCAATGTGTGATGGGCTGCGTATCAAGAATACTGACAGCTAAGCTGATAGCTTGATTCTCACAGCTTCCTGGAATCAGCCCAAGTTTGTGGAGACAATGTCAAAGGTTCCTCAAAATCCCTTATAATAATATTACTTCTTTTCCTACCCCTTCCAATGGTGGTCTAACAGAGATGGGTGAACAAATACGTGTCATTCAGCTTAAAATAAACACTCCTGGGCAGCTTGATCTTTTGGTCTCTGAGCAGGAGAAAATAGAAACTGAACACAGAGTTAAGCAAAATTGCCCCTATTAAAAAGAAATCAATGCATGAAAATAAATCCCAGACATTATAACAATAGAACCTTAGAATTCTAGAACCTTGGAATCCTGAAAATTTAGGTTTCTGGAACCTTAGAATTCTAGAATCATTGAAGCTCATAATCCCATTAAATCCCATTAAAGAAGAATTCTAGGTCCTTAGAATCTTCGAACCTTAGAATACCAGATGCTTTTCATCCTAGAATCTCAGTGTTCTAGATCCTTAGAATCCCCAAATTTAGGAACACTACAAACTTAGAATTATAAGATTATAGAAGCCAATATTCCTATAACGTTTGAGTTCTTGACCATCAGAATCCTAGAGTCTTAGGATTCTAGAACTATAGGATCCTAGATCTTAAGAATTCCATAATCTTATAATTCTAAAGCCTCCCAATCCTAGACTCTATGAATACCACAAACTTTATTCTAGATCCTTAAAAAAAAGAGTAATAGAATTCTAGAACTGTAAAACCTGGTAATCCCATAACCTTTGAATTCTATAGCCATAGAATTCTAGAATCTAAGATCCCTATCACCTTGGAATTCTGAAATCTTAGAATCTTTCATGAATCTTTGCACCACAAGAGTTCAAAGTCATCTAGACTATTCTTTCCTATTCATCCTGCCCTCTCCCATCTCCATATCTTTGCTCATAAAGTCCTTCATGTTTGGAATATGCCCAGTATTTCATTTCTGAAGCCCTGCCTTTCCTTCAAGGCTCAACTCAGGTGCCAGCTCCTCCTGGAATTCTTTCCCAACCCTTCACTCCAAGTTAAAAGTAAGTAAAGTAAAAATAAGGACATTATTCCCCTTATTTTCATCATTCCCCATAAATATCATGTTTATTGTCTACATTTCCCCTAGCATACACCGCTTTTGTATCATACACTTAACTTGTGTACGTGACATATTCTAATCCTTAACATTCCTTCCCAGATTAAATCGTAAACTTCTTGAGTCCAAGGACTGTACTGATTTCCTGTTTCTTTCCCCACTCCATAGTGCAATTTGCACAGAATCAATGCTTAATAAATGTCTGCTGAAGGTTGAAAGACTTAAGAACTTTGTTCAATGCAATGATCAACCATGATTCCACAACACCAGTGATGCAGAATGCTACCCACCTCTTGAGGAATGATAGACTAATATGCAGCATAAGACACTTATTTTTGAACACGACCAATGCAAGAATTAGTTTGCTTGATTGCGCTTATTTCTTAGAAGGGTTTTGTTCCCCACAACCATCATAGAGGAGGAGGGAGGGAAGCAGAAAAATAAATGTTTAATAATTAGAAAAAAAGTCAAATACTAAATATTTTTGAAATGAATTTAATCTGGCTGACCTCCTTCGCAATGCAGGGATCCCCTCCATACGTCCCTAACCCACGGTCAACCAACTTTCCAGCAGCAGGCAACTCACTATCTCTCAAATTTTGTTTGATTAATTTATTATATAGCTGACCAGATCTAATTGCTCATTTTTTTGTGTGTGTCTCTTTACTCTTAGGGAGAGAAAATCTATCCTATGTTAAACTCATGTTGCATATCTTCTTGGAGAGCTGGGACCCTGATGACCAATTAGCTGGGCATTTAACTAGAAAGCTACGATTGGGTCCCACTGATAAGGAAGTTACGTGAACTTTGGTACATGCATCTATATGTTGCTTCATTCAGGACATAGGCTGCAATTTTAAAAAAATAGAGAAGGAAATGCAGGAAGATGTTTCCTAGGGCATCATGGTAAAGATGTTTACATGAAATTACAAGAGCTCAGAGCTGGAAATGGACCTTAGGACTATCCAGTCCAGAGAAGATGTGCACAAAAATCCTCTGCAATACCCCTGACAAGTGGAATCCCCTATCCAGCCTTTGTTAAAGACTAGCCAGGGGATCCCATGACATTCTAAGGCAGCCCATTCCACGGTAGGACCAGGAACTTTGTCCTGACAGCCTAAATTGACACCTTTGTAGCTTCCATCCAAAGTCTTGATTCTAGCCTCTGAGGCCAAGTAGAATGAGGTTAATTCTGCTTTCAAATGATAGCCAGTCAATCAACAAGCATTTGGTAAGCACCTACTAGGTACTAAAGTCTGGGGAGACAGAGCAAGGCAAAAGACAGTCCCTACTCTGAAGGAGCTCACAATTGAATGGAGGAGACAATATGGAGTCAACTATGTGCAGACAAGATATAAGCAGTATGCACTAGAGTTAGGTTTAGAGATAAAGCACTAAGATTAAGAAGGGCTAGGAAAGGTTTCTTGCAGAAAGTAGGATTTAGCTGAGCCTTGAAGGAACCCAGGGAAATCAGAAAGTAGAGGTGAGTAAGGAGAGAATTATGGATGTGGGAGACAGGCATTGAAAACTCTTGAAGTTGGGAGATGGGGCATCATATTCAAGGAACATCGAGGTCAATGTCACTGGAAGAGAAACTAAATACAAAACCATTTCAGTGGGGGAGGCACTAGAAGCTGGGGGATTAGAAAAAGCTTCCTAAGCTTTGAAGAAAAGTAAGGATTCTAAGAGACAATGGTTGAATGGAATGGAATTGATCAATTCTGATTGACATATGACTCATAGGTATGTTTTGATTAATTAGAATATGATGCCTGTTTCCTAGACAGGTTTGGTTGGAGTTTTGGCTCCTAAGGGGCCAGTGGTCAGTGTTTCTCATTCCTAACTCTGATATAGACAGATGCCATAGTCCTTCCTGTACTGAGTATAAATGAATATTTGCAAGACAGTCTGCAAGCAGTCTAAAATTAGCAAACTGTCTGCTATGTTGACATTTGTCTTAAGGAACTGTGCTTGGGTGAAAGGCAAATTAATAACTATGGGGGCCAAATTATTGTAGTTATTTTTGCACATGGATTTTCAGGAGACCAAGGTCTCCTCTAGCCCTGCAGTGTCCAGATGATTTGGTCCTTCCTTCCCTCCATTGCAAGGCCCAAGGGAGAACTTAGTTTAGGGGACACTTTAGAATATACTTCTCTAGAACCCAATTCTTTGCAAGAAGGACCAAGTGAAATGGGGATGAAATGCAAAACTAACAGCTATTTAACTTATAATAAAAAAAATTGAATTTCACTGTTAGGAGAGAGAGCCAGCTAGCCCTTCCAGCTGGCTCACATCTGTCAGGAAACAGCCCAACTCAAGGACCTGAGGGATAGGTTGGGGACTCTAGGACTGTGGATGTTCAGAAAGATCAATAAAATGATCCTCTTCCTCTTCTCTGTTACTCCCCAGCTTCAATTATCTCATCTGAAAAAAGAGGCACAAAGAGATCAAGCAATCCTAATTCTGATGCAGAAAAAGCCAGGAAAAGATTCTTCTAATTCTGGGGTATATTGAAAGTAGTAACTTGGAAGAGCTGAAACCTTCTGACCTAACCTAGAGGATTCCATAAGGCCTTTTCTGATCTGTTCTCTATTCCCTCAGATGCCAGGGCCGGGTCCCCTGGTATCACACATTTACTTTCTATGTCATTTTTATTGACTCGTATGTGCACACACGAGTGTGTTTTCCTTATAGAGTAATTTTTTGTATTCATGTTTCACACTCCCCCCCTCATCATTTTTGTATCCCCAGTGTGCCCCAGGGGTGCCCTGAATGTGGTATTTTAGATTGAAAGCAGAAAGAAACCTCAGATGTCAATTTGTCAAAGCCCTTCATTTTATAGAAGGGGAAACTGAGGCCTGTGAAAACAAAGTGATTTGCCCTAGGTCATATAGGAAGTAAGTATCATAGAGAGGCAGTACTCATGGAGTGAAAGGGGCAGAGTGGGGATGGAGCAGGGGGGAGGAGAGTGTTGAACAATCCCTGGGCTAAATCCTAGTTTTCAAGTCTGTGTTTCGGGGAAAAGGTAAGAAATGTTAGTAGAAAAAAACAGAGGCATTTAAAGAAAAGCTAAAAGGATTTCATTAAGCACCCACTATGTGACTGGAGGGCTGCTAGGTGGCACAGTGGATAAAGTGCCAGGCCTGCAGTCAGGAAGATCTGAGTTCAAAGGTGGCTTCGGACACTAGGAGGTTAATCCTAGGCAAGTCATTTAACCCTGTTTGCCTCAGTTTTCGCATCTATAAAATGAGCCAGAGAAGGAAATGGCAAACTGCTCCACTATCTTTGCCAAGAAAACCCCAAATAGAGTCATGAAGAATTCGACATCACTAAAAAAAGACTGAACAACAACAATTGCCAGGCACTGTACTAAATACTTTACAAGTATGATCTCATTGGGTCTCTCAACAACCTTGGAAGATCACTGCTGTTATTATCACCAATTTACAGTTGAGGAAACTGAGAGAAACAGTAGTTAAGTGACTTAGGATCATAAAACTGGAAAAGTTTTGAGGCAGCCTTTTGAATTCAGGTCTGGCTGATTTGATCTTCACACCAACCTTAAAAGTAAGTACTATTACTATACCGAATTTACAGTTGAGGAAACTGCGGTATACAGAAGTTTAATGACTTGCCCAGGGTCACACAGCTCTTATGGGTCTGAGTTGAGATTTGGACTCAGATATTCCAGACTCTCAGCCCAGTGCTCCCTTCACTGCATCCCCTACCAGTCCAATTTGGAGGAGAGAAGGATAAGGGAGAATCTCAGAATCTCCAAAGGCCCTTAGCAGCACTTGACTTCCAGCTGTACTTGTCCAAGAATCCCCCACAGAGCATGCCCAACAATGGGTCATCCAGTCACACTTGAGGATCTCAAGGGATTGGTCACCCACCACCTCCTGATGCAGCCCACTCCACTTTGGAAAATTCTCATTGTTTGAAATTTTTTCCTTAAATTAAGCAAAAATCTGCCTTTCCAAAATGCCCTGTTGGAAAATAATAACTGACGTGTATTTATTTTTAGCCTAGACATGTCATTTTGGTGTCCTGGGGGAACTTCTTCTACCCATGTGCATCAGCAACTTGTCTGTAATTTCATCTTACAGAGCGCTGCCCAAGCCACAGAGAGGGGCAGGCTCCTTTGTTGACACGGAAGCATTGAATTTCAGAATCTGAATGAATAGTTCAATCCATACCTCAAAATAATTGCCTCCACAAAACCCCACAGTTGTCGTTCACCATCTACTTGAAGACCTCCAGCAAGAGAGAACCCTCACCCTCCTGAGGAAGGATCATTTCATTTCCCTCTAGGTCTCATTGTTAGGGAGGATTTTTTTCCTATCAATCACCTTGAATTCTACCCTTTGCAACTTCTATTCATTGCTCCTAGTTCTGACCTCTGGGGCCAAGCAGGAAAAATCTAATCTTTCTCCAAGAGAGACTTTTTAAAAAAAGATATCTATCCTATCTCCCTAAATCTTCTCTTCTCCATGCCCAGTTCCTTCAACAGATCTAAGATCTCAATGTCATTCACCATCCTGGTAGTCTTCCTCAGGATGGAAGGTTGATTTTTTGAACCCAAATGGAAGACTTTACATTTATCCCTTTAAAATTTCATGCCCATACATAACAGAGCTTGGCAAGTCAAGGCTTCTTTTATAAAAATAGCTTGGGGATATTCTAACTTTTCTTTATGCTCTATTTTCCCCTTAATGTTTCCATTTTCTGTATATTTTCCTCAGAAAATGATTTTTTAAAGAAATCCCAAACACCCCCATTTGATTGCCCAAGCAAATAAACACATCACAAGAGGCTCCCTAGGAGCTCATAATGATCCTCTGACTTGAAAGGCACAAGAGAAATCTAAACTGCTCTTAGCACAATTAAACATATGATATGGGTAATAGTTCAGAGCAAAGCTGACTCCATTCTGCAATTACCTTAATCTGTCAACAAACAAATACTAGGAGGAATAAGTCACTCTACAAGAGTGACTGGTTTCTAAAATGGCTCCAATATACCTTCTGCCTATGCAGAATACTGACCAATTTCCTCCCTCGACCAACAAGCACTTATTAAAGACCTACTGTGTGCTAGGAACTGACAATACAAAAACAAAAGTGAAACCTTCATGGACTTCAAGGAGCTTTTACTTTGCTAAAGGAGATAACATGTACATATGTTAGTGTATACAGAAGAAATAGAGAAGAAATGAAAACTAGATGTAAGATAATATTGGAAGGAATATAAACTAAGGCATCTGGATGTGAGAATAGTAGGTGGAGCATTGGACCTGGAGTCAAGAAGACTTGAGTTCAAATCTTGCCTCAGAAACTTCCTAGTCATGTGATCTTGGAAAATTCACTTAAGTGCTGTCTACCTCAGTTTCCTCAACTATAAAATAAGAATAATAATAGCACATATCTTTCAGGATTATTGTGAGGATAAAATAAAGATGAAATTTGTACTTTATAAAACCTTGAAATGCTGCAAAAATACTAGTTACTATTGTATGAAAAACTTTCTATAGAAGGTGGTCCTTGAACTGCATCTAGAAGGAAGTAAGGGAATATTTGAGGCAGAGATGAGGAGGGATCGTTTCAGACAAAAGTAGGGAGATGAGCCATAGAACGATGTGGCTTAGTCTAGCAGGTTCAATGGATTTTTTTTCCTTTAAAAACAAACCAGAATAGACTATCGACAACCATAAAATCCAATTAAAACTACTTTAATAATTGAAATTTTAAAACACATAGTACATGAATGAAAAGCGTATAAAACATGAGTTCCCTTTTTGCAGTCAGTGATCCAGAACTGAGAGAAGTGACCCACAGGCTGTTTAAGCCCAGGAAAAGATTTCTGACAACCTTCCTTCCTAAGCCCCTAAGCCTTTTATTATTTAAATAATGCATCAGGCAGGCCAAGCTAAGAAGCAGACATTGGACCAACTGTAGCCACAGCAACCACAACTACTCCCAGGGCTTTACCCAAGTTCCCACTAGTCCGAGGAACCAAGAGAAGCCCATTTTGACTAAACTGTCATGTGCTGTGAAGGGGCATTATGTACAATGAAGCCAGAAAGGTTTGCTACCACCTTGCAAATAAAGCTTTTTAAAATAAAAACAGGGAAGGTTATACTTGATTCTGAACAGAATGGCGAACCACTAGAGTATATTGAGAAGAAGAGGGACGTGGTCAGATTCATACTTAAAACAATTCTTCTGTATGAAGGTTACATTGTATCCTCTAGCTGTATGAAGATTGGAATAGGGAGAAATTTGATGCAGATGGACCAATTGGGAGGGTATTAGAATAGACCAGGAGATACAAGAACATGGACAGTAAGTATCTGAGACAGAATTTAAATTCAGGAAGAAGAATTTTCCTGACTCCAAGCCCAGCACTCTATCCACTGTGCCACTGAGCTGCCCTAACCCTCTAGTTTTACAGATACGGAAACTGAGGCCCAAAGAGGCCTCTAGTCCAACCCATTCATTTTATTAGTGAAGAAACTGAAGCCCAGGGATATTAAGTGACCAAGGTCACCTCTGTATGATCAAGAGGCACCAGAGCCAGTCATCAACCTTAGAGTTATACTGGAAAAGTTCACTGAAGTCACAGGCAATGGAATGATGACTGGATGTAAAGTCAAAGGACCTCAGTTCAAATCTCAGCTCTAACCTGGATGATCTTAGACAAGTTACTTCATCTTTCTGAGACTATTTCCCCACCTGTAAAATGAGGGTAGCCTCAATGGCTCCTGAAATCTTGTCCAGCTCAAGAGCTAGGATCTTATGATGGAAGATGATAAAATTACCCAAGCGACTCTGAGCAAGACCCTTTGTCTCTCTGAGCCTCAGTTTCCTCCTCTGTAAAATGGACTAGATGGCCTCTGAGCTCCTTTCAGCTCCAAATCGAGGCTCCTATTTTAACATACAGTAAAAAATACAGGTGAGGATGATATAATATTTATATAGCACTTACTTCGTGCCCTGCAGGCACTGTACTAAACACTTTTCAGCTATTACCTCATTTGATCCTCACAACCACCCTGGGAGGTAAGTGCTTTTATTATTCCCATTTTTCATATGAAGGAACTGAGGCAAACAGAGATGAAATGACTTGCCCAGGGTCCCACAACTAGCAAGTATTTGAGGGCACATTTGAACTCAGGTCTTCCCGACTCCAGAGCCCTAACCCCTGCACCACCTTAATGTCCCATGAAGTTCATAAAACTTTGAATAGACATTGCTTTGATTATTATCTTCTTTAATGGAAATATAGAAATATCCCATATAGAAATGACCCTGGCATAAATCTCCACCCATCTCACCATTTTCTTTTATATTTAATCTTCCATACACTCTTAACATGTGAATTAACCCAGATCTAGGGTTCTGTGACCAGGTGTCATTGGTCAGGACAGCCTCAGGGTAACAATAACGATGATGACGGTGGTGGTGGTGGTGGTGGTGGTGGTGGTGGTGGTGGTGGTGGTGGTGATAACATCTATAAAACTCCTTAGCATTTCCAAAAAATTTTCCATTGTACCTAAAATTTCACAGCCATGAAGCCCTGCTGGGCCAATACCACTGCCCTGACTGTCTCCACTCTGGTCTCTCATTCATCCTACCACACCAGGATTTTCATCACCAGCATCTCAAATTTGAGCTGTCATTTCCCATCCTGGACTCTGTAGGCACCGATCCAAAAAGCAATTAGCCTCCATTGGCAAAGCACTGACATCTGATGGCCCTCCGTGTGAAATCCTAAGTCTGATTGGCAGTACTAGAACATGCCACCAAGCCCTGGCCCCCAAGGCATTTAATGTCATCATTATCTGCAAGGAACTTTTTCTCAGCTTAACCAAGGCAGTAATGAAGGCTGGAAGAGAGTCTCACTCAAGGTCCCCCTGGAGGCTCACAAAAAAATTAAGAGACCCTGAAGGCTCTGTCCTCCTGTTCTTCTCCCTATAGGTTTTTAAATTTCCTTTTCTTTTCAATTAATTTCAGAGAATATTTGAGGATCCCAACAGAATTCTCAGGAAATCTTTGCAACTTCTCAAAGTAGAAAGAAACAATGATGTGGTGGAAAGAGTCAGATATCATGGATTAGAACCCAATTTTACCACCTAATACTATGTGACCTTGGGTAATACTAATAATATCTCACATTTATAAAGGACTTTAACATTACCTGATTTAATCCTCACAACAACCCTTTGAGGTAGGTACTATTATTCTCCCCATTTCACAGATGGGGAAGCTGAGACAAAGTTCTTTTAAATGACTTGCCCAGGATCACACAGTAGCTGATCCTATATTTGAACCCAAAGGTCTTCCTGCCTCCAGGTCCAGCCCTCTATCCACTATGCCACCTACTTGCATAGGTAAATTCTTCAACGTCTTTGAGCCTCATCTATAAAATGAGAGTTGGACTGAATATCTCCACAGTTTCATCCAGTTCTAAAAATCTTCTCCTGAAAGACTACCCCTTCATCTCATGCCTTAAACCCCATTCTTGGCTGCAGAGCTGATCTCTTCTCTATGTTCAGACCTTGTTTTCTCTGATGGTTTTCCTGAGGCTAACCCTCTGTTGTCTCAGTGGATCTCTTCTCTATGTTCAGACCTTGTTTTCTCTGATGGTTTTCCTGAGGGTAACCCTCTGTTGTCTCAGTGGCTAGACTGGCTACTAAAGAGAACAATGATAAGCTACAGCAGTCTAGGGCTGGATGCCTCCTTGCTTTTTTCCCCCAATTTTCCACTTGAAACTGGAAGGTTCCTCTTTTTTTCTAGGATGTATGGAGTTTCCCCAGGGGTATGGTTCATGTCTTTGAAGACAAATGAGCTAGATTTTCATATCAACAACATTCACTCCTAGAGAATCGTAGAATCCCAGAATCTCAGAATTGGAAGGATTTTAGGTACATGGGGATCAAAATTATAGTCCTGCAAGGGGCAAGATCATGGGATTTTGAGTGAGAAGGAACTTCAGAGATCATCTAGTCCAACACACCCATTTTACAGATGAGAAAACTGAGGCCCATGGAGGCGGAAGTAACTTGCTTACAGCTAGGAAGCCAAAGATTCCACTCTACCACACTAGTGCTTTAGAGACCACCTAGCTAGTAGTTGACCAAGAATTCCCTCTACAACAAGTGATCCAACCAGCACCCACTTGGAGACCTCCAGTGAGGGTGAACACACGTCTCTTTTGGACAGGGTTTCAAACTTTCCAAAGCACTCCCTATGAGGGAGGAAGGGCAGGATTTATTGTATCCATTCTATAGAAGAATCTGATTCACTAAAAGCCAAAGCCAAAGAGAAGCCTAGTTTACAGTCCAAGGACCTGGGTTCAAATCTCAGTTCTGCTCCTGTTACCTGTGGGATCTCTGGCAAGTCATCAAAACTCTCTAAGCTCCAGTTTCCTCATCTATAAAATAAGAAGGTTGTATTATATGATCTCTAAATCCTCTTTTCACTCTATAGACAGCTATAATATCCCCTTTAAGATCTCTCTGCTCCAGGCTAAATATTCCTAGTTCCTTTAATGCATAGCCTGAAGGAAAAATAATAGTCTTCTACTATAGGTTCCTCATTTCACAGCAAAGGAAACTGAGGCCATGAATTCAATGACACTCTTTAACTTATCTCTTACTAATCAGCAGTTGGAGAGGATTATGGGACAGGGCAGGGCAAAATGGCTTCATGCCCTATGCCAATGGCTTTTCTCCTCCTTGACAATATCCCTGTAGGTCTGCATCAGACCTACAGATTCATCAGCTGTTGTGAGAGGTCATGTTGTAAAGCACATTGGCATGTGATTGGGAGCTGGTTAAAAGGTCATTGTCAAAGGAGACTGGCGATGCTGATAAGGAGCTAGAAAGGATGTTTAATCAGACTTGTTTATCTGATTCAACAATGGTGAAATAAATGAGGAGGGCCTGGAAATGCTTATCACTCGATCAACACCTTCCTCAGTAATTAAGTAAAGACACATAAGGTACATCCCTTTTGAAAATATTTTCCCCACCCCCCATCTCACTAAGCAAGAGAGGGAGACAGAAAGAAATATAGAGACTGCATTGACTTGAGTAAAATGTCTGTCATCCTTGGAGCTTAAAAAGAAGCTCTCTCCATAATGAAATGTCACTTTTCTAGAAGGCTTAATTAAAAAAGCTTCCAAGGAATAAAACTCTAAATGGCTTGGGAAAGATGCTCTAACCAGAGACTGGTCAGTGGAGGGGAGAGGTTTGCTAAGAGGAAGAAGACCTGGAGGACTGGGGGGACCCTGATGAGCACCTCTAATGAAGAAGAGAAAAGAAGGAGGGAGGGAAGGAAGGAAGGAAGGAAGGAAGGAAGGAAGGAAGGAAGGAAGGAAGGAAGGGAAGAGAAGGAGGGAGGGAGAAGAAAGGAAGGAGGACTCAGGAAAAGACACAGGAGAAGGAGTATGTGGAGGGAGGAGGGGAAGGAGGAAGAAGAGGAGGAGGATAGAAAGTAAAGAGAGGAAAGGGGAAAAAAATACAAGTAATGAAGATATCTCTTTCTGATATAGCAGTTTGTTATGAATACACATTTGATTAAGACTTTAGAAGACAGATATTTCACATATAAAATAAGAAGAAACTGACACTCACTGAAGTTCAGCTACTGCTTAATGGCCCATATATTTTGTCCTTGATTGGCATTTAGTTAGCATACGTTATAAGATGGACAGAACAATTGCCAGTCTCACACTATTTAACGTCCAAGGAGTTCATTCCAGAAAAAGATCCCTTAGATTAAACCTTCTGTTACTCTGACCTCAGACACATATGCATATTCCTCAGATTCTGCAAATAAAGGAAAGAAGTATGTTGTCAAGGAAAAAACACTGGACATGAAATCAGAAAGACCTGAGTTCAAATTCCACCCAGACCCTTTCTAGGTGCATGATCTTAGGTAAGTCACTTATCCTGTCAGTATCTCAGTTTCCTCATCTGGAAAATGGGGACATAATATGTGTATTCCCTAGTACACAGAGTTATCATAAAGACAGAACTTTGTAAGCCTCTAAGTGCTATAGAAATATATACTTCATATGTAATTATAATGACTGAGCCCCAGAAAAAAGTTAAGAAAATGCACCTTTGGAAAGTAGTGCATTGCATTCACTGCATGATTCAGTTGAAGCATTGGAAGTTTTGCTGACTGGCTTTTTTTTTCATCTGTTTCAAGGGATCTCTCACTGGGAAAGGGAAGGGGAGGCAGGGCATATTTGGAAATGAAGGCGATGTAAAAGCAAAATTAATAAGCATGTTTAAGTAAACATATTTTTAAACAATGTGTAAGTTATACAGTTCACAAGGCATTTTCCATGTGACAGCCCTGTGAAGAAGGCAGTCCATATCATTATCTCCATTGAATGGATGAGGAAACTGAGGCTGAGAGAAGGGACCCAGCATTCACCAAGTCAAACAACTAGTACATGGTTAAGCCTGGCTTAAACCCATCTTTTCAGCCTCCAGAATCAATTCCATTTTTTCCTGCCTCATAACACCTCCAGTAGCATTGACACTTGATAACACTATCTTTTCTGATACAGTGCATTTCAAAAGAATTAATGGCTGGCTAGGAGCTGCTCTGTAATACTGATATACTATGTTCTTGGAAGAGATTGCAAAGAATGTTGATATTTTACGGCCATGCAGTACAACCACTGTTGAAATTATTATCAAGAGGGTTGTTGCAGCCCTATAAAGGCCAGTAAATTAGAGTGATTTGAGATGCCAATGCACCCACTAAACCATTCTTCGACTTGGATAGCAGACATCTTGACTAGTCTCTGATGCAGCTACCTCCACAGAATCTGCAGGACTAACTCCTCCCATCACTTTCTTAGCGTCCTGATTTTAAAGGTGACCTGGGGGAAAGAAATGGCTGAGAGGGCCACTTCTTTGTATCATCTGGTGGCACAGAACTTGTTATCTGGGAAAAGTCAGGCAGAAGGAAAGCATTACCTCTAGAGCTAGAGCTCCATAAAAATCTATTGTGATGCTGCATGTATATAATAAGGACACAGCAGTAAGAAATGGAAGAAACCTCTTCACTTAGCATATTAGAATTGGGAAGACACTTAAAACAGAATATCAGATCTAGAAGGGGCCTCAGGACATAGAATGTAAGAACTGGAAGAGTCCTTAGAACTGGAGAGGATGTTAGAACATAGAATACTAAAACTAGAAAGGGCATTAGGACATAGAACATTAAAGCTGGAAAGGGCATTAAGACATAGAATGTTAAAGCTGGGAAAGCTGCCTAACATAACTGTCCAAACTGGAAGAGACCTTTGCATATAGACTCGCAGTGATGGGTAGGGTCTCACAGGATCAAAATCTAGAGTGGGAAGGAACCTCAGAGGCCATGTAGCACAATCCCTCATTTTACAGATGAGGAAACTGAGGTACAGAGTTATTCCATGTGGAACTTGAACCCAGGTCCTCTGGCTCCCATGTCAGTGGCTCCCATACCGACTCCCATACACCATACTGCCTTTCCATCCTGAGAATTATAAGACCTTGTGAAACTTCTCCCTAAATATACCAGACTGGCATTGAAAGTAGAAGCCAACCTTCCTTCTATTTCCCCTTCCTTCTCTCTCCCCCTTTTCTATTTCTACTACACCGTGTTAATAAACTGTTTTATCTTCTTAAGTGACTTTAAAATCATTATCTCATTTAGTCCCGACAATAAGACCATGAGGCTTATAGAGCATATGGTACTGGGTCAGTTAGTCAGTCAGACAATAAGTATTTTTAAGCTCATACTATCTGATAAGAGCACTCTAAAAGCACAGTAGGGATACAAAGAAAAGCAAAAGACAATTTATGCCCTCAAGGAGTTCACAATCTAATGGGGAAGACAACATGCAAAGAAATCTGTACAAACAAGATACAGACAGGATAGACAGGAAAATCAACAGAGCAAAAGCACTGGAACTGAGAGATTCTCTTTGTAGAGATGAGGAAAATAGATTCAGTGAATGCCCATGATCTATCCAAGGTTCTGAAGCTAGCAAGTGTCAGGGTTGGGACTCCAAACAAGATCTTCTAAATTCAAGCTTAGAGCTATTTCATACCATACACATCTAGGATCATAAGAACATGGGATTGAGAGCTGGAAGGGACCTCTAAGATCATATAAACCAACCCCTTCATTTGGCAGGAGGTAACTGGAGTCAAAAAAAGGAAAACACTGTTAAAAGAACATAGCTCAAAAGCCTAGAGAGACCTCAGGGGCCAGGTAATCCAACACACACACACACACACACACACACACACACACACACACACACACACACTTTCCAGACGAGGAAACTGAGACCCTGAAAAACTGATTTGGCCAAGGTCATACACAAAATAAAGGTCAGAATGTAGATTCAAACCCAGGTTCTCTGACTTTAGAGCCTGGGCCAGTTCTGTTACCTCAGGCCCAGTGGGAGTTCAGATTATTCATGTTAGCTCTTGGAAAAGCAAGAAAATAGGGACATAAATTCTGCCTCAACAGTATTTAGAAGCTACACCACCTCTCTGCCATAGCCCATGCACTCCATAGGGTCATAGCTATTAAGACCACAGATAAAGTCATATTTTTACTGCGTTTACTGTACTGATGGCTCTATCCCATAGAAACACTACTGAGACCAGCAGCACTTGCCAATACATTGAGAAAGCTAAATTAAGGTGTATCATACTTCTTTTAAAAATCATTATAGAATTATATTATGCAGGCTGCTGCAGGGCATATTAAAATATGCCAATCTCTTTCATTTTTTGCTTTGTTTCATTTTTTAAAACTTTTTAAAAGACTATTTTGTTTACAACTGTTAGACCAACATTTTAAAAATATTTAACTCTAACTAAATACAGTAGTGTTAACAAATATATTCCCTAGAGTCTTGTAGAATCTCAATCTGTCCTTCCATCTGTCTTTCACTCTCTGAAATATTGATATACTGAGATATGACTGCTCTCTATTTTCCCATTGATCCATTTACAATTCAATTGCTTTCTTTCAAGAAGTACTATGGTGTTGTGGCTAGAGCTCCAGACCTAGAGTCAACAAGAGCCAGATTGAAATCCTCCCTCAGACACTTAGTTGCTATATAATCTTGAGCAATCAATCCATGTGCATTTATTAAGCACCTACTATGTGCATAGATGGTAGATAATAATTACAACAATTTTTCTTTGGCTACCATGCTTCCAAGGAGGGAATTTACCAAAGAGGATTAAAGAGAGAATTGTGCCAAACACTAGACATGTAAAATAGTACCTGCCCTAGAGGAGCTTACTTTCTATCCAAAAGACATGTATATGCTCCACAAGATATATGCAAAATAGATGAAAGGTAATCAGAGGGGAGGGCTCTAATGCCTGAGAAAACAAGAAAGACATCCTGCAAAAGGTAATGTTTACTCTGAATCTTGAAGAAAGACAGGAATTCTAAGAGCTAGAAATGAAGAGAAAGAGCATTCCAAGCATGGAGGGAGAGAACAGCCAGTGTTAAGCATGGAGATAGGAGATGAAGGGTTTTGGGTGAGGGTTAGCTAGCAAGTCAAAATGTCTGGATATGGAGAAGATGAAAATGTGAGAAGATTGGAAAGTAGGAACAGGCTGAGTTGCAAAGATCTTTAAGCACCAGAGCAATTCATATTTGAACCTAGAGCCAATAGGAAATCACCGGAGTTTATTGAGAAGAGTCAGACCTGCACTTTCAATCACTTTAGCAACTCCATGGGAGGAGACTTGAGGCAAAGAAGACCAATTAGGAAGCTACTGCAATAGTACAGGAAAGATGTGATGGGTTCCTTCAAGACTCACCTTAGATTCCATCTTCTACAAGAAACCCTTTCTGATCCTCCATAATCTTAGTGCCTTCTCTCTGAAGGTACCCCTAGCTTTGCTATTTAGTTGTTTTCATCTGTGTCTGACTCTCCGTGATCTCTTTCGGGGTTTTCTTTGCAAAGATACTGGAGTGATTTGCCATTTCTTTCTCCAACTCATCTTACGGATGAGGAAACTAAGGCAAGCAGGGTCAAATTACTTGCCCAAGGTCACATAGCTACTAAGTATCTGAGGCTGGATTTGAATTCAGGTCTTCCTGACTCCTAGCCTGGCACTCTATCCATTGCACCACTTTGCTGCCCTTAGTTTATGCTGTACATATCTTTGACATACTTAGTAAATTACATATCATCTCCCCCATTAGACTATGAGTTCCTTGAGGGCAGGGATTGATTTTTGCCTTCCTTGAACCCCAGCCTTTAGCACAGTACTTGGCAGATATTAAGTGCTTAATAAAGACTTGTTGACTAACTGAACTAAGGTACTAACTGATCTAGGGTAATATCTATGTGACTGGAGAGAAAGTGTTTTATATAATAGATGTTATATACACAACTAAGACAAGGTAGTTTGAGGATGGAGAGTATCAGCATTAGAGCAAATCACCTCTTTTGGAACGTCAGTTTCTACATCTGTAAAATGTCTGTAGAACCCTATTTTGCTGAGTTTTTGTGAGGTCCCAAAGGGATAATGTACGTAAAATGATCTTCCACTTTTAAGGGCTATGTAAATATCGGCTATTATTATTCCTTGTCCAGGGGCTAGATCTCTTAGGTGAGTAAAGTATCTCCAACCAAAGTTGGGTCATTAACTACTCCCAAGTCCAGTGAAAGGCATTGAGATTCAGTGGAAAGACTGTAGCTCCAGTTTGAAATCAGAGGACCTTAATTTTGAGTCTTTTCTATCTGTGTGACCTTGGATGAGTCACCTCTCCTCTGAGTGTCTCAGTTTTCTTACCTATGAAATGAGAAGGTTGGACTAGATCTCTTCTGAGGTCCTTCCCAGTTCTAAATCTAGGATAAAATGATGAAATAAAATGAAGCAGGAATTTCTTAGGAAGTTAGCTCAATTACCTAGTTTGCCCTGAGAGGAAATATCTGCCCTCATAATTATCACTATTTGAAGTTCCAGTCAGGAAGTCCTGGTTCAAACCTCAGATAATAGTTGTGTGACCCTGGGTAAGTCACTTAACCTCATTTTAGCCTCCACCTCTTTATCTATAAAATAGGAGCAGTAATACTTTTAGTACCTGCTTCACAGGTTTGCTGTGGAGGTCCAATAAGACAACATCTGTAAAGTGCTTTAACAAACTTTAGTACTTTGTAAATATCAGTTACTGTGATTATTTCCAAAACATTATCCTCACAAAAAGTCAGTGAAGCAGGTGATGAAAACATTGTTGCTCGCATTTTACAGATGAGGAAAGGGAGGCTGACATAAGTGGAGTAAGTCACTCAGCAGCAGCAGCAGCAGCAGAACTGGGACAGACTGAAGACAAATTCAAGGTATCACAGATGTTCCCTATATCTGGAATGCATGTATTTTACCCCCTAACCTTCTAACCAAGGTTTAGCTGAAATTCCACCTCCACCTCTTACCTGATCTCCCCCAACTGAACATTGTTCTCCCTCTTTCAACCACACAGCACTTAGTACCCCAATTAACACACTCAGCATTAGCATTCTATTTATCTCTGAACACATACAATCCAGCTCTCTCATTTTACAGATAAGGAAACTGAGGCTTGTCAAGGTGAAGTGACTTGCTAGTAAGTCACCCAACTAGTCAGTGTCAGAACCCAGATTTGAACCCTAGCCTTAGGACACCTAGACGCACCAATTCCCTCACTGTTTGTTCAATAAATGTTTTCCTTGCTATGTAAGCAATTACCCAGTTCGTCCAGCAGCTGTGACTAATATTGATCGAATTCCCGCTGTGTCCCAGAAACTCTCGACAACACACACACACACACACACACACACACACACACACACACACACAGAGCAGACATGGCCTGCCCTCTGTAATATGGCATCCAAAGCCATCTGAGCCCATGGAGTCGGGCATTGTGTTCCGATGTTTGCCTTGATTAACTTTTACTAAATTCTCAGCCCTGGGCTGGAACTCAGGTAGAATTTAATCATCTTAAGCAAACTCCCCCACCACCACTAAAGACACCCAAGCAGAGAGGCCTTATAGTTCTTTTCTTGGGGAATCTACAGAATCTCTCAGAACCCAGGGATTGCAAGGGCCCTCAGGGAACATCTAATAACCCCTACCTAAGTGAGGAATGCTTTGTGCATTGCATCCAACAAGAGAAATCAGCAGGCATTTATTAAGCAACTCCTGTGTACCAGGCACTGTCCTTAACAGTGAGTGCTTATAAGAAAGGATCACCCAGTGTTCTGCTTGAAGACCTCCAGTGAGAAAGAATTCAGAAGGATCTCATCTCACTCCTGGACAGCTCCGATGGTCAAGAAGGACTTCTTTACATCCAGCCCAACTAGCCTCTCTGCAACTTCTCCCCATTGCTTACCCCTAAGACCAAGCAGAGCAAGCTTTTCAAGAACCCAGAGACAGCTAATATGTCCCCACAGGGTGCCCCAAACCCCTTAAACCTTCTTTTCTCTAGGTTAAACATCTTAAATTCCTTTGAAGAATCAAGCAAGCACTTATTAAGTGCCTACTGTGTGCCAGGCACTATGCTAGGTCTAGAGATGCAAAGACAGTGCCCGTCCTCAAAGACATAAGGCATTCATTCAAAGCCCTTCCCCACTACCCTCATCAACTCTTCTGTATACTTCCAGTTTACCAATGTCTTTCCTGAAGTGTGATACCCAACGTTGAACCCAATGCCCCAGATGTGAGTTGAGCTTTTGGTAGCAAGAAGGTGACGGGGGAGAAATTTTTTCAAGGGTATTTTTTATTGTTGCTGTTTTCAGGACCAAAGAAAGTCTTCTTGTGGAAAGATGAAAAATGGAAGAAAAATCCATCCCAGTCTTCCCTGCTGAACATCTTCCTAGAGCTAGAAGAGACCTCAGAAGCCATCGAGTTCATTCCACTCTTTTCAAAGGGTTGAGGAAACTGAGTCACAGAGAAGTAAAGTGATATATCTAAGACCACATCAGATTTAAATCCTGCCTTCAAGAAACTTAAGTTCTATATGTACAAATGTGTTATTCCCTTCACAGTGATGAACATCCTTCTGCCAACCTACACTGGCTTCAATAAATATATTTTGCAAAATTATACATAGAAATAAATTTTTGAGGAGAGGATGGTAAAGTTGGGTGAAAGGGACACTTGAAAAATAGATGCCTTCCTTTAGGCACAAAGTGTGGCTTTTACTGTAAATCCTTTCAAACACTTGACAGAAGTTAACAGGCCTTTCCCTTTCCCTCCTCACCACCCACCTCATGTATAAGCTGCTTAACTCATACAAACATAACTATGCTAGCAAATCTCTGGAATCACTAAGTAAGCCCCAAAGAGAGGGATTTTCTCCCCCTGGGTTTGAATCAGTGGATTTTATTCAAGAGAAACTATGAAACTAGATGAAAGAGGGAAGGGCAAGGAAGGAAGGGGCAGAAACAGGGAGGGATATGGAAACACAGAAAGGGACAGACAGGTGGATACAGGGAGGGAGAAGGAGGGAAAGAAAGGGAGGGAGGAGAAAAGTGTATAGAGAGATAGGTAGATGGGAAGATTCAGAGAGAGATACAGAGAAATGGAGAAAACAGACAGAAAGGAAGAAACAGATGGACAGAAAGATAAGCAAATGAACATAGACACATTGAGACAAAGACAGAGACATACACAGAGACAAACAGAGACAGAGTGAGGCAGAGATAAAAAGACAGAGATAGAAACAGACAGAAAGAGACAGAGAGAGACAGGCTTAAATAAAGATGGAGACAAAAAAGAATAGGAGACAAAGAGAAATAGAAAAGAGAGAAACAAGGAGGTAAGAGAAAAATCACATAGAAAAATGAAAAGAAATATTTTACACACACACACACACACACACACATTTCCATTTGCATTATCCATCACAAAGAGCAGGAAAAAATGAATATTGTCCCTTATTCCTCATCAACCTGAAGTCAAGCAAAATTAATGTCTGCCCATTACACCTGAGAGCCTTGCTGCAGAACACAAAGAGGTCCATGCCATTCCCCTCTGTCTGGGCTGCCATTAACTTATGCCAAAACCCCACCACTGCCAAGTAATGGGTCTCATATCAGGAAACCAGGAGAAAGAGCGAGTCATACGATATTCCTGCTGCTTTATTGGTATTTCTTTTCCAATAGAAATTTGTTCCTGGTATTTGTTACAGGGCTACTGAAGGGGAAGTACCCAGAGTGTAGGGATTGTGCTTTAGTCATCATTATACTACCTTCTGATAACAGTTTCTTCATCTGTAAAATGGGGACAGTAGCATTCACAGTATTTATCAAATGAGACATTTGTAAAATGCTTAACACAGTGCATGAGGCATAGTAGGTACTTAGTAAATATTTATTCCCTCCCCTACCTCTCATGGTTGTTACAAGGATCAAAAGATCAGTGATATTTTATGAAAAACACTTTGTAAACCTTAAAGCTCCCTGTGAATGCCGCCTGTAACAACAATAATTATGTACCGCTCTAAGGTTTGCAAAATACTTCACATATGTTTTTTCATTTGATCTTTACAACAACCTTGGGAAGTAGGTGCCATCATTATGCTCATTTTTACAGATGAGGAAACTGAGGCCCAGAAAGATTTAAGTGATTTGTCTAGGCTCATATAACTAGTATCTATATCCGGATTTGAACTCAGAACTTCCGAACTTCAACTCCAGTGCTCTGTCCACCAAACCATCTAGCTACCAAATTATGATTATTATATGATATAACCGTAGTTATATCATATAATAATAATATAAAGAGGTAATATGATGTAGTCTATAGAACTGACCTTGAAGTCAAGAAAGCTTAGAGTCTAGCCCTGTCTCTGACACATTCTGACCGTATGACCCTGAGTAAGTCATGTGACCCCTCAGTTCTCCCGGAAAATGGTCTCTAAGACCCATAAGTTGAAGACAAGGTGCCAACCTGTATGGGTTGGAGGAAGCTTCCTCGCCTGGAAGTTTGCTATGCTAGTGAAATCGCAGGTCCAGGCCCTCTCCCCATTATTATTCTTAGCAGCTCACAGTTGTCATCAAGCACTTTAGCGTCTGCATACTCCTCACAACGATGCCAGGAAACAGGTAATACAAGAACATTTTATAGATGAGGAAATGAAGGTCAGAGAAGTAATAGGATTTACCCCCCCCCCCAAAAAAAAGAGTAAAGGGAAGAAATAGTATTTGAACCCAGACTGCCTGACCCTAAGTCTGATCTCTTTCCATTGCACCATACTGGTTCTATTTTTTTGGATTAAATATTTTCAGTTGAATTCAAGGAGTCATTATCAAGTACCTACACTGGATACAACAGTCTCCAAAGATTTAAAAATTAATATGGCTCAATAGATAGAGTCCTGGACTTGAAATCAGGAAAATCAAAATTCAAATCCTGTCTCACATACTAGCTGTGTGACCCTGGGCAAATCCTTTAACCTCTCTGGGCCTCAGTTTCCTCATTTGTAAAATGAGAAGGTTGGATCACCTCTACCTCCAAATCTATGATCTTAGGGTCAGACAGAGGCTGATGGGAAGATACATGTTGCATGGTGAACATGAGCAGGTTATAACACATAACCTAAAAAGAAACTTCAAAGAAGTACAGAAATAAAGGAAATCACGAAGCAATTATATGGTAGGGAGAAAAGATAGGCTGGTCACATGGCAAAGGCCAGTGATGACAGGTGGACAACCTGAATGCACCATTAGAAGCCTAAAGATATAAAGTATAAAGAAGGCCTCCAGCATATTAGTTGAATCCCCTGTAGAAACTTATGGGGAGACTTAGACAAGAATTTCACAGCATAGGCAAGCATGTCTTGGCCTACATTCCTGGAAGGACCTGGCCAATCAATGAGATTCCAAATTCACTAGAGTATTTGAATATAAATATTATGTTCAGAAAATGGTAGGCAATGGTTTTATCTGTGATAACACTCTGGTCTAGCACAGTTTTATTCATTAAGTTCTCAAGGACATTCTAGTATCTTTTTGTAAGGTAAGGGTTTATCATCTGTTCATTTATGAAGAACAGTCTGCTTTGGATGTATTTTCTGACCACATGGGCATTTCTTTCCAGCTGTTTAGTACGTAAGACATTTTCACAACCTCCAGCAATATTTTGCACAATTTCTAGCATTTTTTTGCATAACCTTGTCACAGTCATTAAGTCCTGGCCCCTTAAGGATAAAACTTCTCTTCTTCAGTGACTGTGACCTAGTCCTGAACTTCTATCATAAATGCCTCCATTTCTGCAAACAAATTCACAACTCTAATATTTTTTTCAAGCTTCTTTATCAGAATGTTGTTGATTGAGTTCTTTCAAATGTCACCGATGACAGGGGGAGCTTTCAATTTTTCACTACTGGATCTTAGCCATTTCACACATTTCATTTCATGTGCAGTTATGTTCAACAAATTCAGTAATGTGTGCCTATTGTCAGCTTTTATTATTGTTCGGTAGAATGGTGGCTGTTTGTTCTAAGAACTTGTTTATCATTATCATCATTACTATTGCTTTTAGTATTATTATGCCACCCAAAATCCTCATACAATGTCTCATTGTAGTATGGAGTCTACATTAGGTTCTAAAAGGCTGTGTCAGTCAAGTAAAAGCATGTGGAAGGTCAGAAGTCATCTGGTCTCTGATTTTACAGATGAGGAAACTGAAATTCAGGGAGGGTAAGTGGGCTTGCTCATGATCTACAGGTTGTATGGAATATAAAAGATGGAATCTGAACCCAGGTCTTCTGACTCCACAGGTAGTGAGTGACTTTTCTACTTTATAATGATACTAAGCTGAAGATATTTTCTTCAGGCTTCCATGATGGACCATAATATGTCTGTCAAAGAGCAGTCTAAATCATTTTGTAAATCAGGTTGGCCATAGCAGATGAATTTTTTTCACCCCCTACATACCCTTAAAGACTACCACTAAGTCATGGAGAGAGGAGGTCACTGGAAGGAGTACTGTGACTGATGAAGTCACAACTCTTTGAAGTTTTCAAGTATCATTGTCAATAATATCTAGTCTTTGTAAAATGTTTTGCTCACAGTTGAGGTCGGTAATACAAGTATTACTGTCCCCATTTATAGATGAATAAACTGAGTCTCAGAGAGACTGTGAGGCTTTATAAACATCTCCCTTTCTTCCCTCTTCCCAATCTCACCAAGGATGCTTTAATAATCTTAGCTCCATTTGTATGCTACTATTAATTCTTTCATTCATTCATTCTACAAACATTTCTGAAGCAAGTGTTATAATGGGGCTTGGTGTAGAAAGCCTAGTCTGGCTCCAGACACTTTCCTAAGTTTATTCATACTGCTCCCCTGCACTGTCTATTCCATTCAAACCAACTGTCTCCTTCTCAGTGCCCTATCACAGATTGGTCTCCATGCCTGGAATGTTCTCCCCCTTCACATCTGCCTCTTAAAATATCTTGCATCTTTTAAGACTCCATTCAAATGTCAAATCCTTTAGGAGATTTTCTTGATGCCCACCTGTAATGCCAATGAGGTTAAAGATCGTCCCCACCCATTAATGGGCCTGCCCATTGAGGGAAGCTTGATTAGGAGAGGTTCACATCTTTTGTTAATTTTCTAATGAGGCACTGGTTCTCAAGGGTTGTAAAGCCCTCTGGCTCTGAAAAATGTATAAATACTCTGAGGTGAGGTTTCACTCTGGGGCTTACTCATTGGAAGTGTTTGTTTGGCCAGATGAGACTCTGGGAAGCTGCTAAGGAGCCCCCCAGCTTTGAAAATGCAGATGTTGGTGCTTCTTTCTCTGTATGATCAGTTATCTCTCTGTTGATCTGCGATGTATGTATTGCTTACAGTCAGACAATTGGAAGCCCCGTCTGTTGATTATTATTTCTCTGTATTTTTTCTGAAGTTCAGGGTGCTGACTTTTTCCCTTGAACTAAGTGAATGATACATGTGCTTGATTAAAGTGACCCCTCAAAAGTTGCTTTCCTTTTAGAAAAGCATATCTAAGAAACCTGTACAGCAGATTCTCCTGTGCTTGCTTTTACACAATCCCATCCCCCATTAAGGCTTTCTTTCTCCTCTGACTCTGTAAATGTTGTATGCCTCCAATAGAATACGAGCCTTGAAGACAGCAATTTTTATTTTTGTTTGGAACCCCCACTGCATGGCACAGAAACTGGCACATGGAAATGGGAGGGTACTGGACATGTGATTTTATCAGGGTAGGGAACTCTCAGTTAGAAATCTCTCCACCAATGCACCTTCTCTGAAATTTCGAATTTTAGGTATCACCAGAGATATTTAGTAATATGTGACAGAGGAAGCAATTGAACTCAGGTTTTCCTTTTCCTAAGGGTAGCTCTCTATCTACTTCTTTAGTCTCTCTTTCCCTGGGCCTTGAATACAGTAGGCATTTAATAAATGCTTGTTAAATTGCCTTGAATATAGTAGATGTTTAATAAATGCTTATTGAATTGAATTCCCCAAGAGTCATAGAGCTATTAAGTGCCAAAGCCAGATATCAAGTCTTGGTCTCTTTTTTCTAATCCATTCTGTCTACTATATGATATTACTCTGATCCTTACTATAAGAAAAAAAAAGAAAAAGACTAAGAAACTTAAGTATTTCACTCATGATCCAGGGGTCTAGAAGGTAGATAGCAAGGCCCAGCAAGGACATAATCAGGAAATAATCATACACTGACTTACTGGAGGTGGGAGAGAAGCAGCTGCGCCAATGTCCAAATCCCACTGTTGATATCAGGGTAAACTCAAGAGAAAACCATTGCCTTCTCCCTGGTATGCTCCAGCAAACTCAGGCTCTGCCAGGATTTTCACAGAAGGTTTTTAGATCCCTCAGTCCCAATCAATCCCTGGCACCCCTCCTGATTCCAGCTGGTGCCTGCAACAGTCCATTAAATAACCAGAAAGTCTGGCTACCTCCTTAGAAGAGACTTACGACACTGGTCTGCAGCTGCAGCCAGACTCTGTTAGCTTGTGTGACCCTGAGTAAGTCACTTTCCCTCTGAAGGTCTCAGTTTCTTCCACTACAATGAGAGGGGGGTGGACTCAGTGATCTCAGAGGTCCTTCCCAGCTCTAAATCTCATCATTCCATGAGCCCACAGTAAAATTTTCTCATTTTACTTCTATTTCACAATATTCACCTGACCCATATCAACACTGCTTCCTTTGGTTCATTGCCTCTTTCTTTGTCTTTGTCTTGTCTCTTTAAGTAACTGGTAAGCTCCTCAAGACCACAGCCTGTGTAAGACAGGATTTCAAGATGGAAAGGACCTCTGAGGCCATCTATTCAATCAGTTACAAGTCAAGAAATTGGGATCCATATAGCAGAAGTGATTTGGACAAGGTCATGAAAGCAGTAACCACCAGATCAGGGATTTGAACCCAGGTCCTCCAGCTCCAAATCCAGTGCTAGTTCCAATAATAATACTATTTGCAAAAATAAGTGATATTATTATTATTATTATTATTATTATAGGAATAGGGGCTGAATCTCTAATTTCATCTATATATAGGCAGGATTCTTAACCTGAAGTCAGTAGCTCATTTTCAAAGGATCCATAAACCTAAATTTAAAAAAATACATCCTCATTTTTCACCAAACTCAAACTGAAATTGATCATTTCCTTCCATTATGAATTTTTAAAAATCACATGCTGAATAGGGGTCCAGGGGTTTCACCAGACTGCCAAAGGAGTCCATGACACCAAAAACATTTAAAGAGAACTCCCAGGTGAAAAAAGCCCCTCCACAAATGAAGGTCAGCAACTTTTCTGCAACTTGAAGAATTGCGTAGAATCCTGAGAGGTTCTGTGATTTGCCCAAGGTCACCCAGTCAGTATGTGTCAGAGGTGGGGTTTGAACTCAGGTTTCCCTGACTTAGAGGCCAATCCTCTATGCATTTTGTTCTGCTGTCTTTTCGATAACTATATATGGTAATGTAATAACAGTAATATAACCTAACCTTTATGTAGTGTTTTCAAGTTTGCATATCTCTTTGAATATCTCCATACTAAACGATCTCCTCTGATCTCACATTAACCCTGTGAGGTAAATTACTTATATCTCAATTTGACAGAAGAAGAAACTGAATCTATTAAGTATTTTGTATAGGACCACAAGCTTGGGACACAATGAAAAGAGCAGCAGTTCTGAAAGTGGAACCTGGATTCAAATCTGCCTTTAACATTTTGTGTGATCTTGGATCAGTTCATTTACAACACTGGTCCACAGTTTCCTCAACTATAAAACAAGGGGACTGGATTAGATGCCCTCCGAGGTCCTGCTCTCTAACTCCTATCCTCTAAAGCTAGGATCCCATGTGTCTGAGGTAGCATTAGAACCCAGGTCTTCATGACTCCAAGCACACTGAGTTTTATACATTCAGCTTCCACCACAAGGTCACATTCTCAACAAATGCCCCTTGATTGGCCTTCCAGAAGACTATTTAACCTGAGTGTTCTTGACTAACCCAGCCTACTGTGAATGATGACAAGCCCTCACTGTCCTTTCAACTCTGGAACCCTGTGGAAGGTGATGGAAACGTAATTTAATCCCATCCAATAAACACTGGTTAAACCCTTTCCCTGTGCAAGGCCCTATGGTCAGCTCTGAGGATACAAAGACATAAACCCTGCTCTCAAGGAGCTCCAGTCTAACAGGACATAAGGGTAAGAGGGCATTAAGCATTTATTAAGTGCTTACTGTGTGCCAAGTGCTAAGCTAAGCTTGATAAAAGGGTGGAGAAGGGATGCCTACTCAGATAACTGATCTATGGGAAAGAGATAATAAATATGGAAAAATCCAGGTAAGGCACTAAAAGAAATCTGAGGAAAGAGGAATCACTCCTCCTGGAGGGAAAGAGGAAGGAAAGCTTGGGCCTTGAATGGAGACCTCCTACCACAGTCCTTTGCCCAAGCAATGAGGCAGCACATTCCAGTAGATAAAGCACTGGATATGGAATTGGGAAGACCTGGGTTCATATAAGCTTGTTAGCTGTGTGACCTTGGGCAAGTCACTTAACCCCTCTGAGCCTCAATTTCAAATGAAGAGGTTGCTCTCCATGGCCTCTGAGGGCTTGCTACAAGCTATTATCTTAAGGAGTCTACTTCCTGGCTACAATACCTCATTTCTTCATCTGTAAAGATGAGGATTATCATACCATGAGAGGTGGTAAGGTGTAGTTACTAGAGAGAGCCTCTGAATTGGAAAAACCAGTGTTCAAAATCATTTCTCTGACAACCATTAGTTCAATCAATCAGTCAATCAACAACCCAAGCATTGGGAATAAAAAGGCAATGAATGAATCTTATAGGGGGCTTACATTCTAATTGTAAAGTGCTAAGTACAGTGCCTGGCATGTCACAAGCGCTCTATAAATGTTAGCCATTGTTAGCCAGTAGCTAGGTGGTACAATGAGTAGAGAACTGGGCTTGGAGTCAGGAAGACCTGGGTTCAGCTCTAAACTGTGTAACTCTGAGCAAATCACTTAACCACTATTTGCCTCAGTTTTCTCATCTGTAAAATGAGGGTGATGATAATATTAGCACCTACCTCCTAGGTTGGTGAAGATCCAGTGAGAGAATAATTATAAAATACTTACTGCCTAGAACATAGTAATATACAATAATCATCATCATCATAGATGTTTACTGATTTATCTCACTGACCAGTTTCATCTTTATTTTCTAACCTTTGGACAAAGAAATTGGGGAGGGGCGAGGTGTCACTATCTCCGTACTTTACTCATTAATTGAGGGAAAGGGGCAGGGTAGACATTGCTGAGGAAGAAGAAATGAGGACCAGTTCTTGGAATCTGCTTGGGGCTCAGAAATTCTCCAGTCTGCTTCTCTCCATCCATAGGCAGGAAAAAAATTCTGCTGAAACTAAGCCAACTCCTCCAGGCCCAGCCTCAACGTTCGTCCTCTAAACTTTTCCAGACACAAGCACAGCATCGTTGGTATTCAGGGGACATCAGTGCCAGTTAACGCCATCCAGCTCTTCTCCCAAGTGACATCCCCTCTTTCCCCTTGTCCTGCATGTCCCCCTCCCCCTCCCCAGGCAAAAACAACTCATTTCTGATTAGCAGCACATCCTCCATCCTCCTCAACCAATGCGGGGCTATAACTACTTGTGAGCATGCTGCCAGGAAGCTTGGGCTGGCCATGGGCTCTGCCTCTTTACAGCCCAAGGAGGAGATGCCAATGTATGTCTTCTCTCCTTCTTTGCTCAGATAACCCACCTGGGATGTTAGAGGGCCCTTAATATTTGGATCGTCTTTGTAATCATTGGGTGGTTGCTCACTGTCTCAGCTGTTGGGGACAGAAGTAAGAGCATGACAGTATCTGGAGTCCAACCCTCCCCTTTGAAAAAAAAAAAAAAAGAAATGGCCTTACTTAAAAGCAGAACAGAAAACTACCCTGGGTGATAAAACCTTATAATTCAGACTGTCAGAGCACAGAGAGACCCTAGGACAGAGAATGTCAAGAATGGGAGGGCATTTAGAACTGAGAATATCAGAGTTGGAAAGGGCCTTAGTGCAGATAATATCAGGGCTGGGTGGAAGTTTATAACAGATAATGTCAGAGCTGAGAGAGCTTTAGAATAGAGAATGTCAGAGCTTGGAGGTAGAGAGGAGTTAGAGTCAGGAATGTCAGAACTGGGGGGAGGAGATTAGAACAGAGAATTCAGAGGGCCCTTAGAACGGGGAATGTCAGAGCTGGCGTGGGGGGCTAGAACAGAGGTGGAAGGAAGTTTAGAACTGAGAGTGTCAGAGTGGAAAGACCCTTAGAAAAGAAACACTAGACCTGGAAGAGACCCAAACACAAAGAATGTCAAAGTGAGGTGAAACCTTAGAACATAGCATATCAGAGCTAGGTGAAACCTTAGAACATAGCATGTTGGAGCTAGAAAATACCTGACTACAAAGAATGACAAAACTGAGAAAGACCCTGATGCCTTCTATGTATGTGACCTGACCTTAGTTAGGCAAGTCAATTATACCCTTTGGATCTTGGTTTCCTCATACATAAAATGAGGGATATAAACTAGCTGGATCTAGGTTCCTTCTAGCTTTAGACATCTGGTCCAAGGATCCAAGGATGAATGTTATTCTATATAACAGAAAGTCAGAACTGAGAAGGGAGCTTGAAAATAAAGAATGACAGTAATGGACAGTCCCTGGAACAAGGGACATCAAAGCTAGAATGTTCCCATGTTCCCTCTCTGCACCTCAGTCTCATCTTTAAAATAAAAGAGTTGGAAGAGATGACCTATAAGGTCCATCCCACCTTTATCGATCATTCTTTGAAATCAATCATTCTTTGATCCCTTCTATCTCAATGAAATCCCATCAAATTCCACTTTGTCTCTAAAATGGTCTGCTCTTAGAGTTCAGACAAGCCACTGACCTCTAACACACCAGAATATCAGCTGTGGATTCATTCAGTGTTAGAGCTGAAAGAGACCTCAGAGCAGATCACACAAAGAGTGTTCCATATTCATATATAGCATTTTAAAGCGTTCACTTTCCTCATAACCCTCACAACCTGTGGGGGCAGGTTCAGCAGCACATTACTATTATGCTATGTGAATGTAATAAATGGTTATAGTACCATAAGAAATAATAAGGATGGTTTCAGTGAAACTTGGAAGACTGATATAGATTGATGCAAAGTGAAATAAACAGAACCAGAAGAATAATTTATACAGTAAAGATAACATTGTAAAGACAAACAACTTTGAAAGACTTAAGAATTGATCAATGAAATGACCCATCACAATTCCAGAGGACCCATGATGAAACATGATACCTACCTCCAGATAGAGAAGTGATAGACTCAGAGCCCAGATCAAAGCATATTTTCCCTTCCCTCCTTTCTCTTCCTTTCATCTTTCTTCCTTTTCTTCTTTCTCTCTTCCTACATTCCTTTCTTCTTTTCTTTTTTTTCTTTTGGACATGGCTAATGCAAGAATTTGTTTTACATGACTATACATATTTGTAATGGACTTTATTTTTCTTGCCTTCTCAATGGATATGGGAGGGGAGTAGGAAGGAGAGGATTTGAAACTGAAAATAAAATAAAATAAGAAAAAATTTAATACCCTCTAAAACATCTTCAACAAATGGTCTCCAGTCTTGACTTAAAAGCTACCAACGACAAAATTAAAATCAGAATCTCCGATGAAGAGAAACTCATACCTTTCCAAGTCTCATTCTACTTGCAGATAGCTCCAATGATATGAAAGTTTGTCCTGATATCAAGCCTTTTGCAAACTCCCCCTTCCATCCTAGTTTTGCCCTCTGAGACCATGGGTGGAAGAACCTTATTGCTTTATTCACATGACAAACCTTAAGCTATGAGAAGACAGCTAATATGTCTCCAATTAAATCTCTTCTCTAGGCTGTCTCCTTGCAGTCCCTGTCCTCAAAGACCTTATAGTCTAGTAGAGAGACAGCTATAATAAGGGCATTCAAAAATTACCAAAGTTCTACGTATGGTACAACATGGAAAATGTCAAAGATGCTTCCCAGGTTTCAAGTCTAAGAGTGATGATCTTTTTGGCCCCACGCAACAGAACCAAAAACCATGGGAGTGGAGAAAAACACCTGGAGAAAGGCTAATTTCATTCATTGCAAAGAAAACTTTCCTAATAATTAGACTTATTGAAAAGTAGTATGGTTTATCTTGGGACACACCCAACTTCCCCATCTTCCAAGGGAATGCCAGAGAATCATTTGTCAGATAAACCATACAGGGGGCTTATGGCCAAGTATAGTTCAGAACAGATGAATAGAGGGCCTTTCCAATTCTGAGTATCTGGAGTTCTGTTTCTTTCAATTTTCTAGGGCTCATAACCAGTTTGACCTAAGAATAAATCCCATCTTCAGGGTCACAAAATGACCCTGAGCCATGGGCAATAATAAAAATGAAAATTTAGATGAAACACAAGCTGGCCCTGGGGTGAAAAGAAGATTTCCAGCAATTTTTAAGCATTGGACATGAGCCAAGAATGACACTCCTCCTCCTCCCCAGACTGATAAAGGGCAGCCACCAACAGTAACCAAGAGACAAAAGTCATCCATAATCACCTACAACATCTCCCTGGTTCTGTCGTTATTGACCTGTTTTTAGTCATTTAAGTTTTCCTATGAACTCTCAGGACATCTTCCACTCAAGCCTGTCAACCACATGCTACTTAATACCAGCCTGGGGGACTGTAAATCTAGTTGTGGGATGCAACATAGTGTCTTAATAACTGCCCTGGATGGGAAAAGGCCACTGCATTATCTCTACACCAAAGGAAACCAACTCCATTATGAAAGGTCAGGTTTAAATGATATTAGAGAAAGAAAGATTGAAGAAAAGCAGGTCACAGGAAAAGGAAGGCTTTTTCTCACACAGGGCCTCAGGCTTTTCATCTAAATGAGGTAAGAAAAGTCACCGCCATCTCCTAAAAACATGTCCTCTCAACCCTTTACTTGGGCCCCCAACCTAACATGTTCTTGTTCCAGAAATCAATTTTTCTTACTAGGAAATACACTGATTTATTTACTTATTTTTGGATGTAGGGTACAATGTGGCCCATGCCCAGGTCATCCACACCTCTTAGAATTCCTGGCTGCATCAAAAACCCAGCTCCAATGCTCATCTTAAGAGGTAACCTTTTCCAAGCCATCTTGTTGTCCATGCTTACTTCCTCTTCAAAATTACCTTGTATTTTCTTATTCTTACTTACTTGTAGCCATATAGGATTCCCTTTCCCATTTCCACCAAAGGAAATAAGCTCCCAGAAGGCAGGATTATTTCTTTTTTTTGTAACCCCAGTGCCTAGTATAGTTCCTGGAACATCATAGGTATTTAATATCTGTTTCACGTTCAAGTGAATTGCACAGTGGAATATAATGGCAAGAGTACTAGATCTGAATGCCAACTCTGCCTCTTGCTCTCTGTATGATGT
Organism: Notamacropus eugenii; assembly: GCF_028372415.1. NCBI lineage: Eukaryota > Metazoa > Chordata > Mammalia > Diprotodontia > Macropodidae > Notamacropus > Notamacropus eugenii. Next base: position 33,507,939 of record NC_092875.1, read on the forward strand.
GGGATACATCAATTCACTGTGCCTCAGTTGCCTCATCTGCAAAATGAGGAGGTTGGATTAAATAACCCCTAAAATACAGCCCAATTTTGGTTCTGTGACACATTTGACCTTGGTGCCCATGACTTCACCTTTATGGGCCTCCAGTTTCTCATCTGTAAAATGACATTAGCCTATATGTCCTCTAAGGTCACTTCTAGTTCTAAACCTATAGTCCTATGGATGACCTTAAAGGTCCCTTCCAGCTCTGAGTTCCAATAATCTAAATGACTTGCCACCAGGTTTCTCCATATTATCCTATACACAGGACACAACCTTCCAGAAAACCCTGAACTTTGGGTTCCATATCTTCTTATCCAATCTGCTTTTTGCATCTCTGTATTCAAGATGTTTATTTTCAGCAACAATTCCTGCTCTGCCTCCTGCTCCCACCTCTCCCTTCTGAATGGTGACATTGTGGATTAGGGCAGAAGAGACACGCAGCATTCTCTACAGGTGAGTGACTTTCTGGCTTCCATTTTTCAGTGTATTCTAAAGGTGAATTTCATTCACTTATCACTTTCCTATCTTTGGTCAAGCTTTCTAAGTGGATTTTATGTGGTGAATGGAACAGGGAAAATGTCATCTGCCAACAAGTACCAGGGTGGGTTTTAATCTCTAGGTTCAAGACTACTGGGAAATGCTTAAGATTAAAGGTACCTAGGGAAAGCAGAAATAGCCTATGGTAAAGGATCTGCATAGACACTTCCCCCACTCCATACTATGGGACTTAGTTTATGAATGTGGAGTTGGGGGAAAAGGAAATAGGGATATGGGTTCAGGATTTTTGTTTGGCCCTATCATGGATTAGCCAATTAACAGTGGGTACAATCACTTGATCTCTCTGTGCCTCAGTTTCCTCTTCTGTAAAATGAAGATGACAACTTTCTCTGCCACACAATGTAACAAATGTCTCACAGAGTTGATACAATGACCTACTTCCTCCCTATGTTGCCTTAGGCAAACCACTTAATGTCCTTGGGCAGGGAAGCAGTCATCATGCCCATGTTTTGTTCAGGGGAGGATGGGGGTGTCCATGGTCTGTAGCAGGCTGATGGTGAGACGACCTGAGATATGAAGCAAATGCAGAAACAAGACCATTCATAGTCTATCCTATCTGGGGACTAAGGCCTAGATTCTGAAAGACCAGGTATAAAAGTCCAGGTCTCAGGTCCATGTGGAGGGTTCTATTTCAGATGGGGAGGAACAGGCCAGCTGGAACAGCAGATGATGAGATGACCTGAGTGTGTGGCTGGATGGGATGTGCCATATCATATCTACTGGGATTCCAAAAGACAGAAGGGAGAAAGAACCTGCCTCAAAACCAAAGACCTGTATTCAAATCATGACCCTCACATTAATTAGATTTGTGATCCCAAGTCACCACTTCTTAGGGGTATAAAGAACTCTCTAAGATTCCAAGTAGCAAAGAAGGCATTGATTTGCATAAGTAGAGAGAGTGTCTTCACCTAGAAGCTCTCTATACCAATGGGCTCACAGGATCAGTCCCTAGCCTATTACACATTTCATTTCAGCTGCTGTTCACTCATTTTTCAGTTGTGTCCAACTCTTCGTGACTCTATTTGGTGTTTTCTTAACCAAGATACTGGAGTGGTTTGCTATTTCCTCTTCCAGCTTATTTTATAGATGAGGAAACTGAGGCAAACAGGTTGATTTGCCCAATGTCACATAGCCAGTAAGTGTCTGAGGTCACATTTGAACTCAGGTCTTACTGACTCCTGGCCCAGTGCTCTATCCACTGTGCCACCTAGCCACCCTACATCTTAGTAGACTGCAAGGGCATGAGAGATCAAGGTCTATGTTAAACCAACAAAGTACAATATAATAGGAGACAATATGTGCACTTATTTGATGAGACGATGTAGGATACAGTGGATGGAATGTTGGGCTTGTAGTTAGGAAGACCTGAGTTCAAATTCTGCCTCTGCTATCTATTAGCTGTATGACCATGAGCATTCAGGTAATGGAGGGACAGGAAAGGAATAAGTATTTACATAGCACCTACTATGTGCCAGGTACTGCGCTTTACAAACAGCATCTCATTTGATCCTCACAATACCCCTCCAAGACAGTTGCTATTATTATCATCCCCATTTTACAGTTGAGGAAACTGAGGCAAACAGATTTTTTTTAAGTCACTTGTCCAGGGTCATGCAGTTAGGAAGTGTCTGAAGCCAAATTCAAACTCATGTTTTCCTGACTCCAAGCCCAGTACTCTATCCATTGTACCACCTTGTAGTCCACTATGTCAATCAATCGTTATTAAGTTATTGTATGCCTACTATGTGCTAGGCAGGGCAGCTAGGTGGCACAGTGGATAGAGCATTGGACTTGGAATCAAGAAAACTCATCTTCCTGAATTCAAATCTTACCTCAGATACTGACTAACTGTGTGACCCTGGGCAAGTCATATTTCCCTCTGTTTCCTCACCTATAAAATGAGCTGGAGAAGGAAACCACTCCAATATCTTTGCCAAGAAAATCCCAAATGGGGTCAAGGAGAGTCAGACATGACTGAAACAACTAAACAACAATAAAATATGCCAGGCACTATGCTAAGCACCAAAAATACAAAAAGAGATAAAAGACAATCTTTTCCCTCAAGGTGATTACAATCTTATGAGGAAGACAACATGCAAATAAATATATACAGACAGGAAAAATAGGAAGTAATTAGCAAAAGGAAGGCACTAGAATTAAGAGAGGTTGGGAAAGCTTCCTATAAAAGATGAGATTTTAGGTGGGACTTGAAGAAAGCCAGGGAGGTCAGTAGGTGGAGATGAGAAGGCAGAGTATTCCAGGCATAAGGTACAGCCAGAGAAAATGCCTGGAGAGGAGAAATGGAGTGTCTTATTCAGGTCACTTGATTTGTAGTCAGGGGACCTTAGTCCAAAATCGATCTCTACTATATATTTATGTGATCTGGGTCTCATTTTCCTCATCTATTAAAGGAAATAATAATACTTAGGATACTTTCCTTATTGGGCTCATAGGTTCAGAGCTAGAAGAAACCTCAGAGGTCCTCCACATCAACCCCCTTCTTTTACAGAGGAGAAAACTGAGGCCTGGGAGGTTCAGTAATCTGTCGAAGGGTACAGGCGTAGTCAGCACCAAAGACAACATTTGAAATGAGGTACCCAGAATCCACTGCACCATACTGGATTGTCATGAGGCTCAAATGAGACTATTTGGCTTTTGTCCCTTAGCTCCAGTATCTAGCATAATACTTGGCATATATCAGGCACTTAATAATTGTTTGTTGGATTGGATTGAAATGAAATAACTTGTGTAAGACTAGATGACTTCTACAGTTTTTCCTAGCTCTAAATCCTATATCTTATGATTCCTTTTCCTCCCCACAACCATATAAGCCCAGTATCAAGGAAGACTCCTATCTTGGGGCAATGTGACAGAGGGGAGCAGGTTTTAGATACCTGAGAATGCCTCTGATATTACTCTTCCTGAGCCTCAGTCTCTTAATTTATAAAATAGGTATTCTTCACTTTTTCTATTTGAACAATGCCCATTTTTTTAATGAAAAAATATAGAGTACCTAAAAATGAGTATAGAAGAAAATGAAATAAAATTTGTGACTAATAACCTGGCCAAGTCACCTCACTTCTAAGCTTCAGTTTCCTCCCCTGTATAATGAGAATAATAACATCTATAGCTCCCTATGCCCCACGGCTGTTGTGAGGTTCAACTGAGATGCTGCCTGTAACATCTTTGTAACTTTCTAGAACTGCAGAAATGTCACAGTTTGTATCTACCCAATGCTGATACTGGCTCAGGGCTCTGGAAACTGGTTTCTAAATGGCTGGTGTCACTGTTACTCTTCAGCTAATTTTTGTACAGTGAAAGCTTTCAGCAATCATAATGTGAAGCACAAGTTGTGGTTGTGGTTTGTCCTTCATTCTGGAAGAGGCACAAGACATCAGGAAAATGATGACATAAACGCAACTAAATTGGATTTGAGTGAGGGAGGACTAAGCAAAGCCACCAGCCTCTCTTTCCCCTCCAGAACACTCTGGGTCCAGTGGCCAGATATACATCAGGATGACTGGAGATGGTCCAGGGTGCAATAGGAAACCTTGGCCTTTCCCCCCCCCCCAAAAAAAAAAACTCAAACCGGGAGAGGAAGACCTTCAAGGTTGCTGTCCAAAAGAGAAACAATTGCTCTTTACATTCATTCTGAGCCAGGAGGGCCCCGAAAGTAACCATGAAGTGATGCTTGGGCAGGGACCTATTGTCCAATCAATGAGAGCCAGAGAGAAATGTGGTCTCGGTGAATAGAGAACTGCATGCCTTGGTGTCAGGAACAGTGGGCTCAGTTTCCACTTCTGGCACATACTGGCCGGAGAGTCCTGGGCAAACACCTAATGCCTAGGGGCCCCTGATGACTGTAAACTGCAGATCAGGTACCAATCCACATCAATGGAGGAAGTTTCATCCCTACAAGCTCCTCGTGTTAATGAAATCACAGATCGAATATTTTTTGGAGGCAAGTGAGGTTAAGAGAGTTGCCCAAGATCACATAGTGTCTAAGACCGAATTTGAAATCAGGTTCTCCTGACTTCAAGGCCAGTGCTCTATCCAGCACACTACCTAGCTACTTCGATTCAATAATTTTTAAGATCATAGCAATAATGCAAGAAAAACATAATAAATCCTATAACATATATAATATATCCCATAAATAGCAGGATTTAAACCCAGGCCCTCTGACTTCAAGCCTAGTACTGTTTTCACTGCCTGACAGCATCCACTTATCTATCAAAGAATGTTAAGCCTGGAAAAAAACCTAGATAATGGAATATTGGATTAGGGAAATATCACAGGACAGGTATGGAATGGTGCAACTAGAAGGTATCTTATAACACAGAATGTTAAAGCAGCGAAGGACCTCAGAACAGGGAACGTCAGAGCTAGGAGGGGCCTTAGAACAGGGAATGTTCCACATAGTAGGTATGAATTGAGACAGTTACCCTTCTAAGTCACTGCCATATCACATTGAATATATCTGAAGTGTGCCCTGACTCTGCTTGCTTTCAAAGTTTAGTATGGATTCAGTAGTTGTTACTGGGGGAAGGGATAGGCATTTATTAGCAAAATAACATTCCAAAATGTCATTCATAACTCCTCGGGTGGTTCATTTAGACCTCAGCACCACTGGAATCTGATGGGTGTCAATCATCCATCTTGTTACAAAAACCTCTAGGGATGAACAAACTAAATCTCAGAGAAGCAGCTGCTTCCAGCAGCTGTTGCAGAATCCAGTCTCCAGATGGGAGCCAGCAGCATGGGAGACTTGAAGTCCTAATAAGCAAGAGGCCTTTCTACCCTTCTCTACCATTAGTGGCCCTTCTAGAGGTGTTGTGCCCCTCAACAGTACGGACCAAGGGTGGGGAACCTGTGGCCCCGAGGCCACATGTGGTCTTTTAGGTCCTTGGGTGCAGCCTTTTGACTGAGTCCAACTTTTATAGAATAAATCCTTAGAGGATTTGTTCTGGAAAGTTTGGATTCAATCAAAGGGCCAAACTTGAGGACCTAGAGGGCCACATGCGGCCTTGAGGTGGAAGGTACTCTGGACTCTCTCCCAGGATTGAGAGGGAGGCAGCCTCCTATCTAGCTATGCATTTAACAATCATTGCTTGAGTACCTACTGTGTGCAAAGCCCAGTGTTCTAAACTAGGGGAGATCAAAGATAATTCACAGAGAGGGAAAGTTAGAAGCAATCTTAGAACATAAGATCATGAAATCACAGATCTGGGGAAAGAAAAAGGAAGGGAATAAGTCTTCACGTAGTACCTACTGTACTCTAGGAACTGTGCTACTCACTTCTTACAACTATGATCTCATCTGATCCTCACAACAACCCTGGGAGGGAGGCACAATATCTCCATTTTATAGTTGAAAAAACTGAGGTTAAGTGACTTGTCTAGGGACACAAGGCTGGATTTGAACTCAGGTCTTCCTAACTCCAGGCCCACAGCTCTATCCATGCTGCCTCCAGACTAGAAGAGACCTCAATCCAATCTCCTAATTTTACAGAGGAGGAAACTGAGGCCCTGGGTGGCTAAGTGACTTGCCCAAGGTCACATAGGTAAGTGGCAGAAGCACAATTCAAACCCAGACCCTCTGGGTCTTGTACTGTTTTCACTGCTTGACAGCATCCACTCATCTATCAAAGAATGTCAAACCTGAAAGGAACCCTATACATGGAATGTTGGATCACGGAAATATCACAGGACATATGTGGAGTGTTGCAACTAGAAGGTATCTTACAACAGAGAATGTCAGAGCTGGGAGGGATCTTAGAACAGGGAATGTCACAGCTAGGAAGAATCTTAGAACACAGAAGTCAGAGCTGGGAGGAGCCTTAGAACAGGGAGTGTCAGAGCTGGGAGGAGCTTTTGAGATCACCAAGTTCAATCCCATCATTTAGGAAATGAAATTAGAAAATGGGCTTTAAAGCTCAAGGAATCCATAAGCATTTATTACATACAGCTCCAGGCATTGCACTAAGCATTGGGAACACAAAGAAAGACAAAAGATGTCTCTACTCTCAAGGATTTCACAGTCTAATCATTTTTCTTGTAATTTTTTCAGTTCTTTCAATACTATCAAACTGTGACCCCCTTGGGATTCTCTTGGTGAAGATACTGGAGTGGCTTACCATTTCCTTCTTCAGCTCATTTTATGGATGAGAAAACTGAGGCAAACTGTGATTTGCCCAGGGTCACACGGCTAGTAAGTGTCTGAAGCTAGATTTCAACTGAAGAAGATGAGTCTTTCAACAAAATGCAAATAATTAGAGCTAAACAAGTTACACACAGGAAAAAATTGGAGATAATGAAGAGAGATGGCATAAAAATTAAGGAGCATCAAGAGATCTTCTGACCTACCCACCTCTCCATCATTTACAGGTGAAGGGAGGTGCGTGCATGGTAAGACCACATGCAAAGCAACATAATTGGGTCTTGAAGTTTGGTTCTCCAGGGGTAGGCTGTCAGAGGAGCAGGACAGGATCTGGCACTGTCTTCCATCAAGTTTACTAGCGCTATGCACAATATCAGCACTAGCTGTAAACTAGCATGAGAAATACAAAGCGTAAGGTTCAAGGAAACTGGGATTTACAAGAGGGCACCAAGAGAGGCTTTTTGCAGAGGACCCAAATTTGTCCTGGGCCTATAAAAGCAAAGAGGATGTCAATAGCTCAGAGGTGAGGAAAGAGGAAAGAAGAAAGGAAGGAAGGAAGGAAGGAAGGAAGGAAGGAAGGAAGGAAGGAAGGAAGGAAGGAAGGAAGGAAGGAAGGAAGGAAGGAAGGAAAGGAAGGAGGGAGGGAGGAAGGAAAGAGGAAAAGGAGGGAGAAGGAAAGAGAGAGGGAGGAAGGAAGGGAGGATGGATGGAAGGAAAGGAGGAAGGGAGAGATGGAGGGATGAATGAAGGAAAAAGAAGGAAGGGAGGGAGAGATGGAGGAAGGGAGGAGAAGGAAGTGAGGAAAAAAGAGAGAGGAAAGATGGATGGAAGTAAAGAAGGAAGGGAGGGAAGGAGGAAGGAAGGAAGGGAGGGAGGAAGGAAGGAAGGAAAAAAGAAAGGAAGGAAGGAGAGGGGAAGTAAAGAAGGTGGCAAAGGAAAGAGAGAGAAGGAAATATGGAGAAAGGGAAGTAAGATAAATCAGAGGGCAGGTCCCCATGAGAGATGCTACAGCCTAGTCATGTGCATTTGAAAAAAGTCAAAAGACTTTGGCTGCCAGTACTGAGAATGTCTGACACCTGCTCTGTCTTCATTTTGTTTGCAAATGATGATACAGAATAATGACTGCCTGGAGAGAGACAGTTGACAGTGAAGAATGAACTGGAATTCACTGGGTCTGTTAGGGAAAGATCTGAGCCCTACAATCCCAGTATTGACAGGACCCACAACTGCCAACTAGTCCAATATGCACCTGAACAAGGATCACTCTATAACCCTGTTGATAAGTGGGATTCAGCCTCCTCTTGAAGATCTCCAGTGCTGGAGAGCTTACCACCTCTGGAGCCAGTCCATTACCACTTTAGGAAAGTCCTCATTGTTAGGAAGTTTTTTCTGAAATCAGGCCTAAATTTTCCACTTTGCAGTTTCCCCAGTTGCTTCTAGTTCTGCCCTCAGGTGCCGAGTAAAACAAGACTAATCCCTCTTCCATATGACAACCCTTCAAATACTTGAACACAGTTATTATGTCCTACCTACATCTTCCCTTCTCCAGAATAAAAATGGGCATGGGAGATGAGATGCACAGAGAGACATAGAAGAGGTGGGGACAGGAATCCACTTGCAAACAAAAGAGCCTGTCCTAGACAAAGGGGCAGTCACCACTCCTGGTACATGGAATATGAGTAAATCTTGTCCTTAGGAGGGTAGAGCAGGATAGGCCATGGGTAACAGGGGACAAGGCAAACAGCACTGAGCAGAGAGATAAGGCTCTTGGGTTCCATCTCTCCATGGCCTTGAATGACACTGGACTAGAGGGCTCATCCTCTTAGGCATACAAGACCTAAGCTGTGGAAGGCTGAGTTCCTTTTCCAAGTGGGGATAATGACCCTTTGAATGAATGAATGAATGAATGAATGAATGAATGAATGATTGAATGAATGAATGAATGAAAAATCATTTATTAAATGATTACCATGTGCCACTGGGTTAAGTGTGGTGATATAGATTCAAAAAGCAAGCCAATCATTATTCTCAAGAAGCTTACATTCTAATAAGAGGAAACAACACATATATGGGGTCTGATGGCCATAGAGGAGTGAAATTTGGAAAAGTTACTGAGGATAACATTTGTGGAGCCCCAAATGACTGTCCTTTTCAGAAAGGGTGATGTTTATTTGATTACTGTTCCCAGAGCTAGAGGAGAAAAAGGTGTGGGGAGGGACAGCCGATGTACCTCCAAGCAGTATGGCATGAAAGTGGCTGGAAAGCACTGTGCTGGGTCTCAGACAAGATCAAATATGGAGAAGATTCCCAATTAGGAGCCCAGAGCCCCAGGATGGGATCAAGGAAGAGGTTAGAACCAAGAAGACCACAAAGCAGTGGGCTGGGCTGGAGCTCTCCTGCACGCTGAACTACAAATCAGAGATGCCTGCAAAGGTTCTGACCTCATGAGAACAGTGCTTTCAAAGAGAAGACTCACCAGGAGGCTACTGTCCTGATTCATTTATCATATCCTTGCTACTCAAAATGGGTGAGATAGTATAGTAGCAACTGGGCTGGTCTAGGGGTCCAGAGACCTGAGTTCTAACACAGCGGCATAGATGTCAAGCAAGAAGAAATCTCAGAGGCCCTCTGGCATAGTACCTTCATTCTACAGATCAGGAAACTGAGGCCCAAAGAGGTACATATCCAATCCCATACAATAGTAGGGAAAGAATCTGAACCCAGGTCCCTTGACTTCAAAGTAAGCAATTTTTCTGTCTTACAATCTAATATCATAGGACTTAGAGCTGGAAAGGACATCAGAGATAATTGATTATCATGAATTTAGAACTTGAAAAGACCTCAAGGGCCATCAAGTCTAAACCTCTCATTTTACAAAGGAGGAAAATGAGACCAACACAAGCTGAGTGACTTCATTGGTTCACTGGATAATAGATTTGAACCTAGAAGGGACCTTGGAGGTCACTGAATACAATCCATTCATTTTACAGCTGAGGAAACTGAGGCCCAGAGAGGTGAAGTGACTGTGCCTGGGGTCACACAACTAGGAAGTGTCTGAGCCAAGAGTCAAACTCAGATCTTCCTGACTTCAAGTCCAGGATCTATCCACTGCACTTCCAAACTCCCATAGGTAGTAATTATTAAAGATAAGATTTGAACTCAGAGTTCCCTCATTCCAGAACCAGTGATTAATTTATTATAACATACCCAAACCCCTCATTTTACAGATGAGAAAAATGAGACCCAGAGAGGTTAATCAATCAATAAATCAATACGTATTATGTGCCTTTTATGTGGCAAGCACTATGCTCGTGTCTGGGTATATAAAGGCAAATACAAACAAGTCCCTACCTTCGAGTAGTTTACATTCTATCCAGGGAATCAAGAATCATATTTGTAAGCAGATATTTTAAAAAACACACAAAGTAAATATAATATTATTTCAGGGAGGGGATGGGGTAAGTGACTTGCCCAAGAAAGAGCTGGAATTGATCCTGGGCACCTTGACTTCAAATCAAGAACTTTTTACTACAACCTATTGTGTGACTTTAAGGAGAATACCACCCCCACTCTGGGCCACAGCTTTCTCATCTATAAGATGGAAATAAATAATGTTTTTATCATCAGTCTCACAGGGTTGTTGGGAAGAGGGCACTTTGTAAATCCTCATATGCCATAGAAATCCCCTTCAAATACTTCTTGATCCAGTTCCACTGACTTCCTGGCTATTTCATGAACAAAACGCCCCATCTCTCAGCTCCGAACATTTGCTCTTGCTGGCCCTCATTCCTGGCAAGCTCACTATTCTCCACTCTACCTACTGATGTCCCTGGTTTCCTTTAAGTCCAACCAAGGATGTGTCCCAAGTCATCTTGACTGTAGCGCTGTTCCTTTGTTATTTTTTTCTAATTAATCTTGCATATAATTTGCTTTGGAAATTGTTTGCTTGGATTGTAAGGTCCTTGAATTCAGGGGCTATCTTTTGCCTCTTTCAGTATCCCCAATACTTAGTAATGGCTCTTACAAGGCAAATAATAAATGTTTATTGATTGACTGATTGCTTGATATTGCCTTCACTCTGAGATTTTCTTACATGTAATCTCTATGCCTAAATTTTTACACACTATCTCCCCCTGTTTTTGCCTTTCTTTTTATTCCCATTGCTTGCCACTGAACCTTGCATATTGTAGGGGTTTAATAAATGCTTACTGACTTGTCTTGACATTATCATTAAGCATCTCCTATGTACAAGATACTATGTGCCAAGAGGCAGAGCCAAGATGGCAGAGTAAAGGCAAGGGTTCACCTGAGCTCTCCCCCAAACTTCTCCAAATACCTTTATATAATGACTAAAAAAAATTCTAAAGTGCCAGAATCCACAAAAAGAGAAGAGTGAAACAATTGTCCAGTCCAAGACATCTTAGGAGGTGGGCAGAAAAGGTCTGTTGCACCAGGCTGAGAGAGGAGTACAGTCTAGTATAGGCCACACAAGGGCAGACTAAGCCCCAGGAAATCAGGAACAGACCTTGGGGAGACTGAATCATGGCAGCTGTAGTGGCTTCCATACATCTCAGCCCACTGACACCAAAGTTAGAAAGTTAGCAGGAAAGATCTGTCCAACCTGGGTGAAAGTGGAGTATAGTCCAGCACAGGCCAAACCAGCATAGCCCCAGACCCAGGAAACCAGGAACAGGCTGTGGGAGTGACTGGATCAGCAGGACAGCAGCTGCTTCCAGAGCTCTCAACCCATAGATAAGGGGGTCAAACAACTGGTCAGAAAGAGATTACAGGGGTCTCTTTGCTAACACTGAGGCAGGACTCTGTTGCTTTGCCTATATTCAGATCTGGGTTGCCGTCCTGGGTAGCAGTCCCAAGGGAAGAAGGAGCACTTGTATATCAGAACTTGTGGCTACAGTAGAGTAGGGACCCTCCTCACAGTTCCAGGGCAAAAAAAAATACTTTAACAAAGAGTTAAAAGTCAAGCAATAGGCTGGGAAAATGAGCAAACAAAAAAATTTCTGACCATAGAAAGACACTATGGTAACAGAGAAGATCAAAACACACAGTCATAAGAAGACAACAAATCAAAACTCCTACATCCAACGCCTCCAAGAAAGGCCATGGAAGATCTCAAAAAGCATTTTGAAAATCAAGTAAGAGAAGTAGAGCAAAAAATGGTAAAAGAAATGAGAGTGTTGCAAGAAAACCATGAAAAAAGAGTCAACAGCTTGGTAAAGGAGATACCAAAAAAATACTGAAGAAAACAGAACCTTAAAAAACATACTAGACCACATGGTAAAAGAGGGAGAAAAATCTAATGAAGAGAAGAATGCCTTGAAAAGCAAAATCAGGAGGGGGTGGAGCCAAGATGACACAGCAGAAAGATGCATATACTCTAGCTCTTCTCCCACAGCCCATAAAATACTTGTAAAGAATGACTCTCAACAAATTCTAGAGCAGTAGAAGTCACAGAACGATGGAATGGAGGAGACTTTGAGCCCAGGGTGACTTGGAAGGCCAATGGGAAAGGTCTGTCACACCAAAGGCAGAGCAGAGCCCAGCCCAGGCTTGACTGCAGAGCAGGAAGAACGACCAGAGCAGGCCTTAGGGGTGGAATCCCCAAGGGCAACAGCAGTGGTTCGCAGATCCCTCAACCCACAGGCACCAAAGGTCAGTGAGAGGGCATTTTCAGCTGGCTGAGAAGGGATCAGGGTCCCCCCCATAGCTCTGGACTTTCAATCATTCTTGATGAAAAGACCAGAGTTGAAAAGAAAATTTGACTTTCAAACACAAGAATCAAGAGAAGCATGAAAAGGTAAGCAGGAAAAAGAAATCATAAGGGACTTATTAAAGTTGAACTGTTTACATTCCTACATGGAAAGATAATATTTGTAACTCTTGAAACTTTTCTCAGTATCTGGGTAGTTGGCGGGATCATACACATACATATACACACACACACACACACACACAAATTAAGGGGTGAGAGAGGAATATATTGGGAAGAGAAATGGAGAAATGGAATGGGGCAAATTATCTCTCAAAAAAGAGGCAAGAAAAAGCCTTTTCAGTGGAGGGAAAAAGGGGAAAGGTGAGAGGGAAAAAGTGAAGCTTACTCTCATCACATTTGGCTCAAGGAAGAAAAAACATATACACTCAATTTTGTGTGAAAACCTATCTTACAATACAGGAAAGTAGGGGAGAAGGGGAGAAGCAGCAGGGAGGAGGTGATGGAAGGGAGGGCAAATGGGAGGAGGGAGCAATTAGAAGTAAATACTCTTGGGGAGTGACAAGGCCAAAAGAGAGAACAGAAGAAATGAGGGGCAGGATAGGATGGAGGGAAATACAGTTAGTCTCACACAACATGACTGTTACGGAAGTCATTTGCAAAACTGCACATATATAGCCTATATTGAATTGCTTGCCTTGTCAGTGGAGATGGGTGGGGAGGGAGGAAGGAAGAGAAGTTGGAATTCAAAGTTGTAGGAACAAATGTTGAGTATTGTTCTTGCATACAACTGAGAAATAAGAAATATAGATAATGGGGTATAGAAATTTATCTTGCCCTACAGGACAAAAGATAAGATGGGGATAAGGGTAGGGAGGGATGTTAGAAGGGAGGGCAGATTGGTGGAAGGGGTAATCAGAATGCTCAGTGTTTTGGGGTGGGGAGAGGGGAGAGATGGGGAGAAAATTTGGAACTCAAAATTTTGTGGAAATGAATGCTGAAAACTTAAAATAAATTAATTAATAATTAAAAAAAGAAAAGCAAAATTGGAATGGAAAAAGACACGCAAAAAGTCACAAAGAAAAATCTCCTTAAAAAGTAGAATTGGACAAATGGAAAAAGACGCACAAAAAATTGCTGAAGAACAAACTCCTTAAAAAGTAGAATTGAAATGGTCAAATGGAAAAAGAGATCCAAAAGCTCACTGAAAAAAATAATTCTTTAAAAACTAGAATTGAGCAAATGGAAGCTAATGACTTTATGAGAAATCAAGAAACAATAAAACAAAACCAAAATAATGAAAAAATAGAAGACAATATCTCAAAAAACAACTGACCTGGAAAATAGATCCAGAAGAGTTCATTTAAAAAATTATTGGACTACCTAAAAACCTAATAATAATAAAAGCACCTAATAATAAAATTACCTAAAATAAAAGTACCTAAACATCATATTTCAAAAAATTATCAAGGAAAACTACCCTAATATTATAAAACCAAAATGTAAAATAGAAATAGAAAGAATCTACTAATCATCTCTTGAAAGAGATTCCAAAGTGAAAATTTCCAGGAATGTTATAGCCAAATTCCAGGGTTCTCAGGTGAAAGAGGAAATATTGCAAGCACCGAGAAAGAAACAATTCAAGTATCATGGAGCCACAGTCAAGATAACACATGACTTAGCAGCTTCTACACTAAAGTATCAAAGAGCTTGGAATATGATCTTCTGAAGGGCAAAGAAGCTAGGATTAAAACAAAGAGTCACTTACCCAGAAAAACTGAGTATAATTTTTCAGGGGGAAAAATGTATGTCCAATTAAATAGAAGACTTTCAAACATTCTTGATGAAAAAACCAGAGCTAAATTAAAATTTTTACTTTCAAATACAAGACTCAAGAGGAGTATAAAAAGGTAAACAGGAAAGAGAAATTATAAGGCACTTAATAAGGTTAACCATTTACATTGCTACATAGGAAGACGATACTTGTAACTCACAAGAACTTTCTCATTATTAGGTCAGTTAGAAAGACAGAGGGCATAGGTATGAATTGAATATGAAGGGATGATATCTAAAAGAATAAAATTAAGTAGTGAAAGAGGAAGGTACTGTGAGAAAGGAGAGGGGAGAGATAGAATGGGTAATTTATACCACAGAGAAGAAAAAGCTTTTACAGTGGAGGAGAAGAGGAAGGAGGTGGGTGGGGGAGAGAGTGAACCTTACTCTCATCAGAATTAACCAAAGAGGGAATAACAGGCACACTCAACCAGATATAGAAATCTATCTTACCCCACAAGAAAATAGGAGGAGAAGGGGACAAGAGAAAGGGCGGTGATAAAAGGGAGGGCCAATTGGGGGAGGGGGTAATCAGAAGAAAAACATTTTTGAAGAGGGATAGGATGAAAGTAGAGAGAAAACAGAATAAACAAGGTGGGGAATGAGGTGAAGGGAAATACAATAGGAACTGTGAAAAAAATTGAAGTAAGTTTGGTAAAGGGCTCATTTCTTAAACATATAGAGAACTGAGTCAAATTTATTAATTCTTCAACTGATAAATGCTCAATAGATATGAACAGGTTTCAGATGAGATAATCAAAACTACCTATGGCCATATGAAAAAATGGTCTAATTCACTATTGATTAGAGAAATGCAAATTAAAATAATTCTGAGGTACTGCCTCATGCCTATTAGACTGGCTAATAGAATAGAAAAGTAAAATAACAAATGTTGGAGGAGATGTAGGAAAAGTGGGACATTATGCACTATTGGTGGAGTTGTGAGTTGATTCAACCATTCTACAGAGTAATTTGGAACTATGATAAAACCATGCATATCTATTGACCTAGGAATACCACTACTAGGTCTGTATCTCAAAAGAGATAAAAAACAAAAAAAGAAAGGGACCTATATGTACAAAAATATTTATAGCAGCTCTTTTATGATGGCAAAGTATTGGAAAATGAAGGGACGTCCATCAATTGGGAAATGACTGAAAAAAGTTGTGTTATGTGATTATGATGGAATTCTATTGTGCTATAAGAAATGATGAGCAAGATATTCTCAGAAAAACTTAGAAAGATTTCCATGAGCTGATGCAAAGTGAAACGTACTACATACAAAGTAACAGCAGTATTGTAAGATGATCAGCTGTGAATGACTTACTACATCAGCATTGTATTGTCAGCAATACAATGATCCAAGACAACTCTGAAGGACTTTTTATGAAAAAATAGGATTTTTATGAAAAAATACTATCGATCCCCAGAAAAAGAATTGATGGTTGTTAGATGATCTCTAAACTCCCTCCCACCTTATGAATTTTGATTTTCCCATTCTATACTCCCTCAGTCCCTGCTAAACCAAATCCCAGTTGATTTGTGTTTGTTCCAATACAGACCCTAAAGCCTCAGAAATAATGACAAGAACCAATAATAGCTCACATTTACATAATACTCGAAAGTTTGCAAAGCTCATTTGAGCTTCATAATGACTCTGGGAGGGAGGATCTAGGAGTATTATTGCCCCCTTCTTATAGAATGAAGTATCTAAGGCTCAGAAAGAGGAAGTCTCCCTTACTCACAGAGTGAGAGGGTGTCAGAGGGGTGATTTGAACCCAGGTCTTCCTTCCTTCCATCAAGTTAATTGAGGATCAATTCCTTCTTACGTAATGACGGCACATGTTGTTGTTTACTCATTTTCAGTCATGTCCAATCCTTCATGACCCCATTTGGGGTCTTCTTGGCAGAGATACTAGAGTGGTTTGCCATTTTCTCCTCCAACTCATTTTACAGATGAGAAAACTGAGGCAAACTGAGAGGTAAGTGACTTACCCAGCGTCACATAGCTAGTAAGGGTCTGAGGCCAGATATGACTTTAAGTCCAGCACTCTATCCACTGCACCACCACCCTTCATGCCCTGGCACATAGCAAGTGCTTCATAATTATGCATTGTTTGGTTGACCTGAAATACCCACAATAGATCAGTGATCTCATAGGTGTGAACATTCCCTCCACTGATTCTGATCGCAACCCATCCAGCCCTGCCCATTCTGTGCATCTCTGTCTTCTCCTAAGCAGAAGCCTCCCTCACTTTCTCTGAACACCCTGAGGTTAGCAATGGACTACTTTGAATGTCTATCCCTCACTCCTACCACATGAACACCCCATCTTTTTCAACATCTTGTTTGTACATCATCATTTGCATGTTGTCTCCCCCATTAGACCATGAGTTCCTAGAAGGCAGGGACAGTGTTTCTGGCCCTTCTTTGTATCCCTGGCATTTGGCATAGTGCCTGACACATAGCAGGAACTTAATAAATGCTAGTTGACTGACTTTTCTGTGATGACATTTCAGTCTAACACAGTAGCTGCTCAATAAATTATTGTTCAATTGAACAGACTTGAATTAAACTGAACTGATATGAAAAGAGTTTGGTTGAATTGTATTGAACTGATTCTAAATTCATCACCCTCTCCACTATGCCACCCTTCAGCTTCTCATGCTAAACCAGTAACAATTTCCAGATGGGAGCCACAAAAATTTTGCCTGCTACGGTGACACAATCACAGTGTGCTCTGGCCATTTAATGACAATATTTATGGCAATGATTATGATTACTGCATTTATCTTCCTATCTCTCCAGGCTGTGTATTTGGGGGGACAGGAGAGGTGGAGGAAGAAGAGACAGACGAAAGGAAACAGAAATAGGAGGGAGAAGACAGGGAAAGAGGGGAGAAAAGGAGAGAGAGAAATATACACATTTTAAAAATACATTTGTGATGTTCTGTAAAGATTTGGGGCTCATTAGCAGAGCTCTCAGCCTAGAGCTGGACCAGTCTCCCCATCTTAAGGGCAGGCAAGCCAAGCCATTCTCTTGTTCACTCAGGAGTAGGCCAGAAAACAAGCTGTTTCTGAAGTTTGCTCCAATATTTCAGCATTAGCCAGCCAGGGTGTTCCTTGGCTGGGAGTAATTACTGTCTTTCCGGCTGCTTGACTCCCCCCGCGGTTCTGCACCAGATTTTGTAAAAAGTAAGAGCCTTGGAAACTCCTCCTAATTTGCTTGTAAAGAGAGTCTAATAAAGAGGACAAATCACCCCGCAGTGGCAATTACCCGACTGGAGAATATGACAAAACAGGCCTGGGAGGGACTGAGGAAAACTGGGAGCACTGAGATGGGGGGACTCTAGCCTGGGCAAGAGAGAGAAGTGACTGCTGCCTGCTCCTCTTCTCTTCTTTCCTTCCCTCTTCCTTCCTCCTTCCTCCTTTTCCTACCCCCACCTCTCCTGACCCATCCATCACTTTCAGCACCTTGGCTAGGTATCTCTCTCAGTGAAGACCCTCAGAAAAGTCATAACATCTGCTATCAAGAGTTGGAAGGGACTTTGGAAATCATCTGGCCCGATATCATTTAACTGAGGAGGAAACTGAGGTCCAGAGAGGTCAAGTGGCTTCCTCAAGGTTATTACAAGTAGTAAGTAACAGATTTAGGATTTCATCCCAGGCCCTTGGACTTCAAATCTGGCAGTGTTCATCTCACTACACCCTAAAATTACAGAACCAGAGATGGAAGAAAGCTCAAAGTCATCTAGTCCACTCCATACTTCAATTTTGCAAATGAGGAAATGGAGGTAGTAAGCATCAGAACCAGGACTTGAACTCAGGTCTTCTGATTCCTGAGTCAGGGTTCTTCCCAGTGTGTTACACTGTCTCTAACAAAGGACATTCCTGAAGCAGGACTCTTCTATCTGACTGGTGAATCACAGTCTATAGTCAATAAACATTTATTGAGCACTTACTATATGCAAAGCACTGGGGATACAAATACAAAAAGAAATCCCTGTCTTCAATTCACCATCATCATAACAGCTGACATTCACATGGTGTTTTAACGTTTGTGATGCACTTAAACCTTTGGATTCTCACAACAGGAAACTAAGGCACAGGGTGTGTAGATAGTAAATGAAAGTGGTAGGTCCTTTAATACCAAATCCATCACTATTTTCACTGCATCAAAATGCCATTTAATCCTTTCATTTTACAGATGAGGAAACTGAGGACCAGAGGGAATGAAGTGACTTGCCCAAGGTCACAAAGATCAAGTAAAGTGGTGGAGGCAAGGATTGAGGCTGAGCCCTTCGGATGCAAACCAGGTTTCTTCCAACAGGTGAGATTCTTCTTAGAGGGGAATGGGAGACTTTTTCCACTCACTGATCAGTTGAGAGTTAGGGATATTTATAGGACAAGAGAAGAGGGATATGAGGGATATTGGGGGGATATGAGAGCTATCATCTAGGATTTGAATGGTTCTCACATAAAAGATGGACTAGACACATTCTGTTTGGCACTAAAGAGCTAAGTTGAAAAGAGACAGATTTGGATTTGATGTAAGAAAAAGGTTTTTTTAAAAACAAACACAAAAAAATAATTATTTGTGGTTGCTAGGTAATTTTTCTGTCCTGTCTTACTCTTCAGGATCCCATTTGGGGTTTTCTTGCAAAGATACTAGAGTGATTTGCCATTTCCTTCTCCAGCTCATTTTACCGATGAGGAAACTGAGGCAAACAGGGTGAAGTGAATTGCCTCGCATCACACAGCTAGTAAGTGTCTGAGGCCAGATCTGAGCTCAGGAAGATGAATCTTCCCAACTCCAGGCCTGACATTCTATCGACTGTGCCACCTACTTTTAATCTGAGCTCTCCAAAAGTGGAATGAGCTGCCTCAAGAAGTAGCAATATCAAGTGAGATAATATTTGCAAAAGTGCTTACTTAGCACAGTGCCTGGCACCTAATCAATGTTTGTTCCTTGTACCTGCACTCCAGCAGGCTCCTCACTGTAGAGGTTCAAGGAAAGGTTGACTGTTTGCTTGGCAAAGATGTTTTAGAAGGAATTCCTACTCAAGGCCAGATGGTCTCCAAGATCTATTCCAGCTCCTTACTCCATGATCCTAAATGGAAAAAAAGTCATTTCTTATGTCTGGGAACTAGCAGACTTGAGTGACTTCATGAATTAAGGGATCAGCTTGGAGTCAGGCAGATCTGAATTCCAATCCCACCACTGATAAGCTGTGTGACCATAGGTAAATCATTAATCCTCCTTCAGCCTCAGTTTCCTTTCTATCAAATGAGGTGAGTTGAGCTAAACAGCTTCTGAGTTTCCTTCCAGCTCTAGAAATGTTGTCTTATGAACATTAAAATGCTTGTTCCCTTCCCCTTCCTCTCACCCCTAGTGGGTTCATCTTTACTGTAGATATTTAAGCAAAGATTGACCATCTCAGTTTCCTCATCTGTGAAATGAGGTAGTTGGATTAAATGGTCTCTTGTATAGCCCTCCCTCACTGAAATCAAAGCCAGCTGCAAGTTATGTCATCATCCTGATGTCATGGTCCTCTTTTAAAACAAAGGACAAACACAACAACCATCTCTTTCCTTTTCAGACCTAGACATATGATCCTATAAATCTTTCTGTGCCTCAGTTTCCTCATTTGTAAAATGGGGATTTCTTACCTCCAAGGAGTATGTGTTGAAATTAAAAAAAAAACCCAAGATGATACCTGTAAAGTACTTTGCAAACATTAAAGAGCTTTGTGAATGCTAGCCATCATTATTGTAATCAGGTTTCTGCCACCTGGAGGCTACCCAGTGGCTCTAGCTCTGAGAGAGATGAAAGGGAGGAAGTTGGCCTCAGTTATGCCATCCCCAGGAAATGCCATCCGTTTCCAGGCAGGGAGGGGCAGGCTGTACCTAGGATTTTTCCTCTCAAGATTACTCATTCTGAGATTTCCGTGGCCAAGCCAAAAAGCTATCTTGGACTTTTCATTTAATGTTCAAAATAGACCAGAGAAGGAAATCGATGGAAGGGAGAATGTGAATTCAAAAACAAAAAAACAAAAAACTCAGCCTTATAACTTTCTATCAGCTATCAGATAAGGGACTGATTCTGCTGTAGCAACTCTGTCACAAGGGAATCCATAAATGAAATCTCTGATCTCTGATCTCCAGGACTGGGGAATGAAAATTCTTATCCAGGTATTGGGATTGATACGTGGAGACACGTCACCCACAACCAATCTAGACACCATCTCCCTGTGTGTACCTCATCTGGGGCATCAGGGGAGCAGGGAGAGCCAGGCTTGGGGCTCTACCATATCATACAAGGTTTGAAATACCCCTCTCTGAAGATCGTGAGATAACAGAAAGATTCCTGGCCCAGGAGACAGAAGAACTAGATTTGAGGGCCAACTTCTTCCACATCTACAAACATTTCAGTAAATGTTTATTAAGCACCTGCTAAGTGACTTAATTTGATACAAAAGCAAAAACAAAATAGTTCCTGCCCTCAAGGAACTTCCATTCTACTGAAGATATGTAGGAGAAACAAGGCAAGAAATACTCATTCAATTAGCCTGAATCTCCATCATCAACCAACCAGAGCAAACACCTTAGAATCCTATTCATGTTCCTGCTCCTTAGAGAAATAATGGATGGAAGGGAGAAGGGAAAGGAGTCATGGACCTGTGATTTTAGTCACACAAGAAACTCCTGCTGTAGAAAATCCTTCCACTGAGGCAGACTGGCAACTCATCTGTAATTCCTAGTCTTAAAGAGATTCCTAGAGCACTAAGAAGGCAAGTGAAGGAACTTACCTTCAGAGTTAGGAAATCAGGGAAGAGAAATGATCCAAGTTCTAAAGCTAGAAAGTACCTCAGAAGCCAGCTAGTCCATCTTGTCCATGGTCCAAAGAGCCTTCATGTGCCAAATGCAAGACTTGAACCCAGGTCTTCCTGATTCAAAATCTGACACTATCCACTATGCCACCCTGCCTGTCAACGAAATGATAATACCTAACATTTGTCAGCTAGGTGGTTCAGTAGATAGAGCACTGAGCCTGGAGTGAGGAAGATCTGGGTCTAGATCTGGCTTCAGACACATACTAGCTGTGTGACCCTGGAAAATTCATTTAATCTCAGTTTTCCTTAATCCACTGGAAAAGGAAATGACAAACCACTCCAGTATCTTTGCCAAGAAAACACCATGGATAGCATTGGTGTACTGAGATCCATTAGGTCAGAAAGAGTCAGACACAACTGAATGATTCGACAACATTTGTGTACTATCTTTCAGTTGACAAAATACACTCATACCACTAAAAGGGAATCTGGGCAAATATCTCTACTTCCATTTTACAGATGAGGAAATTGAGCCTTGGAGAATGGAAGTCACTTGTTCCAGCTCATCCAGGTAGAGTCAGGGATCTGAGTTGGGTTTTTCTGACTCCCAGGCCATCACTCTTTCCATCATAACATAAGGCCCCTCTTGGGCATAACCATATAGCCAAGCAGCCCCAGATATTTAGGACCCCGAATCTAAAGGGAGCCATCATGTTGCAGACCTGCACAACTTGGCAGTAGGTAGGGGCCAAAATTAAAATAGGCTAAACATCTTCAGGCTACAGATAGATTAAACTAGAGACAGACTGACAGCCAAGGCTGCTTGCCTTGGCTCACATGACAAACAGGAGAGTGCCCAGTGGCAACCCTACATTCTTCAAAGGCTGCCCAAAGGTGGGCTGCACACCATTCAGGTCTGATCTATAGCAAGGTTTGGTTAATTCAATGACAGTCTTCTAAGGGTCTCTAAAACACTACAGGGAAAACGTTCACTTCACACTCACCCACTAAACTAGGGGGAGGTTCCCATATTTCCAAACATCAACTTTCCAGTTTGGTGATGCATTATTACCTTTTTTGGTCTGCCTAGGGAAAAGGCAAAGGGTAATGCCAAGCAATAGAGAGTCAGAGTGGGAAAGATAGCTCTTCTAGACGATATTCTCAGACTGGTCTTCAAGCTCAGCTTGAATAATCCCCTTATTTTACTGGGAAAGAATACAAGACCTGGGAAAGAAAAATGACTGCTCAAAGTCCCACAGATAGTTAGTAGCAAAGGCTGGATTTGAACTTAGCTCCCACACTGACGAAAGATGAGAAATATTTAAACAGTATCTGCCTGTGGCAAGAACAGCTATGAGATGGAGTGTTATATTGGATAGTACGCTGAACCTGAGGTAAGATCCAGGTTCATCAAATACTTACCAAATAATGCAGAGCCTCAGTTTCCTCTTCTGTAAAATGGGGGTATTCATAGTTATTATATTTCAGAAAAACTGACCATGATCATCATAACAACATTTAACAACATATAACATTTATAGATCTCTTTAAGGTTCATGAAATACTTTACAAATATTATTTTATCTTCACAACAACCCTGAGAGACAGACACTATTACTGAGGCAGACAGAGGATAAGTGACTTGCCTAGGGTCACACAGCTAATAAGTGTCTGGGGCCAGATTTGAACTGGAAACTTGCTATTCCTACCCACAGTCTCCCATTTCTATATCTTTGCATGAGCCCTCCCCCAAGTCTGGAAGGCACTCCCTTCTTACCACCCCTCCCAGAGTCTCCAGCATCCTTCATAGCTCAGCTCAAGAGCCATCTTCTAAATGAGGCCTGTTCTGATCCCTCCCAGCCACTAGTGCCCCTTCCTGAAATTATTTCACATGTAGAGACAGAGAGAGAGAGAGAGAAAGAGAGAGAGAGAGAGAGACAGAGAGAGAGAGACAGAGAGAGAGAGACAGAGAGAGAGAGAGAGAGAGAGAATATATATAAGGTTCTTGAAGGCAGGGAACGGTTCACTTTTTACTTTCATATTCCCGTCACCTAGCACAAGACCTCCAACAGTCAAATCAACAAATATCTATTAAGTGGTTACTATGTGCTAAGTGCTGGGGAAACAAAAATAAGAAAGACAGCCCCTGCCTGCCCTTAGGAGGTTTACACTCTAAAGGACCTTGCACAAAGTAAGCACTCAAAGACTGACTGATACTGAATGACTAGTAACTACATCATAAATTTGTGGTTTGGATCGGATGAGATCATATCTATAAAGTGCATCACAAACTTTTAAGAGAGAAATAGGACCAATCCTTGTTTATATCACTATTGACAAAAGTAAAGGAATCAGGAGAAAGATTCCTTCATTAAACTTTTGCTCAGTGACCCAGAATGTCAGATTATGACAAAGTTCCAAGAGTTTCTTGATTTGCTTTGGGTTTTTTTTTAACCATCTACACTAGAGAAGAGATTCTCTCTCAGTGGAAATAACCTGGTCCTGATTCAGTGGCTCAGATGGCAAGAACTAAAACCCAATATGCTCCTGGGATGGAGTCACACTATGCCAGCTGCAACACATCTGCCAAGTTGGTTGGCATGGGCTGTCTTACTGGAGACTTGGCATCATTCCTCACTCCAGGGGAGTATACTTGTGTGGGAGTCTTTCAAGGATTTGGTGGTGGGTAGGGGGGGGGATCCTTAGCCCAGCTCTGATTCAGAAGTTAAGCTAGAAGATAGATAGATAACAGCTAGCATTTATACAGCAAATGTTTGCAAAGCGCTTTATATGTGTAATCTCCTTTGACCCTCGTAAGAACCCTATGAGCTAGATGTTGCTATTATCCCCATTTTACAGATAAGGAAACTGAAGCTGAGAGATGAAGAAGTTAAGGGATTTGCCAAGGGTCATACAGCTAGTAGGTTTCTGAGGGAAGATTTTAACTCGGACCTTAACTCCTAGTCAGCACGATATCGATTGTTGACAGATTAGATTAGATATATAGATAGAGAGATATAGATATCTGCATTCATTGGCAGAGATAGATAAGCAGATAAATGATGGATGGATAGATAGAGAGGTAGGTATATAGATAAGCAGATAATAGATAAGTAGATGATAGATGAAGCAATAGATGATAGGTAGATAGATAGCTAGATAATGGATGGATGGATGGATGGATGGATGGATGGATGGATGGATGGAGAGAGGTAGGTAGATAAGCAGATAATTGACAAGCAGATAGATGACAGATGAAAGAATGGATGATAGGTAAATAACTGATAGGACAGATACAGATAGCTGCATAAATCAGCAAGGAGAGAAAGAGAAAGAGAGAGAGAGAGAGAGAGAGAGAGCATTTATTAAGTGCTTATGTAGAACAGGGGATTGTTAAGCACTACATCCCAGGAATCCACAACTTGAGGAGATACTGGAATATTAGAGGATGAGGTAGAAGCAAGGATGCCTAGTCATTCTATTTTTTTTTTTTTCAGGATCTGTGACTCTCCATGAGGAAACTCCTACCAAGGCAGTTGAAGCAAGAACTCCTGCTCTGTAATTTGCAGGTCTCAGACAATTACCCAGGGCACTGAGCAGTTTCACTGACTTGTGCAGGAATACAGAGTCAGTCTGTGTCTAAGGCAGGACTGGAAACCAAGTCATTCTGACTCTGAGGCTGACTCTCTAGCCACCCTACCACGTTCTTCATTTGGTTATGCTGTAGGGCTATTGAGCAGATCAGGACCTAGGAATGAATCTTTATTGGCCAATGTGTCTTAAATCTCATAGAAGAAAGCTGTAAAGACGCGAAATCCATGCACTGATGCTGGGACTGCTATGAGAAGGGACTGTGTCATAGTGAAAAGAGGTTTGAAAGTTGAGGCAAAACCAGAAATGGGGATGCTTGTGCCTAGTACAGGAAATATGGAAGTGCTTTCAGTTGGGATGAATAAGGAGGTAGAGAAGGATAGAGATTCCAAAGCACCAACATGAAGGGAAGCAGGAAGATCACCCCTACAGATCATTTGGAAACTTCCAATTCAATGTATTCAAATCTAATGAACATTTATTAAATACTTCTTATTTTTTCTAGATACTGGGGATAAAAAGAGAAGATGAAATCTAGTCCCTGCCCTGGAGGAGGCATGGGACCATCTTATACCACATGTAAACAAGTAAGTATATGCATGATAATTTGAATGCATGGATAAAAAAAATTATTATGCATTTACTATGTACCCATACTATTGCCTGGGAAGTGGAGGAAGAGGAAGGGGAAGAAAGCACTAACCACTACGGGGGACCTTCCTCTAGGAGATCACCCATGAGCTTAGCCTCGTATAAGCTCAGGGAAAGGAGGGACTATTGCTGGTTTTTTGTCCACGCATTTCTATTGCCTAGTAGAGTGCATAGCCCTAGAACACAGCAGGCAATTTCATATACACAATAATTGACCGACTAATTGATTGTTTGAAAGAAGGGAGTCAGGGATTCTAAGAGGCAGAGGTGAGGAAGGAGGGTATTCCTGGCATGGGGCACAGTTTATACAGATACACAGAGGTAGAAGATGAAGTGCTAAGTTCAGGAAAGAGGAAATAGGCCAGTTTGTCTGGACTATAAAATGTATTAAGAGAACCAATAGAAAAGAAGCCTAAAAAGTAATCTGGAGCCAGGCTGTGCATGGCCATAAATGCCAAGTGGAGAAATTGGTATTTTGTCCTCAGTGCACTATTTGTAGTTTATTGGATATGGATCGGGAGCCACTGAAGTTTCCTGAGCAGATGAGTGCCTTATTCACATTGGTGCTTTGGGGAAGACTATTTTGGTAAACATGTATAGAATAGACAGAAGAGAGGTGAGATCAGAAGACAGGAATCCAGCTGGGAGGCTATTACAACAGTCCAGGTGGATGGAAGAGATACTGTGGGGGTAGAAATGGACAAACTAGGCAGTTAGGTGGTGCCATGGTCCATAGAACACTGGACCTGAAGTAAGAAGACTCATTTTTATGAGTTTAAATCTGTTTTCTGGCACTTACTAGCTAAGTGACCCTGGATACTGTTTGCCTTGGTTTCTTCATCTGTAAAATTAGGTGGAGAAGAAAATAGCAAACCACTCCAGTATCTTTGACAAGAAAACTCCAAATGGAGTCATGAAGAGTAAGACTTCATTGAAATAGCTCAGCAACAAAAATGGACAAAACTTGGCAACTCATTGGATATGGGGGCAGAAGGGAGAAGCAAGAGTCAAATATGACCCTGGGATTATAAACCTGGGAGACAGGAAGTATAGCGGTGTCCCCAGCAAATATGGAAGTTTTGAGAAGGAGAGCTGTGGATGTAATCCAATAGAGTAGAAGGTCCTTGAGGGCAGGGACCATGTCACTTTTGTCTTTGTATCCCCGATTATAGCACAGTTGCTTGACACATAATAAATAAATGCTTAATAAATGCTTGGTGGTTGAGTGTTGATTCAACTTGATTTGTGTTTTGTTGAATTTAAAATGCCAACCAGACTTCCAGATGGAAATATCTAATAGGTAGAAATGAAAGACCGGAGCTTAGAAGAGCAAATAGGCTGCAAACACAGATCTAACAGTCATTAGTATAGAGATGATCATTGAATCATGAGAGCAAATGAGGTTACCAAGAGAAGGAACATGGAGAAAAAGAAAAGGACCCATGACAGAGCCTTGGCATCTAACCACGATTAGAGGGAGCGACATGGAGTCTAACCTTGTAGAGAAGATGAGGGACTGGTCAGAAAGGGAAGAGGAGAACCAGAAGAGAATGATGTCATCAACTTGACAAGAGGAAGGGATGGGATGGAAAGGAGCAGACATTTATTAACCACTTACTATGTGCTAGGCACCATGGAAAGCATTTTACAAGTATTAGTCTCATGTGATCCTCAGAACAACCCTGAAAGACAGCTGATATTATTATCCTCTTTTTACAGTTGGGAAAACTGAGGTAAGCAGAGGTTAAAATAATTTGCCCAGGATCCCACAGGTAAGGAAGTATCTGAGGCTGGATTTGAACTCAAGTCTTTGAACTTCAGGTCCCAAGCTCTATCCACTGTACCACCTAGCTGACCACAGGAAAAGGGTACCACGGTGTCAAATGTTTCTGAAAGGTCAGGAAGGATGAGACTGAGAGAAAACTCCATTGGATTTGGCAATTAAAAGATCACTAGTAACTTTGGAGAGAACAGTATCAGCCAAGTGGTAAGGTCTGAAACAAGATTGCAAGGGGTTGAAAAGTAAGTAGGAGGCAATGAAATGGAGGCAAAGAACGTAGACAGCTTTTTTCTGAGAGTTTGGCTGCGAAAGGAAAGAGAGAGACAGGATGATCAAGTTCTATTTTAAGCATTCTTGCTAAATGGGTGCTAGCTGGGCCATGTGTGGCCAGGCCTGGATGGCAAGCACGAGAAGGGGAAAGATCTGGCAGCTTTTCCACCCACCCACCTCTCCTCTCCAGCACCAGCCTCCCTGTCTACATGCTCATCCCACAGCACTCAGCTCTCCCTGTCTGATGGTGAGTGAGGCCAACCCCAAGCAGGGGGGGCAAAGAGTAAGGACCTTAGTGGGAAGTTAGCTGCCAACCCAACCCATCCCAAACCTGAATGTGTCCAAGAAGTGCCATCCTCACCAAGCACCACCACCACCACCACCACCACTACCAGGGATGAGTGCATCATCCCACCAGTGACCTTAGGCTCAACATCCTAGAAGCCCAATCACGGCCAATTGTAGTCTGTTCAGAAATGGGTGGGGAAGGAGATGAGACAGACAGAGGAATGTGTGTGTGTGTGTGTCTGTGTATATAGATATATATATGTATATATATACACATATACATACATATATACATATGTGTATATATGGAGAAAGAAATGATAAATGGGTGGATAGATTAGATGAAAGGAAAGGAGATAAACTGATGGATAGATGTAATGAATGAATGGGTGGATGGAGAGAGAGGATGAGAGAGGGGGGAGAGGGACATAGAAAGAGAAAGAAAGAGAGAGAGAAAGAGAGAGAGACAGCCACTTACTGTGGCAGGCACTGTGCTAAATATCAGAGAAACAAAGATAAGCAAAAGTGACAGTGCTTGTCCTCAAAGAGCTTCCATTCTAATGAGGAAAGAAAGGGAGCTAAAAATGGTGGGATAAAGGAAGTAGGAAAGTAAAGGGAGGAATGCAAGACTGCCAAAAAGGAGGCAGAAAGTCTGGAGAGAAAGGAGAGGAGCTGAGAACTAAGTGTAGGTGGCCTATGTACATCACCAAAAGATGGTCCCATCAGAAGAGATGGTCTCAGATGCACCTCCAGACATCTCCCAGTTCTTGCCCTTTCCTCCCTTCAAATCACTCTATAATCTAGCTACACAGGTCCACTTGCTGTTCTACAAATACATGGCATCTCCCAACTCCATGCATTTGCAGTGGCTGTACCCCATATATGGAATTCTCTCTCTCCTTATCTCCACCTCTTAGAATAACTGGCTTTCTTCAAGACTCAGCCTAATTCCTATCTCCTGTAGGAGGCCTTTCCTTGTTCCTCAGGTTCTAATGCCTTCCCTTCTAAGACTGTCCTCTATCTACTTTGTTTAGATCTTGTATATAACCTATTTATTTATAGGCTGTCTCCTCCATTGGAATATAAGATCCTTGAAGGCAGAGACTATCTTTTTTTACTTTTCTTTTATCCCCAAGTCACTTCACCCTGTTTGCCTCAATTTCCTCATCTGTAAAATGAGCTCAAAAAGGAAATGGCAAATCACTCCAGTATCTTTGCCAAGAAAACCCCAAATGGGGTCACCAAGAGTAGGGCATGCAAGAAAATACTGAACAAAACAACATATTCCCAAAGCTTAAGCACAGGGTCTGGCACACAGTGTTTCATAAATGCCGGCCGACACACTGGGTGAGCAACAGGTGGTCATTTATCACTTGCTCAGACATCTCCAGGCCAGCCAAGGGAGCCAATACCAACTGGGGACATCTCTCATTGTCGGGAATTTCATTACATCAAGCTGAAATCTGTCTCTTTGCAAACTTCTGCTGCAGCCAAGAAGAACTTGTCTAACCCCTCTTGTATAGACAATGATCCTGCCCTCATGGCTCTTCTCTTCTCCAGGCTCAACCTCCCTAGTTCCTTCAATACATCCTCATATAGAAGGATAGAGAAGGAAGAGAGAAAGGGAAGGGGAACCAAATAGCTAACTGGTAGAGAATATAGAATACTGAACCTGAGTTCAAAATTTGCCTCAGACACTTATTATGTGTGTGATCCTGGGTAAGTCACATAGCTACTCTCAGCCTCAATTTCCTCAGCTGTAAAATGGGGATAATAACAGTCCCTACTTTGCTAGGGTTGTTGTGAGGATCAAATGACAATATTTGTAAAGTGTTTTGCACAATGCTGGTCACAGAGTAGGCCCTTATTCCTCCTTCTCTCCCTACTAAAGCATGTGCTTAATAAATGTTTGTTTACTTTCTTCTGAATCCTATCTATCATCTAATAGATTGGCTGTCCCTCCCAGTTTTGATAAGTTCAGTTGCTGAAGGGTTACTCAAGAGTTCCCAAATTCTTATAAGAGACTCAGGGATTTATTGTAGGAAATGAACTTGGAGTCCATCTACTTCAACATCGATTTTACAGTTGGGGAAACTGAGGATCAGGGAGTTGAAGTCGGTCAATAATCATTTATTAAGCACCTATCATGTGCCAAGTATTGTGTTTAGTTCTAGGGATATAAAGAAAGGCAAAAAGTAAATGACAGATGCAAGATTCAAACCCAGACTGACTGACTCCATTGCTCCTTTATTTGTACCTGGGCATCAGTCTTAAACATTTCATCAGAGCAGGCAAGCTCTGCGGTTTTATTTCTTATTTTGACCAGAAGTTCCAGAAATATTTCCTTCCTCAATGGCCATCCCACTGGAGCCCTAACTGTGAAGAGGATTAGCTGAATATTGTTTACAGGTTATCTACTACCTGCAGTCTGGGGTGAGAGCTTTTAAATCAAACCCAGAATCAACAGGAGGTATGGTGAGGGCAGGAATGAAGACAAAAGAATTGCTGATGAGAAGCCACGGGGTCCGTGACAATGCATTCTTGCTGGGAAATGAATTCTGCAGATGAAATAGAAGCTATGAGGTAACCGATCTGGCAAGGGAGGGGGTAGATTGGGCACCATGGAAAGCCCATTTCCATCTCCCTGCAGGCTTCCCCAACCCCACCTCCTTAGCGTGCACTTAACAGCACCTGGGAGTTTCAGCTTCCGTTTTCTGTCTGTAGGGGAATTCAACAGTGACCTAGATTGCTACTGCAGCCTTCTCTCTCTGAGAATCTTCAGAGCCAAAGGAAGCCGAAACCTGCCATTCCCCTTGTTCGCAGGGACCTGACAAGGAGAGATCAGAGCTTTCCCTCTTTGGTCACTAGACACAGTCCTCTCATTTTAACTCATTTTATAGATGAAGCAAATGAGACCAGGAGAGGTGACATGAATTACAGAACCTGGAACCAGAAGGAACCTTAGAAGGCATCTAGTCCAATCGTCTCACTTTACAGATTAGGAAACTGAGGCCCAAGGAAATTAAGTGAATGGTCTAACTTTCCACAGGGATTGAGGCAAAGACTGGATTTGAACTCAGGTCCTTTGACTCCAAATTCGGCACTCTTTCCACTGCACTAAGAGGACTCTTTGTTGTGGTGGTGGTTGATGATGACGTTGTTGTTCAGTGGTGTCTGATTTTTTGTGACTTTTGGGGAGTTTTCTTAGAATTGACATTTCCTTCTCCAGCTCATTTTACAGATGAGGAAACTGAGGAAAACTAGATTAAGTGACTTGCCAAGGATCACACAGCTAGTAAGTGTTTGAGGCCAGATTAGAACTCAGCTAGCAAGTGTCTGACAGCAGATTTGACTCCAAGGACAGCACTCTATCCACTGTGCCACGTAGCTATTCAAAAGTTCCTCTGGGCTGGCACAAAACAAGAACCCACTTGTCCTACCCAAATGCCTTACAATGACTGAATCAATAAAAACAGACATGTCCACAAAGCATTTTATATACATGAAGTCAATTTGAACCTCATCTAACAACCCTGTAATGTACATTCTATTAAGCACCTTTATGTGTGTTCATCCTTTGTTGCCGAAGAAGACCATGCCATCAGAGAAATGATGACATGACTTGCACTTGACTTTGTTTTGAGTGAGGGAGGGTTGTGCAGGTCACCAGCCTCACTTCTCCTCCAGAGCCATCTGAATCCAGTGACCAGATATTCATCAGGATGACTGGAGATGACCCAGGATGAGGCAATTGGGATTAAGTGACTTGCCCAAGGTCACACAGCTAGTGAGTGTCAAGTGTCTGAGGTGAGATTTGAACTCAGGTTCTCCTGATTCCTACACTGGTGCTCTATCCACTGCACCACCTAGCTGCCCCATGCAACTTTATACAGAAGAGAATAAAGCATAGGGAAGTTAAATAACTTGCCCACGGTCACACAACCACTAAGGATCAGAGGCAAAATTTGAATCTAGGTCTTCCTGAATCCAAGTTGAGCACTGTAGTCCTTACAAAATACTGCCTCTAAATGAAATGTGTTATAGGGTAAGATTGTACCCCATGTCAAAAAAAATATATACACACAAATATATAAAATATGCAAATATATACAAATATACAATATGAATATTCATTTACATGTGTATATGCCCATGCATATATAACCTTTTTAAAAGAGCTAAATCAGGTGATGATTTGTGTTGGGAAAGAATTCTTCTCTTTATAAAAGAATTCACCATCAGTTTCCTTTTAAAGGCCAACCATCCCCGGGTATTTAAGTATTTGTTTACAGACCAAGAAACTGTCATGACGTTGAAGTAACTTAAGAGTCAACCATCAGACAGGAATAAAAAGTGGCTGGCACCACTTGCTGCTTTCAGAACTTCCCACTGAGCTGCATGATCTCTAAGGGTCTGTGACCCAGAACTAAGGTGGTTCAGCTCTAATAATAATAATTGACATTTCTATCATGCTTTTCATCTTTCTCTTTACCATAGGTAAGGCAGATATTATCATACTCACCTTGCAGAGAAGGGAAGAAACTGAGGCTCTATAAGGTTAAGTGACTTACTCAAGGTCACAGAGTTTGTGTGTCACAGAGTAAGTGTCTGAGGAGGGATTTGAACTCAGATCTTCAGATTCCAAGTCCAGCAGCTATTTTTCACTATGATATATACCACCCAGATCTGACATTCTCAGTTCTAAGGTTCCCTCCCAATTCTGACACTCTATTCTTAGGCACCACTCAGTTTTCACTTTCCCTGTTCTAACGGCTCTCATAGCACCTACATTCTATGTTCTAAGATCCCTCCTAGCTTTGACATCCTTTATTCTCAACTCCCTTCCAGCTGTGACATTCTCTCTTCTAAGGGCCCTCCCAGCTCTGACATTATATAGTTCAGCTGGCTTAGAATTATTCAAAGTTTTCTAAGAATATTCCATTGTGATAATCAAGAACTAGATACCCATTGATTAGACAATGACTAATAAACTGTGGAACCCAAATGAAATGGACTACTAAAGTGCTATAAGAAATTGACAAACATAAAGGATTCTGGGAGGTACAGAACACTTAAATTAACTGATGCAGAATGAGATAAGCAACATTAGGAAAATGATATACACAGTGATGATAGTCATGTAAACATAAATAGCAATTAAGATGTACCTAAATGCTGTGTATTTATTTGACCCATGCTCGGTGCTAAAAAGAGTAGAGAAAAAGTGCTTCCTCTCATTGCAGGGGGATAGGGTAAGGGCATGGGCAATAGCTATGGATGTGGAAGGCTCTTAGACTGTCAAGTGAAGTCAATGGATTAGTTGGTTTTCTCACTTTTTCATCTTCCTTTTTAAGTCTTTGGTACCAGGGATAGCTCCCTGGGTAGAAATGTTGGGGAGGAACATATTTAGGAATAGACCTAATTTTAAAACAAAACCATCAATTAATTTGTAACAGTTCTCCACATTAGAGAGGACTGTACATCAGTCCAGTTACCATCAACTGAACATATCCTGACCTGCTCATTTTTAGATAATTTCCCCTTCATATTATTATTTCCTTGAGCCCTCTCAATTTTACCTTCATGACAAAAAAGAGAAATTCATTCAGTGCTTCCAGGTCTACTGATAATGTAATCAAAGCCTCCCCAGGTCCCAAAAAGTCCTCCAATGGGTTTCTTAAGTCTTTTCAGCTAGCTCATCAAAAGGGGCCATTCCCAGGGCCCCTATAACAACCTGCAGGGTGTATCCAGTTAGATCAGCATCACCAATGATGGTGAAGAGATTGCCTCGGATCAGCTGAGTGACTGGGAGGGCAGAACTCTCTTTCCTATCCTTCCTCATTCTCATTAGGAAAGGATGCTGTGGGAGCTGTAGGCAACAGAATACTAGGTCAGCTGGCTTTTTGGTATTTTTGTTTTGGGAGTTGGGTTTTGGTTTTTTACAGACAGGGAATGTGAGGCCAAAAGATTTGTTGAAGTGACCAGACCAGAGTCACCCAGCTGGCCAGTGCCAGAGTTGAGATTTATACCCAGGTGTTCTGAATCTCTAATTTATATAGTGCCTCCCAATGATTGGCTTGTACTCTCTAACAAAGCTTCTTAAGCTTTTTCCACTTGAGACCCCTTCAGTGCTTCTTAAACTGAGTGAGGTTACAGGTGAGGTTTAACAAGGTGAGGTTACAGTCCGTGTATGTTAGAGGTGAGACTTGAACCCAGGTATTCCTGACTGCTGGATCAGCTCCCTAACCACTGCACCATTCTGCCTCCCATGTCAAAAGAGGCATCATAGCACAAATCCTACTTCTGGGTTCAAATTCTACTTCTGACACTCCCTGAGTGACCTTGGACAAGCCACTTAACATTCTTTGTACTCAGTCTCCTCATTTTCAAAATGAAGGCATCGACTAAATGGACTCTCAGGTCCCTTCCCTGGTACAGAAGGAGCCTTCTGATCACCTGAGTGACTGTGCAGGAAGAACTATCCTTGAATCCTTCCCCTTCCTGGGGCCAGAAGTAAGAAAGTATTAGAATGTCTGGCATGTTTATAAATGGGATGAACCAACTTGCTCAAGGTCATAGATCTATGAAGGGGCAAAACTAGCCCCTGAATGAATGTCCATCTGCTCACCTGGCCATCTATAGGTCTATCTGGCTCTTTCTAATTCTCCAAGGCAATTTCTCCCATAAGCATTACCCCTCTGCTCATTCTTGAAGCCAGTGAGCTAGCAAAGAAATAAATAACTTTAAGAGAGAACAGACCACCTGTCAAAGACTTCATAATATCTTTTCCACACCAAGACACAATGGCATATAAGACTCAACCAAAAGGAAAGCAATTTTGTCCACCTTGTGTATAAGGAGGCGATTTTTGCTTTTGATGTGCACAAGCTTAGATGTAGAAGGGATCTGAAAAGTCATCTAGCCTAACTTCTCCATTTTCCAGATAAGGAGAATGAAACCAATGATGGAGTGTTTTGCCCAAAGTCATAAGTACTAAGTGGAAGAGGCTGGATTTGAATCCAGCTCTCTTCCAACTGCACCAAGATGCTCAAGCCTAACCCTATGCCTTTCTTAGTTTTCTAGTGGTGGCACCACTTGACTGGCTACCCAGAATGCCTCCTGGCTGTTTCTTTATGGAAGTTTGGATAGTGTTTTGTTTAGGGTTTTGTGTTTTCAAATATTAGCTGTGAGACCAAAGTTATCCATCTTAATAAAGAGAAACATTTCAAAATCCCCTTAATTCTCCACAAGAAAGTTTGGTGCATTCATTGAGAGGCAAAATGGCGGAACTGAAAGGACACTTGGGTTCGCAGTTGGAGCCCCAGTACTAGCTGTTTGACCTTAGGCATCACTCCATTCCTCTCAACCTCAGTTTCCTCATCTGTGAAAAGAGAAAAATAACATTTTTCCCACTTATCTCACAGGGTTGGTGGGAAAGAAGTATTTCACAAATCTCTAAGCATTAGAAAAATTTGTAGCTGGTATGGTTATCATTGGCATTTTACATGGCATTGAGTCTACTCAAGTAGGAGGTAAGAGAGACAGTAGGAGAAAGTAGAAAGGGTATTGGGTTTGGAGGGAAAGGACCTGAGTTCAAATCCTTGCTTCCAATACTTACTACCTGTGTGAGCTTGGGCCTCCCTGGGCCTCAGTTACTTCATCTGTAAAATGAGGGAGTTGGATGATGGTCTCTAAAATTTCCTCCAATTCTATCTATGATCCATGATCTGTTCCTGGCCCTCCCCCTGATCATTTTCTAACTGTCCAACCCTGGGAAAGAGCCCTTTCCCCTCTCTTGGTTAAATTTTCCTCATCTGTAAAATGGCCTCCCTGAGGAAAAGAAAGCAGACCAGGTGATCTTTTGAGGTGGCATCTAACTCTAACTCTATGAATCTGTTCCTCAAAGGCACCTCAGCTCAATCTCCTCATTTTACAGATGAGGAAACTGAGGCCTTGGGAGGTTAAGTAATTTATCCAAGGTCACATAGGTAGTAAATTGTTGAAGTGAGATTTGTTTTTGTTGTATTTCAGTCATGTCCAACTCTTTGTGACCCTATTTGGGGTTTTCTTGGCAGAGATACAGGAGTGGTTTGGCATTTCCATCTCCAGCTCATTTTATAGATGAAGAAACTGAGGCAAACAGGGTGAGGTGACTTGCCCAGGGTCACACAGTTAGTTAGTGTCTGAGGCCACATTTGAACCCAGGTCTCTCTGACACCAGGTACTCTATCCACTAAGCCACCCAGCTGCCCATGGTCTCAGAGGGAAGGTATTAAGTGGCATCAGGAAAGGCTCCTTGCAGAACGTGGGGTTTAGCTGGGACTTAGAGCAACCAAGGAGGCCAGAAACCTGAGATGAGGAGAGAATTCCAGGCATGGGATATAGCAAATGAAAATGGCTGGTCAGGAGGTATATCTTATTCCAGGAACAGCAAGGAGGCTGGTGTTACTGTGTCCTAAAGTGAACAGGAATGAGTGAGGTGTAAGAAGACTAGAAAGGTAGGAGGAGGCTAGCTTGTGAAGGGCTTTGAATGCCAAAGAAAACATTTTGTATTTGATTCTGAAGGTAATAGGGAATCACTGGAGTTTATTGAATGGGGTGGGAGGGGTGACATAGTCAGAATTGCTTTTGAAGAAGATGAGCCTGACCACTGAGAGGAAGATTGGGGTGGGGTGAGCATTGCACCAGCAAAGCTATTGCAGTGGTCTCGTTATCAGAAGGTAAAGACCCAATGGCAAAGTCAGAGGAGAGAAGGGATGTACAAACCAGAGATGTTACAAAGGTGTAAATGACAGACCTTGGCAACTGATTGGATATGGGGTGGAGATGGAGAGTAGATAGAGGATAACCCCTGGGTTTTAAGCCTGGAGGACTGGGAGAAGGATGGTACCTCCACAGTCAAAGGAAATATAGGAAGAAAGAAATATTTTGATCTTTGGAAGGAAGAAGAGGGAGGGAACAAGTGTTTGTTAAGTACTTATGTGCCAGGAACTGTGTTAGGGACTTTACAAATAATATCTCATTTGATCCTACAACGACCTTGGAAAGTGTTGTTGTTCAATTGTTTCAGTCATGTCCGGCTGTTCATGACCCCTTGTAGGTTTTTCTTGGAAGAGATGCTGGAGTCACTTGATCTTTCCTTCTCCAGATCATTTGCAGATGAGGAAACTGAGGCAAACAGGGTGAAGTGACTTGCCCAGAGTCATATAGCTAGTAAGTATCTGAGACCAGATTTGAACTCAGGAAGTTGAGTCTTCTGGACTCCAGTTCCAGCACTCTATCCCCAGCTGCCCTGGAAAGTGAATGGTATTATTATCCTCATCTTACACTTGAGGAAACTGAGTCAGATAGAGGTTAAGTGATTTGCCCAGGTTCACATAGTATGCTCACATAGGACTCACATAAGTGTTTGAGGCTAGATTCCTGACTGCAAGTCCAGCACTGTACCCACTAGGCTTGGAGAGAACTATATTGAGTTCCATTTTAGATATGTTAAGCCTTTAATGTCTATAGGATATCCAGTTCAAGATGTCAATAGGCCCTTGGAGATGTGAGTCTGGAGGGGAAAGAAATTAGGACTGGATAAGTATATCTGAAAATCCTCAGCAGAGAGATGCTAATTGAATCCATGGGAGCTGATAAGATCACCAAGCAAAATGGTGTAGAAGGAGAAAAGAAGAGGACCTAGGACAGAGCCTTGGGGAACCCCCACCATTAGAGGATATGAAACAAAGATCTAACAAAGCAGATGGAGAATGGGAGAATGAGATAGGAAAGCAGAGAACCAAGAGGGAGCAGTATCATGAAAATGAAAATGTAAAGAGAAGAAGGTGTTTGACACTGTCCAAGGCCTCAGAGAGGTCAAGAAAGATGAGGATTTAGAAAATACCATTGGATTTACCAATCAAGAGATAGAGAGTGACTTTGAAACATTGGAGAGGGAGGGGATAAGCAATTACATAGCACCTACTATGTGCCCGACACTATAAATATTGTCTCATTTGAGCCTTACAACAACTCTTTAAGAATAAGAGCTACTATTATCCCTATTTTACAGTTCAGGAAACTGAGGCAGACAGAAGCTAAGTGGTTTGCCCAAGGTCACACAGCTAGTAAATGTCTGAAGGTGGATTTGAACTCAGTCTTTCTGACCTTCAGTCCATCATTCAATTCAAATCGTGGGAGACCACTCTATTAGTGGACAAATTGCATTATATTAATGAGAATTCCAAAGAAACATATCATAGGATCATAGCTCTAGAGCTGGAAAGGACCTGAAAGACACCTAGTCTAAACCTTGATTTTACAGAGAGGGAAAATGAGGCCCAGAGAAGGGAAATGAGATATCCAAGGATGCACAACTAGTATTGGCGTCTAGGTAGCACAATGGAAAAAGCACTGGGCTTGGAATCAGAAAGGCTCATCTTCATCAAATCCAACCTCAAACACTTGTTAGATAGGTTACCCTAGATAAATCACTTAACTTTGTTTGCCTCAGTTTCCTCATCTGTAAAATTAGCTGGAGAAGGAAATGGCAAACCACTCCAGTATTTCTGCCAAGAAAACCCAAAATGGGGTCACAGAGAGTTGGACATGGCTGATTGCTTCTGCTTGTCCTTTGTTCTCCAGCAGGGAGGTGATGCGGTGACATGTAAGTGAATTAGATTTAAATGAGGGAGGACCGTGGAGAGTGAGGACTCAAGAATCCCTCTGTAGCATCCCTGCCAAGTGGTCATACAGCCTCAATGTGAACAGCAGACCTAGAGAATGAAGAACTCCATTGAACTCCTGAGGAAGTCTATTCCTCACTCATTAGCAATATTTTCCTAAAATGGAGCCCATATTAGCCTCTCTGTAACTTCCATTCATTGTTCCTGATTCTGTCTCCAGTTTTCTTTCTACTACCCCCTCTACATTCCACTAATTTGTTGATGAACTCAAATATAAATATGATAAATACAAAGGACAACTAAAATATTTTAAGTCACTGGAGATGAACGCATGGGCTGCTTAGTTAATCCCTGGGACCACTGCCAACCCATCTAATAGACTGACACAATGAGACCAAAACCAAAATCTAAGGTTAAGAGACTTGCTCCAAGTCGCACAAGTAGTATTAAGTAGCAGAACTGGGGATTCAAACCCAGGACGTCTGACTCTTGATCCAGCATTTTTGCCTACCATAGCATGTTAGCTGGCTCTGCCTCTTGCCACCTGAGTGAACTTAGTCCAGACCCTTCCCACTTCTGTCCTCTTAGGGCACTTAATTTTATTTACCTCTGTAAAATGAGAATTTAGCATGAATGGAAGCAGAAAATTAGGGAATGATATGCAGAATATCTACAATAAAATAAATGAAAAGAGCACCCAAAGGAGCAGAATTGGTAGCCATTCCAGAGAAACAGTGAGGAAACACTAGAGAGAGGAGGTCATTATGGGAGCAGAATTGTTCCCATGCCTTCAGGTTCAGGCACTTTCTTGGTTATGGTGACTTGGTGTCTACAAGGGAGGGTTCTATGTGGCAGGAGGGAAGAAGGGTATTGGGAAATATCCCTAGTGTAAGAAACAAAACTCATCAACAAATGCATCATTTAAAAAGTGCTTTTAAAAAATAATAAGGTAGAGTGAAGGGGCTGACCTCTGAAATGCCTCCCAGCTCTAAGATCCTGCAGTCCCAAAGCTACCTTAAGCAGGACATGATCTATGAAAACACTGACTCTAGTACCAATTCCACCTGTCAGCAATGGATTTTACCCCCTGATCGATGCAACGATAAATACACAATCTTGAGGCTACAACTGACTTGCTCATTTTTCTTAGGGCATTTTATTGGCATAGCATCCGAAAGGCTTGGGGAGGAGGGAGGAAGAAAGGGAGGAGAGGAGGGTGAGGGGAGAAGGAGGGAGAACAGGCTTACATAAGCATCCCCCAGCACAGTAAGTGCTTTGTTCCACCACGGAGAAGGGGCAAGAAATCAGCAGCCAAGAGGGGCAGGTGCTAAGGACTGGAGCAGCTCTGTGCACAGCTACAGCATCTCTACAGTACAGTCCATGACAAGACAGGGAGGGAAACAATGGGAAAGACAGAGGTGACCGTATTCTTTTGTTTTGCGTTATTAATTCCTTTGATTTGGACTCTTGCTCTCCCAGTTACTCTATCCATCCACGAAGATTGATAGCAGATGCCAGCACTTCTCAAACTTTTAGGTCTCAAAATTATTGCAGCTCCTCCTCCAAAGAGCTTATGTCAATGTGGTTTGTAGCGATTGTTTGTTACCATATTTGAAAAGAAAATATCTTCATAATATTATAAAAGTTGGTGTGACCTTGTGGACCTCTGGAAAGGTCTTGGGGATAACCAAGGGTTTCCTAGACCACTCTGTGAAAACCACCAAAGAATGCAAATATCCCATATCCCTCCTCTTCCACCTTTCCAAGGAAAGTGGTTTGTACCATTAAATCATAGGAATAACAACAGAAAAGACATTTCTATGGCACCTTGAAACTGACTAAGCACATTTTCCTTTCCACAGTCCAGTGACCCTGCAAATTCTATTGTGCCCATTTTACAGATGAGGAAACTGAGACTTGAGGAGGCTGACCCATTAAGTGTCAGAGTCAGGATGCAAACCCAAATGTTCTGACCACAGATTCATTCTCTTCTGCATTATACCCCTCCCCTCTACCTCTCCCTATTTTATAGATAAGAAAACTGAGGTTTTCTGACAAGTTTTCTGAGAAATCTGACAGTTCAGACTCCCCTCTTCTGTCAGCCAATCGGTAACAACGGTCTCCCTCAAACCTCCATCTCTAAATGCACTTCGAACGCAACATTGTGCATTGGAATTCTCCTTGTTACCCTTTTAGCCCTCCTACAAGTCTGTAAGCTTAGAAGGAGAAGGAGCCATGTCTTATCTAAACTTTGTAATATTAATAAGAGTTTTAACAATAACTAATGACAATACCATTAATAATAATATTGCTATGAATAATACACTTACTATTATAATTATTGATTATTAATAATCATGATAGTGGTGATGATAGCACTGATATAAGACTTTATGGTTTGCAAAGTACTTTACACATTATCTTATAAGTATCTCTCCCAGTAGCCAGAAAGAACAGCGCTCTACAATTGGGTGCTTCATAAGTGTTATTAAATATTAATAGACATTTATATGGTGCTTCAGAGTTTGCAAAGCAATTTGATTCACAAATTTTGAATGCAATAAATGCTATAGATATCACTGTCCCTGTTTTACAGATAAGGAAAATGAAGCACAGAGAAATTGACTTGCCCAAGGTCACACAACTAGTAAATGTCAGGGATGAGATCTGAACCCAGGTCTTCCTGACTCCAGGTGCAGCATTCTATGAAGATAATGAGGAGGGGGAGGAGGAAGATGATAATGATCATTAACATTTTGTGGCTCTTTAAAGTTTGCAAAATGCTTTCCATATATTATCTCATTTGATCTTCAAAACAACTTTGTGAAGTAGAGGTTGTCATTATCCCCATTTTTCAGATAAGGAAACAGAGGCTGGAAGATGAAGTGATTTGCCTAGGATCCCACAGCTAATAAGGATCTCTGGTCTTTCTGACTCCAAATCCAGGACTCTATCCACTGCAAATTAGTTGTCTCTAGCCCTAAACCAGGTTCTTGTAAAATATGTGACTTGTCCAAGGTCATATTGCTAGTTTCAGAGGCAGGACCCTAATCAAGGTCCACTGACACAAAGTATTTTGTTATTTTTCAGTCATTTCAATTATATTTGACTCTTTGTGACCCCATTTAGGGTTTTCTTGGCAAAGATATTAGAGTGGTTTGCCATTTCCTTCTCCAGCCCATTTTACAGATGAGGAAACTGAGGCAAACAGGGTGAAGTGACTCACCCAGGGTCACACAACTGATAAGTGTCTGAGGGCAGATTTGAACTCAGGTCTTCCTGACTGCAGGCCAGCACTCTATCCACTGGACCTGCCAATGACGCTAAGTATAGAACTCATTTCCCATGCTGGTTGGTTCCACCAATACTTTCTCCTCTTAGGCTCTTCTCTCCCTTGTGCAAAGGCCAAAAGCTTTCATCCTTTCCCCAAAGTATCCTTCACTTATGTTGCCTTCCTCTCCCCTACAGCGGTTCTGCAGAGAGGTTCCAGAATAATGCGGAACAGAATGTGACCCTGAAAAGTTGGCCTCCAAATCTTAAGGCTACCTCGAGCTGAGATCCTACTAGATGAGGTCATTAAAGTTTCATTGTTACTGAAAGGATACCTCTGATTGCTATAATGAAAAGACCATTGGATTTCAAGTCAAAGGTTTAGGGTTCTGTCACTTACTCCCTACGTGGCCTTGGGAGAAGTTGGTTACCTCTCTGGCTT
Organism: Notamacropus eugenii; assembly: GCF_028372415.1. NCBI lineage: Eukaryota > Metazoa > Chordata > Mammalia > Diprotodontia > Macropodidae > Notamacropus > Notamacropus eugenii. Next base: position 33,550,050 of record NC_092875.1, read on the forward strand.
CAGGTTCCTCATCTGCAAAAAGAGGGAGTTGGACCAAATGGTTTCTGAGGTTCCTCCTGGCTCTAAACCTCTGATCCTATCATCTTCTAAAGTGAATTAAAATGGGAAAACATCAGAGTCACCAGCTTCTAAATATTATTGTTCTCATCAAAAGGAAATAGATGTGAGCTTTTCCATCACTGTTGGGGGAGAGAACAGAGTGTTACTGACGTTATAGGCACAGGGCTCTGGTCCAGCCTCATCACAATAACCTCATAAACCAAAGAGAGATGAAGGAAGAGAGGTTAAATATTCAGCTCTAATTTCCCAGCCAGAAAACCAACCTTGCACATCATTCAAAAAACAGAAGGTTTAAAAAAATTTCCAGGATGGGAATTCTTTTTCCCTTGAGAATGAGACTCTAGGATTGGAGAAACCTTTGGCATTATGTTATTGAGACAGACAAGGTACTATAATAATGATGATGACAGTAATAACATAATTCTACAGCACTTTTAAGAATTTTTAGAAAACTCCTCACCATGACCCATTTTATACATGGGAAAACTGAGGCTAAGGAATGTGAAGTGACTTTTCCTAAGGTCATACATCTAAAACGTATCAGAGCCAGAATTCACACCCAGGTCTACCTAACTCCAAACTTTCCATTACATACTTTCTATGATGACCTGTTGAACAATAACAATAATTACATTTATAGAACACTTTCAGATTTTCAAAACTCTTACAAACATTATCTCATTTGATCCTCACCACAACTCTGGGAAGTAGGTGTTGTTATCCCACTTTACAGTTGAGGAAACTGAGTCAAACAGGGTTACATGACTGGCCCAGGGTCACACAGCTAGTGTCTGAAGTTGGATTTGAGCTTAGGTCTTCCTGACTCCAGGTCCAGTGCTCTATCCACTATGTCTCCTAACTGCTCCACTTTACTGATGAGTTAACTAAGGCAAACAAGGCAAGTGATCTCAACTGTACAGCTTGGGAGTGGCTGAGCAGAAACTTGAAGGCATTCTGATTCAAATCTGGGACTCTATCTTCTGCCATCCATGTATGAGTCATTGATGACAACAGATTAAGTGAAGTCTGACATTTGTTAGGTTCAGTATGAGCTATAGCTTCTCATACTAGAAAATAAAATAAAACCACAGAGGTCAAGAGGCATAGTCAAACCAGAACGTACTGTCCTCCACTGTACTCCATTAGATGTAATGTACTCCAACAGACTGTGAACTCTTTAAGGACAGAGATTGTCTTTTGCCCTTTTTGTATTCCTAGAACTTAGCAGAGTGCCTAGCACATAGGCTTGTGCACTAATTGATTGCACCCTGTGACTCTTCTCCATGGACTTGAATTCTACATCTGTCACTTAACGTACTGTTTGACATCCCTTCCCTTCTCTAGTGTCTCTTCTACAAAATAAGAGCATTATAGTAAATGTTCTCAAATCCCAAAGCTCCAGGGATAGGACCCCAGAGGTCAACTTTCCCTGAACTGATATCCCCTCTACCTCCATCCACCTTCTGCTTAAAGACCTCCAATAAGGGAGATTCACTACCACCCTAGGGTGGACTGTTCCATAATAGACAACTCTCTCATTATCAGGAAGTTCCTCTTGCCATCAATTCTAAATCTGCCTTTTTGCAGCTTCTAAGTGGTATTCTTGCCTTTGGAGGGCTTTCTCAATTCCCCTCAGGGGGTGTCTCCCAATTCAACCCTTATGATCCTGTGAAATTTCTGTCCCTACCAGTAATGTATGCCTGTATAATGCCTGCTACTGGGGAAGGTGAGGTTGAGACTGATGGATCTCTTGAGCTCCAGCATTCTGAGCTGCAGGACATCTGGCACTAAGGTGTAGAACCCCAGAAAGAGAAAGCCATCAAACTGTTTAAGGATGGGAGGGGGAACTAACCCAGGTGACAAAGGGGAGCAAAGCCAAGTTTCCTAGCCCAAAGGCTAGGTGGGGTTCCTGAAGGGCCTCTGCACTTCCAGTGTGGTCAAGAAAGGGAAAGGAAGGGACGAAAGGGAGGAGGGAAGAAGGGAAGAAGAGAGGAAAGGAGAAAGAAATCCCTAGAATCTTCCTACTTCTGAAACTTACTATAGGTTCCTGAGCCACTGGAAGAATCTGTCTCCTAGGAAATGTACTATGAGTACAGTCATCAGAGTGTGGGACCTGGAGCCAGGAGACCTGGGTGTGGATCACAGACAATTATTAACCAAAGAGAAACCAATTAACTCTCAGAGCCTCAGCTTTCTCATCTACATAATGGGGGCAGTAATATTTATACTATTTCACAGAGCTGCTGTGGAGAAAAATAAGGCATTTTGTAACCCATAAAGCATCATAGCTTGGATTCACAAGGACCTGAGTTCAAAATCTACCTTTGATGCTTGCAAACTACATAACCACGAACAAGTCACTTAAATTCTCACAGCTTTGGACTCCTTCTCTATAAAATGGAGATAAAAATAACTGAGCTGCCTCGTTCAAATGGTTGTGAGCCAAGCACTAGAGAAATGAGAGAATATTATTGGATTTTGCCAGTATGGAGTAACTCTGAGGATGGGAATTCCATCCACTAGTGCAGATCACAACCAGTCTATGACTATGCAGATAAGTCCTAGGAACTCATTGTATAAAGATGAATTATCGTTATTGGGTCACAAGCCTAATTCAAGTCCTTATTGTCTCTCTCCAGGACTATTGCCATAGCCTCCAAACGAGTCTTCTTATGTCGCTTCTCCCCTTTCTAACCCATCCCCCACTCACCTGCCAAAGTGATATTCCCAAAGCACAAATGTGACAGTGTCACTTCCCTGCTCAGTAAACACTAGTTGCTCTTTATTGCCACAAGGATCAAAAGTAAATTCTCATGTTTGACATTTAAAGCCTCTCATAGTCTGGCTCCAACCTGCTTTGCCAGGTGTATTGACCCTGCATTCTCCAGTCCAAGTGTTTCTCATACACAGAATTCCATCTCCCATCTCCTGGTCTTTGCACAGGCAGGCCCTCATGCCTAGAATGCACTCCCTTTTCATCTCTCTCTCAGAATCTCTCATTGCCTTCAAAACTCAACTGAAATGCTGCCTTTCCTGGTTTTCCTCAATTGCTAATGCTTCTCCATCTCCAAGAAATTATCTTATGTATTTATTCTGTTTATACTTCATATATGTACATTTACCTAAATATGTATCTATTGTGTTTATACTTCATATATGTACATGTCTCCACATGCAAATTCCTTGAGGGCAGGACAGGAATTATTCCATGTGCTGGTTTTTTTCATCCCCACGATGAATGTAACAAGTAAATGTTGTTAACTGATTAGCCGATTACTGTGTATCTCAAATGTTCCATTTCATTTCCACCCCACCAGCAAAGATAAGCCAACAATCCTCATTAGTGTATTTATTCTCTAATTAGTGAAAGTACAGAAATATTACGGTCCCCCCTAAATTGTTCTGATAGATTTCCATCAAAACCATTCCATCCTTTGAAAAATGCGTTCTGTGGGCAGTGAGACACCAAAGGGAAAGATTAAGTCAACACAGGACCTTCGGGTCCAAGAGGCCTCCTCTCCAGCTTCTGCTGGAGCATGCTATTTTTCAAAGGCAGCGACACCCTCCAAACAGATAAATATTTTGATGAATGTTCCTACTGTATCGCTCTCAGGCAGATGAACAAGCGTCACTTGGCAGGCTCTCTCTTTACAGTTGCCTTTTCCTTTTTGCTCAGGTTCTCAAAAAAATATCAAAAAAGATCTATGAGTAACGATGCCCCCAAAGATGGGAGCAATGAAGCCTTTTGGTAAACTGGCAGTTTTTCATGGACTTTGGTGAGCAGCGTGGTACGATGGGAAAAACACTAGATTTGGAACTAGAGGACCTAGGTCCAAATGCTGGTTCTGTCATTTACCTTCTGTGTGATATTGGACAGGTCTTTTAACCTCCCTGAGCCTCAGTTTCCTCCTCTGCAAAATGAGAAGAGTGAATCCAATGGTGTCAAAGTTCTTTTCAATGACTAGATCTGTGATTCTATGGTCTTAGAAATATATTTTAAAAAAACTAAGAGGAGCAATATGGCTGAGTTGACAGAGCACTGGACTTAGATTCTGTAAAATCTAATTATTAATTAATTATTATTAATCTAATTTGAGTTCAAATTCCACATTGAATACTTCATGTGTGACTTTGAGAAATAATAATTAATCATAATAACATTTATAAAGTGCTTTAAGATCCACAAATTTATCCTCATAGCAACCCTGGGAGGTAAGAGCTATTATTATCACCATTTTACAGATGAAAAAGCTGTGGCAGACAGGTTAAGTGACTTGTCCAAAGCCGCACAACTAGTAAGTGTTTGAGATCATGTTTGAATTCAGGTCTTCCTGACTCTAGGTCAAGTACCCTATCCACTGTGTGACCTAGCTGCCTTGGCTTTTACCCTCTCTAAACCTCAGTTTCTTCATTGGCACCATGGTGAAAACAATATCTATAGCACCTAGTATAGTATTGTTAGAAATAGTAAGATTCCAGGAATTTTTCTTTCTTTCTTATTCACTCCTTCCCTACCACCTTTCCTTTCTTCCTTCCCTTCCTTCTTCTTTTCCACCCCTCACTCCCATCCATCTTTTCTCCCTTCTTTTCCCTTTCCTTTCTTTCTCCTCACTATAATGTTAATTAGAGTTAAAGATCTTCTCTGCCTATTGATAGGTCTCAGTTACCTTTTGTTAATTTCTAATAAGGTACTGGGTCATGAGGGCCATGCCCTTCTGCTCTGAAAAGTGTATATATACTCTGGGGTATGGTTTTACTTTGTGGCTTACTCTTTGGAAGAAGGTTCATGCACCAGATGAGACTCTGGGAAGCCGTTAAGGAGCCCCCAGCTTTGAAAATCCACATATTGGTACTTCTTTCTCCAGTAACTATGTATGTGTGTAATAGACAGTTGGATCTGTCTGTTGATCTGTGATGTATATACTGCTTATGGTCAGAGAGTTAGAAACCTTGTCTCTTGGTCTATAGTTCTCTGCTTGTGTTTCCTCTGTTGGTGAATGTAATTAAAGTAGATTGTTGACCCCTCAAAAGTTGCTATCCTTTTAGAAAAGCAGATCTAAGAATCTATACAGCAGGCCCTCCTGTGTATGCTGGTGTCCTTGCTGATACACTCACCTTCTTTTATTGCCCCTCACCTTTCTTCCTTCCCTCCTTCCTTCCTTCCTTTCTTCCTTCTTTCCTACCTCACAGGGCTGTTGATTGCCTCAAATAAGATAACATATGTAAAGTGTTTTGCAAACCATACTGGGTTATATAAATATCAGTTACCATCATTATTAACACCAGGCAGTAAATCACCTGGTGTTTATTTCAAAGTTACATTTTGAAAGTAACTCAAATTCTATCCTTCACATCAAATTACTTTACAAAAGTAAAAAATAAAATCCCCAAAGCTTATAAATGAACATGAACCTGACGGAAGATGTGCCAATGTTATTAAACATATAATTGGGACTCCAATTCAAAAGATAATGGTGCTTATAACTTCCACTGGTACAGTAGGAAGAACATTCACTCTGCAGTCAAAGGACCTGTATTCAAATTCCAAACAATACCTGAGTGACCTTGGGCATGTCACTTTACATCTTTGTGCCTTTGTCTGCTCATCTTTCCTGAAATGTCTCTGAAGTCGCTTTCAGTTTGAGATCTATGATTCTAAAATCCTCTTTGCCTTTATCAAGGCTAATCTTTGGAAGACAGACATAAATTGTACCATAAAATCCATCTGAGTTTATGTTTCACTAAAAAGACATGTTGGTACCTAGGATAAGACCCTAGGTAAGTCAACAAAGAGATGAAACTCTCTGGGCCTCAGTTTCCTCATCCCAAAAATAATGGTGTTAGACTCAATGACCTCTAAGGTCCCTTCCATCTCCACATCTATGAGCTCACAATCCAAGTTAGAAAGTTGAAAGTCTTTCCATCTTGGGGAGTTCAAGAACTCAAAACATCAGAAATTACTTTTACACACTTTCTATGTACTTTGAGAAACATAGTGAACACTGAATTACACTTTTTATCTTGAAAATGACTTTTTTTTCTAATTTTGCCACTTGGGGACCACAGTCCAATTTGTTGTAAGTCTCAAGAAGTTTAAACTTCATGAAATTAGCCTTTCTAAAAGATACTGATTAAACTTTGATGAAGCCCTAGCTCATCTGCAGTGACATGTTGATAACACTGTGCTCTTGGGCTCTATGCTTGGTTTCCAGGGACAATATGTGCAGGGAATTAAGAAGCAGGGCTGGCTGCTTGGCTGGCTTTCACCCTGCGCAAGATTGACACCTTTCCCCCACCCCCTTCATCTCCTGGCTACAATGTTCCTGTTTTCAATTAAGTTGCAAGAAAACAAAATACTCCAAGTCAGGAAAGAATGGCTAATGGAAGGGAAGGAACATCATTGAGCATCATCATCTGAGGGGCCAACAATCAAGTAACGAGTGAGAATGGATAGCTTAGCCCCAAAGATATAACTAAGGCAGGACAATAAGGACTTTGTCCCAAGGTATTGAAATTTAAAGGGTACAAAATTTAATACCTGCAATGCTTCAGCAGCCAGGGAGCCACTATCATAACCAATTCTCTCTCTCACTCAAATGGAATTGTTTCAGTTACTTCTTGAAACCATTGACATGTTGTTTCTTCCATTATAATAGAAGTTCCTTGAGGGGAGGGGTTATTTTTTGCCTTTCTTTGCATTTCCAAAAATGAACAATAATAAGCACTTAAAAATGCTTGTTGAGTTGATTTATGTTGTTTTCACATTATGAATTAGCTGATTTGAGGAAATGGTTTGTGCTGCTTGTCCAGAGTGTCAGAATTGCTTATGGTAGCTCTGTTTAGGCCCAGCCATACTCAGGACTCTCCCTTCTAGCTCTTTGGGTATTTGTTGCCCTTGAATCAACCTCAACAATATTCTAGGCCTCCATTACCCTCCAGTTAGCCCAAACAGAGTCCAAAATAGCAAATGTGTTTACCCCAAACACGTCCAAATGTCGATTCCATTGGTGAGGAGACTTTCTCTCCTTTCTCCCAATGAGCCTACAGGCCTGGGCTCCATTGATACTCTGTCCTGAGTCATAACAATGTTCCAGCTCAAACAAAATGTGTGGCCCTTGGTTAAGGAATGGCTGAACAGGTTGTGATGCATCAGTGTAGTGTTACTGCACAACAAGAAATTATGACTATAAAGATTTCACGTGGAGCCAAGATGGTGGAGTAATAGCACACACTTTCTAGAGTGCTGTCCCCAAGTTCAGCAACACACCTGCAAAAAAATGACTCTAAGCAAATTCTGGAGCTACAGAACCCACAGAATGAAAGAGTGAAGCAAATGTCCATCCCAAGACAGCCTGGAAGATTGCTGGGAAGTGTCTATCATGCCATGTAGGGGAAAGGGCACAGTCCAGTGTGGGTTACTGGCACAGACAGGATTTGAACAGGCCTTGGGGAGACTGAATCTCTCATACCTGTGGCAGTTTCCAGACTTCAGGACCCCAAAACACCTAGGACAAATTGGAAGATCAATGGAAAAAGCCTATGGGATCAGTGTAGGAGAGCAGAGTGGTCTGCCCCCACTCCAGGGCAGCACAGGGGGAAGGGGATGGAGGAACCCACAGCAGCCACAGCAGCAACAGGAATAGAGACAGCAACTGTTTCTAGAGCTCTAGGCCCACAGATTGTGGGGGAGTTGAGCAGTTGACAGTATACCCCCCCCCCATCCCCACTGGAAGCAGAGATCTACCTTGATAAAGAGCTCAAAAGTCAAGTAAATGACTGGGAAAATGAGCAAAAACCAAAAAAAGAATCAGACTATAGAATCTTACTTTGGTGACAAGGAAGACCAAAACATGCAAACAGAAGACAACAAAGTCAAAGTTCCTTCATCCAAAGCCTCCAAGAAAAATGTCAACTGGACTCAGGCCATGGAAGAGCTCAAAAAGGATTTTGAAAATAAAATAAGAGAAGTAGAGCAAAAATTGGGAAGAGAAATGAGAGCGATGCAAGAAAATTATGAAAAATGAGTCAACTGCTTGCTAAAAGAGACCCAAAAAAGTGCTGAAGAAACTAACACTGTAAAAAATAGACTAACCCAAATGGCATAAGACATCCAAAAAGCCAATGAAGAGAAGAATACCCTAAAAAGAAGAACTGACCAGATGGAAAAGGAGGTTCAAAAGCCCACTGAAGAAAATAATTCCTTAAAGATTAGAATGGAGCAGATAGAAGCTAATGGATTTATGAAAATTCAATTACAAAAATTATAAAACAAAACCAAAGGAATGAAAAAAAAGCAGACAATGTGAAATAGTTCATTGGAAAAACAACTGACCTGGAAAATAGATCCAGGAGAGACAATTTAAAAATTATGGGACTACCTGAAAGCCATGATTAAAAAAAGCCTAAATGTCATCTTTCAAGAAATTATCAAGGAAAAACTGCCCTGATATTCTAGAACCAGAGGGTAAAATAAAGATTGAAGGAATCCATCAATTGCCTCTTGAAAGAGATCCCAAAAGGAAAAAATTGTTCTTCCATGCAACTGGGAAATAAGATATAGAGGTAATGGGGTATAGAAATATAGAATATAGAAATCTATCTTGTCCTCCAAGAAAATAGAGGGGATGGGGATAAGAGAAGTTCCAGTTCTCTCTCTTCCCTGGAAAAGAGTATGCTATATACACTCATTGCCTCTACTTCCTAATCTCTGACTTATTTTTTCACTGTACACTGTCTTGGGGTGGGCAGAGAGAAGAAATGGAGAGAAAATCTAGACCTCAAAATCTTGTGGAAATGAAGGTTGAAAACTAAAAATAAATAAATTAGAATTTTAAAAAAATTTCAGAGAAGAATCAGAAGACTTTTATGAACTGATGCAGAATAAAGAAAACAGAACCTAGAGAACAGTATATACAATGACTACAGCAACATATTTATTTTTAAGTACAATAAAATGTAGCTGCATTTTGAGTAACTATAATGACCCAGTTTGGCCCTAGAGAAGAGATGAGGAAGTTCTGCCTGCATTTTAGTAGAAAAGTGGAGGGTGACAGGTATGGGATATTATTTATACTATCAATCACATCAACATCATTCTCCAGTCTCTCTTTTGCTTTCATAAAAAAGTTGCTTTTTCCCTTGCCAAAGACAGCTAGTGGCTTTGATTCCATCTTCCCCAGAGCTTTCCTTCTTAATCATCCCCACTCTCTCTCATCATCAGTCTCCTTTTCTACTGGATCCTTTCCTGATGCCTCCAAATATTCCCAAGTTTCTCCCTTCTTTAAAAAAATTTTCTACTTGACCTTCTCATACTACCATCCTATATCTCTCCTCCCTTTCATGGTCAAAAAATTCTCCAGTTCTCTCTCTTCCCTGGAAAAGGGTATACTGTATACACTCATTGCCTCTACTTACTAATACCTGATTTATTTTTCTAATTCCCTGTAATCTCACTTCCGACCCAAATGCTTGCCTGAAATTGACCTCTCCAAGGTTACCCACACTTAACTGCTAAATCAGATTCTCTTTTTTCTAAGGGTTCACCCTTCTTGAATTCGCTGCAGTTTCTGGCACTACTGACCACCTCCTCTTTCTTCACCTTCATGACACTGCTTTCTTCTGACTTTCCTCTTACTTCTCTTACTACTCCTATTCAATCTCCTTTGCTGGATCATTCCACATCTCCTTGACTATTACAGTTCCCCAAGGCTCTCCTGGGTCCTATTCTCTCCCTAGACTTTAAGGCAAAGTAATTGCATCAATGCCCATGAATTCAGTTAGAATCTCCACATAGATGACTCTCATCTCTTTCTCTCTCTCAAGCTCCAGTCATCCATCTCCAACTGCCTATTAAATATCATCATCTCTCTGTCCCATCTATCACACTGAAATTGTCCAAAATGAAGATAATGGAATTATCTTCCATACTAAACCCACCTATTTTCCAAATTTTCCTCTTTCTGTTGAGGGAACCACAAGCTACTAGTTACCCAATTTCATACCCTCAGACTTAAAATAATTATCATAGGTAACATTTATATAACACTTTAAGGTTTCAAAAGTTCTGTGTGTGCATGCATGCACATGCACACACATTTGTGCATGTGTGTGTGTATATACACACATAGATATAGATACATATATACATATAGATATAGGTATATATTCTCATTTTATCCTCATGACAATCCTGAAAGGTAGGTGCTATTATTAACTCCATTTTATAGATGAGGAAATTAGGGCAGAGATTGTGACTTACTTGCCCAGATTGAAGAAGCTGATAAATATCTGTGACTGGATTTGAACTCAGGTCTCCCAGATTCCAGATCTAGTGCTCTATTCACTATGTCTTATCTTCTGAGTTTCACTCTTCCTCACCTTCCCTGCCATATTTATTCAGTTTCCAAGTTGGGGCAAGTCTACCTCCACAATATCAGATATTTCAAACCCATGCCCTCTCTACTCACACATCAATGTCCCTAGTTCAGACCCATATCCACTTTCACCTAGACTATTATAACAGCCTCCTCATCGACTTCAAGAGTCCAGTCTCTCTGATCTCCAATTCATTTTTGGTATCTCTCTCTCCAGACTAAGTTTCTATTCAGTGGCTCCCTCGTACCCCTAAGATAAAATACAAACTGCCTCCTGCTAGGAAGGGATTGGAACTGTGATTTCATGGTACAAGAACATCCTGATTAGAAAGCTCCATTCACCCACGGGGGTGGGCACCTTCTCTGCAAAATTTCATTCAAATGACAAATTTATTTCCAGAGCAGACATCATCCCCAACAGCAAGCTTGTAAATCAGACACACACCAAAAGCTATTATGGTAATCTCCTGACAATTCACCAAGATGTTTTGCGGATCTCTGAAATCACAGCCAGATGTGATTCAGCTCTAAGGCTTGGTCCTGAGGACCAGCTGTGCTGGGGAAGTAGAGTCTCCCAAGAATAGTATTCTAACCAATCAGTAAAGCAGTCAGCAACAGCAGCAAAGCTGCATTTTTATAGCACTTTCAGGTTTACAAAGCACTGTACAGATAGTTCACTCAATCCTCACAACAATGCCAAGAGGGAGGTACTATTATTTTTTTCCTTTTTTTAGGAGGTATTATTATTAACCCCATTTTATAGATGAGGAAACAGGGATTAGGTGACTTGCCCAGGGTCACACAGCTAGTAATTATCTGAAGCTGGATTTGAACTCAGGTTGTCCTGACTCCAGATCCATAACTTCATCCCCTGTGCCACTTAGCTACATTTATAAAGCACCTACTGTGTGCCAAGTGAAAAGCAACACATATAATGGGAGGAGAAGGGGGCACTGGGTGCCAGAGGTAATCAAAAAAGGCTTCATGTAGAAAGTAGCATTTGAGCTGGATTCAGATTATTAAAAGATAGATTTAGGACTGGAAGGGACTTCACTGAATACAACCTCCTCGTTTTACAGATAAAGAAACTGAACCAAGCCAATTTCTAATGGCAGAATTTGAACCCAAGTCTTCCTGAATCCACGTTCAGTGCCTCACCTACTACAACATCCTGAAGCACTCCATACCTGACTCAAACTTCTAGGAATCAGCACCATGATGTGACCTGACTAGAGCCCTGCCCACCAGCTCTGTGGCAGCTTAAGAATCCAGCAGCAGCATCCATTCCTTTTTTATTTATTTAATTTTAGTTTTTAACATTCACTTCCATAAGGTTTTGAATTCTAAATTTTCTCTCTCTTCCTCCCCTCCCCCTTCCCCAAGACAGTATGCAAATCTGACATAGGCTGTACATATACACTCATATTCAACACATTTTCACATTACTCATGTTACAAAGAAAGCATCCTCTATTCCTAAAGTTTCCACTTCGAGTGTGGCAAAGTTTCCTGACAGCAGACTGGAACAGATCCAGAAAGCCCTCCCAAAAACCTATTTCCAAGCCCCCAGAAAATCTGAAATAGGCCCCAGATATAAGGATCATTCGACAAACAGAGATGTGGTTGGCCACCAAGAGTATTTGACTATTTTATGAACCTAAGAGAACATTTCAGTCCATTAGAAAAAACAGGCATTGTATAACCTGATGTCAGACAATGTCAGAGAAGGCTCACTTGACTTGTTTCCCAGAAGTGGCTAAGAGGATATGAGATGTGCAGTAGTCAAAAAGTGATAGAGAAGAGAAGGACTCAGCCCTTCATGTCATAGGTGGAAAAAACAAGTTCAGAGAGGTGACTTGGCAAAGGTCCCACAGCTAAGTAGTAAAAAAGCTGGTGATGCTACTACTACCAACCATGACTACTACTACTAACTACTACTACTATGATAACAATAATAATAAAGAATGTTTATAGAGTACTCCAATATTTGCAAAGTTCTTTACAAATATTAGCTCATTCAATCCTCACAACCCTGGAAAGAAGGTACTGCTGTTACCCCCATTTCACAGATGAGGAAACTGAGGTACCAATAAGTTAAGAGACTTGTTCAAGGTTACAGTACTGATAAGTATATAAATCAGGATTTGAACTCAGATCTTTCTGACTCCAAGTTTAACACTACCCACAGAGCCTACTGGAACCCATCCCCCTGGACTCCCAGGCTAGCACTCTTTCCACTATACTCCACTAAATTATAATAATACATTGTTTTCACTTTGGGAGGGGCGAAGGTCACTATCTATGATTTCATCACAGATAAAGACTCCTTCTGTCAATGCAGACTGGCACCTTTTCTATAACTTAGTCTTAGAAAGTGGGAAGCATGCTGAGAAGTTAAGTGACTTATCAAGGATCATGCAGCCATTATGTCAGAGGTAAGACTTGAACCCTGGTCTTCCTGGCTCTGAGGCTGCCTCTTTACTAATAACCCTGTATTCCAGGCAGCTCCCTTAAGACTAAGTGACAGAGCAGGTGTGTTTCGAGAGCAGTTTCATTACCAGGAATACATCAATGAACACCAGTTAATGAAATCCCAGAGCAGGGTCAAAAGAAAGAAAAACAAAGCACTATCTTAAGAACTTAGAGATAATCTACTAATTATTTCAAATGAGAAAATGTTTGTTAAAGCATTTTATTTGCTGACCTTAAATTAGTCCATGTCCCTCATTTTACAGGTGAGGAAGCTCAGGCTGAGGGAATTGCCCAAGGTTACACATGGAGAACACATGAAAAGCAGTATTAGAATTCAGGTCCAACATTCTCTCCCTGTATGTCATGGAACTCAAAACAGCTTCCCTGAATTTTTTCAAGCAATGCTCATGATATTTCTATAATGATAAAAATCATCAGAAGGGGATGAATATTGCCATCTTAAAGATATAATCAATCTGGCCATCAATTATTAAGTACCTCCTAGTGGCTGGGCACCTTGCTAGGCTCTGAATAGAAAGGGTCCTCTAGGATCGTCCAAATCACCAAAGTGGAGGAAGAAAACTGAGAAAGCACAAAGAGAATGAATAATCATTTACTTTTAGCTTTGACATATCAGATACAGGAATATTTTCCCATATTTTTTATCCATTTCTCTCCTGGCTGAGGATTAACCTGAGATTAAGCTAAGAATTCCTAGGATGCAGGGACAAGCTAGCTATTTTAGCACCTGAGGTACACAGCACAAAATGTGCCCTCAAAGCAAGGCAGGAGAAGGGAAGGTAGCCGGGATGGTGGAGGGAGATCAATAGCTCTCTGAACACACTTTTCTTTAACAATATTTAAAAATGCATCTAACTGAATTCTGAGCAAAAAAGCAAACAAAAAGTCATGGGGAATGATTTTCCAAGGCAGGGCAGTTTAGGAATACAGAAGGAGAGCTCTGTGGACACTGGAGTAGGAAGTGGCTAAAAGCTTGGGCTGGAGAAAGCAGCAACAGCTGTGGGTCTTAGAGGCAGCAGGAATGGTGGCACTGGTGGCACCAAGGACCTAAGGATGGTAAGAACACTGAATACCTATTTAGAAACAGAATCCAAGGGACCTCTATGCTAGCACTGGGTGCAAGACTAGGAATTATTTCACAGCTCTGTCACCCATTATTCAGTTCCAGATCACAGTTCCAGGGTGGAAAACAGGTGTGGTTGAGAGGGATCATAGCTAGGGAAGGAAAATAGTGAAGACCAGAGGGGCAGTAACCAGACCTCTCCCCAGATTGTACCACTTTGGAAGCAAAGAAAATTTGCAGACTCACAGACCTAGCTGTGAAAGCAGCAGCAAAACATAAAACACTGAAGCTCAGGCCAGTCATACCCCAGCCAGGGGTGAACAAATCCCAACTCTTAGATGACGGCTAAAGTCAAGAAATAGTCTGGAAAAGTAAGCAAACAAAAAAAAAAGAACCTGACCATAAAAAAGCTCCTATGATGACAAGGAAGCTTAAATCATAAAATCAAAAGAAGACAAAGACTTGATAATATCTATAAGCAAAGCCTCAAAGAAAAATGAAGATTAGACATTGTCTAACAAGAATTCCTAGCAGAGCCTCTGTATTTTTAAAAAAGAGAAAAAGAGGTGAAAAATAAAAATATTATTTTAAAAAATGAAATAAGAGTTGTAGAGGAAAATTGGAGAAAGAAATGAAAGCTATACAAGAAAACTGTGAAAAGAGACTTGCTATGTTGTTAAAAGAAGCACAAAAAATACTGAGGAATATAACTACTTAAAAATTAGAATTGGTCAAATGGTAAAATAGGTACAAGTCCTTAAAAATTAGAATTGGTCAAGCAGAAGCTAATGCCTCCATGAGACATCAAGAAACAAAACGAAGTCAAAAGACTGAAAAAGTAGGAAAAAAATCTGAATATTTCCTAGGAAAAACAATTGACCTTGAATAAAAGTGAATACCTTAAGAATTATTGGACTACCTGAAAGCCAGGAATGTAAAAAAAGAGCTTTGCCATCACATTTCAAGAATTGGTAAAGGAAAACTCTCCAGATATCTTAGAACCAGAGGGAAAAATAGAAATTAAAAGAATCCACCAATCACTTCCTAAGAGAAATCCCCAAATGAAATCTCCCATGAATATTATAGTCAAATTCCCAAACTCCTCAGTCAAGTATAAAATACTGAAAACAACCAGAAAAAAATAAGTCAATACCACAGAGCCATGATCAGAATCGCTCAGGATTTAGCAGTTACCACTATAAAGGAGTAAAAAGTTTATAATATGATGTTCCAGAAGGCAAAGGGGGCAGGAATGGATATTTAATGAAATAGAAGATTTTCAAGCATTCCTGATCAAAAGATAGGATGCTTGACATTCAGACACAAGACTGATGCTAAACATAAAAGGTAAATATGAATGAAGAATCATAAGGGTCTTATCAAAGTTAAACTTTTGCCTCCTATATGAAATGCTGCATAAGAAAATTATCATCATTAGGGCAGTTAGAAGGAGTCTGCTTAGACAGAGGGTACGAGTTTGAGTCTATAATGTTGCTGCTTATCCTTAGTCTTGAAGAAGACTGTGACATCAAGGAGGTAATGCCATGGCATGCAAATTATTTGGATTAGGTGAGGGAGGGCTGAGCAAAGTCACTAGCCTCACTTTCTCCTCCAGAGTCATCTGGGTCCTTTGACCAGATATAGATCAGATCAACTGGAGGTGACCCTGGATGAAGTGGAAGATCTTGGCTTTTTAAGTTAACAGATCTCAGTTGATTGAAGCAATGCCCATTCAGTGATTAAGGCTAGATAAGAAATGAGACAGAGAATAGCCTCTTTTGCTTAGTTAAAAAAACCATTCTGGGAGGGAAGACCATCCGAGTTCACCAATCAATGAGATCCAGAGTGATTTGGGTTTAATGTGGAGGTGGGAAACCTGCAGCCTTGAGGCCACATAGGGCCTTCTAGGTCCTTGAGTGGGACTTTTTGACTGAATCTAAGTTTTACAGATCAAACCCTTTCATTAAGGGGATTTATTCTATGAAGTTTGGATTCAGTCAAAGTCACACTTGAGGACCTAAACAGTCACATGTGGCCTTGAGGCCACAGGTTCCTTACCCCTAGTTTAAAGTATAATCCTTAAAAAGGAAATGTAGCCTATAAAGCCCAAAATACCTTGCAAAGTTTCAGCTATCAAAATTTGCATTCCTTTGGGCAGAGCATCAGTAGATAAGAAAATAATACCCTGTGTAGACAAAGGGAAGAGAAGGGAAAGAAGGAAGGAAGGAAGGAAGGAAGGAAGGAAGGAAGGAAGGAAGGAAGGAAGGAAGGAAGGAAGGAAGGAAGGAAGGAAGGAAGGAAGGAAGGAAAGAAGGAAAGAAGGAAAGGAGGGAGGGAGGGAGGGAGGGAGGGAGGAAGTCTGTTATGTTGAGATGATCTCAAAAGAAGAATGGAAGGGTGATATACTTGGGGAAGGAAAGATGGAAAGGAAGAATTGGGTAAATTATCTCATATGAAAGAATTGCACAATAAAGGGGAAAGGAGGTGAGTAACACTTGAACTTCACCCTCATCTGAACTGGTTCAAGGATGAAAGGGGAGAGGGAAAGAGGGAAGAAGGTAGGGAGAGAGAGGGAGAGAGACAGACAGACTGAGACAAAGAGAGAGTTGGGTATAAAAATTCTTATTACCTAACAGAGAAGGGGGTAAGAGAAAGGGGAAGAGTGATAAAAGGGGTAGTAGATTAAAGAATGCAGTGATCAAAAGCAAAACATACTTTTGAGAAGGGAACAGGGCAAAAAAAATGGAAAGACAAATAGAAGAGAAAAAGGTGGAGGAAAAGACACAGCTAGCAATCATAACCCTGAATGGGAACAGGATAAATTTACTCATTAAATGGAAGAGGAAAGCACAATGGATTAGAAACCAGAATTAAATAATATGTGACACACTTGAAACAGAAAGATAAACAGAAAATAAGAGACATATTTGAAACAGAAAGACACTCACAGAGTTAAAACAAAAGACTGGGACAGAAATCTATTGTTCTTCAACTGAAGCAAAAAAAAAAAAAAGCAGGGATATCAATCATAATCTCAGACAAAGCAAAAGGAAAAACTGACCTAATTAAAAGAAACAATCAGGGAAATGACATTTTCCTAAAAGGAACTCAATATATATACACCAAATGGTATAGCATCCAAATTCTATCCAAATAATAGCCAAAATTAGAAGAAAAAGTTTAATGAGCTACAGAAAAAAATAGGCAGTAAAACTAGTGGGACCTAAATTTAACTTTTGCAAACCTACTTAAATCTAACTATAAAAATAAACAAGAGAAAAGTTAAAGAGATGAATAGAATTTTAGAAAAATTAGAGATCATAAACCTTTGAAGAATTTTGAATGGAAATAGAAAGAAAAAATATACCTGTTTCCTAGCTGTGCATAGCACCTTCACAAAAATCAACCATGTAAATGGGCATAAACAAATGCATAAAAGCAGAAATATTAAATTCAATTAAATAAACCCTTTCCATACCATAATGCAATAAAAATTACATTCAATAGATTGCACAACAAATGAAGATGAAATTAATGCAATATTAGGAGCAATTTTGCCCAACTACATGCCAAAAAAAACCTGACAATATAATGGAAATAAATGAATATATACAAAAATATAAATTTCCTGAACAACCATAAATGAGCGCCCTAAAGCAGAAAAACTTAAGACCAGATGGATTTACAAGTAAATTCGACCAAATATGTAAAAGAACAATTAATTCTAATACAATATAAATTATTTGAAAAAAACAGATGAGGAAGGAGTCCTTTAAAATTCCTCTTATGATACAGATTCCCAGCTTTTGAGGCAAGACCTCACTATCTGACAAAAACTGCTGAGAAAACTATAAGAAAAAAATATCTCTCAAAAACTGGGTAAAGATCAATATTTCCAACCACATACCATGATAAATTCAAAATAAGTGCATGATTTAGACATAAAGGTGTTATAAGAAACAAATTAGGGGAGCATGAAAGAAATTACCTGTGATATTTATGGATGGGGGAAAGTTCATGACCAAACAAGAGATAGGTTCATGGAAGGTAAAATGGATAACTTGATTACATAAAATTAAAGTTTTTGCATAAACAAAACCAATGCAACCAAAATTAGGAAAAAAGCAAGAAACCAGAAGGGGAAAATTTATAGGAAGTTTCTCTGATAAAAGTCTCATTTCTCAAATATGTAGATAACTGAGACATACTTATAAAAATAAGAGTAATTTGACAAATGGTCCAAGTATATGAACAGGCACTTTTCAGAAGAAAAAATCAAAGCTATTGACAGTCATTTAAAAATGCTTTAAATCACTAATAACTAGAGAAATTCAAATTAAAACAACTTGAGGTACCACTTCATACTCATCAGATTAGCTAAGGTGACAGAAAAGAAAGATGACAAATGCTTGAGGGGATGTGAGAAAAGAGGTACATTAATGCATTGTTGGTAGAGCTGTAAACTAGTTAAACCATTCTGGAGAACAATTTGTAACTATTCCCAAAGGGCTCTAAGCCTATGCATATCCTTTGACCTACTACTAGATCTTTACCCAAAAGAGATCAAAGAAAAAGGAAAAGGACACACGTACAAAAATATGTATAATTGCTCTTTGTAGTGGCAAAGAATTGGAAACTGAAAGAATGCCCATCAATTGGGAAATGGCTGAATAAATTATGATATATAAATGTAATGGAATACTACTGTATTGCATGAAATGATGAAGGGGGGGTGGAGCCAAGGTGACGGAGTAGAAAAACTGACCTCCTGTAGCTCTCCCGCCATGGTCCATAAAATACCTGTAAAAAATGACTCTAAACAAATTCTATAGCAGCAGAAGCCACAAAACAACAGAGCGAAAGAAATTTCAAGCCCAAGACAACCTAGAAGGCCAACAGGAAAGGTCTATCACACTGGACTCAGAGCAGAGCTCAACCCAGCCTTGGCCATGGAGCACAGCACAGACAGGTCTGGAACAGGCTTCATAGAGCAGAATCACAGGCAGCATCTGTGGTTTACAGATTTCTCAACCCACAAATGCCAAAGAAAGCTCCAAAGGTCAGTAAGAAAGCTCTTTCACCTGGGTGAGAGGCGAGTGCTGTCTGGCCCTGGCTCCAGGGTGGTGGCAGCCACTGCAGCAGCAGTATTCTCTTTTGGAGCCCTCAGCCTAAAGATCCTGGGGGAACTGAGGAGTTCATCTAGGTCTCAGTTCTGAGTGGTGGACCTGGAGTGAAAAGGAGCACAGGTGTGGTGGAGTTGGTGGTGACTGTGGAGAAGGAATCCTACTCACAGATTCTGGGCAGAAAAGAGTGCTTATGGTTGCTCACAGACCAGAGCACAGGCCAGGAGAGTAGTAAACTCCTAGGAATATTGTAGCCAAATTCCAGAGTTCCCAGGTCAAGGAGAAAATATTACAAGCAGCCAGAAAGAAACAATTCAAATATTGTGGAAATGCAATCAGGATAACACAGGATTTAGCGGCTTCTACACTAAGGGATTGGAGAGTCTAGAATATGATATTCTAGAAGTCAAAGGAGATAGGATTAAAACCAAGAAATCCCTACCCAACAAAACTGAGCATAATACTTCAGGGGGAAAATGGAATTTCAATGAAATAGAGGATTTCCAAGCATTCTTGTTGAAAAAACCAGAGCTGAATAGAAAATTTGACTTTCAAATACAAGAATCAAAAGAAATATGAAAAGGTAAACAAGAAAAAGAAGCTTTAAGGAACTCATTAAAGTTGAACTGTTTGCATTCCTACATGGAAAGATGTTATTTGTAACTCATGAGACCTATTTCAGTATTAGAGTAGTTAGAGGGAATATACATATATGCAGGTGGGTATGAGTATGTGTGTATATGTACAGTATATATGTGTAGTTATGTATGTGTACATGGGTGTATGTGTGTGCATATATATGTGTGTGTGTATATATGCATATACATATATACACATAGACAGAGGGCTCAGGGTGAGCTGAATATGAAGGGAGAATACCTAAAAAAATAAAATTTATTGCTAAATGGAATGTACTAGGAGTACGAGAAAAGGAGGGGTAGAATGTAGCAAATCATCTCACATAAAAGAGGCAAGAAAGAGCTTTTACAATGGAGGTGAAGAGGGGGGAGATGAAAGGAAATAATTGAGCTTTACTCTCATGGAATTTTGCTTAAAATGGAACACACTTAAGGAAGGAACACGCTCAATTGGATATGGAAATCTATTTTACCCTGCAGGAAGGCAAAAGGGAAGATGATAGGAGAGGAAAGATAATAGAAGGGACAGCAAATTGGGGAAAGGAATAATCATTAGCAAACACTATTGTGGGAGGACAGGTCAAGGGAGAGAATGGAATAAATGAAGGGCAGGATAGGACAGAGGGAAATGTAGTTAGTCTTTCACAACATAACTATTATGGAAGTGCTTTGCATTGTTAAGTATGTATGACCTATATTGAATTGCTTGTTTGTTCAATGAGGGTGGGTGGGGAGGGAGGGAGAGATTATGGAACTCAAAACTTTAACAATGAATGTTAAAAATTGTTTCAGCAATGCAACTGGAAATTAAGCTATACGGGCAATGGAGTATAGAAATCTATTTTGCCCTACAGGAAAATAGAGGGGAAGGGGGATGGAAGAAGGGTAGATAATAGACTGGAGGAAGGAGTGGACGGGATGCATGCTGTCCTGGGGTGGGGGTGGGGTAAGATGGGGAGAAAATTTGCAATTCAAATTCTTGTGGAAGTAAATGTTAAGAACTGAAAAATAAATAAATTATACATTTTTTAAAAAATTAAAAAAAAAGAATTGATGAAGGGGATGGTTTCAGATAAGCTGGGAAGACTCATATGAACTTATATGAACTGATGCAAAATGAAGTAAGATCCTGAAGAATAATATACATAATGACAGCAATATTGTGAAGATAATGTGAAAGACGTATAACTCTGATCAATACAGTGATCAATCAGAACTCCAAAGGACTCATGATGAAAAATGAAAATTTGAAAAAATCTACCTTCAGATAGAGAAATGCAGAATGGAGCATACTTTTTCCTTTATTTTTCTTGACTATTTTCAGAACATGGCTAATATAAAAATATGTTTTACAAGTCTTCATATGTATAATGGGTATCATATTCCTTACCATTTCGGTGGATAGGAAGGGGGATAGAAGGAAGAAGATAATTCATAACTGAAAATAAAATAATTTTTTTTTTAATTTTACCAAAGACCCTGGTCAGTTCTACAAACACTGTGTACAGACTTCTGTTCCACTCCTGGCATTTCTCCTGGAGTTGTCAGGCAGTAAACACCATATTGACCATTCCTCAGCCTTTTCTGAAACCACACTGACTCTCAGGTAAATGGCCATCTTCCAAGTGAAGGACCAGTCTATTAAAGAGGACTCTGGCAAGAATCTTGCCAGTGATAACTAAGAGAGAAACCCCCCACCCCCGTTTGTCACAGGACAAACTATTTCCTTTACCTTTATAGAGATGGACAATGGAGGCATCCTTGAACTCCTGGGTGATGACCTCCTCTTGCCATATAACCTAGAAAATTTCAGTCAGCTTTTGTATAAGCAATGGACCCCCATCTTGTAAATCCCAGCAGCAATAGAATCAGCACCAGGTGCTTTGCCACACAAAAGCAGCTTACAGACATTTACCAGGAGAGGTAAGGAAAGACCCTATGATTACCTCAGGAGAAGAGGAAGACAGAGACCCTAGGACACCAGCCCCATAAAGCAGGATGCCTCAGAGCTCTGTTAGAAAGGCTGATGCCTAGAGAGAAGCAGCTCACATGGTTTACATTTGTTACATGCTCTTAGATCCAGTGTCCTGAGACAAGTTGCTAGTTGCTCTGACCCAGTTATGGCTCTTGTGGTAAGAAGGTTAAATTTCCCTAGGGTTCTTTGTCTGGATATCTCAATACATACCTCATATTACACTTATCTGTGTATGTGTCACATCCCCACACCTAGTAGAATATAAGCTCCTTGAAGGTAAGTACTAACTTATTTTTCATTACCAAATCCACAATATCCAACATGGCATTAAGCACATAGTTAGAAGAACTCCAAACCATGTAAACCTTCATAGTAATATCTAGATACTGATTTCTCCCTGTTTTTATGGCTTCAAAATGTACCTCAGTTCACCATTAAAATCTTAATATTCCCAACAAATCCTGGACTTAACAAGAAAAAGATAGATTGCGACAGGGAAAAGAACATTGCGTTGGGAGTCAGGGGACCTGGGTTCTAGTTTTGTTAAATTAGTTGTTAATAAACTGGAAGGGGGTTCAGGAGAGGACAATCAAGTTAGTGAAGGACCTCAAAGTCATGTCATATGAGGATTGGTTGAGACAAATGGGGATATTTATCCTGAAGAAGAGAAGGATTGCACATGGAGGGAGGAAGGAAATATGATAGGCATATTCGAGTATTTGGAGGATTTTCATATGGAAGAAGAATAAGATTTGCTCTACTTGGCCCCAGAAGGCAAAACTGGGAATAATGAATGAGTTTCCAGTGCAAATTTTGACTTCCTGTAGCAGCATCAACAGCAACAAAAAAATTTCCTAACAAGGAGAGCTATCCCAATGTGGAATGGATTGCCTTGGATGGCAATGGCCACCCCTTTCCTGGTGATCCTCTAGCACACTCTTTGTCTGCTTGTTGGGTGTGTTGTAGTGGAGATACTTACTCAGAGAAGAGATAGAGAAGGGCCTTTTAGATCTCTTCCTGTTTCGAGCTTCTGTGTGAGTCCTGCTAGCTGTGTAACCTTACAGCCATGCTGCAAGGATAAATAATGTAACAGATGGGAAAGGGCTTCATTCAGCAAAGGGTTTCTCCTCCCAGGCTACCACAAATACAAAATATTAATAGCCTAATTTTAATATTAATAACTCACAAGGAGACTTGTTTATTAGCATTTTGCTCATTTTTCCCTCCTCTTGGCAAAATGAAGTGGGCTTGAATGCTTCCTACCACTTGCCACAGGTCAACAATCCAGTCTACGTTATTTTTTAACATAAATTACTATGAACTGTGACTTATAAATAGTACAGTATAGTATCTCAAGAGCTGACCTCAGAATTTAAAAGATCTGGTTTTAAGTCCTAACTCTAATAATATCAGTTGGTTGACCTTGAACAAATCACTGAGGCAACCCTCTAACATTTGTAAGTTTCAAAACTCCATGAGTAGAAGGACCTCTCCACTAGGAGGTCCTCAGTCATTTAATCTGGCCGCAAACATTTAATAGCTGTGTCACCCTGGGCAAGTCATTTAACTGCTCTCTGCCTCAGTTTCCCCAATTATAAAATGGGAATAACAGCACCCACCTCCCTGAGTTGTTTGAGAAAAAGATGAAATTATATTTGTAAAGTGTTTGTAAACTTTAAAGCATTCTATAAAGGCTAGTTATTATTGAACATAACTGATTTTATTATTAGTAGCAGTTGTCATTTATTATATCCTTCATGATTTGTAAGGCACTTTACATATGTCTCATTTGTTCATCAGAACCACCCTGTGAGGTGAGAGTTATTATTATCTCCATTTTATATTTGGGGAAACTGAGACCCAAAGATGTTAAGTCATTTGCACATGTCATGCTACATGTAGTAAGTGTCTGAGTCAGGATTCAAACCTAAGTCTTCCTGAGTCCAAGTCCAAGGCTCTAATCTAATAGCAACTATTGACCACAGTTGTTATAAGGCTCAAATAAGAATAATATTTGTAAAGCACTTAGCACTGTGCCTGGTAAGTACTTTAAAATGCTCCTTTCCTTTCTTTTAGTCATGTCATTTAAAATATCACATTCAAAAGCAAGACTTGGAACCATAGAATAAATCTGGATTTGTATGGGACCTCAAAGTTCATCTAGTCCAACCCCCCTTCCCCATTCTATAGATAAAGAAAATGAGACCTAGAGAATGTAAGGGATTAGTCCCAAGTCACAAAGGTTAAGTGGCACAGCCAGGATTCAGCTCTGATTCTGATTCTCAACTCTCCACCGTCCCATACCACACCCCCAGAAAGTGCTCGTTACATTAGGAAGCAGTGTAGTATGGTGGGAAATGTGATGACTTTGGAGTCAAGAGACCCAAGTTTGAGTCCCCATGTAACCATGAGCAAGTCATTTCCTGTTTCTTCATATATAAAATGAGGGAGTTTGAAGATCCTACTTAGCTCTGACATTTTAGGTCTTTAACAAGTTAACAACCAGTTTTCCATCTTGGTTTTCCATCTAACAGAATGGAAACACAGGCTGGGCACAAGAGGCAAAAATTAAATGTCAGCCTCTAAATAAAAAAATTGCCTTCTCAGTTGCAAATCCTGGCCTTGGACTTCAACAAGACCTTTATCATGTCTTATTATCAGATTTATAGTGTGAGGATTCCAGGAGCCCAGAAATCGGAGCAGCACCCTAATTAGACTGCACCAAGTCTGCACTTTCCCAAGCAAACGATTGCAAATTTTACTTTCAAATTCGGTTGCCCTGGTTCCATCCCCCCAGCAAAACAGGGATAGGAATGAAAAAATACAGAACTCACAAAGCACATGGTAGTAAAGGAGATGCAATGTTTGAGGGTAACCAAGAACTGGAAATGAACCAGCTACTCATAAATTGGGGAACGTCAAAACAAGTTGTAAACCACAAATACAATGAAATATGTTACGGAAACAAGTTGTGGTACATGAACATAACGGAAAGAGACTGGGCTGTAAGAAATGTTGAATATGATGAATTTAGAGAAGCGTGGGAAGACATATGAACAGATGCAGAGAGAAGTAAACAGAACGAGGAAAATAATAAACAATGACTATGACATAAATGGGGGGAGAAACGGAAAACTGCCTGTAACCTTTGACCAGTTCTTACCTATTTAAATCAGTTTCTTTTATATCTTGGAAATGAGACTTTTATTAAAGAAATTTGATAGCCCAAAAGTTACTAACTCTTTGACCTATTAATACTTCTCTTAGGTCTATACCCCCAAAAAGATCAAAGACAGAGGGGAAAGGATCCATATGTATGAATGTGTCTATATATATATATATATATAAACAGCTCTTGTTATGGTGGCCAAGAATTGGAAACTACGGGGGTGCCTATCTACTGGGGAATGGCTGAGTGACTTCTGATATATAAATATAATGGGATACTATTGGGATGTTAGGAATATCTAAAAGGATGACAACAGAGAAACCTGGGAAGATTGGCATGAACTAAAGCAAAGTGATGGGAGGAGAACCTGGAACATAATTTATACAATATCAGTGACATTTTTTAAATGAGTAACTTTGGAAAACTTGAGAACACCACTCAAATCATGATTCCAGGAAATTGTTAATAACCCACACTCCCTGGGGCAACTAGGTGGTGCATTGAATAGTACACCAGTCCTAGAGCCAGGGGGAACAGTGTGCAAATCTGGCCTCAGACTAGGCTGTGTGACCCTGGGCAAGTCACTTAATCTAATTACCTCCAAAAAATAATAACGATCCCCACCCCTTGCCTCTTGACCAAGAGGTGACTCCAACATATAAACTGAAACTTAACTGAATATTTGTGGCTGAAGTTTTGTTTTTGCTTTTTTTTCCAATGAAGGTAGGAAGTGGGATGAAGAAAAAATTAATACTAATTTATATAAATACTTAAAAAGAAATTGAACATTATAATTTTAATAACCAAGGTTGACCCAAGAGAAGAAATAAGAAGAGGTACCTCCCTTCTTTCATTTCAGAGGTGGTGGGGTATGGTTGTGTAATAGTGTATCAACTGTCAAATTAAGCTGATGTGTGGGTTAGTTTTTGCTGATTTGTTTTGTTAATTAATAAAGCTGAATTATCATTAAGGCAGTAATTCACCATTCGAGGGAAATGGCATGAGCTGCTCAAAGGAAGTGTGATCCAAGAACTTTTACTCCTTTTCTCATTTGGGTGTACCACTTTGGGACTTCTCTGACTGCCTTCCCTGCCATCATTCTCAAGATCCCATCAGCCTTGGTACTCCACCTTACCACCATCCTCCTTCTGTATGATTAGAGGCTGGAGTCATGAACTCCAAATCACCAACATTCTCTCTTCATCTTTCTTTCTCTGTGTTGTCTTTCCCAATTAGATTATAAGCTCTTTGAGTGCAGGGACTGTCTCTCTTTCTGCTTCCCTATGCTTAGCAGAGTACCTGGCACATCGTAAGCACTTCATAAATGTTTGCTGAGTGACTGACTGACTACCAGGAGAGACAGAAGGTTAAAGCGAGAAATGGGAATGAGATTATGGGACAAAAGGGGGAAGAAAGGTGAAGGAATAAGAGTTCTTCAAGACAGGGAGGCTAGGTGGCCTGGTAGATAGTCAGAAATTTTGCTAAGTCTTTGTGACTCCATTTGGGGTTACCATGGCAAAGATACTGGAGTGATTTGCCATTTTTCTTCTCCAGCTCATTTTAAAGGAGAGGAAACTGAGGCAAACAGGGTGAAGTGACTTGCCCAGGGTTATACAGTTAGTAAGTATCTAAGGCCAGATTTAAAAGCATGAAGGAGTCTTCCGGACTCCGGGCCCACCACTCTATCCACCACACCATTTAGCTGCCCTTATTATTAATAATAATTACCACTATTTCCTAATAATTACTAATTTACTACCAATAATCATTCATACTACAACTAACAAGACATAAGCGGTGTGTGCCTCCCAAAGAACTATGCTTAAGGAGTTCACAATCTACCAGAAGAGGCAAGACAGAGTCCAAGTGCGGAGAAAACATACGAGGTAAACACAAAAGGGCTCCTTTTGAAAATTCGAAAACAAAAACCTAAAATGGTAGACAACTCCAAAAATCTGCATACATCACCTGCAACAACAATTTGAAAGAACCAGAAAAGAGATGACTCAAGAAGGAAGGAAGGACATGAGAGCTGTCTACAAGCATCTGAAGGGTTGTCGCGTGGAAGAGATTAGCCTGGTGCTGCTTGATGACTGGCTTTGTAAAATGAAGGGGCCGGGCCAGAGAACCCTGAAGGCTCCTTGCAACTCGAATCTATGAAATGAAATAGATATTTCTATGAAGTGGTCAGACCTCCCCTGGAGTCTTGCTCTAGTGCTAGATGCTCTGTTTTGGGAAAGATTTAGAGCTCTGGAGAGAGCGTGGAGGAGGGTGCCTGGGATGAGTCAGGGCCTCAGGATAAGGCCCTTTGAGAACCAGGCAGAGGGTTAGCCTGGAAGAGACTGCTGTCTTCAAGGATTTAAAGGGCTGTCAACCTGGAAAAGGAATTCGATTTGTTCCACTTAGCCCCAGAGGCCAAAATTAGAAGAAATGAGTAGAATAAGCAGATAGCCAGGAAAAACTTCCAATTAGAATCATGCGATAGATCTCTTCAAGAGCCCCTGGATCCTGGATTGAGGGCTGGAGGGGACCTGAAAAGTCAAGTCTTTTTTTTTTTAAACAGTTTTTACAGATAAGACAGAAGTGATTTATCCAAGATCACCAAGGCAGTAAGTAACAGAGATGATCTTAAAATCATAGATTTAGCTCTACAAGTCATCAAATCCCACTATCTCATTTTATAGAGGAGGAAATTGAGGCCCAGAAAAGTTAATTTACCTACGGTCATATAGATAAGGATGATGGTGGTAGTGGAGATGATGAGGGTGATAACTAACACTTACGTAGCATTTACCATTTACCAGGCACTCTGCTAAGCACTTCACAGTTATTACTTCATTTGATGCTTATAACAACCATGGAAGGTAGGTGTTATTATTATCCCCATTTTACAGATGAGGAAACTTGAAGCTGACAGTGACTTATCCAGAGTTATACAGCAAGTGTCTGAGGCCAGATTTGAACTCAGGTCTTCCTGATTCCACACCCAGTTCTCTATCCACTGCACCACCTACCTGCCCCAAAATAAGTATCTGAGTCAGTATTAGAAGTCAAGTCTTCTGACTCCAAGGTCCAGTACTCTAACTATTGCACTATACTAGCTCTCAGATGGTGGGCTGCTCACCTTTGGAGGTCTTCAAGCAAAAATTGCTTGTCAGATGTTGGTGAGAGGATTTTTACTCATGTATGGTTTGGACAGATGGACATTGAGGTACCTTCCAACCTAAGATTCTGTACATCCAACCCCTTCACACTGCTGTGGTGATATTCACCTCAAGCCCAGAGAAGGTGGTTGATTTCTTAAAGGAAGACAATAAAAGTTTTTCTCACTAAGAGATGACATATAATGAGTGTAAGGACCCAAGAGCAGCCAGACCAGCATTTATTAATGAGTATTAAAAATCTCTGTCTTGTAGATCAATACACAGTCAATAAATGTCTCCAGATTCCCAGATGGTATCTGATTGGGTCTTTCCATTATTTATGATTTGCATTGCCAGATGAGAATACTCAGCACAATTTCACTTTATCCCAAACATCGGGAACAACTTGCAGAGAAACTTTGTCAGAAGCAAGATATCAAACCAAATGTTTTGGGGTTTTTTGGGGAGGGGAGGCACCAAAAGGGCATGTGATCAAGGGTGTTGCTCCCTTTACTGTGCCATGAGCCCTCTATTCTAGTCTCACTAGCCTTCAGTCAGACTAGCCCCTACTCCCACACCATGTCCTGTCCACCTCGGCTTTGTGTTCCTGCCCTCCTCTCATCCCCTAACTTTCCTCTCCATACTGTTCCAAATCTTAATCCATGTTTTTCTTAGAATTACAGACTCCAGAACTGGATGGTACCCTAGACAATATCTAGACAATGAACCAACAAATGTTTGTTGGATTGGAATGGGGGAAGACTAGAGGCAGGGAAACCTATTGGAAAGTCTTTATACTATTATCCCAAATCCAGGCACTGTGCTGGGCTCTGGGAATCCAAAGACCAAAAAAAGGAATCAGCTCCTGCCCTCAAGGAGCTTCTATTTTACCAAGGGAAACAATAGGCACCCATATAAGTATTGTTACTCGGGTCATTTCTGTTGTGTCCTCATTCTTTATAACCCCATTTGGGGTTCTCTTGGTAGAGATACCGGAATGGTTTGCCATTTCCTTCTCTAGTCCAAGGGAGGACAAACAGGGTTAAGTGACTTGCCCAGGGTCACTCAACTAGGAAATGTCTGAGGCTGGATATGACCTCACAAAGATGAGTATTCCTGACTCCAGGCCCAGCACTCTATCCACTGTGCCACCTATATACAAATAAGTACATACAGTACAAAATATACAAGATAATGGGAGTAGGAAGAGGCCCTAGCTGGTGAAGGATCAGGAAAGACTTCATGTACATTGTGGGTTCTTTCTTGTTTCATAGAACCCTTTGGCAGTCTGATGAAATCTGTGGCTTCTTTTCAGAATAATGTCTTAAATGCATAAAATAAGACCCATAGGATTACAAAGGAAAAGAAATAATGTTGAAATACAGTTATCAAAAGATTTTTAAGTTCATGCAATTCCAAAGGACTCATGATGAAAAATGCTATCCACTTCCAGAAAGAAAGAACTAACGAACTCAGTGCAGAGTGAAGCATATTTTTTTCCACTTTATTTTTCTTGTTCTGTTTTAGTTTTTTTTTTATTTTTGCAACATGGCTAATGTGGAAATATGCTTTGCATGGCTTCATATGTATGATGGTTTTGAATTTCTTTCCTTTTCAATGGATGGAGGAAGGAGGGAAAGAATTTGGAATGGGAAATACAAATTTAAATTTTTTTTAACTCTATGCACCCCGGGTTAAGAATCCTTGATAGAGAACTATAATTTGAAGGAAATGAGGGATTCTATGCTGCAGAAGTGAGGAGGGAGGGCATTCCAGGTATGGGTTTGACATTTATGTAGTATTTCAAAGTATGTATATGTGTTTGTGTGTGCGCGTGTGTGTGTGTGTTCATCCTTCGTTGCTGAAGAAGAGCATGCCATCAGAGAAATGATGACATGACTTACACTTAACTTTGTTTTGAGTGAGGGCTGTGCAGGTCACCAGCCTCACTTCTCCTCTAGAGCCATCTGAATCCAGTGACCAGATATTCATCAGGATGACTGGAGATGACCCAGGATGAGGTAATTGGGGTTAAGTGACTTGTCCAAGGTCACACAGCTAATGAGTGCCAAGTGTCTGAGGTGAGATTTGAACTCAGGTTCCCATGACTCCTGTACTGGTGTTCTATCCGCTGCACCACCTAGCTGCCCCCGTGTGTATGTATACACACATTATATATAAATATATATATATATGCATGTATCTCATATGATCCTAAACCTTCTATCACAACTCCAAGGAAAGAGCAACTAATGTCTACTTGAAGACCTCCAGAAATTAGACTTCAAGGTCTGTCAACAAAGATAATTAGTTTTGTTTTGGTCACATTCAGTATGAGTTCCTTACATATAAGTTAGGAAATTTGATTAGAGAATCCGGATGATGTCTTCCTTGGAGGCTCAGTTCAAAGACCACCTCCCCCAGGAAGCCTCTCTAGATTTCAACAGTCATTATTTCTCTCTCCTTTCTTTATCCATTGTATCCATCCCGACCCGCAACACACAGGAGAATGTAAATTCATTGAGAGTAGGGATTATTTTTGTTTGTTTGTTTCCTTTGTATGCCTGGCACCTAGCACAGTTCATCTGTACATAGTACACACACACACACACACACACACGCACACACGCATGCACACACACACACGCACGCACACACGCACACACACAGAAGCAAGGAAATGACTTGCATTGGTTCTACCACCAAGATGAGTCCTGGAGATAACACCAGGCTCCAGCATGTGATCCCCACTCTGCCTGTTAAGTTTGGCCAAATGTATCAATGTATCAGTGACTGAGCTGTCATTTGGGACAGCTAGGCCACCCCGAGGTATCTAAGATTAATTAGGTCAGAACCAACAGTTCGGTGCTCAAGCTTTACAATTCTTCATTGTATGCAGCATTATTGACAGAAACACACCATCTCAGAAGGCTGTTCCATCCAACCCCAACCTTCTCTCCTTTACTAATAGCCAATAAGACTCCATCTTCTCTTCCCAGGAAGGCCTCTGGTTGGGAGACATCCACTCTCTCCTGAGAAGCCCATTCTACTGAGAGTTAACTAATCGTTAGGAAGCATTTCCTTACACCAAGCAGAAATCTCTCCCTCTAAAACTTGCACCCACCCCTCTGGGGCCAATCTGAATCAAGCTAATTCCTTGTCTATGTCACAGTCTTTCAAACACTGTAAGATAGCCATTTGGTTCCCCCTCCCCGACCTCCATCACCACCAAGTCATCTCCAGATTAAACAACCCTAACTCCTTTACTCAGTCCTCATAGGGCATGAACAAAGAGGTCTTTGCCATCCTGTTCATAGGATGCAAGACTGAGCAACTGAGCTTAAAATGCGGGGGGTTAGGGACAGCTAGGTGGCACAATAGATAGAACAGCAGCTTTGGGGTCAGAAGGACCTGAGTTCGAATCCAGCCTCGGACGTGTACTGAGGAATAAGACCCAGGACAAGAAAGCTTGGCTAACAGGTTGTCCATAGTCCTTGGTCAGAGGAAGGGTTAACTGGGTGGCTACAATTGGGGTATGGGGGCCCTGGGCTGGCAGGGTGGGGCAGCAGGAGACCAAAAGGAGGGAGAGGGAGCCAGAGCCAGAACAGAGAAAAGAAAGGTCTCCAAAGAGAAGCTTCCAAGCTACTAATTTCTGGCTTAGATTTCTGCTGCAGAGTAAGAAATGATTCTCATGGGGTCATCAAGTGGGTCCTAGAGGGAGAAGCATTAAAGACTGTGCCCTCTCTCCTCTCTAACTGTTGGCTCTGTGCGTCCTATGATTCTCTCTCTGCCTGTCTCCACGTGTATATAGGTGGGTTTTCATGTCTGTATGTGTCTCTTATGCACTGTCTTTTTCTTTCTACCCTGATGTTTCTCTTTCTTTCTTTACCTAAGTCTCTTTTCATGTCTCTGCATGTCTCTCTTTCTGGGTATATGTGTGTGCATCTGAACACCATCTCTAGCTGGCCACAATGCCCTCTGATGTTGTTGCCATGGAGACCTTGTCTCCTACTGGCCCAATGTCCAAAGTGAAAAGCCAAAGCTGGGAGGAGGAGGGACAGGAAGAACCCGAGGTTGGCTTCAGGCATGATGAGTCCATGTGGCTGACCTCAGAGAGGGCCTTGTCACATAAGCAGGAGCAGTTTGTGCAAAGGCTCAGACTCCAAACATGACAAGATAGCCCAGTTTTGTTGTCAATTTCTTTTCAGGTAGCAATGAAAGCATCCTTAGCCCCAGGGAAGGGCGAACCTTGAGCTGGCTCTGGCCAGCAGGAATGCCAAACTTTTATGAGCTCTTTGGGCAAAACTGCCTGGCACCACCAACTTTCAGTCCTGCCTCAGATAATTACCGGGTGAGTGACCCTGGGTAAGTCACCTCACTTCTCAGAGAATGAGTTTCCTTATCTGTTAAGTGTCCATAATAATGCACTTTTCACAGGTGACTTGCAATATAATACTCACAGAGTAACAGAGAAACTGAGACAGTGACAGAGAAAAGGAGAGGGAGGAGAAACAGAGACAGATACAGAGAGAGAGACAGAGAGAAAAAGAGACAGAGAGAGAGAGACAGACAGAGAGAGAGACAGAGACAGAGAGAGACAGAGAGAGAGACAGAGACAGAGACAGAGACAGAGAGAGAGACAGAGAGACAGAGACAGAGAGACAGAGACAGAGAGAGAGACAGAGAAAGAGAAAGAGTTTGGCTTTTTCCCCGCCTTAGGAAGTTTCTACCACTTTGTTCACATCCCATCAAGTTTCTCTGCTGGGAAGGGGCCCTCCTTCTGGTTTAGTGACAATTATCTGCACTGTATTTGAGCCCAGAGGTTGTCAGGGGAGGTGGAGAGTGGGACTTTTCTACTTATACATAGGACTTTTAGCTACCCAGGACTTCCCCTTCCCCCATGCCAGTTCCAGGGACTGTTCAGGCATCTACCTCATGCTTGAGGGGAGTATAACAGAGATTTATCAGTGCCCTTGGATTGCTGTCAAGTTCAAGCTTTCTCTCTCCTTCTAATGATTTTAATAATAATGATTAATAATAATACTTCTTATGTATATAATACCTTTTAAGGCTTACAAAACAAGGAGGGAGAAGTAATGGAGGTTGGCAAGTTTTCTTTCTCTCTCTCTCTCTCTCTCTCTCTCTCTCTCTCTCTCTCTCATATCTATCTCTCCCCTCCCCCTTTTCTTTCTTCCTATTTCTCCTCTCTCTCCTTCTCTTTCACTCTCTACCCTAACCCTCCCTCTCTCCTCTCTTTCTTCCCTTCCTACCCTTCCCTTTTCTCCCTCCTCTTCCTCCCTCTCTCTCTCCTCCTTCCTCCCTCCTCTCTCTTTCCCTCCCTGCTCTGTCTTTCCCATTTCTCTCTTTTTTTATTCCTTTTATGAGTTTTCTGCCCTGATTCCCACACCAATTAGACCTCTTCTTTCATAGAAGCTTGGGACAACATTACACAGATCTCCAATTATGCTGATGGGGATTTTTTTTTTTCAAACCCTGGTACTAGGAAGAACATGAGCCCAGCCCAACCCTGAAAGCTTTGCAAAGCCTGCAATTAGAGATACTGGAGTCCTTCCAGGCTGAAAGCCCACCACCACCCCCTAAACAATATTTGGACAAACTGAGGATATTGCATAGACTCGCCTGTTTATTTAAAGCAGGGTGTGGGCTGATACAGAAGGAGGTTGGAGGTTGTTTTTTTTTTTCTGAGTGGGGCTCCTCATCCCCACATTGGTAGCTGGGGCTTTTTCAGTACTGATTCAATTATGATGCCAAGAATGGTGGAATACTGCAGAAGTAGAGACTGGAACCGGCAAGATGCTGAGGAAACCTGCTGTATTGGGCATGGTGCCAGATGTACATTCACCTGAATTAAAAAGCAGAGACAGTCCTCTCTGCTACAGATTGCTAACTTCATGCACGTTTTCTTTTTTTTCTTCCTAATGAAGCATTATGTGGCAAAGTGAAAAAAAACCATACTGGATTAGGAGCCATTGGTTTGAACCCCACCCCTGGCTCCCCTGCACTTAGAATGGGGCATCGGAGGCAAGTTTCTTGGACTCTGCCTAACTTTCTTACTTTGTAAAATGGAGACTGAGCCTCACACTGCCTCCTTCCAAGAGCTTTTGTGAGGAAAACTTCAAGTGATTTTATCATTGTGAGGAACTTTCATTATAGAAAATCTCCATGGATATGGAATGACAACTTCTTTGTAATTTAGTCATGGGGCTTGAACCCCAGACCTACTGAGTCCCAGGCTGCCTCTCAATAGTAACAGCTGACATTTAGGTAGCACGCTGAGTTTGCACAAAGTGACTCCTTTTGTGTCTGTCCCCTATACCAGAAACGTTCTCCCCATTTCCATGTCCCAGCACCCTTTTCTTTCTTCAAGTCTTAGCTAAAATCCCACCTTCTACCTGTCCTCTGTCCTCCTCCTCTGTTCATTATCTCCCATGTATTCCGTCTATAACTTGTTTGGACAATCATTTGCATGTTGTTTCTCTCATTAGACTATGAGTTCCTTGACGGAAGGGATTGGGTTTTTTTGCCTTTCTTTGTCTCCCTAGCACTTAGAGTAATGCCTGGCACACAGAAGCGCTTAATAAATGCTTATTGGTTAACTCACTGACTGGCTGACTCTGCATTTGGAATTAACGTACTCCCTCTTTCCCTACACTCTTAGCATCCCAAGCTTTCTTCAAAGCTCAGCTCAACGTCTAGTCCTTCTTTACCTTTTTCTCTCCTGATTTGCTCCCTCCTTCCTAGAGACTTCCTCCCCCCTTACTCAAATTACATTTTATATATATATATATATATATATATACATATATACATATATATATATATATGACATCTACTTACATATATATTGTTCCTCCTCTAAAATATAAGTTCCCTGAGGGCAAGGATTATGTCATTTTCCCCCTCTGTATCTCCAGCTCTTAGCACAGTGCCTGGCACACAGTAGGTACACTATAAAAGCTTGTTGATTAACTGATTTATTCCAAAGGTTACTACATACATATGTCATTTGAAACTCACAACAAGGCTGTGTGACGCAACTATTATCATCTTCATTTCACAGAAGACAGTTTAGAGAGATGAAGTGACCCAGGGTCCTAGAAGTTTCAATGGTGAGATTTAAACCCTTGTCTCTTCTGTTCCAAGTCCAATGTTTTGGCACTAATAACAACTAGCATTTCTATAATACTTTAAGATAGGCAAAGTGTTTTATAAATGTTATCTCATTTGATCCTCGTAACAACCCTTAGAGGCAGGTGCTATTATTATCCTCATCTTACAGATGAGGAAACGGAGGCTGAGAAACCGAGGCTAAGTGATTTATCCAAGGTCAGACAGCAAAAAATCCTCTGAGGCAAGATTTGAACTTAGGTGTTCCTGACCAAATCTGTCACTCTACCTACTGTAACACTCAGCTGAGGGTATATATGTGTGTGTGTGTGTGTATGTATATATGTATATATGTATATGTGTGTATGTATATATGTGTGTGTATATATGTGTATGTGTATATATGTATGTGTATATGTATATATGCATGTATATGTATGTGTATAGGTGGCATGCATGTATGTATGTAGGTGTATATATGTATAATATATGTAATATATGTGTGTGTATGTATATTGTGTATAAAAGCTATTATGATTTTTATAACAGCATTTTTCTGTTTCTTTAAAACTAACCATTTTTTTTTAAATCAGTCAAAGCCACTAAAAATAAGTCCAAAGTTCATGAACCAAGACACAAATGTTAGTGTTTGTCAATAAATGTGGGCTTATAATGACTAATTTCCCTCAAGAAGTCACAAGCTGCTTTCCATAGGAATCTACTTCTGCCAGAGCTCTCAGAGTTGCACTACATTTTGACACAGGGTGTTTTAAGCTTAATGGGCCCAATTCAATCCATAAGAAACCGCTTGGTAGATTCAGGGAGGTCCAAAAAAGGCCAGGTTCATAGACCTTTTCATAGAAAGTCATCTAATTCAACCCTCTGCCCATGTATGAAGCCCTTGGATTCTGAAGAGATTCTTTAAGGCCTTTCCAATATCAGGGAATCACAGTATCTCAGAGTTGAAAGAGAGTTCAGAGGCCCCTCAGTCCAACCCCTATCTGAGCAAGAATCCTCTCTACAATGAGTCCAACCAGGAGCCATCCAGCCTTTGCTTGAACACTTTTGGGGAACACTTTAAGATATCTTCAGAGGCAACTTAAGCTACTTTGGAGTATTGCTCATTGCTATAAAATACATTTCCAACATCGTAAGATCTGCATCATGGTGGCATAGTGAATAAAGCATTCAATCTGGAGTCAAGAAGACCTGAGTTCAAATTCAGCCTCAGATACTTACTAGCAGTGTGACCCTGGGGCAAATCACTTCATTTATCTGGGCCTCAGGTTCCTCTTCCATAAAATGAGGGGGTTGAATTAGAAGGTCTCCTTCAAATCTAAGATCCTATGACTCAGAAGCAGAAATGGTTGAAAGAGCATTGGATTTGAAGTCAAAGGACCTGGATTCAAATTCTGTCTCTGCTACTTCTCACCATAACCTCTCCGACCTCAATTTCCTCTTTGTTAAAATAAGATAATTGGGTTACATAGCTTTAGTGGCCCCTTGTATCTCTAAATCTGTACTCCTATAAAGATAGGTTCTAACATCATGCGGAAGCAAAAAAAATTTTTCTTTCAGCATTTCTTCAACAGGGAGTTTTACTCTTGGCAAATTATTTTGGGAGGCTAGGAAAATGACCCTGAAAGAAACAAAAGTGTTTTCAGGCAGGTGGTTGTTTATCTTATACAGACAGCTCAATGCTCTCTATTACACTGAGGGAACATGTGCTCTCCAAGCATGGAAAGGAGAGAGTAGCGTCTTCCTCCTCGGTTCCCATGATCCCTCAAGCTGAATCACCTTCCCCTGCAGCAGCTTTCCCTTGGTGTTCCTTCATAGTTTAAAAAAAAACCATCCACAGAAATATCAGGCCAGGGATATCCTGAAGGGTTCTAGGCACTTCTTGGGGAAGGGAATGCCTCAAGACATACATAGACCCTCAGCTCCCTCTCATCCCAGGCCACAGGCCAAAAGGTATTAGGAGGCTGCCTGCTTAACAATCCTTAGCAATTACCATCGTTGGACTATCCTTTGATAGTTGATAGGGACCCTAAGGGGCCATAAACTCCAGCCCCTTCATTTTACAAAGGAGGAAATTAAGGGTCAGAGATCATAAAATCATAGATCTAGATATGAAAGAGAACTTAGAAGTCTCCCCTTCCCCATCTCTCTCTCTCTCTCTCTCTCTCTCTCTCTCTCTCTCTCTCTCTCTCTCTCTCTCCCTCCCTCTCCCTCTCCCTCTCCCTCTCTCCCCTCTCTTTTCCTCTCCTCTCCTCCTCTCCCCCTTCTCTCTCTTTCTCTCTCAATCTCTTTCTCCCCTCTCCTCTCCTCCCCTCTCCCCCTCTCTTTCTCTCTATCTCTCTCCATCTCCTCTCCCTTCTCCCCATCTCTGATCCTCCCTCCTTCTTCCTGTATCTCTCTTTCTGTCTCCCCTCCTTCCTTCTCTCTTTCCCCCTCTTATCATCCATTAGAGAAAAGAATTCTATGTGAGGATCAGAGAATCCCAGAACCTGAGAACTGGAACTGACCTTGATGACAACCCCATAGCTGAAAGGAAGACCTACCAGAACATGTCTGACAAATGGTCCCCCAGCCTCTGAAGATCTCCAAGGAAGGGAAAGCAGCACTTACTGAGCTGATCCACCCACTGTCTCATAGTTAGCTCATTTCTCTTGACTTCAATCCTAACTTGACCTTTTGGTAACTCACCCATTGCTTCTAATTTTCTCCTCTGGGGCCACACAGAACAAAGCTAAGTCTTTCTCCACAGGACAATCCTACAAACATTTAAGGAGAGCACTGGTACCTTGTAAACCCCAAGAGGGAAAATGCCAGACATTGTTTTAAAGAGAAGAGTGATCTTAGCAATTTGGGTGGCAATGTATGTAACAAATATGGTCATATATCCCAGAGAAATGCAGAAGAGCAGCCATATGGAGCATCATTCAGTGCTGCATAGACTGGCTTTCTGTCCTTCAAATCAACTCCTGAATGGCATATCCCTTCTGAGGCTTAAACAAGCCTTAGGGGATTGAAGCATGGAGAAAATGAGAACAAGTTCACAGGTTTCGTCCCTGTGGTGATCAGAGAGCTTCCCTCTCTCCATGTGCTCCCTGAACCTTGGCCAGCTGTCACAGACACTTGGGCCATTGGTCACAAGGAAATAAAACCAAGAGCATGGATGAATTGGTGCAAACTGATCTTAGTCAGAGGCAAAAATTTGGAACGGGGACCCTGCTGACAACGGATCTGTACAAAGAACTGTACTTAGCCATCATGCACAAAGATGCCCTTCTGAAGGTTGTTTGCCCCAAACCTTTGCACTCAAGTTTAGATTATCTAAGGTTCTTAGAGAATGGCATGG
The DNA here is from genome assembly GCF_028372415.1 of Notamacropus eugenii. Classification (NCBI taxonomy): domain Eukaryota; kingdom Metazoa; phylum Chordata; class Mammalia; order Diprotodontia; family Macropodidae; genus Notamacropus; species Notamacropus eugenii. The sequence goes on from NC_092875.1 coordinate 33,588,575, forward strand.
TGGAGAGAATGTTAGCTGGACTCAGGAAGCCCTGGGATCAAAGCCTTCCTCTGACAGGTACTATAGGAAATGCACTGGCTGGAATCATCAGATGTCTGATGCTTAATACTGCATGATCTTGGCTAAGTCACTTAACTCTGTTTCTTCTCTCTCTAAATTTAGAGAGTTGGTGGCCTCTAGCTCTAGAACTATAATCCTACAATTTCTCTGAGCCTCAGTTTCCTCATCTGTTAAAGGGAGGAGAGTAATGGCTGCAGTCATAGAATGTTTATATCACAGAATTATGCTAGGCTCTTCCAAAGGAAACCCCTCATTGCCCTATCACCTGCACAATTCTTGCCCTTGTCTTTCCACAAACGCTCCCCACAATACACATGATGCCTTCTTCTGATTCCTATAGTATTTCATGGGCATCAATTCATTAATTCATTTTAAAAGCATTTAATAACCACCTATTATGTGCCAGACACTGGGTGGGGCTAAGAATACAAAAAAATGAGGAAATAGTCCCTGCCCTCAAGGAGATTATATTCTGGGGTAGGAGGAATGCTGTTATCTAAATAGAACATTTAAGATACACAGAGTGGAAAGTAGCCTTAAATCAGAAGGCACTACTGGGGAGGGAAGGGGGGAGTGTAGAAATAATTCCTGTAGTAGAGACTTTATGTAAGCCTCAAAGGAGGTCAGGGATCCAAGTGTTGGAGATAAGAAGTAAGCTCCTTGAGGTCAGGGACCATGGCTTTGCCTTTCTTTGTATCTCTAGTTCTAAGCAAAGTCCCCAGAATACGAATACTTAGATGAGAGAAAGAGACAGAGACACACAGAGACAGAAAGAGAGGGAAGAAGGAAGGAAGGGAGGGAGGGAGGGAGGGAGGGAGAGAGGAAGGAAGGAAGGAAGGAAGGAAGGAAGGAAGGAAGGAAGGAAGGAAGGAAGGAAGGAAGGAGGGAAGGAGGAAGGGAGGGAGGGAGGGAAGGAGGAAGAAAGTAGGAAGAGGAAAAGGAAATAAAAATAAAGAAGAAGGAAGAAAGAGAAGAAAAAGAAAGAGAAGAAGGATAAAGAGAGAAAGACAAAGAGAAAAGCAGGAAAAGAAGATTAGTAGAATGACCTTAGGCAAGTCACTTAGCCTCTTTTTGCCTCAGTTTCCTGAACCATAAAATGGAGAAAATAATAGCACCTACCTCCCAAGATTGTTTTAAGGATCAAATGAGATAATATTTAAAGCATTTTGCAAACCTTAAAGGGGTCTATAAATACCAAATATTCCTATCATCATTATTACTATTATTTGATATGGGGATCCTGACCAGGGACTCACCTTATCAGGAGAGCAGACCTCAGGGCAAAGCCATCCCAAGATTAACAAGGCTGCGAATCAAGAGAGTTGACTGATTGACAATGAATAAATGAGAGAATGAATGAGGGAATTCCAGGCATGGGGGCCAGATAGTACAAATGTAAGTAGGTGGGAGATGGAGTGTGTGATGAAAACCAAGATTATAGCATGTTATGATTCTGAGGGCAAATAGCATCACTAACGTTAAGAAAAAAGAAAGAAAGAAAGGCAAGTTCTGGACCTAGTTGTCACTGGAAAGCTACTCATTACCTTTAAATGTGTGACCTTCCCTCCGACCCTTCCCCTCTCTGGGTTTCAGATGCTTCATCTGAAAAATGGCAAGAAATAAAATCTGTCCTTACCACTCATCCAACTAGAGAATGATGTGGATGTTTCATACCCAGCTCCAGAACATAGCGACTTGAGCCTTGAGAATCAAGGATGCAGAAACAGAAAAGAGCTGTCCAGTGCTAAAATGCAGGTAAGCAGGTAATTAAGTAGCACTTTTAAAGGAGGAGTGATTTTCTTTTGCTTTTAGCCACACTCTGCTACAAGCTTTGGATATTGCCGGAAACGACATCAGATGACTCTTAGCATCAATGGAAACACAGCTCTTCCTTTTTGACATGCCCTCCAAAATGGCCCAGCAGGAAATTATGGGCACACTTATGGTACTCACAGTATGAAAAACCAGGCACTCCCAGTATGAAAAACCAGACTTCCCATTTCCCTGTTCTTCTCTTAATTCTGGAGGACAATTTCCTCAAATTATCCCAGGCAGGATATGGGGAATGGTTTCTCAAAATGCCTGTGGAGAGCCTCACTGTTCTTTGCACAGTCTCAGAGTAGGAAGGAACCTCAGAGAGCAACTAGTTTTGTCTGGATCTAGACAAGAGGTCCCTTTACAACAAGTGGCCATCCAGACTCTCCTTAAGGACCTCCAGTGAAGGAGAGCTCACTGCCTCCCAAAGAGCCCCACTGAGGATAGTTTTAATGGTCAGTTTTTCCTGGCATTCAGGTGAAATTTGCCTCTCATCTTTTGTTCCTACTTCTGCCCTCTGGGGGCCAAGTGGGACAAGGCTAGCCCCATATGACAGACAGCTCTTGTGTCTCTCCTCAGTCTTCTCAAAGGATCATAGATTTATAACTAGAAGGGACCTTGGAAGCCATTGAGTCCAACTCTCTCATTCTACAAATTAAGCTTCCTCGATTTCCTCCCGTGGGGTATAGACTTTCACAATTCTGGTCACCCTTGCCTGAACACTTCCTAGCTCCTTAATGTCCTTCACGTTTCAGGGTTTCAGTTTCTCCATCTACAAAATGTCCATGCCTTCCCTCTGAGATTATCTGCAAGTTATCTTGTATACATATGGTCTGGATGTAGTTGTCGACGTATTGTCTCTCCTATAGGCTGTAAGCTCCTTGAGGACAGGTCTCATTTTTTGCCTTTCTTTGTGGCCCCAGGACTTACCACAGTGCCTGGCACACAGCAGGAGCTTAATAAATGCTTGTTGACTTAATTTGAACTCAAAAAGCTTAGAGTCTAATCACTTTCAACTTGTCTCCAAATATGCCCTCCCTCTCACCTTCCATCACTACAGAGATTAAAAAATACTCCCTTCTTTCCTCATAGGGTGAGTTTGGGGAGTGGTCAGCTCCTTTGAGCAGCAAGGTGGCACACTGGATAAAGTACTAGGCCTAGAGTCAGGAAGACTCACCTTCCTGAGTTTAAATCCAGCCTTAGCCATTTACTAGCTGTGTGACCCTGGGCAAGTCACTCACCCAACCTTGCTTGCCTCAATTTCCTCATCTGTACAATGAGTTGGAGAAGAAAATGGCAAACCACTGCAGGATCTTTGCCAAGAAAACCTCATATGGGGTCACCAAGAGTCAGTCGAACAAAAAGGCTAAACAATAACAACAGTGCCCCCTGGAGGCAGTGGAGATAAAATGTTACAAAGAGCACAAGCATCAGTAAGGGCATCTGACAGATGGGTGCCATGCTAAGCCAGGTAGATCAGAAGTCCATAAGGGGCCATGTTCTGAAGAAATGCGGAGCTTTCATGAAGGGATTTCTATAGTGCTTTAAGGACTACAAAGTGCTTCTAATAAACATTCTCTCCCTTGCCTCTCACAATAATCTTAAAGGATAGGTACTATCAGTATTATTCTCCCCATTTTACAGATGACAAAACTGTGACTCAGAGATTGGTGGTTGATAGGACCATAAATTCATGGATCTTAAGTTGGAAGGGACCGCAGAGGCTATCTTGTCAAACTCCCTGATTTCCACTTAAGGAAACTGAGGTTCTGTAGTATTAAGTGACTTTCCTAAGGCCAGAGATTGAAATTTAGAGTTGCAAGGGACTTTAGTGGCCATCCAGTCCATAGCCCTCATTTTACAGATGAAGAAACCGAAACAGAAAGTTAAACAATTTATCCAGGGACACACATGCCAAAAATATTTGCGGCTCAATGTCAACTCAGGTCTTCCTGACTCCAGATCCCCTCCCTATCCACTAGGCCATGTTGTCACACAGGAGGAACTGGAACCCAGGTCCATTTCTCTAGAGCCAGTTCTCTCTCCTTCCACTCTACTAATACCAAGGTATCATACAATTCATGTGTCAGTCCTTTCTGACTCCAGGCCCAGTGCACTAACTACTGCCCACCCCACTCGCTTTTACTTACAACAACCCTGCAAAAGTAGGTCATCAATCCATCAATATTTATTAAGGGCCTACTATGTTCCAAGCATTGTGCCAGGCACTGAGGATACAGAAACAAAAAAAAATTAAGTGGTCCCTGCCTTCAAGGAGCTTCCATTCTACCAGATAGGAGATGGGAAGTTCAGTGAAGGGAAACAGAGTTAGGAAGGCCAAAAACCCAGTACCTGCTATAGCTGTAGGCATCTTTAGAACAAAGATTGGGTCTTAATCTGTGCAGCACAGATTGAGAGGGTAAGGAAACTTAGAGGCCACCCAGTCTAAACCCCCTCATTTTACAGAGCAGGAAACTGAGGCCCAAAGGAATTAAGTGATTCATTTAATATCACAGAGATAAGTAAGTATTCAAATTCAAATTTGGGATTCAAACAGACCCTTCATTTTAGAGACAGTGTTCTTGCTACTGAACCACATAGCCTCTGCCTAGACTAAGACCTACCCCAGCAGCCTCTAGAACCTTTGCAAAAGGAGAATTCTGATGCAACAACATGGATCTGGCATTCTAGCCCAATCAAGGAAGCAGGACTTTGGTTGGCCAATAAACTCTATTACACTCTGTCATGCTCTCCACATCCACTTGGATAAGACAACAAAGATGATTCCAGAAGAAATGTAAAAAGATGATGAAGAAAGAGGCTCAGAGAGGCCAGATGATTCACGTCTGGGCTCCAGAACCAGGAGGTTAATTACTGTAAGCTGAATATCTGGCAGGAAGCTATTAGGCACCCATATTACCAATTAACCCTCAGATCTCAAAAATCACAATGGCTGCAATTAATAGAAAATAGGAACAACTCTAATTACATGCCAAGCATAAGAGGCCAGTGTGGGGAGAGGGCTAGCTTTTTTTTCTTTTATTGTTTTATTTTTTTACCCAGTTAAAACAGTTATTGGATTTCTTTAGCATCCTTTTTTTCAAGAAATGCTATGTCTCTGAAGACAAAGTCACTATGCCAACTCACATTATTCTAGGAAGCAAGCCCTTACCCCCCAGCCTTCAGTGGTCTCTCTCTTCTCTGGGTTCCTGTGGCACTGACTGTCTATATCCTCCTCTGACCTTTATTATAAAGAGCTGAGGGAGTATACTATAGTATGGTTCTCCCCAAGAAGTCAGAGGACTTGGGTCCAAATCTTATATCTGATACTGCCCATATGACCTTGGGCAAGTCATATAACCTCTATAGACCACAGGTTGGTCCTCTGTAAAACCAAAGAGTTTGAACTGGGTGAATTTTGAGAACCCTTCAAAAGCTTTGAACCCTATAATTTTATGACCCAGGAACCTGGGCAGAATTCTGCTACCTAAGAAGGACCTTGATAAACCTGAGAGTTTCCAAAGTAGGGCAACTGGAACAATGAAGGATCTAGAGTTTGTAGCCCATGAGAATCAGCTGAAGGAACTGGAGATGATTGCCTGGAGAAGAGAGGACTTCATGGGGCACATAAGAGTTATTTCAAATATTCGAAGAGTTGTCACACGGTCTTGGGATTAGATTGCTTTGCTTGGCCCCAGAGGGCAGAGCTAAGAAAAATGTTCAGGAGTCACAAAGAGAGAGATTTAGGTTTGATGTCAGAAAAAAAATCTACCAATAAGATCAAAGCAGAATGATCTGTTTTAAGTAGGTTTCCTGCTATTAAAGGTCTTCAAGTAGAGGCTGAATCGCAGCTTGTTGGGAATGTTGTAAAGGAGATCCTTGGGTAAATATGGGTTGGATTATTAGGGATCTAGAGAAACTATGTGGCTCAGTGGATAGAGCACCAGACCAGGAATCAGGAAGACTTTTTCATGAGTTCAAATCTGACTTCAAACACATACTAGCTGTGTGATCCTGTGAAAGTCCCTTCACCCTATTTGCCTCAGCTTCATCATCTGTAAAATGAGCTTTAGAAGGAAATGGCAAACCACTCCAGTATCTTAACCAAGAAAACCCCAAATGGGGTGTCTAAGAGTCGGACATGACCAAAACTCAAATGCTCAGCAACATCGGGGATCAGGAAAGTCTTTCCCTTGAATAAAATCCAGGTTGTTGTCCTGTTTCTGTATGGCCCATGGGCTAAGAATGGTTGGAAGGAATCATGGACACTACCTAATGTGAGTTGTATCTGTCTGTACCCACTCTTCCCACAGACACTGTACAAATGAGGGACAGCTAGGTGGTGAAGTGAATAGAGCACCAGCCCTGGAGTCAGGAGGACCTGAGTTCAAATCTGGCTTTAGACACTTGACACTCACTTAGCTGTGTGACATTGGGCAAGTCACTTAACCCCAATTGCCTTGCCTCTCCCCTCCAAAAAACAAAAACAAATGAGTGGGATAGCATGCCCTGGGTTATGGAGGGGAATATTTTGTATCATTTATAAATGCCTTTGCTAGGAGCTACCCACATAAGCAGGGACTTACTGGTTATCATTTTAGAAGGGTGAGCCAATATAGGGACTCCTGGAACCTATAGGGACTCCTGGAACCTGAAGGTAGTCACCACCTTGGGACTTGAGCTACACATCTCTGAGTGTAAACTGGGGGAGAGTGAGACTATTCTAGATAATCATGCGACAATGATGATGAGGAGGAGGAGGAGGATGACAATATCTGCCCTGCTAGCTTCACAGGGTTGTTATGGAAGTGAAGAATTGGTAAGGTCATGCCAAAATAGGGATTTTTTTTAAAATGAGGGTTGAGCAAACAAAGGGATCTCCCCCCAAAGATCTGGCATAAGTTGTTTTCTTTGATGACAAGGAAAAAGCAGTTGAAGCATCTTACTGTTTTAATTAGAGAAATCATCAATCCATGCTGTCCCATCAGGCTATTATAAGAATTCAATTCAATTCACGGTGTTGGGGGAAAGAGTGCCCATATTTGGAATCTAAAGACCTGGGTTCTGATGCAGGTTCTACAGTGCATGGCCTGTGTGCTCTTGGACAAGCAGCTTCCCATCTCTGGTCCTCAGTTTCCTCCTTTGTAAAATGAAGACCTTGAACTATGTGACTGAGGTTACTTGCAGCTCTAAATCCATAATCATGAGGATCACAGAAGAGCATCCATGCAAAAGAGATCTATAAAGAGCTACAGAAATGGGAAGGTGTTTGCTTTCAGGGACAGATATCCCAACTTGGGACTTTAGCCATGAAGAGAAATCCCAGGGTGGAAGCTCCCCTCCCCCTCCCCCCCCCATAGAGAGCAGAAACTCATCTGAGATTTCTATTCAATTGCCTGGGGCACTGAAAAATGAAGTAACCAGACAAGGTGAAAGACTTAATAGGATCTCACCAGCAATAGGATGAATGAAGATTCTCCTCCCTCTAGCCACATCCCATGCTGCATCTCAAGCTTCCATTTTATCCTCATCATCAACATTGAATGATTCAATATTGATCGAGCAAAGCATAGTGAATAGAGGGATATGTATCAGACACTGTGACAAGCACTAGAGGTACAAAAGCAATGGAAAATCACCTGCCTTCAAGATGCTTACATTATATCAAAAGAGACAACATGCTCGTATAGGTATATATACAAAATATAGTCAGAATAGACTCCAGGCATCAGGAAAGGCTTCTTCTAGAAGATGTCATTGGAGCTGAGTCTTGAAGGAAATAAACAATTCAAAGAAGCAGAAGTGAGGAAGTAGGCTCCAGTCATGGGGACACGATCATAAAATGCAGAGGAATTTCTCATCTGCATTAGAGAGACAGTTTCCTAGTTTGATGTTCTCTACAAAAATGAAATCACAGATCAGAAACCCCCCCCCCCAAGTAAATATATTGTCATCATCATCATCATCCTGGTCATCATAGAAGCATCAAGGCTTGGTGTACAGAGCTGGTCTGAGAGTCAAAAAGACCTGGCTCCATGTCCCACATCCCTTGTAGTATGACCCTAAGCAAATTAGAGAGCTAGGTAGTGCAATGGATAGAGCACTGGACCTGGAGTCAGGAGGACCTCAGATATTTACTATCTGTGTGATCCTGATCAAGATACTTAGGCTCTATCTGCCTCAGTTTCCTTAACTGCAAAATGGGGATAAATAGCACCTACCTCCCAGGAGGAACAAGTAAGATGTGCTTAACATAGTACCTAGTACATAGTAAGTACTATATGAATATTAAGTCTTATTATTTTTATTGCTATTACTCTACCTCTGAGTGCCCTGGGCAATATTCCAAGATTATAAATTACAAAGAAGGTACCAACTTGCATTGGCAAAGGGAATATCTGTCATCAATCAGAAGTCCCATGTATCAATAACATCAAGGGTCCACTCCCTGACTCAATTATCATTATTGTTGCTATGTTCCAAGCCATAAAAAGCCCAAATAGGAAGAGCTAAGTGACTGTCCAGTAGAGAGCTGAGTTCTCAAATTAAACCCAGAGCTTTGCTGATCTCCATGTTCCTGAAGGGACTAAAGATCGTTGTCAGTGATTTGGCCAAATGGAAAAGCACTCAGAAAATAAAATTTTAAAAAATAGGCAAATGCATAAATCCAAGGGCACAATCAATATACAGCCTATAACTAGAGGACTATGGGAAACTGTACTCAGTATTTATCCTGCTCTTGGCCCGACTCAGTAGATCATCTACAACTCTAGTCCTTTACCTGGATGTAAGAGTTGAGGCAAAAGAACCACACAATCGCATAAATCTAGAAGTGGAAAGTATCTCAGGCCATCTGGTCCAACTCTCATTTTACAGAAAGGGAAACTGAGACCCAAAGAGGTTAAAAGGTCATAGATTTAGTGTTGGAAAGAATCTCAGAGGCCACATTACCTAATCTTCTCCTTTTACAGGTGAGGAAACTGAGGCTCAGAAGGCTGAAATCATTTGCCCAAGCTCATGCAGGTAGAATTGGAAACCAAATCTTCTGACTCGTTTTCATCACAAAATATCCCATGTGTCCCTACCACCACTCCCAATTCCTTGCTAAAAAGATCAAATCTTTTCCTACCTAGGATAGATACAGGGCCAACTCCCAATCAGAGGAGGCAAAGAGAATAATGCTATGATCCTAAGAAGAACCAACTGGATGTTAAAGAACACCTTCTACATCCAAGGGATGGGGCAGAGGAGTCACAGAAGCTGTGGAAGAACTGACCTCCAATACCTCTCCACAGCTGGGCATTGTGTACATGGAAATAAGACTAGAATAAGAAGGTTCTAATTCTCTTTAGGGAGCCCCAAAATCAATCGGATGTCTTCTCTGTTCAGCCTTCTTACCTAAAGCCTCCCTATAAGGCATAGAATGTCAGAGATGGGAGGAGTCTTAGAACATGGGATATCAGAACTAGAAGGAAGTTCATTTCTTATTGACTATTACAACTTTAACATATAAGGAAACTGGGACCCAAAGCAGTAGAGTAAGTTGCCAAAGGTGATACCCACAGGATAAAAAATAATAATAACTCCTATATCTATAGGCCATGAAGGTTAACAAAAGCACTTGCCTTATGCCAGCTCTGTGTGGTAGGCAATGAAAATAACATCACCATTTTACAAAGAAAGAAACTGAGGTACAGAGAAGTGACTTGCCCATGATGACATGAAAAGAGATGTTGGGAGGATGCTTTCAAACCCAGGCCTCCTGATTCTCAAGCAACTGCTCAGCTCACCATATACAAGTAAAAAGGGTGGTTGGGGCCAAGGAATCCAGCCCCTCTCCTACCAGTTCTGCAATACAATAGAAGATGTTGGTATTTCAGGGGAGCTGGGGAAAAGCTCAGAACAATCCTTGACTCTGTTTAAAGTGAATGCATCCTATCCATTCAATTGGCTGAAAAGAGACCGAGAACACCAGCATCCTACCAAGTGGAAACTGCTCTCCAGGGTCCTAAAAAGAGCAGGTGCCAACTTTCAAATACCCGAGATCACTTTGCGATCACTTTGTCAACAGAAACTAGATGACTGAGGAAAACAGAGAGGGGGAACGGATCCTCTGTGTCCCAAATAATAGATCTGGGCACAGACTTCTTTACCAGCATTTGCATAATCCCACTCATTTAATGATATGTGCAGAAGGATCATTTCCACCCGTTCATTCAGTACACAAATATTTGTTGAACATGTATTCAGTGCAGAGACAGCACCAGGCTCTCCCTTCTGGTTTCAATTTAAGAAGCAATCAGATCAAAGTCTGGAGAGGGAGGGCAGCCAAAAACCTTAGGCCTGCAGAGGGGATTCGGAGTTGCCAGGTACAGCTAATCCAAAACCACATGGAAAATGTGACCAGCTGAATTCACAGACTGTCAGAGCTGCGAGAGAGCTTAGAATAGAGAACATTAAGAGCTGAGGAATCTTAGAACATAGAATGTCAGTGCTTGGAGGGGTCTTAGAACAGAGAATATCAGAGCTGGGAGAAACCTTAGAATAGGGGATGTCAGAGCACTGAGGGGCTTTAGAATAGGGGATGTCAGAGTTGGGAGGGGCCTTAAAATACAAAATGTCCAGGCTGAGAGGGGCCATAGAACAGGGAATATCAAACCTGGGAGAGACCTAAACTGGAAAGAATTAAGTATTCCAACTTTCTTATTTTTCAGATAGAAAAATTGAGACCCAGAGAGATGAAGTTATAAACCAAAATCACAGAAAATAAATGCCAGAACCAGTATTTGAACAAGTTTCCTAGGTAGCACAGCAAATAGAGTTCCAGAGCTGGAGTCAGGAGGACCTGAGTTCAAATACAGCCTCAGACACTTAGTAGCTTTGTGACCCTGAGCAAGTCATTTGACCCTGTCTGCCTCAGTTTTCTCATCTGTAAAATGAGCTGGAGGAGGAAATGGCAAATCGAAAAAACTGAAAAAACTGAAACAACTGAAACAACTGAAAAAAGAACAAACAACTTCTACATCCATGTCCAAAGTTTATTCTACCATATTCTGCTGCCATCTTTAAGATCAATGGGACCTTGATCTCAGGCCCCTCCCAGCCCTGACCTTCTCTGCTCTTGGATGTCTCTCAGCTCTGATCTTCAGTGTTTTAAGGTCTCTTCCAGCTCATACATTTCTATTTTCCTCTGCACTAGAGCACTATATAAGGGACTTCTGTGGCTCTTCCTATCTCTTTGCCTAAATCTCATCTAGCCTTTGTGGTCCAGCTCCTATAACATCTCTCCCATGAAGCCCTCTCTGAGAAGCCTCCCAACTCAAACACACATGTATATACCCAGAAAAAGGGTGTGATATCTTGAGGTTTTAGAGAAATCTCCTTCATAAAAATGAGCAACTCAGTGGTGTAGGGGTAAGAGCACTAGATTGAATGATAGGAACCCCAGGTTGTGGTCCAAGCTATGACACTAATTTGTTATGTGACCTTGACCAGATCACTTCCCAACTTCCCTCTCTATATATTTACTGTATCACTCCTGAGAAAGTCACTTAACTGTACTAAGTTTTCATTTTCTTATCTGTAACATACTATTATTAAAGTCCCCCTCACAGGGCTATTGTGAGAATCAGATGACATGATGTTTGAAACATGCTTGGCCTCATTCAGGTCAATATTGTCATCATCATCACCATCATCATCGTCTAGTCTCAGTTTCCTCATCTGAAAAATAAGAGGGTTGGACAAGATAATCTCAATGGCCCATTCTAGCTTTGACACTCAAGGAATCTTTTTGTAATGAGAGGATAAAATAAGTGTTTGCATAGCACCTACTATGTGCCAGACACTTTACAGGGCTAAGCACTTTAAAAATATCTCATTTGATCCTCACAACAACCCTGAGAGGTAGGTGCTATCATTAGCCACATTTTACAGTTGAGGAAACTGAGACAAAGGGTAAGTGACTTGCCCAAGGTCACATGGGAAGGTTATATCTGAGGCTGAATTTGAACCAGATCTCCCAGCCTCCCAACCCAGTACTGTATCCACTGAGCCACCTCGTGTCCTCTGCTTCACCACTGAGATGCCCAAAAGTCCAAGTCAATCCTTCTTTGACATCATTCAAAAGCCTCATGGATGCAGGCACTCTGCTACAAAGACAAGACAGTTGCTTTCCTCAATGAATTTACATCCCACTAGGGGGAAGAGGGAATTGAGGATGTAACAAGAGCACAGATAAAAACAAAGCAATTTTTTTTTGCAAGAGAGGAAAGGTGACAACTGGGGAATCAGGAAAAGCTTAATGTAGAAAGCAGCATTTGAGCTGAACAGTGAAAAGGGCCAAGAGGATCCGAGAAGCAGAGGTGATATGGGTTGGTGCTCCAGGCTGGGGGGAGGGGAGGGGGTCAGCCTGTGCAAAGGCATGGTGATTGGATGTGGGGGCATGTATGGGGCAACAGGAAGATGGCCAGTTTCTAAGTACATTAGAAGATGGTGGAATTTCATAGGAAAGACAAAGTCACTGACTTTCCCTCATAGGCTCATCTCCCAGCCAGCATTACTTTTGAGAATTTAAGTAATCCTAGTCCAAACCAGAGGGGATCTTCAGCTAGGGATGATTAATTAGTAGATGTGGGAAAACATCAGATAAGCTTGGATGTGTCTCATTATCATCATACAAAGCTCTGATGATAATTTCCCACCTGGGGTAGTTCACACTTTTCTTGAATCCCTCCACCTGAGAATTTCTTCAACTACCTTGAAGACCCATTAAAAAAATGAAGCAAAAATGACTAATTAGAAAGTCTGTTTTTTCAAGGGACTGTGCAGAGGCCAGGGGTTTACTTCTACACAACAGAGATGCCTGATGACCTTCTTCCATGACTGCAGGCACTTGTTTCTTTCCACAAGGTCAATAAGGATTACTAATGAGAATTCTTTTTCAAGAGAATTCTAGAATTTTAGGAGGCAGCTAGGTAGTGGAAGTGGATAAAACACTGGGCTTAGAATCAGGAAGACTCATCTTCCTGAGTTCAAATCTGACCTCAGACACTTACTAGCTGTGTAACCCTGGGAAAGTAACTTCACCATGTCTACTTCAGTTTCCTCATCTGTAAAATGAGCTGGAGAAGGAAATGGCAAACCATTCCAGTATCTCTGCCAAGAAAGCACCAAATGGGGTCATGAAGAGTCAGACACCGCTCAACAATAGCAAAAAAAATTTAGAGGTTAAAGGTTATAAAATACTGGCTGTCAGAGCTAGGAGGGACCTTAGAACATAGAATTTCAAAGCTGAAAGGACTGTAGATCCAGAGCTGGAGAGAAATTTAGAGGTCATCGTGTACAATGCCTTTCATTTTAAAGAGGGGGAAGACAAGGCTCAGAATAGTTAAATGACTTTTTCTGGATCAAATATCCAGTAAAAGTTCAGGATTCCAACTGAGGAGATCCACTACAACTCAATGCATCTTGTTCTTAGAACAGGGATGTCAGAACTGGGAAGGGTCTTAGAACAGGGGATGTCAGGGTTGGGAAAGGCCTAGAACAGGGGATGTCAGGGTTGGTAAAGGCCTAGAACAGAGGATATCAGAGCTGGGAGGCACCTCAGAACAGGGAATGTCAGGGCTGGGAGGGGCCTTAGAGCAAGGGAAGAAGGCCAAGAAGGCCACTGCTCAGCCCAAGGTCATACAGGTTGTGAGCTGTCAGATTCAGTCTTAGATCCCAGATCATCTCTTAGTCCAGGGTTCTTTCTCCAAGGCCATGCTTCAGGTCAAAGCTATGGTAATCATGAAGGAAAGGGGCCTACAGAATAAATCACATGACACTCCTGACTCAAATGCCCATGATGTTTGGAACTCCTTCTGGCTTTAGTTCACCTGGGCCCTTCCATCACCTTGGATACATGTGAGCCTCTGGTGCAGAGTGGTTCCCCAGACAACTTCTTCTTCTTAATGCAAGCTAATTAACACTTATTAAGCACAGCCCTTGTGTGAGCCCCCAAGAAGTGAGAGTGTGAATTAAGAAGGAAAGAATCCTGTCTTTGCTCTAATTCAACAGCTGTGGTTCTTTCTTACCAACAAAGGTGACTCCCCAAAGAACTTGAGTTGTGCAGTCTCCTCCATGTGATGGATGAAGTACTAAGAAAAGTTCACTGGAAGGTCAATGTCATTCATTTGAGGAAAACCTACTTCTATCACTTGCCATCCAAGTCCATTAGTGAGTGCTTCAAGAGGGTTGAAATTTTAATAGTTTTGTCAAATCACATAACTTGTAAACAAATCTGCTGAGATGTACTAATAAAAAAGCTATCTTTACTGAGTTGCTTCAAAGTGTTCCCCAACTCCCCTCCCTCCAGCAGACCCAAATGAAAAATAGATGTTACATGATTCTTTGGGTAAATACAATTTTCTTAAGACTGAAAATATTTCCATAGGAAACCGTAAAAAGGAGAAAGGGGGAAAGGCTCCCTTTCCTAAAGCTTTGACAACTATGACTCTTCATTACCATCGCCTCTCTGAGACTTAGTTTCCTCATCTGTAAAATCAAGATATTTATCTCCCAGAGCTGTTGTAGGAGACAAATGAAACAATTCACATTAATCTGATAAACCTTAAAACGCTACAGAAATGTGAGCTGTTCTTAGGATCATGGTTCTGAACCTAAAAGGGACCCTCAGAGGCCAGAGATATCAGCTACCTCCCAGTGGTCTGAGTCAGATTAAAGCATAATTAGGAAATGTTTAACAAAATAAATAAAAAATAATGACATAGATAATGTTAACTTGTAGTTTTTTCTAAGTCAATAAGTGGCTTTAGAAAGTCCTTGTTACTCTGATCTCATCTATACCCTCATTTTACACATGAGAACACTGAAGACCAGGGAGGCAAAATTACTTCTTAATTGTCATCAGAGATGTGATGTGAACCTAGGTCTTATCAAAAAAGAATTCTACTTCATCTAGAGCCAGAAGGGTTATAATGACATCACCAGCACCCAAGACAAAGCCTTGAGGGACACCTACAGCTAGAGGGTATGATCTAGAGGAGTACCCACCAAAGGAGACAGAGAAGAAGCCATCAGATAGGTGGGAAGAAAGCCAGCAAAGAATGGTGTCCCAAAAATCTGGAGAGAAGACCAGTGATCAATGATGTCAAAGGCTGCAGAGAGGTCAAAGAGAATGAGGATTAAGAAAAAACCATTGAACTTGGCAACTAAGAGATTGCTGGTAACTGTGGAGAGGGTAGTTTCAGTGGAATGATGAATTCCAAAACCAGATCTGGAGGGGTTAAGAAGAGTGAAAGGAGACAAAATGGAGGCACCAATTATAGATGTCCTTTTCAAGGAGTTTAGCCACAAAAGACAGCAGAGATACAGGATGATATTGGTGATGAAAGGACCCAGTGAGGGTTTTTTGAAGATGGGAGAGACATGGGCAGCCAGTGAAGAGAGACTGAAGATAAGTGACAGAGTGGAGATAACAGAGAGGGCAATCCATTGAAGGAGACAGGAGGAGACATGGGATCACTTGTACACATAGAATTGTGAATCTTGCCAAGGAGAAAGGGCACCTCTTCATAGAAAGAAAGAGGTCATGTAAGAAGGAATCTGGGTGATATGAGATAAGAAGAAAGGGGCAAAAAAGAAAGAAGGAAGGGAAAAGAGAGAGAACTCTCAGTATATGGCTTGATCTTTTTCTGTAAAATAGGAGCCAAGGTTCTCAGCTGAGAAGGGAAGGAGAGGAGGAACCACGTTTGAGGAGGGATGAAAAGAATCACTGTGGAGAGAGAGATAGTGAGTCAACAGGGGAGGGGTAGAAGAATGCCCGTCAGCACTGAGGACCCACTTGAGGTTGTGTAACATAAATTTGCAGTGGATCCAATTAGAATGGTTGCATGATTTTCTTCACCTTTAGTAGTATGTGTGTAGGAGGAAAGTCAGTAGATGATAGGAGTTATTCAAGACTGAGGCTTATCAGGGCACAAAGGAAGACGGAGGGAGAAGTGGAATGACAGAGGTTAGATATCCACTTGTTAGGAATGTTATAGAGAGAATTCTCATTTACATCTGGCTGGAACTCTGGGGACTCTAGGGTCCCTCTCATCTGTGGGACTGAGGAGAAGAACAGTAGGTAAGATTTAGAGTTTTAAAGTTTACAAAGTGCTTTGTATGTTCCCTCTCCTTTGATCTTCACAACAATCCTATGAGGGAGATGCTCCTGCTATCCCAATTTTACAGAAGAAGAAAGTGAGGCACAGAGAAGTTGAGTGATTTGCCCAAGGCCACTTAGCTAATAGACCTCAAAGAAGATCTCGAATAGCAGGGGGCATTTTCTGATTCCCTCTGTTGCTTATGTACAATTCAGTCTGTATCTATGTCTTATTTGTACCGAGTTGTTTTCCTTATTAGAAAGAGAGTTTCCTGAGGACAGGGATTTTGTTTTGCCCTTTTTATTTTTGTATCCCCAATGCTTAGTCCAGTGTCTTGTACAGAATAGGTGCTTAATTAATGCTCATGTATTGACAGTGATTTCTGATCTTCAGTTTCCTCATCCGTACAATGAAGGTATTTAGCTAGATGGTCCCTGAGGTTCCTTCTTACTCTAACTCTATGATCCCATGTGAGATTATTTTTGCCATGCTCCAGGTCCAGTGGGTAATCAGGGTGAAGGAGATTCAAACCCAAAACTTCTGACTCCCACTCCAGAGCCCTCTGCAGTCAGCCACATTCCCCAGGGCCAAAAAAGGCTTAACCTCTGGAGATGAGAGACTCACAAAAGCAAAGACAATTTCAAGGTTCCCCAGGTGCAAGTGGTTTGCGATTTAATCAAAAACCTATAAAAAGGACCGAGTTTTCCCACTTCCCATAAACCTCAGTCCCTTCACCAGGGGTGAGATCACAGCTTTCAACAGCAATGAAGCACACTTCAGCACCTCAGCGCTGTAGTTCTAATGGCCTCAGCCAAGAGGAAATTCAACGCCAGGGGTGAGAAAACCCACATTATCTCACAACACCTTGATCTGAAGGGATGACTGAAATGGTCACTGCTGTTTATGAAGTCATTTCTAACCCCAGCCCCCGATTCTTTTCCCCAGCTGGAGAGAGGAGGAAAGGCCTTAGGCAGAAGACAAGAGTGGAACTGAGTTTCAGAGAAAACTAGGAATTCCAAGGAGACACGCCAGGAATGGGGGATAGCCTTTGCAAAAGTAGAGAGGGAAAATGCAGTCTTAAGTGAGAGAAAATAACAAGATCCTGGAAAGGAAAATTCTAGGCAAAATAAAGTGAAAATTCACCTATCAGAGCTGAGGCAGAGTCCAGGGTTGAGGTGGAGGTGAAGGGAGATGGGGATTATGCCAAAATGTAGGTGGCATGGTGAAGACAGCTGGAAAGATACAGTGAAAACTCACCTATACTATTGGCACTGTTGGCCACCCTCTCCCCATCAATACGTTCTCTTCTCTGGATCCTCATGACACTGCTCTCCCTCGTTTCTCCTTCTCTTTTGACTGAGTCCAGATTTTACAGAGCAAATCATTTTATTAAGGAGATTTGTTCTGTGAAGTTTGGATTCAGTCAAAGGGCCACACTTGAGGACCTAGAAGGCCACATGTGACCTCGATGCTGCAGGTTCCCCACCTCTGTCTTGTCTTGGACCATTTCTTCTCAATCATTTTTGGTCTATCAAGATCCATATCACACATGTCCCCTAACTCTAGATATTCCCCAAGGGTTGGTCCTGGGTCCTTTTCTTTCTTTATACTCTTTCATTTGGTGACCTCATCAGGATTTAATTAGTATCTCACATGAGTGATTCCCAGAAAACATATCCAGCCCTCAGTTCACTCCTGAGCATCAGGTCTGCATTGCCAATTACTTATTGGGCATTTCAAACTGAATATCCCATAAGTATCGCAAAGTCAACATGTTAAAAAAAAAACAGTGCATCATAGATATAGAGATGGAAAAACTTCAGAAGCTTCTAATCCAACCCTCCCATTTTACAGAGGAAGAAACTGAGGAGGACAAGTGACTTGGCACATAGTGACAGGGACACATTGGTTGTAATCACCAGAGTTATGATTCGAACTCAGATTCTCTGATTCCAAAGCCAATGTTCTTTCTGCTGTATCACACTATCTCTTAACTCCTGCCTCCAACAATTTCCTCTCCCACTAATATCCCTATTTCTGGCTCCTAACTTCAGTGCTATCCTAGACCCCTCACTATCTCTCACTCCCACACATCCAATTATAAACCAATTGGTCTTTTCTACATCTGCCCCAATTCCCATGCACATCACCTTTCTTTCTACTTGGACAGCTACTGCTTAGCTCCATACTTCATGGTATCTAGTTGAGGCTGCTGCAGCATCCTCCTAGCAAGCCTCCAAATCTCAAGTCTAAATGCCTAGTCCTCTGTCTGGTACGAAAAGCCTTTTGCAACCTGGCCTCAGACTAACCTGTGAACCTTATTCAAACCTTATTACAAACTACCTTCTTCTTAGCTGCTAGTCTGGTCAAATAGTCTCTCACTGTTGGTTCCTCTTGGGGACTCTAGGTGGTGCCACTGATAGATCTCTCAGCCCCTCACCCAGATCTCAAAGTTTTCGACCCCAGTGACCCAGATCTGGGCAAATTTGAGTCTTGTTGGAGTTGGGTGTTTCTCCTTTGTTTTGTAAGAGGATTTACTAGGAAGGAGAAGCGTTTTACCTCTGACTTTCCATCCCTAATACGAAAGAATAAATAAATGCTGCCCAGTTCAATCACAAGCTCCTTGAGGGCAGAAGCTATGTCATTTTTCTTCTTTACCTTATAGCTCCAATACCTAGAACCAGGCGAAACACACAGCTGGTGCTGAAATATGTGTTGAAATAAACTGAAGTTGCAACTGACAAAATGAGAAACCAGAGGGTCATAGAGCTGAAAGTGACATTAAGGATGTAAAGTATCAGAGCTGGGAGAAGGGTCTTAGAGATCATCTAGTCCAACTCCCCCATTTTATAAATGGGGAAAATGAAATGCAGAGATGGGAAGTGACTTTCCCAAATTCCACAAATAAGAGCTAGAATTTCTCTAATGTAACTTTGTATGTGTGTGTGTGTCTGTCTGTCTGTCTGTCTCTGTGTATCTCTCTCACTGTCTCTGTTTCTGTGTGTCTCTGTCTCTGCCTCTCTATCACTTCTCTGTCTCTCTCCCTCCCTCCCTCCCTCCATCTCTCCCTGCTCTGTGTCTGTGTCTGTCTCTCTGCCTCTCTGTCTCTGTCTCTCTCTCTTTCTCTGTGTTTCTGTCTCTCTCGATCTCTCTTGGTCTCTTTCTGTGTCTCTCTCACTATCTCTGTCTCTCTCCATTTTAAAAACCTTGCTTTTGTCCCTCAGAACTCTAGTAACATTTCAGAGACAGACACTGGGGTCATATCAAAAAGAAAGCCAAGTTAAGGCCACATAGCAACCTGCCTCAAAGCTTAAGATTGTGCCCCACAGGGGTCACTTTCCTCTCTCCCTCAAGACTAAGGCAATATTTAACACCTGCAGAAGGAAAGGCTGAGTGATGAGGCCCTCAACTTTCAGAGAGGATACAGGGGCACTAAAGGCTCCCAACATCAGATGCTGAAAGGCATCTCCACACCCTCGATCAGAGGCTACCTTGATAATTCTTAAGGAAACCTACCCTCTTCCCCCTCCAAAAAAAAAATCTTGCGTGGCTCTGGCCTAAAAGCAACCATCCACAATCTACTTCTTAAAAACATCTGGCCAGGAGAGGAATCAAAGAATCTCTGAGTTTAAAGAAAACTGACCAAGAATCCCCTCCCCCACCTCCCCAACAAACAGTGGGCTAGACTCTGCTGGAGCCTAGTGACAGGAAGCTCACTGCCTCTGGGGCAGTGAAGTGTACTTTAGGACAGCTCTCAGCTTGGGCAAGCTTACCCCACCATCAAGCCCAAATCTGGTTCTTTGTAATTCCCACCCACTGCTACTGGTTCAGCCCCCTGGAACCAAGCAGAACAAGGTTAAGTCTTTCAAAGCCTTGAGGAAAGGTATGTCAGTCAGTCAATAAGCATGTATCAAGGGCCTCCTATGTGTCGGTGAGTGTGGCCACTGACCAAGCATCTCCACTGTCTTCAACCCAACCTCATTTGGCCTGAGAGCCAAGTCCTCCAAACCACTCTATCCTTCTCGTGTTTATCAATGGACTTCCTCAAATGTGGCAGCTAGATGGTGTATTGCGGAGAATGCTATCTTGAGTCAAGGAGACCTGACTTCAAATCCAGCCTCAGACACTAGCTGTGTGGCCCTAAGCAAGTCACTTAACCTCTCTCAGCCTCAGTTTCCTAATCTGTAAAATAGGGATAATAATAGCACCTATTCATCAGGATTATTTTGAAGATCAAATGAGATAATATTCATAAAGTATTTCACAAACCTCAAAGTGCTACATAAATGTTTATTTCATCATTATTATCATTACTAAAATGTACCTCCCAGAATTGAACACAGTTCTTCCGATGTGGTCTGACTGGGAGTATAATCTCCCAGGTACTAGACACCATGCCTCAGTTAATGTAGGCTAAAGCTTTCTGGGCTTTCCTATCATAATGCTGGTTCATATTATGCTTGTTGTCTACTAAAACCCCCCAGATATTTTTCAGATGAATGAATTTTTCAGCAATGCTTCCCCTAACTTGGACTTGGGAAATTGATTTGTGGGACCCAAGAGTAAGTTTACATTTATCCCTATCAAATTTCAACTGATTGGATTCAGCCCATCCTTCCAGTCTGTCAAGATTCTGGAATGCCGAACAAACGTTTCTGCCCGATACCGAAAACCTTTCACATGTTATCAGTCAGACCAACCCACTTGCCGTTCCTTCCATAATCACTCCCCAAATTATTTTGTGTTTATTGTGTGCATGGTTGAGATTTATTTATAGAGGTGAGAGAACAAGGATTTATTAAGTGCCTACTTTACACCAGGTACTGTGCTAAATCCTTTGCAAACAGTCTTATTTGGTCCTCAAAACAACTAGGGGAGGTGGGTGCTACTGTTATCTCCATCTTACAGTTAAGAAAACAGGCAGACAGAAGTTACGTGACTTACTCAAAGTAAGTGTCTTGTGCTAGATTTGAACTCAGGTCTTCCTGACTCAGCAAACTATCCACTGTGTCACCAAGCTGCCCTCGTATATGTATGTTGCTTCTTCACCCCCAAAAAGTTAGCTCCTTGAGGGCAAGGACTGCTTCACTTTTGCCTTTGCATTCCCTGCACTGAGAACACTGTCTGGAACATAATCGCCATTTAATAAATGTTTGTTAATTGAATAACTGGTTTTGGGATCCTGACCCTGTCATCCAATTTTTATTTCTCCTTTCTAGTTCTGTGTCAGCTGCAAATTTGGTGACTATTCCATTGATGATGTTAGAGAATTCTCAAATTTGAGAGGTGGAAGGGACCTCAACAGCCATTTATTTAGTCCAGCTTGTACAAAAGGAATCATCACTAGAATGTGCCCAAGGAGTGGATCTCCAGCCCCTGCCTGAAGACCACAAGGGAAGGGAATCTTTGTCACCTCAAAGAAGCCCAGGTCACATTTGGACAGCTCTCATTCCTCTGAGTCTTCCTTTCTCAAAACTAAGGATGTCCAGTTAATTCAACCCATCCTCATATGATATGGACTCAAGACCCTTCACATCCCTGGTTTCCTTCCTCTGGACACTCTCCAGTCTTTCAACATCTGTCTTTAAACTATGGTGCTTAGGACCTCACAAAAGACTCCACATGAGATCTGACAAGAGCAGAGGACAGTGGGATCATCACCTCAATAAACTTGGCAGCTAGAACCTTGCAATGCAGCCCAAAATCACATTAACTTTTATGGATACCACACCACACTGCTGGTTCATAGTTACCTTGTAGGTCCACTAGTATCCCCAGAACCTTTTCAGAACCACTGTCCTTCCATGCCTCTGACACCTTATATTTGTGTAGTGAATTTTTTTATGCCTAGGTATGAGACTTCACTTTTATTCCTATCCACTTTAGCCTAATGCTCTTTTTAGCCTATTAAGATTCTTTGGGATCTTAACTGTTTTCCAGTGTTTTAGCAATCCTTCACTGCTTGGTGTCATTTAATAAGAATTAGCGTTTACATATTCAGGTTTACAAAGCACCTTACAAATACCAAGGCTAGAAGATATAATTAGCCTAGAAGGCTATTATTATCCCCATTTTACAGATAAAGAAACTGAGTCTAAGAGAGGGTAAGTGATTTGCCCAAGGTCACACAGTTAGCAAATGTCAGATGCCTTTGTGACTCTATGTCTTCCACTCTCTCCCCTATACAAAATGCCTCAGTAATATTCATATCATTGTTAGTAATGCCAAACACCACAGAGTCAAACACAAATTCTTAGGGTGTTCCACTAGAGATCCACTCCCAAGTGGGCACCAAACCATATTGGGGTCAGTCCTTCAATCAGCTCCAAATCCACCCAATCTCACCGTCACTCAGGTCATATTTCTCCAGTTTATTCCCAAAAATAGTATGAGAGATGATCAAATGCCTCACTTAAATCTAGGCAAACTCTATCTACAACATTCTCTTGATCTAAGGCTCAAATAACTGGTTCACAAAGGGAAGGAAGCTAGCCTAGCATAAGCTGTCTTTGATGAGGTCATGTGATCACAGCTTACTTTTCCAGATGGTCACTAACCATCAATAGAGAATATTGATGGTGGTAGTGGGGTTCACTCATATCAAACTCTGTTACCCCATTTGAGATTTTCTTGACAGAGATACTGCAGTGGTTTGCCATTTCTTTCTTCAGTTATTTTACAGGTGAGGAAAATGAGACAAAAAGTGTTAAGAGACTTGCCCAGGGTCACTGAGCTGGATTTGAACCCAGGAAGATGAGTCTTCCTGACTTTAGGGCTGGCCCTCCATTCACCTTACTGCCTCACTGCCCTTTCAGAAATATTGCCAGCAATCAAAGTCAAACGCAGGGGTAGGGAATTTGTGGCCTCAAAGCCACAAGTGGCCTTCTAGGTCCTCAAGTACAGCCTTTTGACTGAATCCAAACTTCACAGCACAAATCCCCTTAATAAAAAGACTTGTTCTGTAAAACTTGGACTCAGTCAAAAGGCTGCACTTGAGGACCTAAAGGGCCACAGGTTCCCCACCCCTGGTCAAGTTCATGGGCCTATATTTAGCAAACTCCATTCTCTTCAAAAACCCTCTTCCCTTTGGGACAATCTGTGGGACCTTGACTAAAGCACTTCCCCATGGGCCTCAGTTTCTTCACCTGTAAAATGAGGAAGTTGGAATGGACACTCTCTAAGACTATTAAGTTGCAGGGAAGGTGCCAACCTGCATTGGTAGAAAGTTTCATCACCTGAGAGTTCCCATAATTGCCCTGAGTTTCTTTCTAGGTAGAATGAAGGGACTGGAGTAGAACCCTAATTAAATTATCTTCCATCTCCAACAATCAGGGGTTCTGAGATAGCTCCACAGAACCATAGTGTCTGGATAGTGTGAACTTTGCCGAAGGCTAGGCATTACTGATTTTAGAGTTGCTAGGGCCCCACTAAGAGAATGAATCCTGCCACAGGCTGAACTACCTAGAACCTAGATAGTTAAGACCCCTTAATATTGTTCTGTGAAGTTTGGATTCAGTCAGGGCTGCACTTGAGGACTTAGAGGGCCACAAGTGGCTTCGAGGCCACAGGTTCCCCACCCATGATCTAGGCCCATCTAGACTAGTTATTGCTTCATTGGGGACAAACTCCTGAAAGGCACCTTCCAGCCAGATGCTTACTGCTGGAAATGGCCTATGAGCTAGGGTTTGGAAAAGACCTTTCTGATGAAACCACTTGGGACTCACTTTGGCCCCATCCTGGAAAGAGTAGCCAGATTCCCATTATGCCAAACCACTTAGAATGGTGATAAGGAGCAGCTATGACACAGGAAAGCACTCCTGTTCCTGTAAAGAATCCTGGAGAGACCATGGCAGTGCCAGGAACCCTGGCAAATGCCTGAGTAATCCCAACCCTACACCAAGTGATCACCAGCACCAGTACCGTCAAAGCTCGTACAGACTTGCTGGTTCTGCTCTCTCATCCCCACTAGGGTGCTGCTAAGTTAGGATTTCATCCCTATCCTGCCCTCCAGGAGTCCAGTGGAGGGAAATCTTCCCAGACCACCCCCAAAATGGCATCTGCAATTTAAATAACAGACTGAGGGGAAGATGAAGCACTCCTCAGAGAAGTCTAGGGAAGAGCAGAGGATTTTAGACGAAGAGGACCTCAGTGGTCAACTGATCCAACCCCTTCACTTTTCAGATGGGGAAACTGAGGCCCAGAAAGGAAGGGAATTGACAGCACGAGAGAGACCAGCAAAAAGAATGACCAGCGCCATTCTCGAGGGTCCAGGGTCCCCTCTCCTTTCACATACACAAACACAAATACACACAACACCCCAATTCAGGAGGGTAATTTCGGGGGAGGAGGGAGAAGGAGGCTGCGGCTCCCGGGCGCCGCGCTGCTCCTGGCCACCTGTGCCTCTGCTGAGGGAGGACGCCTCCCCCAGCCTGGCCGCACTGCGGGACGGACCTGGGGCTCGGGGGGAGGGGGGTGTTCAGGGTTCTGGGGACCATGACTGGGAGCTCTCCTTTCCTTCCCTCCCCCGTGGGGAGCACAAATTCCCCTCTGGCTCCCAGGTCTCCTGTACAGACTGCCTCCACCCCGGCCCTGCCCCAGGAAGGGACAAGGAGCTAGCGAAAGGCTAAGGAAGGGAAGGAAACTGGGGTTTAGAACCAAACCCCACTATCCGGCCCGCAACTCCCTCCCCCGCCGGCAAATGCTCCCTAAGGGCGGCAGAGACCCAGGAGTCCCAGGCATCCCAGGGCATTGCCGTGGCACCTCGAGCCTCTGCCGCTCCCGCCCCCCGCGCACCTGGCTAGCCGCTTACCCGGCTCCCTGCCTGGGCTCCGCCCGCAGCTTCCTCCTCGCGCTGCTGCTCTGGCCGGCCGCCTGCCTCGCCGCAGCTGCGTCCACGGCAGCCTTCCGATTCCCACCCCGCCAACCCCGGCCCCGCTCCGCCCCCAAAGTAGTCCCCCTCGGGTGGCCCTGGGATCCCTCCCCGCCGCTCCCCAAGTGGTACCCAAGGCCACTGGCCTCGGAGCAAGTATGGCCCTAGCCTCCGGGAAGAAGGCACTTGTTGATCGTCGGAGGGGCTCCTAGAGTAAGAGAAAAGAGGTCAGGGTGGTGTGGCGGTCCTCATGCCCCCACCCACTCTAGTATAGAGACTGTTCTGGAAATCCTGTAAGCAGTATCCCCAGCACCCCCACCACCCTCGGTCCTCCTGAGTAAACCTAGAAGGACAGCCTAGGGTTAACGAACCATAAGTAGCTCCAAGGACCGACTCCCCACCCCCATCTTAAAGTTGAGTCTGGCAAAGGGTTAATGAGAGAGATGAGTCTAGATCTGAAATGAGTCTAGATCTGAGATGCTGTAAACGCATATTTAATCCCAGCAGGGAATGAAGGCAAGAGAAGGGTTAATGATACATATCTAGATCCCAGACGTAGGAAGGACCCCACTTACATCCCAAGAGCAAAGGGTTATTACTGAGATAGACTTAGATCCCAGATACTGTACTGTAATCCCTCTGCCTTCATACAAGGATCAAAGACTAGCAACGGGTTAATGAGGATGCCTCTCGATGACAAATATAGTCAAGAAACCCCCTCCCTCCAAACTAGGAGTACAGACTAGGTTAGGGAGTCAGCTGACCTATCAAAGACCCAAGATTTCAGATCAGAAGACCTGAATTCAAGTCCAGCACCCCCACTCACTACCTGTTCTTCCCAAGTCACTGAACCTCTACAGGTTCCTTCTAGGTCTAGACACTAATCAAAACTCATGCCTGTGTTCCCACCATCACTAATAGCAGAGGCTAACAAAGAGTCATGAGCTCACTTTAGATCCTATTGAGTAAATAGACCCCCCCCTCTTAGAAAGAGGTTAAGGGTTCAAAGAGTTAATAAATTTACGTCAGGTTTTGGCCAGCCTTGTAACATCCACCCCCAAAACTCCCCATTCCATTTTTCTCCCCACTACCTTCCCAGACTCCTGCCACTCCCAAGGCAAACTCCCCAAATAAATTACAAGTGCCTTCTGGAGCTATTGTCCAAGTTGAGTGGAGAGACCAGTGGCCCTGAGGGGACTGAAGAATGACATAACCCCTAATGAAAGGACAAGTTTCACACATATCCCTCATGCCACCTCAAATTCATGTCAGGTGACAAGGTGGCACCAATCTCTCCTCAAGAAAAATGACTAAGAGCAAAAACATTAAAAAGATGGGGATGATGGAGGCAAGTAGTTCATGTGTGTGTGTGTGTGTGTGTGTGTGTGTGTGTGTGTGTGTGTGTGTGTGTGTATTACTGTAGAAAAGGAAGAAGGGGGAAGAAAAAAATTGGAGGAGAGAGTTGGCAAGGGATAGAAGAAAGAACTGACAGGGAGGCATCAGTCTCCTTAAAGCCTTTTCCCAACAGCCTTTTTCCCTTCACCACTATATCATCTGTTGGTGCTTCTGGGGAATCAGGGTTCACCACCTGACTCGTCATTTTAATTTTCAAAATGGTTTTATGGGCTTAGATAGACTTTAAAAGAAAAACCCAATTACATGAAAACAGAAGGCATGCTTATCACCTTCACCAGGGTCACAAAGTTAGGAGGAGATGGTTCATAGGATTGGGAATCAAAACCTTCTCCCTGCCACCCCCCCATCAAACAGATTAAAGACTTTGAGGTTCAGATGTTAAATGACCCAAAAATCATACAGCTAATTAATGACAGATCTGGAATTTACATCACTTAATCCTATTTGTAACCCAATCAAGATAGCAGACTCTGCTGAGGCCAGTCCCAAAGGAAAACATTTCACCCAGGGTATTACATGCAGTCCTTTGGGGAATTTCAAAAACTCAGCTGCACAAGTGAGGACTGGGAAGAGCCCTAGCAGAGCACCAATAATCCATGTGCAAAAGTTATGGTGGAGAGAGAGGTTTGTATTAACCAGAACGTTAATTAGACGTTGGTATTGATGGCAATAAATCTTACCCAATCTTGGTCTATAAACAAAATTCTCTCCAAATCACAGAAATTCAGTTCCACTGCGTTCTGTACAAATAAGGGGCAGTATTGCCTAGTGGTTGGTGGTGATGAGGGCTCAGGAAAAGATAGAGGAACCCCAAGACTGGTGTTCCCTTCCTGGGCCACCTGGAGAAGAATTCAAGGACTCAAGCATTCTTGAGGTCAAGGTAAAGATTTATTACACTTTTCAGCAGGCAAGAGTTCTTAGGGAATCTGCAACCTTAGAGGTACAAGTAAAGTTTACATAGTATATTCTATAATATAACATATGCGAAGTGTGATGACTAGGTGATTCAGGGTGGGATTAGGGAGTGGTTAAGTAGTGGTTAGTTCTTAAAGGAACATTCTCTTTTAGTATCTACTGCCAGGTATTTTACCCAGAGTTCATCCGGAAATAGCCCAAGGGTGGGCTACATGGAGGTGTGATTTTAGGCCTGAAATGTCACTAAGTCAACTAACAATCAGGACTAAGGAATACCAGGCTGCTCTTGTTAGACAGGATAAATGTAAGGGAGTATACGTATGTCTAAGCCTAGGATACACATGATTGGTTAGTGAGAAGTAAATGTCATTATGACCCAGTACACAGCCAGATCAGCCAGTACACAGCTGGTTCAAACTAATAAATTCTACAGGTGTAGCTGGCTACTGTATCAGGAAGGGAGATAACAGTTTTTGTTGGGGCAGGCTGTTCTTGGGTTGGGGAGAAACTGCCTGGAATAATGTTTTGAGGCTAGGGAGAAATGTGATTTTAGAATTGGGGCCCAAGCACGTGCACCCAAGCACCCCATCAGTGATATGTAAACTTCAAGTCAGGAAGATCTAGATCTTACCTTGGATACTCAGCTGTCTAAATCTGAATGAATCAACTCTCTCGGACTGTTTCCTCATCTGGCAAAAGGTCCAGGAGTAGCACCTACTTCATGGGTTGTCATGAGACTGACATAAGAAACCATGCATTAAATGCTTCCCAAGCTTCAAAGATTTTTGTACATGTGAGTTATTATTATTATTCAGATTTTAGGTTCAGTTCTAAGACTCAAAGGGAAGAAAAGAGGCATCTGGGAAAAGGCTCTAATGAGACTGATACCTAGATCCTAGCGTTGAATTGCATTGATAAATTCTGAGTACCCTTTCAATGACTCCAAACTTCTCTGGTCTAATGACTCCAGAGCCAGAGAGACTGGGTAGAAGTTCCTACTCTGTTCCTTACTCCCTGTGTGTCACCTAACGTCTCTGGGCCTCAGTTTCCTCCTCTGTAAAACATAGGAGTTGAACAAGATGGCTTCTAAGATACTTATACCGGATAATGCCCTAAAACCCAACTCAGGTCATGTTAGTTCCCTTATTTAATAAACTCTAGTGTCTCCCTATCTCAGGATCAAAAAAAACCCCTAAGTTTCACATTCAAAGCCCTTCATTGTGGTGTTGTTCAGTCATTTTTCAGTTGTGTCTGACTTTTCATGACCCCGTTTGGGGTTTTCTTGGCAAAGAAACTGGAGTGGTTTGTCATTTTCTTCTCCAACTCATTTTACAGATCAGGACCTGAGGCAAACAGGGTTAAGTGACTTGCCCAGGGTCACCCAGCTAATGTCTGAGGTCAGATTTGAAATGACTCCAGGCCCTGTATTCTATCCACTTTCCTACCTAGGTTCATCACATGCCCCTTAATTTCCCCCTACACACACACACACACACACACACACACACACACACACACACACACACACTTTTACAATCTTCTTATACCTTACCCTCTGCCAAGAACACTTTGGTCCAGTGGCACTGGCTTCCTGGCTGTTACTTGAATAAGACAGTCCATCTCTGGCTCTGTGCATTTTCCATGACTGTCCCCCATGCCTGCGAATGCTCTCCCTCCTCATCTCCACCTCCTGGCTTCCCTGGCATTCTTTAAGGGTCAGCTAACAATCCCATCTTCTGCATTTCCAGGCCTCCTTAGTGCCTTCCCCCTGAGACTTCCCCCGATTTATCTTGTATGTCAGTGTTGTCTCCCATTTAGCCTGTGAGTTCCTTGAGAACAGGAACTGTCTTTTGCCTATCCCCAGCACTTTGTCCAGTGCCTGGCACATAACAGCTGCTTAATAAATGCCAATGAGCTAGTTGATCAGGTCTATGCTTCCTAAAAAAGAACCCGTAACACCCATCATCTTCTGTTGATGCTGTCAAGCCACAAATGGTGAAATTTCACAGCTTCTGAAGAATCAGAATTGTGGGGCATAAATTCACAGATGAGGAATCTGAAACTCAGAGTCCAGAGTCATTCAACTAGGTATGTAAGGAGAGATACAGGATGGTCTTCCTTTTTTTCCAGTCAGGAATGGTGAATTCATTGTTACCCAAAAATTAAGGGAAAGGAAATCCTTTCTCCAAAGCAGATCAGCAACTTCCCTGCCCTATGTAAGAATAGTTACTGATATATGCAAAGTGCTTCAGGATTTGCAGTTGCATTCTCACAGGGTATGAGGGATATAACAGATATATAGGCATGCTTCGAGGATATTGCTTTATTTTTTTTTTCAAAGGTTTGTGGCAGCCCTGTGTTAAGCAAGTCTGTTGGACCTATTGTTCCAAAGGTGTGTGTTCACGTTGTGTCTTTGCATTGCATTTTGGTAATTCTTACAATATTTCAAACTTTTTCATCATTGTGATATCTGTGTTGGTGATCTGTGTACAGTGATCTTTGATGTTACTACTGGAATTTGTGAGGGGGTGTCATAAACACCTCTCCCATATAAGGCAGCATACTTAATCGATGTGTGTGTTGTGACTGCTCCGTTGACCAGCCGTTACCGCATCTCTCTCCCTCTCCTTGCATCTTTCTATTCCCTGAGACAAAACAATGAAGAATACTGCATAAGCTTAGTTGATAAAGCAGCAGCAGGGTTTGAGAAAATTGATTCCAATTTTTAAGAATTTCTACTGTGGGTAAAATGCCATAAACCAGCATCACGGGCTACATGGATATCTTTCATGAAAGGAACAGTCAATCGATGAGACAAACTTCATTGTTGTCTTATTTTAATAAATTGTCACAGCCACCCCAACCTTCAGAGACCACCACCTTGATCAGTCAGCAGCCGTCACCTTCAACCAGCAAAAAGATTAGGGCTGTCTGATGGTTAGAATTTTCTAGCAATAAAGCATATTTTAATACTTTAAATACTAGTTGGCACAGTGGATAGAGTACTGGCCCCAGAGTTCAAATCCGGCCTCATCCACTTCCTAGCTGTGTGACCCTGGACAAGTCACTTCACCCTGTTTGCCTCGGTTTCCTCATCTATAAAATGAGCTAGAAAAGGAAATGGCAAACCACACCAGTATCTCTGCCAAGAAAACCCCAAAAGAGGTCACAAAGCGTCAGGTTGACTGAAAAATGACTGAACAACAAAAAGTTTTAAATCAAGCTATGTACATTGTTTTTTTAAACATAACACTACTGCACACTGTAATAGACTACAGTATAATGTAAGCATAACTTTTGTATGCACTGGGAAACCAAAAAATTGGCGTGACAATTTATTTCTATAGTCACTTTATTGCAGTGGTCTGGGACCAAAATAAACATCTCCAAGGTATTCTCGTAGCCTTAAAAAGTTGCCTAGGAGATTAATTGATTTGCCCAAAATCACACACACACACACAGAGGCAGGACTTGAACCCAGATCTTCCTGCCTCTATCCAGCCCTTTATGTACTAATCGACACTACCTCTCATGGGCATAAATAGTCTGGGACAAATGAAACACAGGCAGTAACACAAAAGTTATACTTGAAGAGATATATGACAGCAAGAAGTGGACCAGTCAGGTATAGAGATAAAAAAATTAAGAATGATAACTAATACTTGCTTTAGGGTTTGCAAAGCACTTAACAGATATTATTTCATTTTATCCTAACAACCATAGGAGGCAGGTGTTCTTATTATCCTCCTTTTACAGATGAGGTTGAGTGATTTTCCCAGAGTCATATAGCTGGGAAGTAACTGAGGCTGGATTTGACCTCATGACCAGTCTAACTATCTGCTATACCACTCATCAGCCCAAATATTACATCGGTAACCATGGAATGTCAAAGTACGAAGGAGGTCCTCAAGCACCTCAAGGGGATCCCCTGTAAAGATCTAGGAACATGGACAGCAGTTAAATGAGGTGAAAAGTCAAGGATACATACATTTCAGTCTGCACTGCTGAGGCAGTCCTTAGATCACTGTTCCATTGATCTATGGAAGATTCAGAGGAAGGTAGCCTCCACTGACAAGACCACACACCATCCCTCACCCCCAGGGCCTTCAGTTTGAGATGAAAAAATATATATAAGGCCCTACATAAAACATCAGTTATTCTCATCTAAGCCATTAACACCTTAATATGAATAAATTGAGTAAATTACCTTTCAAAGGAATATTTGCATTTTAACACAGAGGCCTGTGGAGGGTATTAATATTCAAATGTTCAAACAGACTAGTGATTCAGGAATTCCTACTAATGTTGCAGATGCCAAGCCTGCCCATCCTGCATAACTCTCATCCATGTTCTCATGGAAGTTTGACACCAGAGGTCTGTCTACTCAAGATGTTGGAAACCTTTCTCCTCTCATCGTGAAGGAACCTGTGGAACCCTTGATCCACCCACCTGTCACTCCATGCTCTCACCACTTGACTATCCTCTCTTTCTTCTACGCCAGATTTCATGGCATTCTTTATTCAGAGTATCTGTTGGTTACTTGTTGAAGCATGTTCATATCCACTGTGTAGTGTCCCATCATCTTCCGGAGGAGGCTGAATTTTACATCTGAAATCCAACTGTTCATCATTTCTTTTTTTTTAACATTATTTATTTATTTGTTTGTTTTTAGTTTACAACATTCAAATCCACAAGCTTTTGAGTTACAGATTTTCTCCTCTTCCCTCCCATCTCCCCTCCTCAAGACAGCATGCAATCCAATACAGGCTCTACATATACATTCACATTAAACATATTTTCACCTTAGTCATGTTGCAAAGAAGAATTATAATCAACAGAATGAACCACAAGAAAGAAGAAACAAAACAAAAAAGAGGGAGGGAGCAAAGAGTAATCATGCTTCACTCTATATTCAGGTTCCATAATTCTTTTTCTGGATGTGGATAGCTTTTATCATCATGAGCCTTTTGGAGCTGTCTTAGAACCTTGCACTGCTGATAAGAGCCAAGTCTATCAAAGTTAGTCATTGAACAATGTAGCTGTAATTGTGTACAATGTTCTCCTGGTTCTGCTCCCTTCACTCAGCATCAGTTCATATAAGTCTTTTCAGGTTTTTCTGAAGTCCGCCTGCTCATCATTTCTTATAGCACAATGGTATTCTACTACATTCATATACCACAACTTGTTCAGCCATTCCCCAATGAATGGCCATCCTCTAAATTTCTTATTCTTTGTCACCACAAAAAGAGCTGCTATATTTTTATACATAAAGACTTTTCCTTTTCTTTTTTTTAAAATCTCTTTGGATTATAGATTTGGTAGTGGTATTGCTAGGTCAAAGGGTATGCACAATTTGATAGCTCTTTGGGCATAGTTCCAAATGGCTCTCCAGAATGGCTGGCTCAGTTCACAACTCTACCAACAGTGATATGCTCATTTTTGTAATTCATTGTATAATTCCATATTTTTCCCCAAAAGTTGGACCAATTCACCACTTCATTAACACAATGATAACATACTTACTTTACCACAGCCATATCAGCACTGGATTTGGTTGATTTTTATTATTTTTTACAATTTGTTGAGTGTTAGCTCATCTCAGATTCGTTTTTCCTTGAATTTTTTTTACTATTGGAAATTGGGGACCTTTTATATGATTTTTGATAGTTTTGGGGGGTTTTTCTTCAAGAAACATCCATTAATTTTCTTTGCTCACTTATATAATGAAAAATGGCTCATACTATTATATATTCTTATCAGTTTCTCATACATTTTGGAACATTCAAGCAATAAACATTTATTAAGAGCTTACTATGTGCTAGGCACTGTGCTAAGCACAGCAGGGTACAAAGAAAGTTAAAAAAAAAAAAACAAAACACAATCCCAGCCCTCAATCTTCTCACACTCTAATGGAAGAGACACGATGCAAATTACACACATGCAAGACATATACAGTATAAATGGGATGCAATCCCAGAAGGAAGTCATTAACGATTAGATATGGGAGGGAGGATGGGGAAAAATCTCTTGCAAAATGGGGTGTGCACCAGAGTCTTGACAGAAGTTAGAAAAATCAGTACAACACTCCAAGTGTGGGAAACAGCCAGCAAAATACAAGGAATTGGGAGGACTGTTCTGTGCAAGAAATGGCAAGAAGGCCAGTGTCACTGGATTGTGGGAGTGAAGTGTGAGAAAACTTGAAGAAGCCAGATTGTGAAGGGCTTTGAAAGCCAAATCATATTTTATCTTTGATCTTGAAGTCAATAAGGACTCCTTGGTGTTATCGAGTTGAGGGTGAGGGGGTAGGAGTGGTAACAGGGTCAGAGCTGCTCATTTGGGAAGCAATGATGTTCCGGGACTCAATGCCATATAGCAAAACTGATAAAATATTCAAATTGAAAAGAAAACCTCTTCCACTAGGGGAAGCTTGGAATCAGAAAAAAACCGCTTTGTAATTTTTCAAGAGCAATGCTGCCCATCTCCTCCTCTTTTTGATTTTGGACCCATCTCCTTCCCTATCTGCACTATCTTGTTGTATCAATTAATTACCATACCCCAGTAAAGCCATCTCAGAAGATGGGCTAAACCAGGTGGAGTGGAACCAACAGGAATGCCTATCCCAACCGTGTGAAAGACTTTCCTTACTGAGAATAAACAGATGAGAATAATTTGTTCCAACGGCCATGAAGGTGGCCGAAACAGGTACTGTGAAGTACTTAGAACTTGGCCAGACATGGAAGACACCAAGGTCATCCACTGCAACTGGACCATCACCAGTTATCTTGATTTTGGAATTGCTACTGGACTTTAATGATGACTCTGGAAGACGGAGTGAGGCTGATGACTTCGTGCAACTCTGCCTCACTTAAATCCAGTTCATACATGAGTCAAGACATCACCCCAAGATGTCACTGCTCCTCTCCAAAAACAAAGGACAAACAACAATTTACATTGGCTTAACTTCTGCATGGAATTATAGTTATTGACAATGGCATTTCTGTTGTCCATTTCTCATTTTATATTTTCAATTAGAATTGGACCTCTAATTTCATTGGCAGAGGAAACTTCCAGGACAGGAAACTCTCTACCAGTGCAGTTAAACACCTGATATTTATTAATAGAGGGTCACTGAATAGGGTTGCTTATTTCTGGGAAGCCATGTGCTTCATCTTCCAGGAACCCCTGAACAAGTTTTACATAGTGATGGGAGATACCTTGTTGTAAAAGAGCCTGTACAAAAAAAAATGTTTTGTCCTATTGAATCAAATGATTTGGGAGGAGGGGGTTATTAGCAAATTATAAGAGAAAGGAATCAAAATCCTTCAGAATCTGGTCCCTTCCTACCCTTCCAGTCTTCTTTCGCCCTCGTCATTCCCACATACTCTTCCTTCCAATGGTACTGATCTCTTTGCTCTTCCTCACATTTTCTCATTTTCACTGGTTGCCTCCAGTGCATAGAAATCTCTCTCCTCATCTCCATGTCTTAGATTTTCTGGCTTCCTTCAAGTCCCATCTTCTGCTACAATTTAACACACACACATGCACACACACACATGCACACACACATATACATACACACACATATATACACACACATACATATATAACATGCATTAACCTGTATATGTATACCCAGTTTGTACACAATTGTTTGCATGTTGTCTCTTCCATTAGACTGTGACCTCCTTGAGAGTAGGGTCTAGTTTTTGTCTTTTGTTATATCCCCAGTGCACAGTAGTAGTAGTAGTAGTAGTAGTAGTAGTAGTAGTAGTAGTAGTAGTAGTAGTAGTAGTAGCAGCAGCAGCAGCAGTAGCAGCAGCAGCACTAGTAGTAGTATAATAGTAGTAGTAGCAGTAGTAGCAGCAGCACTGGTAGTAGTAGTAATAGTTGCAGGAGTAGCAGTAGTAAACAGCATTTCTATAGTGCTTTGAGAAACTGTATGAGATGCCTCCCCCAACTTTCTCCTCCATACCCTTTTCAGCTCCCTTTTATGTTTTGCCTTTTCTTGTTAGAACGTAAGTTTCTTCAGGGCAGAGGCTGGATTTCTTTTTCTTTGTATTTGTATGCCCAGGGTTTGGCACAGTACCTGGCTCATAGTAAGACTTAAGACTTCACTTGACTGTGTGACCTTTAACAGGTCACTTAACTTTCTAGTCCTCAAAACTAATCTCTAAGCCCGGGGGTTCATGGTGTCATGGACACTTTTGGTTTCATGGACACTCTGACGAGCTGAAGAAGCTAATAAATTCCTCCTCAGAATAATGCCTTTAAATTCATAAAATACATAGGATTACAAAGAAAATCAATTATGATGAAATATAATTATAAAAAAATTTTTTAACAAGTTCACTGAACTCAAGTTAAGATCCTCTGATTTAAGACAATAAATTGAATAGTACATGTTATCTACTTTGGTGCAGAAAGTTCATCACTGGGAGCTCTCTGTATTGGCAGAAAGAACAGATCCAACCCCCTACCCAAATATATATGTGTGTACGTATGTGTATCTATGTACACGCATATATACACACATATATATACTATTACATATTATACATATGTACACATACATATATATTCTAAATCCCCTCCCCAAATTTATATATGTATATACATAAATATATCTAGCCCCTCCCCAAATATATATGTTTACATATATGCATGCATAATATTTGCTAAATTATATATATTATCTAAAATATATGATTTTATAGTCTTAAAAGCTTTTTAGTCTAAAAGTAAAGCTTTTATAATCTAAAACTTCACTAAGATTTTTGGGAAATTGTATATAGGTAGATTTTCAATGCACTTAATTTGTATTATCTCTCTTGATCCTTACAGCCATTATTACTTGCACACACACACACACACACACACACATACACATAGCTGTAACACTTGCCTCAGTTCCTCATCTGTAAAATGGGGACTCCCTGGAGAAGGAAATGGCAAATCACTCCAGTATCTTTGCCAAGAAGACCCTATGGACAAGTCCACCAGATCACAAAGAGTCAAGACAAGTACTAAACCACTGAACAGTTACAAACGTGGGAGGCATTGTGCCAAGCATTCAAAAGATACATTGTGTACAGCACTAGCAACATTGTAACACTGACTAACCATGAAAGACTTCAATACTCTGATGCAAAAAAAAAATGGCAAAAATAACCCCCGCCCTTGAGGAGCTCATGATCTAATGAAGGAGATGAAAATAACTAGGTACAAACAAGAGAGAGTAAAGGGAGGATAGTCTGAGAGGGCACGGCATTTGCAGGAGGAACCTAGAAAGGCCTCTTGCAGATGGTGAGATTTGAGCTGAGTCTTGAAGGAAGCTAAGAGGAGGAGAGGAAGGGAGAAGGGCCCTCCAGGCACAGGGCACAGCCAACGAAAGGATGAAGAGATCGGAGAAGGAATGCTATGCATAAGGAACAGCAATGAGGCCAGTGTGGATGGATTGTAGAGAAGATTTGAGTCTAGACTAGAAGAGTAGGAAGGAGCCAGGATGTGAAGGCTTTAAATGCTAAACACAGCAATTTCTATTTGATCCTGGAGGTAATAGGAAGCCACTGGAGCTTATCGAGCAGTAGGAGGGGACACAGACTTCCTGACTTCCATTCCAGAGCTTTGTCCTTTCCGTTACCGCTATACTTTTCCTAAAGGAATAATTGTAATGATGATGATGGGTTTTTTTTAGCTTCATTTTCTTTTTTTAAGTAAATTTATTATTTATTTATATTTGATCTTCTTTTATTTTTAATTCTGAGTTCTAAATTCTCTCCCTCCTGCCCACTGAAAAGGCAAGAAATATGATGACAATTATACATGTGAAATTATGCAAAACATATTTCCATACTAGCCATGTTGCAAAAAAAATAATAAAACAAGAAAAATAAAATGAAAAAAGGATGCTTCCATCTACACTCAGATTTCTTCAGTTCTCTCTCTGGAGGTGGAAGGCATTTCTCATCGTTAGTCCTCTGGAATTGTCTTGGACCATTGTATTGATCAAAGTGTTTAAGTGTTTCATAGTTAGTCATTGTTACAATGTTGTTATTGTTGTGTACAATGTTCTCCTGGTTCTGCACACTTCACTTTGATTCAGTTCACATGATTAAACTCTCATTTTCAAAGTACTTCTTGGTTTCCCAACAATTTTGTTTGCAACAGCCCTGAGTAATTCTTTTTCGCCTACCCCAGTCTTATAATTTCCATTTTTGAGATCAGAAAACTGAGATTTGATTACCCCAGCTTCTTCATTCAGTGTCAGAGGGAATGTAAATGTTACAATCAGGACCCAAATGCAGGTCTATTCATTCCAAGTCCAGTATTTTTTTAATACACAATCCTGGATTTTAAAATGGTAATTATTAAGGGAACAGAGGCAGCTAGATGGCATAATAGTTACAACTCTGTGCCCAAAGTCATGAAAATCTACATTCAAATCTGGCCTCAGACACTAGCTGTGTGACCCTGGGAAAGGCACCTAACCTCTGTGTGCCTCAGGTTCCTTATCTGTAAAATAGGGATAATAATAGCACCTACTTCCCAGGATTGTTATGAGGATCAAATGAGATATTTGTATAGTGCTTGTGGGTAGATAGGTGGTGCAGTGGATAGAGCACCAGTGCAGAAGTCAGGAGGAACTGAGTTCAAATCTCACCTCAGACACTTGACACTACCTAGCTGTGTGACCTTGGGCAAGTCACTTAACCCCAGTTGCCTCATCCTGGGTCATCTCCAGTCATCCTGATGAATATCTGGTCACTGGATTCAGATGGCTCTGGAGGAGAAGTGAGGCTGGTGACCTGCACAACCCTCCCTCACTCAAAACAAAGTCAAGTGCAAGTCATGTCATCATTTCTCTGATGGCATGGTCTTCTTCAGACAACGAAGGACAAACACACACTATAGTTCTTAACAGAGTTCCTGGTGTAAGTAGATGCTTAATAATGCTTTTAAAAAGGGGGGCATTTTAAGTTAAATAAGCCTTTCTAGAACCCTTCAAGAAAGCTTTTTAAGATATCATCTCTGATTTTATGCAATTAATTACCATTTTAGTCAATGATTTGGATAAAGAGGCAACTAAGTGGTGAAGATAGGTCACCAGGCCTGGAGTCAGGAAGATCTGAATTCAAACCCAACCTCAGACGTTTAACCATGTGACCCTGGACATATGACCCATGTGACATATTAACCATGTGACCCTGGACAAGTCACTTACCTCCTATTTATCTCAGTTCTTCATCTGTAAAAAGGGGACACGTTGGGGACAGAAAGACAAATCACCCCAGTATCTTTGTCAAGAAAACCCCAAATGAGGTCATGAAGAGGTGGACACAACTGAAATGACTGAACAATGACAACAACAAACACAGATGGAATACTATTAAATGGCAACCTTCTCAGGTGATACAAAGTTGGCAAAGAATCAGGATCAGGAGTGCACTGAAACCAGTTTAAACTGGTTAGTGAGCACTGATAAATAAATTTCCCGCTCATAGTTTGTCAGTAAATTTTCATTTACACCCTGGAAATTGGCAGATGCTGCAAATCAGGGTTCAATTTAGCGTTTTGGTGGTTGTCTAGATTTTTAAAAGTGATGAGAAAATATGAATAATGCAAATTAAACTTCTAAAATGTATATCGAACATGCATTCTTTTTTTTTTTTTTTTTGCAGACACCCAGTTGTTAAACATTTATCAGTACACTCCTGTTCAGGATCCAACAAGATTTCAGTAGGTTAGAACTTCAAATCGTAGAGTACATGGAGGGGAGTGATGTGTAAAAAGACCAAAAGGGACCAGGTTGGGAATGTCTCTAAAAGCCAAAAAGAAGAGTTTATATTTAATCTTGGAGGTTATAAGGAGACACTGAGGGTTTTTGAGTAGGGAGAGAATAACAAAATCCAATAAGGTGAAATTGAATATGGATAAATGTAAAGTAAGGTTCAAAAAATCAACTTCATGAAGAAGCTGGTATAAAGAAATAACATGATCTGAAAAACAACTAAGGGTTTTATTCACCTGAAAGCACAATAGAATGGGGACATTTCATTTTAAGTTTTTTACAAGCAAGTCCCTTCTTGTTGTCTTTGTTCACTTGTGTCTAACTCTTCATGTCCCCATTTGGGGTTTTCTTGGCAAAAATGCTGGAGTGGTTTGCCATTTCCCTGTCCAGCTCATTTAACAGATGAGGAAACTGAGGCAAAAAGGATGGAGTGACTTGTCCAGATCACACAGCTGGGAAGTGTCTGAAGCCAGATCTGAACTCAGGAAGAGGAGTCTTTGGGCTTTAGGTCCAATACTCTTATTTATTGTGCCAACTAACCCTTCTTACCTTTGCAGTTTTCCTACACTTTGCTCCTCACCTTTTCCTGCATCAGCTCTGCTTGGTTTGCACCTTGCCTCATAGAGGATAAGCTGATCACCTGAAATCTCATCATGCTGCTTGACTCAGTTTTTGGTTCTTTGCTCCTCAACTCCTTCTGTCACCCCTCTTCTTTGATTGGAGGGCAGAGAGTGGAGTTTCAAACTCCTCCCAATGCCTTCCTTTATTCAAACTTTCTAGGTACCTCTCCATTTTCCATCAGCTGCTCTGCTTGATTTTTATATTCTACAGAAAAAAACATAATAATCTGGCACAAGGTGCCCTCTGGTTCCCCCACCACCACCCTTTTCAGCTTCCTTCTGTATGTTGTCTTCCCTCACTTGATTGAAAGTTGTTTGAAGGCAGGGACTAGCTTTCTTTTTCTTATGTGTAACTCCAGTGCTTAGCACAATGCTTAGAACTTGATAAATGTACATTAAATTGAATTGAATGGAATTGAACTCTGTGAGGCAATGACACTGGTCTCCTTGCTGGCCCCCTCTCCTGATTCTGTGCCTGTCAAATGACTACAGCCAATGCCTAGGATATTCTCCCTTCTCGTCTCTGCTTCTTGGAATCTCTGGTTTTCTTAAAACTCAGCATAAGTACCACTTCTTCATGAAGTTTTTCCTGATCCCCCTCATCCTATAGCTTCCCATTAGTGCTATCCTCCTCGAAACTACCTTGTACTAATTTTGCTATACATCTGTTATATAATATAATATTATTATATATACTATAAGATCTATTCTAAATATACTTCTGTGTGTACCCTATGAGAATATAAGCTCCTTGAAGGCATTACCTGTTTGGTTTTTGCCTTTGTGTTCCAGTGCTTAGCCTAGGACCTGATACATAGTAAGTGCTCACCAAATGCTTGTCAATTAATTAATTGACAAAAGCTCTTAGGTTCTTAGGTGTCATTAAGGGAAGCTTAGTGCCCAAGACTAGCTAGAGGTTGTCCGAATGTCCTCTTCCCTGAGCAAATCACATCTGAAGTGTGTTATTCAGTTGTGGATGTCTCATTTTAGGAAAAATATTGATAGTTAGAAAGCAACCAGAGAAGAGTAACTAAGATGCAAAAGGGCCTCCAGATCTTTCCACATAAGAATTATTTGAAAAAATAATTCTAGAGTAGACTTGGGGGAGGTGGGGAAGGGTGGATATTTATTTGCCCAGACTCTAACATAGTACCTGGTACATCGTATGTGCTAAATAAATGTTCAATGCTGCTGATATTGACATTGATGTACATAGATAACATAAAGGTAGATAGGTAGGAATGTAGATAGATTGATAGAAGGGGAAGAAGGAAATAAGCATTTATTAAGTGCCTACTATGTGCCAGGCACTATGCTAAGTACTTTACAAATATTAGCTCAGTCAGTCCTCACAACAACCCTGAGAGGTATGCACTCTCTTGTCCCCATTTTACAGCTGAGGAGACAGTGGTTAAGTGACTTGCTCAAGGTCACACAGCTAGTAAGTCTGAGGTTGGATATGAACAGAGGTCTTCCTAACTTCAGGCCTAGTGCTCTATCCACTGTGCCACCTAGCTTCAGATAGATAGATAGATAGATAGATAGATAGATAGATAGATAGATAGATAGATAGATAGACAGACAGACGGATGATAGATGGATGGATGGATGGATGGATGGATGGATGGATGGATGGATGGATGTCTTTGAATGGCAGTCATGGGGAATAGGGATTGTTCTTTTTGGTCTCAAAAGGCAGAGCCAGAAGCAATCGATAGAAGTTACAAAAAGACAAATTAAGATTTGATCTTGGGGAAATTTTTCTAATAGGTAGAGTGGTCCCAAAGTGTAATAGCATGCCTCGGGGAAGGCAGTGGGTTCTATATCATTATATGTCTTCAAGTCATGCCTGCATGACCAGTTTTCAGTGACATTGTAAAGGGTTTCTCACCTGGGTACAAATTAGACTTGACAGACTCTGAGGAGCCTTACAGTTCAAATTCTATGACTCACCCATAGATAAAGCAAGCCCACATCAATGTATTAGGTCAAAAGGTTGAAAAAGTCTTGTGGAAATCACATTCATATTTTAATAACAATGGTAATAATGGTAACAAGAATGATAACCATAATAATACCTTAATTTATGAAAACACCTCTATATAAATTATTTCATTTGAGCCTCACAACAACTCTGTGAATCAGACAAAAAAATCTCTGTGTTAGAGATTAAGCTCAAAAAAAGATGAATTGGTTCAACCAAGGTAATTCCATTAGTAACTTTCAAATTTCACCAGATTGTACGTCATCACAACACCTCCCATCAGCTGTCTCTGGGAAACTGATGACTAACGTTAGGGAGGTTTCATCTCCCCTTTTCTAGTATTAGCAAACTACCATTTAAATCTTTTTTTCACATGTATTTATTTTATTTTTAATTTGTGGAATAAAACAAGCATTTCCATAACATAGTATAATAAAAAGATGACTACACATGAAACTACAAATCTATGATGTACAACTTGCTATTTCTTATAAATATATAATAAAATTATCCTGTAATTTTTCTTCTTCCTCTTCCCTCATTTTTACACCCACCATTTGAATTTCAAACTTCGCCTGACCCAGTAAATGAAACAACATATAAATCACACTCAGAGCAGCAGAAATGGAAAGGAATTTATTCCTATCTCTTGTTTCAACAAATAAGAAAAACATTATTCGGAAAAGTAAGGCAATTTTGTCCAAGATCACTCAGCTCTTGAGAAGTCAGAAAGCAAAGATTCAATCCTATGTCTTAGGTTTAGAGTCAGAGAACCTGGGTATGAGAACCTGTGTGAGCTTGGATAAGTGAATTCCCCTCTCTGAGCCTCAGTTTCCCCATCTGTAAAGTGAGAGAGTTGACCTAGTGATCTCAAGGTCTGTTCCATACCCTCATACTTAACAAAATCTTTCTCGTTTGGAAATTACTTTGCTCTGTTTTTCTCCTTTTGGTCTAAGTCTGCTCTGCTGTGTCTGAGGTCCCAGCATGGTGGAGGAAGATTTTGTTGAGGGGGAAAAAACCTGTTTACACTGAAATACTTTTTAAAGGAACATTCCTATTAATAGCACAGTTTGGAAGCCAACTTGTTGGGCTTATTTAGCAAGAATTAAAAATTTTAGCTGAAAGCAAATTGACAGTGCCCCCTCCCACACACAGTCCTCCTCCTGATTTTTCTCAGCTCTGTTCTTTCAGAATTTCTAAAGGTTTCAGTAACACTAAGAATGTGTTTTCATTTCTTCTGACCCTAGTTACCACTAACTGTAGGTGTTTCTCCTTTTTTTAAGAAACTTTTTATTTATATATTATTCTCTATAGTGTGTAAATAGCTTCTTACCAACTGCTTGAAAATGTCATTAGGTTTCCATTTTGAGTTATGCATGAATTCCTTATTCCAATACATATATTTATAAAATATCAGTGCACACACACACAGAGAGATTTCTGGCAAGCTGGCCAGCAGTCCCTTAACAGATCATTGGTACAGAATGTATAACTTACATAACCTAAGGCAAGTTACTTTTGCATCTCTGGGCCTCCCTTTCTACATCTGGAAAATGAAGAGAATGGACTAAATCTTCTCAAGTGTCAAGTCTAGAAGTTCTGTCATCTGGGCTCTGAGTGTTTATTGGAAAGATGTATTCAGAGGCCTGGGCATAGTCAGAAGTCAGAAGTCACCACTTCCACATTACCTCTTCAGTGTTGCTAAGTGAAAAAGTATCATCTCCAAGGTCCTGGAGCTAGCTGCCAGGAACACCTTGCTCCCCACTGCCACTTCCAGACTCTCTCTCCCTCTGTCTCTGTCTCTGTCTCTCTCTGTCTCTCTGTCTCTGTCTCTATCTCTGCCTCTCTCTCTGTCTCTCTGTCTCTGTCTCTCTGTCTCTGTCTCTCTGTCTCTCTGTCTCTCTGTCTCT
Source organism: Notamacropus eugenii (assembly GCF_028372415.1). Taxonomy (NCBI): domain Eukaryota; kingdom Metazoa; phylum Chordata; class Mammalia; order Diprotodontia; family Macropodidae; genus Notamacropus; species Notamacropus eugenii. The sequence goes on from NC_092875.1 coordinate 33,632,099, forward strand.
CTGTCTCTCTCTGTCTCTGTCTCTGTCTCTCTCTGTCTCTCTGTCTCTGTCTCTGTCTCTGTCTCTCTCTCTCTCTCTCTCTCTCTCTCTCTCTCTCTCTCTCTCTCTCTCTCTCTCTCTCTCCACCCCTCTCTCTCATCCATGATCACTCTACAATGAGATTCACTCAATGCAAATTTATTACTTAAAGTAAGTCCTATTGGTTCTTATCTACCAGTCCCTACTTTATTCTCCTTCCTTCCTCAATGAATTCAGAGTCATATGAATAATTTTCATCCCAATCTCTACCCTCACAATATGGGGCTTCAGTGTGTGTGTGTGTGTGTGTGTGTGTGTGTGTGTGTGTGTGTGTGTGTGTGTGTGTGTGTGTGTGAATCCCTCAAATACATGTTTCAAATATTTCTATAATCTACTCAATTCCCATGACCCACTTCTCCATTCCACCCCTTCTACACACAGAGATGGTCCTAGCCTTGATCTTACCATTACCCAAAAAATATTCTACTTTCATGTTTGTGAACTCTGAAATTCTCTACCTGATCATTATCATTTATCTTTCCATCTTTTCCTGTGCCTTACAATCTCTAACACCATTATCCTTTATCCAAGATGGATCTCTAATCCGATTCTTTCCCAGGTCATTATCCCCTGTTGAAGTTACATTTTTCTCCCTTTCCAAACTCAACCCCTCCTTCCTTCAATTCTACCCTCTACTTTTGGATCCCTTGCTCACCTGTCCTATTAGCACTCATTTCTTGCTAATGTTATTCCCACCATCTGCCTCTTTTGTTTCTATTTATATGAAGCAGAATAGAACTGGATCAATCAGTTGCACCAACAAATTTATGCCAAGGAAATCATTAGCCCCTATCTCCCTTTTGTCCTGTCTCAGATGAAGAGGTAGCTCTTCTTGCTGAGACCAACCCCTCTTCTTGTACCTTGATCCCATTCTCTCTGGTCTCCTCCAATAGATTTCCCTGACCATCACCCCTACTCTCTCTTAAATCTTTCCCTTTCCACTGGTTACTTCTATGCTGCCTAGAAATATATCCATGTCTATAACCCTGTCCTTAAAAAAAACCCACTTGATCCAAGCAGCCCTACTAGCTATTATTACACATCTCACCTTCCTTTCTCACTTAAATTCCTTGAAAAAGTCATCTATACTTGGTGCCTCCAATTCCTCTCCTCTTTCTTCTAAATGCTCGGCAATCTGGCTTCTGACTTCAACATTCAGCTGAAAGTGCTTTCTCCAAATATAGTGACCTTTTCTCAATCTTTATCCTTTTTAATATCCAGGGTGGTTAGGTGGCACAGTGAATAGAATGCTAGACCTGGAATCTGGAAGACCTCAGTTTAAATGTAGTCTCAGAGACTTACTAGCTGTGTGGCCTTGGGCAAGTCACTTCACCCCTGTTTACCTCAGTTTCTTCATCTGTAAAATGGGTATAATAAGAGCCCGTACCTCCAAGGGTTGTGAGAATCAAATGAGATAATAATTGTAAAGTGCTTAGCATAGTGACTAGCACATAGTAGTTGCTATGGAAGTGTTGGATATTGATAGCTATTGTTGTTAATATCTCTGCAGCATATGACTATTGTTTTTCATCTTCTAGGTATTCACTCATCTCTGGGTTTTCATGGATCTGCTCACTCTTGTTTCTCTTCTTACCAATCAAGCTGCTCCTTCTGGGTATCCTTTGCTGGATCTTCATCCATGTCATACTTGCTAAACAAGGGCAGTGGATAGAGCACCAGTGCAGGAGTCAGGAGGGCCTGAGTTCAAATCTAACCTCAGACACTTGACTCTCACTAGCTGTGCGACCTTGGGCAAGTCACTTAACCTCAATTGGCTTATCCTGGGTCATCTCCAGTCATCCTAATGAATATCTGGTCATTGGATTCAGATGGGTCTGGAGGAGAAGTGAGGCTGGTGACCTGCACAGTCCTCCCTCACTCAAAAACAAAGTCAAGAGCAAGTCATGTCATTATTTCTCTGATGGCATGGTCTTCTTGGTCAACGAAGGACGAACACACTCGCTAAACAACAGGCTTCCCCCAAGGGTCTGTCCTGAGTCCTTTTCGTATATATATGTATATATATTATATATATGTGTATATATACGTATATATACATATTATTTATTATATATATGTATATATGTATAGAGAGAGATGTGTGTATATTACATATGCATATACTCTATATATTATATTCTGGATATATTATATTCTCTATATATTAAATTATATATCATATTCTCTCTATTATGTATCTATTCTCTATATATTCTCTTTCTCATTCTCTCTCTCTTTTTATATATATGTTTACATACTATATTCTATATATTATATTCTCTATATATTATGTTCTCTCTCTATTACATTATATATCATATTCTCTATGTATAGTATTTATCTATTCTCTATATATTCTCTCACTAGGTGAGTTCATCTGCTCCTATGGGTTACAGATCCATATATCCAGACCTAGATCCAGTCCCACATCAACAGCTGCTTCTTGAATATCTCATTCAGATGTCCCATAGGCATCTCAAATTCAACGTGGCCAAAACATCTCTCAAACCCTTTCCCTTTCTGAACCTCCCTATTTCTGTCCATAGACAACCTCCCAATCATTGGTTCAAATCTCACTCTCGTCCTTTACTCCCCACCGGATCTCATCCCACATATCCAGTCAGTTACCAAATTCTGCCCATTTCTCCCACTACAACATCTCTCACATACATATACCTTCCCTTTTCCTAACTCACACAGTCATACTCTTAGTGCAAACCTCTCTCTCTCACCAAATCTCTCACCTGGACTATTGCAGTAGCCCATCTGACTCAAGTATTTTCTCCTCCCAATCCATCTTCTACACAGTTACCAAGGTGATTTTCCTAAAACTTGGGTCCTTAAACTCTGTTACACTCAGAAATAAGTACAAAATATTTTCTTTGGCATTTAAAGTTTTTCACAACCTTACTCCTTACTCCATTTCTAGTCTCTTCCTTCCATGCACTCTTTGATTAAGCCATATTGGCTTACTTGCCATTCATTCTACAAGACCTTTCATCTTCTGTTCTCATGCCTTGACGCTGGTTGATCCCAGTGCCTAAACTACTTTCCCTCCTCATCTTTGCCTCTTAGAATCCCTTTCTTCCTTTAAGATCCACCTTCTGCAGGAGGTCTTTCCCTCTCCCAAATACTAAGGTTACCTTCTACTTAGTCTTTATATGTTATGGGTGTGTGTGTGTGTGTGTATGACCCTAGTGCCTGGCATAGTGCTTGGACCATAAACATGCTTCATAAATTCTCATTAACTATCTCACTGATTAACTCTGAATATCTCACCTCTCTCTGGATCTCAGTTTCCTCTTCTGTAAAATGATGAGATTTCACTAGATGACATCTAAGGTGCCTTTTAGTTCTAAATTTATGATCTTCTAATAACTTTTAGCACATTAACAACTAATTAACTACAGAATAACTTGGTTCAGCAAAGTAGCTGTCCAGCATCATTCAGCACCAGTTAGGGTAAGGTTGGAGCAGGAAGCAAGAAGGAATTGTATTCTTTCCATGCTCTGCCTAACAAGGCTTACCTCTATCTCTCTTTACCCAAGGCACCTGAAGAAGTCCCAAAGGAATAATTCTGACCTCATACACACAAATGATGCTGAGAATGTGTGCCATGTCTGATTTCCTCCAGAAAAATCAACTAAAGGGTATCTTAAAACTTTTCCACTCAGATGCTCAGAACCACAGAAAGGTAGCTCACAAAAGTGGTACACTGGATAGAAATCTAGGCTCAGATTCAGGAGAACCCTGGTTCAAATTCTTCCTCAGACACTCATTAGTTGTAGGCCCTGGCAAATCACCTAATTTCTTCGGATCTTAATTTCCTCATCTGTAATATAAAGGGATTTAATTAAATGGCTTTTAAAGTACCTTTGGTCAGGTAGGTGGTACAGTAAATAGAGTGCTAGGCCTAGAGTCAGGAAGATTTGTCTTCTTGAATTCAAATCTGGCCTCAGACATTTATTAGATTGTGATCCTGGGCAAGTTGCTTCACCCTGTTTGCCGCAGTTTCCTTATCTGTGAAATGAGTAAGAGAAGGAAATGGCAAATCATTCCAGGATCTTTACTAAGAAAACCCCAAATGAGGTAACAAATAGTCAAGCATGACTGAAAGTGACTGAATAATAGCAAGCTCCCTTTGAGTTCTATATCTATGACCTGTGAACCAAAAGTGAATTAATATTATGTTAATGCCCTGAACAGCCCATACAAGACAAAATACCACTAGGTGAGTCCCAACTCCCAGCCTAGAGTAGATTCCTTGTAATTGTTTGAGATGTACCATGATCTAAGTGCGTTTTTTTTAATCTATGCCCCCCAGCTACCTGATTCCCAAATGAGGAGGATACATGAGGGTCTATTTTAAACTTGAAAAACTCATCTACTGTGGAGCAACAAAAAAAAGCAGCCTACATCATTCTATTGCTTTAAAGGTTACAAAGCACATTCTTCTCATCAACCCTGTGGGACAGGTAGTGTGAGCATGAATAAGAGGCAGTCATGATATGGTGGAGCAAGAGCTGGCACAAGGGTCATAAGTTCTGGGTTCAAATCCTAGTTCTGACACTTAGTTGAAGTCAGAAAGATCATAGATAGATAGATGTAGAATTGAAAGAGATCTTAAAGGTTAATTTTATAGATGAGGAAATTGAGGCACATAGACTAATCTTTGACAAAATTTGAACCCAGACCTTCCTGATTCCAAGTTCAGTGCCCTAACTTTTTCCGACTCTTATTAGTTTGTGACCTTGAGCAAGAAGTTTAATGTCTCAATTTGCTCATCTATAAAATGAGAATGATAATAGAACCTAACTCACAGGGTTATTAAGAGGATGAAATGAGATAATGTATGTAAAATGCCTTGCAAATGTTAAAGTGCTATATAAAATCCATCATCATCATCATCATCATCATCATCATCATCATCTTTATTATTATTAGAGCCAGCCAGGGTCAGTTACATGGCACAGCGAAAGAGCACTGGACCTGGAGACAGGAAGACTTAAGTTCACATTTAGCCTCAGACACTCGGTAGCTGTGTGACCCCGAGTGAGTCACAACCTCCATCTGCTTCTATTCCTTCACCTGTAAAATGGGAATGATAATAGCCCCTGGCTGGCCTCGTTGTAAAGATCAAATGAGACATTTGCAAACCTTAAAAGGCTAAATAAATGCTAGCTATTATTATTCACAAAGACTTGGTTTCAGATATTGCCTCTGACACACACTGTGTGACGCCAGCAAAATCACCTCACTTCTCAGTACGCTGGACAGTTCCCTGAGATTATAAATTGCAGAGATGTTAATCTGCCTTGATAAAGGTAGTTTCCTCTCCCAGGAGTCCTCTATCCCAGTGAAATCACAGGACCAGTTCCTATCCCTGTTTTGTTTTGTATTTTTATTTTTAACTGATGATAAAGCATTTAACCTCTTTGTGTCTGAATCCTCACTTAAAAAATGAGGGGTTTGGACCAGAAGATCTTCAAGTCTCTTCAAGCTCTAAATCTGTGATCCTGTAATCTATACTAGATCTCACAGGGTCACTTATAAAGATATATATTATTTATAATTATTATTTTTTATAAGATACTCAAATACTTTTATGGCTCTGTGATCTCATAGATTCAGGAGTTCCCTTCAATAATGCAGATTTCAACCATCCATGCTTGCCCGTCCTGTGAGACTTTCATCCACGTTCTCTAGAAAGTTTACCATATTAGGTCCATCCAAGAAGTTGGAGCCCTTCCTTGCTTTCTTCTAACATCATGCAGATACCAGTGGAGCACTCTGATCCTCCACTCACTCTCAGGACTCCTCCACATATGCTCTCTTGTTCTCAAGGCAAGTACCCTTCTCCACCCTTCTCCACTTTCCATATCCTTCATATAGGCTGTTTTCCACCATTAGAATATAAGCTCCTTGAGCGCAGGAACTCTCTTGCTTGTATGTACATTCCCAGCACTGAGCAAAAGACCTGGAATTTATTGTTCTTCAGTCATTTCAGTTCTGTTCAACTTTTTGTGACCCCATTTGGGGTTTTCTTGGCAAAGATACTGGAGTTGTTTGCCATTCCTTCTGTTCATTTTAGAGATGAGGAAACTGAGGCAAACAAGGTTAAGTGACTTGCCCAAGGTCACACAGCTAATAAGTGGCAGGATTTGAACTCACAAAGATGAGTTGTCCTGACTCCAGGTCCCGCACTCTATCCACTTCACCACAGTGCTTAAAAATGCTATCTACCTCCCTATCTTTCTTTCTTTCTACTTATTGCACCTATAATCTCTCCATATAACCAGCTCATCTTTTCTTTCAGATGAACAATTCTTTGATGACATCCTTATTCCTGTTCTTCAGAGTTCTTTGCTGGTTACATGTTGCAGCCTGTTCACATACACCATGGACTCCTCCATTACTCACTGTGGGATATTCATCTTTAGTTCTCCAGAAGGAATGGTGTTCCAGCTCCCACTGTCATATAGCAAGCACTGTAAAGTATTTAGATTGGGAAAATTGGGCTTTGCTATTATGTAAAGCTTTGGGATAAGTAAAGTACTTTGCAATTTGGGTTTATTGGAAAACAACTCAGTCTATTCTCATCTTCCTTTTCAACTCTGAGCCTAGTTAATCACCCATCTGTAGTCTCTGTCCCAGTTATATATACTGATGGATAAGCTTTATTGGGTATGCAGATGCATGTTAAATAGGCATTTGACTATTTAACTATTAGAATACTATAGACATTTATTATCCATTTGGTCTTCCCTGTGTGAATGGATAAGTCAAACTCCTTTACCTGATTGCAGATCTCTTCCAAGAGATAGCATTGTCTAAGGGTTTGATGAAAGGAGCAAAATGTTTTCTACAAACAGGAGCATCTGAAGGACCTCGGCAATTATAGGGAATCCCTCCTTGATCTCAACTCTGTCTTTGATCTCATCCATCAAAGTGGCGAACACTTTTGTTGAACATACACCCTCTTTTATGCCTTACCTGATGTTTATCATTAGGGTCATTGAACAGAGTTGTCTATTGCTTCATCTTCCAAGAAGTCCTTGGATGACCTTTATATGTTGATAGGAAAGACCTTGATGTAAATGAAGCTACAAGCCAGCAAGTATCCTGTCCTGCTGAAGCAAATGATTTTTGTTTTTTGTAATTAACAAACAGTAGGTGAGATGGAATTTTATATTCTCTACATCTTCCAGTTCTTGTTAGATCATAAATATGTGGTTTTCCAAAGCATGTTTCTTCCTTTCTAATACTCTTATCAAGGATAATGCGAATTCCTATATAGATGACCCTAATAAAAACTCTGTAGAAATAAGAATAAGTATTGTTAGGATTCTCTTGGCCACTTTTCTTTTTAATCAATGAGACCTAAGATTTTTTTCCATGACTCTGGTAGCCTCTGCTCCTTCAAATATCTTATAAATCATTACATTAATGCCCTCACAATTATATCATCTCTAGCATGGATCTTCTCTCTGTCTCTCTGCTTTTCTGAATCTCTATATCTCTCTATGTCTCTGTCTCTTTCTGTGTCTCTGTCTCTTTTTCTCTGTCTATGTATGTCTCTCTGTGTCTCTCTGTTTCTATCTCTGTATCTCTCTTTCTCTCTGCCTGTCTCTCTGTTTCTGTCCCTGTATCTCTTTCTCTCTGTATGTGTGTCTCTGTCTCTCTCCCTCTCTGTCTCTCTCTCTGTCTGTCTCGCTCTCCCCACTCCCTTCCTCTCATTTCTTTCTCTGTATTTCTCTCTCTTTCTCTGACTCTCTTCCCCTCTCTCTCCAACTCCATCTCTCTGTCTCTCTGTGTGTCTCTGTCTTTCTCCCTTTCCCTCTCCTTTCCCTCTCTCTCTTCCTCCTTCCTCTCTTCCCCTGTCCTTCCCCCTCTCTTCCTTTCTATCTCAAAGACCCACTAAGCCACTAAGCATGAAGCAGGACTTGAACAGTGGTCCCCTGAGGCAGAGTGATCTTTCTCTTCATCTTGCAGCTCTCCAGGAAATGAGCATTCCAAACTTGACTGGGCTGGCCCAGAAACAAGAGGCCTATACTCTGCCACTGAACCTGTACTTGAAAACTCTACAGATAGATACAACATGCCAGAGTTCATGCTCTGCTGGCATAGCTTTCAGGAATCTATGCCATGATAAGGCATCAGAAGAAGACATGAGTGCCATGAGGAAAAAGGAAGGAAGAAAGGAAAGAAGAAAGGAAGGAAGGAAGGAAGGAAGGAAAGAAGGAAGGAAGGGAAAGGAAAGGAAATATGTGTATATTAAGCACCTATTATGTGCCAGTCATTGTGCTCAGTGCTTTACAAATATTATTTCATTTGGTACATTTAATAGATGTGTGCAAAATCATAGAATGTTGGGGCTGAGAAAACATGGTACAGTGAAAAGAGTTCTGGATCTGGGTTCAAATCCTGTCTGTAATTCCCTAGCCATGTCACAACAAATAACTCATTTGAGCCTCAATCTTCTCTTCTGCATAATGGGATTAATAATTCCTATGCTCATTTTCCCACAGGATTGTCATGATGAAAACCTGTCATTGTACTGAACTTCCCTGCATCTGCACCGTGGAAGGTGCCTGTGGCTGTCTTGGGGGTAAAGGCACATCAGAGAAGCACACGTTCTTGTGAGAGGGCATTTCCTAACCCCGTTGGATACCAGCAGGTACAACAGATGTTTCTCATGACTTGCTCTCTGGACCGAATGCTTTGCCCCCACCTAGGTATCTTCACTTTGAACCTCAATTTCCCACTCCTCTTTATAGGCTTTCTTCCCCCATTGGAATACAACCTCCATAAGAAGCAAACACTGTTTCATTTGCTTGTATGAATCACCAGTTTGGCAGATAGCAATCACTTCACAAGTATTCTATCTATCTATGAAAGCCTTTTCATCTTAAAGTACTTGAGAAAAAAATAATTTCTTTTCTTTACTTAGACAAGTTATCCCTTATAACCAGAACTCAAAAAGAGAATCAGTTCAGCAAAATTAACCAACACAGTAACTGTCTGTCAGCATATTGAATGTTCCACATTCATAGTCCATCCCTCACCTCAGAAAAGAAGGAAATAAGAGGCATTTTCTCATCTCTTCTTCAAAGAGATTTTGATTACATCATGTTCAAGCTCATTATTTTAGTCTTTTCATTTACACTGTTATAGTCATAGTTTGGGCAGCTGGGTGGCTCAGGGGATAGAGTGCTGGGCCTGGAGTCAGGAAGACCTAAGTTCAAATCTGGCCTCAGACACTTACTAGCTGTGTAACCCTGGGCAAGTCTTCACTCTGTCTCAGTTTCCTCATCTGTAAAATGATCTGAAAAAAAGAAATAGCAAAACTATTCCAGTGTCTTTGTCAAGAAAACCCTAATGAGGTCACAAAGAATCAGACATGACTAAAACAACTGAATGACAAGAATCACATAAGCCATAATTTATGTCATTTCCCTGGCTTTGCTTACTTCACTCTGAATCAGTTCACATAAATCTTTCCATATTTCTCTGAATTCTTCATATGCGTTGTTTCTTACAACATACTACATTATATTCACATGCACTAATTTGTTCAACTAACCCCCAGTTGGAGAACTCCTATTTGGTTTCTTTTCCTTTGCTACCACAAAAAAAATGCTCCTGTGACTATTTGAGCGTATATGAGATCTTTCTTTTGGCCTTTTACCTCCTAGGGGGTCAAAAGATGGATCAGTGGGATCACTGGGTCAAAGGGTATGAACAATTTTGACATACACCAATATTACAGCAATGCCACAGCATGAAAGTTTCAGTCTGTCCTTTATAAGAAGCATCATTACTGTCTAAATTCAACAGAATCTGCTGTGTTCAGAAGCAAATTTCTTGCACAAAAGAACTGGGCAGTTCCTCAGATGCTCCAAATCACCACTCTGGGGTCAGAGCAGCCCTTATTGGATATCAGCTGGATGAGTTTCGGATAGCCGTGGCTAAGAGCTTTCCCTCCATCAAATAACTTCAAACTCCAAATAATTGGGAGATCTTGGTGTCTTAAGCCCAACACAATTACACAAACCCTTTCTCCATCCTGACCCTTGAACCAGCCAGCCAACCCAGATGTGAGTTACATAAGAAGCCCAGTTTCATCTTTCTCTTCCCCTCAAGGGAGCTTTCACCAGCTGAGAGCTGCTGGGCAGCCTGTTAGGCTCCAAGAGTCCTTATTGAAATCAAACCTTCCCCTCACACTTGAGCTGATAGAATTCAGAGCATTTCCTGAAGGCCTGGAAACCCCTTTTTATAGAAAAGGAGATCAAGACAGGGATGATGAAGCCCCTGACATTTCCAGAATTCAGAAAGGCTTATCTGTGAGGACACATGTGCTCGAAAAAATGTCACCAGGGATAGTAATAGAAATGCAAAAGATAAAAAACAGAAAGAATAGAGCAATACTTTTGCTCTCAAAAAATAAAACATTTTGTAAGTAAGCAGACAGGAAAAACAAGGAAATCATAAGGGCATAAAAACAGGGTATTTTTTTTTTTTTGCTATCTTGTTAAATGTAATATTCACTTTAAAAAACTACGTGTAACAGAGGTTCACATTTCCATACACAATCCACTATTATGACTTTCTTTGTACATTGAGGTGTTTGTGTTTGTCGATCAAGTTCATTTTTCAAAATACACCAAACAGGAACCCGTAAAGTCCCTCAGACAACAATACTAGCTAGCATTTATATAGCACTTTACAACTTATCAAACACATTGTGTGTTTAATTCATTTGAACCTCAAAATAACCCTATGCAGGAGATACTATAATTATTGGTCCAGGAATACGATGGAGCTAGTGTGGGAGAGCCAATTGTTAAATGTTTGGTGTGAGCATCTACACCTCAGAAATTAGCAAATGCTGCAAATCAAATGTTTGATTGTCTAGAGTTAAGTGATGGGATAAAAATGTTAATAATGCAGATTAAACTTAAAAAATGTTTCCACATCCATTTCCTCACTACTACCACCAACCTCAGAGCTGATTGCTAAACATTTACCAGCATTACACTGGTTATGCCCCTTTTATCCAAATGACAAAAAGAGGCTTAGAATAATGGAACAATATGCCTGTGGTTACCCCTCCTCCCTCAACTTCATCTTATAAGATCCCTAACTTACAGCAAAGCAGAGCTCAGGTACCACTTTCTACATAAGTATTTTCCTAACTAAGTCTATACACATTGAAGAGTATATACACACCCACCAGTTATTTCTACTGTCTCCCTCTTGAAACTGTTTTATTTTGTATTTACTTACTCATGGACATGTTGTATCCTCCTCTCCAGCAGAATATAACTACTGGTGGGGGAAGGGGAGAGCCTGTTTGTCTTTGTATGCCCAGTGCCTGGTAAATAATAAACACTTAATAATTGCTTTTCCATCTATTTCCTACATCAGTGCCATTGGGAGGCAAGTATAGGAGAGACTCTTTTTCTGTCCCAACTCCCACTGCTCTTCAGAGTCTATACCCTAGGGAGGCTGAGAATGTACCACCATCCCCTCCAAAACAAGCTGCTTCATACTGTTGGAAGTCACAACATCCTGATTCCGCTCCAGATGGATCCAGGAACAAAGAATGTTAGGGTTGCAGAGGACTTCATTAGCCGATAATGACCTTCCTTTTTATTTATAACTTTCATTTATGACTTCTGTGTGTCTATCTCCTTCATTTCTGAATATATCTCTTCTCTCTTTCTACCCTCATAAGTCACCCCTTATAACAAAGAAGAAAAAAGAACAGTTCAGAAAAACCAACCAACACCGTCTGATAATATATATGTGATGTTCTACACTCATAGTCCACCACCTCTGCAAAAAAAAAAAAAGAGGGAGATACATTTTCTCCTCTTTTCTCCAGAGACAAACTTGGTCATTATAATGTTTTCAGTTTCAGTTTTCTGTTATTTTTTCCATTTAAATTGTTGTCATTATGTATATATATGTATATATATGCATACATGTAATATATGTAACTTATGCATGTGTGTATGTATGTATGTGTAAAGAGAGAGAGATAGTCTTCCTGGTTCTGCTTACTTTGCTTTGCATCAGCCCATTTAGGTCTTCTCATGCTTCTCCAAAATCATCATATTCATCACTTCTTATAACACAATAATATCTGATTACATTCATGTACCACAATTTGTGTAGCTATTCCTTGGTCAATGGCCATTCATTTTATTTCCAGTTCTTTGCTGCCATAAACAATATTGCTTTATAAAGAATGGGAAATAAAGTAGATGCCCATCATTTGGAGAATGACTTGACAAGTTATAGTATGGAAATATAATCAAATCTCACTGCACCATAAGACATAATGAACATAAAAAATTCAGAGAAGTCTAAGAAGATTTAAGCAAAGTAAAAAAAGCAGGACCAGGAATGATTCCAACAATTTAAAAGAAAAGAACAAGAACAAAACAATTGAAAGTAAATGTGAAATTACAGTGACCAACCTTGACCCCAGAGGGTGCATGTCAAACTTTTTCAACAGGTTTGTTAGCTTTGTTGGATTGTTTTCCTCCTTTTTTCTCTTCGTTATAAGGGAAAACTCTCTAGAAGAGGGACAGGATAGGAAGATAATACTGGGGAGAATGTAGACGATACAAAAACAAAAATTATACAACTATTTTTTAAAGGTCCACATTGACAATGTTGGTATATATGGGACTTTCCTGTCTTTGATCCCTTTGGGTATATAGCTAGAACTGTAGCCCTTTGATTTTACAAATCTGGAAACTGAGGCCCGGAGAAAGGACATGGCTTGCCTGTGGTCACACCACCAGGACATGATTCAAAATTTCAGTTTCCAATCTTTTTTTGTTCCAGATACTTCTCATAGAATCATGATCTGCTCAATCATGAGCAGGCGGGACTTGGAGGAAAGACTTGATTGGTCAGATTCAGGGAGAGATGACAAAACTTGAAACATTTCATCTTCGAGAAACTTTATATAGAAACAAGCAGCAGGACACACCTTGCTGGTTGCTGAAAATTTTCAGCTCCATATGTCAGTTGAGAAGCCTGCTTTCAACCCAGCTCCACAGTCAAGTCCCAGAAACTGTCATCACCTTTGTTGTGGAAGTCTTTTATTAAAAACCTGGATTGCTAAAAGGGCATGGTAGGATAGTTTATCAATTAAAAGGCATTGATTTAGGTTTCAGCAAACACTCTTCTAGGCTCTGGAAATCAAAAACAAATATTACATATTCCTTGCCCTCATGGAGCAAGCTTACATTCTATCAGGGGAGACAAATGATGGACTTGGAGTTAGGAAGACCTGGGTTCAGATCTCCCCTCTGATATTTGCTTCCTGTGTGACCACTGTCCAGGCACTATATTCGGTATTGGGGTTACAAAGACTAAAATTTTAAAAAATATCTTCCATTAAGGAGCCAATGTTCTGTTGATTAGAGACTGGTGTTGTATTTGGAGTCAGAAAGACCTAGGCTCAAATTATGTTTGTTATTCGGTTGACTCCTTTTGGAGTTTTCTTGGCAAAAATACTGGAGTGGTTTGCCATTTCTTTCTCTAGCTTATTTGACAGAGGAGGAAACTGAGGCAGAAAGGGTGACGTGACTTGCCCAGAGTCACACAGCTAGTAAATGTCTGGGGTCAGATTTGAACTCAGGAAGAGTTTTCCTGACTCTGGGCTCTGTGCTCTATGGTGCCACCTAACTGCTCCTAATTATCAGTTACCTCTGATATTTAACTATTTCTGTGATTGTTGTTCCAGCACTTTGCTAAGTACTGGAAACACAAAGATGAAAACAAAACAATTCCCGCCCTCAAGAAGCTTACATTCAGTTAGAGGATATGAGTGCCAGACTTTAAGTGAGGAACACATGAGTTCAATTTTCACATTGCATATGCTAGAACCATTGCAATTGCCTTCTAGTTTGTCTCCCTGCCTCAGCTAGATGGTGCTATGGATAGAGTACTGGACCTGAAGTCAGAAAGATTTGAGTTCAAATCTGACCTCAGACACTTACTATCTGTGTCACGTTGGTAAAGTCACTTAATCTCTGCCTCAGTTTCCTCAACTACAAAATGAATATAGTCATAGCTGCAGGGTTGTTGTGAAGATCAAATGAAATAATATTTGTAAAGCACTTAGCACAGTACCTGGCACATAGTAAGGGCTTAATGAAGACTTTTTGATTGTCCTTTCTCCTGGCCTCAGTTTCCAGATCTGTAAAATGAAAGAGCTACAGTGCTAAGTATATACCCAAAAGGACCAAAGACAGAAAGTTCCCATATATACCAACATTGTCAGTGTGGGCACCTAAAAATAGTTGTGTTAATATATTTTGGTTTTGTATCATTTACATTCTCCCCAGTATTATATTCCTCTCCCGTCCTTCTTTTAGAATTACCCCTTATAATGAAGAAGAAAAAAGAGGGAGGGAAACTGTGAGGAAATGGAGGTCTAGAAAGCTAAATGCCTTGCCAGTGGTCACACAGATAGTAATCCCCAAGAAGCCAGATGTAGGGTTTTGGTCACTTTATTTGTTATGGATGCAAGGAATGGAATCCCCAGTCTAGGAGCTTGAACCAAAAGGATTTTGGAACCCAGAATCCAGGGAAAGATGTTGTAGTCAACACAGGAGGGAAGTCCTAAGAAGCCAGAGTCCTCTGAGGGACCACATCATACCTATCATATTGACTAACATGACAAAACAGGAAAATGATAAATATTGGAGAAGATGTGGGAAAATTGGTACACTAATCATTGTTGGTGGAGTTGTGAACTTATTCAACCATTCTGGAGAGCAATTTAGAACTATGTGCAAAGGGCTATATAATACAGTGCATGTCCTTTGATCCAGCAGTACTAGGTCTGTATCCCAAAGAGATCATAAAATAGTCAAAAGGATCCATATGTATAAAAATATTTAAAGGTTCTCTTTTTATGGTGGCAAAGAATTGGAAATTGAAGGGATGCCCATCAATTGGGGAATGACTGAGCAAGTTGTGGTATATGAATGTAATGGAATTCTATCATTCCATACGAAATGATGAGCAGGAAGATTTTAGAAAAACCTGGAAAGACTTGCATGAACTGATACTGAGTGTGGCGAGCAGAACCAGGAAAGCACTGTACACAGTAACAGCAACGTTGTGTGATAATCAACTTTGACACTTAGCTCTCTTCAGTCATGCAGTGATCTAACATAATTCCAAAAGATTCATGATGGGAAATGCTACCCACATCCAGAGAAAGAACCACAGAATCTGAATACAGATGGAAGCAGACTATTTTCTCATTTATGTGTTTTATTTCTCTTTTTATTTCTTTTGTTCTGATTCTTCTTTCCCAATATGACTAATATGAAATTCTGTTTAGAGGATTGTACATGTATAACCAATATCAGATTGCATGCCATCTTGGGGAGGGGGAGGGGGGAAATTTAGAACTCAAAATCTTATAAAAGTGAATGTAGAAAATTAAAAATTAATTAATTAATTTTAAAAGAAAAGAAAGAAGCCAGAGTCCTGGAGTGCTAGCCCAAGGGGATTTTGGACTTGAACATAGTGTTATACAATGAACTTGTATAAGACTTGAGTCAGGCCGGGAGCTTTATACCCCTCCTCTTTCCAGAGACCAAGGTAGTATAGGAATGATTATGCCCCCAAAGTTTGAAAGGTTAATGTTAGTTCTTGCTAAGTAAATATTTTTGTTTAAATGCTAATCTGGCAGTTAGGTGGCACAGTGGATAGAATGCTTGGCCGGGCGTCAGAAAGACTCATCTTCGTGAGTTCAGATCTTGCCTTCTCAGACACTTGCTAGTTATATTACCCTGGGCAAGGCACTTAACCCTGTCTGCCTCAGTTTCTTCATCTGTCAAGTAAGATGGAGAAGGAAATGTCAAGTTTCTCCAGTGTCTTTGCCAAGAAAATCCTAAAGGAGTCACAAAGAATTGGACACAACTGAAACAACTGAATAATAGATAGCAATAGATAGGTAGGAAAATAGATAGGCAGTATAGTGAAACTAGACACAATTGGTAGGGCTCTAGCCAATGGCAGAAAAGAGTGAGAGAGAGACCCCCCTCCCCCCAACCCTCTCAAGATACTGAAGAATGCTAGGGACAAGAGTGGAAATATAATACATTTGGCCCTTAGGGAATAAGATCAGAGCAAATACATGTTACACCAGAATAATTGACGTTCACAGCAGTGATGAGACCAAGAATTTGCCAATCTGTTTTCACCAGGGTCACCAGCATTAGACCCTGGCATTTTCCATGTTCCCATTAGAGAAGATGGTTGGCTTTTACATTGCTATGATGATGGTAATGATTATAGCTGATCATTAAACTTAGAGTCAAAAGGTCCTGGGTTCAAATCCTAACTCTACCACTTACTAGATCTATAATGTTGGCCATTATGAACCTTTCACTTTCCTCATCTGTAAAATGAGGGGATCACATGATGAAACACACTACCTATCTCCTGAAAGAGAAATGTTGGACTCAGGGTACAGATTGAGACATATTTATTACGACATGGTTTTTCAGTGTGGTAAAGAAGGTAGGAGGGAAAGAAAATAGATTTTTACTAAATAAAAAAAATGTTAAATAAGGGGGTTAGAGAAGATGGTCTCTGAAATGCCTCTTACCTCCAGATCTGTGATCCTATAAGTCCATTCACTTCCCTAGGCCTCAGTTTCCTCAACTATAAAATGAGAAGGCTGGAGTAGATGATCTCTCAAGTGTCTTCAAACTCTAAATTTATGACCTTATGATATTTAGATGGTACTTTATGGTTCCCAAAAATGCTTCACATAAATTATCGCATTTGTTTCTCTTAGAAGTACTGCAAAGTAGAGCTACAGATATTATTATATCCATTTTACAGATAGGGAAACCAACTCAGAGAAGTTGAATGCAAGTGGTAGAGATAAGATTTGAACCCAAGCAATAAATGCTCCTTTGAATTTAATTGCTGCAGAAGAAATCCAAACTATCTATAGTCATGCGGGAAAACAAATGTTCCAGATCACTAATAATTGGGGAAAAGCAAATTAAGGTTTGGTCTCTTTCCCATCAGATTGACAAAGCTAACAAAAAGAGAAAATGACAAATAATGGTGGAACTATGGAAAAACAGGTACATTATTACACATTGTTCATAGAGTTTTGAATTGGCCCAGCTACTCTGGAGAGCAATTTAGAACTGTGCCGAAAAGTTACTAAACTGTGCATACCCTTTGACCCAGTAATACCACTACTAGGGCTATATCCAAAAGAGATCAAAAAAAAAAAAAAAAGGAAAAGGACTCATATGTACAAATATATTTATGCTAGCTCTTTGCATAATAACAAAGAATTGTAAGCTAAAGGGGTGTCCATCAATTGTGAAATGTCCAAACACATTATTGAATGTGAATACAATAGAATAAATACCATTTTGCCATAAGAAATCATTAAAGGCATGATCTTAGAAAAACTTAGGAAAACTTGTATGAACTGATGCAGAGGGAAGTTAGTAGAACCAGGAGAATGACTTGTACAATAATAACATTGTAAAAATGAGAATCAAAAACTGTAATTAATGCAATAACCAACCATGCTTCCAGAAGACACATAACGAAGCATGCTACCCACCTCCTGACACAGGAAATGGACTCCAGCAGAATGACACATACATTTTTTTTAATGTGGCCAATGTTTATTTTGCTTGACAATACCTATTTATTATTAGGGTTTTTCCCCCAGGGGAAATAGGGTGTAATTAGAAGAGAGGTGGAGGAGAAAAGAAAATAAATGCTTCTTAATTGATAAAAATTCAAAGAAAGGGAGGAAGGAAGGAAGGAAGGAAGGAAGGAAGGAAGGAAGGAAGGAAGGAAGGAAGGAAGGAAGGAAGGGAAAATGGTTCCAGCTTTCAAGAAGCTCACATTCATAAATTTTATTAAGTGTGAAAGTAAGAATCACTTATTCATTCAGTTAGTCATCAAATATTTATTATTAAGGACCTGCTTTGTACAGCTTTGTCTCCTGCATGCTGGAGGAGATAGTGAGTTTTAAAAGGGCTATATTTTTGCCTTTATGATTAGTCTTATCCCACTGCCCACTTTCCCTTTCTTGGCTTCAGTGAGATTCTGTGTCCTTCCTAAGAGTCAAACTGCCCCTTTCTCTGGCACCACAAGATTGATTTGGAACCATTGTCCGGCTTCTTCACTCGGCAACTTAAGGAAGGCTGGAATCTGTCAAAAATGACAGAATTAACATTTGACCATTGAACTATGGAGAGAGGACTGAGGAAAGATGTCCTTCTTCATACAGGATTTTGAAGGGCATTTCATTAAAGTGTGCCAGCCCCAATTTTTCTAAGTCTCTTCAAGTTGAATACACCATGTAAAAAGCATATTTATCAAGGCACAAAAGTTTGAAAAGCTCTTCAAGGTTTCCTTTCAAGAGTTTGACTGTTTGGAGACCAATGATATTAAGAACAAAGTTAGAAGAACTAGAGTGGACTTTTAGAGCTGAAGAGGTAGTCTGACAGGATGGAAAGAATGTTAAACTTAAAAGCAAAGATCTATCACTGGAATTCACAAGTTGTGTGACTACCAGCAAGTCATTTAACTTCTTTGAGTCTCAGTTTACTCATTCAAAAATGAGAAAAATATTATCTGTAGTATCTACCTCATGAGGTTGCTGTGAGGCTCAAATGAAATGATACAGGTAAAGCAGTTTGCAAAACTTAAAATGCTATGGAAATGTCAGTCTATCCTAGGGGAAAGAGAGAACAAGTCCCTGGCCCCAAGGTACTCATAGACTCCTTGATTGTGAGAATACACCCACGTTGCCTAATGGTCTCCCCGACCCCGATAAAGTTTTGGATCAAATGAGAGCATACTTTGTGAACCTTAAGTGAAATAGTTACTCCTTCTACATCAAAGGGGTTATCCTCCCTCCTCCACCCTCCACCCTTCACCCCCAGCAATCTGGAAAATCTGCATAAAAATTTTTGACCCTCCCACTGTACCAGAGAAAAAGTCTGAAATTTTTCTTTTTCTTTTATGGTGTGTTTACACTACCTTATTATAAAATCTGGGTTGAAATTACACAATACTATACATACATTTTATGCATTTCTGAGTTTCTAAACTTTTTCTGTGTCATCTGCTGGCCTTCGTGCATCATCTGCAGTTTCCAGAAAACTCCCCAAAAGTTCCCATCTAATTTCTCATGTCACTCAGAAATATATCAAAACCATGATGGGGAAAGTCACTATATGAAAGGGATAACTGTATAAATGTTAGCTATTATTACTGTCAGAGCTACCAACATCTACCAAAACAACCAGGAAAAGAATGTAGTCCTAAGGCAAGGGTATGCTGACAAATGTTTAACAATCAGCTCTCTGAAGGAAAAAAAAAAGTATGTAGAACATAACTTTTCATCTCCATTTTTAACACTTTCTTCATCACCTTCTTAAGTCTAGACAATCAATAAACCTCCCTTAATTTGTAGCATTTTCCTTTTTTTGAGGTAGAAATACTCACACTGAAAATTCAACAATCAACTCTCTATGTCTTTTAAGCTGACTCCAGCACACTTCTGTCTAAAACCCTCTGTATAACTCTCTTGGAATAGGCTGGACTAGAAGTCAGATGAGACCTGGGTTCAAATCCTTTCTCTAGCACTTCTTATCAATATGACAGTAGGCAAATCACTTTTGTTCTCTATGTCTTGGTTTCCTTGTCAGCAAAGTAGTGATGGTGGTAGTAGGGGTGTTGGTAGTAGTAATATCATCACCACTACTACCACCAGCACTGGTGGTGATGGTAATTAATAGTAACAGTAATGGCAGTAATGGCAGTAGTAGCAATGGTAGACTGGTAGAGGTAGTAGTGTAGTAGTAGTAGAACAGTGTAGTAGTGATAGTACTAGTGGTGGTGGTAATGGTGATACCAACGTCACACAGTCATTATGAGTCTCAAGCAATCTAATACATATGTAAGGGGCTTCTTGAGGCATATCTTGTCTCTAGATCACCTAACATGGAAGCACCTTGCATGCTGTATATGGTGTGAATAGCCTCCTTTGATTGGCTGCTTAACTAGAACAGTTTGCATCTTTTAAAAACTGCCAGTTTTGGATAACCTCTCTGTTTCCTGGGTGTTTTCTGTTGTGTCCACAAATAAAGATCACAGTTCATCCACATTACAGGGTCTTGTCCCCTCAGAGTGGGGATAACTTTCTCCCCCTCTCTTTTATACCACCTTCAAGAAATGGGCTTATAGAGATTTGTTCCTGCTTTGTTTGCCCTTCTCCATTTCAAGTGCCAGCAGTGATCCCTACTAGACTTGGAAGTTCAAGTTATGATGACCTTGGAGAGAGGATTCTAAGAAGGATGGTACAGCCAGCCAATCCCACATGGAAGCCTGAAGAAGCATAGGTGCCTGAGACCTGGGGGTCTTTTGACCAGGCACTGTGCTAAGTGCTCGGTATACGAAGAAAGGCAAAAGAGAGTCCATGCTCCCAAGCTAATGTTGCAAAAGACATAATAATAATAATAATAATAGCCAGGATTTATGTAGTACATAAACGTTTGAAAAGTCCTTTATGTTATCTCATTTGATCCTTACAACAAACTCCCCATTTCACAGAAGAGAAAACTGAGACTGAAAACTAGGTCAGTAAGTGACACCATAGCACATAGAGTGCCAGACCTGGAATCAGGAAGACTTATCTCCCCAAGTTCAAATCCAGCCTCAGACCTCACTAGCTGTGTGACCTTAGGCAAGTCACTTAACCCTGTTTACCTCAGTTTCTTCATCTGTCAAATGAGCTAGAGAAGGAAATGGCAAACTACTCCAATATCTTTGCAAAAAAAGGGAAACCCAAATGGGGTCACGAAGAGTCAGACATGACTGAAATGACTGAACAACAACAAAGAGACTTTCCCAGGGTCACCCAACTATATGTGTCTAAGGCAGGATTTTGAACTCGTTTTCTTGCTTCTAAGTCGAGCACTCTATCCACTGCTGTCTCTTGCTGCATCAAGGATGAAAAACTAGACTGGGCATATAGCTACACTGAGAAAAGCAAATAGAAGACATATTGAATGCTACATCAATACCATCAAGATACTAATATTAGTAGTAATAATAACATTAGTAGTAGTAGTCATTGTACAGTAGAGTACTGTACTTTAAGATTAGAAAAGCACTTTGCAGACATTATCCCATTTAAGCTTCAAGGTAACCTTTTGCAGTAAACACAAATACTTTTATAGATGAGGAAATTGAAAGGTTAAGTGACTTATCAACTGCCACACAACTAGTCAGGATTCCAACTGAGGACTTCCTGGTTCCAAAACCAGCAGGCTATATCCACTGTTCTTTGTTACAACTGAGGGAAGGTCTTTAGGACCTTGAGTGACTTTTCAATGGAAAATTTCCAGAAAGACATAGTCATCCAGGATGAGAAGGTGTAGCCAGGTTTGTTCTGCACCAGTGAATGGAGGAACCTTCCCAAATACTAAAGGGCATCAGAGGAACCTATTTTAAAATTACCCTTAAAAACAAAAGAGGAAAAAAATCCACACACAATATCCCCTTGTCCTGTTGTTCTGTTGTGTTGTCAACACTTAAGATGGAGAATATAAATGCCAATTTAGTCACAATCTACTCTTTGCAGTTAGGTAGCCCAATGGATGGAGCACTGGACCTGGAATCAGGAAGACCTGAGTTCAAATTTGGCCTCAAGATGTGTATTAGCTGTGTGACTCATGACAAGTCACTTAACCTCTGTTTGCCTCAGTTTCCTCAACTGTAAAATGGAGATAATAATAGCACCTACTTCCCAGAGTCCTTCTGAGGCTCAAATGAGACATCTCTAAAGCACTTAGCCCAATGCCTGACATATAGAAGGTGCTTAATAAATTATTGTTTCTTCCTTTCCTCTCTTCTCCTTCAACTTCTTTCCTTTACATTCTTTTCCCCCTTTCCTTTCCTTTTTTCTTTTCCTCTACTTTAATTTCTCTTCCTTTCCTTTTCTTTCCTCTTTCCTTCACTTCCTTTGCTCTTTGTGGATGGATCTTGACAATGATTTGGCCATTGCTATGGCTACTTGGAACAATAATCTCTTTAAGCAGAATGCATTTCAGTGGTGAAATTGCTGGATTCAGAATTGGGTTAGCTGGGTCTAGATTCCAGCTCCTCTACTTTCTGTTTGTGTGACCTTGGGCAAATCACTCACTTCCCTGGGCATTAGTTGCCTCATCTGTCAAATGAAGGAATTGTACTAGATGACCTCTAAGGCCCCTTCCAGCTCTGGAGCTGTGACCCTATAATCCTGTGACTAAAATAACTCCTAAGGTTCTGTCTAGCTTTAGGTTGATGATCCTGGGGTTTCAATATATTATATCCAACACTGACTGGTCATATTCTCAATTCAATAAAAGATGCTACTTCAAATCACATGCAACTTTATTACAGAATGCATTGTTTCGCCTTGAATTTATCAGCCCACCGTCATCTTAGTAGTCATCTATATGCTAGGTACCATAAAATAGTGGAATGTACTTATTACCATAATGGAAAAATACCTATTTCCTACAAGGAATTTCATGCTTCCTTGCTCTTCGAAGTTGCTTTCAAATTCTTTCCCATCATTCACTATAACCAATGTGTCAGTTGCACGGTAAACAGGCAAGATGGGGGGGGGGGGAATGTTGCCATGGTAACAAAGGATTTCAGTGATTCGTATCCATGGTGATTGTTGCTAAATTCTGAGAGATTTTAAATGCTTTATTTAAAATACATAACACTATGCAGCTGCCTGGGTTGTCATGAGGAGGAAAAGATGGATGGGCACAGTTGGTCCTTTAAGAAAGAAGGCTAAGATGACTCAGTTAAAGACAATCACACACTCTGTGTGATGCTATTTAGTTGGGTTATTAAAAGATCGTTATCCCTTAACATAGGAAGGATCTCTCTCTCTCTCTCTCTCTCTCTCTCTCTCTCTCTCTCTCTCTCTCTCTCTCTCTCTCTCTGTGTGTGTGTGTGTGTGTGTGTGTGTGTGTGTGTGTGTGTCTCTATCTGTCTCAGTGATTACCTAGGACCCAGGATACTCAGTCAGCAACCAATAGCCCCAGACACCTGCCCCCACAAAACAAGAAAAGAAGGGGGAGGATTCAGTGTTCTAGGTCCAGGATGATGAGGCTCTGTGGGAGCTTCAGATTGCTGTTGGGAATAGCAGAGCAAGGTGTGCAGGCACTACAAGTATTCCTGAATAAGAAAAGCAAAGAATCCTAGAATGGCAGAGCTGGGGTGGGGGTGGGGGCAGACTTTAGAAAAAAAGAGTGGCACATTTGGGAAGGACTTTAAAGCAAAAATGTCAGAGCTGGGAGGGACCCTAGAATGGAGGGTACTAAAGCTGAGAGGGGCCCTTAGAACATGGAATGGCAAATCTGGGATGTCGAATGTCAAATTAGAACATGGAATGCCAAGGCTTAAAACAGAAAATGTCAGAACCAAAGGACTTTAAAGGCCATCTAATCTGATCCCTTCGTTTTACAGAAAAAGAAATTGATGCACAGAGAATCAATTGATAAACATTTATTAGGCATCTACTATGTGATAGGCAGAGAAGGGAATGTACTTGCCCAAGGTCATGCAGAATGCCAGTGGTAAAGCTGGGAGACACTCCAATCAGTCTACTTCCTCCATGCCACATCGTATGGGCATTGTGGCTCACTTAGTCTGGGTTCTATCCCTATTTTGCAGGCATGCATGCTCCATGACCTGAAGGCATCACTTCAATATTTTGAAGGCTACTTTCTCCTGAAACTGTTTTATTGGGAAAGTTAGTAACATTCTCTTCATTCATTCATTCTTGACAATAATAGCTAACTTTATATAGCATTTTTAAAGTTTGCAAAGCACTTGATATATATTATTTCATTGGATTCACCAAGTTACTCTATGAGGTAAGTGCTATTATTATCATTCCCATTTTCCAAATGAGGAAACGGAGTCTCAAAGAGGTTCTAAGACTGGCCCAGGATCTTTGAGCTAGTGAGTATCATAGACAGAACAGAAACCTAGATCTTACTGCAATGTTCTTTCTATAATATGTACCCTACTGACTCTCCAGCCACCCTCTCTCCTTACCATTGCCTGAGTAAACCCTGTCAATCCTATGTCAAGATACTATATTATCATTTCCTTGAGAATAGATACTGTATCATATTTATCTCAATATCTCCCTCAGCTGCAAGCACAAAGCACTGTATGTAGAAAGCATTTACTAAATGTCGGTTGAATGAACAAATTCTAATTCAATAAACGTGAGGGTCTACATATACCTGCATACAAAACTTGGTGATAGACCCTGGGGTTACAAAGATGACTGTTATATAACCACTGCCCTCTAATGGAGAGATATAATGTGTTCAGCAATTAGAATGATATAGGGTCAAAGGTGACAGGTCAAAATGCCTTAGTAAAATATGATCTCCTTCAGGACACGAACTACGTCACTTTGGATATTTGGGTCCCCAGCACCTACCACAGTGATTGGCACATAGTAGGTGCTTAACAAACACTGACAGGACAACAAAAGTAAGGAGATCACTTTCATCTGGGGCTGAGAATAAGATGGAATGTTTGATGGGACATCTGAGTTGGGTCACGAAAGATGAGAGGGACCTGAATGGGATGGGATGGTGAGGCTAGGTCTAGGTGATCCTAAGTCTCAGGGGCAGCTCAGCACAAGACACAAGAGACCAGTTTCTTGGGAACATAAATTAAGGGGATAGAGATGGAATTTGTGATTTTATTAGTATAAGGAGTTCCTTCTACCAATGCAAGTGGATGCCTTCCCTACAATTTTTCGTCTTAGAAAGCTGCCTGGAAAATGGAGAGATTTTCAGTCAGTCACTAAACATTTATTAAGCATCTATTATGTGCCAAGTACTGTGCTAGAGATACAAGAAAAAATTAAAAGACATTCCCTGCCCTTAGAGAACTTATAGTCTAACAAGGGAAACAATATACAGACAATTATGAACAAACAAGCTATAGACCGGATAAAATGGAAAGGTTCAGTAGAAGGGAGGCATTGGAATTAAGGGGAATCAGGAAAGCTTTCCTGCAGAAGGTGAGATTTTAGCTGGGACTTGAAAGAAACAAGGAATCAGAAATGAAGAACATTCCAAGTATGAAGGACAGCCAGTGAAAATACTGAAAGCTGACAGAAATATCTATCTCTACCTTATATCTGTGCCTTATAAGAGGAACAGCATTCAGGTCAGTGTCTCTGGATCATAGAGTTCAATGACCTGTCCAGAGTCACCCAGCTAGAACATAGCAGGGACAGGATTTGAACTCAGGTTTTCCTGACTCCAAGGCCACGTTGCCTCATAGCATGAAAGGGAATAATGTAAAATAAGTTTGGACAAAGGCAGCATAGTAGTGTGGTAAATAGAAGGCCAGTCCCAGAGTTAGGTAGATCTGGGTTCAAATACCATCTCTCACATGTATTGGTAGAGTGAGCCTAGGCTAGGCATATCTCTAAGACTGGTTGCAAAGAAAGTGGTGACCTGCCCTGCTAGAGGAAGGTTCTTCATCTGGCAGCTCCCCATGCCAATGAAGTCACAGGAACAGTCCCTATCCATTTCTTATCCTAGGGCACATCAGAGTATTGTGTTCAGTTCTGGTTATCATGCATGAATTGTAGGATCAATATAAGTCAAGAGCATCACGTGGAGGAGGAAGAGAACAAGAAGGAGAAGAAGAAGGAGGAGGAGAGGAAAGGGAGGAGGAGGAGAAAGAGAAGAAAGAAGGAGGAGGAGGAGATGAAGAAGAAGGAGAAGCAGCTCATGTACGGCAGAGTTGGTCCTTGGAACCACAGATCCACCTCCACTGTACCATGTTCCTGTGATTTCATGATTCAGTGTCCAAGCATGATACGTTTCAAGAATAACCAAGGACTGCAGGCCCATATGTATAACAATTTTTATTTTTTGTTTGCATTTTTAGTTCAAAAAAACAAATGTCCCCTGACCTCTAACCCAGGATCCCTTCATCCTCCTTAAGCCCATCCTTCCTCTTGAAGATTATTTAACAGCAGACATTCGGTGAAAGAGATTACACTGTATTCAAAGCATTACAAAAAATAAGAATTTTAAGCCAGTGGAGACCCATATACCAAATGTACAAAATTAGACTCAATTATTTTTAAAACAATGCCTCTCCTAATTTGCAAATGAGCTGAATGGAATGTTAAATAGGGGCTTATTTTGGAAGCCATCAACAGCAGCTTTTTCAATTGAAGAGTTCCAAAGTCTCTCTTCCCACTTTATTGCAAACTGTTTATTAATAACTCAGTGTTTTCCTTGGTTGAAATTATCTCTAAATATCAAACCTAGTCTCTGCAGGGTGAATTACAGAATCCTAAAATTCTTAATTCTATGAAACAAATATTTATTAAGTTTCTAGGGGCCCATGGACCAAATGAAAAGCAGTCCTTGCTCTCAAAGAACTTACCTTCTACTAGGTGGTGCAGTGGATAGAGCACCAGTGCAGAAGTCAGGAGGAACTGAGTTCAAATCTCACCTTAGACACTTGACACTCACTAGCTGTGTGACCTTGGGAAAGTCACTTAACCCCAATTGCCTCATCCTGGGTCATCTCCAGTCATCCTGATGAATATCTGGTCACTGGATTCAGATGTCTCTGGAAGAGAAGTGAGGCTGGTGACCTGCACAGCCCTCCCTCACTCAACACAAAGTCAAGTACAAGTCATGTCATCATTTCTCTGATGGCATGGTCTTCTTCGGCAACAAAGGACGAACACACACACACACACACACACACACACACAATATATATGCAACTAAATACGTACAAAGTAATACAATGCAGAAGCAACTAGTTTGCACAGTGGATACTGTTGGACCTAGAATCGGGATAAACCAGAGTTCAAATCCAGCCTTAGAGACTTAGAAACTTTGTGACCCTGTGGAAGTCACTTAATCTCCAACTGCCTCAACTTCCCCATCTGCCCAAATGGAAATAATAATAGTACTTACCTCCCACAGTTGTTAAGAGTATAAAAATGAGATATTTATAAAGTGCTTTGCAAACCTTAAAGTGCAACATAAACGTTTTTTGTTGTTGCTGTTGAGTCATGTCCCACTCTGTGACCCCATTTGGAATTTTCTTGGCAAAGATACTAGAGTGGTTTGCCATTTCCTTCTTCTGCTCATTTTAAAGATGAAGAAACTAAGGCAAACAGGGTTAAGTGACTTGTCCAGGGTCACACAGCTAGTAAGTATCTGAGGCCAGATTTGAACTCAGGAAGATGCATCTTTCTGATTCCAAGTCCAGAGCTCTATGCACTATGGCACCACCTAGCTGCCATGTAAATGCAAATTATTATCTTTAATTTTAAGAGAGGGAAACTATTCATAATTGGATGGATCAAGAAGTCTCACATCAGAGATGGTACCTGAGTCATGCTTCCAGGGAAACTAGGGATGCTTGAAGCAAGTGTACCCCAGGCATGGATGGCAACTTGGACAAGGCATGGAGATGGGAAATATGGAGAACAGCTACAAAACCAGTTTGACTGTTCTAGAGAGTTTGTGAGGGGGAGTCATGTGAAAGAAGACTGGAAAAGTAGGCGGGAGCCAGATTTTGGAGTGTTTTAAATGCCAGGCTGAGGATAATATAGTACAGCCACTTCATTTTATAGCTGGGGAAACAAAGGCAGAGAAGGAAAGAAATGTGACTCAGCTCCTCCAGCTTGTCAGTGGCAAATTTCAGGTCAAGATGACAAACATTTATTAAGCACTTACTGTGTGCCAGGCCCTGTCCTAATTTCTGGAGATACAAAGACAAAAACAATCCAAAATGGAGTCATCTGACTTGAAGTCCAAGTTGTCCAAGTCCAAACGACTCCTGTAAAATATCTCCTGAAGTTCCCAGAGAGCTCATTTGATTCTCTCAGACATTCAGAGATAGAAAGGACCTCTGATACTATCTGATCGAACTTGTGCCAGACCCAGGATCCCCTCTACAGCATGCCCAAAACATAGTCATGCAGCTCCTGCTGGACCACTTTTTTCTGTCTAGTCTAAATTTGCATCCTTGCCATTTCCCCTCCTCTCCCCATTCCTCCCAGTTTCTTATTCTGGTGCAAGGAGATTAAGGTTTATTATCCCTTTTCTAAATAAAAGCCATTTAAATTCTTGAAGACCGCATGCATAACTACCCCCCACCTCAGTCTTCTCTTCTCCCACTAAATATTCCCAGGCCCTTCAATCAATTCTCCTAAAATTTGAACTCCAAGCCTTCTGCTATTGGGGTCACTCTCTATCCAGCACACCAGTACCTATAAACCGTGGTGCCCAGAAATGAACAACCCTCCAGATATAGCCTGACCTCCTTCACCATGCACCCATTTTCACCATCATGGAGTTTGAATCTGATCAGTTTCTGGTGGCTGGAGCAGGGCTGGCTTTATGACTAATTGGATTTAACTCATTTATCCCAAATTATTGCATAAGAGTTGTCATTTAATTCCCCCAATGATTAATTGCACAGATACCCAAAGGAAATCTTTGCAAAACTCAAGGATGGGATGACAGAGAACTTCCTTCCAAGGAGCTGGCTATTTCAGTTAATCACATATGTTGTTTGGGTTTTTTTTTAATTAGACTAGAAATGAAAAACCAAGGAAATTTTAACATCTTGACAGATATCATTGTTAAACATTTAGTGAACAATTCAAGAAATGTTTGTTAAGTGCCTATTATGTTCAAGGCCCAACATTTGCCACACACAAGGTGCCTGATAGGACACAGGCAAAGCAAGTATATTTCTCCATCACTGATATTGTGTTCGTGTTGATATTCAATGAACAGTGTAA
Source organism: Notamacropus eugenii (assembly GCF_028372415.1). Taxonomy (NCBI): domain Eukaryota; kingdom Metazoa; phylum Chordata; class Mammalia; order Diprotodontia; family Macropodidae; genus Notamacropus; species Notamacropus eugenii. The sequence continues at coordinate 33,661,095 of NC_092875.1, forward strand.
TCCAGTGAGCTGAATTTGGAGTCAACAGAGGCATGCGAACAATGAGACCATGGACCAACCACGATGGGGAAGGAACTCCAGTTCAACTGAGGCCCAGGTTCAGCTGAAGGAAATTAGGATGTCGATCCTGGAGAACAAAGAAGTTGGGGCCCCTGTGTTCAAGGGTCTGAAGGGCCTTCGTGTGAGAAAGGCATCATGCTTATTCTGCTGGGTCCCAGAGGCTACAACCAGGAGCAACGGGCAGGAGACAAAACAAGGCAAAATTGAGTCTGGATGTCAGGAAAAACTTCCTAACAAAGAGAGATGTCCTAATGAGGAGCAGGCTATCTACCTGAATGAGAACCTCCCACCTAACACCCTAGGCGGGCATCAGGCCGCTCTCCCATGAAGCTACTGAAACTCACAAGAGCTGACTGTCCCATGCAGCGGGCAGCACCACAGGTAGAGAGTTGGAAAGGTGCTGACCCTCGGCCAGCTGCTCCTTCACTCAAAAACCAACTGGGTTCCAGGCAGAACACCTGCCAGGGCATATTTTTCAGGGGCTATTCAGAAACAAGGACTGGAACAGTGACTCGGGAATAAGCACCTTCCTTCTCCCCATCCTCAGCTCCCGCCCCATTGCTCCTGGTCCTGTCCTAACTGAGGCCCAGCAGAGTAAAGCTAAGTGCTCTTTCAGATGACTGTCCTTAAAATACATGAAGACATTTTCACTTGGGGAAGTGGGACAGAGGAAGGAAGGAAGGAAGGAAGGAAGGAAGGAAGGAAGGAAGGAAGGAAGGAAGGAAGGAAGGAAGGAAGGAAGGAGAGGAAGGAAGGAGAGGAAGGAAAGAGAGGAAGGAAGGAAGGAAGGAAGGAAGGAAGGAAGGAAGGAAGGAAGGAAGGAAGGAGAGGAAGGAAAGAGAGGAAGGAAGGAAGGAAGGAAGGAAGGAAGGAAGGAAGGAAGGAAGGAAGGAAGGAGAGGAAGGAAGGAAGGAAAGAATGGGAGAGAGAGGGAGGGAAGGAAGGAAGGAGGTTCAAGCAAAGACTTGGATGACAACCCATCACATATATTGTAGTAAAGGTGACTTTCAGGGATGATTTGAACTGGAGGATGCCTGAGGTGCCTTAGCACTCTCTATTCTGTGATCCTGAAGGTAGGCATGAGAAAGGAAAGGTTTCCAGGAACAGAGAAAGTAGCACAGAGTCAGTCTTGTTCAAGGAACAGCAAGGGAGCCATTGTGGCTTGAAGGGCAAAGTATATAGAGGGGAGTGAACTGTGAGAAACCTAGAAAGATAGGAAGGGACCAGGATGTGAAGGGCTTTAAAAGCCAGATTTTATATTTAACCTGAGATGTCACTGAACTTTCTTGAGTAGAGTAGTTACATGATTAGAGCCACCCTTTTAGAAAAATTAATTTGGAGGGCAGCTAGGTGGTGCAGTAGATAGGCCTGAGTTCAAATCTAACCCCAGATGATTACTAGTTGTGTAACCCTGGGCAAGTCACTAAACCTCAACAGCCTTAAAAAAAAAAAGAAAAGAAAAGTCACTTGGGCAGCTAAATGGAGGGTGGATTAGAGTGAAGACAGATTTAAGGGAGGGAGACCAGTTAGGTCACACAGCTATTAAGTATCTGACGTGGTATTTGAACCTTTATGACTAGCCCATTAAGCCACACAGACTCTCCAACCAGTTCAATTCAATTTGACAAAACATTCTTCTCCAATATAACTTGTGTATGTGTGTGTCTATGTACACAGACACATAGGTATACATATATCTAAATATATGTGTATATGTATGTATAGATATATAGAGATGCAATTTGTACCTAGTTGTTTGGTATGTTATCTCCCCATCAGACTGTGAGTGCCTTGAAAGCAAGGACTGCCTTTGCCTTTCTTAACTCTTAGCACCGCACTTGGCATATGGAAGATAATTGAAAAATACTCGTTGACTTGATTTAACAAGCCAGACGTTGTGCTGTTATCATTAGTGTTCAGATATTTCAGTTGTACCTGACTCTCCATGACCCCATTTGGGGTTTTCTTGGCAAAAATACTGGAGTGGTTTGCCATTTCCTTCTCCAGGTCATTTGACAGATGAGAAAACTGAGGCAGACAGGGTTAAGTGACTTGCCCAGGGTCACATAGCTAGCTAGTCAGTAACTGAGGCCAGATCTGACTTCAGGAAGATGAGTCTCCTTGACTTCAGACTCAGCACTCTGTGCACTATGGAGCCCTCTAGCGGCCCCAGTACAGGCCATACTGTGCAATAATAACCTTACTTGGAATTCTGGATACTGAATACCTATGATGCTTCTATGGCCCTCCGCATTTTCTTCATTGATCACTTGCCTGTAGGTCAAATTTATGATATTAAGTTGGAAAAATGATCCACCATAGTTTCTCCTTTGATTTCCCATTCACCATTCTTAAATTATTGCAGGAATAGCCAGGGGGGAAACCGGCCTTTAGTGTTCCCTCCTACTCTGCCATCTTAGCTGTATCTCCATTGTCAGTGATTGTTATGAGATCACAGAGGAAATGGGAATGGGAAGTACAGTGGGAATGAGAAAAGGCTAAAGAGTTATAACATTGCCAAAAAGAGGGGGGGACGAACAGCAAACAGCAAAAGAGTTCTCTCTCCAAAATTGTTCATTGACAGATTTATATGTAATTTTTAAAACTTGGAAGCAACCTAAATATCTGACCATAAGGGAATGGTTAAATAAACTGGGGCACAAGAATGAAATGTACCACTGTGATGCAATTGCTACCTAGAAGCATTGCCTCTATATAGTAGAAGAAGCAGTGTTTCTGAAGTCAAAAGGACCTTGGTTCAAATCCTGTGTCTGTCACAATATCTGTGTGGGGATTGACCTTGGAAAATCATTCTCCTCTCTCTCTGTTTCTGTCTCTCTCTCATCTCTCCTCTCCCCTCCTCTCTCTCTCTCTCTCTCCCTCTCCCTCTTTCTCTTTCTCTCTCTCTCTCTCTCTCTCTCTCTCTCTCTCTCTCTCTCTCTCTCTCTCTCTCTCTCTCTCTGTCTCTCTCTCTGTCTCTCTGTCTCTCTCTCTGTCTCTCTCTCTGTCTCTCTCTCCTCCCTCCTTTCTCATCTATAAAATGAGAGGGTTAAGCTAAATGGACTCTAAAGCCCCTTCCTGCTCTACCCCTATGACACTATGAAAAAAGAAGACAAAGCAAACTGAAGAGGCATGTGTGAAAGACTATAAAGGGAAAAATCAGAATCTGAAGCCTGGAGCAAACCCTAAGCCCATCAGAGGAAAATTGAATGCAAATGAGTGGGTCCCAATAGAATCCTGAGGGCTTAGATGGTCCATTTATCAAAACTGCCTATGGCACAAAACAGGTAATAGGAAAAAGCATCTTCTTGACAGGCTAGTCCAGGGGCCCAATTGTATTAGGCATATATGAAAAATCTTTCACTTGACTTCAAAAATATTACCTATGCAAGATGGAGCAGTTATGGTTAGACTACAGCTCATCTGAAAAAAGAGATGTTGGGGTTGAATAGACTCCAAGCTAAGTCAGGAGAGAAGGGAAAAAATAAAGCTAAAGCGATATTAGGATGAATTTAAAGAGACCTAAGGAGGGAACAGTCCAGCGGCATGTTCTCCTAGAGATGGCACAGGTGAGGTATTCTGTTCAGTTCTGGGGGGCACATTTTTGGAAGGATATTGACAAGCTGAAGAGTCTCCAAAGGAGTGTGATTAGAATTCTAAAGGTCCTCAAGATAATGCCATGTAGCAACTGGTTGTAGGAACTCGGGACATTTGACCTGAAGAAGGAAAGTCTTAAGGAAGGCAGGGTAGATATCTTCAAGTATTAGAATGGCTCTCACATGACAGGCAAAAGGGAGAAGTGAATAGAGCGCTAACTTGGCTCCAAGACCAGCTCTCCATCCACTCCACTTCTCCCAGCTGGCTGTATGACTTGGTATAACTGAACCTTCAGGACTCGAGACAACTCCATAAGACGATCAGTAGTTGAGCAGATACTGACCTGTACTGGTAGAGGGACACCCTGGAAGCACTTTACACTAATACAATAAGAGGTCCCATCAATTACAAAGGGCTATGGAAATAAGCGTGGCCATGTCGTGAATAGTGAATTGGTCTCCAAGGCAGAAAGACCTGAATTCAAGACCTTCCTCTGACACAGACTGGTTAGGTGATCCTGGGCAAGTCCCTTAACTTCCTGAGTCTGGACAACTCTCTAAGAGGCAGCTAGGTGACACAGGTGGAGAGAGCACTGGACTTGGGGTCAGGAAGACCTGAGTTCAAATCCTGCATCAGACACTTATTTAGCTGTGTGACCCTGGGCAAGCCCCTCAACTTCTTTAGACCTCAGTTTCTTCATATGTAAAATAGGGATAAGAATAGTACTTTGTCCTGTAATAGTTGTGAGGATAAAAGGAGATAATATTTAGAAAGCATTTTTGCAAACCTTAATTACATAATATGCATAATATTAAATAAATTATATGTGTAATATGTGGTTATATAACATATAGTGTGTTATATCTATAATATAATTCAATAATATAGGTGTGATATCTACAATATAATTTTATAATATATAATGCATATTACACATGTGTGTATATAATGTACATTATCTATAATACTATAATATACACTGTGTATTATCCATAATATAATTCTACAATTCATGTGTACTATTTATCATATAATTCTATAATAATGTGTATTATCTATAACATAATTCTATATGTATATTATCTATAATTATATAATATATCATAGCATCATGTAAATGCTAGCTATTATGTTTCAGACAAGGTGAGGACTGCATTTGTGAGGGGAGTTTTCTTATTTGGGAGTTGCCTGTATCATTTCAGTCACAGGTTCAGTCTTTATCCCTGGATAAAAGATGCATATAATTCTTTTGCTTGGCCCACAGATGGCCAGAAGGTACAAAAATGTGGAGGTAAGCTTGATGTCCGGAAAGACCCTTGCAATGAGAGCTGTCCCAAAGGGGCATGGGCTGCCTCCAGGGGAAGAGGATGTCTGCTCCCTGGAGATCTTCCAGCAGAATCTGGATGACCACTTGTCAGGGATGTTGGAGAAGGGATTCCTGTTCAGATAGGAGGTTGACCAGCTGGCCTGTTGGGTGCCTTCCAATTCTGAGAATCTGCCCTTCAGTTTTTATTTGTCTTTTAGCCTTCAGTATCTGGGGCAAACATTTTTGCTCTAAATCATCAATGTGTCCTATTCTAATTCCTCTCCCTTTGAGAATGTTCTCATCCCAGGTGAAATTTGACACCTGAGGGGAAGGATCTAAGTCATGGACAGAATATGAAGGCTCCCTTGTGCTGAATTCTTACCTGGATTATACAGATTTCATTCTGCTATGTCCTGCTCCCCTCTCCCCGCTGGATGATGGAGCTTCACTTGGGTGATGCCCCATTTATAGAACAGAGTGAGGGAGGTGGGAGGAAAAGAGAGGATCATAATTGTGACTGAGGTCTGGAGAGGACCCATAGATCTGGAGAGAGCCCAGAGGAGGGAGGATTTATACTTGAATCTTCCTCACTTAAAATATGCAAACACCTGAGACTTGCACCCTGACAAAATATATTGAAATGAGGCCCTTGGATGTGCAACTATATCTCAAGGACAGTTGGGAAGCTGGTAAGAATGGCATTTCCACTATGCATGTTGGGGTTTGTCTTGCCCAATTATAAATCTGTCTAATTAACTGAGAATTATGGTCCATATTAGGAGATCCTAACGCACGGAGGAGTATTTGGTTTTGAGGAGTTTTTTGTCAACAAAGGAAATGGAGAAAGGGAAGCGGTGATAAAAAAGAAGAGACAGTATGGTAGGGTGGAAAGAGACCTGAAGTTGGAGGCTTGGAATGTGAATTCAAATCCCAGCCCCACTATTTACTGCCTGTGTAACATTGGACAAATGGTTTCTCTGGCCTCAGTTTCTTCATTTGTGAAATAAAGGGATTGGACTAGATGGTCTCTAAGGTCCTCTAGGCCTAGTTTCTTATGACATTGGCTATTGTCATGACTCGGTCAACAAGCACCTATGTACCAGGCCTGGGGCTGCAGAGACAAAAAGAGAGATGGTCCCTGCCCTCAAGGATCTTACAATCTAAGGAAAGAGAGTTAATAATAACAGCAGCTAAAATCTCTATAGTGCCTCCCATGTGCCAGGCACTGCGCTAAGCACTTTATAATCATCTTATCTGATTCCCTCCACATCAGCCCTGGGAGGTAGGTGCTATGGATAACCCCCATTTTACAGATGGGGATACTGAAACACAGGTGATGAACTCAGGTTGCAAATAAGACAGATATATAGACATGTACATACTATCTGTGTCTATGAATATGTGTATATATATAATATGCATGCATGTATATGTATATATGTGTGTCTATATATGTCTATGAGGATATATAATATATACACTTGTATATGTGTATACACATATGTCTAAATATGTGTTTATGAGTGTATATATAATGTACACACATGTGTATATATGTATATATGTCTATGTGTTTGAATGTATATATGTGATGTACAACATACATGTGTATATGTGTGTATGTGTGAGTATATATCAATATTATTTACATACACATATTTGTGTGTGTATGTGTGTGTACAACCATCATCGAGACATATACAATTTTATAAATTTGGATGTGGTCAATGTGAAAATTTGTTCACTTGACCATGCATATTCATTACAAGGTTCTTGTTTTCTTTTGGTTTTCAGTAGAAAGGCAGTGGGAGGAGGTAAATAGATTTCTTGTTAACTGAAAAAATGTTGAATTTTAAAAATGCTAAGCATGCCTGAAATGCTTTCATTCACTTGGCCTCTCTTGCGACCAAGGACAGGCATTTGGGGGTCAACTTTCTGGGGCTTAAAAAGAGCAAAACTAAGAAGTCACACACATGCACACACACATTAGATTTCTGCCCTTGGCCTCATTAGCATAATCCTCTGAGTAAGCACTATCTAGTGAGTCAGTCACAGATGTGATCCGTAAATGGGGAGGTCATGACACATAATGAGCTTGGCTCCTGCAGGTCTGAGGTTCAAATACTTTGGCTGCTACTTACAAGTTGATGTATGTAAATCACCTTAAAGCTGACCACAAATTGTCGGTTAAAAGGGTCTTATTCCTTCTATGAAATTAAGCAAGTCCACTTCTTTGGACCTCCTTTTCTTCATAGGTATTTGGAACTTCTAATGGGGAGACTCCTTTCCAATATTAATCAGCACCTGCCAAGTGACTTCGAGTCTTAGAGAGTTGCCTTGGGTGACTGAGACACTGAATCCCAGCTGGGATTCAAACCCAGATCTTCCTGACTCAGAGATCAGTTTTCTACCCACTATCGCACACTGCCTCTTCATTTCTTATCTGTCCAAACAGACAAAATAAAGGCATTGAACTAAATTATCCCCAAAGTCCCTTCCAACTTTAAAAATAATTATATTAATAATAGCTAGCATTAATATAGCACTTTAAGCTTTTCAGATATGATCTGATTGGACCCTCACAATAATCCTGGGAGGTAGGTGCTATTATGATGCCCATTTTACAGAGGAGAAAACTGAAGCAAACCCAGGTTAAGGGACTTGTCCAAGGTCACCCAGCTGATAACTGTCTTAGGTAGGATTCGAAATCAGGTCTTCCTGACTCCAGGTCTAACACTCTACCTCCTGCACCTCCTAGCTGCCTTGGTTCATCTTGCTGGTCCAAACTGGGTTCTTCTCTCCTTCAAATTTCTCTATTCCTGTGGAAGGTACTATCATGTTTCTAGTCTCAACAGTTCAAAACCTTGCAGTCATTCCTGCCTCTTTCCCCATCCCCATGTCCAAGTGATTATCAAGCTGCGTAGGTTCTGTCCCCACAACGTCTCTTGAACTCATTTCCTCATCTTCATTCACAGAATCCATTCTAGTTCAGGTCCCATTATATCTCACAGTGTCCTCCTAACACATCTCCTGGCTCAAACACATCTTCCACATGGGTGCCTAAAATGCAAATGTGACCACAGCACTTTCCTTCACTCAAAAACCTTTCCTGACTCCCTATTGTCTCTAAGATAAAATGCAAAACCATTATCCTGGCATTTAAGTCCTCCCCACTCCCCGCCAGCTGACTTTGACCTAACTTTCCATCTTATTTCATATTATATGTTCCCTTTCACTCACTCACCTCTCCAGTCAGACAGGATTAATTGCTGTTCCTTGGACTGGGATTACATCTCCCACCTCCTTGACTTTTGCCCAGCCATGCTCAAGGTGTATACACCTTTCTTACTTCTGCCTTCTAGATCTAGTTTCCTTCTAAAGTTTGGGTCAAGGGCCACCTCCGGTCTTCCCTCATCTCCTCTTAGTGTGTTCTATCCCTCTCCTCCACTCTCCTCTCCTCCTCTTCTTCTTCTCTCTCCCTTTTTCTCTTCCTTTCCTCTCCCTCTTTGTCCCTTTCCCTTTCTCTTTCTCTGTCTTCTCTGTCTCTCCCCATTTCTCTCTCTCCTCTTTTTCCTTCTCTGTTTCACCGTCTCTGTCTGTCTCTATCTCCCTTTCTCTGTCTGTCTCTGTCTCTGTCCCTCTCTGTCTGTCTTTCTGTCTGTCTCTGTCTCTGTCTCTCTCTCCCCTTCCCCTCTCCTATCTCCCTTCCTGTCCTCACACCAGAGGCACTGGTCTCCCTGAACACACCCTACACCCTGCCAGAGATAATAGGTGCTTAATAAATGCTTATTCAGTTGACTTAGAATATAATCATGCAAGTATCCAACATGACAAATTCCTGAAAATGCTCCTTCAAGGAAAGTTGCCTTTCCTTCATCTTCTGGGTCGTCATGCTCATTACCATCCTGAACATCTCTACAGAAATCCCTGAGCCCATTCTCCTTCCAGCTCTTGACTAAGGTCCAATATTTAGGAGGTGAATGGCGTGTCCCAAACCCATCATTTACCTTCCTCCTTCATACCAAGAGGGTTGGATTTCTAGGGAACACATTATTTGAGGCACTGTCTCCCTCTTCCTTTTTGGAACCATCCTAGAATTACTGTTACTGGACTATTATTAATAACCTCTTAGCTTTCCATCTGTCCTCCTAATCCATTTTGTGCACAGGCATCATCCTTCCATTCCCTTGCTCAAAAATCATCAATACCACCTACTATTCACAAGATAAAGTTACCAGTCTTTTGCTTAACATTCATGATCCTCTCCATTCCGGTCCTAACCTAACTTCCCACCTTTCATCTCCCAGTTTGAGACAATGGAATGAGCCCTGACCATTAGCCCCATTATTTGCTAGATATGTGATCTTGGGCAAATTTGAGCCTCAGTTTCCTCATCTATAAAATGGGGCTGCTAATTCTACTACCTACTTTGCAAGGTTGGCATGAGCCTAAAGTGTCACATGAATGGGAGTTATCATTTCTTACTCTTCCCCTAAAATGAACCTTCCCTTCACTCAAGCCAGACTAGTCTCTTTCCTGGTCCTCAAACATACCTTGTTTCTTTTCTACCACTGCATCTTTGTGCGTTTTATCTCATTTTTCCTGTTCATTTTGTTACTGTACCTCTGATTCTCTGGGTTTTCTCTACTATCCCACAGTAGCCTCCTCACCTTAGAAGCACAATCTGCCCCTTGGCCCCTTCCTCTGATTAGAACCGCCATTTTAAGGAAAGCACTCAGTCCAGCCATGTCTTTATTCCCCTCTGTCTTCCCTAGTCACCTGGACTTGCCCTCTAAGCTCCTGCCTGGGTGCCTCTGGCCCCTCACCCTCAAGCTATCTTCTTCCCCTATCAGAATGTAAACTCCAGAGGGCAAGGACTTTCTATGTTGTATGTGTTTCCCTAGGATTTAGCACAGCACCTGGAACACATTAGGCATTTAATAAATGCTTATTGACTTGTAAATTTGACACTGTTCCTCTCTAACCTACTCCAGCCTCATCTACCCTCTCTCTTCTTTGGTCTGCCTAATTCCACCGACTCTTCAAGGTCTGACTCAAATCCAATTCAAGGGAAGACCTGATCTCTCTCTCCAAGTATCTAATGGACTACCTCCTGGAAAAGAGATTAACCTTATTCTGCTTAGGCCAGGAGCACAGAACCTGGAAAATGGGTAGAAGCTGTAGAAAGGCAGATTTCATCTTGATATAAGGGGAAATTTCCTAACAGTTGTTGTTCAGTCATGTCCAATTCTTTGTGACCCTGTGCACCATATGTCCATAGGGTTTCCTTGGCAGAGATACTGGAGTGGCTTGCCATTTCCTTCTCCAGCTCACTTTACAGATGAGGAAACTGAGGCAAACAAAATTTAAATGACCTTGCCCAGGGTCACATAGCAAGTGTCCGAAGTCTAGCACTCTGGGTACTATGGTGCCACCTAGCTGCCTCCTTCCTACACTAGAGCTGTTCAAAAGTAGAATGGGCAGCTACAGCAGATGGTGGGTTAACTCTCAGGGAATGTCACTAAGCAGAGGCTGTTTGACTACTTGTCAGGTATGTGACAGTGGGGTTGGACTAGATGGCTCTTGAGTTCCCTTCTAGCTCTGAAATGCTGATTCTGACTGGCCCTCTTCTGCGATACCTTCCCCTGATCACTCCAGGGCAGGCTTTTTCTCTTTCTTAGACTCCCAGAGCATTCACCATGTTTAGGGGTAACCTTTCTATCCTACAGCAACAGCAATAACCAACATTTACATAGCCCTTTAGGGTTTCTGAAACAGTTTACATGTTATCTCATTGGATCTTCACAATAACCCTAAAATTATTATCTCCATTTTGCAAATAAGGAAATTGAGGCAGGCAAAACTTAAGCGACTTATCCAAGGTGACACAACTAATGAGTGTCTGAGGCAGGACTCCAGACCCAATATTCTATCCACTAAGTCATGCTGTTGCAAACAAATAGCATTGGACTCCAGTCATTTGTTCACATGTTAGCCCCTACTATTCTATGCTTTGGGGACCAAAGAGGCCCAGTGGATAGAGCACTGGACTGGGCATCAGAAAGACTCATCTTCATGAGTTCAAATCCAGCCTCAGACACTTATCAGCTGTGTGACCCTGGGCAAGTCACTTAACGCTGTTGGTCTCAGTTTCCTTATCTATAAAGTGAGCTGGAGAAGGAAATGACAAACCCCTCCAATGTCTCTGCCAAAAAAACCTCAAATGGATTCACAGAGAGTCAGACAAGACTGAAAAATAACAACTTAAATTCCAAAAAGTTGGAGGCAGGGAGGGGTGTTGATAACTCAATTCCTATCCTTAAGAAGTTTACATTCTACCTTGGTCCACTGGAAAAAAGGAAAGCAATGTAACATGGCCATAGACAGACAGCTAGGTAGCTCAGTGGATAGAGTGCTGGGTCTGGACTCAGGAAGAAGTAAATACCAATCTGGCCTCAGGCACTTGCCAGCTGTGTGACCCTGGGCAAATCACTTGACCTCTATTTGCATCCATTTCCTCAACTGTAAAATAAGAATAACAGCACCTATATTTGTAAAATGCCTAGCATACACTAGGTGCTATATAAATGCTTATTCCTTCCCTCAAGGTAAGGTATGATCAGGCAAAGTACTCTAGAAAAGTGGGTTAAGATTATAGCCATGTATGTAGACTCTGTTGGCGTTTTCATTTATAAAAGTGCCCCATCTCCCCAACTAGACTTCGAGCCCCCCAACTCCAGATCCCCAAGCTAGAATCAAGGGGCAGGAACTATACGTTATAAAGACTCTTGTATAGGCCTTGCACACAATCAACAAGCATTTATACTTACCTACTATGGTTCCAGGCATATAGAAGCTAGGTCTGTTTGAAAGAAACTCAGGTTCCTTAAGCATATAGGTAAGGAATAACAGGTATTTAATAGCAGGTATTTAATCACTATTTCCTGATGGACTGATAAAGAAAGAGACTCAATAGCAGTGGATCATGCCCTCCAGGAGTTCTGCAAAGCCCTCCCTCAGTCCTCAATGTCCTGATTAATGAAAGTCTCATATGACCACTATGGCTAGATGCTTCACCTCACTCCCGGCCCCTGAGGAGCAAAGTCTTTTTTTCTTTTTCATGTTTATTTGTTTTTCCATTTTAGTTTCTGTAGCTTTCAACACTTAGCACAGTGTCTTTGCCCATAAATGCTGTCCGAATTGGACTGAATCTGGACTGAGGGAAAGTGATTTAAAAATGCCAGGTTTTTCAGACTTTTCCCAGTTGGTAAAAAGCCAAAGAACACAGATTTTCATAGATGGCCCCCTGCAATATTCCATTAACAGCTGCCTAGAAAGAAACGCATTCAAGAAGATTAAATACCTCTCTGCTCTCTTCTGAACAGCAGGAGGAAGAGGGGCCAGTCCCCAAACGATCTCAGCATCTAAAAATATTATCACAAAAGGTACCCTTTCTGTCTTTGAGAGTTGAGTCCCAGAAAATGATGACAATGCCCTTTAAATCAATCCATCAGCAAGCATGCCCTCTGCTCTCCTACCATCTCCCTCATGTTCCTCCCACCTGGACTTTGGACTCCTCCCCTGAAACATTCTGATATGCAGGCTTCTCTGGTGGGGCCCACACCCCCATAACATTGCCTTCTCTGGCCTCCGATCCAATATGCCACAGGGATGTAAAGTTCTTGAGGACAAGGATTGTCTTGTTTGTTTTATTTGTATACCTGGGCCCTACCCAGCACAAAGTCTGATCCATTGTAAGTGCTCAAGGCAGTTAGGTGTTGAAGTAGATAAGAGTCCTGTATCTGGAGTCAGGAAGACTTGAGTTCAAATCTGGCATCAGACACTTACTAGCTAGGTGACCCTAGGCAAGTCACTTAACCCTGTTTACCTCAGTTTCTTCATCTGTGAAATGAGCTGGAGAAAAAAATGGCAAACCACCTGAGTAACTTTGCCAAGAAAACCCCAAACAGGGACATGAAAAGTCAGATGAGGATTGACTTAGTTTCCTGCCTCCCAAAGTTATCTTGTAGTCACTTAACTTAGATATATAGAGATAGAAATACTTATGTATATGTTTGAACGTCAGCTTCTACAAGGTAAAGATATTTTCACTTTTGCCTTTATATCACCAAAGTTTAGTACACAGTACCTGGCACATAGTACGTATTTAATAAATGCTTGTTTACTGATTATTTGACTTCATCTTGTTAGATTTAGTCCCATTTTCTAGCCTGTCAAGATCTTTTTGAATCTCTACTCTGTCCTCCAGTGTGTTAATTAATCACAGGGCCTACTGTGGCCTTAGCCAAAGGAATTAATGGGTTTTCTGCACATCACAGTCACTGCACGTCCACCCAGAGATGATTCTAGGGTATTTACAATGCATCAAAGTCAGCCCATAAGCAGACGCATCTGCCTTCCTTACTTTGTCATCCCAGTCACTTAGTCCTGCAAAGTAGGACATGTGCGTCTGTGTGTATTCTCAGGGGTGTGGGGCACAGAAGGATCATAATATCCCCAGCACCTGGCACAGAGTAGGCACTTAGCAATGCTTCTTGATTGATTGATTGATAGGATCATAAAGTTAGCGCCAGAAGGACCCTTAGAGGTCATCTAGTGACTTACCAAGTTCACATAGGTGTTCTATGGCACTTGCATCCAGGTCTCCAGACTCCAAGACCAGGATATTTTCACCTATATGCCCCATTATACCACACACTGCCTCTAGGCAAAAGTAGACTATGATTTATAGAATCATGGAGGTCACATTCTCTCAAGGTTGTTGCAAAGGAACAACGAAGGCTACAAGAAGGGCAGTATGGTCTACCATTTAGAGTAGTGTAGTCAGCCTATGGTATGGGTATTATTGAAGGTTGTCTAAAATAGACATTCTCCAGTTCCCTACAATAGGTATTTTCTCCTTTTCTTTATATCTTTTCCTTCCCATTTTCTTTTCTTCTCTCACATTATAAGATCATTGATCTAGAATAGAACTTCTTAACTCAAGGTCTATGTATTGTTTAATATTTTGATAGCTGTATTTTATTGTTATTTTATAATATAATATTTTATAACTATATTCTATCACAACTATATGTTAACATACTTCATAATTCTAATGTTATAAATATTATATGTTATAATTGTGTTGTATGCATAATTATGATGTTATTTTATAATATATGAATTTGATGTTTATTTGTTAATAAATTAATTATATTTATTTTTCATTATTTATTATAAGCAGCTTTCCTCATAATCCTATATGTTACTTTCCTTTACAATCTCATATATTTTATTTTATGCATTTAAAATCATTCGAAAAAAGATCCACGGGGCTCTGCCAGACTCTGCCACAGAGGACAGAGAGGCAGAAAAAGGTTAGCAAACTTTAGTCCAAAGCTAGACAGCTGTAAGAAGATGAGCTAGTTGGAGTTTTTCATTTGGCAAATAAGGAAACTGGAAAATGACTTAACCTGTGTAAGGTCATATAGGTAGAAAGTGTCAAAAGAAGGATTTGAAGACAAGCCCTTTAGCTGCAGAGCCAGAGCTTTCCCCACCAAGATGCCTCCCAGTCTTTTCTTAGCAGGATTTTCCAGGAACACCTATGTCAGCCCAACCAGTGAAACTCAGAGTCAAAAAAGATGCTGATCCCTGGGCTCAATCATAATTTTCTATGTTCTCAAGTTTCCTCATCTGTAAAATAAGGAGGTTGACTAGATCAGGAGTGGGGGACCCATGACCTCTGGCCACATGTGGCCACAGGTTCCTCAACCTTGACAATGGTCTCCAAGGTCCCAGTCAGCTCTAAATCTATGAACATATTGTCCTATAAAGCAAGCAAATAGGAATAAACTTTTTATTATTGAGTCCAGGGTCCAGCAGAGGAGCGGGGTTCAAATCTTGCCTCTGTCATTTACTTTGACTTTGTGACTTTGGGCAAGTTACTTAACCTCTCTGAGTCTTGGTTCCCTTACCTGTAAAACTAAAGGGTCAGACTAGATGACCATCAGTTTAAGAGTCCATAAGTTCATTTAGCCCTGATCTCACCAGACGGGCTAAAATGGATTAACTCTGTTCTAATTCTCCAGATTTTGAGCACCAGAGTGGTAGGTTGGAAAGAGAACTAATCTTGGAGTCTGGAGACCTGGGTTTCAGCCCAAGACCTGCCCTTTGCTCACTGTGCCACTATTAGGAAGTCTTTCATGTCTCTGTTGTCTTATATGTAAAGCAGGGAGAAAACTATCTCTATTAGTTTCCTCCCATTGTATTATTAGGAAAGCGTATGTAAATGTGAACAATAGTGAGCCAAAGTCTATCAAGTGGGGTCAATTTTTAATGCCTTAGTGTCTTACTTTAATATTTCAAGACTATGATTTTATTGTTGTGGACTTCCACTCACACAAGTCCCAACCCTTCAGCAATTTGTTGACAGTTTTCAAGAGTTTCTGTGATCCAAAATATTCAAAGCACAATTTTCTTTTTTTGGGGGGAGGTAGCAAGAGGAAGAGAGGGAAGTAGAGAGAGAGAGGGAGGAAGAAAAAGAGAGAGAGCCGATGCTCACTGATTAGAAAATGGCTAGGCAAATCATGATACATGAATGTAACAGAACCCAAAGAAATGATGAATAGGAAAAATACAAAGAATCATGGGAAGGTTTCTATGAACTGACACAGAGCAAAGTAAACAGAACCATACACTGGGACTGCTACATTAGAAACAGAGATAACTCAAAGCTAAAACTGAACACTATGTAATTATGAGTAAATCTGTGCCTGGAGAAGGATTGAGAAAAAACACCTCCCTCTCTTTATTGCAGAGGTGGGGACTGATGGGTGTGGAATATTGCATATACTGTCATATAAGGCTGATGTGTTAGCAAGGTTAATTGAATTTCTGCTGTTTTTCTTTTTTCAATCTTTATTACCTAAAGTGTTAGGAGAAGATTTGTTCTCCCATCCCAGGTTAACTGATGTCATAATAGATTACACATTGTTGCACATTGATGAATTATGAAAACTTCCTCTCTAATTCAGTATGACATGGCAGTGGAGTTGGCCATGCTGAAAATTTGCCACACCTCTGGAGGCTTTAAATGACTAAGCCCTAAGGACAACTAGCAGTTCCAGAGTTCAAGAGTTGGATATAATGGAGGCAGGAGCAAGTGGTCAGGGAAAAATCTAGCTCTTCACCTTTTTTAAAGGAAGAAAGTAGAGAAAAGTCCCCTCTACACACTCCCCAAGTGGTAAAGAGTTGGGTTTTTCCCCACTGCTGGCTGTTGTCTTCAATATCTCCAAGTCTTGAACTCCTGAACCAGTGCCTATGTTCCTGACTTAATTATTTAAAGCCCCAGGGGCATGGCCAAATTTAAGCCCACCCAATCACTTTGCCCCTTCTGAATCAGAGAGACCTCTGAGGTCCCTTCCACTTTCAGAGCTAAGAAGCTATGAGCTCATTTCATCCTTATCCAGCAATCCTATGAGATAGAAACAAAGATGCAACTCTATAACCTAAGAGACAAGCAGTTGTCCCTGCAACAGGTATTATTACTGCTAGTGCCTTCTCCCCAGTGTGTGGGATGGTGAGACCCCTACTCAAATTGATTGCTCGGAGGCATCTCAAAGTATAAACAGAAAGTCCTTTATTTGGTTCTTGCAAGAAGCAGGCATAACTTTCCCCTAGCCAACCTAGAGGAGGGAGTCACAGTACAGAAGCAGAAACATGATTATATAGCTAAAAGCCACAAACCTTACCCTTTTGGTCAAGAGCCTGAGCAAGCAACTTATTTTCAGAAATTTGTCCCAGACACAAAGAATTGAGGAAGAGACTGAATAGACATCTCCCCTATTAGGAAATGGGTTAAGCAAATCTGGGGAGAGAGGTGGTTTCACAACTTCAAGTTCTGAGAAATTGAAACTCAGGCCTAGAGTCTGATCTACTTCAGATTTAAGTTCTTGAGAAGTTTTCACTAACCATCACACTTACCAGGAAATAACTATATGTAGATTTTTAAATTTAATTTTCTGTGTCACACACACACACACACACACACACACACACACACGTGCACACATACACACCTGTTTTGGAATCTATGCCTCTCCTCTACTTGGCTGTCAAATTGATTTTCCTAAAATACATGTCTTTCTTTGAGGGGAAGCACCTGTCTCATTTTTATATTTGCATTTCTAGTGCCTGGTGCAGAGCAAGTATTTAGTCAATTAGCAAGCATTTATTAAGCACCCACTATGTGCCAGGCACTAAAGATACAAGTACCAAGAAAACAGGGAAGGAAGGAGGAAAGGGGGTAGATTTGATGCTCTCTAAGATTCCACTTCTAAACCCTCTGATCCCCTAGAAGTTTGGAGCCAGAGTTAATTCAGCTGGCAAGGTAAGATTTTCTCTCCTTGGGCCAGCAGCCTGAAGCAACCGTGTCCCAGACAATTCACACGATCAATAAATCAAAAACAGCTCTGCTTGGTGTGCACCTGTGCATACTTATGACCAAAAACAAGGAAGCTGCAGCTATTTCAGTGTTTAAATTGGTTTCAACCCTTAAGCCTCCAAAGAAAAAGAGGGCACATCCCTGGCCCCTGAAGGCAGTGCAAAGAGGGCTGGCTTTGGGGCCAGGTCTGGGACTTGCTAGCTGTGTGATCTTGAGTGAATCATTAAAATCTTTCTGGGTTGCAGTTTTATTATATGAAAATTGCAAGGAGGGACTGACTGATTTGTTTTTTGGATTTTTTTGTTGTTTTGTTGTATCCACAGTGTTGAGCCCAGTGCCCAGCACTAGTAGGTACCTAATAAATGTTTGTTAACCAACTCATTAACCTAAGGTTGTTACTTCAATGAAAGAGATAACCCAGCACACCTAATCATTCGAGCAGAATGTACCTCACAAGGTTGTGATGCTCAAGAGGAAGTAACGAAGGGATGGGGGAAGAAAAGGAAGGAGGGAAGGAAGGAAGGAAGGAAGGAAGGAAGGAAGGAAGGAAGGAAGGAAGGAAGGAAGGAAGGAAGGAAGGAAGGAAGGAAGGAAAGCCAAGTATTCTACAAAACTGAAAGCACTCTTTATAAGTCAGGTAGTAGTAGTAATAGAAGTAGTAGTAGTAGTAGTAGCAGTAGTAGTAGTAGTGGTAGTAGTGGTAGTAATAGTAGCAGTAGCAGTAGTAGTGATGGGGGATGGTCTCCTAAAAGGAAAAGCCCTTGAGCTTTCCCACAAATTTCAGGAACCCTGGCAACCTAGTCCCTGGTGTTCACCTGAGGCATCTGGCCCACCCTATCCCCTTTGATTATTTAATTAGCTTACTTGACACTCCTTAATCTCATCCAGATTTTCTCACAGTCTTTTGGTATAAAAGTACCAATTTTATCCTCATCAAAAGCATAGATTCTTAAAATCTGGCTTGCTTGTATTGGCATTACAAACAGTGCAAACTCACTAGGAGTCTGGTTCCCTTCTGTTGGTGTTACAATAAACTCACTACTTGGATTGAAAGAAGGTTTGAATGGCCAAATTCTTTCGAGGCAGACCCACACCCTGTGCTCTTGCATTTCAGAGTTCCTAGCACCCCTAGACCGCAACAATAGTAGTAGTAGTGGTAGTAGTAGTATAGTAGTGGTAGTAGTAGTAGTGGTGGTAGTGGTAGTGGTGGTGGTGGTGATGGTGGTGGTGGTGGTGATGGCGTGGTAGTAGGAGTAGTAGTAATAACAGTAGTAGTATGTACTGCCTAGGGTAGGATGGTAGGTGGCTAAGAGGCTCTTCTTCTCAGTGAATACCCTCAGCAAAGAAAAGCAAGAGAGATATCTAACTCCTTTCTTCCTCAAAAGGATCATAAATTATTTTCTTCTGAAGCTAACTTCAGAGATATAGGAAGGAATAACATTCATAACATTCATTCATAAGGAATGAAGACAATTATTTTAATGTTCTTTACTCCCTTGAAATATAAGCAAATAAAATAGATTATGTGAAAATGTTCTTTGATTTTTTTAAAAAAATGCATTATGATTCATTTAAACATTTATTAAACACTTACCATGTGCAAAGTACCCTGCTATCCCTTTAATTTCTCAGTTTAAATGTATTATGAATACAGACTAAAGTACAAATCAAATTCATTGTATTCAGTACTTTTTTCCTCAGGATCTAAAGATGAAAATCATATGGTCAGGAAGGATGTTAGCCAAATTTAAAACATGGAAAAGGTATGAAATACGTTAAACCAATCCACTGAGGTATATAGCTTCATTTATATTAGGATGAAGCTCAAAAGTTTGAAGGGTTTTTCTTTCCCCCTCAAGTCTTTTGTTTGAGAAATTCAAACTTGTTATTTCGTCATTTAAAGAAGCGACACATTTTGAATGTGGAAATTGATTTAAATCTGGGAGACAGATGATGATGGCAATACAAAAAACTCAACTCATGCATCCATAAAGGAGAAGAAATGTAACTTTAAAAACCACTTTATTTTACTTTCATTTCCGTGTGTGTGTGTGTGTGTGTGTGTGTGTGTGTGTGTGTGTGCAGGCATGTGTGGAGGGAGGGGGGCTTCCCCTCTCCTCCCTAGCTAGTCATCCTTAGAATACAAAATAAAAATAATAGTGAGAATTTACAGAGTATTTTAAGGTTAGAAAAGTGCTGTACCTGTGTCACCTCATTTGATCCTCACAGCAATGCTAGGAGGTAGATGCTATTGCTCTCTCTATTTGTTTTACAGTTGAGGAAACTTGAGCCCAAGGGAGGTGAAGTGACTTGCTGAGAGTCACATTTCTAGTAAATATCTTAGGCGAGGTTTGAACACAGGTCTCTCTCACTCCAAATCCTGCCCTCTTACCCATTGTGACTAGTTTCAAAAAGAAGGAAGGGAGGAAGGGAGGAAGGGAGGAAGGGAGGAAGGAAGGAAGGAAGGAAGGAAGGAAGGAAGGAAGGAAGGAAGGAAGGAAGGAAGGAAGGAAGGAAGGAAGGAAGGAAGGAAGGACCGAGGATAAGAAAGGAGAGCTTATCTTATGCCCAAGGCATAACTGTTCTTTAAAGTTTGTTTATATTTCTACCCATTTGTATTGACAGCATTAAAAAAAAAACAAACCAATTATGGTCAACAAATAGAGTGTCTGACTCCAGCTTGTATTGTATTTCATTTCTGGCAATGGTATGAGTGAGAAGGGGCTGTGGTTGGCAAATCCTACAAAAAGAATAAGATTATTGCAAATGGTCAGGGTTTTCTTGGCTAGGGGGCTCTGGAGCTAAATGAAAGAAAATCATTGATTTATATTTTATAAATTCTGAAAGTGAGATAAAAGTCTGAATCCTGCTTTTCTTCTAAGCAAAAGAAAAGCTTAGAAGTTTCTGTCAAGCTAAGAGAAAAAGGCAAACTACTACAGAGGTCACTATAACCTCCCTATTGTCTGACTCTGTCCACACTTAAGTAGACTTCTCTATATATGGATGGGGTAAAGCGAAAGACAGCAACTAGAGGAAAAAGTCATACCAAAGGAAGGAGAAAGGGTGTGGTTAGAAAAGAGAGACTAACCACAAAAGGGTGGGGGCCATTAGAGAGGGAGTAGCTAGTTTTCTTCTTTAACCAAATACCCTCATAATACAGACACTGCTACATATAAATGTAATAAAATATCACAGTACTGTAAAAAACAACCAATGTGTACAAATCAGAGAAGTATTGGAAGGCTTACATGTACCAATGCAAAGTGGAATACAACTAGGTCCTAATTAGTGTGATTATAGTGATTACATAGTAGGTCCTGATTAGAATGAAGCAACTACATGTATTCAAGTTAGCACCATTCAAAGTTATAATTATGTAAAATATGGTGATTGGTTCCAGTCTAATGTAAATATGCAGTGCAAATTTAAATAAATCTACCACTCTTGGGATTCATTATCTGCATTAATTGAGGACCTAGTTGTGAGTGAAGCAAGAAAATAATATATACAATGACCTGGGGTGAGGAGGAGCACTGGTGTGGTGGAGCTGGAGGCAATTGTGGAGAGGGAACCCTACTCACAGATCCTGGGCAGAAAAGCTTGTGGTTGCTCCCAGACCAGAGCACAAGCCAGGAGAGAAATAAGCTCCTCTCCCTTGATTGTGCCACCTTGGAGGAACTGAGAACTTACAGGTCCCTAGAGTATACCTTCCACTTGACAAAGGACTCAAAAGTCAAGTAACTGGCTAGGAAAATGCCCACAAAAGGGGGGAAAAATAAGACTATAGAAGGTTACTTTCTTGGTGAACAGGTATTTTCCTCCATCCCTTCTGTGGGGAAGAACAAAGCATACCATTAGACCAAGACATCAAAGTCAAGGCTTCTTCATCCAAAACCTCCAAAATAAACTTGCAATAGTCTCAAGCTATGGAAGAGCTCAAAAGAGATTTTGAAAATGAAGTAAGAGAGGTGGAGGAAAAATTGGGAAGAGAAATGAAAGAGATGGAACAGCTTGCTAAAGAAGACCCCCCAAAAAAGAAAATAACATCTTTAAAAGTAGACTAACCCAAATGGCAAAAGAGGTTCAAAAAGCCAATGAGAAGAATGCTTTAAAAAGCAGAATTAGCCAAATGGAAAAGGAGGTTCAAAAGCTCACTCTAGAAAATAGTTCTTTAAAAATTAGAATGGAGCAGATAGAAGCTAATGACTTTATGAGAAACCAAGAAATTACAAAACAAAACCAAAAGAATGAAAAAATAGAAGACAATGTGAAATATCTCACTGGAAAAACAAGTGACCTAGAAAATAGATCCAGGAGAGACAATTTAAGAATTGGAGCTACCTGAAAATTATGATCAAAGAGCCTAGACATCATCTTTCATGAAATTATCAAGGAAAACTGCCCTGATATTCTAGAACCAGAGGGTAAAATAAATATTGAAAGAATCCACAGATCATCTCCTGAAAGAGAAATGAAGAGAAAAACTCCTAGGAATACTGTAGCCAGAAAGTTCCCAGATCAAGGAGAAAATATTGCAAGCAGCCAGAAAGAAACAATTTGAGTATTGTGGAAATACAATGAGGATTACACAAGATCTAGCAGCTTCTACATTAAGGAACTGAAGGGCTTGGAATATGATATTCCAGAAGTCAAAGGAACTAAGAATTAAAACCAAGAAGCACCTACCCAGCAAAACTGAGTATAATACTTCAGGGGGAAAAATTGTCATTCAATGAAATAGAGGACTTTCAAACATTCTTGATGAAAAGACCAGAGCTGAATAGAAAATTTGACTTTCAAACACAAGAATCAAGAGAAGCATGAAAAAGTAAAACAGGAAAGAGAAATCATAAGGGACTTACTAAAGTTGAACTATTTACATTCCTACATAGAAAGATAATATTTGTAACTCTTGAGACTTTTCTTAGTATTTGGGTACTTGGAGGGATTATACACATATAGACAGAGGGCACAGGGTGAACTGAACAGGAAGGGATGATATCTAAAAAAATAAAATTAAGGGGTGAAAGAGGAATATATTGGGAGGGGAAAGGGAGAAATGGAATGGGGCAAATTATCTTTCATAAAAGAGGCAAAAGTTTTTTCAATGGAGGGGAAAAGGGAGGAGGTGAGAGGGGGAAAAAGTGAAACTTACTCTCATCACATTTGGCTTAAGGAGGGAATAACATGCACATTCAATTTGGTATGAAAATCTATCTTTCACTACAGGAAAGTAGGGGAGAAGGGGATAAATGGGCTACAGGGCGGATGATAGAAGGGAAGGCAAATGGAAGGAGGGAGAAATTAGAAGTAAACACTTTTGAGGAGGGACAAAGACAAAAGAGAGAATAGAATAAATGGGGGACAGGGTAGGATAGAGGGAAATATAGTTAATCTTTCACAACATGACGATTATGGAAGTGTTTTGCGTAACTACACATGTAGAGCCTATATTGAATTGCTTGCCTTCACAGTGGGGATGGATGGGGAGGAAGGAAGAAAAGTTGAAACTCAAAGTTTTAAAAACGAATGTTAAAAATTGTTTTTACATGCAACTGGGAAATAAGAAATACAGGTAATGGGGTACAGAAATCTATCTTGCCCTACAAGAAAAGAGAGAAGACAGGGATAAGGGAATGGAAGGATGTGATAGAAGAGAGGGCAGATTGGCAGAAGGGGTAATCAGAATGCAGAGTGTCTTGGGGTAGGGGGAGGGAAGAGATGGGGAGAAAATTTAGAATTCAAAATCTTGTGGAAATGAATATTGAAAACAAGAAATAAATAAATTTTAAAAAATAAGGAAAAACTGGAAAAAAAGAAGACTATATCATTTTACCTATGATGCAGACAAACTGGCAAAAAGGAAAATTCGCAAATCTCCAGTACAGATAACACCTCCTCTGATAACCATATAGCAATAGCACAGTATAATATGAGGAACGTGAGCCTAATGTTTCCAGAGAACCAAAGAAAAAAAATCAGTGGCAGTTAAAGCAAAGAAAGGAGAGAAGAAAAGTCCCCAAACACAGAACAGCAAGACTTCCACATAAAACAGTCAAGTCCATGGCCTTGAAAGTCTTCCATGGGCACCTCACCTGTTCCTCTTTGCAGAGCTTAAGATCTCAAAGCTGTAACCCCAGAGGGCAAGTCCAAGGGCAAAATAAAGGAGCAATCTTGTTCCCCAACAAAAATTCACAGAAACTCAGAACTGGAAGGGACAGATCCTTTCCCTTACCCTAAATTACATCCCCAACCCAGACTTCTTTCTCCACCAAGCCTCGGCGCAGTTAACTCCCACCTAACTTTTTAACTTATGCCTTGTCTTCCCCCATTAGAATGTAAGTTCCTTGAAGGCAGGTAAAGATTATTTTTCTTTTTGTGTTTGAATTCCCAGTGTTTACTTGGGGGGCTGACAACAAAGTGAACTCTTAATCAATGTTTGTTGACTGGCTGACTTGATCACATCCATTCAGTGGAACCACAAACTTATCCAGTAGAATAAGCTCCCTGAAGGCAAGGCCTGTTCTTCATTTTGGCTTTGTATTACCAAGGGGCAGTCAAGTTCAACAAGCATTTATTAGGCACCTAGTATTTGCCAGAAATTGTAGTAAGTACTGATGATACAAAGAAAAGGCATCTTCCCCCAAAGGAAGAACTCACAGTTTTTGGGGGGAAAACAAAATGCAAACAACAATGTACAAACAAGAGACATACTATGCAGGATAAATTGAAGTTAATCAATAGGGGGAAGTGGCTAGAATTAAGGAAAAGTGGGAAAGGATTCTTGAAGGTGTGATTCAACCTGAGACTTGGAACCAGGGAAGCTTGGAATAGAATGAGAGCAGAGAGCATTCCAGGCATGGTGCACAGCCAATGAAAATGCCTGGGGGGCAGGGTTGGGGGGAGAGAATGGAGTATCTTGTGTGAGAAACAGCAAGGAGTTGAGTGTCACTGGATCATAAGGACATGGGGGGAGAGGGGGAATGAAAGAAAACTGGAAAGATAGGAGGACAGGTTATGAAAGGAGGCTAGATGCCTTTAAGAAAGCTAGATGAGAATTACAAAGCATTAAGCTAGAGGCAAGCAATGGCCCACCTATTGGCTGAGACCAGAGCAGAGAAAGACAAAGAACTGGCAAATGAGCAGTGTAAGGGAGATCTAGCTTATCCTTTGTATTTAGATGGGTGTTTTTTTTTCCTTTTTTCCTCCCCTTTGCTCTTTTTGGTAATACGTCTTATTTATATTTCAAGTAATTGATTTTTTACATTATATTATCATTCTTGTATAGTGGTAATCCCTTCCCCCACCCACAGCAGAAACACAAGGTACATAAGGGCAGGGGACTTTTTCTCATTTTCCTTCTATCTCTATTGCCTAGTAAGAAGTTTTGCACACCATGGGAATTGGGGGTCGGAGGGAGTGTGTGGATTTCAGGGATGATGGGGATGGGTCTAAATCTGAGATTTTATTTGTGTAGGGAGTTCCCTGTGAGGAAATTTCCTTCACCAATGACTGCCCTGCAAACTATATCAGAGTTGCCTTGAACATATTAAATATTTAATAAGTACATGTTAGACTGAATTTGATTGAATTTGTATCAATACCATTCAGTGTGCTCTCTCTCTGTCTCTCTCATCCTTAGTTTTCCTTGGCCAGACAACCGTGCTTAACCTCACTCCCTCTAAAAAAGGCATCCCTAAGTAACTGGAGGTCAAGGTGAAATCCAAAAGAGCAGACTTATCTGTAGAAGATGCCTTAAGACCACAACTTGTAAAACTGTGCTTTCTCTAAGTCTTAACACAAAATTTACTGAATACAAGAAAGCATTCCTCGTGGAGTCCACATGTTACTTAGAAACCTTTAGTGCCCACTCTCTCTCCCCACAATGGTTCCACATCCTGTTCCTGATACCTTTACTTAGCCCACTATGCACTCGTTTTGCTTTCTTGATTGTTCTTGAGGGGTTTCAGTGGTAGAAGCCACCAAACCAGAAAGTCTCCCGAACCTAAACAAGCTATGTTACTCCTTGTGGGCTTCCAAATGTCGTGCATACAGCCAGTACCAAACAAAGGCTGCATGAATGAACTTCCTTATTCTTTGTTTCAATGGACGTCTGATTCATAGCACCTACAGGTCAGCCCCTTTTGAAGCTGACCTGAGAGGATGATTAATATTTTATTTGTACATGTATATATGTTGTACCAATAAGCACCTGGAAGGAAGGAACTATTACATATTTGCCTTGACATCACCAGCTCTTAGCACACTAACCAGGCCACAGCAGGCACTTAATAAAGGCTTGGTGATGGGTCTTCCCATTGGGCCTTCAGAATTTTTAATGAAATAAAAACGCCAGAATATAAGAAAATGATTTTATTCCTAATTTTCAGTTCTGATACAGTTTACAAATACACTTTTACTCTGATAATTCAGCCTTGCTGCTAGCAAAGCCTCTGAACTAACACCCATAAATACAGGTTGGGAGGCAATTAACATCCACTATTGTTTCTATACATAAACTATTCTTTTAATGTCTTTTTTTGACAATTGCAAATCGACTACATAACATAGGTGGGCAAAAAGGCAATAAGTGAGTCTTTTGAAACACTAAATGTATAATAAACACAGCGCATATTATCAACATTTACATGATTCACATCAAATTGATGACATCCTAAAACGTATTCCTTTTAAAGGACAGATTTTCAATAAAATATTACATTTCATTTAATACTCTGGTACAATACTTCATACACTGCAGGAAAATTAAAAGTAGGCCTAGTCATCAGCTTAATACAGGATCCCTTCTCATTAGCCTTTAGTAATAAAAAGAATCACAATTATGTCATAAATAAACAGGCAAAATTAATAATTACAAGTTTTGAGGTTGAGCGTGGAAACATTTTTCAAATTAGTTTTGAGTAACAAAAAGTTATGAAAAACACTGAAACGAGCTCCTAAATAGATTTGCAATCTGCCCCAAACAAAAACAAAAAAGGAGCAACATTTTAGTTAGGATACAATAACAATAAACTATATTTCTAAACTAATATTCAAGAGGGAAAATTAAAAGTCCTCTCCAAATTAATGGCTAGCAGTCCTAATAAGATAACCATAAATCAGCGTGACCATTTGCTATAAAACTTTTTTTTTATTTTTATATTTTTTTCTTACAATGCACAGTCAACGAAAACTGTACCAGGTTTGTACTGGTAAAAAATATATAATATATATAGATATATGTGTGTTGTGCCTCAGGAGTTACACTCTTAAGTTTTCTTGTGGTGTAAGTAATCTATACCAAATACTTCTAACTCAATTCCTTTTCTGTTCCACTGAACTAGAAATAATCCATGATGTCAAATTATTTTTAAAAACACCTACTAGAATAATATCTCAAGATACAATGGGAGTCGATAAATAAGGTGAACTTAAATGGAGCTTCAAAACAGTTCATTCCAGAAACATGAATTTACCCTTTTGTCAGTGGAATCCCCTACTCCCTGGACACACTGTTTCTAGCAATTGACTAGCTAGTTTTGTTCCATCAGAGAATGGTGGAATGAAAGTGGGAAAAAGACGAGCCAATTAAGCACCAATAGCTTCAACATCTGTACTAGCTCTGGACATGCACCCCTTTCTCCCTCAGTGCAGCCCAAATTTGAGAAAATTAGAAAGGACTCAATGTGGACTTTCTGTACACAGAGGATGCAGGGGAAGCAGCAGGGTCTCCTGGTGCCTGCTTTGTTAATGTAGGAGCAAATACTGCCCTGTTACAGAAGAGCACCCATTAGGGGAACCACACTTTTAAAAAATGACTAGATTACTGACTTCACAGTGCCTCAGAAAAGTTCACAGTACGATACCCTTGTCACTGTACATTTGTCTTTGTGCAAATGCACCACCAGACCTGACATGTGCCACCGTCTTCCCAGAAAAGCGTTTGGCTTTTTTTTTTTTTTTTGGTAATGGGGGAGGCTGGTGGAGAATGTGTGTGCTTAACTGGACACTCTGCCCTTTGTTTTCAGTATGTAAGAGTGTCCCCACATTTCTAAACAATTCACACCTGTGTATATACATTTTTGTTTTGGTTTGGTTTGGTTTTTTTAAATGATTGGTTTAACTCCTTCCAAAAGCAAAAAAACGGAATGGCACTTTGCTATTTAACTGCCACGAAATCTGAAAAAAGGGTCCCCAAATTGGAAAACTGGCTGTTGTGACAATGTTGTCAATTCTGTGCATGGACTATGCATGAGTGCTCTGTGCTCAGACGTGCAGGTAATGAAGACATGTAGTAATGCGCACATGCTGGTATGTTTGCAAGACATGGAAATTCACCTTAATTATGGACTCTCAAAAGAAACAGCACATTTCCAGCCTGTACTAGGCTCTGGCATAGAGACACTAAAGATAATCCCTCCATCTCTCTCTCCCTACCCCCTCCTCTAATCAACCACATGAACAAGTCCATTCCTTTCAACTTGAGCAATCCCCATGGTTTTCAGCAGGGCCATACGATAGACAGAAGCTTCTGCTTAAAAAAGCTGTTAACTCTAAAATCCTGAATTCATTTGCTTCTTTTGTTTTTAATTTCAATATCACATTTCAGACAAATTCTCTAGCTCAATATACAGAACCCTAGTTTCACAACTTAAAAAGAGCCAGTTCACTTTTGCATGATATGTACATGACATGATACTCAGAATTAGGACTACAGGTGGGGTGAGGCAGGCAGTTGGCCAGGGTGCAATAAGCAAGCACAGATACTTCAACCAAAAACAGGTTTTAATAAATGTGCACACACACACGTTTTTGTGCCAAAAAATTCTACTGTTCACGGCATGGAGCTCCTTGAGGGCAGATGCTATCTCCATCTCTCTCTCTTTTTTATCTTGGCATCCCCCAGGAGCCTAGCAAAGTGCCTTGGTGCTCACTGACAAACTAAATGTTAGTTCAACTGAATAACTCATACCACATGTGACTTGAACAATGTGAAGTCTTGAAGCCTTTAATGGACTCACAAGGAACAATTTCCAAATACAGAAGGTTATAATTTCCAAACCTTGCAGAAGGCATTCCAATATTTTGTCAACTCTGGTAACAAAATTCATTTGTTGGCTACAGAATGAATGTGACTTCAAACATGATTCAAGGTCATCTGATCCATCCATCAAGGACTACTTTTGCCCCCAACTTCTGCTGCTTCCCCATAAACCACCTTTTCTAAGCTAATAATTCTGTGAGCTCCACTTGCCGATCTGATATGCACCCTATTCAGTGTCACACAAAGCTCATGTGAAATTTGGTAATGTGTAACCAAGTTCTGGTGATGCTTCATGGCTGCAAACTGTGGACTACCAGTCTTTGAAGGGTTAAAGCTACAGGTCACCATGGGCAGGGGCATAACCAGGCTATAGCACTTTAGCAACAAAGAAGCTGAGTATCAGAGAGATCAAAGATCAGAAAAGGAAGGGCACAGTCATGGAGCAAGAGCGAGTGATGACTGAGTGTGAGATCGTTATGCCCCACTGGAACCCTCACAGTGCCCAGGGATCTAGAAGCAGACCCTGAGGGCACCAATCAAATCCTTTGGGGAAGTGTCACAGGACGGCATGGACAAAGGCTGAACAAGACAAGAAGGTGTGAATGGGCTGCCACTAGCATCACTGCCAAGAGTGTCTGCCCACCTTAAGGAGATCCCAGTTCCATTGAGTTATCCAGTGCTCAATAATCATTCAGTGATCTGGCAGAACTAAGACACAGTTTGACAATCCCATGATACTATACTGATTTAGGAAAATAAGAAAAGGTTTCATTAAACCAATGTCCCATAAAGGACTTCACAAAGCCAAGTGAAAGAAGTTACCTCACCATCAAGTTACAGGACAAGTTGGGTTCAGAGAGTGCAAATACTATTGATTCTACCCTACAGGCATTGACATTAATGCAACAAATACATTTGTACAATCAAACCATTGTACAAATATAAGGATATATGCTGGTGAAAGTCTGTCCCAAAGTCAAGAGTCCAAAGTACTACCATATAGTAGAGGCGAACAAAAGCATTTTCAAAGTGATCGTGCAATAAAAAGATGCACTTATTTCAATGCACACAAATGCAGGCTTTATGCAGCCCCCTCGGGCAGAGGGCCTGAATTCTCTCTCATCTCAGGCCCAGCTGCACTTATCCTATGTGGATCCTACAGACAGCCAAAGTCTCACTGTGGCCTACCAAAGGTCAGAGCATTCACTCCTCTGCATGTGAAAATGACCAAAAGAGTCTCCCCAAATGACTTCAGGAAAAAACAACACTCTACCAGCTCTACTGGAAAGAAGCTCCCACTCTTGGTGATCTGGGCCTGATCTAGTCACTGAATCGGTTCCACTCTGCCTCTGAGACCCAGGGAGGCTCAAAGCACAGAAACAAAAGACAGCCATAGGGCAAGGAACCTGAGTAGTTACAGGGGCTCAAAAGGGAAGTCACTAGAGGAGCTTATTTGTCATTATAAATACGACCAAAAATACTCCAGCTGAAATAAACACGATGAAGAATGGTGGAACACACATAGCAAAGAGGGATGTGGCTCTGGAAGGCACTTAAGGTAAAAGAAGGTTGGTGAAAATCCCATTCAATGAAACAGAAAGGAGCTGTTGCTGGCAATCCTGTCCCCCAGTCCTGGCACTGACCCCTTCTTGCCTTGTTTCAGCCAACCCTCTGTGTTCACACAGATCAACTTCAGAGGCCTGGCTCAGATCATGTATCCTTCCACTGGATTCTGAAGTACAGATCACCTAGAGAAGTATAGGGCCTTACTGAAAACCACAGGAGCCCCGAGTGTGGGGAAAGGGTCACCCATATCAGCTCACAGACGGTACAGCAGGGTGGTTGGGGTTGAGCAATCACCAAGAATCACCAGAAGCTCACTAAAAGGTCTTCTGCCTCCAACTGCCCAGCCGCTAGATGACCGTGAAGGCCGCAGGAATCCCCTCAGGCTGCTGCCACCTCTTGCCCCTGCTCCAAGCTGCTGCTTCTCTGAATGACTGCAAATGTTCCCTCCAATACTGGTCATCAGTGTTCTCTTGAGCATAAAGACAGTGACTCTGGTTCAAAGAAAACCTTGTGCATGTTTTCCCAACAGAAACTCAACAACTAGGCTGAGGAGTAAGTCAGCCATCTGCTAACAAAGGAAGGCACCTCCTCTCCAAACACCAGTGACCTTCCAGTTTGGAAAGAAAATGCTCAACTCTGTAAGCTTCAGGCATTAGGATATGATTCTATCCTCTATCACTTATAATAGATAATAATAAAAAATTGTTCCCATTTATACTGGATGTTGTTTTGACACATTTTCCCAAATCACTGCTCCTTCAAAAAGTGCCCTTTCATGCCTCACAAAGAGAAAGAGAATAAATCTGCTCCAATTTTAAAAAGAAAAATGCTGATAACTTGAATTTTAATCACCATCATCTGCAAAATGTGGAAATGAAAATTTAATAGCTTCCTCAATTTAAAACAAAATTCTATAAAATATAACATTGTCTACATTGTAGAGATGATTTCTTCTTATTTAAAAAACAAGCAATTGTAAATCAGGCATTGTTGAGAGAGAAAATCATGATCTTTATATGAGTTCGCACTTTGCTTATTAGCAGAAGTTAAACAGTCAGAATGCAAACCTTCCAAATTCATTCTTCACATGAAAGTCCTTGCTTCTTTCTTGACCTTTTGGGGTTGGGGAGGAATAGTCATATCTGGAAAGAGAAGAAAGGAAGCAAGAAATTATTTAGAAATACATATCTAAAAGGCTAATAAAAATGAAAACATTTGTCAGCATAAAACTAATAATGTGGAATTCTATATTGAAAAAATAAGTTCACGGCAAGCCATAACTTTCTATTTGTTATTAAGAAATACTTTCGTCTCTAATTTGAAGAGTTAAAACCTTCTGAAAAGGTGTTAGGGCCAACAGCAGGGTAGAATACTCTAAAATTATGGAGGATCACTGACTCAGAACTGAAAGGGAACTGAGATAATTATTTGCTCTAATTCCTTTGTTTTACAGAGGGAACAGTACTCTCTAAGAGTGTACGGAGGATCTGATCGTAGCCTTGTGGTATTCAGCAATCCTACCAATGGTACAAAAGCGGAAGCCAGCACAAACTGGTTCCAAAAATATCTCAACACATCAAAACATTGACTGAAATCTTTCTTTTTTAATAAGAAGTCGACCTTCTCTAATACAATAGATTTGGGGATAAATGTATAGCCCTACTATACTCAGACGCACAGGAACAGCTGATGCCAGTTCAGTAACAGTATAATACAGCAGCGAAAGAACCTACTGCAGTTCTATGCCTCATCAACAGTGATCAGCTCCAGAATGAGGAGGTGACCATGACCTGGGCCTCAAGTCCCATCTGCAGTACTGTTCTCACTCCTGGGAATCACACTGTGGAAGATCACTGACAGACTGTGGCACACCCACAAGATAGCAAGCAGAAGAATGAAAGGACAAGAAACCATGCCACATAAGAGTCAGTTGGAGGAACAGAGCATAGAAATTGCCTACTAATTATAAGATTTGGGAGTACAAGGGGCTCAAGATGTGTTCAATGATTTGAAATGCTTTCATGTGAAAGAGACCATAGGCCACCTAGAAGAGTTGCGGATGGGAATGGGAATGGGAGGCAGCTAGAATAATAGACTCTTAGGATGCAAAGGGAAATTAGGGCTGCACTGAGAAAGGCACAGGATCCAGGAATAAGGAAGAGCTGATCCCACTCTCCTTTCAAGCCTTATCTGGATAACTAAGGTCATTTCTGGCAGCACAGGTCGAGAAGGGCACTGATGAGATGGAGAATGTTCAGAGGAGGTCACCCTGAGGGGGAAGGATTTTGAGTCCATGCCAAATGAAGATCAGTTGATGGAAATGGTCACAGTTAGGGGAGGAGGGTACAGAATTGATGTCTCCTAGGGGAAAAAAAAGCTATTCAGATTGTCACTCGTTTTACTCAGTCTCAGAGAGAAAAACAAGAAACAAAAGTTGGACATTTTTAAAGTCCAATTTAGGCTCAATATCTAGAAAAACTCCTTATTAACTCTAATTATCCACAAGTACAGTGGGACACAGTGAGAGGTGGTGGGTTGTCCTTCACTTGAGGACATTTGAGAAGAGTCTGGATGACAACGTCAGACACACTGTACAGGGGACATTTTTCAGAGATACAGGTTGCATGAAGAGGCCACAGAAAGTAGAGCCAACGCTGAGATTTGGTGATTCTCTTTGTTCTGCTTGGTCCCAGAGGACAGAACTGTAAGCAGTAGGTGAAAGTCACAGAAAGACAAATTTCAGCTCAACATAAGAACAAGCTTCTTAAGCAGGAGAGGTGTCTGGTGGAGGAATGAGCTGCCTTAGGAGGCAGTGAGATCTCCAATATTTGAGGTGTTCACGTGGAGTATGGATAAACACTTGCTGGAGATGCTGTCAACAGCAAGCGGAATAGCCTGGAATGAGGTCAACTCGGAGCTTCTCCAGTTTTTCCCAGGGCCACCCAACTGCTAGGAGGAAGAGCAAAGAAGAGAATCAGGAGTTCTAACTCCTAGGGGACATTCCTCTCTACACAGGCCCCATATGCCTACACATGGTATCAGTATAGGTTGTATTCTAGGAAGTCATGGCAATTCCTACTAAGCATTTCAGAAAAGGGCCTATTTACTCTAAGTATCCGAAAGAGAGATATTAAGTTACCTTCAGAGAATGAACTCTGACTTTTGTGGATTCTAAAATGCTTGTCAAACTTAAAACTGGCAGAATGTTACCTTGGGATAGGATTAGCTTATAAAAGCTTTTAACACAACTTTAACATCAGTACACCACAAAACACATACATATTGAACAGTAGTCGATTACAACTATCAAACATTCTGAAGTTAATTACCCAGCTCTGAGCTGACACCTTGGCGGGTCTTCTCATCTAAAACTCTTCTGCTGCTGCACCAATCCCACATTTTCATATACTCTAGCGCTATCTTCTCTCATTCTGAAAAAGATATTTACAAAAATGCAAACCAGGCAGAAGAAAGGTATCTTGTTAGATTGTCACTAACTAGAATATCAATAACTCAGCCTATCTGAAAATGTTATGCCACAACTTTCAGATCCAAAATTGCAAAGTCAGTACAAGGAAAAGAAGTCAGTTGGAAGTATGCTGCCAAGGAGGTCTGCATTCTGCCCCCACTGTTCATCAATAAAGAAATCTATTTAACAAACCAGCTCTCTCATTGTGGTAAAAAGAGGCCAAAAGATGATATTTGTAACTCATAAGTCCTTTCTTGTTACTAGGATAGTTAGGAATATGTATGAACAGAGCGCAGGTGTGAGTTGAATATGAAAGGATGATATCTAAAAAATAAAATGAAGGGGTGAGAGGAATGTACTGGAAGAAAGAGAAAAGGAAAGGTAGTATCTCACATAAGAAGTAAGAAAAAGCTTTTAGAGTGGAGGAAGAGTGGAGGAAGTGAGAGGAGTGAGTGAACTTTACCCTCATGAGAACTGGCTCAAAGAGGGAATAACTTATAAACTCAGTTGGGTATGGAAATCTATCTTATCCTACAGGAGAGTCGATAGGGAAGGGGATAAGAAAAGGGGGAGTGGAAGGTGATAGAAGGGAAGGCAGATTGGGGGAGTGGGTATACCAGAAGCAAAATACTTTTGAGAAGGGACAGGGTGAAAGGAGAGAGAGAACAGAATAAAGGGGGAGAGGAGAATAGGATGGAGGGAAATACAGTTAGCAACAATAACTGAAAAAAATTTCAAGCAAGTTGCTCTGATAAAGGCCTCATTTTTCAGACATATAGAGAACTGAATCAAATTTATAAAAATATATAAATTTATAAAAATAAGAGCCATTGATAAATGATCAAAAGATATGAAGTTTTCAGATGAAATAAACAAAGCTATCGATGGCCATATGAAAAAATACTCTAACTCACTATGGACTGGAGAAATGCAAATTAAAACACTTCTGAGGTACTACCTCATACCTATTAGATTGGCTAACAGGACAGAAAAGGTAAATGACAAATTTTGGAGATGTGGGAAAAATGAGACATTAATACACTCTCAGTGGAACTGCAACTCAATCATTCTGTAGAACAATTTGGAACTATGCCCAAAGGGCTACAGAACCATACATGCCCTTTGACCTAGCAATGCCACTACAAGATCTGTATCCCAAAGGAGATAAAAAACAAAAAGAAAAGGGATCTATATGTACAAGAATATTTATAGCAGCTCTTTTCTGAAAGTAAAGAATTGGAAATTGGGGAGATGTCCATCAAGTGGGAAATGGCTGAGTAAGCTGTGGCATGATTATGATGGAACGCTGTTGTACTATAAGAAATGATGAGCGAGATGCTCTCAGAAAAACCTGGAAAGACGTGCACGGGCTGATGCAGAGTGAAATGTACTGTGTGCTGTAAGATGATCAGCCATGAATGACTTAGCTATTCTCAGCAATACAACGATCCAAGACAACTCTGAAGAATTTAAGATTGAAAATGCTATCCATCCCCAAAGAAAGAATGGATGGCGTCTGAATACAGATTGAAGCACACTTTTTTACTTTATTTTTCTTGAGGTTTTTTTTGGTCTATGCTTTCTTTCACAATATTATGGATGTGTTGTACATAACTACAGAAAAAATGTCATTGGGAAATAGTGAGTAAAATAAGTAAAAAATACAATAGAACATTTTAAAAAAAAAGAGGCTCAAAAGGAGAAACAGGAAGAGAAGGAAACAGCAACTGCCTGCTACAGGAAACACATCTGGTATATGATGTATCATATAATGATAAAATTAGAAGCATAGATATGATTACTCACCTTACATGCTGCAATCTAAACCATTTGTATGGAAAATTAATGACAATGTACACACAGACTACAACAATATATGAAAAACTTGACAGCAACAAAATCCAGAAAAAAATAAAGAAATAAAAACTCAAAGAGGGATACAAAAGTAAACAAGATTTTTGTTAAAGTTAATACCCTTAAAACACAAATTAAAACTAATAGTTTGTGGTTTTATAGAGATCAGTTTTGTTCTGTGAGCACTTCAATGTTTGTTTTTGTTGAGCCGTCAAGTTTAAAATAAATAAATGAATGAATGAGTGAACAGACAAATAAATAAATGGACACACGAGAAGCCAAAGGCAGAAAGGATTTAAAAATATGAACCAATGGGAAAGAGCCAATAGAAACCTTGTGAAAATTAACCTAGAGAGACACATGTTAACCAAAGGGACCAATACTGTAAGCTTCCTGTGGCTGTTCGCAGAATTGATCTGACAAGTGTCTTTAAATTACCTTTTGTGGATAAAGTCCCAAAACTTTTATCTATCAGCTAGTAGCAAATATGTAGCTTAACACTATGGTAATAGGCTAAGGGCTGACTTATTTAACTGGTTCCCACAAAAAAAGCAAAGAGTTAGTGGGGTGGGAGCGAAGGATAACCAGCAACCTTGGAACAAAAAGATATATAAAGCTAATTTGGTACTTTGCTGGGCTCAACAAACATGGCTTTGATATATTAACAATTCCTAGGGAAGGCAACTGCCAGCCAGCCAGCCATCAGTTAAATTAGCCGGCTAAGGCTTTGAGAAGTATTAACAAGGCACAAGCTACTAATTTGCTAATTGCTAATGGACATTATTAGCTGGTTGATTAGCTATAACATATGTCCATGGAAGTCTTGGGCTGCAAAGAGAGCAATTTTGCAGAAGGATTTTCAGAGGAAAAACTCCAATTCCTTTTTTACTACTTACTCTGGACAGGTTGGTGTCGGGGTGCAGGGTGGAAGAGGACTCTGATCTCCACTTGTCTGGTCCGCTAGGGAATATTTAATGTTTGTATATTCATGCCCTTTTCTCTTGCTTTTCTGAAAACCAAAGAGCAAAGATAGAACATTTTAAGTTTCAGGAAGCCCTGAATAAACAAGACATTTTAATGAAGGAGCCAAAAATCTTTTTCTTTAGATAGTAAAACAACTGGTGAACATTCAAGAAACACTAAGACACTGTCAGAAGCCGAATGGCTAAGAATTCATCTTTCCAACTACAATGGTGAAACCTGAATGAAGCTTCCCAGGATCCACAGTGCCCTTTCAAGCCCACAGAATTTCAGAGCATGACAAAATCACGTATAACAACGTCAGCCTGGGTCAGACCAGAGCTCTTGCCTAAGGGAGGGAAGCATTCCCACAGTACCACTGCATGGCTCCTCTGCAGTCCAGCTTTGCGAGCCCCAGGTACACAATCAGAAGAGATTCCAGGAAGACACTGAATCCCAGTAGAAATGGCCCCACAGTCCCAGCAGCCCCAGCCTGAATGGTGAAGAAGGAAGGAAGCCTGGGAAATGGCGCTGCAGAAGAAGAGGCAGCAGGGCCACGCAGACACCTGACAGTATCCCCTCCACACGTTCCTTACTAAGCGAGGGGTCCTTTGGACCCCCTCAATGCTGCAAAAATCTCCCAATAAGCCTGTCATCTCAGCTCACACACAAGCTGAGCCGCAAAAAGCTTCAAATGCAATAAATTGTACCTCACTCACCTGAAAATGAAATGCAGCTCTAAGACAGAGATCAGTTAAGAACCCCTCCCCACTTAGGCAGTACCACTGAATCAGGACCTCTGACCTCATCAGATATCTACAGCACCATGCAAAGTATCTTTCAGGTTGGGGGCAGTCTCAAAGAAGCGCTGACTATCTAGGATTTGCAGAATTTTTGCCCTAATTATAAAGTAACCGTTGACCCAAACAGCACTGACCATCATTTAAATGAGAGGCAGCCACATGTTCATTTTACTGGCAGCTGGTATGTAGGCGCCTAAGGGGCACACCATGGACCAGTATTAGTATGGAGAGAATGCAAAGGAAGCAAAGGTCACAGGTTAAAAGCCCTCGTGGGCCAGGGTAGGGGCTGGACTTCAGTCTTCTCTATGGCCACAGAACAAGCCTGATTAGTTCCAGCTATCTACCTTGCAAATATGTCATTCACTGGTTACAGGGCACAATCAAGGGAGATATTTTAGTGGGTTAATATCCAGCACAATCACTCGACTAATAAATGGCTGAAAGACTACACTCTGTGGGTGCCAAATAGTGCCATTTTTGTATACAAAAGGTGACATATTTCAACATACATTAGCAACAAACAAAACATATTAAGTTCCTTGCTTATATTCACTCAAGTCTATTCTGGAGTAGCTTGCATGCAAACAATCCAAGAACCTCAGAGTTCATAAATTTTAGCACTGAAACCTTAGGCTACCTTTTATGAAATGTTCTAGAAAAGGCAGAACACGTAAAAACCTACAAGATGAATTCTCTTCATTAATTCTTTCCTCAAGACCAAGAGAAATTCTTTTTGCACTATAGTAATTATAAAAAGAGGGCAATTTTTCGAATTAAGAGAAATATAAGTGGGATAGGAATGACAACACAGCGACTCAAGGAATCCAGAGCTCCAACTGTATGTACAGCTTGCAACTCGAGTACAACCCCAGATGGAGCTGATTGATGGGGAGCTGGCTCGGCTCCCCAGGGACTCGGACAGCTAAATGGAGCCCTTCTGTTTCACTGGCTGCCTGAAACTCTAAGAAAAATTCCAGATGAAATTTTAAATTTTTCCATAAGAGCTTCAGGGAGGAATGTGCTTTGGGAGACTGGGAAGCAACCTAAAACTGATTCTTCCCTCCATCAGATTTCATTGACAGCAGGATTTCCTAGACTTTTAAAAATCTGTATGAATCCAACTGCCTCACCAACTGTTGTGTAGTCAAGACTTTCAGCTGGTTAGGAAAAGGGACAATTGCAAGGCTCTGAAATCATCCAGTAATATAGACGTAGAGATGGAGTTCTCTCCCCACCCCCATATATTCATATATGTAATATACGTGTATATGTGTGTATACACACACACATATATAGATAGAGAGAGATACAGATATAGATATTTTCCACATGAAGTAACTCTAGGTTCCTCCATCTTTAATTCTTCAAAAGAGAATCACAGTCTAGGTTTTCTCTTGCTTTTCCCCACTCCCTGTCCTCAGGAAGCCACCAACCTGAGTCTCTGTACAGTGAGACAGAAGAAAATGAAAACCACATGTTCACATTAAAAAACTGAGAAAGTTGTCCAAAATGCTACGTGTCCAAATGTCAAGAAAAAAGAAAATGAAAACTAAGTTATAAGGTGGCTAAAGCAGAGGCCCTGCACTCATGTCAGTTCAACAGAGGATAAAATAAAATAGCCCCTGACCTCAAGGAGTTTACACTTTTAAAAAAATATAACTAAATTGATTTTTTCTTCTGTGAAGAAAAAAAATACATTATCCACTCCAACTTAGCACTTTAAACAGTTAGGAATCTGATGGCCAATTTAAAATAGAACTGAGATACTAGGAAAGAAGAGTCCCCATATTCATCAAAACAAGAATTTGTACCCCCTTTTCAGAAGTGCTGGAGTATTTGATGAATAACACCAATTAACGTAAGAGGCCTCATCTACCCCTAAACTCAAACTTCTAAGAAAATCCCCAATCTTCCCAGCTAGATCCTCCTCTCCTACCCCACTCCTCCTCTAAGTCCCCTTTACATGTCCATTGTCTTTCCCCATTAGAACGTAAATTTCATGAGGTCAGGACTGGGTTTTCTTGCTTTTCTTTGCACCCTCAATGCTCAGCACAAAGTCTAGCACATAGTACCATCATCAAAATCATCATCGTTCTCAACAAGCATTTATTAAGTCCTTCCTATGCAGAGTGCTGTGCTAAGCACGAGGGACACAAAGGCAAACACGGTCCATGCCCCGCAGGGGCTCGCAGCTTAATGGAGGAGACAATGTGCAAACAAGTGTGGATGTTCAAGACATATACCAAGTAAATGGGAGATACTGAGCATTTTTTAAGTGCCCTATCTTAAGAGAAACAAAAATATGATCATAAATTCAGAGCCAGAATGGACCTCAGATGCCACCTCTTCTGATCTCATCATTTTACAGATAGGGAAACTGGCACCCCAGAAAGGTTAGGGGATTTGGCCAGAGGCCCAACAGTGCTAACTAAGCAGTAGAGCCTGAATTAAACTTAGCTCCTCTGATCCCAAAGGCAGC
Source organism: Notamacropus eugenii (assembly GCF_028372415.1). Lineage (NCBI taxonomy): Eukaryota > Metazoa > Chordata > Mammalia > Diprotodontia > Macropodidae > Notamacropus > Notamacropus eugenii. The sequence goes on from NC_092875.1 coordinate 33,700,678, forward strand.
GCAGGGCCCTTCTGAGCACACTGCCCTCCCAACAACATTAGCACCTCAACGCTCCCAAATTGTGCTGATCTAGTCACATAATTTTAAATACAGATTTAAGGAACTGAGAGCTTAAAAACAAAAACCTTAAAAAAATCCCTGAGCTGGCCTTTGCTGGCATGTTAACCACCCAGCATTTCATAGTTGCTACATAAGATCCTGGCAAGCAGACGGTGAAGACTAGGATCCATTCCTGACAAACAGGCCTTAAGTTCTGACTGAGCCCTGGCAATGCGGCTGCTACTTTGCTGAACTAGAAACCATCATATGCAGTGCCCATTACCATTCTATAGAAAGCTTCAGGCTGTGGCCTAGATCTCTGGAAGGCAATCACAGTCACACTGACAAACCCCTTTGATGTTTAGACAAGACTTCAGCAGCAGCAAAAGCTATGCTAAGAAAAACAGCCCTTTTACTTACTTTCCTCATCTCAGCACATTCCTAATTAGCTCAGCTTTGTGTCTGATATGAATAGCTTTTAGAGGGAGAGACTCCAATTTCAAATTCTTCTTCATTACCCAGATCTTATTAAAACTGAAATTTCACTGCTTCCAACTACTTACTCAACAGCACTAAAAACTGGCCACCCCAAAGCCTGAGTATTATCAGAGTGACCCAACTCAGGCTAAGAAATGAAAATCAGAGAATGAGACCCAGACCAAAGCTCTGGGGTTACAGTTATGGTCCAAAAGCTTAGGGACTCTGCATTTTAAACTCACTGCACAATCCAAGGAAAACCAGAGCCTTCTTGTCCAGTCATTTCCTTATCATTTCTCCTTCTAGGACGTGAAATGGCAAATTCATGAAAGCTCCTAATGTGTGTAAGGATCACTCTACTGCTCCATGAATCTTTCACACCTGTTCCATCAGAGAACCCTCCTACTGGGGACTGATTCCCTGCTCAAAAAGAGGTGAACATATATAGCCACTGATATGTTTGGGGCCTGAAGAAGGACCTGCAAAGGACAGAAGGTACCCCAAGCTGAAACTGTCCTCCACTTAAAACATTTCAGATCAGATGAGAAAAAATAGCATGAAGGCTACTTGCAAATTTATGCAACAATTGTACCTGCTCCTCCTCGATTCTGCGCTGTAGAGTCTCAATATAATGCTGCACGGCCATGTAGATAAATCTGTACTGGGCTTCTGTCTGGACCATCCCTGACCTCTGGGATCTCACCATCTGAATGGTCTTGGGAACGTCAATGTCACAATCCACACCTAGAAAAAAGCAAACAGCAGTGCCAACCCTGAGTTGTCTCACATGCCATATGAGAAATCTGTACACACAGCTGGCACTCAGCTTTGATCTGTGTGCAGGAAAGGCTTTCCACTAATACTACTGGTCCCCAAGGACTCACACAGCCAAGAATCATTCATTTCTATATCTCACAAAACAGTGTGTGCTCGGCCATTAAAGATCCCAGTCCAATTTCCAATTGCCAACCCTGCTCTCACACCAGCTAGAACTGCTCTGTAAAGACACACGTTTGGTGGTCCCATTTAAATCCACTTCTATACTGATGGGGGTCACTTGATCTCTCCCCAAAAACACATGAAAACAGGAATTTGAGTTTCTGACCCTGCAGCCAACTTACCTTTCTCTCTGATAATGTCAATTAGGATATCAATCACGATGAAAGTTCCTGTCCTGCCGATCCCAGCACTGTGGGGGAAGAAAACAAAAAGCTGTTCGTTTTTCTTCCAGTCACAGCAAAGTCCTTCAAGGGATGGACACAGTGTCTTCTGTGTGTGTGGTGTGTGGTGTGTGTGTGTGTGTGTGTGTGTGTGTGTGTGTGTGTGTGTGTGTGTGTGGTGTAGGTGTGTGGTGTATGGGTGTGTGGTATGTGGGTGTGGGGGGGTGTGGTGTGTGCGTAGTGTGTGGGTATATGTGTGTGTAGTGTGTGGTGTGTGTGTGGTATGTGGGCGTATGTGTGTGGTGTGTGCGTGGGGGGGTGTATGTGTGTGGTGTGTGGCGTGGGTGTGTGGCATGGGTGTGTGGTGTGTGGTATGTGGGTGTATGTGTGTGTGGTGTATGGCATGTGTGGTGTATGCGTGTGTGGTGTGTGGGTATATGTGTGTGTGGTATGTGGCATGCGTGTGGTGTGTGGCGCGCGTGTGTGTGGTGTGCACACATATGTTGGGGAGGTATTCAAAATAAAAATACTAATAATAGAACAAATGTCAGGGGAGGGTGACTATTTTTAACAAGGCATATTTTAATTAAGTTGTACAAATAACTAAAGTTAAGTGGCCTCCCACATATCTACTTGCCTACTGTGCGAATATAATTTACAAAAATAAAGTCTCCTCCTGACACAGCTTACCCCAGATGTGGGGCACTGATGTGAAGGTAGGAGGCGCGAGATCACAGCTCCCACCAAAGCCCTGCAGGGGGAGTGGTTCATGTCTATTTAAAGCAGCCAGCAGTGGGCGGGGGGAGGGAGAAGAACATCTTCTTTCCATGTTAAAGGAGATCAGAACCACAACCCAATCAGAGCCTAAAGTCCCACATGCACAAAAAGAAAACTGAACAAGATCGTCAACTTCCTCAAGCCAGGGGTTGCATCGCATCCTGCCTATCACTGGGATACCACACCCATCCCTAGCTCCAGCCCTCTGCTTACAACAGCCATTCAGTAAACACTTGCTGATTGAAACTACAGTCTTGAGGACTCAGGAAGGAACATGTTCACAGGTGACAAATACCCTTTCCTTATACCGTTTATTCAGACTTCCTACAAATGCTTATACTGTCCTCTAAGAGCTGGGAGGTGGGCAATGAGGGAGCAGGTCGCATGCATCCCCTGCTTTGGGAAATTAAGACTCCCTCTACCCAGAACCATGCCAAAGCTCTGCTGCGGTCTGACCGATTACCTGCAATGCACCACCACAGGGCCTGCGTCAGGAATGCTCTCCTGCTTGTGATGGACCTCTTCTAAAAAATCCAGAACACCCCCAGGATCGGTGGGCACGCCGTGATCAGGCCAGGTTCTGAAATGATACTGCCACACTGTTCTCTCCGTGTTCCCCTGAAGTAGAGCCAAGAAGCAGCAGGAAAGAATTAAATACTCCAAAGGGGAGAACTTTCCTAAATCAGGAACAATCAGGGATACTAAATGATCCAAAGACATGGCATTTAAAAACAACAAGATTCCCACAAAAAAGCTGAAGTTACCATCTCTGGGACCTTTTAGGATGTTTCTGCTGGAGCCGGAGTTGGGCCCAGTCCTTTTAAAGTCGATTTCATACAATAGTCATATTTTTTATGGGTAAGCTTTGAATTTACTTGAGTAATTTAGTCTTTTAGAACGAGGGAGGGTCCCCCTTCCCCCACCCCCCATCCCAGAAGGCCTTTAAGTAGAAGTGGAATGGACTCTTGACATGGACACTGGACTAGGAAAGAGTAGGTTGGCAAGCATTTTGCCTACATTCCCTCTTTTGATCAGCTCTGGACAGGATCCTCTGACGTGACTAAAGAAATAACCAACAGAAAACACTCTGCCAGTCTCAAAGCATTATGTGAATGTAAGTGCTAAATAAGCTCCAGACTCTTGGTCCCAGCATTCAAGGCCTGGCATAGCCTGGTTCCAAACTCCCTGTTCACCCTTACCTCATATCAGCCATTAATATCTTCTAAGTTACAGTCAAATGGGACCTAAACTAAGGTCTCTTCATCCCCTCCAGAAGGGGATGTCTTCCATCTGTCTGCTGATCTCTTTCTCTTCCTCCATCTCCTCCACGAAGTCCACACTACAAGTTTTCTGTCTCTTCACATTTCTTATTCAATTCATTCACAAGCATTTATTAAACATCTATTACATATGAGGAAGTCAGACACTGCAGATACAAAGCCAAGAACAAAACAGTCCTGGCTCTCAAGGAGCCTGTTTTCTCCTGAGTGGATACAACATGTGCCCAGCATAAGGAAAATGAGAGGGAGGGGAAACACACCAGAGAAACCACTTTATTTAGACCTCTTCTTCATGTCACAGGGCATAAGTTTAGAGCTGGAAAGGACCTGAGAGGTCACCCAGTCCAGCCCCACATGAGGAACTGAGGCATGATGATTTGGGCATTTGTTTTTCCTCCCACCAGACTAGTAATTCTTTGCAGGCTATCCTCATCTCTGAAGCCCTGGCCTCAAGTACTGTGCCTTGCATATACTGTAGGTAAAAAAAAAAGGATCTGGAATTTTTGTTAAGGTGGGAAAAACTCATTCTGGACATTCCATCCACCAGGAAAAAATACAACCCATCACTGACCTTAAGAGAAGCTGGTCAGAACCTCCCCAGAGTCACATGACTAAGGGACCAAGGCAGGATGTAGCCCCAGGTCTTCCTGATCTTGAGGCCAGTAGACATCCCAGTGGCTCTACCTGACACCCAGCAGACATTTAATAAATGCTGGGTGAGTTGAATTGAGTGTGGTCTATTTGAGGCCATTGGCTAGTTCTCATAAATTTCTCTCATCCACGAATAGTTCATAGGAACCACAGGGTCTAGAGCTGGAAGGGACCTTGGAGACGATTTTGCTTAAGCACTTCATTTTACAGAGAAAGAGTTTAGACTGAGTGACTCAGCACGGTCACTGGCTACAAGTAACAAAGCTAAGATGTGAATCCAGCTCCTCTGCCTCTGAGGCCAAAAAACATGGCTAAGATAAGCCGGGCCTTTGATCTCCTCCCTACACCTTCATGAGGCAGTAATAAGGCAGATACCACAAACCACAATGGGGGGGCCTCTGAACCTCAGTTTCCTCATATGCCTGTGGAACTTCACCTCCTATAGAAATGCAATTTGATAACATATATGAAAGCATTAGAAAAACTGAGAAGGGCTTTACACCAGGTGAGATAAGAATGCTGCTAATGCTGAGAGAGGAAAAACTACATCTGTCTGTGGTGAAAACAAGTCTTTTGTCCCATCTGCAGCTGAGACGTAAGATAACATCAAGACTGGCAGGCTGGTTGCTAGCAGAAAAATGAACCTGCATTTTCTGGCTAGCTCACACTGAATTTCCCTCCCATTTCCATCCCAAAACAAAGTAAACAGCCTCCCCCAAATGCCCATTTCTTCAGTAAGTTAAATCATATCCAAATCACTCTGTGAGTTTGGTTATACAGGACATATAAGGTTTAAACATAAACCAAAGTCATTTCTTTTGGATCTGATCCTCCAAAAGAAGGAAACTGTATGAGGAAACCCTTCCCTTTACTCCATGAAGGTCTCCCGTGAAGAGCTGCCACAGACCCTACAGTATATCCATGTACTTACTTGTCCAACCTTGGAGAGCTTAAGCTCTCTTAGGGTATAGTCATGGGCGGCGCTTTCTTTGACGTTCCTAACACGCATAGCCCCATACTCCTTTAGAGCATATTCATCAGGCCAGTACTTGACACATTTACTCTGGAAAGAATCAAAAGTAAATTAGTCCCTACGAATTCTTAAGTAAAAATCTAAATATTCGGAAAATATATCTTAACATCTCCCTTAATGGTTATCTGGCCAAAGCTACTAAGACAAGTCAAGACTCAACTCTGGCATCTCAACACCATTAAAAAAAAAAAAAAACTTTTCAAAGGGAAGGAAATTCATTTCAATTTTAAAAATTATTAAGCACCTATCATATCTGTGGCACTGAGCTACACTTTGAAAATACTACACCATAGATAGTCCCTGCTCTGAGCTTATTATTTAAAATGAGAAAATTCATGAACACACAAAGGCCTACAACACAAAGGGGGATGTGATGAGTATAAGTGAGCGTTCCAGGCAAAATTAAAAAGAACTATGTGGACAGAGAGATAATTTTCAGGTGGGAGTGAGGATGGAAGAAGAAAGGGTCTAGGAAGAACACTACGTGGAAAAGCTGGCATTTGTATTGAGCCTTGAAGGAAAAGAGGAATTTGAACAGTTATAGACAGAGGTGGGTCTGGGTTTGGGGTTTTTTTTTTGGGAGGGGAGAGCAGTTCATTCTAGAATAAAGTACATGTTGCTGGAACACTGCATGGGTAGAGGAAGTGACCCTTGAAAGTTCATTTGTTTGGGGCAAACATATGCTTCATTTTTTTATGATAATAGTTGCTCATCTGCATATAACAAGAATACGCTTTGTGTTTATGTACAGAAAAGAAAAGAAGTAATACAGAGGGAAAGAGAGATAAGCAGGACAGGACAGTAGTCACATATTGAATTTATACACATTAAAGAAAAAGCAAGCTATAACCAATGTATTCCAGAAGTTAGGTGGCTCAGCAGATGAGTCAGCAGACTCATCTTCCCAAGTTCAAATCTGGCCTCAGACACATACTAGCTGGGTGACCCTGGGCAAGTCACTTCTCCCTGTTTGCCCCTGTTTGCCCCTGTTTCTTCATCTACAAAATGAGCTGGAGAAGGAAATGGCAAACCAGACCAGTGTCTCTGACAAGAAAACTCCAAATGAGGTCACAAAGAGTTGGACACAACTGAAAATGACCGAACAATGATAAAATAATAGATTCACAGTTTCCTGTACAAACTTCTTGTTCTGTACTATTTTGGAAATGGAAACTGTTATTGTATTGTATTAGTGTCTTAAGTTCAGAATTTTTTAAATATAATTTTTATTAAAAAAATAAAAACAAAAATAGTGCTTCAAAGGTTAAAATGAAAAGAAAAACTAGAGAACACTGAAGTAAATAGCTAGAAATACATGAATACCAGATCTGTTTCATGATTATGAGACAATTGTATTTTATCTTACAGTATAGTGACAGAAGATGAGCATGTGGTTATTAAGAGAAGGTAAGCTCCCTCACAGAGTAGAACCAGCTGATGAACCATGAAACCAGAAGGGTAAAGCATAGACTTCAGAGGCATGTTAAAGACAGGCTATAACTTGGCCAAACAGAAGTTGGAGTTTTTTCTTTCCATTACCTGCTGTTGAGGAATGGAGAAGATATATTTTGTTCTCTATTGCTACCTATTTTTGAGAATACAAACAGAAGACAGAAGTTACTTTCTGCCTTGCCACCTGCTACTGTTGAGAGGTAAAGAAGAATCTTAGACAGAAGCAAAATTGGAGGTTTTTGCCAATGGTAGGACCAAGGTCACTGCCTTCTCCTAAAAGTGTCTAACACTGCTTCAGAAGAAGGAATCAACTGAGATGATGCTGAGCAAGCCCAGGTGGGCAGAGTACAGTCTAAGAAGAAAATCAAAGACATCGTATCAGGAAATCAATCTGCCCAGCTAAGATGCCATGACTAGTAAAGGATTAATCCAGTACAGTTTGGAACAACTCAGCTTAGCAAAAGCATCTACACAATGTTCATCAGGGATATTTTTTATGGAAAATTCCCTGAGACAGAGAGAAAATAATGAAGTCTATAAGCTAAGAGCTAACTTGGCCAAATACTTTCTCTATACATGTGTTCTATTACCCTGAGACTTTAAACATACAACTGTTATCGCCACAGACACAAAATATATTGACTGATGTTTATGGGTGAAACAATATGTAAATATTATATATTTGCTTTGTATTTTCAATAAATGCCAGTTAAGACTGAGTATTAGTAATTGATTTATTAATGGAACATAACACTGATGGGGGCTCAGAACCTACAGTTTTAGTACAAACAGTCACCCACAAGGATCACCTCCCCAGAGAATGTGAGAATGTTGAAACATAGCAGCAATTTCTTTATGAAGAATTGCCCATCTACCAGAATGGTAGCTGATAAAGAGGAAACAAGCTGCTGAGAGAGTAAATGAGGAGGGAAAAAAGGGCACACTGAACAAGTCACATTCATGAAAAGAAGCAGTAGATTAGAATTGGATGTGACAAGATCTAAATGCCAAGATCAAAAATTTTAATTTATTCAGTAGGCAAGAGGAATCACTAAAGGTTTAGGAGGAATGGACTGATGATCAGAGTCATGCATTAGGAAAATTACTCTGCCATAGGTGTGAAGGATGGGTTGGAAAAAGGATAGAGTGGAGACGGAAACCAATTAGGAAGTATAGTCTGTGAGAAAAGAAGCGTGAGTCTGAACTAGGGTGGTTGTAGCAATCTAGAAAGAAGATGGATAGGAAAAATATTTTGAACAAAGATCTCTGATATAGGTCTCATTTCGAAGATACGTAAGAAACAAATCAAATTTATAAAAAGATAAGAGCCATTTCCCAAATGATAAGGGGTCTAAGGGTATAAATAGAAAATTCTCAAAGAAGATATCCAAGTTCTATCAATGATCATATAAAAATGCACCAAATTTTAAAATGTAAATTTAAAACGTAATTAGTAATTTTAAAAATGCGAATTAAAGCAGTTCTGAATTCTAGCTCACACACATCAGACTGACAAAGTGAAATAAAGAAAAATGACCATTGCTGGAGAGACTGTAGGAAGACAGGCACACTAATACTGTTGGTAGAGCCATATGTAGGTCCAGCCATTCAGGAAAGCAATTTGGAACTCTGCCTCAAAAGTCAGTAAGCTGTGTACAGCCAACCCTCAGCATTTCACAACTTGAAGTACTCCGTGGTTTTATCATTTTATCATCTCATTTTCACTTTTGCATTGGCAATCATGCATGTCAGCGGCTATGTGCAGTAGAGAAAGAGAAAGAGGCACAATGCAGGCAAGTTTATATTCACAAAACGGAAGTATTCATGAAAGTGTTCAGGAAAATGAAATAACCTCTCAAAGGCCCAATGAGGGAATCAAAAAAAATGAAAAAGGGCTAAGTTTGTGAGTAAGTGAGATAGTTATCATCCCTCCCTCCCACTGTCCTTCCCACCCCACCCCCACCCTCTGGCCACAATGGAGCAAGCAGTTTGGCCTCCCCGGTTGCCCATATAGGTGGGCTCCTGTGTTAGAATGGGCTCAGTGCTGAGTGGCCGCCTTCACCGGGCCCAAGGCCTGGCCAGTTGTGAGCTCAGACTGGACCACTCACCCCAAGGCATGTCCTTTTCATAGTGAACAGTTGAACCACAGAGCCAAAAGGGAGATGGAGACATGGCAGGTTGTCCTTTTCCCTTTTTTACCTCAGGGTTCTTCTTCTGACATCGCAGACCTTGTCTGTCCCTTTCCACTGACTCTTCTCTCCCCTACATTTCATGACAAAAATATTTATAGCAACTCTTTTTTGCAGTAGCAAAGAACTGGAAACAGAGGGTGCTCATTACTTTGAGAAGACCTGAACAAATTAGGGCATTCAACGTAACAGAAGGGAAAAGGCATTTATTAAGCATTTACTATTGCCAGGCACTGTGCTAGATGCTTTACAAACATCTGGTCCTGATGACAACTCTGGGAGGTAGGTGACATTATTATCCACATTTTTTTTACATTTGAGGAAACTGAGGCAAATGTCAAGCAACTTCCTCAGTGTGACACAAATAGTAAGTATCTGAGGCTAGATCTGAATTTAGACCTTCCTGATTCCAGGCCCAGTGCTCTATACGCTGAGCCCCTTAATTGTCTCTGAGGCAATATTGTACTTTAAGAATGATGGGGATGATTTCAGAGAAATCTGAGAAGAGCCATATGAACTGAGACAAAGAGAAGTGAAACCAAGAGAACAATTTATACAATAACAACAGCGCTGAGGGGGATTTGTTCTGTGACATTTGGCTTCAGTCACAGGGCCGCACTTGAGGACCCAGAGGGCCACAGGTGGCCTCGAGGATGCAAGTCCCCCTACCCCTGGATGAGGGAGTCATCATCATGCATAATAATTGAGGTTGCAGGATTGGACAAGATGACTAAGGGAGAGTGCATGTATGTGTGTGTGGTGCATGTGTGGTGCGTGTGTGGTGCATGTGTGGTATGTGTGTGGTGCGTGTGTGGTACGTGTGTGGTGCGTGTGTGGTACGTGTGTGTGTGTGTGTGTGTGTGTGTGTGTGTGTGTCTGTGTGTGTGTCTAAGAGAGAAAAGAGATGGCAAATGACAGAATCTTGTAGGATCAACCACAACTGGGGAAAGGATGAGGAGAGAGAGAGAGAAAAACTAACAGAAATTATGAGCAAAAGTTGAATTGGGATGAGGAGAATGGAGGAAGCAGCTTTTTAGCATAATTTTCCTATCCTAAATACCTCCCCCAAGCAGAGAGACAAAAGAAGAATAATTACCCAGCATTCAAATGGGAGCCCGATGCTCATTTATGTTTCTAATATGCCAAGAAAACAAAATGGGATCTATTAACTAGGTTGAGAGAATCACCCAGCAACAGTTTTGTTTCCTTTCAAACATAACCTGCTATCACTTTGTTGGGAAAGAGAATATAAAATGTGGAAGTAGATGGGCTTCTCAAACTGTCTAGTACATTTTCATATCAGTATAGAGTTTTGCCCCAGATGCTCCCCTTGCCTAGTGCGAACACAGCTCCCACAGTCTACATTCCAAAAAACTAAATAAAACAGGAAGGAAGCGCTCCATATCCAAACCTCACAGCACATTTAGGGATACAGGAACTACTACATATGTCACCACCAAGGAGACCCTTCCCTCAGCTACGTCTGGGAGTCTGAGGGAGCCTAGTTCCCCACAGCTGCTGGCTTCAATAACAGGCAGACTGAAAAAGATGGAGCCAAAAAGAGGGTTCTTGCCAACAAGGAAAGTTTTTATGCTAAATAAAGGATGTGCTCCTACTTACTGGTGATCCATTCTGGAACACGCTTCCTTTCGGTACTATTTCTTTTCCTGGGGCACCCCCATCCTGAGCCCCAATCCACTTCCCATAACTCTCAAAGCCCTAACTACAGGAGGAGAAATCTGTCTTCTGCATTTATGAGCCACAGTAATTTCCAGTTAAACAATTGTCACTAAGGGGCCGAGGGGCTAATGGAAGTCCTGGGAATTGGTGACTTGCTATGATCTGCTTCTCACGGCTTTTCAGTTCAAACCTTTGCCTTCCCCTTGAGCACAATTCTGATCTGAGTGTATTTTTTAAAGACTCCATACAGTTTTGATGTTCCCCATGTAAACCATTCTCCTACTCCTGACTGTACCCAGTGCAGTCCCTGGCCAGTTAAGTCCAGTAGCAGCTTCTAGTCACTCCTGAGGGTAGAGAGCTCTACGGAAGGCAAGAAGACAAAATCATGATCCCGGAGAGCTCCGGCAGATTCCCAGACACCACTAGCACCCTTGGTAAATGACTGCTGAAATTCAGGGTTGTATTTGTTTGCATGCTTTTAAATGAAAACACAGAGAGGTTCTATGTTGTTTCACTGCAGCACAAAGTATTTCAAAATCAAACACACACACACATCTGATTTCTCCTCCCATGCACCTGCCCAACAAGTGAGTTGGGGAGGATATGGAAAAGAGCTTCCCAAGTGTACAGGTAGCCTAATGCTAAGGCTAAATAGAAAGAAGGGGAAAGGGAGTATGGCTGGGAGCATGCTGGCACTGAATGAGGAAGAATCCCTTGCAATCCAGCTGCAGCAATACGCTACCTCTCAGCCATCTCATCTGCGTGGGACAGTTCCTCAGAGGAGAAACCAAACCAATTACTCTGAAGCCATCATAACTATTTTCCCTTCACAGCAGCACGTCCTTCAAGGACAGGCAGGAAACTGCATTTGCACTCAGGCATGAACCTCAACGAGGGGCAGAACCCAAGGGAGGGAGAACCAGGCCTCAGGCTCACCCCCTTCAGATTCAGGAAACCCAGAAGAGAGCACACTCTCAGCTTTGTGAAAGCACTTCAAGGTTGGCAATAATAAATCCAAGGATAATTAATGATACCACCATTCCCTTTGGAAGAAAGATGCTAAATTTTCATTGTACATAACCCTCATCACAAAGGTCTTTAATGCTAGGCAACAAGAAGCAAGCTTATGTAATGGGCTTAACAAAAAAAGAAAAAAGAAAAGAAAAGTAACCTTACAGTCCTCTACTCTCATAATATAAAAATGATCCGAAGAATGCCAACAACCATCTGTGGGCTCCAATGCCCATGCTACAAAGGCATAAGCACTGTAAGCCAAATATCCTCTATCCAAGAAATGGTTTAATATGCTTTGTATAGACATGATTGCTACAAAACAGCAAATTCAGATATAAACCATCTTCAAAAAAAAATTCACCTCCAACACAATAACGAAAACACAGAAACCTTGCTTAATGGAAAGCTTCCAGTCTGATGTTTGTGTGATCAGCGATTACTAAACAGGACTTGAGGCACCTGACAGAATCAGGTAATCCTCCAGAGATCAGTTCCATGAAAGTTCAGGTTTGTTAAAGAAGATGACTCACTCCCATCATGGTCAATTTAAACCTTCCAATAGTCTCCAAATATTTCATCACAAAAACAAACAAAAAACCCTGACGCATTGCAAAAACTAATTGAGCAGAAAGCCAGAGGCCAACGCCCAAGTCCCAGCTGCAGGGTAGCCCTGTACAGTCTCTTGACATCACACAGGTTGTCGTCCCTAGGCCTCCAGGGTTCCAACTCTCCCATAATCCACCAGTCCATCTCACACTCTACCTTGCCTCGCTCCACTTCTTTCGTTGTCATAACAATAACTCGGGAATTCTCCTGGAACACCATTCTCCAGAAGTCATTCACTGTGTTCTGCAGACAGCCTTGGGTTGCAATATAACTCTTTTTGGGCTTTGAATTGTTGCACTTGGTCTCAAATTCAGGCTAGAAAACAAAAGAAATGTACCTTAAAAAAATGACAAGAATTCTACCTGACAATCATTTTTCTAGATGGAAAGAGGAAAACTATAAACATTGGCAGCCCATAGCCAGGACTGTAGAGTGCAAATGCAGAGCTTACCATGATAATGTTTGCATTAATGTAATCCGAAACTGGTTCATTTGGATCCCCATCATGCAGAACAACCCTGGTATGATCAACTAGAGAGAGATACCACAAAGTCATTAACGCTATTGTTTTCAATAAATTAGACAAAGAATTCCTGGTTTGTCTAGCAGTTAATCCAAAATCCAGCAACATTCTGTTTCCTCTAGATAAAAATTATGCCAAGAGCCCACCCCAATAAGGACAATGAAAATGCATTTGAATCACCCATAAAGCTGCCAAAGATGCTTTCTTTGAAAAAAAAAAACAAAAATTGGGAGCAGTAAATAAAACAATATCAACCTACTAGAGAGAAAGCCCAAGAGACTTGAGTTGGATTTTGTAAATCCCAACAAAAAACAATTGCTTTAAACATGATTCTTAGTAAAAATTGAAACTATTAAAGCTTGTCAGCCAGCACTTGTGCTCCACTGGCATGGCCCTCAAAACCATGTTACTTCTATGCCATGAGGAGGTCCCAGAAGATGGCACCAAAGCATCAGCACCTATCTCTAGACACCCCTGCCCCTACAAGGTATCTTCAGCAGAGCTGGAACCAGTCTGGGGAGGCCCTTCTCTAGATTTCAGAAGTACTATTTCCTTCCCCCAAGAGGCAATCCTATCCCTATCAGACTTTGTATTTTTAAAGGGGAAGCTATCCTCTTCTAAGCAAAATTCAAAAATTAAAATTTATCTGTCATCAACACAAAATACTCAAGATAATCTAAGATTTGGATCTCAAGCTTCAGCTTTGCTCTTCCAGGTCTAAACTAAACAACTGGCAAGATCCCTCCAATTCTAACATTCTCCAACTCTCCAATCAATGACAGTGCTAATGATACAGGAGTTTGAAGAACAAATGTCTGGTTTCCCACTAGAACTGGTCATTACAAACGCTGCCTACAATAAAAGAGATTAAGGATTCTAAGTTGGTGAGATGGGCACAGTCATCATCTCTCCAGCACCATCAGGGAAAGCAAAACTGTTGGAAGTGACTACTAAGGGAAATGGAGCCTATTGATACTTACAAGGCAAAATGTTCTTATATCTGTTTTTGTTTTTATTTTCTGGCCGCTGACCCTCTTTACGGCTATATAGGAGCTTGCATTCCTGCTGTTGTAGAGTCTGGATAAAAATGAGAGTAACTGGTGTGAGACACTGAAGAAATATTTCTGAACCACCTGTGCTAGGAAATCCAGGAGATAAAAACAAGCAGAATCCAAGTGAAACAAGTGATGGGCACTACTACAGGCTCTTCCTACAACTTCACAATGTCTCCATGTTTCTTATTTTTTACCCTTCTCTTTTCCTACAGTTCTCAGTCATACAAACCTGAAAGAAAACTCAAAGAATATTAGGGGCAAGCAGGGAAGGAGAGGAGGGAGGAGACGAATTACATCCAAAAAACAAATCAGGGAATGAAAGAGGAGGGAGGGATTAAGGTAAAGAGAAAGAGGGACAAGAGACAGAGAGATAGCACAAACACATAATAAGATGCACTGTGCACACAAATACAAAGAAGACCAATCCCTGGACTTCAGAGAGGAAAAGGCATGCACATGCATGCGCACACACACGTCTCCAGCTAACCCTCCAGCAGCATGACCAGACTATGAAGTCTACACAGATGGCCCCCTGTAACCTCTGTCATCCACATGGTTCCAGATGGTTTCTGATGCTTTGGGTTAGTGAGAATTTATTTCTTGGTGACTTCTGAGCCTGGTTAAGTTTACTGATATATGCCACCAAGAATAATCAGTGAATGCCCACACAGACACTTCCCCAAACCTAGAGGGGTGGGCATAGATAGGAGACAAGAAGAAGAATGGCTAAGACATATATCACCTATTGTATACCAGGCACTGTGTTAAGCACTTCACAGTTATTGTCTCATAGGATCCTCACAATAACCCAGCGAGGTAGGTGCTATTATTAGCCGCATATTACAAATGAGGAAACTGGGGCAGACAGGGCTTAAATGACTTGTCCAGGGTCACCCAACTATGTCTGAACCTGGATTTGAACTCAGGATGATTTCCTGACTCCAGGCTGAGGCTTCTCTAGCTACGTACAGAAGACAGTCAGCCACAGAGGCCAGAGAAACTATTACGCCATCAAAACCCATGTGATATGAAGCACAGTTCTGGGAAAGGAAACAAGGAAGGAAATGGGGCCATCAAGAAAGGGTACAAGAAAGTGAGTGTCAGGAAATGGGGCAGCCCTGCAGTGGGAAAGAGACTAGAAAGCAGAGAAGATGACTAGGTAGGAAGGGGGCTAACCCAGAAAGGGGAAAATAAGGTGGGACGTAGACAGGCCACCAGGTGGGTTTCCACAGATGCAGAATAAAATGTGTCCCACTGGGTACCACTGAATCCAAGATACAGGAAAATAGTTGCAAATTATGAATGGTCAAATCAGCAATGTAAAAAACCCAAAGAGGGGAAAAAAAACAATCAATTCAGAATACCCAAGTGGTTTATCACTGAAAAATTTCACCAGAGAGAGCAGGCTGTACTTCACATAATAATAATTAAATTCCCACTTTATTACTTGGAATTTCAGAAAGGTAGAAGCCCTCAGTATGAATCGGTGTTTCAATCTTAGTTTCCAAACGTAATATTCAGCTTTGAATGACAGTTAATGTCGCAAGTCATTTGGCTGGTTAAAGCTTGTAAGAGAAAGAGAGTACATTTAATGCAGAAGTTGGACAACCAAAAGGTCATTCAAATCCCAAAATGACTCCAGATTAAGGACTGAAGGTCAACTGCCCCTTCTGGCTCTCTCAGACAGTTCTCACCACCAATACTGCACCATTACTGAAAAGACTCCTTCTGGACTCCTGGGGACTTAGAGCTCAAAGATGAATTCAAAACTGGATTAGAACAATTACTTCAAATGCCACTAAACAAGCAAAAGTAAAAGTACAAAGATTTGCCAAAAGTGACCAGCTCCTTGGCCCAGAACAAAACTTTAGCAGGTAAAAAGGCAAGCTTCACTTCAAGTATTCCCCACAGGATGATACCGCCTGTGTTAGCATCAGCCTACTGAAGGTAGAGCCTAGTCCCAGAAGCAGAGACAGTCGCAATACCTGGGCAAAGCTTCCTAGAGCTAGGGAAATGAAGAAGGGGAAGACTAGGAAGAGGAGAAAAGTCTAAAGAAGCCTGGGGCAGCTAAGGAGAGCAGCAAACAGAGCACTAGGCCTGGACTCAGGAGGACCTGAGTTCAAACTGAGTTTCAGACACTTACTAGTTGTAGGATCCTGGTAAGTCACTGAACCCGTTTGCTTCTGTTTCCTCATCTATAAAATGGGGATAATAATAACAACTATTTTCCATGGCTGTTGTGAGGGTCAAATGAAATAATAATTGTAAAGTGCTTAGCACAGGCCCTGGCACAAATGTCAGTACCACCATCATCATCACTGCCACTATCATCATCATCACTACGCTCCCTAGCAGGCACGCTGATCACAGTGCCACATGACACCTTCGGTTACCTCGCGAGGTCAACCTGAAGGACAAAGTAGCTTCCTCATTCTTGCAGAAAACACTGGAACAAAATACAAGCAAACTGAGTCCAGGCAGGGGAAATTCCATGGCCCGTACTGCATTCAGGCTGCCCCTCCCCTTCTCAAAGGCAGACTGCGTATTCTAATGAATATCGCCTGAGACTGTCCTTTACCCCTCAGAGGACAATATAAAGGACAGGCAAGGGCCCCTTTGTAATGAGCACTGTGAGGAGCTAATTGCTGGGTGGCTGGCAGCTGTCGGAGCCTAAAGATGAATAATACTGTGTCTCTTCCTCAGCTCCCTTATCTGAGGATCTCAATATACTTGGCAAACATGAATCCATCCTCATCACGCCCTGAAGACATGATCTAACATAACACATCTCAGCTTCCATACAGAAAAAGTGAAGCAGAGACAAGGCAGCTTCTCCAAAGGCAGACTGAAGATAGGTGACACTATGAGAACCCACAATTCCTGACTTTCAAACCAGCGCCCCCACTACCACCAGCAGCAGCACCAGCACCAGCACCAGTCTTCAGATCTAATGTCTCAGGGCACCTAGATGATCAACAGACACCTGAATGGCTCTTGTATTCCCAGCTTTAAGAAAGTAGAAAAGGATACCGCTCCTCAAGGAGCATCTTCGTACTAATTATTTAAACTCTCACTCAGGTCAGCAATCTTATAGGACTGCATTCTTTCTCCATTTACAAAAGTTACTAATGACTTGTCAAGTTAAATGTTATTTGTTTCCAATGTGCTATCTGTATTCTCTCCCACCCCTCCCTCACCCTCTTCCAAAGAACTCTATAGCAGGGATGCTAATGATGAGAGAACAAGAAGAAGGCATCCAGCAAAAGGGGAAGACAAGGACAAAAGGGAATCTTCAAATCAGATCTTTTGGCCCTGGCTAACTGAGAGTTAAAAGCATAAAAGGGAATGTGACCCAGAGCCAAAGGGCTTACAAAATAATGACTCCCCCTTAAAGAGGTCCAGAAACAAGCTGAATAAGAGTCCCCTGCAGGAAGGGCATTTATGAGGCACTGTGAAGGCATGTTCTTCTAACAGTCCACCAGAGCAACCAGGTGAGCGATCATGTTACCAGGTGAGGAGAGCAGAGAGAGGAAACAAGGCAAACAAATCAAGGGAACTGTGTGCACCGTGACAGCCTCCCAAGGGTAATCTCCCTCTCCTGTGTGGCCTGTCCTTCACTGGCCAAGCAAAGGTACTAATGGCAGTAATCATTCAGAGTGGCCTACATCACTGTCAAAAGATAAAGCCACTCTCTCCCTCCCTCCAGAAAAACTTGAGGGCTCCTCCCCAACTCCCTGCTGCTGCTGCTACTACAGCCCAAGAGGAAGGGTCTGACAAAGTGTGCCTGACAGGCCATCACTCTGGTTCCAATACCTGGAATAACTACGACAAGAGGGTGACCCATCTGAATGTCTCCAAAGTCAAGTCTTCTACCTGATCCAAAGGAATCTCAGATTTTTCCTGTGGCACTGTCATCTCTCCAAGTGAATAGTAAACTCTTTATCTGATTCTCCCTCCCAGAAACACTGGTAGTGCACAAGAGTACAGCAGGGAACAGTGAAGGCACCAGCTTCTAGAAATTACAACACATGGTTCCCTTTGGCATCATGGACTCCAGGGGACTCTTGTTAGACAAATCGCAGGAGTATGAAGGGACAAATCAGGGCAACAAACAAGGCCCACATGAGTCACCAAGGTTTCTGGTGTTCAAGTAGAGAAGGATAAGAAGCAGGCCTTCCCTCAGGAAGCTTACAATCACTCACATCCTCTAAGCAATATAAGATAGTACACAAGTGGTGCACAGTTGTTATAGGCAGTCACAGAAGGAGGGCATCATCATGAGTTGGAGCTGTCAGTCAGCAAAGGCTTCCAGGAAGAGCTGAATGTGAACTGGTCACTGAAGAATGGGGAAGAGACTCAGCTGGGCAGAGTGAGGAGAAAAGATAAAGGATCACAAGGGAGGGTGAGAAGAGAGGCAGAGATGATCATAGCAACATTTACAAAGGAGCCAGGAAACTGTTCTGAGGAAAAGGAGCACTGTACACTAAGAAGGCCTAGAATTAAGACTGAAGAGGTAAGGCAGCGTCTATTGACGGAGAGCCTTGAACACTAGGCAGAGTGTAGACACACTGTGGCACTAACCTGGGACTCACAAAATACTTCTGAGCTGGGAAGAGGGACATGATGAGATAGTATTTAAGTACGAGTAGTCCTGATGGATTGGGGAAGACATCGAAGTGACTGAGGCCAGACAGATGACTGCTCACATCCACGTATGAAGCAAAGAAGACTCAGACAAAAGGGGTGAGGACATTATGAGGTGGGGTAAGGAAAATTTTAAAGAAATAAAAAGCAACAGGGCTTTGTGAAATAGGTTAACGAGGATAAAAAGGGATGTGTTGAAGTTGAGATCAAAGGTTACCAGCCTAGGAGACTAAGAGAATGATAATATCTTTTACAGAGATAAGGTAGTTGAAAAGGGAAATTAACGAGTTCAGTCTTGAACATGCTGAGTTATGATCAAAGTAGAAATGTAAAGAGGAGAAGAGAACTAGAGACTGAATAACAAGGCACAGTTGAATGTAGACTTGAGAGTCAGTAAGTATTTACTAAGCACCTAATCAATCAATCAATCAAAATTTGTTAAGTGCCTACTATGTGCCAGGCATTGTGTTAAGTGCTAGGGATACAAAAAGAGGCACTGCCTTCAAGGAGCTTCCAAGTGTCATGGGGGAGACAATATGCAAACAAATACATACAAAACGAGCTCTAGACAGGATAAATAGGAAATAACAGAAGGAAGGTACTACAATCTTTAAGAGGGGTTGGGATCTATGTTGGGACATAAAGAAAGCCAGGAACATCAACAGGCAGAGTTGAGGGGGAGAGCATTCCAGGCATAAGAGACAGAGTCAAGAGACAGAGCACCTTGTTCAGTGAACAGTCAGGAAGTCAATGTCGCTGGATTGAAGAGGGCATGGCACGGAGTGAAGTGTAAGAAGAATGAAAAGGTAAAAGAGGGATAGGTTACGCAGGGCTTTGACTGCCAATCAGAGCATTCTGTTTTTGATCCTGGAGGAGAGAAGGAGCCATTGGAAAATGAGTAAGGGAGATGACTCAGTCAGGCCTTCACTTTAGGAAAAGTCACTTTGGGAGCTGAATGGAGGATGATTAGCATGGAGAGAGACTTGAGGCCAGCAGACCACCAGCAGTTATTGCAACAGTCCAGAGGTGAGATGATAAGGGTCTACCCAAGGATAGTGGCAGCATTAGAGGTGCAAAGAGGGTATTTTTAAGAGATGATATGAAAGCAAATCAACAGAACTTGACCACAGATTGGATATGGAGGGTGAGAAAATGAGGAATCGAGGAGGATGCTTAGGCTGTGAATGTAGGGGACTGGAAGGACAGTGGAACACTCCACAGGAAGAGGGAAGTTAGGAAGAGGAGAGGATTGAGAGGAGGAAAGATAATTCAATTTTTGGCATAATGAATTTGAGGTACCTTGCACATCCAGTTTGAGATGTCCAGTAGGCAGCTGGAAATGTAAAAATGAAAGTCAGGCTAGATAAATAGATTTGAGAATCATCAACAAAGAGATGAATCCATGGACACTGATAAGATCACCAAATGAAACATCACAGAGGGAGAAGAGGGCCCAGGACAAGACCCTGTGAGACAATCACAATTAATGGATGTGACCTGGATAAAGACCTGGGAAAGGAGACTGAAGAGTGGTCAGACAGGTAGGAGGAGAACCAGGAGAGAGGGGTGCCCCACACACCCAGACATAAGACAGCATCAAGAAGAGAGTGATCCATAGTACCAAAGACTATAGTGAAGCCACGATGGATGAAGATGGAGAAAAGACCATTAGATTTAGCATTAAGAATTTATTGGGTAAATTTGGAGAAAGGAGTTTTGGCTAAATGATGAGGTCTAAAGCCATACTGTAGGAAGTTAGGAAGAGAGTGAGAGAAAAAGAAGTGAAGGCATCTATCACAGATGGCCTCCTCAATTAATTTAACCACACAAAGAAGAGATATGGGATGACAAGCAGCCCGGATGGACGGAACTAGTGAGGATTTTTTTAGGGTGCGGGGAAACGTCAGCATGTTTGTAGGCAGTAGGGAAGTAAGGAGTGGAGAGGGGGGAGATTAAAGATAAGCTCATGAATAGGAATGAAGGCTGTGAATAATTACAGTAAAACAGTCAATGAGGGAAAAGTAAAAGGATTGCCTTGCTGCAGTGAGGACCTAAATGAGGTTATGCAACATACATTTGTAATGCATACAATCAGCATGGTTTCAAAACCTTTTTTTCCAGCTTTGTTTAGCATAACATCAGTAGAAGTGAAGGATACGGCTAGTTGAAGTAATCCAAAACAGAGGCTGGACAGGGCAAAACTGGGGACAGGATAAGGTGGCAATGGACCCAAGGGAAGAGGACAGGGTGGAGATGAACTAGTTCACTAAAAGGTTAAGACAGGAAAAAGAGGAGAGGGCAGCCAATTCAAACATGATGACTTAGGAAAGAACTCAAGGGGTCAAGGCACTGGAGGTCATAGTGAGGTTAAAAAATAGAGTTTAAGGTTTCAAGGCAGAGGGAGAATTAGAATGACAATAAACTATGATTAGATTAGATAAGGAAATTTCACTAATATGAAAACGGTGCATTTGTGGGTGATGACAAGATCAAGATTAGAACCATCTCTGGGTACAGCAGGGGTAGGGTGGAGAAGCAGGTAACAGGAAATGAGTAAGTTTAAGACATGGAAGCCTGAGGAAAGATGTTCAATAATATGGTCAGTGATGTCAGATACAACGGAGATCAAGGGGAATGAAGACAAAGAGAACACCACCAGACTGGCAATAAAGAAATCTCTGATGTCCTCGGTATTCGGTGGGAACATATACTAAGTAGATCAAGAAAAAAATGGAGGCAGCAAGTAAAGACCACTCACTTGAAAAGGCTTGGCTATGACAGCCTAGAGAGAAACAGACCAGTAGGAGCATAGCAGGGACGAGTGAAAGGGGGTGTTTGGGTTTTTTAAAGATGAAGAGACCCATGTATATATGACAATGAAAGAGGAGCAGCAGTAGAGGGGGAAGAGACCAAAGAACCTAACAACATTTTAAGAATTTATATTCTTCGAAACAATGACAAGCTGCTTTAGCTACTAAAAATAGTCCTGGAAGAGAAAGGACTGTCTGTTCTTTCAGCAAAGTGACTGCCTCCTCTGTAGTGGCAGTGGACACACAAAAGGGAAAACGATTCCAAGTCAAATGTTCAGCAGGAGATCAGAAGATCACTGCAAGCCCATAAGGGCTTACACAGGCCTCTACCTGCATTACGATTGTAACTCTTTCCCTACCAGAGGCAATGGGAATTCTGCCTGCTTTGAGAATCTTAGATCTGGCCTGTAGTTTGTTCAGTATTACTTCGTTCCTTCCTGGAAAACGCTGAAGTATTAAACTGGACCTCTTTTGGAGGGGGATGAGGCAGGATGGAATTTCCACAAGAGTGCTGCTTCTTTGTCACTGGGGCCAATTCCTACTAAAAACCCACCAGAGCAAATCATAGTATGGTGGAAAAAGCATCAGATATGAAGTGTGAAGACCTGGGTTTGAATACTGGCTCTACTCCTTCCTAGCTAATGGATCTTAAGCAAGTTACCTCTTCTCTCTGGGGCTTAATTTCTTAATCTAAAAAATGAAAGGACTGGACTAGATCAGGTGGTCTTAACTGGAATTCATGAACTTTTAAAGAAGGATTTGGATTTCAATATAATTGGTTTCCTTTTATATTTGATTTTAAATTATTTACTTATAGGCAATCAAGGTTAAACTGCTTGCCTAGAGTTTCTGAGGCCATATTTGAACTCGGATCCTCCTCACTCTAGGGCCGGTGCTCTATCCACTGAGTTACTGAGCTGCCCCCAATTGGCTTCCTTTGTAAATCCTTTGTATTTTATTTTCTGCATTTAAAAACCTGATTGTGAGAAGGGATCCCTAGGCTTCCCCAATCTGCCAAAGAGGTTAAGGACCCCTGCCCTAGAGGGGTTTAAAGACCTTTCCAGCTATAAATATTACATTTATTCAGGATCAAAAGACACTACCCACAGCTTTTACATGGAATTGAAATAAAATTAAATTATTACAAAACTGAAATCCACAGACTGCCAAAGAAGGAGAGGGTAACTTTTAAGAGAAATTAACAGGGGCCTATGGTTTGAAGGCAGATACTAGTTTCTACTGGAGATATGTCACTTACTAGACTCACTAGAAGTCTCCATGACATCTGTTTAGCTGTCAGTGAAATGGCTGCAGTGCACCAGGTCTAGGCAAACTAAAAACAGCTCCTTATCTGACTTAGCAACATCCCCGCTGGAGAAACAGAGGGACTTCAGTAACAAAATGAAACCAGGCTTTATGGAGACACGAATGAGAGCACTAGGAAATCATAATATCGATTGAAGAGACTTTCACCCGAAAGCCAACAGTCCACAATGGAACAGTGTGCAAACACAGCCCCTCAGCTCAAATGCAGGCAGCTGGCTCCTCAGAAGCCTCTGCAATGGGAGGGTTTCCAAGGATGATGTAGCAAGGCCCTGATCCCTCCCCTCAACAAAGAGCCCAAACCAGAGAACAGGCACATCTACCCAAAAGATGAGCCTGGGAGCAAGCTGAAGATTTAATTCTAAAATTCTGGCCCCTTCTCCCCTCATCATAAACACTAGCATCCTTCAGCTACACTCAGGGATCTGAAGGCCCAGCAGGCTGTGCCTTTCATATGGTTACCTACAAACACCTTAGAGCTGTTGTGCCAGCTATGATGAATCTTTCTTTAGAGTCACCCCAAAATGTATAAAATCCAAACCATAACAACCCATGGATTGTTTTAAGACTGCTTGTACCAGTGCATGTTTTATTAGGATCAAAGGTACCTCAAATAACTAATCAGTAGGGAATAAGTAGCAAGTCAGGAAAAGTCAGGAAGGATGGGCAACAGCAAAAGAAATTCAAAACTAAAAAAGGGGGCTATCATCCCCTTTGGTTGTCTGTCGTTCTAGCTTAAAGACTGGACAATAAGACAAAACATTCGAATCTCTGAAGTGGGACCACCGGCTAAAGAGAAAAGAGGAGAAAGGAGGCTTGGATGAACTGCTTGGGGACAATGGGGTGAGAGAAAGATGCAGGAGGGGAGGAGGAGTCAGGCACCTCCGGAGCTCAGCTCCTGCAGTGGCCAGCAGCAAGGTTCTACATGGCTGTTGAGGCCACAGTGCCCCCTGGCTTCCCAGAAGGAAAGCACTCAGCAGAGGAGGATGCAGTATTGGGTTAGGCACCAGACTGCACAAAGACTGTGGTCTGGTTCTTTTCTGAGATAGTCCGTAGCTCCCAGAACACCAAATGACAGCATTTAAACCTGCCTCCACATTCATCCGTGCAGAGTCTGGCTCAGCTCGGCCTCCTCCAGCACAGGCACACTGACTAAGGGAAGGAGATGCCACCAGCTCCAGAGAAAAGCTGAGCTCACAATACTTGGTACTTGCTTTCCACGTCTCAAATCCTTGAGAAAAATAAGCAACTTGCATTTGTTTCTGATGTGAGGGGAAGAAAAAAAAAGCACATCAGAAAGTGAGCTCCTCTCTATTAGCAAAGTGTCCAAAGGGCAAGTTACTTTTAAAAGCCAGAATTTGAGTAAGCTGACTGTCAATGACACCTGCAGAGCTTTCCAAAGATCCAAACACGCCATGGTTGTCAAAGTGAAATTCATGGCAGGATTAACGTTTGATGAAGCTGACTCCTTTCACAGACCATCACATCACACTGGAAGCAGGGACAAATCTCTAATTTATCACCTTCCTCAAAACAGCTAAGGGGAAGAGAAGGCAACCTCATTAAGATGCCAATATCAGTTTTCTGGGACCAATTTTCCTGTCTCAGCATAGTCTACCTAAGCATCAGCTTCTACAGAGCCCACCTGTCCCAGAAATCCCCACCCTCACCCCATCCAGAGGCAGTCTTTAAAGCTGAAACAATGAAGACAAAAGCACACATCTAAAAAGGGTGAGGGAGCCAATGAACAGAGAAAGGCTAACAATTTAAAATCTGTGCTCAGTGTAGCCACAGATCTGGCTACTCCACCTGCCTGCCCAGCTGAGCTACTGCTTAGCAGACCTTGCAAAAAACAACAGGAGTTTGTCCCTTTAGGCCCTGAGGCCAGCCCAGACTTGTTTGTCCCCTAATATTCACCACGTTCCACAGAGTCCAGGAGGATGCATTTAGGACAAGCCCTCTTTCTCCAGGACCAGGAGAGCAAGGCTAAAACTCCAAGCCCAACTCTTGACATCATCAAGATGAACAAGAATGAGGATGTCATTACGACAACCTCTCTGGAAAGATCTGACTTCTCTTTCTGATCACTGCCCCAATAAAAATGGTAGAAATAAGACAGTTATTCTCAGGCTATTCTGTCCCTCCCCTCCCCAGGCCACTGCTCTCTGTCATCTTTCTCTCACTTTTAGAAAGTTAATGGTTACTTGAGGGGAAAAGTGATGGTCATAAAGAGTCATCTCAGGCATGACTTAACAAAGGCCACTACCAGCAATTGAAAATATGCTCCTTGGAGTTCAACAAAATGGAAAGAAGCCCTGAAGTCTGGAGTCATAACTGAGTCAAGGCCCAGCCCAGTTACCTCCTGTGAGTGACCCTGGGCAAGGCCCTTCCTTTTGCTAAAGCTCAGTCCCATACAATGAGATGACTTCTAAGCTTTGTCTAGGACCACAGTCCTCTAACTGAAACCAATGGCGGGTGCCCACAAGACTTTATAGTCTTTCACACAACTTTTTTATTGGAGGGGCGGGGGAGACTAGGCTGGACCCATGGGACGGAAAACGAGTGAAGAACCTTACTCAAGCATCCTCTGTGCAGCTTCTAGTTTCTGTGGATTGCCTGAAGCACGAAGAAGCTGAGGGACCAGTCCAAGGGCACAACTGATACAAAGAAGAGGGGACACCTGAATTCAGGTCTTCCTCACTTCCAAGCTGACCCTCAGTCCCAAATGCTATCTCCCAAAATAGCTTATGCTTTCGTGTAACGTTTAGAAACTTTCTGAAAAAGTCTTTCATAAGATTTTTCTCACACTACGCAAGGAAACGACACTATCACTATATAGTAAGCCAAACCCCTGGGCCTGAAAATCAGGAAGACCTGAGTTCCAGTACACCTTCAGTCACTTACTAGTGACCCTGAGCAAGTTGCTTTACTTCTGTTTGTTTCAGTTTCCTCAAATGTAGAATGGGGATAATAACAGCAGCTCCCTCCCAGGGTTGTGAGGATCTAATGCAGACCTGCACAACTTGGAAACTTCTTTGGGCCACAGAAAGCTTAGACTAGAGATAGACTGAGAATGGTTGGTTGCCCCAGGTCACAGGACAAACAGGAGAGTGTACAGTGGTAACCCTACATTTTTCACAGGACACCCAAAATACTTTGGCCAGGCTGTCCGTTGCATAGGCCTGATATAATGGCATATGTGTAAAAGTGCTTAGCACAGTAAATGGCACGTAACTGGCACGGCAGGAATGCTTATTCTCCTCCCTTCCCTGAAGAACACAAACCATACTGCAACTCCATCCCTACCTCCTTTCTACCAAATGTGTGTGTACACGTACACACACACACACACACACACACACACACACACACACACACACACACACGAGTTGACTCGTTCCTCTATCAAAAGTAATGACCTTGAACTCTTAAAATGAGATTTTTCTTTCTTTCACTCTTTGCAATAAAACTGATTTTAGTGAATTTTTCTCAAAACCCTGGCTAACTGCTGAAAAACTGAAATGCAGAGGGACAGACTCCCTCCTTCCTGCTTTCTTCCAGCAATCTGATCTAAGACAGCCAAGTGAAGCTGCTGGCTGATATCGTCCACGTCAACAGCAATGTCCACCCTCCAGAACAGAACACCCTTTCCACTTCAGCAAACTGTGCGACATCCACAGTGGGACTTCTGTGCTCAGATTTTAAACATTAGACCAATTTATCTCCCACCTAAATGAACATCTGTAAAAAAGTATTAACTTACCTCAAATTCCTCCCAAAAACCTTGTTTAACTTTATCTGTCGTCTCAGCTAATTTGCTTAATTCTCTCACACGGCTTTCAATCTCTGCAGCATTGATACGCGTTGTGTTCAGGGGCTGATCACGATGATCATGTGACATAAAACAAAGGAAATATTAAAGAAGCCGGCATTAATACCAAAATGTCTCCTTTGTTACATAACAAAGTTGTTCTCCAGAGAACCAATGGGGTCTGGAATATACAACCACTCATAAAAAATCTCAAAACACACAACTTTGATTGATCCCTCTTCACTTGTACTTTGACAGGCTGCTGCCTAGGTGGCCTGCACAATTAAATGTACTTTCCATTGCACCAAAAAGAATGACAGGACCGGAGAAAGTACAGCAGAGCTGGCCTGGTCCAATGTTCTCATTCTACATCCAGGAAACTGAGTCCAAGAAAGGGGAAACAACTGGCCTGAGGTCACTTCATTTAAGAAAAGGCAGAGCCAGGGCTAGAACCCAGCTCCAAAGATTTTGTGACTCTTTGTAAGGGGGTTTCACAGTTCTCTAGAAGTGTAACAATATTTACCACTGAGTCACACAGATTTTCAATAATGATGACTCCGAATACTTAACAAGCAGTTTGCTTACTCTGAACAAACCAAATGTAAACTACTCTGATGAGCAGGAGCTGTGCACCCTATGGTAAGGGATGATCTCCTCTTTTTTTGGAGGGGGAAGGAGCTCACCTGCTTCAGCTGTAGCACTGTACCCAGAGTTTCCACCATGGGGTTCTTCTTGTAATGCTCCACAAGGTCTGTTAAAGAATCAAATTTCTCTCCTCCACCGACATCATATTTCAGATCCTTCCAAGACAAACAGTAATCTATGGTGACTTTCAGCTGCCCAAAGTCCTAGGATCCTTCTCTTTCAAAGGAGGTCAAAAGACACTCCTTGTTAGAAAGATCAAGACTAATCAGAAGGTGTACAAAGAAAGAAAGCAACAGTGATCAAATCTAAGACTGCCCCAAGAGGGTAATACAGACAGCAGCTTTGCAAAGAAATGTTAACAATGTGCTAACCCACAAAAATCTCCTTCTTTTCAGGAGGTCCCCATCAGTTACAAGCAATACTGGAAAAACATAAACAACTAGAAGTGAGAGGTCGAAATGAGGAAGGGGATGGCCCCATAAGTAGCCTCTTCTGGCTTTCTGTCAGTTGACACGAACATGTAAAAGCAGGGTTAAGAGGTGGTGGGTACTCCAGATTCTAGTCCTGGCACTGCTTCTCCTTCACTCTGTGGCCTTTCACATGTTAGTCCCCTCCCTGGCCTCAGTTTCACTATCTTGACTTTATGAAAGGCACACAAAGACTGCCCTCCATTTCTTCTTCAAACTGCTGACCATTCCTTGACTTCCCTGACCATTTCCCTTCTACCCTCCAAATGTGTATTAAAAAAGAACTGATTTTTCAACCTAAAAAGAAAGGGGAGATTTTAAGCTTCATATCTGAGGACATTTACTAACTAGGACACCAGAAAAAAGGCTACCTGAGGAAATGACAAGAAAAACTCAATATGATATTTAAAAATCTAAGTATTTGGGATTTCTGGTTTAGGAAAAAAATGCAGAAAGATTAGGATCATTTTTACATAGAATACAATTTTACAAACAAAACAGCAAACAAATTGACCTCTCTGGTGGGGCCAGTTCACCACCACAATGCAAAACTCCACCAGAGATCCATTCCCAAAAAAACCTTAATGCAGGGAATCTATTGTAGAATGGCAAATGAAGTCAAAGGCACAGACTGCAACAATCCTAAGAAGGATCTGTAGCCATAAACTCTGGCAGATGAGCCTCGGAGACAGACTTCAGATGCAATCAAACATAAACATATTAGAAATGCTGCAGGGAAGAAGATTCAATGGCACATGATTCAATCTGCCAGGGATGGACTGAAAATAAAAAATTTAATAGAGTCTTGAAACAATCAATCAATTTTAATAAACAACAGAGTGCAAACACAGAGGCCCTGGGCTCACCAAGCAACAAGGATGCCCCTCTGGTCTCCCCAGCTCCAGTCCTGTTGCAGCAAGGGTCTGCTGCCCAGAGAAGCAGCTCTGGCAACCCACACATTCCCTCTGAGCTTTACCTGGCAGCGAATCATGACATGCGTCACTTTGGATTTGCCATCGTTACTCTCGCCCTTGTCATCCCCTGTGCGCACAGAGAGAACAAAGTCTCCTGGGTGACTCTGGCTTTCCCGCACCAGGAAGCTTCCGTGTTTTCCTTTCTCAGTTAGTAACTTCTCTGCTTCTTTCCCAGAAAGGTGCCCATGAAACCACCTGAAATTTACACAACGTAAACAAATTCTGGGGCTGTTATGGTTTCGATCTTATTACATGAGGTGCTTTAGACTATTACAAAGCATCAGAATCCCTAAACACAGTGAAAAAGACGGGGCCTAGATGAGTGCTCCCAAGTGCGCAAGGGCTGTATGGGCACTTATCAGATGGATTCGATTCAATTTGAATTGACAAACAATGAAATGCTCGTCTCCAGGTCCTTGTGCTGGGTCTAGGGGGGTGAACATGAAAAACTGTCCTAAGGAAGTGTAAAGTTGAATGAAGGAGAATGAGGGGAATGACGAAGGAGGAGGGGGATATAACCAAAACCACCATAAACACACCAGAAATCTTGTGGGAAGGCAAGCCCTCACTGTCCTCCCCGCCTCTGCGGAGCTCATGGGAGCTGAGCAGAGACTATCAACTCAGACTTGGCTGATATGTGGCTTAGTTCTGATGAACCACATTTTTCCCTCTTTCTTCTTCATTCTATGCTCCATGGGATGGCTCTCTGGGTGATGGAGAAAGGGGGAATATGTTGAGAAATGGAGCTGATAATAATAAAAACATCTTGAAAGGAAAGCACTCTCATCTTTTCCATTTCCTCTCTGACCACTCTCTCTAAGAAGCACAGGTTATCACACTGTATTTGCTCACCAACAGCTGCTAAAGCAAGAGAACACTTCAAGCCCATTGCTGTCTCAAGGACTAGTAAATATGAGCAGTTATGAGGCAGAGAAAGAGTCTTGGCCCTGGCACACAGCCTCCAGATAAAGGATTTCCACTACAAATGAAACCATAGTTTCAACCTGTATGGCAGCTGCCTCCAAATATGGAGTGAAAATCAGCCTCCTGGCTAGAGATAGAGAGTTAGAGGCTGGACTGACCGAGAAAAGAGATCCTACTGCACCTCTGATCACAGCTGTGCCTTCCTTTCTCCTCAGGAGCCCCCCAGGGAAGACAGGTGCCAGTCTTTCTACAAGAAGGCAATAACAGACCCCTTAACAAGACAACAAGACTGAATTGTTTTTAGTAGGAAGAATAGATCTGATGAGCCAGCCATACTCTGAAGCAGAAAATAAATTTAGAAACTACTTTTAATCCAGCTAGGTGATATGCTATTATCTGAAATGCCAGCAGTGGTGACGAGCTGCAGAAACAACCAGGCAGCCAATTCCATGGCAAAGAAATGAAGCTGTAAGACTTAAAAGCAACATTTTAAAGCAGCAAATATGCAAATCTAATTGGGAGACCTTAAATTTTTTCAAAGATCAGAGAATGTCTTGAAAAGACAAAAACCAAGCAACAAGTGCAGGGACTTTCATGCACTAGTTTCCATTCTGGCCCCCACACCACCCCCCAACACCAGTTCAGGAGGATTCTTTCCAAATCAAGTCCTTTCTGCACATATATAATGGAACCTAATTTAAGGAAACAAGATGAAAAATGCTGGCTCTCTGATTCTTGTACCTTTTCCACTCATGAAGTTAAACTGACATCTGTCGGCAGTGCTGTTGAACAACTGGCCAAGCTTGCTCCTGCAGGGAGCAGCTCTTTATGCCTAAAAGACACATCAACTCTCATGTGCCGCCCTCTAACCACTGTCCTCTCTATGACAATCACTGAATTAGGGCACAAGGCATATTCTAGAGACTCCTACCCCAGATGAAAGCTCCTCAGTTTGGAGCTGTCACAGTCAACAAGCCTCTGGAGATAGCTGGTGACTTTTGTAAACCTGCAAAGCAGGAGAACAGACTGTGTGGGCTCTACACAAGATCTCTGCCCCAGCCTCCCCTGGTGAAATGTGGAGGACAAGTCCATGGCACCAAAGTTTTCTGGGGGCTCGCGGTACTAACCTTTCTGAGGTAGGATCTGCACAGTTCAGCGGGTATTTGAGCTCAATAACATCGCCATTCTTTTCTTTTAGCTGTCCATGATGCTCCATGTAATACTGCACTAACTCAGCCAGAGTGGCAAACTTTTCCCCGCCATATAGGTCGTAATAGTCACCAGTGTTCTGAATTTTGATGTGAGTGACGGCACCATTGCGCCTACAATTAGGGTACACAGATGAGGAAAGGTAAAGACAAGAGTTACTCTTTACATGAATCATCTATAGAACTTCTTCCCTTAAATCAGACAATTGTAAAATTGGAAGAGACCTTAAAAGCCACCCAGTCCTGCCCCAGCTGAACTGTCTTTCATCAAAACTGTCAGAAATACACCCCACAGCCACAATTCACATTGAGTAAACTAAATAATTGCACGTATTCAATTATATAATCTAGGTAGATTTTAATCCAATAATATTAATACAACTTAAAACTTATATGATAGTAAGTCATTATGCTTTTTAAAATCCTCCACCAAAATTGTTTTAATGTCTTCTCATGCCAGGGCTATGGCAACAAAGTACCAGGAGCAGTCAGCTCTACCAATGAGGAATGGATCTGAATATGAACCCAGTGAGAAACTACACTGTTGTCATTTGGGTCACAGGGTATAGCACTGGGATACGTGAACTTCGTGGGTCAAAGCCATACCAACTTCTATTTTTGTCCAGCTCCTGAGCTAAGAATCGTTGTGAGGCCACATCTGGCCCTCAGACTACACTTAATTGGCCCCTGCCTAATATAGTGGCTAGGGCACTGGGCTTCGATTTGGGAAGACTTCTTCCAATTCGACCTGACACTTAGTATCCAGGAGGGGTTGCAGTAGTCACAAATTTCCTAAGCCTTCAGAAACGTTGCAGCTCTAGATCTATGATCCTATGATGAAAGGATCACCACCACAGGAGAGGATTTTTTTCCCTTCAGTTTTTTAAAATACATTTGCATTTTAATTGCAGGCCCACATTGTCTTCCCCTCACCCTTCTGGCCTTTTTTCAGTCTCATTCGTGAAGGTCTTCCATCCACATGGAATTGGAGACCACAGCATCTAGGTGTCTTTTCATCCTGGGAGATTCTTGTCTATGCCTCTCCACAAATCTCAGAATCTCAAAGCTGAAAGTGATCTCCCCAGGTTGCCTGGTCCAGTTCAGGCCACAGCAGGATACACTCCACGCTCAAGGACTCACTCAATCTGACAGAAACCCACTTCTGGTTCCTAGGACTCCACCTAGCACTAGGCTAGACACCCAGAGTCCACCCTCATTATATGCGCAGACCGTGACAACTCTCCTTCTCACAGTATTATTAGTAATACTTAGGCGACTACTGTTAGACTGCTTAGTGACTAAAGCCTAAACAGAGCAAGTTAATCTACCACAGCTTCACTCAAATCAGACTCCAATTTAATAACTTTAATATTAAATCCTGGACTTTCAAGATTTTACTTAATGAACAAAGAAAGGTCTAAGTAAATTCTTCCTTGGCTAAATCAAAGTCTGACTATTCTAATTTTTCAGGATGATCACCTTCAGAAAAAATTAGGTCAGCAAAATTAGGGGAGAGTTAAAAATGAAATCCTTACCAAATTCTTCACACTCCACCAAAGAGTCACAAAGCCTTATTAGAAGTCTTGATGATAAGCCAATAATATTTGTGAAAATTTCTGTCATTCAGAATAGTATGAAGGAGGTAAAGGCCAATTTTAATTCTCAAGAAATTATCTTTAAAAAAAAACCCTTGGGCAAGAATACACCTTGCCATCAAATATCTTTTACTTACTTTTGACTCTTTCTTTTTAAAAATAAACCATCAACAAATAAGCTAAAAGTAGAATGAGCATTCAGTTCAGCCCTGGAGATCCTCCAAGGGAGGAGGCATCAACCACAGCTAATTTTTCATTCAAAACTTCATCACTTCAAGGCTCTGAGATTTCATGGATGGAGACATGCCCTCCCCTTCACTGACACACATCTCAATCCCTCTACAACTTGGGAGGTCAGATTAGCTAACATGACAGAAAAGGAAAATAACAACTGCTAGAGGGGATGTGAAAAATTGGGACACTAATGCACTGATAGTGGAATTGTAAACTAGTCAAATCATTCTGGAGAAAAATTTGGAACAATGCCCAAAGGGCTATAAAACTGCATACCCTTTGACCCAATGATCCCACTACTAGGTCTGACCTCAAAGAGATCAAAGAAAAAGGAAAAGGACTTATTTGCACAAAAATATTTCTAGCAGCTCTTTTTGTGGTGGCAAAGATTTGGAAATCAAGGGGATGCCCATCAACTGGGGAATGGATGAACGAGTTATGGTACTGGATTGTGATGGAGTACTATTGTGTTATAAGAAATGACAAGCAGGATGGTTTTAGAAAAACCTGGGAAGACTTATATGAACCAATGCAAAGTGAAGTGTGCCAAATTAGGAGGACATTGTACCAGTAACAGCAATATTGTAATGATGATCAATTATAAATGACTTAGCTACTCTGACCAAGAAAATGATCCAAAATAATTCCAAAGGAGACATGATAAAAAATGCTATCCACCTCCAGAGAGAAAACTCATGAACTCTAAGTAAAGATTGAAGAAAACTTTTTTAACTTTTATTTTTCTTGGGTTTCAGGATGTTTTACAACATAGCTAATGTAGAAATATATTTTGTATGACTTCACTTGTATAATTGCTATCATATTGCTTTCTCAGGAGGTAAGGGAGAGCCAAGAGAATTTAGAACTCAAAGTTTTTTAAAGTGAATGTATACAAAATTTTGTTCTACATATAACTGGGAGATATTTAAAGAAATAAATAAAAACTTATTTAAAAAAGAGTTGCTGTGGTCAAAAAGATTCATCTCCCTGTAGCCAAAGTGATAAAGAAGCCTTCCAAGCTTGAAGAGGCTGGAGACATATTGGACGATCAGTCCACGACCACATGCCTAATGGCTTTTCTAGCTTGGTAGGAGATGGGAGGCCAAGCTAAGTAGGATCTTTTCCAGGTTTTGTTGTAGTATAAGCAAGTAGTAAAATACCTCTATTTGAATGAGATTAAAGAAGATCTTCCCCCTCCATGGACAGGCCTGCCCACTGAGGGAAGCTTGATTAGGGGAGTTGTTCTGTAGGAGGGTCCCAAGTACCTTTTGTTTTTTTATTGAGACACTGGGTCAGGCAGTCATGACTTCTGGCTCTAAAAAATGTATAAACACTCTGAGGGTGAGGTTTTACTTTGGGGTTTAATTTTTGGAAGAAGGTTTGTGCGCCAGAGGAGAGTCTGGGAAGCTGCTAAGCAGCCCTTCCCCCCTTTCAAAAACCCAGATGTTAATGGTCAGGCAGTTTGGAAGCGCTATCTGTTGATTTTTGATTTCTCTGAAATTTTTATTTTTATTTTCTCTGATACCTGTGCTTGATTAAAGTGATTGTTAACCCCTCAAAAGCTGCCTTTCCTTTTCAAGAAGCAGATCAAAGAACCTATGGGAACAGGCTCCCCTGTGTATGTTGGGGTGCTTACTGATACAGGAGATAGCAAACTCTTCTGACCATTCAGAATCCAAGGTCACCTCCACACTCTGATGAAATAGTGGATGGTTTCCATTTAAATAAAACATAATTAAGCTTCAATGGAAACAGAAAAACTACAATAACAGAGGTAGCTAGGGGGCTCAATGAATAGAGCACTGGAGTTAGGAAATCTTGAGTTCAAATCTGGCATCAGACACTTACTAATTGTGTGACCTTGGGCAAGTTACTTAAATTCTGCCTCATCTGTAAAATGGGTATAACAATAGCACCTGCCTCTCACGGTTGTTAGGATAAAATGAGCTAGCATTTATAAAGCACCAAGCACAGTGTCTGGCACACAACAAGTGCTACATAAATGCTAGCCATTATCATCCTCATCTTCCTCCTCATTAAGATTATTATTAAATAAACCAGGTTCCAACAAGGCTAGGATCAAGAACATATTTGCAGAACTTTAATTTATTATTCATTTCCTTCATTTCCCCAGAGCTT
The DNA here is from genome assembly GCF_028372415.1 of Notamacropus eugenii. Lineage (NCBI taxonomy): Eukaryota > Metazoa > Chordata > Mammalia > Diprotodontia > Macropodidae > Notamacropus > Notamacropus eugenii. Next base: position 33,735,388 of record NC_092875.1, read on the forward strand.
AGTAGTCACTTGCACAGTTTACTGACTTGAACTGTTTCTGGTTGTTACCAAGAAGTGGCATCTCAGTGGGGGAGGAGGAGGAGAAGAGTAACTGGAGGAGTACTCTGACCTTTCTGTTAAATGCAGAAGCAGAATCCCCACACCTCCCAAGCAGGATGCACAAGTTCAGCCTTTGGACCAATGTTCCTGCTTACTCTTCAAAAGAGACAGGCAGTGAAGCTTCCAAAATATTTTAGTTAATATTCAAAGGCAGTAAATTGTTGAGGCCTGATCTCATTACTACTCAAGACTCCATAACCATTTCCTAGCAAAGTTCCCTCTTCTGATGTGCGTTATCATCAGCTTTGGAGTTGAAGGATTTGGGTTCAATCCTGACTCTGTCTCTCCACTTTCATGGATAAAAGGAGAGTGTCAAACTAGACGGCCCCTGAGGTCCTTCCTGGATACAGATCTCCATTCAACTTACCTAACAGAAAGTGTGAAGTCTCCCGGATTACTCTTACTGGGCCTGGCCAAGAAGCTGCCATCAACGCCTCGTGTCAGCAGTAAATTTTCTGCTTCTACTCCAGTGATATTTGGGTGAAACCATCTTAGAGAGAAAAAAAAAAGAAGGGGATTTTAAACCATATTTCCCACACTATCAGAGGGAGTATAAGTAACTGATAAGTCATTGACCAAAACATAAACAAAGAAATCTACCATGAAAATGTATCACCTCTTGAATATTAATCCATTAGAGTCAGAAACTTTCAGCAAGAGAACTTCCTTCATAAATACCCCAAATGGGAATGGAAAGAAAAATTTATGGCATACTAAGTAGGTCCAACTTATGTCAGCCTTAATTTACAGAAGTGGCAATAATGTAGAAGGATCTAATTTCAAATCCTCCCTCAGACATTTACTAGCTGGATGATCCTGGATCACTTAAGTCATTTAACCTTTCTCTGCCTCAGTTTCCTCATCTGTAAAATGTGGTTAATAACTGCACATAGTTCAGAAGGTTATTGTGAGGATCAAATGACACAGTGCGTAAAATACTTTGCAAACATTTAAACCACTATGTAGGTCCTAGCTATGACTTAATTATAATTTATCATTGAATGTAATTCAACGATAAATTGATAATGTCTGTGACAATGTTCAACGTAAAAGAGATATGTAATAATGCTAACTCAGGAGGCCACTTTGTTATGAACTAAATGAACTTTTAAGGGATTTCTCAACCAACATTATCCCAATTCAAGTATGATACAAACAGCTGAGGTGCTGCAAGCCTTGACCACATCTGTATGATATCAATTAAGGACAGAGAAAGCATGATTCTTCATACTGAAATGTTTCTGAATATCCATGAGCTTCCAGGTGTGAGTAGAATCCCCTTTCCAATGAAGTAAATTGCAACCATAACAACTCCTCTTGTGACTCTCATCCATGTCTTTCCATAGATCCCACCCTGCGAAGCCACCCAACACATTGAAAGCTCCTCTAGATCTGTTACCATTACATGGATATCAGTATCACACACAGGCCTGTTCATGATCTTTCTATATGACTAGCCCAACTCCTTTTACTAATTATACATATGTAATTATGCATATATGTATATAATTAAATATACATGTATAATTATTCTGTAGCATGTCTTTAATGCCACTTCTTAAAGGAAAGCAGTTTGGGAAAAATGAGCTGAGACCAGTATCTTGGACCTTAAACAAAAAGCTCAAAATGAATACGCAACCTGAATGTTAAAGGGTGCATCATAGAAAAACTAAAAGACAACAGGGATCTAGAACCTTTTACTACTATAGACAGAGAGGGAACTCTTAACCCAACAAGGGATAGGAGGATCACAAAAGATAAAATAGATAATTTCAATCAGACAAAATACGCAGATTAATAAGGGAAACTAGCTAGCTTAATAAGGGACACTGCTAACTGAGAGAAAAAATCCTTTCATCAAATATAAGTGACTAACATCAGATAGGAAATTAACATAAAAATATAAGACCAAGAGCCATTCTCCAAGGATGAATGGCCAAAGAATAAAAAATTCTCAAAAGAAGAATAGTAAACCATTACCCATCTGAAAGATTGTTTCAAATCACTACTAAGAAAAATGCAAATCAAAACAATTCTAAGGTTTACTTCATACCCCATAAACTGGCAATGATGAAAAAAATGCAAATAATCAATGTTGGAGGAGCTGTAGGAAGCAAGGTACACTTACTCAAACATTGTGTGTTGAGTTATACACTGGTTAAAACCAAAGTGGAATCGTGTTCAAAAAGTGACTAAAATCTCCATACTCTGATCCTGAGATCCCACTGCTAGTCATTTATCCTCAGGAGGTCAAAGACAGAAAGATAGATCTCATATACGTCAAAATATTCACAGCTGCACTTTTTGTGGTCATGAAGAACTGTGAGGAAAAGTGAACAGCGATTGACTAAGGAATAGCCAAACAAATTGGGGTACATCAATGGAATATTAAAAGCAAATTCGGAGAAGACTGGGAAGACTTATATGAACTGACACAAAGTAAAATAAGAACCAAGAAAACATACATACAACATACAAAATTGACTACAATAATGTAAACAGAAAGAACAATAAAACTGCATGTTATATAATCACAATGACCAAGTTGGACTCCAAAGAAGAGCTCAGGAAATACAACTGCCTCCCTTCATTGCAGGAGTAGAAAACTATGGGCTGGGGATACCATATATGCTGTCAAAACTGGACAGTGTAGGGGTTAATTTTGCTAAACTGCTTTTTTTCTCCCTCTTTTTGTTACTTTGTTACCAAAAATGGCTCAAGGGACTAGGGAGGGGAAAGAAATAGAAGCAAAATGTTTAAAAAAAAAACAACCAATAAAAAGAAAAGTAGGTTGAAGTCACTGCAAAATGAAAGATTTGCAAGATAGTATCTCAGATCTTAAAAAAAAAAAACAAAACAACAACCTCTACTTGAAAAACAGGAAGAAGCTGACAGGCAGCACCAAAAGCCCCCACAAAGGAAACCCTCAGGAACACTCGGATGCCAAGGTCAATGTCCCCTCTTCCTCCTCAGGCGGGCTTAGTGGTGCCAGAGCTGACCCAGGGCCCCAAACACTTGCTACTACTAGACCCAAGAGGTATTACTAGACCTCTCCACCTCATCCTGGCCCCTCTAGCACAAAATCCTCAACAAGCAGCCCAACAATTCTTTTTGCAAAGACAGAAGATTTTGACAAAAACTGCAAACAAAACAGACCTCAATGGAAAAGTCTGAAAAAGCAAAGGAAATACAGGAAGAAGATGCAAAGGGTGCTTCTTTAGAAGAGGCACCAGGTAAACACTAAAATGATGCAACTAACTGAATGTCATCAAGAATTACCAAAAGGGATTCTCAGACACAATGGGCCTCCTGGATGAAGAAGGGGCCTCATGACAAACAGAATTATAAAAACTAGAAGTTAAGTTTTTGGGTGGAAGAAGAAATGGTCCACGTGGAATACTCTCAAGAGCTACAAACGAGGTGTCCAGAACAGTTCACAGCAGGGGCCCCCAAAAGAGACCTGGAAAACAAGTGATTGAGAAATGAAGAGAAAAGCCTGCTAAGGCCACTTTCATACATTGGAAAAGGAACAAATAGAGGAAAAAGAAGGAAAAAAACCTTTCACTTGTCCTCATCACCTTACACCTCATCCTATATCTCTCTTCCCTTTCTTCCACAATGGAACCCGTAGAGAAAAAAAGGTAGTCTGTGCTCTTCTACAAACACAGTGTAACATACTTCCTCTCTTCTCTCTCACTTCTCAAGCCCTTCCAATCTGGGTGTTCCAACAGCACTCAACAGAAACTCTGCTCCATGGTTACTAATAATTTCTTAATTATTAAATCCTGGAAATTTTTCTTGGTCCTCGGAAGCAAGTGACATCACTGGCCAAACCCTGTTCCTCAATACTTTCTTCTCTTTCGATGTTCATGACACAGCTCTAGAGACCCTGGTTCTTCTCCTGCTCCTTTGCTGGGTTATCATTCATGCTGTGCCCTCTAGCCATGAGGGTCCCCCAGTCTTTGAACAAGGCCTTCTTTTCCCTCTCTATGTTCTCTCAGTCATTTCACCAGTTACCTGAGCTCAATTATGATCTCTATGCAGATGACTTCCAAATCTGCACATCCAGCCTTAACGTCTCTCTGAACCTCAATCCCTCTATCACCATGTGCGCAGCAGATATCTCCAACTACATAGCCCATAGGTATTTCAAACTTAAGTTGTATCTAAAACAAAACTCATTATCTCTCCCACATCTCATCCTCCTCCATTTCTGTGGAGGATACCACCACCCTTCTAATGACCCAAGTTCCAAAGCTCAGTCACCCCTAAACCATACTATCCTTCGATCCCCAAGTCCTATGAGTTGTCAAGTTTTGTCCATTCAATCTCTACAATATTTTTTGCATCCATCCTCTCCTCGCCTCATTCAGACCCTCATCACTTCTCACCTGGACATTACAATAGCCTCCTAATTATCTCCTGCTCCTTCATCTCTCCCCTATCCAGTGCATCCTCCAAACAGCTGCCAAACTGATAGGCCTTGAGTACAGATTCAACCATGGCTGTCCACTGCTCAGGAAGCTCCCCACTGACAAAACGCTAACTCCTCTGCCTGAAACTTATCAGCCCTTCACCATCTGGCTTTATGCAGTCTTTTCAGACTGATCTCATACTGCTCCCCCTTCCACACTTTAGATTCCAGTCACACAGGCTGACCTCCTGTTCCCCACCCACAGCACTCCATCTCCCTCCTCCAGGTCTTTCCCGAGGCTGTGCCCGGGACTGGAATGCTCTCACTCTTCATCCACACCTCTTAGAATCCTGAGCTCCCTTCAAAGCTAATCTGAAGGGCCATCTCCTCCTATTCTGATTCCCCTTGTTGATAATGCCTCCCACACCAAAATTATATCTATTTTGGATTTATGTTGGATTGTCTTACCTACTAACATGCTGTTCCCCCTAGTACAAGGTAAGCTGCTTAACCAGAGACTGTCTGAGTTTTTACTTTGTTAAAAAATCCCCAGGCCTAGTGCCCAGCACACAAGTCGGTAAGTCGGGGCTTAGTAAATGTTCACTGACTGAACCAGTGCACTTCCAATCTGCCGCTATCCAAATGACTCCCACTTCTGTTTGTCTGCTCACTATCCCTCCTCCCTAAGTCTGTTTCTTCATCTGTAAAATGAGGGTAAAAATACAGATTTCAAGGGTTATTGTGGGGAAAGTGTTTTATAAACCACAAAGCTCTAGAGAAATATAATTCATGGTTATGATTATCCCAACAAATTCAAGTTAAAATAAATTTCTTAAGCACCTCCTGTGGATAGCTAACAAGGCTATGCTAAGTATCAGGAATAGAGGCTATGTGAATGAAAGGAAAGAGACAGATGCAAAAAGTGCTATGGAGCTGAGTGGACCTCAACAAATCTCCCATACTCTCCATGCAAACTTCCTCACCTTCCCTTATCATCCCAGCACATGATAATCTCTACACACACACACACACACACACACACACACACCCTCACACACCCTCACACACCCTCACACACCCTAACTGCATCTTGTTCAATGTCTCCCCAAGTAAACTGCCAACTCCATTAGGGTAAGGACATTTTCTGCTTTACTATGTCCTGCACAGTAGTTTACACATAGCAGGCACTCAATAAATACTTATTGGTTGACAATATTAATAACCACAAGATAACCCCAAACCCAGGCCTGAGAGGTTATGCTCCAAATAAATCAGACACTCACTTAGTTCAGGACTAGAATTCAACTTTTAATGACCATTAAAAATGGCATTCCAATTCTCTAGAGTATTATTTCCAGGTGGCAGCCAGCTGAGCTCAAACTTTGTCACACCTCAGTGTTTCCAAGTCCCCCACAAGGCATCTGGGGCAGGAGAAAAGAACTCAGTGCTTGTTGTCCCCAGTTAGCGCTCCTTCAGTGAGGCCACTCACACTCCAAAGACCAAGAAAATAAAGCCCTTCTCTTTAGAGGCAGACAATTCACTTTTGCCCATAAGACCAACAAGGGGCCAGCACCACACTGCCGGTGGCATTGTGCCAGACCCTTCTACTCCATTACTGCCATTCAGTACCATCCACAGCCTGGACCCTGTTCAAGGAGAAAATGAGCTCCAAGGCCCAGGCAAACAGCCAGGGTTCAACCTGGAGGCAGGAGCTGGCTCTACCCACTGCTTTACAGACCAGCAGGACAGGCCTCCCACAAAAATCAATACAAGAAAAAAGAAAACATTATGGAAAGATAAATAAAAATAATCTAATAGGAAATAACCTTTCATAGGTCCCACTAGTCCTATGCAGCTTTGTGAAGTCCAGGAGAGGTTACAGAACTAGGAATGAAGGTACTTTTAAAGAGGCTGTAAAGTACAATGAGAAGAACACTGCGCAGAATCTGAAACTCTGGGTTCAAGTCCTGGCTGGGCCACATCCTGATTCAGCCATGTGCTCATGCCATAGTACATTGCTTTATTCCTCTGCACAGTGCCTGGAACATAGTAGGTGCTTCCTAAGTGTTTTTTGATTGACTGGAGAGAATTTACCTCAACTCTATCACAGTTTTGGTCAAAGTCTCTGGAGGAGACAAGAATCAGTCAGATAGACTGCAACACGGTTGATGGTCAGACTCAAAGGGCAGTTTTTAATGATTCAAAGTCAATATACCAAGAGGTCTCCAGTGGAGTAGTCAACTGATCTGCATGAATTTAGCCAGCCCTGGGCTGCTTAACACTTCTGCCAATGTCTCAGACAAAAACTTAGATGGTATGCTTGTCAGATTTTCAGATGACACGAAGATGGGAGGGATAATTAACAATAAATTAAAAAGTCAGGATGCAAAAGGACAGAACTGGGCTAAATCTAATAAGATGAAATTCAACAGAAATAAATGTAAAGTCTTATACTTGAGCACACACACAAAAAAACCTCAATTTCACAAAGATAAGATTGGGGATGAATAGACAGACAGAGATTGTTCTAAAGTGTAAGTTGACCAAGTCAGCTGTGTAAGGTGCTAAACTCATCTTGGGCTTCTCTAAGAGGGACAGAGCCTCCAGGAAGAAGGAAGCACTTGTCCCAGTACACTCTGTCCTTAGCAAACCTCGTCTGGAGCACTGTCTATTCTGGGTGCCGTGGCTTAAAAGGGATGTTGGTAAGCTGGAGGGTCCCCAAAGCAGGGCAACCAGGATGGCCAAAAGTCAAGCTCCTGTCATAAAGACTGGTTGAAAGAACTGGATCTGCTTAGCCTGGAGAAGACACAAGGCAGGACATAATAGCTTCTCTGAATATCAGCAGGGATGTCACAGGAAGGATGAACTAGGCTTTTTCCATTTGGCCCCCAAAACCAGAAGCAATGGATAGAAATTGAAAAGAAGCCAATTTCAGCTCAAGGGAAAACTTCCTAACAGTGAGAACTGTCCCTAAGTAGAAGGGGCTGTCTGGAAAAGTGATGGGCTCCTCTTCCTTGGCAGTCTTCAAGCAGGACTGGTCAATCACCTGTTGGGGATGTTAAGAGTATAGATCCATCTGTGCCCTTCAACTCTCAAAGATAATAATACTTATACCATCTACCTCACAGGGTTATTAATAAAAACTACTCCTATAACAGTGCACGATTTACAAAGCACTTCTGGAGAAAGTGCTTTGCCAAATGTATAATGTTCAAATCTCACCTCTGACATTTACTACCTTTGTGACCTCAGTCAAGTCACCTTACCTTGCTGGACCACAGTTTCCTTAAATGTAGAATGAAAGGCTGCTGGTGTCTCTTCTGCTCTACATCTATGAGCCAACGATCCTAAAGTACTTAAACTTCCTGGAGGTTTGAGTCACTTCATATTCACCAGATTGGTAAAGATGACAAAAAGGAAAAATGATAAATGTTGAAAGAGCTATGGGAATATTAGATATATTAACACCCTGTTAGTGGAGCTTTGAAATGGTTCAGCCATTCTGGAAAATATATAATTTATTATATATATATATATATATGTATAAAATATAATTTGGAAATTATACTCACAATTTGACTACACTACACATACCAGTGATAACACTACTAAGCCTATACCCCAAAGTGATCAAAGAAAGAAGAAAAATACTCATGCATACAAACCTTTAGAGCAGCTCTTTTTATAGTGGCAAAAAACCAGAAACTGTGGGGATACTCATTAATTGGGTTTTGATTGAACACATGATGCTATGTGAATGTAGTAAAATGCTACTATGTTATAAGAAATAACAGAGGACAATGTCAAGGAGACCTAGAAAAAAAAAAACTTGGATGAACTGATGAAGAGTAAAGTGAGCTGAGCCAGGAGGACAATATAGAAAAGACGAAACTTTCATCAACAACCAATCAGAACTCCAGAAAGCCCATAATGGAACATGCTATCCACCAGGTGATAGATTCAGGGTGCAAAATGGACATCAATGCCAGAATTTCTTTTACTTGATTATATAACATTTGTCACAAGAGTTTGGGTTGTTTTTTTTTTCCCTATGGTGTGGGGGCAGAGAAGAAGAGAATATAAATTTTTATTAATCTAAAAAAACTAAAATTTAAATTGAAAAAAAAATCAAGAAATCTGATGAAATAACCTCTGAGATCTATATTCAATACTATAATCAACCTGAGCTGCCATTGTTACCCTGGAGCAAGAGATGTACCCAGTGATTCTCTAATTTTCCTGATCTAGCATGGTATAACAACCCACAAGGACAGAAGAATGCCATTCATTTCTATAAGGCAAAAAACAATTCCATTGTCTCACCCAAGCTCAGATCACAAAGGAAAAAGTCTTCAGTGACTTCTCTCATCTCCTATTACACAAGTGCAACACTGAGGGTGCTTCACACCATTTTCCTCTTTATCCCCAAACATAAACTCTCATTTGGTGGTTAACCAGAACAAATCTACTTTTGGGTGGTGCAACAATTCCCATCCCCTACTCCCACCCTTGAAAACTGGCTGAAATACACCACACGGTATAGACACGTTTAGAACAATGCAGCTTCTCCCTCCCTTGGCCAGCAGTGGGGTGTCCTGATAGGGTAAGGGAAAGAATGGAGAACCAAAATTCCCCAAAAGAAGTTTTGTTTCCAGACCCATAATGGCCTTATTTTTTTCCCTCAATTTTCCATGGAAAGCCCCAGTTCAGAGAAGGCCAGTATTGTTCTTCATATAAGCAAGTCCAAAAGAAAAAAGAAGAAAAAAAGAGGAGCCCCCAGTCACAGCCAGATTCCATTTTTAGCCAATTATCAACATGACAAAGCTACACAAGAATGCCACAGTTAACTGTGCTGTCACTGGTACACAAAGGGCTTCATAAATGAGGTGACCAAAATAACAAGGCTAGCCATTGCCACAAAGGTGAAGAAGTGCTGCAATGAAAGACAAAATAGAAAAGCATCTCCCATAACCAGGCCTAGCAGAGGCCCATGTGATGGGCATGCCAACAAAAGACTGGCCAAAAGTAGTGGGGGAAGGCAGAAGCTTTCATTTGGCTGGGGAAGGAGAAATAACTGTAAATGGTAAGGCTCAGGTTAGAGGCCTCTCTGCCACTGACTCAGGAAATTTTTAAGGGCCTGATTATTGATGAAGGAATTGATGTCCATATAAGTTTAATGGTGGTGGCAAGGTAGTCTATAGAGCTAACTCACAGGGGCTGGCCTGGATTTAATTCATGTCACATCGATTTAAATTCAGTCTAAGTCACTAGTGAGAAGACTTAATTATCATTTTTCTACAAAGTTCATTCTTGTTATTTGACATGTATTCTTCACATTTCAGACATAATTTTAAATGCACCATATGCTTAAAAGCCATGATTCCTTTTGATAACTTTTCCAAATAATTTTTTATAGTGATGTCAGAAACTCTGTGATTATTTGATTATTTTACTTGCAAAAAATAACTAAGAACATGATTGCTGTCTTCAAACTTTTGAAGTTACTGTGAGGCATTCATCTCTAACCCATGGATATTTAGAAAATGTTTTTGCCACACTATGTTGCCATCCAAAACAACATCTGCAGTATTTCATTTCAATAACTTGTCCAAGATCACACAGGGAGTAAATGGCAGAGCTGAAACTCAAACCCAGGTCCTCTGCCTCTCAATCCAGAGCTCCTTCCACTGTATTACACGGTTCAGAACTAGTTCTAGAGCAGATATACTTTATAAAATGACATAATCACAAGATCTGGGAGCTGCAATGGGACATCAAAGGCCATCTAATCCAACCCATAAACAGAATTTAAAATGAGTTCCCTCCCACATGCGCTCTCTCTCTCTCTCCTCTCTCTCTCTCTCTCTCTCTCACACACACACACACACACACACGCACAGCAAGCAAGAGATAATGGTGTATTGTGGCCTATTTATAAAGCTTTTAAGAAAAGACTGCATAAACTGTCATTGGCAATCACATGATTTAGCCTTTCTGCTTTTTTTTTAAGGACAGGCCCCAGATCTGTGGGTCAGGGGGCAGAAAGCAAGGGAAAGGGAAGGAATTGTTTCTTGGGAAAGGATTTCTGGGCCAAACAAAATGTATCCATCATTAAAGAAAAAAGAAGAGACTAACATGCCTATACTCGTCAACAACCACATATTAAGTGCTCATGTGCCAGGCGCTGTGATAGGCAACAAAGACAAGAAAGACCTAGACAACACGGTCAAGATCCAAAAACATTCTTTCAGGATAAAGAAGAGGTTATTAACCATTTTTGTGCCATAGTGCCATTTGGCAGTCTGGACCCCATTCTCAGTATGTTTTTAAATGAATAACATAAAATACATAAGATTACAAAGGAAACCAGTTAAACTTAAAACTAAAACACAAAATGTATATATGTGTATATACATATATATATAAAACTCATATATATAATATACATACGTGTAAATAAATCATATACAAATTTGTGGGTTTATATACATATATGGAGGGGGTGTAGTACAAGTTCAGGGACCCCAAGTTAAGAATCTCCAGGCCTAGAGCACTGGACTGAATCTAAGATGAATTTCAATAAGGATAAATGTAAAGTCTTGCACTAGGACACACACACACAAATCAACTTCACAAGGACAAGATTCAGAACAGCAGTTGTTCTGAAAAAAAATCTGGGCCTCTAGTGAACTGCCAGCTCATTGAGTCAGCAGCATCAGGTGGCAGCCAAATGCCATCTTGGGCTGCTTTAAGAGGGGCAGGGCTTCCAGGGAGGGAGAGGGAAGTGCCAACCCCTCTGCACTCTGCCCTCAGCAACCCTCATGTACAGCATTGCGTTCAGTCTAGGTGCCATGGTTTCAAAAGGACATAGTAAACTGAAGAGTGTCCAGAGCAGGGGAACCAGGATGGCCAAAGGTCTGGTGTCCCTGTCGTGAAGACTGGTTGAAAGAACTGGGCATGGACTCAAGAGAACATGATAGCTGTCTTCAAATATTTGAAGAGCTGTCTGTGGAGGACAGACTAGACTTGTTCCACTTGGGAATAAAGCACAAGAACATTGGGCATAAGCTGCAATTTCAGTTTGATATCTGGAAAAACTTCCTAACAATGTCCCAAAGGGAAATGGCCTAGTAGAGGTGGTAAGCCCTCTCCTTGGAGGTCTTCAAGCAGAAGTTGAACTACTCACTACTTGACAAATATATTATTGTGGGGATTCCTGTAGTGAAGGGATTGGATTAAATGGCCAATGAGGTTCCTTTCAACCCTCAAATTCAGTAATTCTATGTCTTGAGGATGACTCTAATGTTGCAGATGCTGGTCACTGGAAAAACAGTGGTGCCCTCAATAGAAATGGGGAAATAAGTAAGAGTGGGCTTGGAGGAAAAGGTAATGAGGTACTCCTGGAAACTTAGGAACTTTAACCAGTGCAACAACCAACACAATTCCATAGTACATACTAGTCACCTTCTAACAGAGAAGTTATGTACTCAAGGTACAGAATGAGACAGAAATCTTTGGACACGGTCAACATGGGAATTTGTTTTCCTTGGTTTACATATTTGCTATAGGGTTTTCACTTTCTCCCCCCCACCCCAATTTGGGGAAGGATGGTAGTAGAAGGAGCAAAGAACGGGCTTTGGATAGAGTTGCCAAAAAAGAAAGATCCCTGAAGTAGCTTTAAAGGTAAAGAAGACAAATGAAAGAAGTTCAGGAGGACATATAGAAAAGTAGGACAGCTTGGAAAGTTGCACATTGAATTTTTTATAAACTTTTTAAAAAGCAACTGTTATTAGAGTTCTACACAACAGGGTGACAAGTTTCAAAGACAATCCTCTCCTTCTGATCTACTATACATATGGAAATGCTCATTTTATTTGGCATTTAAGAATTTTAAATTTAAATTAGAATTTTAAAAATTAAAATTTGGAATAATTCTAAGAGTTAATGAGTTCTGCTTTGGACACATTTGAGAAACGTATGGAAATCCAGTACAGATATGCATCAGGAAACTGGTGACTCCAGTAGAGACAAAAATTATTATATTATATGGAAGTCAGCTTCAGAGAGATTATCAGTTGAACCCATGGGATCTAATGAGATCACCAAGACATAAAGAAAGGAAGAAGAGGACCCAAGAGAGAACCCTAGCATACAGTCACCCAGAGTGGGCAGAACAGAGATGATGAGTCAGCAAAGGAGACTGGAAATAGACTAGTCAGATAGGCAAGAGGAAATCCATGTGATGTAAGTGTCATAAAAACCCAAGCAAGACGGCATCCAAGAAAAGGGTTCAACAGCATCAAAAGTTGCAGGAAGATTACGGAGGATGAGGATTGGAAAAAAAACAAACAAACAATGGAATTTGCAATTCAAAGACCATTAGCCCTTTGAGCCACAGACCTCATTCCTGGGCATGTATGCCAAGGAAATAAAAGACAGAAGCCCAATAAGCACCAATATATTCTGAGCAGCACTTTTTGTGGTAGCAAAAAATTGGAGACAAAGTGAGTGCCCATCAATTACAAAATGGCTACATGAAATGATGGTACATGAAAGCAATAGAAACAACATGAACTAATACTGAGTGAAGTCAGCAGAACCGGGAGGACCCATGCATAATGACTGCAGAATAACAATCACGTAAATGAAAAGAACACTGCCCAACACTGGGTCAGGAGAAGGACCAATCTTTGTCCTCAGAAAAAGAAAGGAGGAAGCAGCTCTCTCCTTGGCACAGAGAGCAGGATCAAGGCTGGCCTTCCTGATGACTGGGGGCTGAGGAGGGGCACCATATCCAAACATGACTGAGATTGAGAAGCAAAAAAAAAAAAAAAAAATCAACAAAACCATGTTATTGTTTTTTTCAAAGAGATCACTAGGACCTGGTGGAGCAATTGGGTAGCAGAGCTGAGAGTCAGATGAGGAAGCAGAGGTGACAACTGGAGACGGTTTACTCTAGGAGGATGTGGCAGCAGACAGTCAGATGTAGGGGACGGAAGCGTGGCTATGTGTTTAAATTGCCCCTCAATGAGGCAGCTGCTAAAGTTAACTGTTATCTGAAGTTATGGGAGGAAAGAGAAGAGCAACATTAACCTAAAATGTGGATGTACCCAGAGAGCCTCATAAGCAAAAGTATTTAATTGTGCTTCAAGGTAGAGCTTCCCCCCCACCCCACCCCACTCCCACAAAGTTGGACACTGTCTCCAAAAGACAGCATTTAAAATGGACATATATTATTAGGGACCAAGAAAAACGCAACTATCGTCATTTAGCAAATAAGCTAGCTAACATCTCAGAAATGGGGTGGGGGCACACAAGAGTGTGCTGCAGTGGTGGGCTTTTTAACTAATTGCTCAATTGTGCCCAGGCTGCCAGTTCACAGATCTAGAGCTGGGAAGGTCATCCAGCCCAACCTCATCTGACACAGGAAGAAAATGAGACCCAGAGAAGGTAACAACTTACCCAAAGACACACAAGTTATTAAGCATCAGAGGTGGGGTTTGAGCCTAGGTCATGACTCCAAAGCCAAGGATAAGTATACCTACCCACCTATTGGAATACCAAAGGAGGTATTCCCACCTCCCTAAATACTTGTTGATCAATAAATTGAGAAGAGGGAACAAGAATCAAAAGCCAACACGAGGGTCCTGCCAGGGTGGACTTAGAGCCAAAGGGAGCTCCTGTGCTGTCCAATCCAATCCCTCATTTTACAGAGGAGGAAACTGAGGCCCAGGAAGCTTAAATGATTTCTTCCAACTAGAGGCACAAGTGAAATTAAATCGTCCTCTTTCCCCACTCCTAACTGCCAATGCCTGTCCATTCTCATGACCTTCCCTCATGCCAGTCTTTCCGTATAAACTTCTGATCCATTTTCTAGTATCATCTATTAATTACTAGCGAACATGGTGTTATATTAAACAGTACTAATTGCAAAGAGACCCAAAAACACTCAGAAATAACAAAAGGAATAACAAAATCAGAAACTGTTGATTACAAACCTACGTGTCCAGCAGTATGTATACATGTTTTTATCAACTGAGATATGAGAAATTATTCTTGCCCAGTCAAGGGGAGAATTTCAAATCTCATTTTAGAAGCCTTGATTTTGAAAGACCATATACTATTTAACCATGTAACCATGAAAATGTTGGTCCTGGAGTTCTAATGACCTGGGTTCCAATCCTACGTACCAGTAACTCCGTGACCACGGGCAAGTCACTTCCCCTCCCAGCCTCAGTCCCCTCTTTTGTCAAATGAGGGGGTTGAACTAGATGGCCTATCAGCCCCAGTTCTATGATCCTGTATGAGTCACAGGTTAACATCAGGCAAAGTGAAAAATACAGCAAAGCTGATTTTATTTGACACCTTTATGTCTGAGGCTGTGCCTCTATGAATGTCATTCCTCCACTCAAAATTTTAGTGGCCACCCACTGTCTAGCAAATCAAGCATGTATTCCAGACCCTAGAATTTAAGGTTCATGTAATCTGGCTCCAAACCATCTGGGTGGCCTATTCTCCTCTGCCTGATTCCCCTCCCAGCTAGGCTCTAGGAGAAGGGGGAACTCACCTGGTACCCATTCATAGTCTGCCCTCTAGAATCTTCCTACCATTCATCAGATTACCTTTCCTTGAAGTAATTCCTTTCCTTCAGAGCACAACCTGCAAAAAACCTTCCCTCTCCCTCCTCAAACATCTCGTAACTCTTTGTCTGTTCTCCTCTATTGCTCCCACATTTGCAGCCCATTTCAAACTAGAAGCACCCTGAAGTCAGGGCCAGCTTGCCTCTTTGCTTGTGTATCATCAGTACCCAGCAAAGAGCAGGGGCTTCTGTCAAAGAGATTATTGGTAAATGGCAGGAGGGCATTTTGGAGACTGCCCAGTTGTAGAGAAGGCTCCACTGGAGAGCAGCACAACTCTCATTTCATTTTCTTTTTATCCACTCAAGAAAACACTAATGCTTATCTTTGGAAGAAAGTAATCCATACGGTGGTTTCTAATTAAGGAATTTCTGATTGCTGGAAGAATAGCCTGTATTTTAAAATAAATTAACGTCTCTTTTTCTATGGGATAAATACAGCTCATGTGCAGTGGCAGGTAATTGGAACCAGGATAGTAACAGCTCACATTTCTATGGTGCTCAAAGGCTTATAAAGTGCTTTTCTCCCAAACCCCACAACAAAGTAAGACAGCACATGCATTACAAGCTCCATTTTAGAGGTTAGGTAACTGAAGTTCAGAAAGGTTCATGATGGTACAGAGAGCAGAGCCCTGGGCCTCAATCAAGAAGATCTGGGTTCAAATCCTGCCTCAGACACTTACCAGCTGTATGACTCTGACCAAGTCAAGTCACCTTCATCTGCCTCAGTTCCCTCATATGTAAAATGGAGATAATAATAGTACCTACCACCCAAGGTCGTTGCGAGGACCAAATGAGATAATATTTGTGAAAAACACTTAGCACATTGCCTGGAAACATAGTAGGTTTTCTTCCACACAGTTAGTTAAGGGTCTTTCCAGACTTCAAGTGTAGCAAACTTTCCATTATTCTATGAAACTTCAGACAATACAAGGCACAAATGAAAAGAAATAGAAAAAGATTTTTATTGGCAATGTAACATCAATCTTCGTGAATTGTCATCTTCTAATTAAGTTTCAGTACTGAGTATCTTTGGGCTTTGATGTTGTCCGTACATAGAGCACTGGATTTGAAGTTAGCAAGAAGTGGATTCAAATCCCACCTCAAACACTTACTTGCTGTGTGACCCTGGGCAAATCACTTAATGGAGGCTCTCTGTGCCTTCAACTCCCCATCTGTAAAATAAGGCCTATGGGGTCTCCTCCAGCTCTAGATCTATGACCCCATTAGTGAATAAGTTGGAAAGACTTAAAGGAAATGATTCCAGCTGAAGAAAACAACATCAAAATAATATAGACACCCTCAAGAATTAATATTTTAAAATGATAAGAATAAAAGCCAGGTGAAAAATATAGGAGAGTGAGAGGTCTGAAAGGGACACAAAAGCAAAGTAGTTTTGTTTTTTTAAGTTAACATGCCCTTTAAAAAAAAAAATCATCAATAATTTGGAAATCATCGTTTTATGAACGCTCTTTTTACTGGAATGTTTATTTTGGTTATATAGTTACTAAGCAGAAAGTAATTTTTTCTAACTTATGAGAAGCACATACACAATATTATGAGATCCTATTGGGAGAGGTCAAGGAAAGCTTCTAATAGTAGATGGCATTTGAGTTGGGCTTTAAGGGATGGACAGGAATGGGGGGGAGGGGGCGGCAGGAAACATTCCAGACACAGTAATAATATAAGCAAAAAAAAGAAATTGAGGAGGCAGGAGGGAACATGGCTTGTAGAGAGGAGAGCAATAAGGTAGCCCCTTCAGCTAAAAACAGGACCCTAAAAAGGAATGCTCCTGCTCACCAAGGGGCAGCTATCAACAAGGAATCCAAAAGGCATCGAGGCCCAGACTAAGAAAGTGAATGCTGAGCCAAAGAGTCTACGCTTCCTTTGGGAAAAGCCACAGTTGTGAGCAGAGGAAGGACATGCCTATGGGGTGGCAAAGATCAGAAAGTCCTGGCTTCACGTTCCCCCTCTAATACTGAACAGATTCTGACACTTCCCTCCCTCTTGGTTTCCTCATCTATAAAATATGAAAAATAGAGATAATAAAGTACCTACTTCACAGACTGCAAGGATCAGATAACATATACAAGGTGTCACACCTTGTCTAACTGCAGTAAGACTTTTGGGACACCCTATATGAAGGCTAGAGAAATGTGAGCTCTGTCATCATTATCGTTATCATGATGATGATAACGATAATGACCAAACCTATACATAAGGAATAAGTCCAACAGTGTGAAAAAGGGGTCAGAATGGGCTGCTAAATAAAGCATGGGTCTCCATATTATTCTATTGAAATGAATATATATTTATTTCTCATGTCCATATACTTGGTAAGCACTAGAATATATTTCCTTATATATTAAACTACAGGAATAGAAAGGTTTAATAAAAGCCAAAGAAAATGGAGGCCAAAATAAGGTCAGGAACCCCTATTAAACTATATAATAATCATTCCAATGTACTTCCCTCTTTTCAGCAGCAAGCAAGGTATGTTGAACATGCTGTTAGGAAGGTGACTATCAGTGGAGTTTGAGAGCTTTTCTTTGTTATATGGAAGGCTCATAGGGGAATATATCTGGAATGACTACGATATAAAAACAAAAGATGTTAATAAAATATTTAAAAATTAACCAAGCATCTCAACAGATGAGGAGACAGAGACAGAGAAAGGAGAGAGAAGAGAGAAGAGACAAAGAGAGAAAAAAGAGGGAAAGGGAAAGAGAAAAAATTGCGAAGAATCCAGGTTGGTAGTAAAACAAAAAGCCCCATACTATTAGGGTGCAGAAGAGGGAAAAAGGGGAGAGGGGGAGATGGATACAAAAGTAACACTTCTTTCTTTTAAAGAACCATGTTAGACAGCAAGGTCTGCCCCTTCCCAAAGGTAAAAGTTTTAGCAGATTTTCTCCATCTGCTCTCTTGGCTCTAACAAAAGACACTTGCTAGAAACGATTGTGTTTATGTATCAGCTTGCACCTTAGCAAGCACTTTCCCAAGATTCTCTGTAACTTTATAGCAATCAGACCCACCCCACAGAAGAAACGCATGTAATCCAAGCAGAGGGGTCTACATCTCTCCAGCTCTAGGGGAAAACCTGACCATTAAATAGAATATCATGTTAGCAATATCACCATGCAAGCATAGTACCAAGTATTTCAGTAAGGCAAGTGTATTTATTTCCTACTGCTGAGCTAAACACAAGGCCGCTAGTGACAGCCTCAAACTAAATTAAACAACCAGAGATAAAAGAAAAGGCTTGGGGGGGAGTAATTCAAAAGAAAAAGGAATTTTTGCATGAGGAATTCCACAGAGTGAAGCAAACTATAGGCGAGGAGTCACACCTCCACTGTCATGAAACCAGAGCAAGAACCAGGAGGCTAAGCAAGGATGGCTCAATCCCTCCAGTTCTCTGAGATGAGAAGGGAATCCCACACTGAACAGCTGAGGGGAGGAGAAAAAGGGCTGGAGTTGGAACAAGTGGATGGACTCCAGCTGGGCTCCGGCTCAGACATTCACTAGCTGTGTACAGACTCAAATCACTTCACTTCAGAACCTCTATTTCTTCAAGATGGGGATTAATAATACCTCCTGAAGTGATCGTGAGGATGTATGTAGATAATATATGAGGAAGGACTCTGCAGACAAGGGGAAGAAACTGACTCAGCTCCAAAAAGCACTGTGACTGGCCCAGGGTCACACAGCTAGTGTGAGAGAATTTGAACTCGGGTCTTCCTGACTCCAAGTCCAGCATTCTAGGCTGTCTGACAGTGATTACTATCACAGTTACTATTCCTGTGCTGCTGTTAACTAGACAGTTTTCTTCTCAACAGCAGAAGCGAACTGGAGGAAAAGCAGGCTATCCGTCATTTAAAATTCAGTTAGACCATTTGGGCAGCTTCACCTGGCTAAGACTTTGCAGTTTCCAAAATCATCAGGCAACACAACTCTTACTAAGGAGACCCTTTCCTGTACATCCCCCTCCCCCCTTTCCCCCCATGCTTTTCATGTCCTAGAAAGGCAACTCCTTCCTAGTTCAGAATAGCAGACCTTGAACAAAGGCTCAATGGTTACTTTGATAGATGAAGTAACACACAGACAAAGGCTCCGAGAGAGGACACTTTAGGCCACAGCCACACAGCGTCTTGCTGAAATGCACCCAGATCTGACAGAGCTTGGCATCACACCTGCCCAGGTCATTCGCTTCCTAAAGTTTCCAGGTTTGGTTTTTCCCTACCCCAAACAATCACGGAAACAAATAGAAAGACAAAGATGCAGAATGAAAGACACAAAGACTGAGAGAAAGAGTATTAGGGAAATATTCCTAATTTCTTAAGAAGCTTCCCATTTGGATCATACCCTGTCCCAATGCTATTATTTAAACATCACAAAAGAGTGGTGATGTTTTGGGACTGAACAAAACTGAGCAGTCATCAACCAAAAAAAAAGATGGGTCTATAGCCAGTACAACCCATAAAGGATTAGTAACATCTGGTAGTAATGATAGGTCTGACTGAGGGCAACGAAGTGCCCTGTACAGACTGTACAAGCTTAATAATAGTTAGAAAGTAATAATTCATTCTTCAGCCTACATCTTTTCATCTAAGAAACCCAACGCACCTTGACACCAATTCTCACTAATGCTACTGATTCTGTCCAGAAGAGGAAAGAGCTTGACAGTTGCCAAGAATTGGACATGAATAACCTGAGGAAAGGACCTAAAACTACCTCGAGGCTTACTTCGGGTCTGCCTAACCAATGCCAGTCCAGAGAGGCACTGCCTCAGAGTGGCTAACTAGGAGCATTATTACATACACAAGCACCAAGAACCTCTCCCCCAAAGGAGGGTGGCTGTGATTTCTGAATAATTATTAGGCAATTTTCATGAAGCAATGAGTAAGGAATGTAGTGCACAACCATGACCTACTTCAGCTTTGTATCTTCTGCTTATAAACAATCCCTGCCTTCCAGCTTGGAGGCACTAAAAGAGTCATTACTTAGAGCAGAGTGGAATGAATGAAGAGATCACAAAAGAGAAGAGCAGCTGGGAGCAGAGTCTCTACCCTGGTCCCCCTTGGATGAAAACAAGAGGAAAAGAAGGTAGAGTGGAAAGGAGTACTGATCAGTGTTTCCACGAAGAGACCTGAGGAGAAGATCCAATTCTGACACTTAGTAGCAGTATTTCCATATTTCCATGAGCAAGTTCCTTCCTTTCTGGGAGCCTCAGTTTCTTCCTCCATTAAATGGTAATAATAAGGCTGGTATCTCACAAGGTTATTATGAGAAGTGCTTTAAACCTCATGAAAAGGTGTTTATTATTTTTCCAATACCAAAAACTAAATATATAGAGGAAAGTGAAAGACACACAGCTGGGAAGGGGAAACGAAAACGGGGACATTCCTGGGGAGACAGAAGGGAATCAGGAGATCCCCACACCTAGCAAGAGCAGCAGATTCCTGAAGGAGGGTAAGAGGGGGAAGGAAGGAAAATGAAAAAGGAAACAGAAGAGAGATAACAAACTGTGCTAAATGCTGGAGATGCAAAGAAAGACAAAAAGACAGTTTTTGCTCACCAGGAGAGAGGAAAAAGAGGGGAGAAAGGAGGGACAAATAAAGAGAGGAAGGAAAGAGAGAAGGGAAAGAAAGAGGGGAAAGAGAAGAGACGGAAGGAGAAAAAAGAGAGAAAAGGGAAAAGAAGAGGGGAAGGGAATAAGCATTTATTAAAAGTCTACTAGGTGAAAAGCTCTTTACAAATATTTTCTCATTTGACCCTCACAATAAAGCACAAGGGGGAGGGGGGAGAAGAAAGTGAAGACGAGAGGGAAGAATGAAGAGGAAAGAAAGAGTGGAGGGGAATAATAGAGAGGGAGGAGGGGGAAGGAACAGAAAAGAGAGAAAGAGGGAGAGGGAGAAAGGTGAAAAGAAAAGGGGAAGAAGAGTGAGAGCAAAAGGGGAGAAGAAAAAAGAATCGAAAGGGAAAGGGGAAGGGAAGAGGAGAGGAAGAGGGGATAAAGAAAGGGAGGAAAAGAGGAAGGGGAAAAAGAAAGGAAAAGGGGAGAAGAGGAGGTGGAGATGAAAAGATAAGGGAAAGGGGGAACAGAGGGAGGGGGAGGGGAGAAAGAGGAGAAGGAGAAAGATGAAAAGACAGGGGAAAGGGGTGTGGGAAAGAAAGGGGGGAAAGGGGAAAGGGAGAAGGGATAAAAAGGGAACGGGGAGGGTGGAGGGAGGGGGAGGGGCGGGGGAGGGGCAGAAGGGTAAGAGCCAGAAGAGGCGGCTGGGGGAGGGGAGAGAACAGACTCCACTGCCCCTCCCCCAGCCCGCCCGGTGGGGGAGGGGGTCTCGCGGCCGGGGAGGGGGAGGGGCGCGCGGTGCTTTGTGGGCGGGCGGGGGTCGCGGGGGTCGCGGCGCTCACCTCCGGGATGTCATGTTCCTCCCGCTCCCGGGCTCCTCCTCGGATCCGCTTCCTCAGGGGCCGGGCCGGGCCGGGCCGAGGGTTAGCGCGGAGCCCGCGGCGCTCCGGCCGCCATCCAGGCCTCGGGATCCCGGAGACTAGAGACGAGCCGCCCCCCCCGCCCCCCAAGCGCCTCCGCTCCGCTCCGCTCCCCCGCGCCTCCGCCCCCGCCCCTCGCCGCCCGGCACCGCGACAGTGACGCCATCGGCCTGCGACGCCAACCTCCCGCCAGGCCGCCGGTCGGCCCCAAAAGCCTCCCGCCGGCCGCGCGCGCCGCGCACTTCCGGCTTCCCCCTGCGCAGGCAACTGCGCCCCGCGCCGGGGGTTCCGCCCGCCAGCCTGGGCCGCCCCGAAGCAAACGGCCGCGAGGGGGCGCTCTGGTGTCAGGAGGATCCGCGAGCTCCGAGCCAGCGCCCTCCACGTGCCAGGCACTGGGCCCGCGGGAGGCTCCCAGGGTACACGCTGTGCCGGCCCAGCTTCCCGTCCACCCCCTTCTGTGCCTGGCACACGGCAGGTGGGCGCGAGAGTGGGTCTGGAAGCTCAGATCCAGCGTCAGACCCTGGGCGAGCCAGACATTTAACCTGTGCCTCAGTTTCCTCATCTGTAAAATGGGAGACAAAGCACAGGCGCCTACTCAGTCAATTCCCGCGGCTCCCTCTTACCTGCAGGAGCCCTCCAGCATGGGCCTTCCTAGCCCAGCCCAGCCTGTCTGTGCAGGCGTCGCCCCTCACTGCCCAACCTGGCCCCGGGGGCACCTCTCGGCTCGGGCTGCCCCCGTGCCTACCAGCCCCCTGCCTCCGGACTCTCCCAGCTCCTCCAGGAAGCCCCTCGTGAGCCTCCCCTCCGCCACGTGCTCCCCCTCCTGCCCTGCGGGGCCGGTGCTGTTCGGATCTGGGGGTTTCCTCCCCTAGACTGTAAGTCCTGGAGGCCAGGCGCTGCAGGTTGCTTCATTGTATCCCTGCTGCGCACCGCGTAGTAGGTGCTTAATGCGCGCTTACTGAACGGAATTGAACCTGCTTCCCAAACACGTTATGAGATAAAATGAAGTCATATTGGTAAAGTTATTGGCAAACCTTAAGGAGTTGTATATATCTAGCTGACACCCCCTGTTCTAAGAACCCCCCAGCCCTGACACCCCCTGTTCCGAGGCCCCTCCCAGCCCTGACACCCCTTGTTCCAAGGCCCCTCCCAGCCCTGACACCCCCTGTTCTAAGGCCCCTCCCAGCCCTGACACCCCTTGTTCCAAGGCCCCTCCCAGCCCTGACATCCCCTGTTCTCAGGCCCCTCCCAGCTCTGACACCCCTTGTTCCAAGGCCCCTCCCAGCCCTGACATCCCCTGTTCCAAGACCCCTCCCAGCCCTGACACCCCCTGTTCCAAGGCCCCTCCCAGCCCTGACATCCCCTGTTCCAAGGCCCCTCCCAGCTCTGACACCCCTTGTTCCGAGGCCCCTCCCAGCCCTGACATCCCCTGTTCTCAGGCCCCTCCCAGCTCTGGCACCCCTTGTTCTAAGTCCCCTCCCAGCCCTGACATTCTCTGTCCTTAAAGGCTCTCCCAGCTTTGACATTCTATTAAAGTGGAAATAACACCAGAACAAAGGATTTCTAAGATCAAAAAATAGCAATCGTGATGTTAGAACTCAAATGCCAAAAATGCCTGCTTGAAAAATGATCTTAATACTCCCACAAACACTTGCTAAGTACGTTTTTATGTGGGAGTTATAGAAATATTAGGTTAACCTGTTAGTTATGTTAAGACATGAGATTTCTTAAATTTTCTATTTCGTAAGCTCTTTGATGAAAAGGATAGAGCCCTGAGTCTGGAGTCAGGGAGATCTGAGTTCAGACATTTACTGTGTGATCCTAGGCAAGTCACCTAAACCTGAGCTTCTTCCTTTGTAAAGCAGAGGTGACCTCCTGGCCTCTATCTACCTTTATCTGCCTCAGTTTCCTCAACTGTAAAATGTAGATATTAACAGTACATACCTCCTAGGATTGTGATGAGATAATTATTTGTCATGGAATAATATTCGTTAAAATAAGTGCTTAGCGTGGCATCTGGCACATATTGTTGTCTGTTGGTCCTGTCCAACTCTCTGTGACCCCACTGAAGATTTTCTTGGCAAACATACTGGATTGGTTTGACATTTCCTTCTCCCACTGATTTTACAGATGAGGAAACTGTGGCAAACAGTATTAAGTGACTTGTCCAAGGCCACACAGTTTTTAAGTGTCTAGTGCTATATTTGAACTCAGGTCCTCCTGACTCCAAGCCTGGCACTCTATCCACTGTGCCACCTAGCTGCCCACCTGACATAGAGTAGGCACTATGGAAGTACTTATTTCCTTCCTTTCCTTTCAATACTCTTTGAACTTTGAATAATAGTGATAAGCTAATATGTACATAGGAATTTAAAGCTTGTGATACTGTTTGTGTATATTAGTATATGACCTTCAAGACAACTCTGTGAGGAAAGAGCTATTATACCTATTTTACAGCTGAGAATGGTTAAGTAACTTGACCTTTACTTGATAGCTCCTTAATCTAACTTGGGAATCAAACTCAGGTCTCTCTAACTCCAAGTTTGTCCCTCTTTGTACTTCAGCCAAGTCTACTGTCACATGAATTGGTAGA
This sequence comes from Notamacropus eugenii, assembly GCF_028372415.1. NCBI lineage: Eukaryota > Metazoa > Chordata > Mammalia > Diprotodontia > Macropodidae > Notamacropus > Notamacropus eugenii. Next base: position 33,759,619 of record NC_092875.1, read on the forward strand.
TTATTAGTTTTATTTTTAATCTGATGCCACAGAACTTCTTTGGAGAATTAATAGTTACAAAGTATTTCATCCCCTAGTAATCACTGGAGCAAAATATTTCTAAGACCAAAAAATGGAGACTCTGTAGAACAGAGGAGAAAAGTAGCATCGGTTCTGGAGTCAGCAAGTCAAGCCATCACCCGTCACAGTTTGTGATGTCATTGGTCCAATGAAGGACCAACCACAAGATCTGCTCATGTATTCAAAGGTAACCTGGTGTAATGACGAAGAGTACTAGACCTGGACCTACCACCCAGGGTGACTGTGAGGATAAAATGAATATTGGTACAGGGCTTTGCAAACCACAAAGCAACATATAAATGAGAGCTATTTGGTTGTTTTTATATAAATGCTCAAGTCACCTACATAGCAGCTATATGATCATGTGTAAGTTACTCCCCTTCTCACAATTTCAATTTCTTCATCTGTAAATTGAGGCTAAAAATAATTGTCCTCTTTGTTATGAGATGATGCTACGCAAGTGCTATGTATGAGTATGAGGGTTCTTTTTTTCAATTTTTATTTTAGATAGAACCTGTGGTTTCATTGGTATAAGGAACTCCTAGGAAATTCTGTCTCCCAGTGCAGGTCTAGGTGAAGCAACTTGCCTAGAGTCTCCCAGTCAGTATGTGTCCAAAGCAGGACCAAAGCCAAGTCTTCCTGGGCTCTCTAGCCATCATGCCACACCCTCTTAATGTTTATATGTTTTATATTTAACTTAATATTTAAATATATGTTATACATTTATAGTCAAAATGAAGAAGTTTGACTGGATAATCCCTAAAGACCCTTCCTTCTAGTTAAAAACATTGTTTCTCATTTATTCTAAGGTTCCTTCCAGTTCTGATTGCAGATAACGACATTTTTCTTACATTATGTCCTACCCTTTGGTCATTCAAGAGTTAACAAAAGGAGATTTACTTAGCCATAGCAGAAGAATATTCAACAAGGATGTGGCTTGAGGAATCCCTGAGCTGACCTTGTATGAGCTGACCATCATGCTCTGCCAGCCAAGCAACAGGGAATCCTGGTCCTCTCGGCTGTTTTGGACTCTACTGACCAGGAAATGATGTTTAAAAGCCTAATAAGCCTTTAAGCTGTCTTAGCCAAACAAATCTCAAGGACAATTTCAGTATCTAAAACTATCCCAACTTGTATGAGAGCAGAATTTAGGATTTTCCCATGAGTTAATGCTCCCACCACAGGGAAACTGAGGACCAGAGAGGGGAAATTGCTTGCGCGTTGTCACAAAGAGTGAGTACTTGAATCCAAGCCCTCTGTCTTCTCTCCCAATGTTCTCTCTACTAAAAAGATGTAGTTGTTAAATATGAGAACTAGAAGGAACTATCATTGTACAGAAGAAGAAACTGAGACCTAAAGACTTTCCCAAGGTCACACAGGTGAACTCAACGAGCGCATTATTAGTATAATAGTATTATTTGTTTATATGTATATCATAAAAGTATTATTAGCTTATAAGGTAAAACTTAGATGTGAAACTTCACCTCTTCCAGGAATTACATCGGGATGACATGGACAGGAATATGTTATTTCCCATTAGTTGGACTCCTCTTAAATTAGATGAACTCCTCTTAAGAAACCTAACAACTCCATTATATTAAAAAATGAAAGGTTCCTCTTCTTTTGCTTGAACTGTATCTTCAGAGTGTTACAAAGTACTCTGTAAACCTTAAGGTGCTGTATAAATGCATGTTCATACTACGATTTTCTTCCTTAATGTTGTGGGGGCCATGTTCTCCCTGGAAATACATCCTCCATGAGCCTGTGTGTGCAGCATTGTAGGTGATGATGATATTTCAGTGCTGACTCTGACAAGATGGAAGCATTTACAGTATTCCTGGAAAGTTAACTGGATGCTAAGTCTTGTGAGGGAGTCAGGATGCAAGAAAATCCAAGCAAGTAGATCAGAAGAGACAAGAGATAAAAATGGTTTTGGAGCCAGGAAGTTGCCCACCTCCCCTCCCCCAACTGGGTTTAGCTCCTGCCATGACTAACAGAAGGCTTTCCCTCAGCCACCCTGGAAAGCAACAACTGTAGACAGCATCCCAACCCCCTAGCCACAGTTCCTATTCTGAGGAGCCATGGTGCCAGAGATTCATGTTTCAGGAATGCATTACTGAGATGCCATGTTTTTCTGCTTCCCAGGCTCCTAGGTTTGATCACTGGATAAGTCCCTCACACCCCTTTCCCTCCCTCATGTAGCTGTAGCATGCTGATAGAGAGCAATGCAGAGAGCACTGGAAAAGTAGACTTCATATCTGCATTTCATGATCAACCAGCTTACGCTTTCCACAAAAGTCCTATTGTACAGCCTTGTAGTGGCAGCTGGGACCTCAAAGCTAGGCCAGCAGACCACAGACTGTCAAAGTCTGCCAGATTGAGGCTTCTAGTAAGGATACATGGCTTGGGACACTCCTTCCCCTTTAAGGGAGATTGATCAGGAGTGCAGCTTGAACCTAAAAATGATTTTTCCTAGAATAGCTATATTTAAGAGGTAGTTGTGTGACCCTGGGCAAGTCACTTAATCCCAATTGCCTCAAAAAAAAAAAACACCACAACAATACTTAAAGAGTGCAGATAGCTATAATTCTAGTGTGTTGCCTCCTCTCTCTGAGGAGCACAGGGTGGCAGCCAGCCTCTGGCCCCAACTTCCTGCTTCGCTTTCTGGGAAGAATCAAAGGCTCCCTTGGAGAAGGGTAAGGGGAGAAGAGACTGGAGGTATTGGACCTCACCTCCATGCAAGCTACATATAGACAGACCCATGTGGACACATATAACTTACATGGGCAAAACAAAACCATGGCATACCATATAAATATGTGTATCTGATATTTTATCAACATATGTGTATATGGTTATCACATGCATACATATATACATGTACATATATGTACATGTATCTGTGTGTTGCTGTCTCCTCTTTTGGAATGTATGTTCTTTAAGAGTAAAGACTTTCCTTCTTTTGTGTTTGTATCCTCAGCACCTCTGGGCCATCAACAGTCAGTCATCCTGACCTGTATCTTGCCACTGGACTCCAATGACACTGGAGGAGAAAGTGAGGCTGATGACTTTGCACAGCTCTGCCTCACTTAAATACAATTCACTTGAATCGCCCCTGGCGATGTCATTGGTCTTCTTTGAGAAAGAAGGACCAAAACAACAATAGTAACTCCATTTGCCTTTGTTTTCTCATTTGTAAAATGAGCTGGACAAAGAAATGGCAGACCACTCCCATATTTTTGCCAAGAAAACCTCAAATGGGTCACAAAAAGTTGGACATGAGTGAAAAACAACTGAACTGAATGTTATATTGTATTTTTATTTTGTTAAATATTTCAAAATTACATTTTAATCTGGTTCAGAGAACTGGGGAATGTTGTGGACCTTTGGGCAGCTAGGGTAGTTTATAATACATCAGACTTTGAAGTTGGAAAGACCTGGATTCAAGTCTACCTCAAATACTTAATAACTATGTTACCCTTCACGAGTCATTTAACCTCACTGGGTCTCAGTTTCTTCATCTGTAAGATGAGAGTGATGGAATAAATAGCCCCTGAGATCCCTTCCAACTTTAAACCCCATGAAACATTAATACCATAATGAAATTAGAAAATTAAAAAGCAGAATATTCTGTTTGAAATAGTAATTCAAATACTGCTACAAATTCAAATACTAATATTAATACTATCTTAATATTTCAAATACTATTTCAAAATTTCTGTTTTGAAACTTTTTGCAGAACTTTTTGGGGGCAGGCCTTTTTTATCTTTGTATCCCCAGAGCCCAGCACATAGTTAGCATTTATTACATTCTGATTTCCTTAACTCTTTTTGCAAAGAATTAAAAATTGGGGGAATGGCTGAGCAAATTGTGGTATATGAATGTGATGGAATACCATTGTGCCATAAGAAATGAGGAGCAGAATGGTTTTGGAAAAACCTGGAAAGACTTACATGAACTAGTGCAAAGTGATGCGAGCAGAACCAGGAGAACATTGTACGCAGTAACAGCAACATTGTAACGAGGAACAACTATGAAAGATTCAGCTGCTCGGACCAAGACAATTCCAAAGTGCTCATGATGAAAAATGTCATCCACTTCTAGAAAGACAACTGGTTAACTCCAAGGGCAGACTGAAGCATCCTTTTTTCATTTAATTTTTCTTGCTTTTAAAAAATTTTTTTGCAACATGACTAATAAGGAAATAGGTTTTGCATGAAAAGAAAATTCTTGTTGGATTCAATTGACTGACACACTCAGAGAAAATTTTGGGGTAAGCAGAGAAGAGTGGTGATTACTTTGGATGGTAAGAGACATAGGGATAGGAAACAAACTTTTTTTGAAATTTATTAATTTATTTATTTTCAGTTTTCAACATTTGCTTCCATAAGTTTTAAATTTTCTCTCCCTCCTCAAGATGGCATGTAATCTTATATAGACTCCACACATACATTCCTACTGAATACATTTACACACCAGTCATGTGGCGTTGAAGAATTATAATGAATGGGAGAGACCGTGAGAAAAACAAAACAAAACACAATGAAATATAACAAAAAAGAAAATAGTCTGCTTCACTCTGCGTTCTGACTCCATAGTTCTTTCTCTGGATGTGGATGGCATTTTGCAGCATGAGTCCTTTGGAAATGAAACATTATTAAGCACATATTATACATGAGGCACTGTGCTAAGCACTTTGCAAATGTTATCTCGTTTGATCTTCACAACCTTGGGAGGTGTGATTATTATATCCATTTTGCGGTTGATTAAACTGAGATAAAGGTTAAGTGACTTGTTTACAATTTTTGTTCCTGTAGTTTAGTCATTTTTTTCAGTCATGTTCAACTTTTTGTGACGCGGTTTGGGGTATTCTTGGTAGAGATACTGGAATGGTTTACCATTCCCTTCTCCAGTTCATTTTTACAGATGAGGAACTGAGACAAACAGGATTAAGTGACTTGTTCAGGGACATACAGCTAGTAAGTATCTGAGGTTGGATTTGAACTTGGATCTTCCTAGGTCCAGGCCCAACATTCTATCCATTATGCCACCTACTTGCCCTCTAAGGGATTCCAAAATTAAAGAGGAGGGAAAGCTTTCTAGGCTTAGAGAAAGAAAGAGGTCATGAAGGTTAGAGAATGCAGTGGACCAAGAAGTGAAGTTAAGTGAGTAAATTCAATCATCTAGATGGAAAAATATGAGGAGGGGAGAACTACTAAATAAGTTTAGAAAGCTAGGCAGGATGAGCTGTAGATGATCTTGAATACCAGGCAGAAGAAACCGAACTTGAGTCTTTGCAACAGGAAGCTGCCATAGATTTGGGAGCAGAGGTATTGTCGTATGACCAGCTTGCTACACTAAAGAAACGTTTGCTGGGATCTGTTGTTCCCCAGAGAGCTGAGATGGCCAGGGAACAGACAAAGCCCTCCAGTTCCACCCCAAAGGGTGATAGGTATAAAGCTTCAAGCTTGGCAAAACCATACAGTTCCCTTTCCCACTTCTACCTGCAGAGCAAAGACAATCTCTAGGAATGTATATGTAGAACCTATATAAAATTATATGCCATCTCAGGGAAGGAGTGGGGAAGGAGGGGGAGGGAGGAGAAAAAAAATCTAAGATATATGGAAGTGATTGTAGAACACTGAAAACAAATAAAATAATTTAATTTAAAAAAAAAAAGACAATCTCACCTGCCTAGCACAGTGCCAGGCACAAGCAAAAATGCTTGTGGATAGATTGACCATCAGCCCTCCAAAGCCAAGCTTCAGAATTAGAATTCTATAGTCTATGAATAAATGAATGAGGCTTTTATCAATCACTTCTTATGTGCTAAGCACTGAAAATACAAATATAAAAGTCAGACACCCCTGCTGTTGGGGCTCTCACCTTCAAGTGAGGAACATGGCACATAAGGAAGGCTACAGCTGAGAGTCAGATGGAAAAGTTCCATGGTCCTTTGGGCACAGCAGCAAAGCAGATGGTGATGCCTCTTCTTTAATGTCATCTCTACTGATAAAATCATGCCCGTTTCTCATGTTGAATTATTTAACCAAAGTGCCAAGGGCATTGGTGGCAACAACTTTTCCATGGTTTTTTTTAATATAATTTATTTATTTTCAGTTTTCAACATTCACTTCCACAAGATTTTGAATTCCAAATTTTCTCCCCATCTCTCACCTCAACAATCTTAAGGATGGCATGCACCCCAATTGCCCCTTTCACAATCTCCCCTCCCTTCTATCACCTCTCCTTTTCCCATTCCCCTCCCCTCTGTTTTCCTGTAGGGCAATAGATATCTTTACCCCATTGCCTGTACAACTTATTTCCCAGTTGCATGCAAAAACAATTTTTAACATTCATTTTTAAAGCTTTGAGTTCCACATTCTCTCCCTTCCTCCCTCTCCACCCACTCTCATTGAAAAAGCAAGCAATTCAATATTACATGTGTAATCAAGCAAAACACTTCCATAACAGTCATGTTGTGAAAGACTAATCACATTTTCCTCTATTCTGTCCTGCCCTCCATTTATTCCATTCTCCCCTTTGACCTGTCCCCCCACAACAGTGTTTGTTTCTGATTACCCCTTCCCCCAATCTGCCATCCCTTCTATTATTCTCCCTCTCCTATCCCCTTCCCTTTTGCCTTCCTGCAGGAAAAAATAAATTTCCATACCTAATTGAATGTGTGTTATTCCTTTCTTAAGCCAAATCTGATGAGACTAAGGCAAACATTCCCTCTCACCTTCCCCCTCTTCTCCTCCATTGTAAAAGCTCTTGCCTCTTTTATGTGAAATGATTTACTGCGTTCTCCCTTTCTCTTCCTCCTAGTACATTTCTCTCAACACTTAATTTTATTTTTTAGACCTCCCTTCATGTTCAGCTCACTCTGTGCCCTCTGCCTATACACATACACACACATATGTAAACAGTTCAACTTTAACGAGTCCCATATGACTTCTCTTTCTTGTTTACCTTTTTGTGTTTTTCTTGATTCTTATATTTGAAAGTCAAATTTTCTATTAAGCTCTAGTCTTTTCAACAAGAATGCTTGGAGGTCCTCTATTTCATTGAAATTTCATTTTTTTCCTTGAAATATTATACTCACTTTTGCCAGGTAGGTGACTTATGCTTTTAATCCTACCTTCTTTGACCTTTGGACTATCACATTCTAAGGCCTCCAATCCTTTATAAATTCTGTGTTATCTGATTGCATTTCTACAATACTTGAATTGTTTCTTTTTGGTTGCTTGTAATATTTTCTCCTTGACTTGAGAACTCTGGAATTCGGTTACAATATTCCTAGGAGTTTTCCTTTTGGGATCTCCTTTAGGAGATGATTGGTAGATTATTTCAATTTCTATTTTACCCTCTGGTTCTAGAATATCAGGGTAGCTTTCCTTGATAATTTCATGGAAGATAATGTCTAGGCTCTTTTTTTGATCATGGTTTTCAGGTAGACCAATAATTTTTAAATAATCTCTTCTGGATCTATTTTCCAGGTCAGTTGTTTTTCTAATGAGATATTTCACATTGTCTTCTATTTTTTCATTCTTTTGTTTTTGTTTTGTAATTTCTTGATTTCTCATAAAATCATTAGCTTCCATTTTCTCCATTCTAATTTTTAAGGAATTATTTTCTTCAGTGAGTTTTTGGATCTCCTCTTCCATTTAACCAATTCTGTTTTTTAAGGCATTCTTCTCCTCATTGGCTTTTTGGATCTCTTTGCCACTTGGGTTAGTCTATTTTTAAGGATATTATTTCCTTCACCATTTTTATGAGTCTCTTTTAGCAAACTGTTGACTTCTTTTTCATGATTTTCTTGCATCACTCTCATTTCTCTTCCTAATTTTTCCTTTACTTATCTTGCTTGATTTTCAAAATCCTTTTTGAGCTCTTCCATGGCTTGAGACCGTTGCATATTTTCCTTGGAGTCTTTGTATGTAGGAGCCTTGACCTTGCTTTCTTCCTTCAGTTTTATGCTTTGATCTTTCTTGTCATAAGAAAGTACCTTTTCATCAAGAAAATATCCTATTGTCTTATTTTTTTCCCATTTTTGGTCATTTTCTCAGACAGTTACTTGACTTTTGAGCTCTTTCTTAAGTGGAGGGGGTACTGCCCCAAGTTTCAGGTGTTTTATGCAGTTGTTTTCAGAGATATCTCTAAGGACCTATAAGTTCTCAATTCCTACAACATGGTATGATCAAAAGAGAGGTTTACTATTCTCCTGACATGCACTCTGGTCTGTAAGCAACCACAAGCACTCTTTTCTGCCCTGAATCTGTGAGTAGAATTCCCTCTCCACAACAGCTACCAGCTCTGCCACACCAGTGCTCTTCCTCACCCCAGAACTACCACCGAGGACTGTGACCCAAATCAGCAGCTTGATTCCCCCACTATCCATAAACTGACGTCTCCAGAAGCAGTGACTGCTGTAGCAGTGGCTGCCACCACTGTGACTGGGGCCAGACCACATTCCTCTCTCACCCAGGTGAGAGAATTTCCCACTTATCATTGAAACTGTCTTTGGCATTTGTGGGTTGAGAAGTCTGGAACTTCCACAGCCTCCAGTGGCACCCTGAGGCCTGCACCCACAGTCCTTTCTGTGCTTGTGCTGAACTGTGCTACTGTCTGAGCAATGGACCCTTCCTGTCAGCCTTTCAGATTGTTTTGGGCTGGAAATCTGTTTTGCTCAGTCATTTTGTGGCTTCTGCTGCTCTAGAATTTGTTTAGAGTCATTTTTTACAGATATTTTGAAGGATTTGGGGGGAAAGCTCAAGCAGGTCCCTGCTTCTACTCAGCCATCTTCAGGTATTTTCAATAGATATAATGGTGGGAGCAATTGCCAGGATACATTTCCATGCATATTGCTTCCTAGGGTAATGGCAGAGGGAAATGAGCTGGAAACAATGCTACTCCTGCGGCTTTTGGGTCCTGGATTATCCAGTGCTGCTTAAACTGTGGGTTGAAACCCCATATTCGGTCTTGTATGTGGGGGTTATGAAAAATTTGGCAACAGTAAAAGGCTTCTGAATGCACAAAATGACCAAAAAATTAATCCAAATCAAGTGGGTAATGAATTTGAGGTGTTTCTGGAAGCACTTGATTATGTTGCATCACACAACTTCACCATAGCCTTGGTTCCGGACACACAATATGTGCACTTTGCATTACACATGCCGTCACACTATGTAACACCTATGAATGCTGCAAGAAACACTTTGGTTCAGATTTGAGACTATTGTATGTTATGAATTGCAGTGTTTTTACTATACATACAAAGTTTTCTGCTCTTACAGAAACATAATAGTTTAATTACGGAAAATAAAGATGTTTAATATTTTCCTGTTGTCATTTCTCAGAATGTAAGTATCAAATTAGTATATCTTTGGATAGTATTGTTTCAGAATGTTTGATTTTAAAAATTGTCTCCTTTTATAGAAACATAAGTGTTTAATTGCAAGACAAAAGTCCTTTAATAATATTTCTCCTCTATCACTGCTATATGTGTATGTAAATGTGAACATCAATTTTTTAAATTAAGCATAGACAAATGTAATTTCACACACTAAAGCTAGTATTTATTTGAGAAATTATTAGCAATATTTATTTATATTTTGGGACAAAAACATTTTTTTGTTATGGATAAGTGGCTAAGTTTAGACTGAAGTGGTAAAATACTAATGAAAATGTAGCAGAGTCTTTGCTACCAGGTTGTAGCACACCTAAACTGACAAGAAAAAGAAAATAGGTCTAATCATTTTTAGAATATGGATTTATTCCTAATAATATGATGCAGAAAGACATCTTTGCTTAATTTGTAATGAAATTTTTACTACAAAGGGCATGAAAACAGTCAAATTAAAATGGCATCTTAATACCAAGCATGCAGCGTACTGCAATAAACCAAAAGAATATTTTGAACAACTTTTAAAATCTTCAAAAAAGCAAAACAAAGTTTTGAGAAAATTGTTACTGTCAACTAAAAGTATTTACTTGCATTTTATGAAACATCTTATTTGCATGCAAAAACTAAAAAGTACTATGTGATAAGAGATCTCATGTTACTTGCTGCTATTAAAATGTCAGAAAAAGTTCATGAGAAAAAGTATGGGGATGAAATTAGTAAAATTCGTTTATCGAATGATACGGTTTCCAAAAGAATTTCTGAAATTAGTAATGACCTATTCCAGCAGCTTATTTCCAGGTTTAAGGGCAGTCCAAAGTTTGCAATTCAGTTAGATGAAATAACTGATGTTTCTAATATGGCACAGTTGTTATTTTATGTACGATACATTTATGAAGGAACATACATGAGGAATTATTGTTTTGTCACCCTTTAGAAGGACATACAAGTGGGGAAGATATGTCTTAAAGTTCACGAATTTTTCACAAATGAAATGCATACTCATTAGTATGCAAATTTCCATTGCACAAATGCAATGGAAAAAGTGCACTGGAGTCTGAACAGACAGTGCTGGAGCAATGATGGGAGAGAATGTTGGATTTTGTAGCAAAAGTTAAAGTGAGAGGCAATGAACATATCACTTGTATTCACCTCATGATCCCTCTGGAGGCACTTGTGGTCAAAAAAATGTCACCAGAGTTAGATGTATTCTGCCATACTATCAAAATCATTAACTTCATTAAAAGTCATGCCGTTGATAGTCGTTTGTTTTTAAACCTTTGGAAAGACATGGGCTCCCGTTATAAAAACTTATTACTACATGTAGAAGTAAGGTGGCTCTCAAGAGGGCAAAGTTTAAACAAATTATTGAAATTGAAAGATGAAGTTGTTATATTTTTGAATAACACAAATCTAATTTTGTTCATTTTTTTCATAATGACATAGCTTTCCAAAGTGTGTTATTTGTTGTATAGTTTCTAAAAACCCAAAGATTTAAACATGTCACTTCAAGGAAGAAGTTGTAAAATATTTATGTTAAAAGCTAAAATTGAAAGTTTTACTAAAAAGTGAACATATGGAAGAATAGGGTGGAAAAATGGTTCTTTAGAAATGTTTAGTTACAGATGATTTTATAACTGAAAATAAGCTTCCCAAAGATTTAATCTGTAAGAGTTATAATTGATCATCTGAAGTGCCTGGAGACACAGTTTCAGAAATACTTCTCTTCAATTTTTTATTCTAAAAAACTAAGTTGGGTTCATAAACTATACTCAATTGAAATAAAAAAATGTTACTCATCTACCATGAAAAGTTCAAGAAGAATTTGCCAAGTTATCAAGTGGCAGAAATATAAAACTTGAGTTTCCTAAAAAATTGTTAAATGAATTTTGGCATGGGATTGGGACAGAATTTCCAACAATTTCTAAAATGGCCCTAAAGAAACTTCTGAAATTTTGTACTACACATTTATGTGAAGCAGTGTTCTCAATATTGGTGATTATACACTCAAAATATCAATCAACTTAGAAGATGTTCTAAATCCTGCAGTATCAAATATTGTGCCAAGATTTAGTTCTTAATATAAAAATAAACAAGCACATCCATCTCATTAGTGTGAAAATTTGCTTTTGTCTTTAATAAATGGTAAAATAATATGTATACCAAGAGAATTGTTTTGAAATAAATTTCTTTATATTATCAGTAAATTTTAGATTTTTATATCTGTTTTATATACCTATATACCTAGGGACATGTAAAAAACTTGAGTGAAAAGCAGTCACAAGCTGAAAAAGTTTAAGAAATCCTGCTCTGTGCCATCAGGGTCTGAGGGGAGATGGTGGTCAAGATGGTGGTAGTGATTAGATGCGTTTGGCACATGCTGGTCTTTCTCTGTCTCTGTCTCTGTCTCTGTCTCTCCCTCCCTCTTTCTCTCTCTTTTTCTCTCTCTCCCTTGCTATTTTATGGAGGCTGGCTTACTTGCCCTTACTTGCCAACTATGCAGCAGTTGATTGACAGTTGTAGGGAAGAAATAACTAGCCCCTTCACCACAAGAACTGCTTCCCGCAGGCACACAGTTGGTACTTAATACATGCATATTGACTAAAAAATGCTTGTTGACTGCAACTGTGGTACAGTGGTAAGGATGTTGGATTTGGAGTCAGAGAACATGGATTCAATTCACGGGCAAGTCCTTTAACCTCCTTAGGCCTCAGTTTCCTCATCTGTAAAATGAGAATGTTACACCAGAAGTCCTGTAAGGTCCTTTTCCAGATCTAAGTGTATGGTCTTATTGCAACAGTTTTCCTTTCTTTGTTTCTGTTTCTTCCTTCCTTCCTTCCTTCCTTCCTTCCTTCCTTCCTTCCTTCCTTCCTTCCTTCCTTCCTTCCTTCCTTCCTTCCTTCCTTCCTTCCTTCCTTCCTTCCTTCTTTCCTTCCTTCCTTCCTCTCTTTCCTTTCTTTGTTTTCAGTTTTCTCCAATCATTTCCATAAGTCTTAGATTTTCTCCCCCTCCCTCCTCCCTCCCTCCCTGAGCATGCAGTCTTATATGGGTTCTACACATCCATTCTTATTAAACACATTTTCACATTAGTCATGTTGCATGGAAGAATTAAAATGAATGGGAGAAACCATGAGAAAAACCCAAACAAAACAAAACATGACACAAGAGAAAATATTCTGCTTCATTCTGCATTCCAATTCTTCTCTCTCTGGGCAGTTTCAATTGTTCTCCTGGTTATCTTTACTTTGTTCTGCATCTGGTCATCCAAGCAATCCCAAATTTCTTTGAACATTTTATAGAATTCTAACTCTCAGGATGGGGGGTGGGGCTTGGCTTGGTCGGTTGACCGAAAAGAAAACTACATTTCCCATGATGCTCAGGAACAGGAAATGAAGTGATCTCCCCGCCTTTCCCGTCCCTGCTTATAGACCGGAAGTCCGGACAATAATTCTCTTTCCCGTCTCTCAAGGTAGGAATGGCTGGCGAGGGCTGAGCGCTGTTGTTTTTCACGTTTCGAATCCGCTGCCATCCGGGCTCTTAGGGCCGCGAGCCAGCAGCAGCTTCGCTCGCACGTTCTCGGGGCCTATCCCGGGGCTCCCCGGGCACCGACACTTGTCCGGCATCGGGAGCCGCCGGCCGGCTGGGCAGCGTTGGAGGCGCGGGCCGCGGAGAAGGCCCCGCCGCCGGGCCTGAAGCAGACACGTCGGCGCGGGGCGGGAGGGGCCTCGCGGGCACCCGTAGCGCGAGCGGCCTGCGGGGTCGGGGCTGCCGGGGCGAGGACGGGGACCTGGGGCCGAGACCCTCCGAGGGGCACTGACCGCGGAAGGGGAGGGAAGGGGGCCTAAGGACGGCGCCAGAGCCGACGTGCCCTGGGGGCCGGGGCGAGCAGGGTGGCGGCGCCTGCCCCCGGCCCCGAAGCCCCCCAACCCTCCTAAGCAGGGCAGGAATACGCGAGTTCCAGGCCTTGTGACTCTGCAACTTCTCTCCGCCTCCGCTTCCCCATCTGTAAAATGGGAATAATGAAAGCCGCCGCCTCCCTAGATGGTTGCAAAGATAAAACGAGATTTTTGGAAAGCCCTTTGCCAGCCATGGGGAGCAGCCCCTAAGCCCAGTTTATCGTTGAAGTGTATTTGCTTTGTATAAAAACAGCCTCCGACCAGAGGGAGCTTAGGGCCCCCTGGGGGGGGGGGGGGGCAGCAGGGACCGAGTAAGTAATTGCAGTGACTTAGGCAAAGGGCTGCAGGGAATTGGAAAGAAAACTTCCTCCTAGGAGGAATCAATTGAGAAGAGCCTTGAAGGAAGCCAGGGGTTCCTGGTGGTGGCTTTTGAAAAATTCCTTAAAGCCAGGGCCAGCTTTTTAACCTCCCCCATTATCTTAAACATACGTAGTTGGTGCTTAGTAAATGAATTGAAATAATTTTGTGAATTATCAGTATCTTGCTTTGACCCTGATGGAGACCTAGAGGCTTCTCATCTGGCTTTAACTCTGACACCAAGTATCCCCACCCTGCGTGTCAGTGAGGGAGCTCAGTTTTCAGTCTCTTTACCCTGTTGGATATTAAATTGTTAGTGGATGATAGCTAGCCTTTATTTAGGACTTTAGAGTTTACAGAGTGTTTTGTTGTCTGGAATTGTTAAAAGACTACCCTGTGTAAGACAGGTTTCAAAACTGTTCAGTCGTTTTTGACTCTTAGTTACCCGTTTTGGGGTTTTCCTTGGCCAAACAAACTGGAGTGGTTTGCCATTTTTTCAGTTAAGGAACTGAAGCAAATAGCTATAAATGATTTGCCCAGGGTCACACAGCCAGTGAGTGTCTTGAGGTCAGATTTGAACTCAGGAAGGTGAGTTCCTGATTCCAAGCCCAGTGCTATATCCATTGCTCCACTTCACTGTACCCGAACTGGAGCATAGGTGAAGTGCCTGTGGAGCTTACAGTCTGAGTTGGGGGGCAGGTCATATATATGACTGCAGTGGTCACCAGTCTGAGGTGGTGAGGAGGAAGCTTTCCCTGGGCTGAACCTTGAGGATAAAGCTCAGTAAACTGGAGGAAAAGCCTGTTTGTGTTTTGGTTGGATCTAGAGAGAATGCATTTGTGTGTATGAGAAATGAGGTTGAGAACATTTATTGGAGGCAGATTCTGGAGACCTGTGTATATGGGCAAGGATTTCTGTTTTCTTCTATAAGCATTTGGGAGCCATGAGAAGTTTTTGAGAAGAAAATTAAAAGTTAAATCAGGATATTTATATATATATATATATATATATATATATATATATATATATATATATATGAAGGATGTGTGTGTAGAGGGGGAAGAGACTGCAGCCTAAGAAACCTGTTAAGTGGCTTTTGTACTATTCAAGACAAAAGCTAATGAAAGTGTGCTTGTTTGATTGAATTAGAATGGTATTACAATTTATTTAACCATGTTACTCTATTAACAGATGGCGAACAAAAAGCCCCCAAAGGAACCAAAGGAAAAGAAGGTTAAAAAGGAAAAAAAGGAGAGCAAAAAGGAAAAAAAGGAGAGCAAAAAGGAAGATGTGGCTGAAAAGGTGGTGAAAAAGCCTCGAAAGCATTGTAGTCGCAACCCAGTCTTGGCCCGAGGGATTGGTAGGTACTCCAGGTCTGCAATGTATTCCCGGAGAGGCATGTACAAGCGGAAATATGCTGCACCAAAAACCCGAATTGAAAGGAAAAAGAAAGAGAAGGTACCTGCTACTATCTCAAAGCCAGTTGGTGGCGATAAGAATGGAGGAACCCGTGTGGTAAAGATTCGCAAAATGGTAAGTTTGGGAGATGGTAAAGAAAAAAAATCAACCAGGGTATTCTGGTACAGTTCAGGAAAGGGGACAGGGTCTATACTGTCCTTTAAAAAGAATTACTAGAAAGCATTCAATGGCTTTAAAGGGAGGGAGTAGAATCCTGTTTGGATTTCAGGAAAGGCAAGCACCCTGTATCTTAACCATTTACATCAATGTTGAAGACTACACTAAGCTCAAAATAATGTGGCCCACTCACTTTTTGTAGGTCATTCAGTATCTACTGTGTACTTAATGCCTATAAAGAGAGATAAATACATCCCTTTAAGTAGCTTTCTCTATAAAGTTAGTAACAGTTTAGAAGGTATTATAAAGCAGCATGCAGGGTCCAGCCAATAAGTTTGTACAATTACTGTGCTTGGGGTGGCAGCAGAGTTTGTTGGTTGTCTTTAGAGAGTTCTGGATGGTCTTTTGCATTTGTAACTTTCTGCCTGGTGCGTGTGGTTCTTCCTAGCCTAGGTATTACCCTACTGAGGATGTGCCTAGAAAGCTGCTAAGTCATGGCAAAAAGCCCTTCAGCCAGCATGTGAGGAGACTTCGAGCTAGCATCACCCCAGGCACTGTTCTGATCATGCTCACTGGCCGCCACAGGGGCAAGGTAAGCTTACCAGTTTGGGGTGTGCACCTTAGTGGGCTGTGCTTATGGCTGCTTTTGCTTTTTTTGTTTGTTCCATCCCTAGGTAATTGTATTCCTTTATACACCCCTGTTTTAATTATGGATCTCTATTTTCTAGTAAAATAAAGATAATCCTAGGTACAAAGGCTTGATGGGTGATACAAAAGCAATCCTCATGTTTAAAACATTTAAGATTTGACATTTCTGCTTCCTTTGCAGCGAGTGGTTTTCCTGAAGCAGCTGGCTAGTGGCTTGCTACTGGTGACTGGTAAGGAAACTTTACCGGCTTTGAAATACCACTTCTTTATCTAGTTTTCTCGTTGAGATAAACTACACATTTAAGACTCAGCTCTTTTGGTTTGTGCACAATGGCCAATTGATAGGCACCTAGTAGATAGGACTAGTGCTGACTGTCTTGATTAAGAATTGGAAAATCCTTTTCCACCTTTGCCAAGCTTTTAACAGCAAAACTTCTGGGCATTGTAAAAAGTAATGGGGAAAGGGGTGTTCCCAGGTCTCTTTCTCTTACTTTAGACTGAGAATCTCTGGTAGGCAAGCTTCCACCACTCTGAGGGAATCAATGGCTTTAAATGTACAGCAGTCAAATAAGATTACAGATTTTTCCCAAGGCATTTACCTTCACTTAACCACCTTAAGTCTTCATATGGGACTGAGTACTAAAAAGTCTCTGTCTCCAGTGCTTTTATACTAGTCTAGTAGTGAACCTCAGATTTTCTAGAAGGCATTGTTATTGGCCCTTAACTACTGAAATAGCCTGCTGCCTCTGATCCTTCCTCCATAGTGGCTGCAAATTGGTATTCCCAAAGCACATGACTGACCATGCAAGCCTGTTGCTCAGGGCTGTCACGTATCTTTCACACTGCTCTTCCTCATTTCATCTACTGATAATGGCTGGAGTGAACCCACTCTTCTCCCATTATTATTGTATTCCCGGTAGCTAACTCAGCCTATTTAAGGGTCTTAATAAATCCTATGACATTGAATTGAGCACATCAAAGCTCAAAAAGGACTTGGAGTATGATCTTGGCAACATTGTCTGAGGACCAACCTAGCTAAGTGTGAGGAGAAGTATCACCAGAAATTTGATGACCCTTTCTTCCCAAATGACATTTTCTGAACAATACAACTTCAGTGACTTTTTGTATTTGAATTAGGTCAAAACCCTCATCAGGTGTTGTTCACTTTTAACCAGGACCCCTGACCATCAACCGTGTTCCTCTGAGAAGAACCCATCAGAAATTTGTCATTGCCACATCTACCAGGGTTAACCTTTCAGGTGTAAAAATTCCAAATCATCTTACTGATGCTTACTTTAAGAAGAAGAGGCTCCGTAAACCCAGACACCAAGAAGGAGAGATTTTTGATACAGAAAAAGAGGTAAGATTTCTGTTTTTTTTTTTATTCCAAGATATTTCTGTCACCCTTAAAATGGTCTTGTTTTTGTTAAGGGGACACTCAGGATTCACTAGTTAAATTGGAATGCTGTTTTGACCTATAATTCAACCCTAATCTCCAAGCAACTGGTTGTATTCTGTTGTACCATAATTTTATTATATTTAGTATTGATTTTCAAGGCCTTTAATAGCCAATGCTGCTTACAGAGATAACCATTTGCTGAGCTGATTTGATGGTAGCTATTGACTGTTTTAGCCTCTGGTTGAATTTGTATACATTCTCTTTTCTTTAGAAATACGAGATTACAGAGCAGCGCAAGGCTGATCAGAAAACAGTGGACTCACAGATCCTGCCCAAAATCAAGAAAATTCCTCAGCTCCGTGGCTATCTGCGTTCTGTATTCTCTCTCTCCAATGGAGTTTATCCTCACAAACTGGTGTTTTAAATGCCTAGCCGAGAACTCTTATTAAAATATTTGGAATAACTATTTCTTGTCCCTTTTTTATGTTCTAAAAGTCATTCTCCAGACCTCCATGATTATTTCCTGGGCCCTAGCTCCTAATCCTAATCCTAATCATGCCAACCTGAAGCATTGCATCTCTTCTAATCCTTTATTCTGGTGTGGTGATGAACCCAGACCTGGACTGTTGGTAAAGCATCTTATCCTCATTTCTTACCAATGTTACTACTTGTAAATACTGTCTTGTAGTTGTTTGTGTGGCTCAGTCTTTCAGGGGCATACTACTTCACTGTTCACACCTCAAAAAAGGGTCCCCTTTGTTAATCCTTCCCAGCAAGGCATCATCCAGCTTCTGGAAGTGGCCCTTTCCTTTTGAATACAATTCCAGTGGTTCAATTTGTGGCTGTTGCTCCCTGTCTTGCCTCCTGGGGGGGTCAAGCTCCTTGAAGGTAGCCCCACTTCCACAAGTCTTCTCTAACTTAACATTCCCATATTCAAACAATCCTTATAGGGCAAGATCCTGAAACCCTAAACTCTTTTGGGTCTTCTCTTCTGAATGTTCTATAACTTAATAAATTTCCTTCCTAAAATGTGCCCAAAACTGAACACTTAAAATGTCCAAGGCATGATTCTGTACTTTGCAAGCCAGAAAGTATTAAGAATGAACTACTAGGAAGGGGCAGGTGTAGTGAATGAATAGAATGCCAAGCCTGAAGTGAGGAAGATCTGAGTTCATATTTGACCTTAGACACTAGTTGTATGATTATGGGCCAGGCACTTCACCCTGTTTGCCTCAGTTTCTTCATCTGTAAGTGGCAAACCATACCAGCCAAGAAAACCCCAAATGGGGTTGCAGAGTTGAAAACAATTGAAACAAAATTTCCAGGAACCATGCAGAAAAAATCTTAGCATTTTTGTCTGCTATATGTTGAAAATGGGTGATAGTCAATATTAAGTGCTTGAGGCTAGGCCAATAGGGCCTACCAGCACTAAACCTACATTTAGGATGCAGCTCCCTAAGAAATGGCAACCTAGCCAAGCACCATCAGGTCTAGTTGCCTCAATTTCAATTGGTATATTATTGGCATTAATGTAAAGACACCAGATACACCATACCACTAGGTAGGCAAGAGAATGAACTAAAAGACCCACTCTTGGTCCTTCCAACAGGAATCGGTTTAGAGACGTCCATAGGGAGCACTAAAAGTCGATGAGATTATAGATATGTGTATCTGTCTAAGCACTCTACAAATGTGAGCTTCCATTATCATCTGGTGCTAATATTTTCTGACACTATAAATGGGTCACTTTTTTTAGTTTTTTTAAGTCAGCAAGTAGAGTTTAGAGATCTAAAATCCAAGCTTCAAGTCTTATCAGTGACATACTGGTTACATGTGACCTTATACAAATGGTAACTTCTTGGACTCTCATGACTATTTCAGAAAAAGTAGGTGGTAATCTGCCTCATCTATTGGTAGTGTCTCATGGTAATCTGTTCCTTATCTGGGAATTCCCAATATTAATGAAATTGTAGGGTCAGTCCCTATCTCTTTTAATTTTGCAAAATAGGAAGTTTATCCCTTCTTTCATGCATCATAGTATTGGAAAGAGATGTAAATTGAGCTTTGGAAGATGACATGAGTTTTACTTCAAAAACTGCCCCTGAATCTAGCTGTGAGGTTGCGGGTAAGTCATTTTCCCCTCTAGATTAACTAGAGTGTCTCCAACCTCCTTTTAATTTTGAAGAGTCCTTAAAACTCACCAGATCAAAGAATCAGCAGTTTAGAGCAGGGAGGGACCTTAGTGGCTAACCCCTCCTTTGATATGAGGAAACAAGCTCAGAAAGGTGCCTAGGGCAGAATTCGAACCCGAGTCTTTTCTGACTCCAAGTCCAATATTACAACATACAGTCTCAGTTATAAATTATAGTTGCTAAAAGCCTCCTTAGCTCATAATTTGAACAGAATACTACATGGTGTTTCTAGAACAGAGAAAACTTGCATATCATAAAATGCTTTAATGGTTTGGGGGATCCAGTCCTGTGATTTTTATCCCTGTGGAAGATAGGAAACTTACTCATGTATGTGTGTGTGTGTAAGAGAGAGCGAGAGAGAGATGTATATATAATGCAGTTTACAGTGTTAGAAAATTTCCTGGGGCTCTGGAGATTAAGTGACTTGACCATCCTTACTTGGATAGTAAGCGCTAGCAGGGAGGACATGAACCTAGGTTTCTCCTTGCCCATAAGACTTCTCCAATAGGCTACACTGCCTCTCAAGATAATGTGTAAGGTAATATTTTTTAAGCATTTGATACTTTTTCAAAAATTTTTGGAAAAGAAAGTTTAAATTGAAGGACTGTTATTAGTGCAAGTCTATCCAGAAAGAGAGGCAACAAATCCTAAAATCCCTTTATTTTTCCATATTTCTGTAGCTTCAGGACCTAAATCAAATGAGAGTTTGGCTGTAATGAGTAGCTGAATCAGATTTTCCAGAAAAAAGAGAAAACCTAGTCAGCCACCTCATCAGAACTGTTAAAAGATATGACATTCTTAAAAAACAAATCATTGGACTTCATTAGTGTCGAATGTGCTCTTGGGCTCCATCTTTCTAAACCAATCAGGTCAATGTCTGTAGAGAAGGTTCCAAAGCCAACCCTGTTGTTTGAAAGATAAGAACGTTGACTCCAGTCGATTCCAGAATAGTATTTCTATTACTGATTTACTGCAGAAGATCAAATAAATAGTACCCCACATTTGCCTCATACTTTACCCTTTTCTTTTGGCAGTGAACAAAAACATCTCTAACAAATAGGTCATCTTTTCTGGCTTTGTTTTTCAGACCTTGGCTAATGTGGAAATTTGTTTTGCATGACTTATTTGTGATGGATTTTGTATTTCATACCTTCTCAGTGGGTGAGGGAGAGAGAATTTGGACCTGAAAATAAAACTGAATTTTAAAAGACGTTATTGCTACAAAGACTAGAAGAGATGATTATATATGAAATTAAACTGTTAATGTACAGTTTGTTTTTTATTGGATGGCTTACCCACTCAGGAGGGGACAAGGGAGGGAGGGATAGAATTTGGAACTCAAAACTTAAAGTCTTTAAAACGTTTTTGTCATGTAATTAGGGAAAAATATAAAATTTTTAAAAAGAAGAAAAAAGGGATAAGGAAGGAACTAGGATTCGTTTTTATATATATTTTATTTTTCCTCCTCCCCGCAATTACATGTGAAACTTTTTTTAAGTTTTGAGTTCTGGATTCTATCCCTCAATCTCTCCCTCCCTGAGATGGTAAGCAATGAAATAAAAGTTATACATGGGCAGTCATGTAAAATGTTTTCATATTAATGATTGCATACAAGAAAACTCAAAGAAAAAAGTGGAAAAATAGCATGCTTCAGTCTGTATGCAGGCAATATCAATTCTTCCTCTGGAGGCAGAAAGTATGTTTCCTCATGAGTCTTTTGGGATTGTCTTGGATCTTTGTACTGCTGAGAATAGCTAAGTCATTCACAGATCTTCACCATACAGTATTGTTGTTACTGTGTACAATGTTCTTCTCCTGGTTCTGTTCACTTCACTTTGCATCAGTTCATGTAAGTCCTTCCAGATTTTTATGAAAGCATCTTTGTGTCATTTCTTACAGCACAATAACATTCCAGCACAATTATATACCACAGCTTGTTCAGCCATTCCCCACGTGATGGGCATCCCTTCTATTTCTAATTCTTAGCCACCACAAAAGGAGCTGCTGTAAATATGTTTGTACAAATAGGTCCTTTCCCCTTTTTTGGATGTCTTTGGGATATAGACCTAGCCATGCCATTGCTGGACCCAGTTTTATCGCCCTTTGGTCATGGAACTGGCATTTATTAAGCACCTACTCTATGCCAGGCACTGTGTTAACCATCATACAAATATTATCTCATACCAAATGACAACAATCTCATACCATGTGAGATAAGGTGCTATTATTATCTCCATTTTTTTTAACATTTGAGGAAATGGAGGTGAAGGTGAGGTAGGATTTGAACTCAGGTCTTTCTAACTCCAGGCTCTAACCACTGTGCTACAGAGCTGCCTGTAATATAGGGTACTCTCTGGACAGGAAACTCCCTCTACCAATGCAGGATGGTGCCATCTTTGCAATTTATACTATCAGGGAGTTCATGAAACCTCCATGTCAGAGACAGGTCTTAAATGCAGGCGTTCCTGGTTCCAAGACCTCTTTACCCACTCCATGACCTTTTCTTCTTTTTAAGAAACACTGCATTTTTCAATGCATTTTCACATTAAGTGACATGACTCAAGGGCAATCCTATTTATCTTAAGTCCTCATCCTTCTAAGCCCTCCTTTAGGTCTCATCTTTTGTATGTCCCACCTTATATACCTCTTAGATTTGGAAGGAACCTCAAAGGCTAGCCAATCCAACCCAGACCCGAATCAGTTTCCTTTCCATTCTCCCTCTTCTCTGGAAAACTCTTCTACAATCTCTTTACTAACAACCTCTAGGCTTACCCCAGACACCATATCATCTAAGAGACTGGAAAAGCTCCTGGTCTTTGATCTCCTAATTGGTGACTACATCTCTGGGAACCCTCTTTAGAAAAACCCTATTGAGGCTTCACTTCACTCTTCCACAGCCTTCTCACTAACAACTTCCCCCCCACCCTGCCCCCAAGTCCTGGACCTCTGTGCCTAGATGGAGCCAGGAACCATTGTTGAATCAACTATAGTTACATGGAGTATATTGACCTCCTCCCAATGGCCCTACTCACCATCTCTGTAAAGTACCCCTTCTCTAGCCACCACTCCCCTATTTGTATTATCTCCCCTATTAAAATGTAAGCTACTTGAGGACAGTGCCTATCTTTGCCTGGTTTCAACTCCATGGAACTCTTAGGATAAGCTTCTACACTCACCAAGCCACTAACTCAAGTCTTGATTGACACCGCTTCCCTCAGCCCCCTCTGGTTAGAAGGTTGAAGGGTGGAGTACTAAGCCCCTCTAATGCCTTCTTTTATAGAGGGTTGACACTGTACTCCAGGTACTTTTCATCTGATGTCCTGCCTGGTTTTAACTCTACAGAACAAGATGCCCCCACTCCAAGTCCTCCTTGGTCCCCCTTTCTTGTTTCCTTTTATGTGTTGTCTCCTCTTTTAGATTTTAAGGTCCCTGAGGGTAGGGGCTATTTTTTTTTTTTTTATGGATTGTATCCCCAGCATTTAGCATAATCCTTAGCACATAGTAGGTGCTGGGTAAATGTTTATTAGATATTGGATTGGATCCCTGGTTCTTAGGACAGTGCTTAATGAGTGTCTCTTCATGTATTCATTTGTTCATTCAGTATCCCTTTTAATTGGTCATTTAACCTCAGTTGAAAGTGAGTAGAAACTCAACCTTCTGGAACCCATTTATTTCACTTTTGAATAGTTTCCTTACAACAAACTTCAACTTATCTCTGCGCAACTGAAACACTACACAGGTTCGATGTTCAGTATTCTGAGTTCTTCTGGTACGATACAGCAGCATCTGGCATTTGTTAGCATCGTTCATATTTATCCTTTGGGAGTATGGCCAGACAACCAACTAGATTACAAGGCCACAGAGACAAAGACTGAATTGTGTACCAATAGCACAATACCTTATACATAATCAGTTAACAATTCAAATCAACAAACATAAAGTGCCACCTCTTTCCAATCCTGGACTTGGTACGTATTCTAGAAATACCTAGAGACAAAAATGGAGACCCTGACCTCAAGAAATTTACTTTCTAATGGTGAGGTGATATATAAGAGGAATACAAGGGAAGAGACTTAGAGGAAGGCCCTCTAGTCCAACTCTTGGGAAGCAGTGGGTGAGGGGAATTAGGAAGACTCACCTTCATGAGTTCATATCCAGCCTCAGACACTTTTCAGCTCTGTGACTCTGGGCAAGTTACTTAACGCTCTTTGCCTCAGTTTCCTTATCTGGAGGAGAAAGTGGCAAACCACTCCAGTATCTTTGCCAAGAAAAACCCATAGAGTCAAACTTGACTCAAACAGTTCAACAACACCAGAAGTCCAAGTCTCTCTTTTTACAGGTCTAAAGCAGGGTAGTGACTTACCCAAGATAGAGCAGAGCTGGGACTCAGACCTAGGTCTTGTGAACCCCCAATCTGTCATTCATTCTGGTGTTCTCATACTCAGCTATAACCTAAACTCAGACCCAGGTCATACACATTGTTTTGGAGTTGGGTTGGGAGAAAGGAGCATGGAAAGAGCAGATAGACATCGATGGGTTGGAATCTATATTGCAGATACCTCTACATTATATTTTTCCTGAAACCCCACCCCTCTTTCTTTCTGGGGCACCACCATCTTTCAAATTCCTCTAAGGTCTCACCTTCCTCTTTCATTATCACTGACTCTTCTCTGAACTGAAACTATCCTCTCCAGTTGCCAGTGATCTCAACTGCCAATCTCAGCAATGGTATATTCCATATCTTATCCCTCCTTGACCTTCCTGTAGCCTTGGGCTCTGTTGACTACCCTCTCCCTCTAGATCCTTACTTCCTCCTTTTGGGGTTGCTGAAAATAAAATATTAAAAATTCTTCTATTAGCACACTTTGGAAACCTAAAAAAGGAAATTTTCTATCCTATTCTAAAAATCTCACTGAAGAATCTGCATTGTTAAAAATATAAAAATACAATATCATCTGATTCCTCTGCAAGAATAACTATTTAGCATCGGGGAACGTGGACATTTATTAGGTGAATTTCAACAGCAACCTTTGCTTAACTGATGAATGGGATTGAAGAAAGGATAGCTGACATCTACACTGCCCTTCAAGATAAACAAAGTACTTTGTATACACTAACTTGTCTGAAAAATGAATATTCTGTTTTAGTGAGGTCAACAATATATTTCTTCCATTTGGATCCGTATACCTTTGTCAAGTAGTTTTGACAGCTCTGACATTCAGATACACAACCACATATTGAAATAAATTGAAGTTAGAACCAGATCTTTGGCTGTCTTCACAAAGTGTTAAAATAAGATTTTTAAAAATGACATTCAGTCACATTGTTCTCACTAAAAAATATCATGGTTGATATTTTTTAGTGAGAACAAAAAGGTTGCTTGTCCTGTCAAATAAAATATTATTTTCAAGATATTTCATCTTTATTGCAACCATTTAAAATGTCTACTTTCATGTGTTTCAAAATGTAAAATTTTGAACATTAGGACAATAGAACATGTTCATTAGAACAATAGTATATGCTTATAATTTATATGTAAGTATATATACATATATTGGAGGTATGTACTCAAAAAAATGGGAAGATTGGTGGTGAAGTGGGCAGTCTGCTGGGATTAATCAGAAAGACTCATCTTCCTGGATTCAAATATGGCTTCAGATCTGTACTAACTGTGTGACCCTGGACATGCCACTTCACCATTTACCTCAGTTTCCTCATCTGTAAAATGAGCTGGAAAAGCAAATGGCAAACCACTCCAGCATCTTTGCCAAGAAAACCCCAAATGGGGTCACAGAGAGTCAGACATGACTGAAAAACAACTGCACAACACACACACACAGGCACAAAACCACTTGGTCACGTTATCTCAAATTCCTCCCTGCCTGACTGCTTAGATTAAGGTTCTAGAACTGGAAGAGACTAGTGGGAGAGGTAGCTGCCTCTCCCTTTAAAGGGAAGCCGGTCCGGGCCACCTAGGACAGACATTTTGGGGCTGAAAGGGTTAAATCCTCCCGGGCAGGGTCTCGAGTCTGAGAGTTTGTTGATCGCTACTTACTCTGCATTTTACAGATGTCCGGTTCTCCTCCAGTAAAACAAAAAAAGAAGCGAGGGCAGTTTCATTTTTGTCTGGGGGTACCCCGCTATTACTCTCCTGGTCCCGGCTCCCAGCCCGACTCGACTCCTACTAGGCACCCGAGGAGTGTTTGCTGAGGAGGGCTCAGGATTTGATCAGGGGTGGGCAGGACCCTCAGCCCGGTCTGCAGCGTGCTCTGAGTCTGCCTCGCTGTGCCCGGGAGAGCCGCTAGCCTTATGTGATTCTGACTCAACTCTTTGGGCTCTCTGCACTGCCCCTGCCAGCCTGGAGATGGAGTTGGCATCCCGAGCTAAGAACTCAGCCTGGCCTCTACCAGCGTCTGCTAGCCCCGGGCTGGCTGAAACAGCAGTCTATACAAATTAAAGGGGATGTCGCGAAATCCGCCTATGAAGGGGCCAGCCAAAGAGTTACCGGGCCTGAGTTCAAATGTGACCTCTCCCACTCGATGATCCTGGGCAAGTGATTTTACTAACTCCCTTAGGCCCTCAGTTCCCTCGTTTATAAAATCAGAGAGTTCGACTAACATCTTTAAGATCCCTTATAAGTTCCAAATCTATGGTCACATGATTTTAAGTGAAGTCAGTACCAAAACTTCAGATCTCTGGTTATCCTGTCCTTCTTTCTGTTCTGTTCTTGCCCTTTTGCGGTTCCTATCATGTACCTTAATTTTTCCGGAGACTTAAAAAGTCTGTCTGTCTGTCTCTCTTTGTCTCTGTCTCTGTCTCTCTCTCTCCCTCTCTCATATCTATCCATCTCTATATTTCTTCCTTTCTAACTACCTACCTATCTGTCTGTCCTTCTATCTGCCTATCTATCCATCATCCATCTATCTACCTATCTACCTCCTGGCACATTATCTCATCATCCTCTCTGCCTGCTGTGTCATCCTCATAAACCCTGGACTGTACCATGTGCCCTGTCACTGGACCCTTCCTAGGGGGTGTTAAACTCCTTCAGCTTTAGAACTCTCACCCTTGATCTGAATTGTCCTGACTGTACCTGAGGGTATCACATGGCCTGCTCTATTTAGTCCCAGACATGGTTCACCTTTCACCTCAGCTGTTTTCTTACCACTCATCCTCCCTGCCTGCTCCTGAATCCTCCAGACCTTCCCATTTACCCAGCTGTCATCTCTGTAACCTCCTTTTCTCTCCAATGATCCTCATTTGGCAGCTCTAGAATCATAATCAAATCTATATTGCCATTGTTACTGGCAAAGAAAATTCCAATCATTTCCCTTTGACTCCACCCACCCCTCCCTGTGACTTCCTACATCAAAACAACAGCTCTTTCTGGCCACCATTACCTTATGGTGTTAGATGGCTCTGCAGCAGAAAGTGAGACTGGTGACCTTGCACAGCCTTCCCTCACTCAAACCAAAATCAATTGCAAGTCATGTCATCATCTCCCTGATGTCATGGTCCTCTTTGAGAATGAAGGTTGTCTCCACCTATTACATAAGAATGAAAGTTCCTTGAGGCCTGAGACTATCTCAATTTTTAATTTTTATTTCTAATATTTAGAATAGGGCTTGGGACGTAATAAACACTTGTTAGTGCTTATACTGATCATCAGATTGTGAGTTCCTGGAGAACAAGGATGATTTAAGCCTTTTCTTTGTATCTCCAGTGTTTAGAATAGCACCTGGCACATAGTGGTTGCATAATTAATATTTATTGACTTTGTCTCTAATAAATGCTTTTTCATTCATTCATTCATTCACTGAGGTAGTCAAGAAGCAAGACGTTATTATTTCTACCTTAAAGGTGAGGAACTCAGGTTCGGCAGGCTCAAGGGACTTGATCAAGGTCATTTCCAAATGAAGTGATTAATAAAGCAAACAGGCAATACTATATATGTATACATGCTTACCCTTTCTTTTTCACATATACATTATATATGTAATAGGTTTTATATATTATATATGTATGTGTGTGTACACACTTATATTTGTCATTGTTCAATCATTTCAGTTGTATCTAACCCTTCATGACCCCATTTGGGATTTTCTTGGCAAAGATACTGGAGTGGTTTGCCACTTCCTTCTACAGCTCCTTTTACAGATGAGGAAACTGAGGCAAACAGGGTTAAGTAAATGACTTGCCCAGGGTCACACAGGTAGTAAGTGTCTAAGGTCATATTTGTACTCAAGTCCTCCTGACTCCAGGCACTCCATCCACTGCACCATTTCATTGCCACACACACACACACACACACACGCAAAATATATCTATCTAAATATGTATGTGTGTGAGTATATAGATATATATAGATAGATAGATCTATATACCCACACACACATATATAAATAAATGTGTGTATATATAAATACCTGTGTATGTATAGTATACTATACATATACATACATATGTAAATGCATGTGCATATATAGTATATTAGGCATATACATACATATGTATATATACATACATACACACACATATAAATGTGCCATAAATCTACCATGTACCAAGCTACCATGTTATGAGCTACATAACGATAATAGTTAACATTTACGTAACAGGTTTACAAAACACTCTACATACATTATCTCATTAAATCCTTTGAGGTAGGTATTGTAATCTCCATTTTACAGATGGGGAGGTGAGCCTAGAGACAGCAAGTGACTTACACAAGGTCACTCTGGACATGAACTGCAGAGACAGAATTCCAACTCGGATCTTCTTACTCTAAATCTGTTGCTCTTTCCACTGCCCCACAATGCCTCTCTCTATGGATAAGTTGGAGAGTGTCCAAAGGGTGGTGTATTAGTCAGTACCCTAGCACACCCAGGATGGCCTGGTAGCACAGATTCTTTGATCTGCTTTATAAAAGAAAGATAGCTTCAAAGGGGCTAACAATCCTTCTTTAATTAAACATATATAAGTCATTCACTGGTTCACTGAACGTGGAGAAAATACAGAGAAAATACAAACAGAGAAATTAGCACAAAGATCAACAGATGGGGCTCCAACTGTCTAACAAAGTAATACAACCACCTACGTACACCACCGGATGGGGGAACACCAACAATATCCGAATGTTGGGGGGTGTCTCATAAACAGCTACTCAGAATCCCATCCAGGGAATCGAAAGTTTCTTCTCATAAGCACAATCCCCAAAGTAAAATATCAGCCTCTCAGTATATGTAGTTTTCAACTATTAGGCTCCGAGCCAGAAGGTATCACAACCCACATGACTCAGCACAGCTGGAATTATCTGTCAGGTGTTTTCAATTTAGCCTGAGCCTAGGAAACTGAACTCCAAAAAAGAAACAACAAAAATCTCACTTTACTTGGACTTACAGATGGCGGTCAGGAAAGTGAAGGATCTGTGACTATGCAATTTGAGGATTGAAGTGATTGGACATTTTTAATCAGGAGAAGATAAGACTCAGGAGTGTCTGAGAACTGAGCGCAAGTATTTGAAGGGCTGTCCTATGGAAGAGGAGCTCGATTTTTTCTATCTTGGTCCCAAAAGGCAGAACCAGGAGCAGAGGGAAGGAAGATACGAGGCAAAATTCATCTTGATGCCAGGAAATCCTTGCAGAGAGTGAGACCATCCCAAAGTGGAATAGGCTGCTCTGAGAGCTCCTGGGCTGGAAGAGACCTTTGGGGTCATTGAGTCACCGGGTGAGAATACTACCCTATGACTGCACCCTGTCAACTTCTTTGCAGACGGCATTCTCAAGATCTGTTTTGTCCTTATAGAACAATAACTCTTAATAGAGTGTGCTCTTTGAATTGGCTTCCTCATCATGGTAATGGGTTTCTTCATTTCTTTCTTGGCTCCCAGGAGACCAAGGGTTCACATCTCTGACATAGGTGGGGGTGGTGAGAATGAGCAGGAACAAAGTCTGTGTTCATGACACTGAAAGCCCTTACTTAATCCTCCTAGGACTGAACCTCTGACCTTACTGAACCTAGAAATATCAATAGCTCGGCGCTCTAAGCATATGAGGAGCACTAGGCTCAGATCTCAGCTTCTAGAATTAATTATTCAGGTCAAAGGGCCATTGCCAAATGAAGGTATGTTCAAGTAAATGGGGATGATTAGCTTGGGGGATGAGAAGACCTAGAGGGGATATAAAACCAGTATTCTCATTTCCCCACAACAGGGATTAGTTTTCCCAAAGAGGTAACTAAGCTGCTACTGGGACCTGATTTCTCCCTGCCTCCCTCAGTTCAGTTTCTTGGTCCAAGGGAGGCTGAATCCAAAGAAGATAATTGCTACTGCATCTTTGTTGCACATCTTTGCTATTTTGTGGCTGAGTAAACCTTTTGTTAACTGTTCAATGACTTAGGAGTGTCTCATGTCACTCCACTACCAAACCTGTACTCACCAGGTCCCAGTATCAGGCTTGCCCCCAACATTTGGGTTAGGTGATGATTAAGATGAGTTGAGATGGCTTCAAGACTCACATTGTGACTGAGTAAGGGGAGAGGGCACTGCAAATATGGTGGAGATGGGGGTGGGTAGAGGATGGCTGAATACCACATGGTAGTATCTGGAAAATACTGCCATCAGTGCAAATAGATTCTCTGGAAATGGAAAGAGGAATTACCTAGTCTGCTTCCCTGCTCAGTAGGCTAAGGGCATTGATGCTTCTTTAGGTATGGTTCTTGAATCAGGGGATTGACAAGAAAGCAATTGATGGCTAGCCTATGGTTGTGCTAGTAAAATTCTAGGTGAAATTCAGTACCTGGGATGTAGGGGTCTTTCAGCCCTACCCAAGCCTAGGACATCTCCCAAATGATATTGTTGGATCATAGTTTTATAGCCCTTTGAGCATAGTTCCAAATTACTCTCTAGAATGATTGGATCAGTTCACAACTCCACCAACAGTGCATTCATGTCCCAGTTTTCTCAGTCCCTTGCAACATTTATCATTTTTCTTTTTTTTTTGTCACATTAACCCATCTGATAGTTGGGAGGTGGTACCTCAGAATTGTTTTAATTTGCATTCCTCTTATCAATAAAAATTTAGAGCATTTTTTCATATGACTACAGAGAGCTTCAAATTCCTTTGTTTGAAAACTGCCTTATTCATAGCTTTTGACCATTTATCAATTAGGCAATGATTTGTATTTTTTATAGATTTGACTCAATTCTCTGCATATTTGAGAAATAAGGCTATTATCAGAGATACTTGTTGCAAAACTTTGAACCCAAAATTTTCTGCTTTGCTTTTACTTTTGATTGCATTGGGTTTGTTTGTGCAAAAAATTGACATCTCCTTTAGATGGAACCAAAAAAGAGTTGATTGACTTGCCTTTTCATTAGCAATGAAAATCTTAACTTGATTATGATTCTAGAGTTGGAAAGTGGTGGGGATGAGGGTAGGAAGAAGGTGTGAACACAGGTGGCAAGAAGGATAGAATGTAAAAGAAGGTTGGGGCCAGCTAAATATAGTGGTCCATGTGATACATTCATCAATCAGTAGAGGCCCCCGTGTTGGAATTTCAGGACTGAGAAGGTAAAATTATCCAGTCAGGTTTCTGAACAGGTATAATTGCAGCAGATGATAAGGTCCAGTAGTTTGAGGAAAGTCTCTGCAAGAAGATGGATGGGAAAAAGATTCCCTGTATTGATACCTAAGGCCATTTGACTCTAAAAGAATATTAAGGCAGGAGAAGAAAAGCTTATATATATATATATATATATATATATATATATATATATATATATATACACACACACACACACACACACACACACACACACACACACGTGTATATATTATCTCTTTTTCTAATAAACTTAGCAATAACTACGAACATTTCAATATTTTTAAAAAATTCAAATAAACTCACAAACTTCTGTTATATATAGTTGTGGTTTTGCTTTTTTAAAAATGTCGTTGCCGGGGGGTGGAGCCAAGATGGCGGAGTAGAAAGACGCAAATACACATAGCTCAGAACCCACAACCCATACAACATCGGTATAAAGTAACTCACGGCAAATTCTGGAGCAGTGAGGCCACAGAACAGTGGAGCGAAGGAGATTTCTGTTCCAGAGGGACCTGCAAACCTCTCGCAAAAAGTCCGTCGTGCTGCAGACGCGGAGCCCAGCCCAGCCCAGACCTGCTGCGGCGGTGGCACCAAGAGGAACAGACCCGAGCAGGCTTCAGGGACGGGATCTCCAGCGGCCGCACAAGTCCCTCCACCCACAGGTGACGGGGGTCGGTGAGAGAGTCTCTTTGGCAGGTCGAGAGGGGAGTGGGGTGCCCCCATGGCTCGGGCCCCCTCGGGAGGCAGAAGCTGAGAGGCAGTGGCAGACTGGGGCTCCCAGGCGGGTAGGAGCCTGGATCCATTGTTGAAGGTCTGTGCATAAACCCCCTGAGGGAACTGAGCCTGAGAGGCGGCCCTGCCCCAACCTGAGCACCTGAACTTAATCTCACACTGAATAGCAGCCCTGCCCCCGCCCAAAGCCCTGAGGCTGGGAAGCAGCATTTGAATCTCAGACACCAAACGCTGGCTGGGAGGATCAGGAGGCGAGGTGGGTGTGAGGAGAATATTCAGAGGTCAAGTCACTGGCTGGGAAAATGCCCAGAAAAGGGAAAAGAAATAAGACTATAGAAGGTTACTTTCTAGGTGAACAGGCATTTCCTCCCTGCCTTTCTGATGAGGAAGAACAATGCTTACCATCAGGCAAAGACACAGAAGGCAAGGCTTCTGTGTCCCAGTCCACCCAATGGGCTCAGGCCATGGAAGAGCTCAAAAAGAATTTTGAAAATCAAGTTAGAGAGGTGGAGGAAAAGCTGGAAAGAGAAATGAGAGACATGAAGTCAAAGCATGAACAGCAGGTCAGCGCCCAGCTAAAGGAGACCCAAAAAAATGTTGAAGAAAATAACACCTTGAAAAATAGGCTAACTCAATTGGCAAAAGAGGTTCAAGAAGCCAATGAGGAGAAGAATGCTTTCAAAAGCAGAATTAGCCAGATGGAAAAAGAGATTCAAAAGCTCACTGAAGAAAATAGTTCTTTCAAAATTAGAATGGCACAGATGGAGGCTAATGACTTTATAAGAAAGCAAGATATCACAATACAAAACCAAAAGAATGGAAAAATGAAAGATAATGTGAAATATCTCATTGGAAAAACAACTGACCTGGAAAATAGATCCAGGAGAGACAATTTAAAAATTATGGGTCTACCTGAAAGCCATGATCAAAAAAAGAGCTTAGACATCATCTTTCATGAAATTATCAAGGAAAACTGCCCTGAGATTCTAGAACCAGAGAGCAAAATAAGTATTCAAGGAATCCACAGATCACTGCCTGAAAGAGATCCAAAAAGAGAAACTCCCAGGAACATTGTGGCCAAATTCCAGAGTTCCCAGGTCAAGGAGAAAATATTGCAAGCAGCTAGAAAGAAACAATTCAAGTATTGTGGAAAAACAATCAGGATAACACAAGATCTAGCAGCTTCTACATTAAGGGATAGAAGGGAGTGGAATAGGATATTCCAGAAGTCAAAGGAACTAGGACTGAAACCAAGAATCACCTACCCAGCAAAACTGAATATAATACTTCAGGGGAAAAATTGGTCTTTCAATGAAATAGAGGACTTTCAAGCATTCTTGATGAAAAGACCAGAGCTGAAAAGAAAATTTGACTTTCAAACACAAGAATGAAGAGAACCAGGAAAAGGTGAACAGAAAAGAGAAGTCATAAGGGACTTACTAAAGTTGAACTGTTTACATTCCTACATGGAAAGACAATATTTGTAACTCTTGAAACTTTTCAGTATCTGGGTACTGGGGGGGATTACACACACACACACACACATGCACACACGCACACACACATAGAGACAGAGGGCACAGAGTGAATTGAAGAGGATGGGATCATATCTTAAAAAACAAATGAAATCAAGCAGTGAGAGAGAAATATATTGGGAGGAGAAAGGGAGAAATTGAATGGGGCAAATTATCTCTCACAAAAGAGGCAAGCAAAAGACTCATTAGTGGAGGGATAAAGAGGGGAGGTGAGAGAAAAACATGAAGTCTACTCTCATCACATTCCACTAAAGGAAAGAATAAAATGCACACTCATTTTAGTATGAAAACCTATCTTACAATACAGGAAAGTGGGGGATAAGGGGATAAGCAGGGTGGGGGGGATGATAGAAGGGAGGGCATGGGGAGGAGGGTGCAATTTGAGGTCGACACTCATGGGGAGGGATAGGATCAAAAGAGAATAGAAGTAATGGGGGACAGGATAGGATGGAGGGAAATATAGTTAGTCTTATACAACACAACTATTATGGAAGTCATTTGCAAAACTACACAGATTTGGCCTATATTGAATTGCTTGCCTTCCAAAGGGAAGGGGTGGAGAGGGAGGGAGGTAAAGAAGTTGGAACTCAAAGTGTTAGGATCAACTGTCGAGCAATGTTCTTGCCACTAGGAAACAAGAAATATAGGTAAAGGGGTATAGAAAGCTATCTGGCCCTACAGGACAAAAGAGAAGATGGAGACAAGGGCAGAGAGGGATGATAGAAGAGAGAGCAGATTGGTCACAGGGGCAACTAGAATCCTTGGTGTTTGGGGGGGGAGGGGAGAAAAGGGGAGAAAATTTGTAACCCAAAATTTTGTGAAAATGAATGTTAAAAGTTAAATAAATAAATTTAATATGTAAAAAAAAATAAAAATAAAATGTCGTTGCCTTTCTTGAAAACTGGCCATATACCCCACTCCACAGTTATTAGGTGAAAAGAGGGTATTGATATCCCCCTACTTCCATGTACCTGGGATTTCATCAATGTGGACATTCCCTCCAAATGCTATAAAGCACATTTGCTTTATGTGTCTTGTCCTGTAAGACTCCTGTCTCCTTACAAACTGTCCCAACCTCTAAATGTCTCAGCATTATTACCTAGATACATATGGAGCATGTGAATCTGCTTTCAATTGGCCTTTATTCTCTCTACTTGGCCACCCCACCTTTTTTCCAGACCTACATTTCTCCAATACCATTCTGCGTATCTCTTTTCCTGTGCAATTATTCAATATATATTTTGACAGAATTTTATTGATTTGTAGGCACAGAATGGACTAAGAAGAAATTAGTTTTAGTGACAAGCTGAGCCCTAATTCTGGGTTTCCTTTGCAACAGCTAACAACAGCATTAGCATCTCTAATAAAAAAAGAACCATCTGCTCCCATTTGATCAATTTAAAGTCTGAGTTGTCTGTTCAAGAACACTAAGGGATAATCAGTGTCTGGCCTCAGGTTGTAGCAAGAAAGGAAAGGAACAAGATATTCCCAACTTCAATTTCACAACCAAAATTGATCAACAGTATGAAAAATAATCTATCTTAATAGCTGCTTTTTTTAATAGTTGCTTTTTTTTTTTAATAATTCAACTAGTATTCTGTAAGAAACAATAAAGGGAAAGATTTAAGAAAAATCTGAGAAGAACTATATGAACTGATGTAAAATGAAGTGAGTAGATGCAGGATAACAACTTACACGGTAATACCAATATTGTCATCAACTTTGAAAGACTTAGTAAATCTGATCAACATTATGACCAACCACAGTTTCAAATGACTCTTGATAAAACCTTCTGTTCACTTCCAGATGGCAAAGTTATGGACTCACAATACAAACTGAAGCATATTTTTTTCTCTTTCTTGCTTTCTCTTGTGTTTTTTTGGGGGGGGAGTGTGGAGAGGGGAAATACAAATGCAGAATAATGTTGGAACAATAATGCAGAAATTTGCTTTGCATAACTATACATATTTTTGTCGATTTTGTTTTTCTTGCTTTCTCATTACATGGGGAAAGAGATAAGGAGAGGGAAAGAATTTGGAACTGGAAAAAAAAAGAATTCTGCTTTAAAAAAACAAAACCTCAATCCAAAAAAGGAAAGTGTGGTATAATAGAGAGCCAACTTTGGAGTCAGGAAGATCTGCTTGGATTCAAGTTCAACCTCCTAATATATCCTAGCTGCATGATCATGGAAAAATCATTTATCCCCCCTATGTTCCAAGCAAGTCTCTAAGGGTATAAATTAAGGCAGTTTCTGATTTGTCCTGGTAGAGGGAGTTTCTATAGAAAAGCTCCCTCTCCAGATAAAATGACAAATCCCATTAAAAACATTTCAATTTAACAAGCATTTATTATGCATTTAATATGCATAAGACACTGAACTGAAGTTTGAGAATGTGAAGGAGAAAAAAAGCCCAAATCATCCCGATTCTCAAGGAAGTTATATTCTACTAGGAAATACACTATGTACATAGGTAAATAAGCTGCTTTCATTCTCAAAGAAGACCAAAATAGCACCACTATGTTAGAGTCAAGTCACAGTGTTTCTGACTATGGCTGATCAGACCAATACGAGCTCAGAAAGCTCTACCGCAGGTTGGGCACAAATAATCCATGTGAACCTTTAGGGTAGATTCACTAAATTTGTGCATCTCCCATTTCTTTTGAGCTACTTCAGTTCTGCTTTGCTCATAGAGCACAGTACTTCTCTGATGTGGGCACTCCATGCTGAGCGGTCCTGTGCCAGTGTTTCCCATGTTACACAGTCAATTCCAAAGTTCTTAAGAGAGACCTTGAGAGTGTCCTCGTATTGCTTTTTCTGACCTCCATGTGAATGCTTGCCCTGTGTGAATTCTCCATAAAATAGTCTTTTTAAAATAGTTGTTTTTTTTTTTTTTTACCAAGAAATACACTATGTATGTAGGTAGTTAAGTACAAGATAATTTGAGGAGTGAGAAAACACTTCAATTTGGGGAAATCAGGAAAGGCTTCTCTAAGGAAGTGCACCTAAGCTGAGCCTTGACGGAAAGTGCTAAATGAGGAGAAAAGGCATTATAGACAAGGAGAACTGTCTATACAAAGGCACAGAGGAGGGAAATTGCATGATGATTTCAGAAGACAGCAAGCAGACCAGTTTGAGAGCAACATAATGTGTATGAAGGCAAATAATGGGAAATCAATCTGGAGGTCTTTGAATGCCGTGATGACAAATTTGAATTTTATTTTAGAGATAATAGGGAATCTCTGAAGATTTTTGAACGGGGAATTGTATTGGTAAGACCTAAGGTTTAGGAAGTTATATGGAGGATCGATTGGAGGGAGAAGAGACTGGAGGCAGAGAGGACAGTTAGGAGACTATTATTATAGTTTAGATGATGAGATAAGTTATTATTTTCTCTCTTGCACTAATATTAATTATTGTATTGAGATCAAACTTTCCCTCCTTTTTTGTTTCCTCATCCAGAAATCAACCAGTATGGAAAATCTTTCTAAAAGGCTTATCCAGTCAGGATGGCTGAGATCTAATCAAAGACAGTAAACAAAATTCTAAGTTTAGGCTAATGGGTGCATTTCTACACATTGTATTTGCTCAGACAGGTCTGGTAAATGTGGATCCTCCCTTTTGTCAGATAGACAATATGGAAATTGATAAACCTCTTAGACCAAGATTTGGGTGATACAAGTCAGATACCCCAAGACCTTCATTGTGATATAGCCCAGCCTCTCATTATCACATTCATTCATTCATTGTTAATCAAACAGAGTTGATTGCTACCCTCAGAAGCACCTACTGTTCCAAAAGCATATAAACTGTGAACCCACCACCACGAGGGGTCTTCAGTCTCAGTGAAAGAGAGAGAGAGAGAGAGAGAGAGAGAGAGAGAGAGAGAGAGAGGACCATCCTTTTATTAAAGTGCTGGTATTATTAATAAAATGATTAAATTACCTAGAAATTATCTCTTGAACCTTTTAACATGCAACATTGAGAAATGATGAATGAATGAAAATCTATTTATAAAGTACTTACATTTTTTTCAGGAGTATCATGCTTCCCCTTGGATAATCTTATCACTCAAAATTTTCATCATCATGGAGACAGATTGAGCTTTGATATTCAACTCCTCCTCCACATCCTCACTTGCCTCTCTCTTTTATTGGAGAGCTAGAAGATAGGGTAATAAGTTTCTTCCAAAATCTACTGTTACAAGAGGCTTAGAATTTCCCAGCTAACTTCATTTCCCATCAATTGCTATGATTGGTTTTGACTCCATGAACATTATGACATGTCCTCTGGTAACCCCCCCTCCCCTTTCAGCTGCCTTTTGTGTTACTTTCTTCCCCTATCAGATTGTAAGTTCCTTGAGGACAGGGACGGCCTTTCTTTTTCCTATTTGTATCTCTAGCACTTGACACAGTGCCTGGCAAATAGGTGCTTAATAAATGTTTATTGATTGACTGTTGACTTACTATGTGCCCAGCACTGACCGATCACTAGGGATATAAATTTTAAAAGCTAAAATAGTTTCTGCTCTCAAGAAACTCATATTCTAACATAAAAGATAGCACAGATAGGAGGTTTCAGATGTAATTCTTATGGAAATATGTCATGATATTTAGGGTGCAGTGGCAAAGCAGATGGTAAAGCATCTCCTTTAATGCCATTTACAATGACAACCATGTCCATTTCTGACAAGTATAAAAGTGACAAAGACCTGGATGGTGACAACTTTCTTTTCTGGGTCTTTAGGAGCTGTACCTGATGAGGAAGCAGGGTTGTGGCATCTGTCCATTAGTGGGCAGTTGATCAATAATTGGATGGAGATGGTCGTCAAAGAGATGATGTTTTGACCTGGCTGACATAGGCTGCATCTTGTGATACACATTTGAAGGGGGTGATGGCTGTATGGATAAAGAGAATGAAATGAATGCAAGAAATATTCTGGTGGTTAAATTCAACATCTACTAGAAATGGATTGGATATAAGAAATGAACGAGAGGAGAAGGAGAATTATTCTAAGACTGAATTTGGGTAACTAGAAGGATTGTTTGTCTTCCCAGGCCACTAGTCAATAAATTACATTGATATTCTCTGCATTTTATAAAGGTTAACTATATGGACATTCCCCCACTCCATAGAATGACATCTCACATTTTCTAATTCTTTTCATTCTCTGTTCCTGAGTACATAAGGGAAACCCATGTGACCAGGGCAACAACTCATGGCTGCAAACCTGAATCCTATAGTCTCTTTAGGGAATGGTCTGGACCATATGTCATTTGATCCTCTTTTGAGCCTCTCCACTCTCCTAATAGAAGTTGTTTTTCTGCTACTCTAAGACTACTAAAATTGTGTTAAG
The DNA here is from genome assembly GCF_028372415.1 of Notamacropus eugenii. Classification (NCBI taxonomy): domain Eukaryota; kingdom Metazoa; phylum Chordata; class Mammalia; order Diprotodontia; family Macropodidae; genus Notamacropus; species Notamacropus eugenii. The sequence continues at coordinate 33,798,374 of NC_092875.1, forward strand.
CTCTTTAAGTATGCCCAGTATCTGCAGAGCTCCTCAAGTCCTCCTTTGGCTTAGCTTGAGAAAGTATGTACTTTTCCAGTAAAAAGTAGTTCCCTTTAATCCTGGGATGAGCAGAGCTATCTGCATTTTGCTCTCTAAAGTGTCTGAGGAATTTCCCCTTATTGAGCCAAAGAAATCAATATAGATAGGTTTTTGAGGGGGTTTCCCTCTCTCAAGCTATATTTAGTTCTAGAAAGAAAGGCAGCCCTTCGAAGCTTCAGTCAGTTTTTTACCTGCCACAGAGGAGTCTCCTTTCCTCCCATCAGCTCCTTCAAACAGCAAAGCTTTCCTCCAGTCAGATAAGTTCCCTTCATCAACAGCAGAACCTCTAGTCAGCTGGTTTCAGTTTCTCAGTTCAGTTGGAGTCTGTACTTTCTGGATTCTGATGTCTAGCTTCTAATGCCTCTCCAAAGCGTATATTCATTTCTAACTTGGGCTGAGAAACCTCAAATCTACATTTCTTCATATATGCTTCAAATAGTTATTACACAATAGATCCAAAACAGTTCTCTGATGCTGTTTCCAAGCAACAAACTCCCAAATCCCCAAAACAGTCATATTCAAGTTACAGGCTAGAAAGAAAATTCCCTACAGATATCTATAATTAGTCAGTACATTTACCTTTGAGGGGCATGTTTTCACTCTGGTCCCCTCAAAACTCTCTAGCTCTCCTCATAGACTTTTCTTCAAAGGTCTGTTCTTTCTGTTTCTTCAAATGGCTTTTCTCTATATTCCACACATACAAAAATGTCCTTTTTCTGCTCTTTTCAGCAAATAAAAAGTCCACCTAATAAAGGGGCAGTATTATACAAATGAATGAAGGAAGGAAGGAATTTTTTAAAAGTACATACTAAAACAGTTACTACTTGCCAAGCACTGGAAACACAAATATACAAGTGAGATGGTAATGGTTCCCAATAAACTCACATTCTAACTGGGGAAAATAACACAGAGAGGAGGGTTCAGTGGCAGTGCCAATGGAAAGGCCTCATTGAGTTTTAGGATTTCAGGACAGGGAAGAGGATAAGTCTCCAAGGGCCAGAGGGCATATAGCCCAAGGCAGAGGATATTGGCACTGGGTAGCTTCATTTAATTTCCTCAGCAATACTTAGAAAGGATCCCATCAATGTAGGGAGAATTGTGCTGACTCCCCCTCCATCCTCCTTCCAGAATTAACCATGGAAGCAGAACAAAGATGATTTTGTCTCTTTTGAGTCCTAGGATTCGGCCTGTGTGACTGCTGCTTTCCTGGGTCTCTGTAGACCTGGTGATTTACAGCTCACTCATCCTACTGACTTTGCTCTTTATTTATTCTTGGAGGTGCTGGGCCTCCCCATGCTCTCCTGAGTTCCCTGGCTCCTTTAGGCATGAGGATGCCAGTTGCCTTCCTTCAGGCTTTCTCCCGTTGTTTGTGCTCTCCTGTAATGAAGCTGGTGATTAGGAGCAGAAGCTCAGGCCACTGAGGCTTCTCTCAAATCACTGGACTCTCAGGCATGGAACACTTCAAAGAGTTACTTCTTCCTTTCCAAGGCTGCCTCATTGACTGTGGGAAGAAAAAGTCTGCTAGGGGGAGAGCTGGGAGCAATTATAATTTCTATGAGGCTATTAGGGATAAAGGTAAGCTACCTTTACAAGGTAGCATAGCTTCTCCAAGAGGAGGAGGGGGTGGGGTAAAGGGTAAAAGGAAATTAATCCACAGAACACCAGGTGGAGAGAAGCTTCAGCCTTCTAGTACTGTGCCAGCAGGTGTGTGTGTGTGTGTGTGTGTGTGTGTGTGTGTGTGTGTGTGTGTGTGTGTGTGTTTAGGTTGTGGAACATCGCATATAATGTCAGATTTCAACGTATTAATTGATTTTGCTGAGGTTTTTTTTTTTACTTCAAAAAATTATTATAAGGGATGGATCTCTGAAGGGGGATGGTAGGGATACAGGGGGAAATGTGATCAAAATAAAAACAAAACATTTCAATAAAAATATTTTTTATTGGAAAAAAGTTTCTCACAATTACCTTGTGAGACTTCTAGTACAAATTTCATGATATTCAATTTTTTAAAAACAATTTCTCAGTTGTTTTAATATTATAGTAACAAATGCTAGTTATTTTCTTAATTTATTTTTAGTTTTCAACATTCACTTCCATAGGATTTTGAGTTCTGAATTTTCTCCCCATCTCTTCCTTCCCTCCACTCCAAGATGGTGCATAATTTGATATAGACTCTACATATGTATTTATATTGAACCTATTTTCATATTAGTCATGTTGTAAAGAAGAATTAGAACCAATGAGAGAAACCACAAGATAGCAGAAACAAACAAAAAAAGAAAGGAGAGACAGTGAGAAAGAGAGAGAGAGACAGAGAGAGAGAGACAGAGACAGAGACAGAGAGACAGAGACAGAGAGACAGAGACAGACAGAGACAGAGAGACAGAGACAGAGAGAGAGAGAGAGAGAGAGAGAGAGAGAGAGAGCAAATAATATGCTTTAACCTGCATTCAAACTCCATAGATCTTTTTCTGGATATGGACAGTTTTTCCATCATGAGTCCTTTGGAGTTGTGCTGGATCCTTGCTTTGCTAAGGAGAGATAAGTCTAGCAAAGTTAGTCATCGCACATTGTGACTGTTACTGTGTACAATGCTTTCCTGGTTCTGCTCACTTCACTCAGCATCAGTTCATTTTAAGTCTTTCCAGGTTTTTCTGAAGTCTTCCTGTTCGTCATTTCTTATAGTACAATAGTATTCCATTACATCCATATACCACAACTCGTTCAGCCATTTCCCAGTTGATGGGCATCCCCTCAATTTCCAGTTCTTGGCCATCCCAAAAAGAGTTGCTATAAATATTTTTGTATATGTGGGACTTTTTCCAACAAATGCTAGTTATTAGGAGGGTAAGTGCATAATTGGAACAGAGATTGAGACAATTGATCAAGAAGGTCTCAAGAACTTTCTTGTGATACAAAATTATCAGTTTTGCATTTCAAGCAGGTCTCAGAGATGAACAGGCCATTTCATATCCAAAGATGTTTATTAATTTTAGGATGGAACATCTGTTGATTTCAATCACAGCCAACATTAGTTCACTGAAAAACTGAAAAACTCAGTTTTAGCTGCTTATGGAAGTTTCTTTACCACTTATACAAAAAGAGATACTGAGGGTCATGTTGTAACATTATAAATTCTTCTAAGAGTAAAAATGAAAATTTAAACTTGTTATGCAAAAATAGCCACAGTCATTATTCGCTATGTGCTCCTAAAGGAGCACTGAGTTACATCTAAGTTGTGTATTTGATGTCTAGGCTCTTTTTTTGATCATGGCTTTCAGGCAGTCCCATAATTTTTAAATTGTCTCTCTTGGATCTGTTTTCCAGGTCAGTTGTTTTTTCAATGAGATATTTCACATTATCTTCCATTTTTTCATTCTTTTGGTTTTGTTTTGTGATTTCTTGGTTTCTCATAAAGTCATTAGCCTCCATCTGTTCCATTCTAATTTTGAAATAACTATTTTCTTCAGTGAGTTTTTGAACTTCCTTTTCCCTTTGGCTAATTCTGCTTTTTAAAGCATTCTTCTCCTCATTGGCTTCTTGAACCTCTTTTGCCAATTGAGTTAGCCTATTTTTCAAGGTGTTATTTTCTTCAGAATTTTTTTGGGTCTCCTTTAGCAAGGTGTTGACCTGCTTTTCATGCTTTTCTTGCATCTCTTTTATTTCTCTTCCCAGTTTTTCTTCCACCTCTCTTAGCTTGATTTTCAAAATCCTTTTTGAGCTCTTCCATGGCCTGAGCCCATTGAATATTTATTCTGGGTGTTTGGGATACAGAAGCCTTGACTTCTGTGTCTTTCCCTGATGGTAAGCCTTGTTCTTCCTCAACCAAAAGGATGGGAGGAGATATCTGTTCACCAAGAAAGTAACCTTCTATAGTCTTATTTTTTTCCCCTTTTCTGGGCATTTTCCCAGACATCTTGCCTCCAGATCTGCCCAGCCAGCACTTGGGGTCTGAGATTCAAATGCTGCTTCCCAGCCTCAGGGCTTTGGACAGGGGTGGGGCTGCTATTCAGTGTGAGATTAAGTTCAGGTGCTCGGGTCAGGGCAGGGCCACCACATGGGGCTTGGTTCCCTCAGGGGTTTATGCGGAGACCTTCAACAAAGGATCCGAGCTTCTGCCTACTTTGGGAGCCCTTGTCTGCTGCCACCTCTGCTGCTGCCTCCCTAGGGGGCCTGAGTTATGGGGACATCCCACTCCCCTCTCAGCGAGCCAAAAACACTCTCTCACTGACCTTTGGCGCCTGTGGGTGGAGGGACCTTCGTGGCTGCTGGAGATTCCGCCCCTGAAGCCTGCTTGGATCTGCTCCTCTCAGTGCCGTGTGGCCAAGGCAGGGCTGGGTTCTGCTTTGGGTCCGGTGCTCAATGGACCTTTTGTGTCAGTTTTTCAGATCTCTCTGGAACAGAAATCTCCTCCACTCTCTTGTTCTGTGGCTTCTGCTGCTCCAGAATTTGTTGGGAGTTCTTCATTACAGGTATTTTATGGGCTGTGGGTTTGGAGCTAGCATATGTGTATCTTTCTATTCCACCATCTTGGCTCCTCCCCCCTAAGCTGTGTATTTGAAAGAGTGAATCTCAACATGCACAAGACTAAAAATAAAATTTCTTGCAGATAAAAAGTCTTCAGAAGGAAAATGTCATTGAAGCCAAATAATTAAGTGAAACGAACTTCAAACAACCAGCATACACTCATCCAAGCAAGGACACATTTTATATAGCAAAGGGAGAGACAGGAAAACATAAAAGGTGATTTTTTTTTGAGTTGGAAGGAGATTTATTTTTTTATAGTTAATTTATTTATTTTTAGTTTTCTATTTTCACTTCTATAAGATTTTGAGTTATAAATTTTCTCCCCTTCCCTCTCCCCAAGATGGCATGTAATCTGATATAGATTGGCTTCACTTATACATTCATATTAAGCATATTTTCATAGTGGTCATAATGTAAAGAAGAATTAGAACTAATGGGAGGAACCATGAGAAAGAAGAAATAAAACAAAACAACAAAAGAAAAGGAAAGCAAATAGTGTGCTTCATCTGCATTCAGACTCCAAAGTTCTTTCTCTGGATGTGGATAGCATCTTCCATCATGAGTCTTTTTGGAATTGTCTTAGGTCCCTGCATTGCTGAGAAGAGCTAAGCATGACCCCTGTTTTTAAAATTTTTATTCAATTTTTATTTTTTCTCCTATTTTACAAATGAGAAAACTGAGTCTCTTGGCAGGGTATACCATCACATAGTGAGTAAGTCTAGGATCTAGATGTAGAGGTCTCCTTGCTTCAAGGCTATACCATTCTCTATACCTAGACTATATTAATTTTAATAATAATGTCATAAGAATCAACTTACTTTTAACAAGATTTAATTAACAAAATTCATGCAGTGGAAGGAGCCTGGGTTCCAGGGTGAGAGGACATGGGTTCAAATCCCACCTCTACCTGAATGATCTTAGGTAAACCACTTAAACTCCTTGGGCCTCAGTTTCCTTATCTGTAAAATGAAAAGATTGAACTAGTTCTAGCTCTGGTCAGCAGTTACAAGTCAATAAGCATTTGTTAAGCACCTACTATGTACCAGGCACTGTGATAAACATGAGGATACAAAGACAGGCAAAAATCCAGTCTCTACTCTCAGGGAGCCCAGTCTAATGGAGGAGATAACATGCAAACACAACTATATACAAACATGCCATAGACATGATAAATTTGAGGTCATTTACAGAGGGAGCTAACATTTATTAGCATTCAGGAGGAGAAGGTGGAATTTTAGCTGGGACTTAAAGGACATTTGGGAAGTCAGGAGGCAGAGATAAGGAACAAGATCATTCCAGGCAGAGAGGAAAACCAGAAAAAAATGTCTAGACTTTAAAGATGGAGTGGCATGTTTGAGGAACAAACCAGAATCACTGAATTATAAAGTATATGGAGGGAAGTAAGGTGTAAGAAAACTAGAAAGTTAGGAAGGGTCTGGGTTATAAAAGGCTTTAAAAGAAGATTTCATATTTGACATTGGTGGTAATAAGGGAACAATTGCAGTTCATTGAATTGGGATGTGTAACATAGTAATGGGGAGCAGCTAAGTGATGCAATAGATAGAACATTGGGCCTGGAATCAGGGAGATCTGAGTTCAGTTCCAACCTTAGACACTAGCTGTGTGACCCCAGGCAAGTCACTTAACCCTATTTGCCTCATTTTTCTCATCTGTCAAAGGAGCTGGAGAAGGAAATGGCAAACCATTCAGGAATCTTTGCCAAGAACTTTGCCCAAATGGGATCATGAGGAATTCTGGTTATCTGGTTGTTCTTAGTTCTCAAAGAGGACCATGACATCAGGAAGGTGATGCTGTGACTTGCAAGTAAATTGGATTACAGTGAGGGAGGGTTGTGCAAAGTCACCAGCCTTACTTTCTCTTCCAGAATTATCTGGGTCAAGTGGCCAGATATAGATCAGGACAACTGGAGATGGCCAAGGACACAGTGGGAGACCTTGGCATTTTTAAGCTAAGGTCTTTCCAAGTTCTCACTTTGACTGACTCAATTCCCATCCAGTGATTAGGATAGAAGTGAGCCAAGGGATGGCCCCTTTAATAAAAAAAATGAACTGGGAAGGGAAGACCCTCAGGGTTGTTTATGGTCAAGAGTCATGGAGAATGGGAGGAACAGAGCCAAGATGGCAGAATAGAAAGACATATATACTCTAGCGCTTCCCCCACAGCCCATGAAATACCTGTAAAAAATTACTCTCAACAAATTCTAGAGCAGCAGAAGCCACAGAACAACAGAGTGAAAGAGGTTTCCAGCCAAAGGGAACCTGGAAGACCAACAGGAAATGTCTATCCCATGGGACACTGAGCAGAGCGGAGCCCAGCCCTGGCTGCACCACATGGGGAGGAACAGGACCCTGAATAGACCTCTGGGGCAGAATCCCCAGCAGGGAGGGTCCCAGATCCCTCAACCCACAAGTGACAAAGAAAGCTCCAAAGGTCAGTGTGGAAGGGCTTTCCCAGCTGAGTGAAAGGGGAACAGGGTTCCCCCAGCAGTGGCCCCAGATGACAGTAGAGGTGGGGGCAGCAGCAGCAGCAGGGGGCAGCTGGCCACTGATGCATCCTGGGTCCATTGTCCAACCAACTCAGCTTAAAGGCCTTGGGGGAATTGAGCAGATGATCTGAACCTTAGCCCTCAGTGGCAGTCCCACTCCCACCCAAAGCCCCTGGGGGAGTTGAGCAGCTGATCTGAATCTCAGCCTTGAGCATGGTAGTGGGGAGAGGAAGAGCACTGGGACTCTCCTCTTGACAAAGGATTCAGAAGCCTGGGAAAATGCCCAAAAAAGGGAAAAAATTAGACCATAGAAGGTTACTTTCTTGGTGAACAGGTATCTCCTTCCACCCTTTCTGGATGAGGAAGAACAGGGCATACTGTCAGAGAAAGTCAAGGCCTCTGCCTCCAGTACCTCCAAAATGAATATGAAATGGGCTCAGGCCATAGAAGAGCTTGAAAAACGTCTCTGCAGCCTGCTAAAGGAGAACCAAAAAAATGCTATGGAAAATAACACCTTTTAAAAGAGGCTAACTTAATTGGAAAAAGAGGTCCAAAAAACCAATGAGGAGAAGGAGGCTTTAAAAAGCAGAATTAGCCAAATGGAAAAGAAGGTTCAAAAGCTCACTAAGCAAAATAGTTCTTTAAAAGAGAGACTGGAGTTCAAGGAAGCTAATGGCTATGAGATAAACCAAGAAGTTAGAAAACAAAACCAAAAGTGTGAAGAAATAGAAGATAATGTGAAACATCTCATTGGAAAAATAACTGATGTGGAAAGTAGATCCAGGAGAGACAATTTAAAAATTATGGAACTACCTGAAAGCCATGATCAAAAAAAGAGCCTAGACATTATCTTCTATGAAATTATCAAGGAAATCTGTCCTGATATTCTAGAACCAGAGCGTAAAATAAATATTGAAAGAATCCACCAATCCTCTCCTGAAATAAACCTGAAAAGAGAAACTCCTAGGAATATTGAGGCCAAATTTCAGAGTTCCCAGGTCAAGGAGAAAATATTGCAAGCAGCTAGAAAGAAACAATTTCAGTTTTATGGAAATACAATCAGGATAATACAGGATTTGTCAGCTTCTACATTAAGGGATCAAAGGACTTGGAATAGGATATTCCAGAAGTCAAAGGAACTAGGATTAAAACCAAGAATCACCTACCCAGCAAAGCTAAGTACAATACTTCAAGGGAATAAATGGTCATTGAATGATATAGAAGACTTTCAAGAATTCTTGAAGAAAAGACCAGAACTGAAGAGAAAATTTGACTTTCAAAAACAAGAATCAAAAGAAGCATGAAAAGGTAAACAGGAAAGAGAAATAATAAAGGACTTTCTAAAGCTGAACTGTTTCCATTCCTACATGGAAAGATAATATTTGTAACTCTTGAGACTTTTGTCAGTATTTGGGTAGGTGGAGGGATTATACACACACACACACACACACACACACACACACACACACACACACACACACATATAGACAGAGAGTACAAGTTGAGTTGAATCAGAAGAAATGATGTCCATAAAAAAAAAAAATAAAATTAAGGGGTGAGAGAGAAAAAAGGGAGAAATGGAATGGGGCAGGCTATCACTCTTAAAAGAGAAGAAAAGTCTTGTTAAATGGAGGAAAAAAGAGAAGAGATGAGAGGGGAAAGGTGAAGCTTACTCTCTTCACATATGGATTAAGGAGGTAATAACATGCTTACTAAATTTGGTATGAAAATCTATCTTACACTACAGGAAAGTAGGGGAGAAGGAGACAAGTGGGATGAGGGGGATGATAGAAGGGAGGGCAAATGGGAGAAGGGAGTAACTAGAAGTAAACACTTTTGGGAAGGGACAAGATCAAATGAGAGAATAGAAAAAAAGGAGGGGGGACAGGGTAGGATGGAGGGCAATATAGTTAGTCTTACACAACTTGACTATTATGGAATTCTTTTGCAAAAAGGCACATATATAGCCTGTATTGAATTGCTTGCCTTCTCAGTGAGGCTGGGTAGGGAGGGAGGGAGGGAGGGAGGGAAAGAAGTTGGAATTCAAAGTATTAGAAACGAATGTTGAGAATTATTATTGCATATAACTGGGAAATAAGAAATACAAGTAATGGGGTATAGCAATTTATCTTGACCTAACAAGAAAAGAGAGAAGATGGGGATAAGGGGAGGGTGAGGTGTGATAGAAAGGAGGGTACATTGAAGGAAGGGGTAATCAGAATGCAAGGTGTTATAGGGGAGGGGGAGGGGAGAGATGGGGAGAAAAATTGGAACTCAAAATTTTGTGGAAATGAATGTCGAAATCTAAAAATAAATTTAAAAAAAAAGAATCATGAAGAATAGACCCAACTGAAATGATTCAACAAATTTATCCTAATTGCTGTCCCATGCACGACATTTCATCTCTGGGCCAGGAAAGCTATGTCTGAATAACAACAGAAAAGCCTCCTAGCCAACAGGGAATGGGAGGAGAAGAGAAAAATCCCCTCCTTCCTCTCCAGAGTGGAGGAACAGTTTCTTTTCAAGAACTCTTTTCTTCTTTTGTAGATGATTTTCTCTCAGGTTTCTAAAGGTCACCTTCCTTAAACAATTTCCTCCCTTGATTCTCAATGGACATTTTGTAGAGTGTCACAATTTAAAAAAAAAAAAAGGACCATCAGGGGGATAACTAGGACATGCAGTGGATAGAGCACCAGCCCTGGAGTCAGGAGGACCTGAGTTCAAATAAGACCTCAGACACTTATTAACTGTGTGACCCTGGGCAAATCACTTAACCTCAATTTCCTCCAAAAAAAAAAAAAGACTATCAGGACTGTGGCCAATCAGTTTTGTCAGACAATGACTAATCATCTAATTCCATTAATTTTGTATTAAGGTAGTATTTGGGATTATATCTTGGGATTTCATTTGTGCAGTGAGCTCTGAGATGAGTAAACTCCTTCTACCAGTGCAGGGAGCACCTTCTTTACAATTTAGAATCTTAGAGAATCACATGGAGCCTGGTGAACCAAAGTAACTTGCCCCCAGTCACCTGATAAGTCTGTGTCAGAGGCTCTATGCCAACCAATATTTCTACCTCTTCCCCATCAGAAAATTGGATTGTGTCCCTGGCATCCCCCTGGGCTTTGATAGGCCAGTTTTGCCCTTATCTTTCCCAGACTTCCCATACATGTCCATGTCACATTGCGGCTAACTAGCATATACTCTTTTTGCCCCTCTTTTTTTAAAGCTACCCTTTATATATTTTGTTCCTCCAATAAAATATCAGTTCCTTGAGGGTGGGAATTGTCTTACTTATATGTATTTGTCTCTTCAGTACTTAGGAGAGTGCCTGGCACATAATAAGTTCTTAATAAATGTTTTCATCTATCTGTAAATTTGTGGTGGATTGAATTGAATCTTGTTTGAAATCCTTTTCAGGTTTCATGTCTTTTTTTAATTGAAAGATGACATTAAATTATTTTTTTAGAGAGAAGAAAGGCAAAGTTGACACCTTAAGAGCATGAAGGGAATTTTGTGGTTCTTGAGAATTCAGACAATTGAGCTCCTTAAAAAACAAGATAACAACAAGGTTAAATTAATGCTATTTGTTTTTGCATAGTTATTATTTTTAGGGGGAAAACAGAAACAAAAAAACAAAACAAAACCCAAAACTTTCCCTCTGGACTGAACTCTCCTTTAGGATGAAAAATGATTGAGAATATTAACATAGTAGACCCCTTTTGACAATGTGTATAACATCCTGCCTCAAAGTATTCCCTCCTCTTTGCTATGAAGATTATAGGATCATATGGATCATATCATATAGAGTTGGAAGTGACTTTAAATTCACCTAGTCTAGGACTTCATTACCTTTTTTGTGTCATGGACCCCTTTGGTGTTGTAGTAAAGAGATTTCTATGGATCTCTTTTAAAGAAAATTTTTTTTCTTCCTCATGGTTTTTCCCTTTTGTTCTAATTCTTCTTTCACTTTATGACTAATGTGAAAATAGGTTTAATATGATTGTACATGTATAGCCTATGTCAGGTTGTACACTGTCTTGGGGAACGGAGAGGAAGAGGGAGGGGGAAATTTTAGAACTTAAAATCTTATAAAAGTGAATGTTGAAAACTACAAACTAAAAATTAAAAAATATTTAAAAAGGAATTTTTAACAAGTAATAATAAAAGGAAATGCTAAATTTCAGTTAGAGATCAGTAAAAATGAGGATGTCACTTTTCCCCCAATCCAAATTCACAGACTACTCTCCTTACACTTCCAGAGTTTAATCCCTTCATTTTACAGATCAAGAACCTGAAAGATTAAGTCATTTGCCCAAGGTCACATAGTAAGTGTCTGAAATGGGATTGAAGTCATCGAGTCCAACACTCTAATCACCAATGAAGGTATATTTCATTATCTGTTCTCCAGAACTTTCACTAAAAACTTTCTTTTTTTTTTTTTTTAAAGAATCTTCCAGCTAAGGAGTTCATGTAATTTTGCAATTCAGGACTTAATTTCAGCTTCCTAGACCAAAAGCACACATATAAATATATAAATATATATGTATATATGTGTGTGTATATATAATAATATATATACATATATATACATACATATACATACATATATACATACATATATATACACATATATATATACATATATAATATATGTATATATAAAATGGAACAGCAGCTCCTTCAGTGATCGAAAGGCGGCATGGAAGCCTTTCTCTCCTTGAACTTGGGGTGCTGAATTCTTGAACAAGGAAAGCAGCAAGATGAATGTTTTGGTATTTCTTGAACTTGCAGACTCTGGGCAGGGCATCTTGCCTACTCTGTTATCTGCTGCCAGCTGGGGCTCTAGCCTGGGCTTTTCCCTACTGTATGTTATCTCTTTTAAAAATTCCCCTTGCTTAAGGACCTGCCTGCACAAAAATATTAGCATTAATTATTAGTACAATAAAAATTTAATTTATTAATCATTAATGAACAATATAATTAGTTATTAAAACAGCTCTTTTTGTAGTGTCAAAGAACCGGAAACTAAGGGGACGCCCACCAATCGGGGAATGGCTGTATAATTTGTGGTATACGAGTGAATGAAAAATTATTGTGCCACAAGAAATGAGGAGGGGGCAGATTTTATGGAAACCTAAGACTTGTACTGATGTAAAGAGAACAGAATAAAAAAAAATTTATATAATTCAACACTGTGAAAATAAGTAACTTTGAAAGACTTAAGAACTCCGATCAAAGCAATGACTAGACCAGAGGATTCATGATGAAGCATGCTAACTACCACCTGACAGACAGGTGGTAGACTCAGAGTGCCAAATGAGTTGTATTTTTGGTTTTTGTTTTGCTTTACTATGCTTATTTATTACAAAGGTTACTTCCCATTTTTTAAGGGTGGATGGTAGGAGGAAGGGAAAAATGGATTTTTATTAATTGGAAAAATAAAAGTTAATCATCCCTCCCCTCACTTTTTTTGGCTGGTTTTTTTTTTTTTAACTATTTTCTTCTTTCTTTTGCCTCCGTTATCAACCTCCTCAACCAATATCAGGGATCATAGGGTCATAATTTATAACTGGAAGAGATCTTAGAAATCAACTAGTCCAAACATCTCATTTTTGCAGATGAAGAAACTGAAGCACCAAGAGGTTAAGTAAGTGGCAAAGCTGATGTTTAAACCCGGGTCTTTTGATTCTAAACTCAACATTTTCTCCCCATTGATAGCATTCTAGCCCTGGTGTAGAAGTCAGAAAATTTGAGTTTTGAACCTTGGCTTTGACACTTATTTGCTTGAGATCAAATGTAGAGTCAGGATTTTAATCCTGCTCCTCTGACTGCATATCCGGTGCCTTTTCTACTCTATATCACTATATCACATTAATCCTACTCAGAAGCAATGGTTAAAGAAGTTTTATACACATACACACACACACATACACACACATATATACATATAATACAATTCATATACACATAATATATATTCACATATATACTTATACACACATATTATACACATATTCATATATACAGACATAACGTGAAATCATTAACATATATGTGTCCACGTATATACACGTAGATATATACTTATTTGTATTTACATATTCATATATATACACACATATACATATACATACATACATATTCAAATATACATACACATAAGCACACAATCTATATCTTTATATCTATATATAGTCCTCATGAAGTCCTGTGTGTGTGTGTGTGTGTGTGTGTGTGTGTGTGTGTGTGTGTAGTCCAAACTTTAGAAAGTTGCTGGGGTACAGAGAGGTGATGTGTCCACAGTCACACAGCTAATATATGGCAGAGGAAGGTCTTTCTGACTATCAGGACTCTAAGTCACAACATCTCTTCAAAGCCCTCTGAACCCCTTTAAAAGTAGAGATTACGCAAAGTAGGCGTGCTTCTTCCTTAACGCTAGTTATTAAGGACCTGGAATTAATGTCCCTGCTGCTTGTTTCATTTGGGCTATTGGTCAGGTCTGGAGCTCTCCTTTCCTTGGTGTTTTCAAGGCAGTGAAATCAATATATCCTCGTCATTGGCCAGTACAGACTCCAATTTCCCTGATGGCTCACTTCATTCTCCTTATCTCTACTTTCAGTCTGTGAACTTCACTCAGATACCAGAATCATATTAGCCAGTTAGCTCTTGCTGGGGATCTAGAGGAAGGCATTGAAAACATTGAGAATCCCTGAGGGCTCCAGCCAAGCCACGTCAGCAACTGCTGTGGGCAGCTGCGGCAGCCTGGAGATGTCTCCATCAACAAGCCGTCTCTCTCTTGGGTAAATGGCTCCCAGTGGCCCTATGAACCCAAGCCTCCTATTAGATCATCTGCTTCTTTGGCTTCCTCTGTGCTCCTCACCCTGATCTGTTCAATTGGCTTCTTCCTTTACCCTCTTTTGGATCTCTTGTCCATCTAGAACAGCAAAGTCAAAGGAAAATGACAAAGAAAATAAATTTTAAAAAACAGATAATTTTTCCCTTTTCTTTGCATGGGCTTAATTAAATTCAATTCAAGAAGCATTTACTGAGTACCTACTATGTGTAAAATATTGCACCTGGTGAAACAGTCTCTGCCCTTCAGAATCTTACACTTTACTGGGGGAAAACAATACCTACATAGATAAGTAAATAAAAATATATGTGCAAAATAATTTTTGGGATGGTACAACGCGGGGAGATCAGGAGAGGCCTTATTTAAATGAGGCCTTGATCTTGCTTTAAAAGGACCTAGGGATTCTAAGAAACCCGTATGAGGAAGGTGAGCATTCTAGACATGGGGGACATTGTGCAAAGGCTCAGAGATCAGTGAAGGAATTTCCAGTGCAGGGAAGATCAATCAGATCAATTAGGCTGAACATGGTCTATAAAAGAATACAATGTGTAATAAGCCTGGAAGGATAGAGTGAGTTAGATTGTGGAGGGTTTTAAGTGTCAAAAGAAGGTATTTTATCTATCCTTGAGGCAATAGGGAGCCAGTGAAGCTTTTTGAGAGAGGAAGTCACATACTCAGACTCATGCCTGAGGAATGTCAATCTGATCACCATGTATGTGATGAAATGTATGATGAAGTTGGGGCAATGTGGAAGTAGGAAAAGGCCATTGCAATAGTCCAGGAGAGAGCTGGTGAGGACCAAAACTGAGGGTTGTGTGAAGTGAGGATCCTGCGTTAGTGGAGAGAAGGAGATGAATTTGAGGAATATTGTTTTTCTTGTGTTTGGGTAAGTATGGACTCTGGTTTTCTGTAGCTATATTATACAGCTTAGCTTGGGTGGTAAATTTCTGTCAGATAGGGTTTTGTGTTTCTTTGTTCTAATCTGGAAGTCTTTACCTTGGAAAAGAGGGGAGAGTGGTTTATAGGTACTAACTCATTATCAGTTGTCTGAGGGTGATATTCCACTGGTCACATTATATCAATTTAGCAAGCATCTCTTTAGTAGCTACTATCCCCAAGACACTGTGTTTCACAGTCCCTGCCCACAAGGTGCTTCTATTTAACGGGAGGACAACGCATACATCTAAAAGTACATACGTGAGCTATGCTAAAATGAATATGATAGTTTTAGAAGGGGATGTGCTAGCAGCACACCTATTTTCCCTCATTTGCTCTCATATCTAAAATCCAATGTAATCATTATTAACATTTATATAGCATTTTAATTAAAGTAAATTAAATTTTTGACATTCATTTTCATAAGATTATGAGTTCCAAATTTTTCTCCCTCCCTCCTTCCCTTCCTTCTTTCCTAAGACAATAAAGCAATTTAATATAGGTTATATATGGGCATATATTAGTCATGTTGTGAAAGAAAAAACAAAACAAAAGGAAAACATATGAAAAAAATAAAGTGAAAAGAGTATGCTTCGATCTGCATTCAGACCCCATTGGTTTCTTCTCTGGATGGACAGCATTTTATATCATAGCATTTTATTTTAAAAAATACTTTTCAAATGTTATCTCATTTAATCCTCGTAGCACCACTGGGAGGTTTATTGCTATTACTGTCTCTGTTTTATAAATGATGAAACTGAGGTAGACAGAGGTTAAATGACTTGCACAGGGTCACACAGGGAGTAAGTATCTGAAGCTGGATTCTACCTCAGGTCCTCTTGAGTCAAAGGCCCAATGGACAGTGGAAAGGACTCTAATCCACTTACCACCTACCTATCTGCTTATACTTGCTAGGTACTGTGCTAAGCACTGGTCAAAGAAAAGGGGAAAAAAGTCCCTACCCTCAAGGAGCTCACATTCTAATACAGTTTCCCAAACTTATTTGTTCTACTGCTGCCTTAAAAAAACTCTCTTAGAAATCTACTTTCTTTAATGTTTTAATAGCTTTAAAAAAATTTTTTTGCATTATTTCAAAAAAAATGCATTTTAAAATTTAATAATTTATTGTAAATTTGTGGGACTTTTTATTACATCATGTACCCATATAGTGTCATCCTGTAAGCAAGTCATTACATGCACATATTCCTGCTGATGCAAGGTGGACTTCCTGACAATGGGCAACAGGGTTGCCTGCCAACACTTGCTCATTAAGACCTGTCAGTGGACTTGAATACTGATTGGTTATAACTTGCATTGAAAATAATGCAATCACTGTTACACAACAGATGAAACATGTACAAAAAGTTTTTCAAAAATTACTTCTCTTCTTTCCTTATACTTCTACTGCCCCCTTATTTTCATTCAACACCCCCCAATTATACCCAAAGCTATTACCACCTCACCCCCATCATTCTAGTATCCCCCAGAGGAGCAGTATCACCCACCTTGTGAACTTATGTTAGATTGATGACTATTTTCCAGAATACGATATGCATTTGGGTGGACATCCCACTGAGTCACTTTTAAGTGCAGAAACCTCTAAGGACTTTTACAGATTTCAAGACTACCATGACTACCATCACCACCAATGTGGTGACATTAGTTAGGTTTGCAAAGTCCTTTCTTCACAACACTACTGAGTCATAGATCATCCAAATATCATAGTATTTTATATGTAGCACCTGGCTTCAGTAACAGTTTACTTGCTGCAGTGTCTTCACTTTAATCTATGCGGACAGTGTAGGGATATCCAGAAGCAATGACAGCTTAATTTTGAGTAGAGTTTGGGGATTAGTGTAAATGATAGCCTGAGGTAATTCTAATGTCTCACTCTAAGGGGACACCTAGAAACCAAGAGAGTAACTTTGCCTAAAAGATGGAAGAGAGACTAGTGTTTATCAGCATTAGGGGTTTGAATTTGTAATGGGACCTCAGGATATGGTTTTGCTTTTGGCTGTATTTGGACCTTCCACCTTACTGAGACACTGGGAGAAGCCAGAGAAGGATACAAGAGGAGATATTGGGATATCAGTTGACCACAGACCCCCTGGTGAATAGCTCATGGAGTATCCAAGGTTATGAGACAGTCTGAATGGTGATCATTACAGGCACAGCAAAACAATGGGAGGTGAATGTTGTGAGCTGTTGTGAACTGAGGCAGATTTGGAGACCTTTTGTCTTTGCCTTTGTGACCAAGAGGCTTGAGTGATGATTCCCTACCAGTATGATCTTTGGATATGCCTAGGAAACATGCAGAAGTCTGGATGGGACGAGCTGACATTTCAGACCTCACTAGGAGCATCCTGTTGCTTGCTGTTGGAGAGTTTTAAAACTGGCATCAATTTCATTTTTGGTGAAGGAATCCATTTAATGTGTATGAGAATCATTTTGAGACACATAAAATTTGGAACAAGAATTAGAATCTCAATGGGGAGGGAGCCAAGGCATGAGATATGTATGAGTTATACCATTCATATCCCTAGATGGTAATTCCTGCCCCTAAACAAATGTAGGGTGCTTGTTTGAGTATGCCAAGTTTGTAGCAAATTGGCCAAGATAGACTCTTGAGAGCTATTCCTGCACACTTACTGAAAGTTAGTTTGAGCAGTTCAAACTAAAAAGGCCATCCTATAGATTCCCCAGATTTTCCATGCTGAGCTGATGTGCAAGTGGGTGGATCGGGAGATGAGCTCAACAACATATTGTCAATGTGAATCTCACATTGCATCCTGGTCCATCTCCAGCCGTCCTGATGAATATCAGGCCACTGAATCCAGTTGGTTCAGAAGAAAGTGAGACTGGTGACCTTGCACAGCCCTTCCTCACTTAAATCAAAGTCAACTGCAAGTCATGTCATTATCTTGATGTCATGGTCCTCTTCAAGAATGAAGTACCAAGACAAGAGGGATGGTCAGGCTCAGAAATTAAGTAATCCTAATTCATTTTTCAAAAGAGCATTAATCAGGTGGACCCACTGTTTCAAAACTCTTAATTTGGGACACTATCATAGTAGGAACTATAGAATGCTTTGGGCTAGAACATGAAGGGAACCCTCACTTTAAATCTCAAGTTCATAGTTCTTAATAACTGAAGATATGACCTATTTTAGCCTTTAAGAAATTTGTCCCTGGTTTCAATAGAAACTCAGTGGACAATCTGGGATAAGGAAATCCTACTTTTCAGGCTCTGACCCTGTCATTAGAATAAATCAATAAATGGTGTGGCCAATGAAGTTACTTCCATCCTATGTAGCCAAATGGGGAACTTTTAGATGATAGTAACATATTGCCTCCAATGATATAAAATAAAAAATCCTTTGCTTGGCATTTAAAGCCTCATACCATCTGGCTTCACTTACCTATCTGGTTTTATTTCACATTACTTTTTAATCTAGCATGCTCTCTATGATTCTAGATTTGTCATGGAACTGTACTCCTCACTGGGAATGCTTTTTTGAGGAATGGAAGAAGATGTCAGATTCCACAAAAATGCATTCAGCAGCCCAGGGATCTATGTGCATAGATGTTGTATGGTGTTGTGGAAGGATCTCTGGCTCTCAGTCAGAGGATTTAGGTTTGACTCCTGACTGTCACTTAGTGCCTTGGCATTATTGATCCCTGGATTCTCAAAGGTAAAACTAGGGGAATATAAATTCTGGCTGATTCTACCAGGCTACAGAGGGTTTGAGCATGGCCCCAGCAGCAGCCTATAGCTGCCAGCCTAGCTAAATATAGACAGGCTCATTCAGCAGATAGCTTGGCCGTTTGGTGATGAATAGGTTAGCTGGGACAATTCAGGAAACAAAGAAAAATACAAAAAGGCCCTTGTTCCTGTTTTTCCCATTCTGTTTTTGCAGTGATGGAGGCAGAGTAGTATAAATAGGAGCTAGTATAGGATATTAAGGACCACAATTTTGAGACCTTCTATAAACATTTATGTAGCTATCATTAATTTAAAAGTGAGATCTTTATCCAGTGGCCAGGTATAGACATCCTACCGGATAAGCTGAATTTTACCAGTTTTGTTATTTAACTATAATTCTGATTGAAAGCAAAATAAGGAAATGCAAATAAATGAAAGGGTAACTCTCAAGTCCTGCTAGGAGTAACATATAAAGGAGGTGACTTTGTTCATTTTCATTGGCTGCATGAGTCAAATGGTGGCACTTGCCAGTAGTGTCTGCGGCTGGGGAGGCTGGTAGACTGTTTGAGGTTGGGAGTTCTGCTGTGCAACAACACTGACAGTAACTGGGTATTTACACTGTATTTGGCACCAATATAGGAAAGAGAGAGAGAGAGAGAGAGAGAGAGAGAGAGAGAGAGAGAGAGAGAGAGAGAGAGAAAGAAAGAAAGAAAGAAAGAAAGAAAGAAAGAAAGAAAGAAAGAAAGAAAGAAAGAGAAAGAAAGAAAGAAGGAAAGGAAGAGAAAGAAAGAAAGAAAGAAAAAGAAAGAAAGAAGGAAAGACAGGAGGAAAGGAAGGAAGGAAAGAAGCTGTGTCATTGCTTGGGCTCTGATTGACTGAGTGAATGTAAATAGCAATTGCTTTTGCTTTGGCCAGAAATCCTGAGGGTCTATCCCTCCCAGATTGATTTTTTTTAACTAGGTAAGAGAGGCCATTCTCTACCTCATTTCTTACCTAGCCATAATCATTGAGACCTGTTAAATACCTTAGCTTAAAAAGGTTAAGGTCTCCCACTGCATCCAGGGTCATCTCCAGACCTGATCTATACCATGCCACTGGACCCAGATGGCTCCAGAGGAGAAAGTGAGCCTGGTGACCTTGCACAGCCCTGCTTCACTTAAATCCAATTCACTTGCATATCATGGCATCGCCACCCTGATGTCATAGTCCTCTTCAAAAACGAAGGACAAACAACAATGATATTGGCACCAATATGATGAGCACCTGGTAGTAGAGGACTGCCAGATTACCTAAGGAGGGGCAAACTGGCTAAGGTCAGAAAAACAGAACAGATTCAAGTTTCTGTGCCATTTATTAGTGGGATCATGCTCAGGAGTGGCTACTACCCTTCCAAAAATCTATGAAATAGAGAGATTCAGTCCTCCCCAAAATAAAGTTAAATAGAAGTAGTGTGAAAGACAATTTCATGGGACAACTGGTCATACAATGCTCATGATAAAAAAGACCACCATGAAAATAATTATCAGCAACACTGTTGCTGATAATTATTTAGTATGAAGAGCTCAAGTAAGATCCTCCAAGTTAAATTGATATATACTTTATTATGGTATGACTTCAATTCAAAGATAGACATAGAGGAAGATAGCCCAAAATAAATAGATGGTAGATAGATAGATAAACACATTTATTTAGTGTTTGCTAGGCCCCAAGAATTGTGTGCAGCACTGGGGATACAAAAACAAGAAAACAAGATGATCCATAAAAAGAGATAACTTTTTTTTACATTTTATTTTAATTTTTTTACATTTAATAGTATTTTATTATTTTTCGATTACACATAAAGATAACTTTCAACATTCACTTTGGTAAGATTTTGAGTTCCAAATTTTTCTTCCTCCTTCCCTTTCCTCCCCCTTCCCCCAGACAGCAAACAATCTGATATAGGTTATACCTGTATAATCATGTTAAACATATTTCCATATTAATCATGTTGTGAAAGAAGAATCAGAATAAAAAAGAAAAAACATAAGAAAAAAATTAGAATGGTATGAGGAGTTAACTTGCTAATAGAGTAAGAAAATAGATGAAGGAGAGGTAGAAAGTAATGGGGGAAGGAAAGCAATGAGGAGAGTGAGACGGGAAGGAAGTGACAAGCATGGCTGAAATCTTTGATGATATGATGATTCCGTATCATGGTGTGGGCAAGGAAGGACCCATGCATCTAAAAAATAAGAGAGCCTAAAGGTCAGTACTCAGTAGCCTTATATTTACTGCCGACCTGAAAATTTGGTTAAGAAAAGACAGCAGATTGAATGCATACATTTTTATTATTCCCTTTAAAGTAATGATTACTTTTACCCATGAAGCCAGAATTAAATCTGGCTTCTTGGTACAAGAATGTTCAGGCTTAAATACATTTTACCATGAGAAGGGAACTCTCTTAGTTGAACAGATTGTAAATTTAGTGAGACAAGACAATTAACAAAGTAGTGTCAGTTGGAATTTATGATTCTAGGATGTGTGAATTTCTTCTATGTAGCATATGTCTACATATAAGGAGAAAATGCCACCACTCTGGTTGTAGACATCCTGTCATAAACAGGTCTTTGAAATTGCTGACACAGGAAAGGGCATTTTTAACAGAGTTGACAAAGTTTCCATTGAAATTATGAACCAATACATCTGTGTTTTCTTTACCATTAACATGCCATAAGATGTGGAAAAATGTCCCATAGTGTCTTGGCGTAAGGTTCTCATAAGGAATGCTAAGTCAGCCCCATCTGGCTTCATTGACATAGGAGGAAGTATTCTCTGAGTTTACTTCAGAGAACAAAGAGACTATTAGGTCCAGGCTTAATTCAAGCTCTGGCCCTTATCAAAGTCCAAAATTTATATTAAATGATTATCATTACATATAACAAAATAACATATACTTTATTTGAGAAAAGACTTGATTGGTACTGGACTTTGGTAAGCTCCAAATGATATCACAAAAACTAAAACTGATTATTTTTTAACAGATAGGAAACAATTGGTTATCTCAGTTGTAGAAGTCATTTTTGAAACAGTTGTTTGTACTATACATAGTCAGACCACTGACTTGTTGAAGTAAAGATAAGGGGAAAAGAATAAAAATGAGAACATGCAGCATAAAATTGAGGCAACTTGACCTATTTAAACAAGATATTGACACCAAAAAATGGGAAATAGATAAAAGAACAGACTATTTAAAAATGTAAAAACTATTCTTAGCTGTACAAAAAGGGGTGGAAGGATCCAGATTTGTCCCTTGGGTTACAGTTTGCCAACCTCTACCTTAGAATACTTTTATCTAATAAAGTAAGTGGCAGTGAAAGGGAAAAAAATTTGTAGATTAAGGATTATAGTGCACAGGGAACAACACACAGATGAAAAATGGAGAAGATCTATAATGATTTTTATATCTCTTTTCACCAACAAGGATTGTTGAGCTATCACATATGGACTTCATAGCTACAATCTTTGATGATCTATGTGAGGAAATGGAAATGGCAATGAAGAAGACATAAAAGGAAAAGGCAGTTGGACTAAAACAACTATACACAGAAGACATCCATGCTTGAAGTGAAATAATTTGAGGGTGTTGAGGGATTGATTCTCAAAATATTGGCATGAAGGGAGAATATCAAAGGCTCAGAAAAAATTTCAAAACATTTTTTTTAAAAAAGAGAAACTGAAATTACTATAACTAATGACCCATAGGCCGACTTTCTCAGATGTTCGTAATTTTTATGAGCATAATTAGAGAGCATCCTCAATGAAAGTTTGAGAAGGAAGTAGGTAGAGTTTCACAAACAGCAGACGACATGTTTACAGTCACAAAACCACCTGAAAAGCACAGAGAGTACAACCTCCCACTATGTTTATTGTTTGTTAACTAATTAAAATTTTTTTATTTGATAGAGCAAAATGCCACATTAAAGACTCCTCCAAGGAAGATTCCCTTATGCATATGACAAAATCATACAGAATTCTTTGAAAGCTGTAAGAACATTAATGATTGTTTTCAAAGACTCTGGTTATTAACCAAATACCAAGCAAGGTCTAAAACAGGGTTTACCCTAAAGAATGTTCATTTCTATTAAGGAGGATGTCCATGGAAGGGTACAAAAAGAATAATAATAGCTAGTATTTACATATGGCTTTAATACTTGCAAAGCACTTTACAAATATTATCTCATTTGATCTGCACAACAACTCTATATGCTATTAATAATATGCTACAATTATCTCTATTTTATAGATGAGGAAACTGAGGCTGAGAGAGGTTAGGGCTACTTCAAGTACAGCACTGCATCTACTGTGCCACCTGGCTGCCTCAGATGCCAGCAATTTTCTAAAGAAAATGTGACCCTCCAAATGCTGGATGACATTTTGATAATTGTATCAAGTTCCACAAAACTGCAGAGCCTCATAAATGAGATTTGTTATCCTTCTAAAGAGTTCAGTGTAATCATCCACATAGCAAAAATCAAGTGGATGAAGAATGCCTATTGTCCAAGAAATGATATGCAGATGTATGGATAGAAACAATGTATTAAAAGATATATCTTGTTGAAAATAAAAAATGAGGCCAGAGCTGAACAGGAGAAAGAGCGTGTTGGGTTCCCTTTTGGGGACTAGCACAGGGATCTGAATTACTCTAAATGGCCTCTGTTACAAAGCCTCATCTTTTAAAAATATTAATGGTCTTCTAGTGATATTGAGTTATGGTGTTCTTTAAAAAGAGGAAGTATGTTCTAATAAGGATTGTTCTCAGGTATGTTCTAATAAGGATTTTGACTGGATATGGGTTACATCAAATGGCTGTTGAGGTCTCTACCAATTCTTAAATTCTATGAATCTATGAATACTGGTTTCTATAAATACTGTCATTCAAATCCAGTCTCAGACAGTAGCTGTGTGACCCTGGGCATGTCACTTCACCCTGTTTGCCTCAGTTTCCTCATCTGTAAATTGAGCTGACAG
Organism: Notamacropus eugenii; assembly: GCF_028372415.1. Lineage (NCBI taxonomy): Eukaryota > Metazoa > Chordata > Mammalia > Diprotodontia > Macropodidae > Notamacropus > Notamacropus eugenii. Next base: position 33,821,989 of record NC_092875.1, read on the forward strand.
AAATGGCAAACCACTCCAGTATCTTGGCCAAGAAAACCCCAAATGGAGTCAGAAAGAGTTGGACACAACTTAAGAAAGACAAAGTTCTCACAACAGCCCTGTGAGATTGCTGGATTCATTCATTCATTCAATCATTCATTCATTCACTTACTCAATAGCACTCAGCTTGTAAATGTCAGATTTAAGCTTCAAACCCAGATGTCCCTACTCTGAGCTTGTGTTCTTTTCAGAATACCAATCTGCTTCTGTGAATGTATTGGGCAGATTGTGCTCAAGTTTAGGAGTCTTAGGACTCCCTTATACACTTAAGAATTATTGAGAACTTTCCAAAGAGTTTTTGTTTATATTTATTAATCCATTTAAAATAATAACAATCCTTCCATGTTAGCAGAAATGCATATTTTTAATGGAAAAGAACTATATTTTTCAAGCCAAAAAATTAGTGAGAAGAGTTTTACATCTTTTTGCAAATCTTTTTGTTTGGCTTAAGAGAAGACATCTAGATTCTCATATCTGTTTCTGCATTCATTCTGTTGTGATGTGTTATTTTGGTTGAAGTATATAAAGAATGTATCTCGCATACATATGTAATTGGAAAAGGGAGAAAAATTTTGATAGGCAATAAAGTCTTAGTGTTATTATGAAAATAATTTTAACCTCGTGGATCTCCTGAAAGTGTCTTGGGGACCTCAGGAGTCTGCAGACCAATAAATGAATATATATGTTACATACATATTGTTGTTGTTGTATTTGTCCTTCATTCTCAAAGAGGACTGTGACATCAAGATGATGACATGACTTGCAGTTGACTTTGATTTGAGTGAGAGAGGGCTGTGCAAGGTCACCAACCTCACTTTCTTTTCCTGAGCCATCTGGGTCCAGTGTCCTGACATTCATCAGGATGACTGGAGATGGCCCAGGATGCCATGTGAGACCCTGGCCCTTTCAGGCTAAGGTCTTATCACATTCTCACTTTGAGTGAGTTACACTCATTCAATGAGTAAGCTTCTTTAAGTTACTCAAGGGATGGCCCCTTTCATCAAAAAAAATAAAATCAAACTGGGAGGGCAAGACCCTTAGGGTTCCTGGGTAAAACAGAAACAATTACTATTTAGTTATTACATTCACTCTGTGTTAGGTAGATGGGGACTTGTTTGGTGTACAAAGACAAAAGAGAAACAGTAGAGAGCAGCATATTATATAAGATGACTTGCCCCCAAGGAATGGCATAGAGAGGCAGATTTTATTTGATGTCAGGAAAAACTCCCTACCAATTAGAGCCACCTCAAAATAGAAAGGGCTGCCTCAGGAGGTTGTAGGTTTCCTTCCCCTAACTGGAGGTTATAAGGAATGGATATAATGAGTGTATTAGAGATGACACTGGTTCAGGTCCAGGCTAGACAAGATGGCCTCTGAGGTCCCTATTAGTTTGGAGAGTCTAAGATTCTGTGATGTCATCCAGGAAAATGCATGATCAGAAAATGAAGTGTATCCAGAAGGAGAGACAACAGATAGCCTGACTGGGGAACATAGGGAATGTTAAAAAATCTCTAAGAACAACACCTAGAACATTTGGCTAAATTCTCTATGAAGGGTTTGTGGAAGAATATGAAGAGGTATGAAAAAGACTGGCATGAACGGATGCAGAGTCAGAATTTATGACATTGATATTATAAAAGAACCAGTTTGAAGACTTGTCTAAACAAATGAAAAATGAAATGAGCAGAATCGAGAGCCATTTCTGCAGCAACAATATCGTAAAGATAAACAGCTTCGAAAGCTGTAAGAACTCTCTGCTCAATGCAATGACCAATGATTCAATTGGTGATGATGAAGCAGGCTGTCTACCCCCTGATGGGGAACTGATGTGGACTCAGGGCGTGGAATGAGTCATAGAGTTTTTGGACATGGACAATGAAGGAATCTGTTTTGCTTGACTGTGCATTTTTGTTACAAAGAATTTGTTTTCTTTTTCTTTCTTTTCCCCCAATGGAGTGAGAGAGAAAATAGATTTCTGTTAGTTAAAGAGTAAAATTTTAATTAAAAATGGTTTAGCATGGTTCCTGGCACATAATAGGTGTTTAATTACTGTGTTGATTGACTGATTGATCAACTGGTTATGACCAAGAATCATACAGGACAAAAAAGAATAGATGTGTCGCTCCGTGCAGCATTGGAGGAGTGCCCACAAAAGATGACATCACAGAGGCGTCGAAACCTTGAGGAAAAGGTAATATTGACATTGGTCATTTCACTTCATCAGGTGCTTATTATGTTCTTCAGTGTATGCAGATCACTGTGCCAAGGGCTGGGGGAAGATACAAAACTTAGATTAAGACATGACTCCTTCCTCATGGTGCTTCCAGGCTAGTGGGGGCTGAAGCCCAAATACAGTTAACAATAATAGGCAGTGTGGTGTGGTGGAAAGAATGCTATAGAAAGAGAGTAGCAGAAAGAGAGATTTTAATTTCTTTGTTTATTAAAAGGAGAGAATAATTCTTACACTACCTGTTGGAAAGAAAGTGCTTTTTGGGACCTTTAAGACTCCCTAGCCCCTTCCTCTGCTGGACAGCTCCAAAGGATGAGGAATTCTTCCTTATGCTTTTTTAAGTGCTACAATAGAAAGCATGCTGGGAGATGGTTCAAATCCTATGTCAGGTACTTAACTAGTTAGCTGCAAGAGCTAGGACAAATCACTCAACTTCCCTGAGCCTCTATTTCCTCATCTGTGAAATAGGGATAGTAATAGCACCAATCTCACAGGATCATTGTGGGGACCAAAGGATGTATGTATATGTAAAAAACTGTGCTTTGCAAATCTTAAAGCACTATTTAATTGTTGACCTTTGCAGACTTTGACTTTTTACTGGTGTAGATCACAAGTTATCCACATCATATTCTTCGAGGTTCTTGTCTGAATACTTCCTCAAATCAAGCAACCCAATTCACCTGCAGGCTTTCTCCTGGTCTTTTAACCATGGGCTGTCTTTCTTTCTTATATTGACCTGAAATCTGCCTTCTTGTAAATTCCATCCATTGGTACTGGTTCTGATGGCCCAGAAGAAGAGAAATATACTAATATCAACTGGCATTTATACAAGACTTTAAGGTTTGCAAAGTACTTTAATCTCAATTGTGCTCATAGAAATCCTGTGGGGTTTCTCAGGAATTATTTTGTCAGGGATTAATTATTTCTCAGGAATTTCTCAGCTATTATTATCTCCATTTTACAGATGAGGAAATGGAAGCAGATAGAGGTTGAGTTGCCCAGAGTCACACAGCTAATGAATTCTTGAAACCGGATTTTAACTTAGGTATGTGTGGTGTGTGTGTGTGTGTGTGTGTGTGTGTGTGTGTGGTGTGTGTATATGTGTGTGTGGTATGTGTATGTGGTGTGTGGGTGTGTGTGGTGTGTATGTCTGTGTATGGTGTGTGGTGTGTGATGTGTGTGTGGTGTGTGTGTGTGTGTGTGTGTGTGTGTGTGTACTTGAAAAGAAATTCTTTTGCACTTAGATTTGCTAACCATGGAAGGCAAATCTGTGGCTTCCTGGAGCTAACAAACCAAAGAATTGTTGTATTAGAAGAGACCTTAGGGAGGCAAGGAGCAGAGAGAAACAACATTTTGAAGGGCTTCCAGACAATTCCAGCTGCACCTGGGAGACGTGTGTTTCCTCCAATGGTAATGAGCTCCCCATCGAAGCAGGTCTCCAAGCAAAGGCTGAATTACCGCTTGCCAGGGATGATGCAGAGTGGAATGTTGTTCAGAGAAGGTTGGCTCAGATGTTCCGTGAGGCCCCTCCCAAATTTGCCAGTTTGTGATTCTCCTCCCCTGGCTGTCAGGCTGTCTTGTTCAGAGGTGAGAGGGATAATAATAGCGCCTACCTCACTACGTCGTGAGGCTCAAATGAGATAATGCATTAGAGTGCTACAGAAATGTAACTCTTGAGTACACATTGTATCCACCCCGTGGAATGTAAATTCCCCGACCAAGGGGGCTTTTCTCCCCTTCTTTATGTCTTTAGCTCCTAGCACAATGCTGGGCACAGAATGGGCAGATTAATAAAAGCTTACGGGACTAAATAACACGTCACTGGCCATTGTGTTCCCCCAGTAGATTATAAACTCCTTGAAGGCAGAACTTTTTTTTTTAATGGTCTTTGCATTTCCAGTGCACAGTGTTCGACACCCAAAGGGGATGGACCTGTCATTTTATTAGTACAGGGAACTTGGGGATGAGGAAACGCCCTCTACCAATATCCCTGGCAATTTAGGATTAAAGAGCCGCCTTGGATACTGAGAGGTTGAATTCTGCCCTCTCGGTGCCTCAGTTTCCTCATCTGTAAAATGAGGAAGGTTGGACTCTAAGAGCCCTAAGGGGAATATCATGGAGAGTCTTCTGCTCCCCCGGGGGGAATTTAAGGTTCAATTCAAGATGCTGGGGCCCTTTCTCATCTCTGCGTTCCCAGACTGTGAACTTCTCGGGAGCAGGGACTTGGTACATAATAGGCTCTTCCTCAATGCTTGCACAGAGCCAGGTACACGGTTACGGTTGGTGGTTAATAAATGCTTTGGGGCCTAATAACTTAGCTTGGTACCCGGCCTACAGACTGCATAGAATGATAGGGGCCACTCAATAAAAGGGTGTGGGGGGCGGGGATGCTGCCGGACTGACGGCAGACCCAGGGTCGGGGGAGGAGAGTGCGAGGCGGGTCACGCCGAGGGCCACCTCCAGGAGCCCCGGAGCAGACCATCTGGGAGGCAGCCGAGCTGCGAGGGAGGAGCAGCGGGAGGGGGTGGAGGAGCGCAGGGCGGGGCTGGGCGGGGCGGGGCGGGCCGAGCCCGGAGAGAGGGAGTGGGGGAGGGAGGGCCTCCGTCCCCGAACTCCCGAGCAGGGGCGGGGCCAGGCGGAGGTCGGGGGCGGGGCCTGTATTGTCCGCTCCGCGGGGCATGCTGGGAGCCTCCGCCCCCAACATGGCGTCTCATTGACAGTTGGCTGAGGAGCGGCGGAGGCGGATCGGGATCCTCAGGGCGGCGGCGGCGGCGGCGGCGGCCGCGGGAGCAGGCGCGGGAGCGGCGGCGACGGGAGCGGCAGGGCCTCCGGGTCGGGGGTGGAGACATGGCGGCGGCGGCTCCTCGGGCTGCCTAGGGCGGCGGCGGCGTGGGCGCGAGCGCGGATCCCCGGGGCCGGGGGCGGCCATGGAGCGCTAGCGGCTCCGGCTCCGGCTCCGGCTCCTCGGCAGGCGGCTCGCGGCTCCCCCAGCCCCGCTCGGGCCGCTCGGCCATGGGCTCCTCGGCGGCGGCCGCGGCGGCTGCAGCGGCGGCGGCGGCCGCGGACTCGGCGCAGTGGCTCTCGGTGAAGGAGGAGACCATCTTCCTGCACGACGGCCTCATCCGGGTCACCGACCTGGCCGAGCTGCCCAGCGAGATCCTCGGCGCGGCCGAGGCGGCGGACACGGAGCTGGAGGTGAGCGCGGCCCCGCCCGGCCGGGCCCGGCCCGCGGCGCGGGGGTCGTGACTGGCGGAGCCTGGGCCCGGGAGGCCGCTGGCTCCGGGGCGGCGGGGCTGGGACGGGGGCGGGGCCTGGGCTGGAGCATCATTGTTCTTGGTGGTCCCCGGAGGTGTCAGCCGGGCCGCGACCCCTGCCCCCCCTTATCTCTGCTGCCTCGGGCCCTGTTTCCCCGCACCTTTACCGCTGCTCCATTCATCCCTGCTGCCCCGTCTGTCTGTATTTCCTCCATCCCTGCTCCCCCCAATTTTACCCTTATCTCTCCATCGCTGCTGTCCTCCCTATTCATTTCCATTCCTCCCCCCTTTCTGCTCCTGTTCCCCCATTTTTTATCCTTCCTCTTTCTATCCCTACCCCCACCTTTATTTACTTTTCTCCATCCCTCCCCCACCTTTATTCTTACTCCCCTTCATTTCTATATTGCCCTCATCTTTATCCCTACTCCACCACCTTTATCCCTGTTCTCCATCCTTCCGGCACCTATATTCCTCCCACCTTTATCCCTGCTCCCCCCACCCCTGCCTGTCACCTTTATCTCTATTCCTTAACTCCTATTCCTGTCCTCCCTTCTTGTCCTTTCTCCCTTTCCTTTCGTTACTTCCCTCACCTCCCTCCCTGACATGTATTGCTGCTTCCCCCCACCCATATTGAACTCTCCCTGCCTTTATCTGTACTCCACCAGTACTTCTATCCCCAAGTCCTTATCCTCATTCTTCCATCCCTATTTCTCTCTACTCTAATCCCCCTTCCCCTATTCCTGTGTGAGGCCTTTTTCCCCTTTAACTCTGTACCAGGCACTTTGAAGGCCATATACCTTCCCTGACCCAGCCCCAGGTTTTTTATTAGTTGAAGGAGGAGGAGGGGGACTCCAGATTTCCATAAAATTGCTGTTATCTTGCCACTTGCCTTTTCTCTGCTTCTTCCATGGGGTGAAACCGAGCAACCTCTCCTTTCTTGATGATGGGTTTTGGAAATGACACAGGGTCTTTGTAATGGGAGCTGGCTGGCGTGAAAAGAGGCAGAGAGAGACTGAGACTGGTTTAGCATTATCATGTCTATGTGTAGTGTTAGGTCACAGGCATTATAGGATACAGAGCTCAAGGTTGCAAATTGGGGTGTTATCAGAACCTGAGCACTTAGGAGGAAGTGTGTCAGGTGTGTCAGCCCTTACAGTCTCAACGGTATTACTATTATTTTGTCAACAGAAACTGGAATGTGATTTATATGACCTTTCCCCCTACTTCTTTCTATCAGCATTCTTTAAAAAAAAAAATGTCAACCCATGGTTCCTGTTTGCCAGCTCAGAGATAGAAATACTTTTGTTACCAGCACATCAAGTCCCTCTTGCTGACGTTGCCCTCCCAGTTTTTCCCCTTCATATGAGAGGTGACATTTTTTGGCTTGTAGGGAGCATTGATTAGTTACCATGAAATTTTTATTTTCGCAAGTAGGAACGACTCTGGGTAGAGCAAGGAAGGGATGTCTTGTCTTCTAGCTACAAAAAGAAAGCAAGGAATCTTTTATGTTTTATGGTTTAAATCTATTGGCTTTCAGCACAAGGAACATTTAGAAATGGATTTAAAACCATGACTGAATGATTTTGGAAACTATAGTGACCTAATCTCGTCTCAGACATAGATATGAGAGCATTTCAGAGCCAGAGAAAGGATATTTCTTTCTGAAATTGGTCCCCTCACCATTCTTTTTGTAAGCTCTTTGATTTCACATTTTACAGTTTGTCCCCTAAAAAAAAGCAAGTATAATAATTGATAGACAATTCTTAACCTGGAACAAGATTCTGTTTCATAACATCTCATTTTGGCTTATTATCTAAAGATAAAGTTCTGCATTGACACTTAAGGTGTTTGCTATGATAGTGAGATACTTTTGGTTTGTTTACTGGCTCCGGTGGGATGTGGGTGAGTGATAATCTTGAGTCTTTAGAGACTATTTGACCTTAATAAAATAAAACAAACAGGAGAATGAGAATTTGGATAGGGTATTTCTACCAAGTACTGAATTAATGAGGCATCAAATCTTTGTGGCTCTGTGGGAATGAAAACAGTGTGGCTTTCTTCTTATCTCTTGATTTATAGTTTAACTTCCCAGATAGCCATATGTACATTGTGAGTAAACATTTATTATGACTGGCAGTTGTAAAAAGTGTTTTCATTCTCCTCTTTCTCCCCTCTCAGTTCCACTTCCCCCCCACCTTGCATAGGTCATATCCCATCAGAAATGACTTGATAAAAATGTTTTTGATCACTAGATTAAAAAATTTCACTAAATGTATATAATGTTCATGTTTATAATTGCTGTTTTTTTAAAAAAATGAGTGCAGATGTAATCATGAAAAAAGGTGAATTTGCTGCCGTTTCTAGTAATTTTTTCTTTTGGTCTTATGTGTTTGAGAGAGATGAGAAGTTTTATGTCAATTTTTCCTTTTACAGAAATTCTTTGAAATACTTTCACACCCATGAAAAATACTACTATGAGGATATTTTCAAATTTAAAGGCCCTTCATGATAAACTTTTATATTTATGGAGACCTTTAATTGAGAATTTTGGATATGCACATATTTTCCTAAACTGACTAAAGACCTTACTGTCCTCAGAAATACCTTCGTGTGTCGCTGAAAAGACCCTTTGTTATCATAGACTCTTAGAGAATTGGAACTGGAAGGAACCTTTAGAGATCATCTGGTCTAAACTTCTCATTTTACAGAAAAGGAAACTGAGACCGCAAAGTCTTGTCCAAGGTCATGCAGGTAGTAAGTGGCAGGATCAGGCCTGGAACATGGGTTTCCTGAAGTTGAGGCTTCTCTCATCTCTGCCTTACCATTTGATAAATGTTAAATTGAAGACATTTATTTAGACAAATAAATCTACAGTGACATTTGGAAAAACATTTAAGTTATAATGAGTTAGATTAAATCAGATCCCTATTTGTATAAACTGAAAACATTTCTTTCCAATAAATTCCAAATGATAGAATATTTTTTATCTGGAGTTGTGTTAAATGGAAATTTTATCCTGAGACATTCCCTAGCCTTCTAAAATAATATTTTTTTTTTTCAAATATTGAGAAGAGACAAGCTATTCTCAGAAAAGGAATGCCTGAAGCAGGAAGTATTTTTGTATGTTTTAAGGTAAATTAAAATTGAATGAAATAAAAATGATCATTTTTCTTATGTCCAAGATATGTGTGTGCAGTATAGTGTAGTGAAAAGACCCTGGATCTGGAGTCAGAGGACTCACTTTCAATTTCAGTCTCACCTCTTCTCTACCTGTGTAGCCTTGGGCAAGTCATCTACTATCTCTTTGGCCTCAGTTTCTTATTTGTAAAATCAAGAGGTTGAATTATTTGATGGTTTATCTGTGGCTAAATTTAATGTGGTGATTTTAGTCAAAATAATTTTAAAAAGAATTTCATGTATTATCTTATTAACTCTCTTTTATACTTTAGATTGATTTTTAAGAAGCATCTAAACATGTGTTTCTTCATTATTCATTGTTTCTATTTAAAAAAAAAGAAACTATAGGAGATGAATAACTGTATTCCTTAACCAGAGTGGAGGGTAGTAAAAGGGGAGGCTTCTTATGCCCATAAGTACTCATCAGTATTCCACTTTATCAAATATTTATTAAACCTCTATTTCTTGTGTTCAGAGGAGTGCTAGGAGGGATACACATAGTCTGTGCCTTAGAGCCCTTACTATCTTGGATTTAAGGGGCAAATGCAGATAATGGTAATTTACATTACTTAATAAATGCATTAGGGGGTTGTAAAACAAAGTCCACAGTAAAATCCAGAGGCATATAGAACTGGGTTACTGGGGCTCTGTTTAATGGAAATATTCATTGATTGGAATGGAAGAAGCTCTTTGAAATAAGATTGTGTTGGGGCTGGGAGGTGGTGCAGTAGACAAAGCATGGACCCTGGAGTCAGGGGGACCTGAATTCAAATCCAGCCTTAGGCACTTACTGCTGGGCAAGTCATTCAACCTTGACTGCCCTCCCCCCCCAAAAAAATAAGAAGGAAAGAAAAAAGAAAAGAAATAAGGTTATGTTTACCTGTTCAGCAGTATAGCAACCTATTCTTCATTTGAGTTTAATCTTCTAGAAAGTTTTACTTTATAGTATATATGTATTTGTGTTCATTTTTGGCAGCACTTGGATCTTTTCCAGTGCCAAATTAAGCTCATAGGAAGTTATTTCCTTATTTAAACACCCTTACTCAAAAACTGAACTAGGGTTAAAAAATGAATTAGAAAAAATTGGACCAGGATGCCAGTATAACTGTAAATAAATCATTACTCTTTTTATTCTTACTTACCTAACTGTAAAATCGAAATGTTAGTACCTCTTTTCTCCCAGATTTATGAAGTGTTGGTGAGCAGGGTGAGTTAACAAGTTTCTGTGAACTAAATGCACAGAGCTTCTCAGAAAGTGCACCATATCTGTGTCATAAGAAATTACTTCATTCATATCAATGTCATCTTTTTTTGTAGGTAAAAATGATATGTATGCATTAACAGCTGGGCATGGGAGTTGAGTTGTTTTTTGAGAAGGGGTGGATTTTTCCTCATCTCTCTCATGTTATCTCCCTTCTCAATAGCATTCATTTGCAATATGGCTGTCCAAACAATACAATAGAGAGAGGTGGTAAGGATTGTTACCATCTCAGTTTTCCTCCTGTTGCATGGCAGGACCCCTTGCTGAAGAGCAGTCTTGATTCATATCTGTGTTCTTGGCTTTATATTGGTTGTAAAGAAATACACCCTGTTGGCCAGTGTTACCTGGTAGACTGTAAAGTATCTTATGAACTAGGAGTGGCATATATAGGAAGATAATTTTGAGAGATCAGTCATTTCTGTTTTTAATCTGAGCATTTTTTTTTTGAGGCAGAAGGCAGAGCAGTTGGGGTTAAATGACTTGCCCTAAGTCACACAGCTAGTCAGTGTCAAGTGTCTGATTCCAAATTTGAACTCAGGTCCTCCTGACTCCAGGGCCAGTGTTTTGTTCACTCACTGCACCACCTTGCTGCCCCTAAGCTCTGCATTTTTGGTTAATACCTGGAAGTGGCTTTTTGGTTCCTTCTTTCACCTGTCCTTCCCATGACTCTGCCCATCATATAAGAGTGGTTATGGGATACTTGATGTAGGTTGTTTGGTTTATTTAAAGGTAAAATTATGTATAAAATTGTTTCATCATGATCGTCAGTATCTTAGCACAATTTATGCTGAGGCCTGTTTCTAATCATTTGGGAATTTTCACCTTATTATTTTTAAATTTATTACACATCTCTTCTAGTTTCTTCCTCCCTTTCCCCCCTCTAAAACTCCCTCCTCTTAATACTTTATGGCATATTTAATGAATGTTAGTGTATGCGTTTTGAGAATTTTGGGGAAACAAGATAATTGTAGCTATCCTTAGGTTATTGAAAACCCAAGATCCAGAATGTGTAACTTACAGAATTCTTCGTTTAAAGCCATCATGTACTTTTTATCTAGAAGATCCAAATGAGACCAATTGGGAACCTGAAAAAGCATATCATGAGCAAAGCCTTTGTATGGCTGTAGAAGAAGTACACTGTCCTGTTAGCTGTGGACAGAATACAGAGAGAGGCCTTATCATTTTGCCTCAGAGGACCCTTTTCCCAAGGGGCTCATGCTTTTTTTCTTATGGTCAGTAATACAATAATAACAGATACAACTTCCATAAAGAGCTAAGGGAGAGCCATGGTTTGTTGCTCCATGATGACATGGGGATTGTGCCAGAGACTGAAGCCAGAGCTGTGCAGGCATAGTGGGAAGATCACATTGGGCTCCTGGATTGAGCCCTCATGACTGAAGTTGAAATGTACATGCTCTAAGGTAAATGTTAATATCCCTTGTCTTAACTATGCATATAAAATGAACAATAATAGCTTTAGGAAACAAGAAGATATTGAGAAATTTGAGCACATTTTATTTTTGCTCTTCTTGAAGCTGCTTATTTTAAAGGTAATTGCATTCTGAGGGGAAACTTTCTTCAAATATTTCAGTATTGGGAATGATATTTATTTGATTTTACTTTTGAAAACTGAAGCACAATGATGACCTTAGAAATTTCCAAATGTTTTTTTTTTTAAATTGACCTTTTCCAGGTTTTGCATTTTCTTTTCTTTCTTTCTTCCTTCCTTCTTCTTTCTTTCTGTTTCTTTCTTTCAGTCTCTCTCTCTTTCTCTCTCTCCCTCTCTCCTTCCCTTCATCCCTCCCTCTCTCCCTCCTTCCCTCCTTCCTCCTTCCTTCCTTCCTTCCTTCCTTCCTTCCTTCCTTCCTTCCTTCCTTCCTTCCTTCCTTCCTTCCTTCCTTCCTTCTATTGAAAAGCATTTTAATTGTGGTTCCTGACCTCCTCCTATCTCAACCAAGCCTGTTTTTTAGAATAACTGGTATAGAGAGCTATTTTACGGTGAGTCTGGAATCTATGAACTGCTTTTCCTGTAGACATATTTGTAATCCTTCATATGCTCCCTGAGACTGGCAGTTGGCTGCTTTACTAGGTCATAACACAGTATGCAGTAGGAGAATGAATATGAGAAGGTATGTAGTGCTCACACTTCCTTATGCCCTTATCTTATAGGGTTCTTTAAGTGCAAATAACTATTAATACAATAGCAGAATTGTAGTGTGACATCTCTAGGATATGATCAGTCAGCTTCTTTGTATAAGTAATGGAACTTGTTTAAACTTATGGCAATGTGCATTGAGCTTGTTGTTCAAAGAAAAGAATTATGGCTATCGCAGGAGACTCTGTGGTTGACAGACATTCTTCAGAACACTGGTAAATAATAGAAAAGTTGTCTGTTATTTCTTGATGCTCCTTTCCTGTTTTTATACTTGTATTGTAACTTCTGGCTTAGTCTAGAAAGGAAAAGAACTTGGTGGTGGTGGTGGGATTAATAATGTTCTATAAACACTTAGGCACCTTCTTGGTTCTGGGATTGGAAATAGATAACACTGGTAATACAGAGACAAAAATAAAATAGACCCTGTCTTTAAGAAACTTGCATTCTGTCAGGGGAAACAGCATGGCCTCTAGAAAGGGCAGAGAAACAGTTGATAAGGTGTTTGCTGCCCGACAATTCCAGGAGAAATGCCAGGAGTGGATGAGAGGTCTGTACACAGTGTTTGCATATCTAACCAAGGTCTTTGATAACTGTTAGTTGTGAGGGCTTATGGAAAATTATGTCAGAATTTGGGTGCCCTGAGAGGTTCATCAACATTGTACATTCATGATGGCAAGCTTGCCTGGGTTCTGGATAATGGACAATGCTCTCAAGCCTTCCCAGTCACCAATGGAATGAAACAGGGCTGTGTGCTTTCTCCCTTGCTTTTTAGCATGTTTTCAGCCATGTTGTCAAATGCTTTCAATGAGGATGAACATGGCATCAAGGTCAGCTACCATACTGATGGTCAATTCTTCAACTTGAAAAGGCTACAAGCCAAGACCATAGTGGAGGGAGTGTTGGTGAATGATTTTCTGTTTGCAGATGACTGTGCACTCAATGCAGCCTCTGAAACTGTGATGCAGCAAAGTTTGGATCAATTCTCTGCTGTTTGTGCTAATTTTGGCCTAACAATTAACACCAAGAAAACAGGAGCTCCCTCAGCCACCAAGTAAACAATACATATATACAAAGTACAAAAATAATTTGTGGGAGATTAGGAAAGACCTCAAGTAGCGTGTGACAGTTGAGGTGCGGTCTGAATGGAGTGAGCTATTTTAAGAGGTGGAGATGAGGAAAGGGTGATATTGCAGGCATAGGAGATGACTTCTGCAAGGGCACCCAATAGGAGATGGAATGTGTGTGAGAACTTGCAAGGAGGCCAGTTTGAACTGGAGACTTCATGAAGAGGATAATGTCTAGTAAGTTTGGAAGGTACTGGAGCCAGGTGGTGAAGGGCTTTAAATATCGAGGAGAGTTTATTTTGGATCCTAGGGGCAATAGGAGGCCACTGGAGCTTTTTGAGCAGGGAAATGACATGGTCAGACCTGTGGTTCAAAAATGTCACTTTGGTAACTGCAGTGTGGAGGATGGATTGGAAAAAAACAGTTATTTTCAGGGATATGGCATACGTATCTTTTTTCTTTAGTTAGATTCTAAGAGCAGAGTAGTTCCATTCAACAACAAATTCATTTCAACCAGGATTCATTAAGGGCCAACTTTTTGAGAAGAGTTTGTAGACTCTGAGGCCAGGAACCTGTCTTATTCATCTTTGTACATAACACATACAATATCTTGTAGGTAGTAATAGTAGCTCTCAGCACTATAGTGTATTAAAGTTTACAAAGAGTTTTCTTTTCATCACCTTTTGAGATACATAATATTGTCCCCATTTTACACACGAGGGGAGCAAAGCTCAGAACACATATTTGGCCACAGTTATCTGATGGGTGATGGAGCTAAGTCTAGTGTTGTCTTTGTTATCAAGTACAGTAAGCACTTAAGGAAATATTTGCTAAATTAAGTTTGTGATACGTGACTGATTATTGAGCAGTTACCAAGCTGAAGAAAACTTCCACATCTACTTGTGAACCTGCCAAGCCTAGCGGCCTGTGGGCTACCCGAGTCTTCTTACCTCAGCTCCCGAGGTCTTCGGCTGGCCAAAACCGGATGCTCATATGAGAGAAAGGATGTTCCAGAGTCGAACAAGGGTTGAGCTTTATTTCAGGGATTCAGTTACAAGTGCAGGGGATAGGGGGAAGGAGAGAGATATCTCCCAAAGAGGCAAAGATCTACAATAAGGGCTTAGGAATAAAAGTGTAAGTGGGGAGAGAGGGGGAGGGGGGAGAAAGAGAGAGGAAAGTGAGGAGCCTAGTAAGCTCACACGTGGTCCTTCGCCCAAGAGACTTTTTCAGGCTTTCCTGAACCTACTTAAGCCCTTTGCCCGTAGTTTACATATCAATATCGAGCCTGTTAGGAGACAACAAGTGTGCCCAATCCGGGACGACCTCGAGGGCAGGGAGACTCCACCCATCACGTATCTCCCGGGGAGAGGCGGAAATACCCGAGCTAGCCGAGCTAGCTCAGTCTGACCTTCTCGAATCCCCGCTGTTCATGGAGGGCCTCGTAAGACTCTAAGATTTAGAAGTCCCACTTTTACCCGCCCGAGACCGTCCACACGGATTTGAACTTCCAATCCTCACATGAACCCTCATCTCTTTCCTGATTTCCAGTGCCTTGCCTCTTTCTGCTTGTACTTTACCTGGAAGTCCTACAGGAAACTCAAACTTAACCGGTCCAAAGCAAAACTCATTATGTTTCACTTGCTGCCTATTGCTGTTGAGATCGCTTGTTCTTCAAGCCACTCAGCTTTGCAGTGTAGGAGTTGTCTCCATCATCTACCTTTTCTGACTTGACAGTTGTCAGGTCTTGTTCATTCTCTTTCCTTAACATCTGTTGCATCTGACTTTTGAGAGAGGAGAGTGTTATAGAAGAGAAGGGTTATAGAAGCAGATTGCAAAAGATCGAGAAGGTGATGGGGTTGTGACAAATGGGAGCTCATCTTTTTGGTTTATCAATGAAAGGAAGGATAGATAAAAGGCAATAATGTGAGGAGATGACAGGGTCAAGGGAAGGTGGTGTGTGTGTGTGTGTGTGTTGTTGTTGTTGTTGTTGTTGTTTGTCCTTCTTTCTCTAAGAGGACCATGACATCAAAATGATGACATGACTTGTGGTTGACTTGGATTTGAATGAGGGAGGGCTGTGCAAGGTCACCAGCCTCCCTTTCTCCTCCAGAACCATCTGGATCCAGTGTCCTGACATTCATCAGGATGACTGGAGATGGCCCAGGATGCAGTTTGAGACCCTGGCCCTTTCAGGCTAAGGTCCTATAGCATCCTCACTTTGAGTGAGATACACCCATTCAATGAATAGACTTCTTTACGTAGTTGCTCCAGGGATGGCCTCTTTAATAAAAAAAAAAAATCAAATTGGGAGGAGAAGAGACCCTCAGAGTTCCTAGGTAAATGAGAAACAATTACTATTTAGTATTAGTGTCCATGCTCAAAGCAGAACTGTGCCTATTCAATTCAATAAGCATTTTTTAAGTACCCACAGTATTTAGGTCCCAGGCATTCCAAAGACAAAATCCTGACAATTCATACCTTCTGGGATCCAGTAGTTTACTTTAGAGTCTGTAGAACACTTTGCATATCCTATCTCTTTTGAACTTCACAATAACGCCAAGGTAGACATTATCCCCATTTTACAGATGAGTAAACTGTAGGCCAAGATTGGGAACTTTCTGAAGTTTGTATTCAGTCAAAGGGCTGCACTTGAGGACCTAGAGGGCCACAGGTGGCCTCCAGGCCACAGTTTCCCACCTTGCTGTAGGCGTCAGTTCCATTTTACAGATGAGCAAACTCAGACTTAGAGAAGCTAAGTGACTTGCCCTTAGTCACATAGCTAATAAATATCAGAGGTAGGATCCAGGTCTTCTGACTTGAAGTTACCCACTACCCCACCATACCTACCTCCCATAACTGCACTCTGCAATTCAGCCATATCAGTCTGCTTACTTCCTGTCCTTGTGCCTGTGCTCTGGCTCCTCTTTTTTGGCCTCTCAGAATTCTTCCTTCATGACACTTACTAATGCCTTCTCCTCCAAGGTTACCTTGTATTTGCTTTGTATGTATTTTGTAAAAACCTGTACATGCACATGTTGTCTTCTCTGTTAAATGCAGACACCTTGACGGAGGGGGCTGTTTGACTTTTTTTGTATCCTTAGATCTAGCACAGTGTCTGACATTGTAGGCATTGTCGTCATTTTCCAAAGATGCCATTCTTCTGAATAATTAATTCTTAATTCCTTTGTCTGTGAAAGCCCATTACTCTAATAAAGTAGTGCTTGATTAATTGGCAAGATGTGACCACCCCCTGTGGGTGGCTGAGGTACAGTGGAGATAGAGGAGGTCATGGAATTTGAGTTTGATGAACCTCACGGACTGAGGTTCTCAAAGGGTTATCAGCATAAATGTTAAAGTAACCAAGGATGGGAGGGGGAGAGGTTGGAGTGACTGGAGTAGTCACCTGAGGAGAGTTGTGAGAGTGAGAGTGGTACAGGGAGGATTTAGAAGTTGTGGTGGGGAAGCAAGAAAGATACTGCTTCTAGCTCTATGTGTAGGGGAAGGACAGTAGTGGTGAGGGAAGGGGAAAGTGGACTTCAGTGGATATGGTAGACAAAAGAATGAATTCTGTTTAGAAGGAAATCAGATTGCAGTAATTGGCTGATTGGGCTAGATAATTCCTGAAGTCCTTTCTAGTGCCCACAGTTTATGTACCTATGAGTCTATAAGTAGGTCAGCTGAAATTCTGGAAATAACTCCTTAATTTCTGTGTTTAATAGTAATGCACAAGTATTTTATACAGGTAGCCTCCAGCAGTAACATCTGCTTTTGGGAGGAGTTTTAGTATGGGAATCTGTCATTGGGTAGAAATGAAATTTGCTTTCATTTTCAAAAGATGTAGTTTTTTAACCTTTGTCATGTGAAAGTCCATTAATTTATCCATACATTTTATTTATTTAAAGACATTATTTATAACTGTTTGATACCACAGACACTTTCCAACAGAGCACCGAAACAAGCTCTCTGCAAAGTGCATTCTCCTCTCTCTTCCCAGGCCCCCCCATTCAATTTATTAGTAAGAGAGAAGAAGGAGATAGGATATTTCCTTTACCTTTGCTATGACACCAATATTGACTATTGTCTTTGATTTGAATTTTGTTATTTCTCTAAGTTAACTTGATTTATATAGTTTTATACAGTTCTAAAATGACTATAATGAACATGGAGATCATATATAGAAGATTTATATTCTATAAGAGAATTGATCATTTTCATTCATTTTAAAATGGTTTTCTGATAATCACAATGATTATTAAGAAGGATGGTACAGTATTGTCTTATACTTCATGGTAAAGGCAGTAAGCTAGTAGGACACAAGGAAAGTAGCATTCCAGTTCCCCGGAAAACCACATAGATTCTGGTTTTTATCCTGAGAGCATTTGAACTTTGTAAGCAGTAACTCCAAGATTAGTATCTGGGGCATTTAGATCCATTGAGGTTATGGAGTTTAAAAAACAGTACCATAAGTTAAGGGGCAGACATCAGACAACCAGTGCAAATGCAGGTGAAATATTAAATGGTAATTTTTTGGTGAAGTGAAATGGTTGCTGTTGAGATGGAGTCCTGTAGTCACAATTACAGCTCTCATATTAAAGAGAGATGCATTTTAGTTTAGACCAAGAGCACCTCAACACTTAGCTGTTGTTAAGGCTAAAATGAGCCATGTAGAGGAGAAAAGACAGTAATCAGAGTTTCTGTTGATGTGTCTATTAACAACTTGAATGAGTTGGAAGAACTCATATCTCTAGTTCTTATTCTAGTTCTAGTTTCACATATCTCTAGTTCTTATTCTGAAGTGGTGGCTGTCATTTTTCAAAGTATCATGAATTTACATGGACTTTTAGAAATTTAGACATCTTGGAGCAAGGTGATAAGCTTGATCATATTTGAGTTCCTAGTCATCCAGAGATTTCTAAATAAAAAAAAAAAACAGCTTCAAAAAGCTGGTCTGGTTTTTCTCTCTCTCTGTATCATCTTTTATAGAGTACTTTGAACATTGGAACTGTGACTCTTGGTATTGGTACCAAGACAGTGCATTTGTGTGCCATCTGCAAAGGCTGACAGTTGTGCCCCAGCTGTTCCCAAAGAGGCTCTGAGCCTCAGGGAGGGGGATTTTCTACCATGAAAGATGTGTGTATTTGGGAAAAGTAATAGCCTTTCATTTTGCCTTCTGGTCCTGCCTTCAGGTCTGGTCCTGTTTATTGCAGTGAGTGTATTTTGGGCACTGAATAAGAGTAAATGTCTCAATTTACTTGTGTGGGTGGAATAGTTTTATTTAAATGAATAGAATAATTTTATTCCTGATTAAATTTGATAAGGTCAAACTTCATAAGATTTGAAACATTGAGGAAATGTTTTTAGAAACGGAAAAGTGAGACTCTTCCATTTAAGAATGTGAAGTCGAATACACTGGAGTCATTTAAGTACAGTTGTCATAAATCAAAGAATGAGAGAGAGGCTTTGGAGCTGTGCAAATTGATAGTTTTTAGCTTTTTGGTTTGATAAGGGTAATTAAATTCACACTATCTAGTCATGTAAGAAGTTATAATACATGCATTCCTCTGTTCTTTTCAGTTAGCCTCAAGGTGGTAATTGAATGTACCTAATGGAACTCTCTGCAGGGAATTTTAAAATGTATACCCACTCAGATCAAGATGGCCCACATGCAGTAGTCCTCATTATAGAAACTGGGGTGCATTCATCAATGACTAGGGGATAGGGCAGGAAGGACAATTGAATCACCTGCTAGCTAGTATCCCTTATCATAAGCATAAGCAAATGCAAGCATCCTAGTGCTCCTTGGGTCATACTGTCTCCTGTAAATCTTTGACCACTTAATAGCTCATATTTCCGTAGCACTTTAGTTTTGCTAAATGCTTTCCTTGCAACAATCTTGCTGTTATACAACATAAGCCCCCATTACCATTTACTGAGAACGTTGTGATAGCCTTCTTTCAGATCTTCAGTCCTAAAATGTATTGTTTATACTCCTGACCAAAATAATCCTTGTTCATTTACCTGGTTATATGACTCCTCTGTTCAAAAATCTTCAGGGATTCTTTGTTGCCTAGTGAGTTAAATTCAATTTTCTGGACATTCAGAGTGCTCTATAACCTGAAATCCTCCTTCCTACCTTACTAGTTTATCTCACATTATTCTCCTTGCAGTCTATGCAGTAGGCACACTGGTTTGGTTTCTGTGTCTGAAGGAGCCATATAATCCCTTACTTTCATAAAGCCTTTGCCAAAGCTTTTTTCTGGGCCTAGAATATGCCATCTCCACTCCAACATTTTTGCCTATTGAATTCCTGCCCAATCTTTAAATTAATTTGTGACACCTCTTTTGAGAAACTTTCTCTGACACTATGAGTTAGTAATAACCCTTCCTCAGATTTTGTCTAGAACTGAATTTTATAGTTCTCAAACACACTTAACATAAAATATTGTATAACTCTCTCTGGGATCATTTCTTATTTGACATATGTAAGGGAACCATGAGGACAGGGACAATATATTCTCTAAACATTTTCCAGTGCCTAGCCACAGTACTCTATACACAGTAATGCTCAATAAAGATTTGTTGTTCTTGTATTATTCAGTCCATTTTGCAGAGGGCAGCTAGGTGGTGCAGTGGATAGAGCACCAATGCAGGAATCAGGAGGACCTGAGTTCAAATGTCACCCCAGACACTTGACATTCACTAGCTGTGTGACCTTGGGCAAGTCACTTAATCCCAATTGCCTTATCCTGGGTCATCTCCAGTCATCCTGATGAATATGTGGTCCCTGGATTCAGATGACTCTGGAGAAGTGAGGCTGGTGACCTGCACAGCCCTCCCTCACTCAAAACAAAGTCAAGTGCAAGTCATGTCATCATTTCTCTGATGGCACGGTCTCTTTTGGCAATGAAGGACAAACACCATTTTGCAGATGAGGAAATGGAGACTCAAAATTTGTTTACTTGCTCATACTCACATGATTGTTAAATGATATAGTTGTAATCCAAATCCATATTTTATAACTCTGATCCAGTGCTCTATTATTTGAGTTTTCCAGGAGAATTCCTGGATTTTTAGATATTTTCTAACCCATGCAGTTGTTTTGGCAATATGAAGTCTTGATAATACCTCCTCACTCTAGGAGGAATAATGTGTATACATGCATCACCATGTTCACTGCCAGAATTCCTGGAATCTTGGTGTATTTGGTGTCTGACTTAATGTGCAGATCTTCCAAAGCTCTAGACTGTACAGTCTAAATTGAGTTAAAAAAAAAAATGCTGTTGGAAGAAGACAGTACTAGCCATAAAGTAATATTGACTCATCATTTTTGTCTAGTGTATTGCTCCACACCAAAGCATCAAGTGGATTAACAGGTCTCTTATGTTGCACTCTAAGCCCCAAATAGCTGTACCTAGAGATGAGATAGTCCTAGAGCTATAGCATAAAAATAAGCCCTTGGGAATGTGCAGCTCCCCTCACCCTTCTTTAACCTCAGCCCCATGAGAATTACAGCTTGAGAGGTAAGTGTAAGATCTCCTAGTACTTTTTTTTTTAAAGTTCAAGAATCTTTTTAGAGAACTTACATCTCCTTTGTGATAACTGAAAGAGTTTTAGGCTTTTTTTCTTTGAAACTGTCACAGTGGGCTGATAATAGTTGGTAAGGATTTGCTGTTTCAGTTCATAGTGTTTTTCAAAACTGCTTGAGGGATTATACCTTAATGGAACTTGGGGATTATCACTATTAATGGTGAAGTTTCCAAAATTTCTGGACTTTGATTTTCTTAATTTAAACCTTGACTCTCTTTATCAGTCTTTCTTTGCTAGTCGTATCAGTAGAGCTTATTTGCAGTTGAGGAATCTTGGAGATCAGCTGGCTCTTGGGAGGAGCTGGTACAGGCCTATAGAAGAGGCAAAGTGCCAGTGAGTACTTGATGCCTTGTAGCTCAGCCTGGCCCAGAGCCGCTCATTTTGTGGGCTTCTTGGCTCTAAGGCTGGTTGAAGACTTGATGTGTTCATGTATAAAGTTAAATGTAATTAGGAGTAAGCAGTTATCAGGTGGGAAGTAGGGCAAAGCAGCCTGATTGGTCTTGAAGTGCATTTTTAAAGGCAAGAGAAGGATCCTGGCTGCTTTGATGAGAACTGGATCTGTGCAAAGCTTGTTTGGAATCTGCTGATGTTACTTTCTCAAGCTAATAGATTGTGTTTGGCTTTCTCAGTCTAGTGGTTTCTCGATCTGACTGCTGCTTTCAGAAAGTGACATTTTGAGGTTACTTAATGTGTGCAATTGTAACAAGCTTTGAAACCTCAAGATGAAAAAAGTAATATTACAGAATAATAGTTACAAGTGTAATTATTAGCTGAACTTCTGCGTCCTGTCCCTTCTCCTTTTTACATTTTTGTGTGACTGATATTTACATTATATGAATGTTGAAGGAAAATTAAGTCAACAAGCATTTATGAAGAGTCTGCTCTATGCCAGACATCACAAAGCTTTGGTATTATGTAAGTTCTTTGAAGGCAGGGATGTTTACTTTTTTATTTTCGTATTCCCAGCCCCTATCATAGTGCCTAGTACATAGGAAGATAAAAATGTTTGTTGTCATTGAAACATCATCCATCAAGGAAACCTTTGGATTTTTCTCAGTTTAAAAAATTTTTTGTGGGGGGGGTTTGGTATGCATGAGAATCACATCTATTTTTACAAAATATCTGTTGGTGAATGGACATTTTCTGCCTTTTAAATTCTTTTTGACAGTATGACATCAAAATCACTGTCCCCATTCAGATATTTCAATTATATTATTTTCTTTATCTTCAGTGGTTATACGGTAGAAGGTTTTCCTTGCTCAAGAATTATTGGGCTGGTTTAGTATAATTTATGTCATAAGATCATAGGATTTTAAAATTAAATGTTGATCATAGGAATTTAAAGTTGAAATCTTAAAGTCCTTCACTCCAGTCTTTTTATTTGACATTTGAGGAAACCAAGACCCAGAGACGTTGTTAGTTGCCCAAGGTCACAAGGAAGTGGTAGTGCCAGACCTGAAACTTGAGCCTTGTGGCTCTCGTCAATGCCCTTTGCATTGCATCTCAATAGGAAATAAATGTGGCAGAATTTTATCAGGTTTCTAGTCACTCTCCTTTCATTCCTACAATACTCATCTCAATTTCCGTTTTCCTTTTCAGGCATCATGAAGACAGGAAACTTTTAGTCAGTTGCCCCTCAGTGGAGGCATAGATAGCATGTGTATCAGTTTGCAGATGATGCAAAGATGGAAGGTGTAGCTAAGGTGCTGGATAGCAGGCAGAATTCGAATAAAGAGATCTCAGTGGGTTAGGTCTAAAAAGACAGACTGTAGCAAGGATAAGTAAAAATTCTTAATTTTATGTTCAAAAAACCATTGTCACAAGTACAAGATGCTGTCCATGTGTGATAGACATCTTGCTATATTGACTAGAATTTTGGATCTGGAGACAAGATGTGCTTCTAGATAAATCACTGAAGCTTTCCACATCTTAATTTTCTTCTTGTAAAATGAGGATAATATCTGTTGCACTTAGCTTGTGAGATTATTGTGAAGATTTGATTTGTGACTTGAAAATCCTAAGACAGTATTGAAATATCATCATCATCATCATTATTTAGCAATCTGAAAAAAAATGAGGTTTTAAAGTGGATTGCATGTTTAGTATTTTTCATTAGTATTATATAGGGAGTTAGGAGAGCAGCTGTCCTCTTAGACTGAATTAGGAGACACTCATTGGCCAGTTCTTATAGAGGTGACAGCTCCTGTGTCAGTTGCCACACCTGGAGTGTTTTGTTCATTTTCTGTGTGATCAATTTTAGGAAGAACATTGATAACCTTTAGACTTCAGGTTAAGAGTCCCTTCTCTCATACAAAAACCTTCCCTGGCATTACGATGTCTTAACATTCTAGACATTAAGTTAGAGCAGTGCTCCTCCTCATGCTGAACCCTGGGTTTGTCTTCAGTCTTTAGTATGGTTTTAATGAGTTTCCCACTTTGTTCTTTCTCAGAAGTGGCCAATGATGTAAATGATTTCTTTTAGGTTTCTCTCTAAATAGCAGTTTTCACTCTTGGATCTATAGTTCCTTTCTTGGCCCTTTATTAGCTTTACTGACATTATTTACAACTAATTGAGAAACTGGTGTCTTCTGTAAGCTCTATTTACAGATATATCGAATGAGCCTTTCTTTTGGTGGCTATCCAATAATAACTGGAAACATTGAGCTGATCTTTCTCCAGTGATGACTTGAATTTCATTAGTTCAATTAATTTTCCCCACCCTCCCCAACCCCCGTAATTTAGAGATGCAGTTGCTGATCTTTTTGTTTTGTCCTAGCCTACTTCTGAAGGCTATTGTCTATGCCAGTAAAATCCCTAATTTTTTAAACTTTGTGACTTACTTGATTCAATGACGTTCTTTTAAAAATGCTTAATGGCATGTCAAGATTGCTGTAATCAGCATTCTACCAGTCAGAAATCCAACATTCTGGTGATAGGTGTTAATTGTGACTTTGACACATTTTAATTCTGAAGTGCTATTAGAACCCTCAAAGAAAGAATATAGAATTTTAGAATTGGAAGGGACTAGATAGTCTGGCCCTTATCATTTTACAAATGAACACTGGAGAGGCCCAGTGAGTCAGCAAGCATCTATCAATCAATTACTTTGTGCTAGGCACCAAGAACTGAAGTGAAAAAGTTCCTGTCCTCACTAATCTTACCTTTTACTTGGGGGAAATATTGTGTGAGAAATATGTCAATGCAAAATGCACATCACATAATTGGGGAGGTCTAGCATTTGAAGGGAATAAATAAAGCCTTCCTATGGGACTGGAGCTGCAGTTTGAATGGAAGTAGTTATTGGAGAAGGAAGAGGTGAGAAAGGAGTGCATTGAAGACATAGGAGACAGTCTATGCAAAGACCTAGAGGCCTGAGGTGTGTAGAGTAGAGGTGTCAAACTTTCCCACTATTTGATGCTGCAAAACTCCTTAATGGAGTCTGAACTAGATTAAATGTAATTGGAAAATATTTAGCAAATAGAAATACAGTGTACCATAGTTAATATTCACTTGTGGTTTTTCATATCAGCATGTGAACAGCAGAAATTCATTTCTACTACTGCAAATAGTTTAGTTTAGCTGGACCATAGAGTTGATGGTGGCATGTAGAGGCCTACATCTGAAAAGGCAGGCAATGTAAGGATTTGTAAGGATTTGTATTTGATCCTAGAAGTAAGAGGGGCCCATTGAAGCTTTTTGAGTGGTGACATGAAATGGTCATACCTATACTTCCAGAATATCACTTTGCCAACAAGGTACCAAAGATTGGAGAGGGGAAGATGTGGTAGTATGGAGACTAATAATAATAAGGAGGCTCTTGCAGTAATCCAGGCATGAGATAATGAGTGCCTAAATTATGGAGATAAAATTCATAAGAGATTAGATTTGGTGGATGAGAGAAGAATGAAGAGTAGAGGATCATTCCAAGATTGTGGACCTGGATAACTTGCAGGAGGATGATGATTTGCTCCACAGAAACAGGGAGGTGGAAGAAGAGTACTCAGGAGGAAAGATAATTGGCCATGTTGAATTTGAGATGTTTACATCTAGTAGGCCCTCTAGTAGGAAATGTCTAATAGGCAGTTAGTTGATGAAAGCTTGGAGACCAAGATACAAATCAGGTTAGAAGCTGAGTTGAATGAGAATGAAGTCCAGGTTTCTAGATTCCAGAATATCTAGTTTAGTGTTGTTCTTATTCCACACTATTTCTTTTTGCTTTTTTTTTTAAATTTTTTTAAGTTTTAAAATTATTATTATTATTTTTTTTTTTTATTATTAAATTTATTTATTTAACTTTTAACATTCATTTTCACAAAATTTTGGGTTACAAATTTTCTCCCCTTTTATCCCCTCCCCCCCCAAACACCAAGCATTCTAATTGCCCCTATGACCAATCTGCTCTCTCTTCTATCATCCCTCTCTGCCCTTGTCTCCATCTTCTCTTTTGTCCTGTAGGGGCAGATAGCTTTCTATACCCCTTTACCTGTTTTTCTTATTTCCTAGTGGCAAGAACATTACTCGACAGTTGATCCTAACACTTTGAGTTCCAACTTCTCTTCCTCCCTCCCTCCCCACCCCTTCCCTTTGGAAGGCAAGCAATTCAATATAGGCCATATCTGTGTAGTTTTGCAAATGACTTCCATAATAGTTGTGTTGTATAGGACTAACTATATTTCCCTCCATCCTATCCTGTCCCCCATTACTTCTATTCTCTTTTGATCCTATCCCTCCCCATGAGTGTCGACCTCAAATTGCACTCTCCTCCTCATGCCCTGCCTTCTATCATCCCCCCCACCCTGCTTGTCCCCTTATCCCCCACTTTCCTGTATTGTGAGATAGGTTTTCCTACCAAAATGAGTGTGCACTTTATTCTTTTCTTTAGTGGAATGTGATGAGAGTAGACTTCATGTTTTTCTCTCACCTCCCCTCTTTATCCCTCCACTAATGAGTCTTTTGATTGCCTCTTTTATGAGAGATAATTTGCCCCATTCAATTTCTCCCTTTCTCTTCCCAATATATTTCTCTCTCACTGCTTGATTTCATTTTGTTTTAAAGATATGATCCCAACCTATTCAATTCACTCTGTGCACTCTGTCTCTATGTATGTGAGCGTGTGTGCATGTGTAATCCCACCCAGTACCCAGATACTGAAATGTTTCAAGAGTTACAAATATTGTCTTTCCATGTAGGAATGTAAACAGTTCAGCTTTAGTAAGTCCCTTATGACTTCACTTTGCTGTTCACCTTTTCATGGTTCTCTTCATTCTTGTGTTTGAAAGTCAAATTTTCTTTTCAGCTCTGGTCTTTTCATCAAGAATACTTGAAAATCCTCTATTTCATTGAAAGACCATTTTTTCCCCTGAAGTATTATAGTCAGTTTTGCTGGGTAGGTGATTCTTGGTTTTAGTCCTAGTTCCTTTGACTTCTGGAATATACTGTTCCATGCCCTTCGATCCCTTAATGTAGAGGCTGCTAGATCTTGTGTTATCCTGATTGTATTTCCACAATACTTGAATTGTTTCTTTCTAGCTGCCTGCAGTATTTTCTCCTTGACCTGGGAACTCTGGAATTTGGCCACAATGTTCCTAGGAGTTTCTCTTTTTGGATCTCTTTCAGGCGGTGTTCTGTGGATTCCTTGAATATTTATTTTGCCCTCTGGTTCTAGAATCTCAGGGCAGTTTTCCTTGATAATTTCATGAAGGATGATGTCTAGGCTCTTCTTTTGATCATGGCTTTCAGGTAGTCCCATAATTTTTAAATTGTCTCTCCTGGATCTATTTTCCAGGTCTGTTGTTTTTCCAATGAGATATTTCACATTATCTTCCATTTTTCCATTCTTCTCTCTTTGTTCTGTGATTTCTTGGTTTTGCATAAAGTCATTAGCCTCCATCTGTGCCATTCTAATTTTGAAAGAACTATTTTCTTCAGTGAGCTTTTGAATCTCCTTTTCCATTTGGCTAATTCTGCTTTTGAAAGCATTCTTCTCCTCATTGGCTTTTTGAACCTCTTTTGCCAATTGAGTTAGGCTAGTTTTTAAGGTGTTAATTTCTTCAACATTTTTTTGGGTCTCCCTTAGCAGGGAGCTGATCTGCTGTTCATGCTTTGACTTCATGTCTCTCATTTTTCTTCCCAGCTTTTCCTCCACCTCTCTAACTTGATTTTCAAAATTCTTTTTGAGCTCTTCCATGGCCTGAGCCCATTGGGTGGGCTGGGACACAGAAGCCTTGATTTCTGTGTCTTTGCCTGATGGTAAGCATTGTTCTTCCTCATCAGAAAGGAAGGGAGGAAATGCCTGTTCGCCAAGAAAGTAACCTTCTATAGTCTTATTTCTTTTCCCTTTTCTGGGCATTTTCCCAGCCAGTGACTTGACCTCTGAATATTTTCCTCACACCCACCTCACCTCCTGATCCTCCCAGCCCGTGTTTGTGGTCTGAGATTCAAATGCTGCTTCCAGCCTCAGGGCTTTTGGCGGGGGCAGGGCTGCTATTCAGTATGAGATTATGATCTGGTGCTGAGATCGGGGCAGGGCCACCTCTCAGGCTCAGTTCCCTCAGGGGGTTTATGCGCAGACCTTCCGCAATAGATTCAGGCTCCCGCCCGCTTGGGGAGCCCCTGTCTGCAGCCGCCTCTCAGCTTCTACTTCCGGGGGGGGGGCCTGAATTATGGGGGCACCCCACTCCCCTCTCGACCCGCCAAAGAGACTCTCTCACCCACCCCTGTCACCTGTGGGTGGAGGGACTTGTGCGGCCGCTGGAGATCCCGTCCCTGAAGCCTGCTCGGATTTGTTTCTCTCGGTGCCGCAGCCGTGGCCGCAGCAGGTCTGGGCTGGGCTTTGTGTCTGCAGCGCGACGGACCTTTTGCGAGAGGTTTGCAGATCCCTCTGTGGGTGGAGGGACCCGTGTGGCCGCTGGAGATCCTGTCTGTGAAGCCTGCTCGGATCTTTTCCTCTCGCCGCGGCAAGGGTGCACTCAGCTCCCAGTCCCGGCGCCCAGTCCGCAGCGCGAAGGACCCCCCGGCGAGAGGTTTGCAGGTCTCTCTGGAACAGAAATCTCCCTCGCTCCAATGTTCCGTGGCCTCTGGGTGCGGAATTCGCCGTGAGTTACTTCCCTGTAGCCATTCTATGGGTTGTGGGTTTGGAGCTATGTGTATGTGCGTCTTTCTACTCCGCCATCTTGGCCTAAAATTATTATTATTTAATTTGTTTTCAGTGTTCTACAGTCACTTCCATATAACTTAGATTTTTTCCCCCTCCTTCTGCTCTTCATCCTCACTCCCTCCCTGAGATGGCATGCAATTTTATATAAGTTCTACACAAACATTCCTATTAAATACATTTTCACCTTAGTCATGTTGCATAGAAGAATTAAAATGAATGGGAGAAATCATAAAACAAACCAAAATATAATACAAAAGAAAATGATCTATATTCTGCAGTTGAATTCCATAGTTCTTTCTCTGGATGTGGAAGGCATTTTGCCTTAAGAGACCGTTGAGAATTTTTTAAGTCCTTGCATTGCAATGAAGTTCTAAGTCTATCAGAAAAAATCCTCACACACTGTTCCACACTATTTCTTATGAAAATTGCAGATCTGTATGATAACTCATTACTATTAAGATTTCTAATTAACCTGAACAGCCCACTCTCTGCCCATATCAGATAATCATTTACTATAAAAATGAATTATGCCTTGATAATTATCTTTTTGCTTCTTAGAAGGCTTTAGTTTGCTTTCTTGGTCTTATATTCCTTTTTCTTTTTGATCATTTTCTTGGTTTTTGTGCTGGAAGAGTGAAACTGAGAGAAATAAATAGTCAATTATAACTTTCTTTTCATTTCAGACATTTGTTATGTTCCTACTGTATACAAGACCTTATGGTAGGCATTGGGAAACACAAAATATTTAGATAAGACTTGGTTTCGTTTCTTCGAAGGATGACATATAAATAACTATAAATTACAGTAATACATAATTATTGTAGAGAGAAAACAAAGTACAAGATGAAATGGGGGGAAAGGGAATCAAGGAAGGAAGATATGATATTGGAGTAGCTTTTTTTAAAGTAGTATTTTCTCCAGTTATATGTAAAAGCAATTTCTTAAATTTATTTATTTTTAGTTTTCAGCAGGCACTTCCACAAGATTTTGGGTTCCAAATTTTCTTCCCATCTGTCCCCTCTGCCCACCCCAAGACAGCATGCATTCTGATTACTGCTTCTTCCAGTCTGCCCTGCCTCCTATCATACCCCTCCCTTCTCTTATCCCCATCCCTTCTGTTTTCTTGTAGGGCAAGATAGATTTCTGTACTCCATTGCTTGTATATCTTATTTCCCAGTTGCATGTAAAAACAGTTTTTAACATTTGTTTTTAAGACTTTTGAGTTCCAACTTCTCTCTCTTCCTCTCTCCCCACTGAGAAGGCAAGCAATTCAATACAGGTTATATGTGTGTAGTTGCAAAACACATAACAGTTATATTGTGAAAGACTAATTATATTTCCCCCCATCCTATCCTGCCCCCCATTTATTCCATTCTCTCTTTTGACGCCCTATCCCTCCTCAAAAGTGTTCACTTCTAATTACGCCCTCCTTCCACTTGCTTTCCCTTCTGTTATCCCCTAGTCCCCACTTATCCCCTTCCCCCCCACTTTCCTGTAGGGTAAGATACATTTCATACCAAAGTAAGTGTGCATGTTATTCCGTCCAAATGTGATGAGAGTAAGATTCAGTCTTTCCCTCTCACCTCCCGCTTTGTCCCTTCCACTGAAAAAGCTTTATTGTGCCTCTTTTATGTGAGATAATTTGCCCCATTCTATTTTTCCCTTTTTCCTCCCAAGATATTCTTCCCTTTTTCCTCCCAAGATATTCTTCTTTCACCTCGTAATTTTATTTTTTTAGATATCATCCCCACCTATTCAACTCACCCTGTGCCCTCTGTTTATATTATATGTACATAATCCTTCCAATTACCTTAATACTGAGAAAAGTCTCAAGAGTTACAAATATGATCTATCCATGTAGGAATGTAAACAGTTCAACTTCATTAAGTCCCTTATAATTTCTCTTTCCTGTTTACCTTTTAACATGCTTCTCTTGATTCTTGGGTTTGAAAGTCATATTTTCTATTCAGCTCTGGTCATTTCAACAAGAATATTTGAAAGTCCTCTATTTCATTGAATGACCACATTTTCCCCCTGAAGTATTATAGTCAGTTTAGCTGGGTAGGTGATTCTTGGTTTTAATCCTAGCTCCTTTGACCTCTGGAATATCATATTCCAAGCCCTTCAGTCCCTTAATATGGAAGCTGCTAGATCTTGTGTTATCTTGATTGTATTTCCACAATACTTGAATTGTTTCTTTCTGACTGCTTGCAATATTTTCTCCTTGACTTGGGAGCTCTGGGATTTGGCTACAATATTCCTAGGAGTTTTCATTTTGGGATCTCTTTCAGGAGGTGATCGGTGCATCCTTTCAATATCTATTTTACCCTCTGTTTCTACAATATAATATTCGGGCAGTTTTCTTTGATAATTTCTTGAAAGATGATGTATAGGCTTTTTAGTCATGGTTTTCAGGTAGTTCAATAATTTTTAATTGTCTCTCCTGAATCTATTTTCCAGGTCAGTTGTTTTTCCAGTGAGATATTTCACATTGCTATTTTTTCATTCCTTTGGTTTTGTTTTATAATTTCTTGATTTTTCATAAAGTCACTAGCTTCCATCTGCTCCATTCTGATGTTTAGGGAATTATTTTCTTCAGTGAGTTTTTGGACCTCCTTTTCCATATGGTCAATTCTGCTTTTTAGGGCATTCTTCTCCTCGCTGGCTTTTTAGATCCCTTTTGCCATTTGGATTAGTCTATTTTTTAAAGTGTTATTTTCTTCAGCATTTTTGGGGTCTCCTTTAGTAAGCAGTTGACTTGTTTTTCCTGATTTTCTTGCATCACTCTCGTTATTCTTCCCAATTTTTGCTCTAGTTCTCTTACTTGATTTTCAAAATCCATTTTGAGCTCTTCCATGGCCTGGAACCAGTTAATAATTTTCTTTGAGTCTTTGAATGTAGGATGTAGGTCACTCCTGCTGCTGCTGCTGCTGCCCCTGCCCCTGCTCTTGCCATGAGCTCCTTCTCCTCAGGCTCCTCCACCCCTTCTGCTGGCCTGGGGCTGGGGCCTGACCACTCTGCTCTCTCACACAGAGGTTTTTCCATTGACCTTCCAATTTGTCCACGGCATTTTGGGGTCATGAAGTCTCGAAACCACCACAGGTGCCCAGAATTCAGTTCCCCCAAGGCCTGCTCAGGTCCCATGTGTGCTGTGCACTGCTCCCACTGTGGTGCAATAGACACTTCCCGGCGACCTTCCAGTCTGTTGTGGGCTGGAGATTTGCTTAATTCTGTCATTCTGTGGGTTCTGCAGCTCCAGCATTTGTTTAGAGTCATTTTTTTGTAGGTATTTGGCTGAATTTGTGGGGAGAGCTCTGGCAAGTACTTTCTGTTGCTCCACCATCTTGGCTCTGTCCCCTCTGCCATCTTAGCCCTGCCCCCAAACAATTTCTAACGTTCAGTTTTACACAGTTTTGAGTTCCAAATTTTCTCCCTTCCCCTTATCCTGAAATAAGTAAGCAATTTGATATCAGATATTTATGCTCAGTCATGTAAAACATTTTCATATTAGTCATCTTGGGAAAAAAGAAGCATACCAAAAGGGGGAGAAACACAAAAAGAAGGTAGAAAATAGTACTATTCAATCTGCATTCTTTCTCTGAATGTGCATAGCATTTTCCACCATGGAATTGTCTTGGATTATTGTATTGCTGACAGTCATTTGCAGTTGATCATCACACAGTGCTGCTGTTACTGTGTACAATGTTCTCTTAGTTCTGCTCATTTTAACTTGCATCAGTTCATCTAAATCTTTCCAGATTTTTCTGAAATCTGCTTGCTCATCATGTCTTATAGCACAATAATATTCCATTATAATCCTAAACTACAACTTGTTAAACCCTTCCCTAATTGATGGGCATTCCCCCAGTTTCCAATTTTTTGCCATTACAAAAAGAGTTTCTATAAATATTTCTGTGCATTTTCCCTTTAGAGGGGCTTTAAAGAGAAGGTAAAAATTAAATAGGTGATTAGAAGGAAGAACCTTGAATTCCAGGGAGCAACATGAACATCTGAGTGTAATGAACATTGAACATTGAGCATAAATGTTCAAAAGGACAGAGTCAACTTGGAGGATGTGGAGTTGTGGAGAGCAGTGTAGTTGTAGATAAGACTAGAAATGTAGGGCCATAGAATTATAGATTTAGAGCAGGAAGGAACCAAGATGAGGTCATTGTGGCCAATCCTGTTTTGTACAGGGAGGAAGAAACTGAAAGCCCAGAAATTTTATGTGACTTGCCCCAGAGTCACACAAAAGTGTCACACTAGAGTCACACTAAATGGCAGAGCTGGTATTTGATTCTAGGTCTCATAGGATTATAGGGTTATAGAGCTGTCAAGGAACCCAGCAGTCACCTGGTTCCATCCTCTCCTTTTACAAAGAAGCTTTGAAAAAGGGAGGCAGGTGACATAGCTAGGGTAAGATCCCATTCAAAACCTACAGTGCCTCCTGATTCAGTCAGGAGGCATTTATTAGGCACTTTAGAGAGAAAAGAAAAAAAAAACTAATCTCTGTTTTCCAGTTCAAGGTCTGATGGAGGAGAGACAACATGCAAATATCTATATGCAAATAAGCTACATAGAGAATACAGATCAGTTTTAGTGGGGAGACACTGAGATTAAGATGGTAAGGAAAGGCTTCTTGCAAAAGGGAAAATTTTAGCTGAGATTTGAAGGAAACCAAGGGAAATCAGGAAGCAGAGGTGAGGAGGGAGAGAGTTCCAGGAATGGGGGAGCCAGTCAGTGAAAATGCTCAGTTAAGAGATGGAGTGTCCTGTGTTTGAGGAATAGTGAGGAGGCCTGTGTAACTGGAGCAGAGTATGTGGAGGGGAGAGGAGTAAGATTTAAAGAATGCTGGAGGGGGGCAGAGCCAAGATGGCAGAGTGAGAGCAATTGTTCGCCTGCGCTCCAAGACAAACTCCTTCAGATATCTCTACAAAGAAAATCTGAACAAATGTTAGAGTGGCAGAATCCAATAGGAGACAGATGGTGGCAGATTTCCAACCCAGGACAGACTAGAAGGTCGATGGAAAGGATCTGTTGCCCAGGGCTGGAGGAGTGCACAATGCACAGACTGTATCAGCCTGGTCTCTGCCATAGCAGAGCTGAGTAGGAAGCCCCCGGGTAGCCACACTGTGAAGTCTCAAACATATCAGCCGAGGATGGGAGTCCAGTGGAACTGTGTGAGAGAGAACTACAAAACCCTAGGTAAATGCAGCAGCTGTTCCTGAGATTATCAGCATGCAGATTAAATGTCTGGAAGTCACCTACTTGAACTTCTGGGAGCCAAGATGATGGAGTGATCGATAAATGCTCTATCCCTCCCCTTGTTGACCTTGAAAAACCCATAGAATATCTCCCCAAGAAAAATCCTGAAACAGTGGGATCAGCTGAAGAGGCAAACAGTCTCTTAGCCTGTGAGGCTAGGAAAATCACAGAGGGGTCCCTCTTGCTGTGGGTAAAAGGTATCAGTGCAAGACTGTAGCTATCCCAAACAGCCCCACCTCAGCAAACCAGGAGGAGATCTTGAGCCACAGTGGGATGGATCCTGCAATCACCTGCATCAGGACCCCAGGGGTGCCTCAGCACAGCCAGGGGAATAGGGAAGATGCTAGTGAAAATACTAGTTCTCCAACCACTGAGCCTCCTGTTGCTCAGGAGAGGAGACTTCTTGTGACCAGACCACCCCTCCCCACACTTAACGCAATTAGCTCCAGGGTAACTCCAGGGCAACTCAGAAAGACTTCACCTGGCCTCTGCTTTCGCACATCAGCCAGCTCAGCACTAGGTAAACTACAGCATTCTAGCTTCTAGCTGAAAGACCCAGAGGCTGCAATATACAAGGCCTCAAGTTCTAAGCTCAAGAATGGTGGGACAGATCTCCCTGTGCCCCAGAAGCAGAGATGCACTTTAAAAGCCAGGAAAAGTGTCATCATTGTGAGCACGAAGCAAACCAGAAAAGATAAGACTGTAGAATCTTTCTATGGGGATAAGGACCAAAACATGAATACCAAAGAGATGAGCCTTGAGACTGTACTCCCATCTGAAACCTCAGAAAGAAATATGAACTGGTCTCAAGGCCAAAGGGCATTCTTGGAAGACCTCAAGAAGCATTTTAAAAGCCAAATTAGGGAAGTAGAAGAACTGGCCAATGATTTTAAAAATATGAAAAAAGAAGTCATGGAAGAATTTAAAAGGAAAATTGGACTAATGGAAAAGGAAGCACAAAACTTAACTGGGAAAACTGGACAAATGGAAAAGGAAGTACAAAAATTAACATGAGAAAATAACTCCTTAAAAGGAACAATTGGACAGATGGAAAAGGAGATTCAAAAGTTAACTGAAGAAAACAATTTGATAAAAATTAGAATTGGGTAAGTAAAAGCTAATGACTCTATGGGACATCAAGAACCAGTCAAACAGAATCTAAAGAATGAATAGATAGGGGGAGGAACCAAGATGGCAGAGCAGAAAGATTCACATATGCTAGCTCCAAACCCACAGCCCATAAAATATCTGTAAAAAAGAACTCCCAACAAATTCTGGAGCAGCCGAAGCCACAGAACAACGGAGCGGAGGAGATTTCTGTTTCAGTGAGCCCTGAAAAACCAACGAAAGGTCTGTCGTGCCCTGGACCCGGAGCCCAGCCCATCCCTGCCTTGGCCACGCGGCACCGAGAGGAGCACATCCGAGCAGGCTTCAGGGATGGAATCTCCAGTGGCAGCACAGATCCCTCCACCCACGGGTGCCGGGGGTGAGTGAGAGAGTCTTTTTGGCTTGCTGGGAGGGGAGTGGGGTGTCTCCATAACTCAGGCCCCCTCGGAAGGCAGCAGCGGGGGCGGCAATGGACAGGGGCTCCCCAAGCAGGTAGGAGCCCAGATTACTTGTTGAAGGTCTCCGAATAAACCTCCTGAGGGAACTGAGCCCTGTGTGGCAGCCCTGCCCCAACCTGAGCACCTGAACTTAATCTCACACTGAATAGCAGCCCTGCCCCCGCCCAAAGCCCTGAGGCTGGGAAGCAGCATTTGAATCTCAGACCCCCAAGGCTGGCTGGGCAGATCTGGAGGCGAGGTGGGTGTGAAGAGGACATTCAGAAGTTAAGTCACTGGCTGGGAAAATGGCCAGAAAAGGGAAAAAAATAAGACTATAGAAGGTTACTTTCTTGGTGAACAGGTATTTCCTCCCTTCCTTTCAGATGAGGAAGAACAATGCTTACCATCAGGCAAAGACACAGAAGGCAAGGCTTCTGTATCTCAGCCCACCCAATGGGCTCAGGCCATGGAAGAGCTCAAAAAGGATTTTGAAAATCAAGTTAGAGAGGTGGAGGACAAACTGGGAAGAGAAATGAGAGAGATGCAAATAAAGTATGAAAAGCAGATCAACACCTTGCTAAAGGAGACCAAAAAATATGCTGAAGAAAATAACCCCTTGAAAAATAGGCTAACTCAATTCGCAAAAGAGGTTCAAAAAGCCAATGAGGAGAAGAATGCTTTCAAAAGCAGAATTAGCCAAATGGAAAAGGAGGTTCAAAAGCTCACTGAAGAAAACAGTTCTTTCAAAATTAGAATGGCACAGATGGAGGCTAATGACTTTATAAGAAAGCAAGATATCACAATACAAAACCAAAAGAATGGAAAAATGGAAGATAATGTGAAATATCTCATTGGAAAAACAACTGACCTGGAAAATAGATCCAGGAGAGACAATTTAAAAATTATGGGTCTACCTGAAAGCCATGATCAAAAAAAGAGCCTAGACATCATCTTTCATGAAATTATCAAGGAAAACTGCCCTGAGATTCTAGAACCAGAGGGCAAAATAAATATTGAAAGAATCCACAGATCCCCTCCTGAAAGAGATCCAAAAAGAGAAACTCCTGGGAACATTGTGGCCAAATTCCAGAGTTCCCAGGTCAAGGAGAAAATATTGCAAGCAGCTAGAAAGAAACAATTCAAGTATTGTGGAAAAACAATCAGGATAACACAAGATCTAGCAGCTTCTACATTAAGGGATAGAAGGGAGTGGAATAGGATATTCCAGAAGTCAAAGGAACTAGGACTGAAACCAAGAATCACCTACCCAGCAAAACTGAGTATAATACTTCAGGGGAAAAATTGGTTTTTCAATGAAATAGAGGACTTTCAAGCATTCTTGATGAAAAGACCAGAGCTGAAAAGAAAATTTGACTTTCAAACACAAGAATGAAGAGAAGCATGAAAAGGTAAACAGCAAAGAGAAGTCATAAGGGACTTACTAAAGTTGAACTGTTTACATTCCTACATGGAAAGACAATATTTGTAACTCTTGAAGCTTTTCAGTATCTGGATAGTGGGTGGGATGACACACACACGCACATGCACACACACACAGAGACAGAATGCACAGAGCAAATGGAATAGAATGGGATCATATCTGAAAAAAATGAAATTAAGCAGTGAGAGAGAAATATATTGGGAGGCAAAAGGGAGAAATGGAATGGGGTAAATTATCTCTCATAAAAGAGGCAAGCAAAAGACTTTAGTGGAGGGAAAAAGAGGGGAAGTGAGAGAAAAACATGAAGTTTACTCTTACCACATTCCACTAAAGGAAGGAATAAAATGCACACTCATTTTGGTATGAAAACCTATCTTACAATACAGGAAAGTGGGGGATAAGGAGATAAGCAGGGTGGGGGGATGATGGAAGGGAGAGCATTGGGAGGAGGGAGCAAGTTGAGGTCGACACTCATGGGGAGGGACAGGATCAAAAGAGAGAATAGAAGCAGTGGGGGGCAGGACAGGATGGAGGGAAATATAGTTAGTCTTATACAACATGACTATTAAGGAAGTCATTTGCAAAACTACACAGATATGGCCTATATTGAATTGCTTGCCTTCCAAAGGGAAGGGGTGGGGAGGGAGGGATCAAGAGAAGTTGGAACTCAAGGTTTTAGGAACAACTGTCGAATACTGTTCTTGCTACTAGGAAATAAGAAATACAGGTAAAGGGGTATAGAAAGTTATTTGGCCCTACAGGACAAAAGAGAAGAAGGGGACAAGGGCAGAGAGGGATGATAGAAGAGAGAGTAGATTGGTCACAGGGGCAATTAGAATGCTTGGTGTTTTGGGGTGGGAGGAGGGGACAAATGGGGAGAAAATTTGGAATCCAAAATTTTGTGAAAATGAATGTTAAAAGTTAAATAGATAAATCAAAAAAAAAAAAAAGATATACTTAGAACAAACTCTTATATTTTGTCTACTTCTATGGAGCTCTTTCAAAACTCTACAAATAATATAAACATTGTCACCAGAAAGTCAGACTGAAGAATATTTCATTTAAATACATAACACACATATGTGTATATATATGTGTGTATGCACATATGTATGCATATATAGAATATATGTACTTCAGTATATGTTTATGAATACATACTTAATTCAACATTTTAAAGAGTAAAAAATCTGAGAACATAGATCAGCTTAGTATCTGTTAGAAAAAGGTTAAATGTTTAAATAAATGTTTATATTTAAAATAAAAAAAAAAAAAGAATGAAAAGATAGAATAAAGTGCAAAGTATCTGATTGGAAAAACACTGACCTGTAAAATAGATCCAGGAGAGAAAATCTAAGAATTATTAGTCTATTAGAAAACTATGATGACAAAAAGAACGTGGACAGTATCTTCCAAGAAATCATCAAGGAAAACTGCCTCGAAGTCCTCGATCTAGAGGGCAAAATAGTCATTGAAAGAATCTACTGTACACCTCCTCAAAGAGATCCCAAAGTAAAAAAAAAGGAATATCATTGCCAAATTCCAGAACTATTAAGTGAAGGAGAAAATACTGCAGGCAACCAGAAAGAAATCATTCAAATATCAAGGAGCTAAAGTCAGGATCGCACAGGACCTTGCAGCTTCTACAGTAAAAGATCAGAGGGATTGGAATATGATATTCCGTAAGGCAAAAGAGCTGGGACTACAACCAAGGGTCAGTTCCCCAGTAAAGTTGAGCATAATATTTCGGGCAAGGAGATGGACTTTCAGTGAAATAAGGGATTTCCAGACCTTCCTGATGAAAAGGCCAGAGCTCAATAGAAAAATTCAGTCTTCAAACACAAGTCTCAAGAAAGATATAAAAAGGTAAACAGGGGGAAAAAAACTTGTTATTCAGTGTGGGCAAACTGTTAAATCCCTGTAAGAGAAGATGATACTTGTTCGTCTTGAGAATTGTATATTATGATATATAAAAGGGATATACGTAGATAAAGGGAGTATGGGTGTAAAGTAAATGATGTGATGATAAAAATGTGATTTAAGGGTGTGGTGGGATTGTAACAAGAGATGTGAAAAGGAGGAGGCAAGAAAAGATAAATTACATCACAGGAAGAGGCACAAAAATGTATTACAGTAGAGGGAAAGAGGGGAGGGAGATGAGCATTGTTTGACATTTACTCTCATCTGATTTGGTTCAAGGAGGGAAAAGCAAACTCAGTTAAGCAGAGAAATCTAACTAGATCTATAGGCAATAGGAGAGGAAAAGGGAAAGAAAGAGGAGAGGGTAAAAGGGAGGAAATAAGTAGTAAGTGAAGAAAGGAGTAAAAGGGAGGAGGCTGAAAGAAAATGGGAGGTGGTGGTCAAAAATTAAAACTTTTGTGGAGGGGATGGGAGAAGGGAGAACTAAAAGCATAAATGGGGGACAGTGGATGGAAGGAAAGACACAGGTAAATCATAACTGTGCATGTGAATGAGATGAACTCTTCCATAAAATGGAGACAGATAGCAGAATGGATTAAAAACCATAATCCAACAATATGTTGTTTAAAAGACACACTTTTGAAATGTGGGGATACACACAGGGTAAAGCTGAAAGGTTGGAGCAGAATGTATTGTGCTTCAGCTGATGTTAAAAATGCAGGGGTTGCAATCCTAATCTCAGACAAAGCAAAAGCAGAAATAGATCAAATCAAAAGTGATAAGGAAGGAAACTATATCATGCTAAAAGGCACCATAGACAACAAAGCAATACCATTACTAAACATATGCTACAAGTGGTATAGCATCCAAATTCTTAGAGGAGAAATTAAGGGAGTTACAGGAAGAAATAGACAGCAAAACAATACTAGTGGGGGACCTCAACCTCCCCCTCTCTGAACTTGATAAATCTAACCTCAAAATAAACAAGAAAGAAGTTAAGGAGGTAAATAAAACTCTGCATAAGGTAGATATTAGATAAGGAGAAAATTGAATGGGGATAGAAAGGAATATACCTTTTTTTCAGTGGTACGTGGCACATATACAAAAGTTGATCATGTACTGGGGCATAAAACCCTCACCATCCAATGCAGAAAGGCAGAGATAGTCAATGCATCCTTCTCAGATCATAATGCAGTAACAATTATATGTAATAAAAGGCCATGGAAAGGTAGACCAAAAATTAATTGGAAACTAATCTAATCCTAAAGAATGAAGGGGTTAAACAACAAATCATAGAAACAATCAACAGCTTCATTTAAGAGAATGACAATAATGAGGCAACCTACCAAATCTTATGGGATACTGCAAAAGCAGTTCTTAGGGCAAGTTTTATATCTTTGAATGCCTACATTAATAAAATAGAGAAAGAGGAGATCAGTGAATTGGGCATGCAGCTGAAAAAGCTAGAAAAAGAACAAACTGAAAACCCCCAAGTAAATACCAAATTAGAAATACTGAAAACCAAAGTGGAGATTAATAAATTGAAATTAAGAAAACTATTGAACTAATAAATAAAACTAAGAGTTGGTTTTATGAAAAAAACAATAAAATTGATCAACCTTTGTTCTATTTGATTAAAAAAAGGAAAAAGAAAACCAAATTACCAATATCAAAAATGAAAAGGGTGGACTAACCTCCGATGAGGAGGAAATTAAAACAGTAATTAGAAATTACTTTGCCCAACTGTATGCCCATAAATTTGACAGTTGAGATGGATGATATTTTGAAAAATATAAATTGTCCAGATTAACAGAAGAGGAAGTTGAATACTTAAATGACATCATCTCTGAAAAAGAAATTGAACAATCCATCAATGAACTTCCTAGGAAACAAATCTCCAGGGCTAGATGGATTTACAAGTGAATTCTATCAAATATTTCAAGAACAGTTAATTCCAACACTATATAGACTATTTGGGAAAATTGGGGAAGGAGTCCTATCAAATGCTTTTTATGATACAAATATGGTTCTGATACCTAAACCAGGAAGAGCCAAAACAGAGAAAGAAAATTATAGACCAATTTCTCTAAAGAATGTGGATGCAAAAATTTTCAAGAATACTGGAAAAGTTGGTAGAGCCTTAAAAGCCAAACCAGGTTTTTCATATTTGATCCTGGACATAATAGGGAGCCACTAGAGTTCATTGAAGGAAGTTAGGGTAGGTTGACATGTATAGAGCTATGCTTAAGGAAAATTATTTTGACATTCAATAGAAGATGGGCTGCAGTAGGTAGAGACTTGTGATAGGAAGACCAACCAGAAGACTATTACTATAGTATAGGCTTGAGGTAGTGAAGGTCTGTACCAAGGTGGTGGCAGTGTCAGAGGAGAGAAGGAGATGTATACAAGAGATATTAAAGTAAAATGGGCAGACCTTGACAGTTGATTGGATATGGGGGTGAGAGAATGAGGAATCAAAGATGTGGACCCTGATGATTAGGAAGATGGTCAGTTTGGAACATATTGACTTTAACATATCTAGGGGACGTGCAGTTCAGCATGTACATAGGCAGTTTGAGATGCAAGACTGAAAGTCAGGAGAGATGTCGGAGCTGTACAAATAGATCCCAAAACTGTTTACATAGAGATGATAATTGGATCTGTGGGAGCTGATGAGACCACCAAGTGAAATATAGTGAGAGAAGATAAAAGATGGTATCCCAGGATAGAGCCTTGGGGGAACACCCATGGTTAGCAGGAGTGACCTGAATGAAGATCAGCAAAAGAGACTGAGGAGTGGTCAGATAGGAGAAGAATCTGGAGAGTGCTGCATCAGGAAAACCTACAAAGAATAAGCATCAAGGAGAAGAGGATGATCAGCAGTGTCAAAGGCTTCAGAGAAGTTAAGAAGCCTAAAGATTGAGAAAAGACCATTCTATCTGGCAATTTAAGATATCAGTGGTAACTTTGGAGAGAGCCTTTTTTGTTTAATGATGAAACCGGACTCCAGACTGCAGAGTGTTAAGAAGAGAGTGAGAGTAAAGGAAGTGGAGGCACCTATTTATAAATGGCTTTCTCAGTGAATTTGACTAGGAAAGAGAGGAGATGGATAGAGGGTTTTTGGACGATTTGTAGGCAGTAGGGAAGGAGCCAATAGACAGAGACTGAAGGTTAGTGAGACAGTAGAGAGGAGAGGGGCCAGTTTGCTGGAGAAGACAGGATGGAATGGAATCATTTGGATATCTAGAAAGGTTTGCTCAGAAAATAACTCCCTCTTCATGTGAAAGAGGGATAAAGGAGGAGATAGTAGTGCAAGGCATTTGAGTGATGTGAAATGATAAAGAGAGGAGAGAAAACTCAGTGAATGGCTTCAGTTTTTTTCAGTGAAAAATGAGGCAGTCTTCTCAGCTGAGAGTGTAGGCCCTACACTGTAGGGAGAAGGAGTGGTAGGAGGTTTGAGG
The DNA here is from genome assembly GCF_028372415.1 of Notamacropus eugenii. NCBI lineage: Eukaryota > Metazoa > Chordata > Mammalia > Diprotodontia > Macropodidae > Notamacropus > Notamacropus eugenii. Next base: position 33,863,543 of record NC_092875.1, read on the forward strand.
AGGGATTAAAAAGGTTAGGAAAAGCTGTCCTGGTTGAATGTGCTCTGGTTAATTGATTATGGAAGTATAAAAGGATTGCCTTGCTTCAGTGAGAGCTCATTTGAAATTCGACCTTGAATGATGGGTAGAGGAATTTGAACTTTACTCAGTGGGCAAATAGGGGATGCACTAAAGATTTTGTTGGGTAGCTAGGTGGTGCAGTGAATAGAGTACTGGGTCTGGAGTCAGAAAGACTCATTTTCCTAAGTTCAGATCTGGCCTCAGACAACTAGCTGTGTGACCCTGTGCAAGTCACTTAGCCCTTTTGCCTCAGTTTCCTCATCTTTAAAATGATATGGAAAAGGAAATGGCAGACCATTCCAGTATCTTTGCCAAGAAAACCCCAAATGGGGACACAGAGTCAGACATGACTGAAAACAACTGAACAACAGTAACAACAGAAATTTTTGAGTAGAAGGATAACATGATCAGATTATCATATGGTGTCTCCAAACCCTGGATGACCCACCACCCTAGTTTAGTAACCCTCATATTTTTTCCTACACTATTACAGTATGCTTCCGATTTGACTGTCAGGTTTCATTTTTTCCCATCTCTGATCCATTCTCCACACAATTGCCAAAATAACCCTTGTAAAGCTCAGGTATGACCACATTATCCTGCTTGCTCAGGAGTAGACACTGACTCTCTACATTCTCTAAATACAACTTCTCTTAAAATACAAACTTCTGAACCCAAGTTATTTAAGGGGCCACAATCTGGCCCCAGTTTACTAGGGATATGGATAAACTACAGAGCTTCCAGAGTTTGACAATGAAAATGATAATAGTCCTTGAGTTTATAATACACAAGAAGATAATATGGAAGAATTAGGTATGGTTATCCCAACTAAGAGAAGACATGGAAGGCAAGGGTGTGATAGTTGTTTTCACTTATTTGAAGTCCTGTCATATGGAAGAGGGATTAGATTTGTTTGGACCCAGGCAACAGCCCCAGGAGCATTGGGTGAAAGCTTCAAAAACCTGGACCTAAGTAAGGAAAAATTTCTAAAATATTAGTTACCCAAAAGCGGAATGGGCTACCTTGGGAGTTTGTGGGTTCTTTCATTGGAGATTTGCAAAGTAAAATTTGAGGGAACCTTGTCCTTGTTAGGGAGCTGGTAAAGGTGATTCCTCTCCAGGGATGGGCTAGGTGCCTTCCAGTTACAAAATTCTTTGGTACTGGGATAATTTCCAACCTTACATGATGTTACTTCCTTACATGATGTTACTTCCTTCAGATATTCTTTGTTCTAATAAACTAACCTACTTGTTTGACATGCCTGGAACTCAGCCTTCCACTGACTGACTACCTTTGTGCTGTACCATGAACTTGAAATGTACTCCCTTTAGAATTCTTCATTTTCTTCAAGGCTCAACTCAGTAGTCACCTCCTATGAGAACCTTTTCCAGATCCTTTTAGTTCTTGGTCCTAGCACTCTTCTCAAGTTACCTTACATTTACTTATCTTTTTTTGGGTGGTGGTGGGGGCAGGGGTAGGCAGCTATGTGGTTCAGTGGGTAGAACTCTAGACTTAACAGGAAGACTTGAGTTTAAATCCAGCCACCAACACTTAACTAGCTATGTGACCCTGGCCAAGTCAACCTCTCAGATTCAGTTTCCTCAAGTGCAAAATGGGGGTAATAATAACACCTGCCTTCCAGGGTGGTTTTAGGATAAAATGAGATATTTGTAAAGTGCTATGTAAACCTTAAAGAGCTATGCAAATGCTAGTTGTTATTATTTTGTATACCCTGGCAGAATGTAACTTCCTTGAGAGAAAGTACTATTTATTTGGGACTTTTTACTCCGAAGACCCACTACTACTGTCATACATAGTAGGTACTTAATGAATATTGTTGATAGGAGATTCTTTGGTGGGGCATGATGCCTGGGAAGGAAGTGGGTAGAAAGTGGAGGTGAGATGACTTATTGGGACACTGTTCTCATCGACCAGACAGATGTTGCCAGGGCTTTGTACTGAGATGGATATGAGAGATGGAGGTGATAGAGTTGAAGATAGTATGAGTATTTTGAACTTGGAAGATTATGTAGATAGTGGTGCCTTTGACAGACACAATTAATTCAGGAGAACGGTCTTAGGGAGAAAAATCATCTGGTTTTGGATATGTTGAGTTTGAGGTGTTATTGACTTATCTAGTTAGTACCTTGTTAACCAGAATCACTTCACACCATCAGCTCCTTGGCTGTTTTTGTCAATGCTGATGCTCAAAGGTGTTTTTTTCTTCTTTGGGAGATTGTATTCTCCTCTTCTGCTTGAGCTTGATGGATGTCTGAGTGATAAAGAAAATGCTGCAATAGATAACTGGAATGATTGGGTACTCAGTGATTTTTCAAGTGAAAGGTATTGTATAATCAAAGTCCTTTTCATTTCCTCTTTCTTACTGGAAGTGTACTTAGGCATTATAGACTTAGGCCCAATAGACCTTCAGTATATGTATTTGTAATATAAATTTGTAATGAGGTAAACCTACATAGAACCTTTTCCAGATTAGGCCTTTTCCAGGCCTTATTGCCTGTTTCCCTCCCTCCCCACCTTAGCAAGTTTGAAGGAATGTGGTGTGTTTTTTTTTAAGTAGATATAAAGAAATGTAATTGTTTAAGGTTGTGACTGTCACATTTTTCAATATTATATGGCATAGTTTGGGACACATGTTTAAAGGAAAGGGCAATCATCTCTTCAGTACTTATAATCTTTGTGAATTTTCTTATGTTATTTACTCATTGGACTTAGTATCTCAACATGATGCTGTAATGAAGAACATAAACTTGTTATATACCTCTTTGGGGTAAGCCTTTTGAATGTCAATGTAGTGTCATCTACTGTGTCTTTTTTTGGGTTCTACTGACTTTCACTGAAAGTATGAAAGTTTTTCTCTCTACGTTGAGTCAGCCACTGTCAGTGATCTTTGAAAGGTTGTGTAGAATTGGAGAGGCAGTGAAGGATTAGAGAAGGGTAATGTTCTAATTTTTTTTAAAAGGAAGGAAATAGAATCTTAAATCTGTAGTACAGTAAGAGACTTTGGTAATTGACAAAAGTCTAGAATGTGTTACTAAAGGTATGCTTAGTGAACATTTGGATAGCAGTAATCACCAAGGGTCAGTGTGGTTTCATCAAGAACAGGCCATTCCAGAATAATCTTATTTTCTTTTTGGGCAGGATTACTAGATTTATAGACCTGGAACTTTGTTATAGATATAGTTTGCTTAGTCTTAGCAAGGCACTTGATGATGTCTCTTATTTTAGCAGAAATGTAACTATGTAATAGTATAATTAGATGGATTGGGAACCATCTAATGGTGAAACCTAGGACTAATTAATGAATGGTTTACTGTCATTTTAGAAAGAGATCTTCTGTGCTCTTTGACATGTTTTTCATTGATTTGGGTAAAGGCTCTAATGGCATGCTTATCAAATCTGACACGCAGCTGGTAGGATTAAAAGAGATCTTAACCCTTTTGAGCATTTGACTAAATCTAATAAGATGAAGTATAGGGGTAAATGTAAAGACTTATTACTTGGGTTTAAAAAAATCAGCTTTATAAGGAACCAATTAGGGTAGAGAGCAGAGTTTTTTTCTGAAAAAGGAGCTTCAGGTTTTAGTACCCTTTAATTAGTCAGTCAATAGAGTGAAAGGGGAAGCAAGAAATCTCAAGCACTCAGTAGTTAATGGAGCCAGTTCAGGCTGAGAGGGGCCATGTTGAGGACTAGATCTGATGTATTTTGCCATGGTCACACCACATCAGGAGTTTTGTATTCATTTCCTGGGCCCACATTTTAAAGCTAGAGGTTGATGAATTGGATGTGGCCAGGAAGAGAAGCCTTCTAGAGAGGGAGATGGTTGAAGTATGATAACTCTTGCAATGTTTCAATGGTTGTCATGAGGAAGAGGGATTAGATTTGCAGAGAATTAAATTTAGATTCGGTTTAAGAAATAATTTCTATCAGTTAGAACTGTTCAGCCATGAAATGGGCTGATTTGAGAAGTAGTTAGTTTCTCCTTATCCTAGGTCTTCAAGCAAAATCTAAATGAGCACTTGCCAAATATAGTGTAGAAGTGTTAGGTATGGGTTGGAGGAGAGTGTTTTTGAGGTTCCTTTTAATCTAGATTCTGTGAAAGCAAGTTGTTTTTTGAATTATATACTTACTTCCTCTATGAATCCATGATTCTGACAACATGGCAACTCTTCTCTACAAAGTAGTAGTAGGAATAGTAATAGTAATAGCTAATGTTTATATGATGCTTTAAGGTTTGCAAAACACTTTACGTGTTATCTCATTTGATCCTCACAACAACCCTGGGAGGGAGGTGGTGTTATAATTCCCATTTTATAGATGAGGAAGCGGAGTCATAGTGGCTAAATGACTTGCCCAGGGTCATAGAGCTAGGCAGTGTCTTTTAAACTCTAGATTTCTTGAATATGAGTACAGCATTCTATCCACTGTACCACCCATCTACCTCCTGCTGAAATCTTAAGTGTCATAAAATGGAGAAATATATGTGTATATGTGTGTGTGTGTATATACATACACACATATATGTGTGTCTGTGTATGTAGATACATACATACACACATATTTTAAAAAAGCTTAAAACTCTTGACTTCCAGTGGTATTATATGTTTTCTTTTAAAAAGGGATGATTAAAGCTAAATGGCACGAAGCTGTGGTGTAAACATCCTTTACTTTCACATCCCTTCTCTCACATAATATATATTAAGACCATTTGATCTTAATTCCAAGGACCATTTAATTAATATATCCAAATATTTAGTAGTTTACCAGATGTCACATTACATTGCTTTAAACTTTGATACTTGTTGTGCTAAATTAAGGTTCTGGTATATATTTGGTCAATCTTTCAGTCAAAAAGGCAGCAGTCACGATATCCCTATTCCTATACAAAATCAGTTACATACTCTTCAACAAAAGAGCATTTCTTACTGATTTTTAAAAAGATGTAATTGGGCTGTAGCTCAAGTATGGATAGGCCATTCTTTCTTGTCTAAATGCCCCGGTTAGTGCAGATCAGGCAGATGTAGCCTGGTGTCAGGAAGTGTTCTAGTCAGGTTCTTAGTTCTTACAAAATCTCTGCTTTTTGTGTCTGGCAGTAGAGAGAACACTGAGCTTGGAATCAGGAAGACTCATCTTCCTAAGTTCAAATCTGGCCTCAGACATTTACTGGCTGTGTGACCTGGGCAACTTTTATTATATATGGAGCATTATTATATTTATATGCTGTCCAGAAACCAAAATAAGTCCAGATTATCCTTCCTTGTATCATTTCACAAAAAATGTATAATTACATACAGATTTACAAACCTGTACTTTTCTACCTGACCCTAAATCACATAGTTCAATTTATTTAACCATAAGGAAAAACTTTCTCCATATTTCTTCCCAAGTTGTCCCAGGGCTTTCCTCTACCTCTATGGGTGATGGGGAAACTTCCTGAGTGTCCAAGCTCAAATTCAGTCCCAGTTCATTCCCCTTGGAAATAGGCTTTGTTTCTGGATTTCTCCTCTCTTTATGTCTCTTCAAAGCCTACTATGCTGAACTGCTACCATAGTCCTAGTGTGAAATTCTGATGACTAAAATTACATTTTTTCTGTCCCCAAGGCCTCCAGCACCTGTGGTCTATACTCAGCTGATATTTTTTTACAGCTTTAGTCATTGTTTTAATAACATTGTTATTAAATAATAACATTAATAAATGATATATAAGTTCTTGCCTGACATATATACATACACACAGACACAACAAAGAATGACATGCATTTGTGAATGAGAGTCATACTTTTCTCATTTCCACAATGCAAAGTAGAGAGTAGTTTTGTTAGATACTTGATTAATTGAAACACCATGAAGTGAAATTATCTCTCAAATTTCTGAGCAGAGAAACAGAGAAGTCAGAATCACTGACTGGCCTTTTCTCCATTAGGTTGTGATTCTGACCCTTGTTTCTTATGTGCTTATGTATCTTTTAAGCTCTTCAAGCACATTGACAGTTACCAGGAATATGAAAAAGAAGAAATTAGCCTATCATGATTCACCAGAATTTCATAGATTTATGGGGGGGGGGGGGATCCTTTTCTTTATCCCATCCTCTGAAAAGTGGATGATGAAAAGTAGCAGATTCAAAACCCATCTACTAAGCTACTGTGAGTGATTTAGAAATAGGAATCCCAACCATGGTTGCTTTGTTGTGGCATATATAGTATGAGGAAATATCTGTTCCTCACATCATAAACATAGAACTTAGGTGATTTCAGTTCAGATCATTTGTTTTACAAATGAGGAAATGACAAATTAAGTGCTTGCCCAAAGTCACGTAGGTAGGAAGTAGTAGGGCTTCCACCACCAAGTTCACTTTCTACCCCATCAAGTACCTCTGCTATGGAGGCTCTTATCTTCAAGACCCCTGATAGGCCCTTGGCTGGATTTCAAAGGGATGAAAAAAAATACATTTTAATTTTTTACTAACCTCTAACTAAAATTTAGCATTTCTTTTGATTATTTAAAAACATTGTTCTGAGGAGTGGTCCATATGCTTCATCAGACTCCCAAAAGGAATTTGGTATACAAAAAGGTTAAGACCTCTATTATCTGACACTGACAAAAGCTATGTATTGACTAGACAAGTATTTGAAGTGGTAACATAGAAAAAAAGAGAAAGTATTATTTAACCAAAATACAGCAGATCTTCTCACATATCTCTGGTTTTACAGGTACTTTGGTGCTTAACCTAAAGGTGCCCCACTCTGCCAAACCTAGTAGGAAAGGCCAGTTTGGGAGTTCGGATTCTGAATTTCATACTCTCTCTGTTAGCGTCATACGTCAATATATCTTTGTCCTCTTGATGCTCTGTTACTGTTAATTTGGCATGCTTTTTTAGTGCATGGTAGTAAAATGAGTCATAAAAGGTAGCCTAGGGCTATTTGAAGGAAGCATCTCTATGGAATATTGGGCACAGATGACTTAGGTGACTGATATAAAAATGAATAAACCATTTTTTAAAATGTGTACCTACATATATGGAAATGAAAGTCCTGATGAATCTTAACACATACAGAGAGGTGGTGAAGATTTAGAATGCTATTTTCTCCTTTGTTCCTCCCCACTCCCAAAATATATTGTTTTTTATCATGAACAGAGTTTAAACTTCTACAGTCTAGAATCTAGTTTAAACTTCTAGAATCTAGACAATAAGAATTCATTTAGATTCCTCATTACTGTCATTATTGTTGTGTGCAAATCAATAGAGCCAATCTGTCCAGTCAAGAAAACTAATCTTATCCTCCTATGGGAAGGCCTGGAAGCAGAGCAGACAAAGGATGCTATGAGGGTAGGTGGAGAAAGCTGCTTTGGGTCACAGGTCTCCCGTAAGTAAATGGCAATCACCACGTTAGCGATGATTAGTAGAAGCATCACTTCTGAGGGTGTGTCCTGCCGACTGTCTTTGGCTATATTTAATTAGGTTATCATTTAGTATGAACAAATTCTTGTTCACATAAAGGATATTTCAAGATGTTTATAGGTACTATTGAAGCCAAGACAAATTCTCCATTAAGAATGGTTAAAACAGTTAAAATTATTTCTTGTTAGGTAGGATCTGGCTATATAGTGTTTATTCTTCTTTGGTTCCTGGGTGTCATCAGAGTATACCTTTAACCAAGAAAAGCATGTAGCTAAGTTCTTAGAAACCAAATTCATTTTTAAATGTTTATATTGGGGAAAAGTATGCTGGGAGACTTATGAGAGCTTGACAGTATGAGTTCAGGCGCCTCCAGTGAACTCATGGCAAGAGAATAATTACAAGAAAATGGTCTTTTTTTCAGATTCTATGCCCATTAAGGCCTCCCTCTTTGTTTCAGTGATGCTTTTTGAAGAAGTTTTTGCTGTGAGTTTTTGAGCCTTGAGAAGAAAACGACTAAAACGCTGACGTGGTTATTCACATGGATGATAGTTTTTCCTTTCCTATTTTTATGGAGATCTTTTTTTATAAACGATAGTCATTTCCTATTCTCCCTGCCTAATATTTCCTTAAACAAACACAGTTAAGCGAAACCAACTAAGAAAGCAACCATGTCTGATATCCCGTGTGATATTCTTCACTCTTAGTTTTCTACCTTTCTGTCAAGAGAAAGGGATATGTATTTTATCTTCAGTTCTTTGGAACCAAGATTGTTTGTTGCGGTTTGCCTGAGCTTAGCTGCCTAGTGGTGTTGTCTTCATTTACATTACTGAAGAATTTGTTGTCCTTATTTTTGTGGTTCTGATTTCTCACTCTGTATCATTGAATAATACAAGTCTTCATACGACTTCATATGAATTCTCTGAATTCCTCATGTTCATTGGTTCTTATGGAATAGTAGGATTCAATTACATTCATATACCATAATTTGTTTGGCCATTCTCCAGTTGATGGGCATCCATTTTGTTTCCAGTTTTTTTTTGCTACTCCAAAAAATCCTTCCTTTTGATATATGGGACTTTTCTTTCTGTCATTGATCTTGGGACTCATCCCATTTCTGATGCTTATTGTGTGAACCTGAGATTCAGTTTTCTTTTCTATAAATGAGGACAGAATGGCATATTCTTTACAGGGTTGTTGTAAGGATCACGTGAGATCGCATTAGTAATGTGCTTTGCAGACATTAAGGCACTATATAAGTATTAGCTATATTACTATTAGTGGGATTGCTTAGTCAGCTAACATACTTTTTGTGATTTAAAAATGTCCAAGATATATCTAGCCCATACTAAAATAAGATTATTCTATTTTTTTTTTAAGAACTAAGTAGGCTTCCTTAGTCTAAAAGATAACAGGTACTTCTGAATGATTTATTTTTTACTAAAATTTTATGCTGTCATCTCCCTTCTCTTCCAAAAATAACAACCCCCTACACATGCTTACTCACTTTCAGTAACACTCCAGGAAAAGGTTAGAGTGAAGATAGCGTACTTCCTGCTGACCATCAGTGTTTCACTAAGACAGCTGAATCCTGTGCACATACCTGTGCCAATTTCTTTCGCCATCTGCTATCAGCCAGGATTAGTTAAAAATCTTACAACAGAGGGAGGGAATAAAAATTAAGTGGTTGGATATACTTTTCCTTTCCTACAAAGCTGATGCCTTCTCTGCCATACAGATAATACAAAATCTCAGATTTTTACTGGAGAACAACTTAACGTGCAAATCCCATTTTAAACAAAGTCCTGTTTGGTCCACTTTCATCATTATAAAATCCATTTGAATGGACAAGCTGAAATCCTGATTAATGAGATTTATTTTTCTATAGATATAACCAGTTGGTGCCTTATAGATCAATGTTGTTCAGTCATTTTTCAGTAGTGTCCGACTCTTTGTGACCCCATTTGGAGATTTCTTGGCAAAGATACTGGAATGGTTTGTCATTTCCTTCTCTGGCTTATTTTACAGATGAAAAAACTGAGGCAAACAGGGTTAAGTGGCTTTCCCAGGGTCACCCAGCTAGTAGTTGTCTGAGGCGAGATTTGGACTGAGGAAGAGGAGTTTTTCTGGCTCCAGGCCTGGCACTCTACAGTGCCCCCTAGCTGCATAGGAAGAAAAATCCTATGGTCATCCTGCCAGTAAACATCTGTATTCTTTCTTTGACCTGGTGCATCTTCATTGAGAACAGATATTGTGTTGATTAGTCTGTCCTATTTAATGGTTTCAGGGTAGTTATCAGCTGTTTTCTGTGGGCTGCTGTCACTTGAATAAATTAACTTGAAGTTCTCGCCACCAAAAGATAATTCATCCTGTCTTTAGAAGATGTGGCATCCATGACTATCTACTACAAATCAGTGGTGTAGGAAATGTGTAGCTGGCACATTGTCCTCTAATCATTTTATCATAGATTCCTCTGGTTTCTAATATAAAGTCTGAATGAAGAAATGAAATATTTCTATTCAAGCCTGGGGCAAGGACATTGGCTCAGTTAATGAGGTGACAGACTGAAAACAAGCTCTAAATTCAATGCACTAATCATATTACATGTAATCCATATAAATGGGATGCTTTATAATACACATGGCTGAGTGAGATTGTAGCAAGCCCATCCTGAGCCAGCAGATTGCCCTTATACGTTACATGGTTCAGTGTGTAACAGTCCTGATGCAGCTGTTCTATAGAGCTCTGTTGGGGGAGAACCCTGCAGTTTTTCCCTGGGAAGTCAGTGACTTTTGAGTCCAATTATAGAAGGAAGAGGTGGTTCTCTTAATACCAGTATGCATATTTCTACCTCCCTTAAGCTTCTTTGCTTAAAAAAGAATGTTAGACCAACCTTAGATAATTGGTGGAGGAAATAGAGCTAAATGAACCACTGTTACAGTATGTGCGGGGAGTGGGGGTTGGAGTGGGGGTGGGGGAGAGCTTTCATTCCAGAAGCTTACTTTACCTGGAGTAAAGAATCAGCAAAGGATTTTAATGACACATTTGACCCCTGTGAAATAATTTAGGGGCAAGTGTTCCTTATTTTACTTAATAAATAGAGGAACTAAGGTATAGAGTTTAGATTATACCTAAGCATTCCAGTAGTCATCAGCAGAACCATACTGAGAAGCTTTTTAGTTTTAAGTTAATGGCTATAATTTTTGTAATTTTAGGTCAATATTTCATTTTTTAAAAATACTTTCATGCATTTTCTGTTATGTATTGTTTTTTTTTACAAGTAGATAAAACCAAAACCACATGGTTAATGGCAAATTGCTTTTTCCTAGAAAAACTATTATGCATGCTGCCCTTCCCCAAATTTAGATCCTTAGGAAAGGCAAAACTTCAAGGCCTGCCTCTTCCTCAGTCTTCCACTACTTTCCATCACCTTGTCACAGTGACTCCTTCACTTACTGGTCCAATTGGGACAAAGGCCACCAGTGTTTTCCCAAGCAACTAAGACATTCCAGAAATGAAGGAAATGGATCAGGAGCTGAACAAAGTCCTTAATGTACACCCAATTAAGGCATCAAATTGTGGATTGTTTGATATGTAGGTATTATACTGACTACCAAACTGAAGGTCTCTAGAGCCATTGTGCTGACCTCATTGTTATATGCTTGTGAAACATGGACAGTCTACCAGTGCCATGCCAGGAAACTGAATCGCTTCCATTTGAACTGTCTTAGGAAGATTCTGAGGATCACCTGGCAGGATGAGGTACCAGACCCTGAAGTCCTTGCTCCAGCTGAACTGCCAAGTATTCAAACTATGCTTAAGAGTGCAACTCCGATGGGCTGGCCACGTTGTTCAAATGCAAAATGTACGCTTGCCAAAAAGACTGTTTTATGGAGAACTCGCATGGGGCAGGCGATCACATGGTGGTCAGGAGAAGTGATACAAGTGATACTCTTAAGGTCTCTCTCAAGAACTTTAGATTTGATTGTGGCACATGGAAGATACTGGCACAGCACCGCTCAGCATGGCTTGCCCTCATCAGAAAGGGTGCTATGTTCTTTGAGCAGAGCAGAATTGAGACAGCACGAAGTAAGTTCAGGATGCACAGATCTGGAATATCCACCCCAAATATTCACATGGACTATCTATGCCCAACCTATGGTAGAGCATTCTGAGCTCATATTGGTCTGATTAGCCACAGTCGGACACACTGAAATTTCACTTTATCATAGTGATGTCATTTTGGTCCTCTTCGAAGATGAAGGACAACAACCAGGTAGAATGTACTGTTTAGGCTAAGGCTGGGGAGCCTGCAACTTCTAGGTCCTCAGATATGGCCCTTTCATTGAATCCAGACTTCACAGGACACATCCCTTTAATAAAAGGATTTGTTCTGTAGAACTTGGACTCAATCAAAAGGCTGTACCCAAGGACCAAGAAGGCCACATGTTCCCCACCCCTGGTCTAAGCATTCAAACTTAAGTCATACTGGTAAAATGAATTAATTGGTATGCAATGGTAGATTAACTACTGAATAACTCTACAGTTTTAGAAAGCACCAGGGGTTGCTGTGGGCTCATGTTCAAAACTGAATATAGTCTGCAGGGAAAATTGGCAATGTTATTTTAAAAATTGGTTCACTGTCTACTTTCCTTACAGTATTCTGTTACTTACATGTGGAATATTTATATCTCCTTTCATTTAAAGGAATTTGGGAGCACAGTAAGTAATTTTTCAGAGGATTAATTGTGATTATGGTTTTATCCCAAGGACATTGCTATTTCTTTTTCCACTCATACCAAATTTTGTATAAAGAAGCAAATGTGTGGAAAGGTTTATCTATGGTGCCCTATAGCGAACAAACCTCAAATCAGGCTCGTGTAACCTTGTTTCTCCATGATCTTCTTGGGTTTTTACTCTCTGTCTTTTGCGGAGAAACATTGGTCATTGAGGGGTAGGGTGGTTTGTAGGATATTTGGTGGCCTCTGAGTTAAATGTTTTGGTTGCTTATTTGGTTTCTTACAGAATAGCTATTAATCCACACACTTTGGGCTCAACACAAATCATAATTGTCAGATCAAGATGTGGGGCAAATTGAAACTTGTCAAGATGTCTTCTGTAGTTCTTTATTACAGAATTTTGCTTTTTTGAAATACAAAGTTATAAGTTTTCTAGTTATTTTTCCTTTCCAGTCAGTAAAATAGAAGTGTTAGGAAATTCACAGAATTGCAGAGTTAAAAGAGATTTTAAAAACCATTTACTCAACCCATTCCTAAGCAGAAATTCTCTTGACAATATCCCTGACAAGTGTTTATCAAACCTTTTATGAAGACGTCTATTCCAGAGGAGCTGTTACTTCCTAAGGCAGCCCGCTCCTCTGTTGTGAAGTTTGAACACAGATCCGAGAGTCAGGAAGATGGGGAGTTTTGGATCCTATTTCAGACACTTATTGACAGAATGATGCTGGGCAAGTCACTTAATCTCTGTGTTTCCTCATCTGTAAAATGGAGATAACAGTAATAATAGTCTTAACTCATAAGGTAGGTTATTATGAGGATCAAATGAGGTAATATGTAGAAAGAGCTTTTGAAATCTTAAAGCACTATAGAAATGTTAGCTATTATTAATTCCTTAATACTTTAAGATTCTATTTTCTTTAAAGTTTACCTAATCTGATAGCTGTTTCCATGTAATTAGAAATTAAGACTGAATCCTAAAGGTTGTATATCTAAAGTAGTATACTTTAGAGTGTTCAGTGATAATAAAGTGTAACATCCCATATTTATTTATAGAAAAGAAGATCATCACTATGAAAGTGTAAATTATATTCGAGTTTAATCTATTTGATTTTAGATGTTTTTGTCCTAAAATATTTTAGGACATTTTAAGAGAATTTGACTATAGCTGGTAATGCACCCTAGAGTATTTAGTATGCAGATCAAAATCCCATTACAACAACTTCTGTATCAGCAAATAGATTTCGACAACTTGACTGATTGTAGTTTATTCCAAACACTCTTCAATATAGCAGCTTTTTATATAGTAAAAGAATTTAAGCAGCCATTTATAGTTTACTGTATCAGGATTTGACCTATATTGGAATTTTAAATATTTTTATTTTTTTGTATAATACCAAGCAACATAATTTTGAAAAGTAGTTGTTAATATGAATAATTATATTTGTTTGTGTGTATATATGTGTGTGTGTATATATATGTAGATATATAATATACAAATTGTAATATTCATTTCTTAAATATCTTTGTGTATTGCTGTGACTTAGACATTTTCTAAATATATATCTATGTGGTAGACTAAAGTGTCTTTGGAATAACTTCAGTAGATCCAGTATGTCTCAGATACAGATTATACCCTGTTATTTTGGCTTTCTGAGAAGGCTTTTCTTGCCAGCTTTTGGAAAATCTTATTCATATTGGATGTGACAGTGACTTAAGGTGTCTCGCTAGTTCAGAAGATGAGTATATCTAGTACAGTTTAATGTTATCTAACTTCAACACAGATTTACTGTTTTATTCTTAGAGAAGCAACTTAGGGACCACAGAAATCTCAGTGTGAAACCTTTGACAGTTGTCATTTTCCATTTCTGGGCTTTTGCTTCAGCACTTTTGGATTTGAACTATTATAAAAATGGTACAAAAGGGGAAAATTTGTGTATTTTAGCCTCAAGAATCCTTTGAAGTAATATGATCCAGACATAGCCATCTGATGTATCAATGTAACATGTACAGGCACATGGATTGGGGGAGGGGATGAGTTAAAGACTAGTGGTTTAATCTTTTTGAATATTTCAGGGACAGATAAAGCTACATATTGTGAGTGATCTAAGTGGCTCTGCACTGTTCAGAGGGCAGTAAAAGGCATGACAGGAACTTCAGGCCTACCAGGAAGAGCTAGGTTGGTTGGTGGGTTTTAATTTATGGAAAACTACCTCAGAAATCCAGGGTAGGATTAGAGATGATGCAAAGTATAATGTATTATGTCATAAATACCAGAAATTTGTGCCATTAGATTATGTAGATTGTATATTTACAAAGATACAACTCCATGCTTAGCAATCACAAGAGATTAGGGGTGTCATTTATATTGATACTAAGACAAGCATTCAAAAGAATATTTTGCTGTGGTCATCCTAAGTAGGTGAAAGCTGCAAAAAGATAGATTTAATCATGGGAAAGGTAGACATAGTTTTAGCTCCCTGGTTAGTTTTTCTTAGTACTTGGTATTTGCAACTTGAGGGAGACAGATGGATTGACATTCAAAAATGAAATTGTTTGGTTTATATAGTAGAAGCCACGCACTAGACCAAAACTTCTGGGGGAATTTGAATTAGTTAAGCACTGCTTCATGTGAGTAGGAGTTTGAGAGACAGGGACAGATTGAGGTAAAGCAATAATAATTTTTCACATTTCTTGGATGTAGTTGACCAGCTAATATCATTAGTTAACATTTTTTTTTTTAAATTCTTGTTGGATAATACACAGGATCCTGGCCTTAGGTTAGCTTAACATGGTCATCTGAAGTCAGAGGCTTATAACTGTAGGAAGGTCATTTAATGTAACCCCCTCATTTTAATTTTTTTTAAAAAGTTTTTTAAAGTTTTATTGATTGATGTCCTTTACATCATAGTCATTTCAATCCATCCCATCCCCTTATTGGATCTTCCCTTATGACAAAGAAAAATTATTTAATAAAATAACAAATGTAGCAATTTTATGTAATAAGCTATTCTGTGTTTCTGAGTACTCCCCTGCCTCTGGACTGTGAGGTGGGAAATTTTGTTTTATTTTTTCTACTCTGAGTCCTTCACTGTTTTTTTCATTTACTCACTGTTTGACTTCCTTTCAGTCATTAACATTTACTTATTGTTGTGATTGTATGTATTCTTTTAGTTCCTTGTTTTGCCCTGCTTCAATTCATACAAATCTACCCATGTTTTCCTCTTCTCAGAATTTTTCTGAATTCTTCATATTTGCCCCTTTTCCTCTTTTTAAAAAACTATTTAATACTAATCCATTATATCCTTCTATTGTAGATTTTTGACTATTCTTCAAAAAACAGGCTTCACTTCTTTACTTCTTTGCTACCACAAATAGTGCTGCTATGAATCTTGTGGTAGGTCTTTGTTTCTGTCTGTGACTTTCTTGGGTTGTTGTTGTTGTGTTTGTCCTTTTGTTCTTGAAGAGGACCATGACATCAAGATGATGACATGACTTGCAGTTGACTTTTGATTTGGGTGAGGGAGGGCTGTGTAAGGTCACCAACCTCACTTTCTTCTCCTGAGCCATCTGGGTGCAGTGACCTGACATTCATCAGGACGACTGGAGATGGCCCAGGATACAATGCAAAACCATGGCCCTTTCAGGCTAAGGTCCTGTCACAACCTCACTTTGAGTGAGATACACTCATTCAGTGATTTCTTTCTTGGGTATGTGTCCAGTAGGGGCAGCTAGGGGTGCAGTGGATAGAGCACCAGTGCAGGAGTCAGGAGGAACAGAGTTCAAATCTCACCTCAGACACTTGACACTCACTAGCTGTGTGACCTTGGGCAAGTTACTTGATCCCAGTTGCCTCTTTGCCTCATCCTGGGTTATCTCCAGTCATCCTGATGAATATCTGGTCACTGAATTCAGATAGCTCTGTAGGAGAAGTGAGGCTGGTGACCTACATAGCCCTCCCTCACTCAAAAAACAAAGTCAAGTGCAAGTTATGTCATTACTTCTAATGGCATGGTCTTCTTTGGCAGCAAAGGACGAACACACATGTAGTAGGATGCGTGGGTCAAATGGTGTTGACAGTTTAGTCATTTTTCTTCTGTAATTCCAAATCAGTCTCCAGAATAGGTGAACTTCTTCATAGATCCATCAGCTGTGCATCATGATCCCCGTTTTTCTGTAGAGTCACACAAGTGATAATGGGTAGAGCTGAGATTCATTCCCAGGTCTTCTTGCCTCCAAGTCCAGGGCTCTTTTCATTGTACATGCTGCATGCACTCTCTTATAGGGTCAAAGTTTAGAACTGATCTCTGTGATCTTAGAATTAAAAGATGGATAAGAGTGATTACAGGAAGTGCTTCAGGACTTGGAACAAGTCATCAGCCTGTCTGGACCTCAGTTTCCTTACCTGTAAAACAAGGAATTTGCACTTGCTAACTTTTGATTTTCCTTCCAGGTATGATCTAACATTGCATGAACCTATTGCATTGTCAGAGGTTTATAACCCATAAAAGGAAGATTAAGTTCAGATTCTAAAACTAAATTCCTGACTCAGGGATGTAGTCATGGTGGCTCATTGCTTTTTTTTCTTTTTAACATCATATTCAAAACAAACCAACATAAAACATTTAAAACTTTTAATTTACAAAATTAAAGTGACCATTTCTCATTTTTCCTCTAGGTCCCTTTCTACTGTTTACTTATTTTTTCTGTATACTTAAATCTTCTTTTAAAAAATTATCATAGATAATTATGTAGTTTACTACTTTCAGAAAATCACTACATCTCTAAGCTGAAAGGAGACCATAGAAATAATCTAGTATATCCGAGATTTAAATTAGAATGCTTTGTACAACACTCATGACAAATGATCATCCAACTTCTGCTTAAAGATTTCAAGTGAAAAGGGACCTACCACCTCTAAAGATGCCTTTTGGGACTTTGGATAGCTTGAATTGTTAAACTTTTCTTCACATTGCAGTGAAATGTGCTTTCTGCAAACTTCATCCACTTGTTCTTAATTCAGCTGTTGGGGACCCAGCAGAACAAATTTCATTTTTTTTTTCATGACAGTTGTTTACATACTTAATCATAGTCATCCTGTGCTGTCTAAATTTTCTCTAGGTAAGGGGTGGGGAACGAGGTCACATGTGGTCCTCTAAGTCCTCAAGTGCAGCCCTTTGACTCAATCCAAACTTCACATAACAAATCCCCTTAATAAAAGGATTTGTTCTGAAAACTTGGACTGAGTCAAAAGGCTGTACCCAAGAACCTAAAAGGCCACAGATTCCCCACCCCTGCTCTAGGCTAAACAGGTCTTAGCATGGCATGATCTCCAGTTTACTTACCATCCTGGTTACCTTCCTCTGGAGGCGTTCTAACTGGTCAGCATATTCATCCTTAAAACCGTTGTTGAAGTATACTTTTGGTAGAACCCATATTCAAGAGCCATCTTGTTCTGAAGACTGGGATTACAAATGATAGACGAGTGTACATTAATAGAATTGAGCAAATTATTAGATTGCTTACTATATGGGTTGTGTAAAATGGTGATTCTGAATTTTACTCAACCAAGATCATCAGCAGGATCATTCTGGAGGGGCAAATAATCAGTTCAGTTGATTTTAGGGTATGCTAGACTTGGGTTCTAGACTGTCCTCCACTGTTGATTAACTGTATGACCATGGGCAGGCCTTTTAATGTCTGCTTCAAAGGGACCTCTTAAGCTGTCACGTACACCAAGTCTTAGCACATAAAAGGTATTGGAATATGATGGTGAAGGGACTTTGCTCTCAGTGATTCAAAAGTCTGGAGCTGTGTCACATGTAGGATATCTTTTTGGTGTGCCTTACTTTCTTCCCTCTTCTTCTTTTCCTTTTCACCTTTCCTTTCTCTCCTTCCCTAATCCTTTCCTCCCCTCCCCAGTCTTGGAGGAACTCCAAAATGGGTGGAGAGTGTGAGTTTAGCCTTGCTTTCAGGAACTTAATCACCATCTTCTTTTTCTTCAGAAAACAAGTCCTTAGAAATATAAGAGGTCATGGCCATAAGTAGAGTGGACCAGTGTCATCACAGGCACTAGACTGTGGAACTCTCTAGCAACTGGTCCTGTGTCATACTTTGTAGAGCAAATCCGCTTTTCTCTTTAGCCCATGTCCAGTCAACATCTGCTGAGGCAAAAATCTCTTCTGTCCATCTTTCCTGTATTCTTGTCCTCTCTACCTTAGCTGTTTTTCCCACAGTTCTTTCCCTTCCATTCCATTGTGCTTTCTGGAATCCTCTTTATCCTTGATCTCTTTGCTTCACTCTTTCTGCCTTTTTGCTCTAGTGTAAACTTGACTTTTCTCAGAAGACATTGTATCCCTAGTCATTCTCTGTTAGTGAGTGATTCTCCCCTCATGGTTCCAGAAAAACTGGACCAGGAAGAGGAGTGGGCACAATCCTCCTTTTTCATCCTCATTACTGGGTGATCATTCTGGAGCCTCTTCTCATTTGAGGTTCCCTCTATCTTATCACCCAAGCCCAACTCCTTGTCACAATCACCTACCAGCGTCCAAGTCATTCTTTTTGCTTTCTCAAGGAATTCAGTATATGATTTAGTTATTCTCTGTACCCTAATCCCTGCCCTCGAACTTGAGCACTTCATTACCCCAGCCTTTCTCTTCATCACCCTCCTAAACTTCCCTGACTTCCATCTTGACTACACCTCAGTCATTCAAAAATCAAAGTCTTGATTTATCAATCATGACCTTTTATCTCCATGATCTAGAAGTATCAGTTTCTTCTTTTTGATCATAACTTCTCTTCAATATTTTACCCTGCCTTTTCTTGATCCTTTCTTCTTTCCTCATCATGACTTTGAGTCCTCCAGCTTTCTGTTTTCTCTTGGTCTTTTCTCAAGTTTCTCTTTCCTCACTTCACAGTGTTGACTACTATAGTTGATTAGTTCAGCCAATGTAGAATTCACTATTCTTGAATGTCTTTTCTTCTTGTACTATCAACAGTCATGTCTTGTTACAGCCCAGCTCACAATCATCCCTACTACTTACCTTCTTCAGTCTACTCAGGTATTGCTTAGTCCTATTGGAGAAAGTCATACAACAGTGCTTTCTTCAGTGACTTTTCGCAGCCTCTCTTTTCAGTTCTTCTAATCACTTCCTTCTGTCTTCCACTGCAGAGAACTTCACCTCCTACTTTACTGAGTAAATAGAAACTATCCGTTATAAACATCCTCTTTTTCCCTACTGCACACCTTTAAAACCCTGCTTCATCATCAACCCATTTTCTCTTCTTTTGCTTCACTCTCTGATGGAGAGGTGACCTTTTTTTGGCTACGCCCTTTAGTTGTGCTCTTGATCCCCTCCTTCTCCTAGGACTTTGCCCCCTTGATCATTCCTTCTCTTCCCATCATCTTTGGTTTCTCCATATCCACTGCTTTCTTCTTCCCAATGTATAAACACGCCCAGGTCTCCTCATCTTTAAAAAACCTTACCATGACTCTGTCTTCCCCTCAAATTATTATCCTATGTCTCTTTTCCTTTTCAAAGCCAAACTCCTAGAATGGATCACTGTTTGGGGACTGACAGACCATCAGATACCAGCCTCATTTTATAGATAAGAAACTGAAGTTGACAGAGGTTAAGTGATTTGCCTAGGGCCACACATTTAAGTGGTACACATCAGAGGCAGGATTTGAATTCAGTTCTTCCTGATTCCAAATCTAGCACTCTTACCCAGTGTGCCCACTTCTCAGTCCACTTTCTCACTCCTACTGCTCAAACCTTTGAAAGCTGACATCTGCCTCATTGCTATACTGTACTGAAATTGCTCTTTTGAGGGTTGCCAGTGCTAAATCCAGTGTCTCTTTCTTAGTCTTCATTTCTCTTGTGGTATTTTGTAGCTATTAACACTGGGGCTTTTATATATATATATGTTTGTTTGTTTGTTTATTTATTTATTTATAGTTTTCAACATTCATTTCCACAAGATTTTAAGTTCCAAATTTTCTCCCCATCTTTCCCCTACTCCCACCCAAAGACACTGTGCATTCTGATTACCCCTTCCCCCAACCTGCCCTCCATTCTATCATACCCCTTCCTGCCCTTATCCCCATCTTCTCTCTTTTCTTGTACAGCAAGATAGACTTCTTATACCCCATTACCTGTATTTCTTATTTCCTATTTGCACGCAAAAGCAATTCTCAACATTCGTTCCTAAAACTTAGAGTTCCAGCTTCTCTCTCTTCCTCCCTCCTCACCCATTCCCACTAAGAAGAAAAGCAATTCAACATAGGCTATACATGTGTAGTTATGTAAAAGATTTCCATAATAGTCATGTTGTGAAAGACTAACTATCCTATCCTGCTCCCCATTTTTTCTATTCTCTCTTTTGACCTTGTCCCTCCCCAAAAGTATTTATTTGTAATTACTTCCTCCTCCCATTCGCCCTCCCTTCTATCATCCCTCCCACACCCCTCTTATCCCCTTCTCCCCTGCTTTCCTGTAGTGAAAGATAGATTTTCATACGAAATTGAGTGTGCATATTATTCCCTCCTTAAGCTAAAGGTGATAAAAAGTAAGCTTCACTTTTTCCCTCTCACCTCTCCCTTTTTCCCCTCCATTGAAAAAGCTTTTTCTTGCCTCTTTTATGAGAGGTAATTTGCCTGATTCCATTCCATTTCTCCCTTTCTCCTCCCAATATATTTCTCTCACCCCTTAATTTTATTTTTTTAGGTATCATTCCTTCCTATTCAACTCACTGTATGCCCTCTGTCTATATATATGTATATAATCCTTCCACCTACCCAAGTACTGAAGAAAGTTTCAAGAGTTTCAAATATTATCTTTCCATGTAGGAATGTAAACAGTTCAACTTTAGTAAGTCCCTTTTGATTTCTCTTTCCTGTTTACCTTTTCATGCTTCTCTTGATTCTTGTGTTTGAAAGTCAAATTTTCTGTTCAGCTCTGGTCTTTTCATCAAGAAATGCTTGAAAGTCCTCTGTTACATTGAATGACCATTTTTTCCCCCTGAAGTATTGTACTCAGTTTTGCTGGGTAGGTGAGTTCCTTTGACTTCTGGAATATCATATTTTATACCCTTCGATCCCTTAATGTAGAAGCTGCTAGATCTTGTGTTATCCTGATTGTATTTCCACAGTAATTGAATTGTTTCTTTCTGGCTGCTTGCAATATTTTCTCCTTGACTTGGAAACTCTGGAATTTGGCTACAATATTTCTAGGGGTTTTTCTTTTCATTTCTCTTTCAGGAGGTGGTTGGTGGATTCTTTCAATATTTATTTTACCCTCTGGTTCTAGAACATCAGGGTAGTTTTCTTTGATAATTTCATGAAAGGTGATGTCTAGGCTCCTTTTTTTGATCATGTCTTTCAGGTAGTCCCATAATTTTTAAATTGTCTCTCCTGGATCTATTTTTCAGGTCAGTTGTTTTTCCAGTGAGATATTTCACATTATCTTCTATTTTTTCATTCTTTTGATTTTGTTTTCTAATTTCTTGGTTTCTCATAAAGTCATTAGCTTCCATCTGCTCCATTCTAATTTTTAAAGAACTATTTTCTTCAATGAGCTTTTGAACCTCCCTTTCCATTTGGCTAATTCTGCTTTTTAAAGCATTCTTCTCCTCATTGGCTTTTTGAACCTCTTTTGCCATTTGGGTTAGTCTATTTTTAAAGGGGTTATTTTCTTCAGCATTTTTTTGGGGGTCTCTTTTAGCAGGCTATTGAATTGCTTTTCATGATTTTCTTGCATCTCTCTCATTTCTCTTCCAAATTTTTCCTCCAGCCCTCTTACTTCATTTTCAAAATCCTTTTGGAGCTCTTCCATGGCCTGAGACCATTGCATTACTTTTTTTTTTTTGGAGGTTTTGGATGAAGAAGCTTTGACTTTGATGTCTTGGTCTGATGGTATTCTTTGTTCTTCCTCATCTGAAAGGATGGAAGAAAATACCTGTTCACCAAGAAAGTAACCTTCTATAGTCTTATTTTTTTTTCCCTTTTTTGGGTATTTTCCCAGCCAGTTAACTTGACTTTGGAGTCCTTTGTGAAATGGAGAGTATACACTAAGGACCTATAAGTTCTCAATTCCTCCAAGGTGGCACAAACAAGGGAGAGGAGTTTTCTCTTCTCCTGGCCTGTGCTGTGATCTGGGAGCAACCACAAGCTTTTCTGCCCAGAATCTGCAGTAGGGTTCCCTCTTCACAATTGCTTCCCTCTCCACCACACCAGTGCTCTTCCTCATCCCAGGGCAGCCAGACAGGAGTGAGACACAGATCAGCTGCTCAATTCCTCTAGGGTCTAAAGACCCTGGCCAAGGGCTCCCAAAATGGATGTTGCTGTTGCTGTAGTGACTGCCACTGCCCTGGGTTTGGGGTGGACCATGCTCCCTTCTCACCCAGATGAAAGAGCTTTCTTACTGAGCTTTGAAACTGTTTTTGGCATTTGTGGGTTGAGAAATCTGGGAACCACAGCTCCTACCCATAATTCTGTGCCCTGAAGCCTGCCTGGTCCTGTCCCTGCTGTGCTGCGTAACCAAGGCTGGGCTGGGCTGTGCTCTGCTCTGAGCCTGCTGCGATAGACCTTTCCTGTTGGCTGGAAATCTCTTTCACTCTGTCGTTTTGTGGCTTCTACTACTCTAGAATTTGTTTAGAATCATTTTTTACAGATATTTTATGAGCTATGGGAGTAGAGGTAGAGCAGGTCTGTCCTTCTACTCTGCCATCTTAGCTCCTGGTATTAACACTGTTAAACAGTTTCTACTTCCTGGATACTCTGTTCCCTTGACTTCACTGATGTGCTGCTCTCTTGGTTCTGCTGCCTGTCCAAACATTTTTAAAGTTTGCTTTGCTGCATCATTGCCCTTCTCCCATCTGTTTAGGGTGTCTGTCATCCAAAGTTCTCCTGGGCCCTCTTCTTTTCTATCCTTTGGTGATATCTTCCTATCTCTTGGATTTAGTCATCTCTATTCAGATGACTCCTAAACCTATTCTTAAACGGCTCACTTTCCTCTTGAACTTTGTTGCCACATTGCCAGCTGACCATTGAGATGGTCCTATAGGCATCTCAAACTCAGTAGGTCCTAAAACCTGTCCATAAAAATTTTCCTTTTTCATTTAACAGCACCAGCCCTCTTCCCAGTCATGCAGTTTTGCAAACTTGGAGTCATCTTTTCTTTGTTTTTCATGGACCTCTTTAATATCTTTAACATTCCTTTTTTCTACATTCTCTACCCTATTTCAGACCCTCACCAAATTTTGTGTAGGCTATTGAAATAGTATCCTAATTGGTTTCCTTCTCCCAATTCATCCTCTCTACTCAGTTGCCAAATTGATGTTCCTAAACACAGATCTGACCTTGTCATTCTCCTTTTTTTATTGATTTTTTTTGTTAATAAGTTATCGACACTTTTCACATTTATCTTTAAAAACTTTTTTAAACTTTACTTTTAATTTTGAATTTTCTCCCTCCTCCTTTTTGCCCTGTCCATTGAGAAAGTAAGAAAAACATCCTATTACAAATAGTATGTGTATGGTCAAGCAAAATAAATTCCCACATTAGCTATGCAGAAAGAAAGAAAGAGTGCTTCAAATTGCACTCAAAGTCCATCAGCTCTTTATCTAGACATAGGAGCCATATTTCATCATGAGTACATTGGAATTGTCATTATTTTCATTCTCCATTGTGTCCCTTCCCTCATTCTGTCTGAGAGAGCCATCACTTATAACAAAGAGTAAAAAAAAAAGGAAGAAAAGACAGATCAACAAAACTAACCAACATAGCAGAAAAATCTGTCATATGGCAATCCTGTTCTTCTCCTGTGAGGGATTTTTCTATCAGGCTTTCTGCAGTGGATGTTGCCAGTTTCTCTTTTCAGTTTTCCACATCCAACATCCCCCACTTCTATAAAGGAGAAGGAGAAGGTTTCTTATATCCTTGGGGCCAATATGGGTCATTCTAATTTTACATTAAGTTAGCAAGCATTTTAAGCACCTGCTGTATGCCAGCCCCTGTGCTAAGTGCTGGGGATACAAAGAAGGGCAAAATACAACTCCTGCTTTCAAGGAACTCTAGGTGTAATAGGGGAAACAACAGATAGATGCAAGATAAATTGCAGATAATCTGAGCGGGAAGGCACTGATATTAAGGAGAGTTGGAAAAGACCTTGCAGAAAGTAGGATTTTAGCAAGACTTGAAGCAAGTCAGGAGGCAGAGATGAAGAAGGAGAGCATTCCAGACATGAGGGGCAATCAGTGAAAAGGCCAGAGTAGAGAGATGGTGTCTTGTGCAAGGGGCAGCTAGGAGGCTGCTTAGTGGAAGAGAGTTACCTTTCTTCTGCTCGTGTCACTTTGCATCAGTTCATTTAAGTTTTCCTGTTCTTCACCTCTTCTAATTTTCAATGGCTCCCTATTTCCCCTAGGATAAAATTACAAAAATCCTCAGCCTGATATTTAGTTTTTTACTGTTTGATACATTATATCTTCCTAGCATTATTCAATATTATTCCTTTTTGCATATTATCTGTTGCAGTCAAACTCATCTTCTACCTGGTCCCTAAATGTGATATTCCATCTCCCCCTTCTGTGCCTTTGGACAGCTTGTCCTGCACACCTAAAATCCATCTCTTCTTTACCATCACTGCTTAAAGTCTCCCCAGCCAAACTTGGGGGCCATCTCCTCTGCTGGCTCTTTCTTGTTTCTTCTGTGGGTTAGAATTCTCTTCTTGAAATTACTCTCTGTTACTTTGTATGGTCTTGCCTGTTACCTGTGTTCTGTCCTCCTACAAGAAGAAAATGAGGATAGAGGCTGTTTAATTTTTGCTTGAAATCTCCAGTGCTTTGCACATAGCAGATGCTGAACGTCTGTTGAATTGAATTGAATTTGACCACATTTATACAGGACAAGAAATCAGTGACAACACTTTAGTAATTCCAACATTGTAACTGGCCATCACTTCAAATTTAATGGCAGCCCAACTTCTAGGTGATTTCATGGAACAAAAAATTGTAGCCATTCTGGAGAAGTTCTCAAATGAAGTATTACAGGTTTATAATTCATTTGTTTTTTTTTGACACACATCCTGCTTATGAGTCCTTGCACTGTCTCTGCTATCTAGACTAAACGTTTCCCAGAGAAATTTAGTGAAGCCAGGCCCATTGTATTCGTATACCTACAACTATATTGTACAGCTTGCCTCCATTCTAATTTTGTGTCCATTGCACAGTCAGATGAAGAGGTTAGGTAAAAAAAATATATACTAAAAGCATAATATGATAAGATATCACATATCTGAACTTCATAGTTGTTTTCCTATCCTTGTCATTCTGAAGCTAGATTAGATGTGTAAGGCAGATAGGTGATATATACAAAATGCTATTTTAAGTACCAGGAAGTAGGTTATCAGTAGAACTATTTAGTTTTATGGAAAGAAGCAAGGACTGGGAGTCAGAACACTGGAAGTCAGTTCTAGATAGGACTTTGCCACTAGCAGCGAGACCTTAGTCAAATCACTTGACTTCTCTGGGTCTCAGTTGTTTTTTTTTCCCATTCATAAATTGAGTGCTGTGGAATAGGTGAGCCTATGAAAAGAACATTATATTTGGAGTCAGAGAACCCAGACTCAAAACCCAGCACTGCCACTTGTTAGATGGGTGATCTTGGGCAAATCTTTTAAAATCTCTGAACCTCAATTTCTTCATCTGTAAAATTAGGGAGTTGGACTACTAGACACTTATTTTCTGTTTCAGTTTTAATTGAATTGAATTGAATTGAATTCTCTGGGCCTTGAATTTCTTAGTTGGTTAGACAAGAGAACGTTTTTTTGAACTTTTTTGTGCCCTGGATCCCTTTGTCAGTCTGCTGATGCCCATAGACCCCTTTCTCAGAATAATTTTTTAAAAATACATAAAATAAAATACATAGGATCACAATATCAATTATATTGAAATATAGTTATCAAAATAGTTTTAAAAAGCAAGTTTATGGACCCCAAGTTAAGAGTCTCCCAGATTAGATAATATTCTTTTAACGTTTCTCTCATACCTCTAAAATTTGGTGATTGTAGTTCAGGAAATACGCATGATCCCATTATTGCCCATTTTTAATTGTTATGAAGTTTTCCCTTGTTCCAAAATCTGCCTGTCTTCCATATACTTTCCTTTTTGAGTTCTGCTGCTTGGAGTAAGAATGTCTACTTTTTCTTCTACACGACAACCTTTTAAATAGTTGGAGATTATTTTTTGTTCTCCCCTAAGTCTGCTCTGAGCTAAGCATTCCTTGTCCTTCCACTTATTTATCTTATTTCTGGTTTTCTGGACCTGCCATATCATCCACTGTCCTGGCAGACAATGCCCCTCATAAACTACATTGCCCTGAACTGGCCACATATTCCCAATATGAAGTTTATAGAGTAGAGTAACATTTTTGCCCTTCCCTGATTTGGATGCAGTCCTTCTGTTAATACCATGTTTGCATTAGCCCTCTCTGTCTCTCTCTGTCTCTCTGTCTCTGTCTCTGTCTCTCTCTGTCTCTCTGTCTCTCTCTGTCTGTCTCTCTCGCCCTTTTCCCATTTTTGCCTTACATTGGGCTACAGAGACCAGCTGTGTGGTGTAGTGGGAAGAGATCTAGACTTCAGGAGAAAGAAGGCCTGGGGTAAACCCTGCCTTGGACATTTCCTACCTCTTTGACCTGGGACAAATCCTTTAACATTTCTGAAACTCATTTTCTTCCTTTGTAAAATGGTACCTCCAGTACTTACCTCACTTGATTGTTTTACAAACTTTATAAAGCAATCTATAAATGTCAGCTATTGTTATAGGCAACTAACATCGACTCCCCTCCTCCAGGTTGTATTTCATGAGTCAGTTCAGAGACTCTTTCATCTTGGAGTTCTTTACTTTTTTGCTTAAGTCCCCTCAAATTTCCCTCCACTTTGTTGGTGGGGACTAGAAACACCAAAGCATTTTTAGTCTGGTGGAAAGGCCACTGGATTTGGTCCTCTCTCTGCCACTTACTAACTGTGATTCTGAGCCACAGTGCTTTTGTCAAATTTAGAAAAATTTAAGTCTGCATTTATTGCTTCAGTTGTTGTAGATTTCAGCTTATAGAACTCATATTATTATATAATTTGAGAATACAAAGTTAATTCATTATTGTTAAAATGTGTCACTTCATATATCAATCACTGTGCTTTAATTTGATAATAGCTAGTTTATTGTAAAAAAATGGCTTGACTCCAAGAAATGTCATAAAAGATATCATTAGGGTAATATATATTTGGAAAAAGAGGTAGGCTTCTTATGTCGTGAGAGCAGGGCAGAGCAGATAGACAACTCACCTTGCTGCATGGGTATTCATGAAAAGTCCTAGAGGAAGAAAAGTCTCCAGGATGTCAAGTAGAGCTTCCAATGAGGATTATGTAAGACTCCCACAGGCTAGAAGGTATGGAGTTGAAATCTGCAGTGGTAGATGGAGTGCTAACAAGAGTCTGGAAGAATCCCCCTTTTCTATCCCCAACCTGTAAGAAGCTGTCTCTGCAGGGAGGGGAGAGAGGAGGGAAGAGAGGCATGATGGGAGGAAGGAAGGCTTCTAACTGCATACAGGTTTCTTCTCCTTCCTTCACTCTGGGGAGTCCATCTCAAGGTCCTGGGGTATAGGTCCCTTTCTTTGGGTTGTTTGCCTAGATATTTGATAGAATAGAGGAAGTCTGGATTCAAATCCACAAACCATGAATTTGAATCCTGGTTTTGTGATCTTGGGCAAGTTACTTCACCTCTAGGCCGTGGTTTCCCTCTCTGTGAACCAGAGCAGCTGGAGTAGATGATGCCAAGCACTGGGCAGGTGCTCAGGATTGGTTAAATTGAATCCTATCAGATCATGAATCCATTGAAACACAACAAAATGCTTTCATTTGCTGCTTGATAGCATTTTGTCAGAATCCTGGTAAGTATATGGGGGAGTTAAACCTTGGTTAGTTTTATCATTGTAGTACCACACTGCTTCTCTACTTTTTGGTCACGATGATACATTTTCTTAAGCACAGGAGGTTTGGATACATTTATAAAATCTCTTCCCAAGATAAATTTGTCGCAATATGATCACATCCTTAGGTGATCATGTCACAAAGTAATGTTGTTATTCTTTTCGTAGGATAATTCTTCTAAGATCTGAAAAAGAGCTATATTGCTATTTCAGCTGTGTCAAAAACCTCTCTCCAGGAATTGTTCCTGTGGCGGAGTAGAGAAAATTGAGCTGATTTCAGCCATCTTGTTGGTACTTTCTTTGGCTAGAGTGTCTTCCTCAAACTCACTAGCTCTGTTGTGGGAAGTTGGACAGAGTGTGCTAGTTTTAAAAAATTGGCAGTGGTTTGGGGTAGCTATGCCGATTGAAAGAGATCCCTGGATTGCATGTTAGAAAGACTTTTAAGGAAGTCAGGTTACTATTGGTAGATTGCTAGTTAGGAAGACCCTAGTTCAAATATGACCTAAGATATTACCTAGTTGTGTGACCTGGGGAAGTCACTTGACCTCTGTCTTCCTCAGTTTCCTCATTTGTAAAATGGGTGTAATAATAGCACCTCCTTTCCAGGGTTGTTGGGAAGATCAAATGAGATCATAAATGTAAACACTCCGTAAACCTTAAAGCACTATTTAAATACTGGTTATTTTTATCATTAAAAAGAACGATTTAAGCATTATTTTTGTATTTCCTTTATTCATTAATTCAGCAAGTATTTACTGAATGCCTGTGACATGCATGGTACTTTGCTAGTGAGGGTAGTGAACTAGGTACTTTAAAAAAGAAGTGTAAGACATGATTCTTGCCATCTGGACACTTACAGTCTAGTTCAGGAGGCAAAATAATAGACACAAGAAACAGTTAACTTAATGCATGGCCTTGTGATTAGTTGCCATGAGTGATATAGACAACAAGTGATACAGAAATTGAGAGAAAAGAGAGATCCGTGTGGGCTCATCTGTTTGACCAAGGCCTTGTGAGGGAAGGTAGTTTGATCTGGAATTGAAGGAGGAGTAGGATTTGTACAGCAACAGCATTCTGGACAGAGTAGGAGGAGGTGACTTAAAGGGAAAGAAACAGCAAGAGCAGTATCTTGGTGCTAGGAATGACCCTGCCTTGTTCTGGTCTGGTGGGAGGGAGGATGTGGGTCAGTAAGTTAATTCTGGCTGTGGAGATATATATTTAGGATCCTGAAACTGAAAGTAGTCATCTGAGCCATTCTTTTTACCCAAGTTGACAAGTGAATGACCAAAATAAAGATTATCTAGTGTAACAGAATCATGGAGAATCAGTGACTAAACACTGGTGAAAAGATATTTTACAGAGAAAACTAGGAACTGCTGATGTCACTGCATGTTCACATATTTCTAGATCAACTCTCCCTAGTTCCCCTACTGGAACATCATCAGGTAAGAACCGACTTTGCTTCTCTCTAAGGTGGCCAATCCATACTCCCTTCTCGATCAGTCCGAAATGCACCTTGATTGTATGTGTCAGGAGTCCTATGCCTTCTGCTGGCCTAGTTGCCTTAGGGGCAGGGTGCCCCTCAGTTCAGGGTAGTTGTGGTCATTGGCTGAGAGCCAAGTGTGAAGGCCTCCCTTACACCCAACGGCCCCAACTCCCCATCCTGGTGAATCAGATAGACATGAGTACTGGCAGCCTTGCTGCCATCTGTCATTGTGTGGAGGACACTCCCAGGACACTGATGTGTCTGTTCCTCTTTCATGTGGTGGGAATTCTCCTTAAACTGAAAAGTAGCATGGTGTGGTGCTGAGCAGAGGTCTGAACTCAGGTCCTACAACCAGCACTGGCTAATCCAAGACAAGGCAGATAGCCTTTCTGAGCTTAGGTTTCCTCCCTATAAAATAGGGATTAGCTACATAACAATGATTGTGAGGGAAATTTTCCGAACCGTATAGTGCTGTAGAAAGGTGATGTCTTCTGAGGTCTCTTTCTGCTCTTGCTCTCCAATCCTGTATTTTTCTTAGTGGGGGCCCTGGTAGCTTTCTGTGCCTAAGTCCCCTGTTAGATGAATACACCTGAAGTAGTCTTACTCTAAATCGGGTACTTGCAGAGCTATCCAGATCTTTCTGCTCCCTGCCACCCTCCAACCTCTGCCAGATGCTTTGATCTTCCTTTTCTGCTGAGAGATTTCTGATGACCCGGAATGATGTGAGCTCCAGGAGGGCTTCTTCACTTTGTCTGTGTCCTAGATCCTTTGGGTAATGTCTGGTGATGCCTATGGGCCCATTTGCAGAATGATGAATCTAAATACATAAAATAAAATATATGAGATTACTTAGGAAAACCAATTTTTGAAAATGAAAATGGAAAATGGAAAAAAAAAAGAGTTCATGGACCTTAGGTTAGAAACCCCTGAGAACAAAATTTTACACACTGAAATAGTTTTAAAATTTATTTACAAGGCAGGGTTCTTTCCCAAATTTTGACACAATATTCAGGACTAAAACTTATGAATGAGAGCATAGAAATTAGTGCATTATTAGCAGTTAGGTTAAAGTTCTTCCTTTATAAAAGGTGTTGAAAGAAAAATTTAAGCCATTTATAGTTTGGACAGACATAATTTTCAAGATTCTATAAAGCAATGTAGAGTTAGGGTCTAATTTATTTGAGACAACTAAGAAACCTGGAACTTGGCTTCATTTCTACTTCTGAGTTTATACCCACTTTTAATGTTGGAAAGTGTTTTATGATCTTTAAAACTCTAAAGAAAAGAGAATCTATTTTTGTTGTTAATACCAGTAATAATATTAATTTTTCTCTCATTTCCCAACCACAGTTTGATTTAAATTGAAATCTTGCTGATTTTTGTTGTCTGTTATATTCAATTCAGAGCTTCTGTGTTTCTTAATGTAAGAAACGGAGAAAAATCTAGACAAGGTTAAAATCTGATCAAACTTTTGAATGGGATTCAGGCTTCCCTGCCACTTACTTAAAGGTTTCATTTTAGGATTTCAAGTCTGTTCACAGTGGATCAGTTTTGAAATAAGCCTTGGAATAAATTTAGATTATACTGACAGATTCACATTATGAATCAAATCAGTTAATGTACCATACAGACTGGATAGTGTTATAATGTAATTCATCTATTTGAAGCTTGAGTGATCCCAGGTTTGAAACACCAAAGCCTTCATTGTTCATTGTTGGCTCTAAATATATGCAGTGGTTTGTCCAAGGAACAGAACCCAACATTGCTTGAGAAAGACAGATGCCAACAGTACAATGGCAGAGAATAGGGATCTGCATTAAAGAGAGTATTTCTTATGAGACTTCTTCTCTTCGTTGTTGCCCGAGGTTTTCCTACGTTTTTCTAATATATTTTATAGAATCTAAGTCAGAACAGACCCTCGCACCTTCCAATTTCAGTCTATAACTGAGCAAGAGTCTCCTCTACAATGGCCCTCGCAAAGCCTTATTTACCTTAGAGGAATAGAAAGAAAATGGGAGGAGGCCTTGAAAGAAGGGGGAGTTTTAAGGAAGATCTCTTGGGAAGAGGGGATGTATGTCACCATTTATTGACTTGACTACTGCTGATTAGATGAAATTGGCTTATGAAAATAAACAATTCTAATTGCTATTTATTTTGTTATCTGTGCTCATTTAATTGTAACAAGAGTGAAAGTTTGGCTGAGAAGACATAAGCCAACCAGGTAGCCCTTAGGGTATTTAAAAATGAAACTGGAACCAAAGACCCAAAGAAAAACGAACAAGATCTGTTGAAATTCTTTACCAAACTATTTTCTCCATCATTTATAGTGGAGCCACATATTTATCTCAATAGCCCCATCCCCAGGGCACTGCATAAAGAAGTAGAAAAGGTACTAAAGCACACAGGGATGGAAAAAGTAGTTGGACTAGATTAGAGTGATCTCTGTGCTAGAGGTCATAGAATTTTGAGTCTATTGATATATGAAAGGACACCAAATCCTTAGCAAAAAAAAATCATAAGCCTTATTCTTAGCCAAAAAAGAAAAAAAAATTTAATGATGACAGCCGAGAAAATATCAATAACTACTACCCTTTATGACTGCCTTTCCATCTCTTAAAAGTTTTTATGAGAGTAATCTACACTATCTACACTCAACTCTTGATGAAATATGAACAGGCTGGCTTTTGCATATTATATTTTATATATTCACACAACTGATTGTTTTCTTTTTACCTTAGCACAGTGCCTAGCACATAGGTGATTAATAATAACAATGATAACTAGCATCTATATGGCACTTTGCACTTTATAAATACTATGTCATTTGATTCTCACAGCAATTCTGCGAGATATATACTATTATTATCCCCATTTTGCAGATGATGAAACTGAGACACACGAAGTTAAGTGACTTACCTAGGGTCACTTAGCTACTAAGTGTCTTAGTATTTAAAACAGGTCTTCCTGATTTCAAATCAAACACTATCCACTGTGCCACCTGTCTCAGATTAATAAATTTTTAATGAGTTGAATTTAATTGGGAGTATTGGTCCCATTGAACTTACTTTTTGTTGACCACAAAAAAACCTTTTATGTGGTAGACTAAGATGCCTCCTTAAAGGCTCCCGTGCATATACAAGTCGTACAAAACTCCTTGAAAGAATAATAGATCATTTTGTTTGACAAACTTCTGATTAGTAATTTGGAACAGGCAATCACAGAAGATGCCTAATAGAGAATCTAAATGGAAGATGGATTCTCTATGGATGGTGAGGTCCTTCAGATATGCCTGTTTGTGGATGACCTTATGTTGACTGCATCAGGTGAATATTGCAGAGTCTTATAAATGGCAACCATAATCTCTCAAAAGAGTTTGATTCAACTATCCACCGTATGCAAACAAGTGGATGAAAAATGCCTTTTTGTCCATTCTGCAGTATACTGGTGGATGATCCATTGATATTTATATTTTGGGCAGGTACTGTGGATGAAGGCTTGGCATAGTGCCTGGCACATAGTAAGTGCTTAATCAGTGTTGGTTGATTGATAAAGAATGAACTGAATCTAGTACTAAATAGGATAAGTACAAGTTTTGAGAAATTGCAGAGTACCTTTGAAGGTACCAAGCATCTTCTTGAAACATAGATTTCATTGTTTTAACATTAGTATTCTTCCAATGGCCAAATATCCCTATAAGTCATGCTAAAGTCTTCAAAGAATTCAAGTTGTGTCACCTAATAGTGGAGTGGCACATGATGGGTGTGAGTAGGTTGTAGCATATTACCAATGAAGATATCATTAGCTATCAGTCCAGTACTTGGTACATAGTAGGTGCTTAGTAAATACTTTGTTGATT
This sequence comes from Notamacropus eugenii, assembly GCF_028372415.1. Taxonomy (NCBI): domain Eukaryota; kingdom Metazoa; phylum Chordata; class Mammalia; order Diprotodontia; family Macropodidae; genus Notamacropus; species Notamacropus eugenii. The sequence continues at coordinate 33,897,077 of NC_092875.1, forward strand.
AATCAGGGAAATATGTGACCAGAAGTGACACTATCATAGTAGAACAAGTGATAATGGATGAGCAGCTTATGTACTCCTTTGGTCTCCACACATTGTCCTTGTCAGTGAGATCACAGGTCCATTTAAACATAGATATTCCCTACAGCTCCGAAACACTGGCCTGAGCCAGATTGTATTATTTTTTTAATATTCCAGGGGTCTGTGTGGGTATTTTCTCCATTGATGTAGATTGCAAGCTCTCCATTTCTTAGAAAATGGACTGCATGAATTTCTGTGGGTGAGCTTTTCTTTACTCAGCTAGGCTGATTCTTAGCCAGTAGTTCTTATTTATTAAATGTCTGCTGTGTACCAGACACTGTGCCGAGTGCTGGGCATATAAATGAGAAAAAGAAAATAGTCCCTGCCCTTGTGGAGTTAAGTCCAAACAGAGTAGCTGGTGGGAAATGAAGTTAGAAATTCCGAGCCCTCTATAAAGGGTCACTTAGGGAGGTTTTTTTTGCTCGCCTTCTAACCCTTTAGAGGAGAGAGGCAACTAAGGGTACTGAGGAGGTGCTGAGTACTAAAGCTGAACTGATCCATAAGGATAGGATTTCTGGTGATGAGCTTATTCTGGGGGAAAGCATGAGGTATATGAAGTAGAAACGAAGCAGAACAGCTGATGGGGGTATAAAAGATGATATACCAGCTCAGTATTTGAATCCTTTCCAGCTTAGTAGTGTCTACCACAAGTTTGAACTCTGGTTTTGTAACCTTGAGAACCCAAGGTCATCTCACCTCATGGTAAGACCTTGGGTTGGAACTTTAGCAGAAGTAGATGGATCAGAGAAATTAAGCAACTTGCCGTATTACATAATTAGTCTTTAGAACCAAGAATTGAACCAAGGTCTGATTCCAAATTCAGTGTTTTCATAAGACCATGCTATCCATATGTGTACACACATACACACACACACACACACACACACACAATGTTAGCAACCAAGCCCTTAGGGGGGAAAAATGACCTTCCACATGAGTCTGAGCTGGAAAACACAAATGAAAAGAGAGGAAATCTGAGAAGGGTACATTTGCTCCAACTACTTGTTTGCATCTCCCCATGCAAATTTTAAATTTCTTTGTTAAGTATAGGCTTTTAAGGCATTTTCTGTTATATTTTTCACAAAAAGAAAAGCAAAAAATGTTAAAAATGGCTTGACCCAATATTGTATTCTTATGGTCTTAATGGCTGGAATCTTATTCAGAATCACATTTGACCTAGTAATATCAACGTCACTTACCATACGCTTCTGTCCTTTCCCCTCTTCCCCCGGAAGTTCTGGGATGATTGGTATAGTCTACGTGTGTAAGGTTTGATAGCATATTGCTCCAAGTCTGTAAGTGATTTTGAGAGTACCACTCCTTTAATTAGAGAAGACCTGGGTGTTGTCACCTATATTCAGTTGCTGATCCTTTTGTTTAGAGATAGCTAAACTATCTCACACATAGCTTTCCCTCACATAGTATTTTCACTTTTTTTTTCTTAGGGAAAAAGTGTTGCTAATTTTCCAAGATGTTGGTCTTTTGCCAGGAGTAGATATTGATAGAAGACTCATATGTTAAAACTGTGACAAGTCACTTAATGAAGCACAAATCTACCCAAATGACTCCTCCAGAGCAAGCTTACTAAACCTAAAACTTACAGTGGTTTTACTAAAGGATTTCAAGCTGGCTGCCCTTCAGACTTGAGTGTTCTAAAAACAGCAACAAAGTCTTATTAATAAATGGACAGCTCTCAGTACTCATAAGGTGCCATTGAAAATGGATAATGCTGAGTAGTCTAATGGATTTTTAAAAGCACAGTAAGCCTTAGACACTGCTGAATCAATAAATATAACAGCCACTTAAGTGTATGTATTAGATAATATTTGGTTAATTATATTATAACAATTCTTTCAGAATAGTTCTTTTTAAAATGAAATGCTAAAAATATACCGAAGTACTAGATGTAAAAAAGGAGATTGACAGAAAAATACAGATTATATTATGTATTTTTCAACAGCAAATTGTGCAATTTGGCATTAGAAGTAGCCAGCCATACACCTCATTTTATGAACCATCAAATATTATATTTCAGAAACACTTATGTTTGAACATTGATCATGAAAATAAATAGCTAGGTTTAATGTTATGGAGTTGTTCATGTATTCTTGAATCTAATAAAAACCCATTTTGCATTTTTTAGAAGCGGCTTCCTCTAGCTGAGCTGATCATGTCCGATAAAGCATAAAGTCATATATGTGCTGCGCTTATGGAGCTGATTGTTTTAAAAACCTTTTTTAAGCTGAAGAAATCACAAAGTCAGTGAAGGAAAAGCTTTGACAGGAATATGTAAATTTCTAGGTTTTCTCAGACTCAAGAAGAAAATGAGATCAAAAGGTCCATAATTGCTGCAAAACTTGTGTTTTATGTTGTTTAAAGAAAAAAAACTGGAACAATAAACTTTGGTGTGTTCTTAAGTGATGATAGAAGCGTCAGCATCTGTAGGCCTTAGAAAGGAAATGCCAACTTCATTCCCAGAATAACAGCAGTATCCTTAAATATGATTGTAAAGGCATTTAGGAACAAGCATTTATTAAGCACCTACTCTATGCCAGATGTTATGCTTAGCACTTTTTTTTTTTTTTTTTTTTTACAAATGTTATCACATTTGAGCCTCACAACAACCCCTGGAGGCAGTGTTGCTATTACCATCATTGTGCAGATGAGGAAACTAAAGCAGGCAGGTGAAGTGACTTGCCCAGGATCACTCAGCTATTGTTTGAGGTCAAATTTGAACTTAGGTCTTTCTGACTCCAGGCTTAGTGTTCTATCCACTGCACCACTTGGCTGACATTTAGTCCAGGTATACATGACCAGAGAGATACATGTCATTGAGCAGTTAGTTTCTCCTTGATTGCTAGAGATTTTCAGAATCCTACAAGAATCTCTTAGTTTCTCATATTTAATACCATTTTAAGAAAATAATTCAGGATCTGGGTTTTTTCTTTATTATGCAGAAAATTTGGACTAGAAAAATTCTGAGGGGTATTTAATAACATTATTTAGCTTTTCTTTAATAGTGACTGAGTTTGCTATTGTATGAGAAGTCTTATGATGTGTACTTACTTGTGAGTAAGAAAAAGATTGGACATTTGCAGTCACTAATGTAGTTTTTAATGTAGCTGAACCTAATAGTAAATTTCTGAATATATCTAGCCTGGTTGGAACTATCTACATTTATTATCAACTTTGACCAGTAATAGCATTTCAAACTTTATAGGTAGTTATTTTATTTTGACTTGCTTTTTTGATTTTCCAAAGTCAACGTTTTTCAAATCAGTAGAGCAATGTACACATATTTTATAGCTTTGCCTGGCACCTCCAATATTTACATTGCATCCAGAAGAGCTTGTTATTTTAGTAGACTAACAGAACATTTTAAATAGCAACATTTGAGATGGAAGGAAATTGGTTTTTGAATAATAAGAAAAATAACGTGAACCACAACCTGTGCATTTTGTGATATCTCTGCTAGTGATTTAACATGTTTTTACTTTCTGTTTTCTGAGTGCCTCCGTGCTTTGACCTTTTAGCCTAATGAGAACCAGACTCCATCATGCATTGCTCCCAATAATCTGTTTTTATGACCAGCGCTCCCAAATTGTTCTGTATCGTGTACTTTCTAACTTAGTAGAATTTCAGTTCATGAACTCCTTCGATCGTAAATTTGGTTTGATTCTTTTTCTTAAGAGCTGGTTCCTCTCTTAGTTGATTGAATGGTTAGTGCTTTTATTCCCCAGCTGCTTAAAATCAAGGGGAGCTTCCTGTTAACTGTATGTTTTGGCAAGAAGGTGGTAGAAAATAAGGCTTCCCATATGAATTGGATGAATCTATATATTGTCTCAAAATGAGAATGTGACAAAAATTGAGATCTATCTAAAATTAAGTGCCATATTTTAAGTACCTAGAAGTAAACACACTGAATTTTTTTCATAAAAATAAACGTAATCGATTTTCTGGAGAAGTAAATCCTTTTTGTATAAAATTTTTGGCTTTGAAGTTTGATCATAATCTTTTTCTCCATTGCATTTAGGCAGTGATTAAGCTAACCTCCCTCTGATTTTAGGGGGAGGCTTAGCAGAAATATTTAGGAAAAGATCTTCCCAACAATAAATAACTATCCCATGTTGCATGTTTTTCATATGTTGTGTTAGAATCAAAACAATGTTTTAGATAATGGAATTAAATTACATTTTGCTTCTTTATTCTCAGTGATGTGATGAAATGGACATGTTCATTGTTGGATTGTAACCTTTTATTGCTTGCTTTTCTTAGATTTTAACATTCGAGACCAAAAATCCCACTGAGCTCGCAGAACGTTTGCGGTCTGTGTGTGGGAATCAGAGCAATGCCTATGCTCGCCTGCTTGAATACCGCCTGAATGCCCTTCGAGGACTGTGGAATGCTCAGCGCCAGCTGGCCTTAGAAGAACAACATGAAAGGGAAAATTCGGGTGATGAAGAAACTTTAGCTCTCCTCAAACGCCAGGGGTTGTTACAGCAGCCCGAGCAAGCACCGTTCACGTCGCGAATGGGGCTCCTACTGGTTTTTCCTCTTCTTCAGTCCCAGAGTAGAACAGACCCTTCTCTCTGTAATATCACAGCTGAGGTGCTGTTGAATTGCCTTCGAGACTGCCAGCCCTTGAGTTTGACTAAGGAGCCAGCTGACTGTCTTAACGGAATTGAGGCTCTGCTCTGCTCTTGGCTAGAGGAAACATCTGCCACTGGCCAATATGTTCCCCATAAGCAAAAGGAGAATGCTGCTGCTGCTCTTGTTGCCTTGGCTTGTGCAAGGTAAAAGGAAAATAATTTATCATCCTGATAGCTCACATTTATGCAGTGTTTTTCACTTTACAATGCACTTACAGAACTCACTGCTTGCTTTTGTCTTGTGACTGCTAATAACTTGGTCAGGTTAGAGTGATAACTGGTGGGTCTTATAACAGAAATGTTGTTTGCTTGTGTTTTTAGGCAGTGCATCTAAGTGGAAAACCAGCATTTACCAATATTCACTTATCCTAAGTGAATTTTATTTTATGCTAGGTAGTTGGCAAAGTGCTTTTATTTACATATCCACCTGGTAGATGGTCAAACATTTTTGAGTTCTCCTGTAATTTTTATATTCATATGTAAGAGTAAATTAGCAATTTAGAGATAGTTTGTTTAAATGCCTTTATTTATTTGATCCTAATATGTGACATTCAAGGCTAGAGCTTCTTCCAGGTCATACCATAATTATTCATGCTCCTCAAGACTCTCCTCTCCTCCCCTCCTTTTTTTTCTGTTTTATTTGATAATATCATCAGATCCCATGGATTCAGTTATCATTTCTATACACGTTTCTAGAATCTGTTTGCCCAGTCTTAGCCTCTCTCCTGTCCCCCAGTCTCACATCTCCAACTGCCTGTTTAACACGTTGAACTGGATATCTGGTAAATGTCTTAAACTCAGCATGTCAAAAATTGAACTGTCTTTTCCCACAAACCCTCCTCTTTTTCTGACTTCCCTGTTACTATTGAGAATAGAACCATCCTTTCCGTCACCTATGCTCAAAGCATCAGTGATATGCATGGCTCTTCACTCTCTCCCACCCCCCATATCTAAATAATCTAAATAATTACTCAGCTTCCTACTATCTCTTGTATTGCCTTCTCTCCTTTTCCCTGTCACCACCCTGGGCCAGGCACTCATCTTACACCCGAACTCTTGCAATATCCTTGTGGTTGGTTCTTAGCACTTAAACAAAACCCTTACAAAAGAATATGTATTTTATATTTAAAACCTATGGTAAATTGATTGCAAATAAAGGATCAGGGTTTTCATAAAACAAAATTCGAAAGTTTAAACTACTTTTTTTTAAATTTGTAGTTCTTTACTTTGTACCACTTCATGTAAATCTTCCTTGGTTTCCCTGAAGTCATTATATTCAATAATCTTTATAGTGTAATGATATTCCATTGCATCCATATGCCATCATTTGTTTAGCCATTCTTCTATCAAGGGATACACAGTCTATTTTCAACAGATATTCCCACTGTAAATATCTTACACACTTGGTCTCTTTTTGCTGTCCTCAGCCTTGTTGATTACAAAGATACAAACCCATAGTTTGCAACAACAAGATCAAAGAGTATGAAACAGCAACTTTTTAATAACAAAACCCATGCTGATATTTCTGGAAGACTGATGTTCCCAGCTGAAGTTTCTTTTTCCATTTCTCATTCTCATTGAAAGAATTTTCTATTGATTATATCAATATCTGATTGCTTCTTATTATTTTCTAAGTCATTTTGGCCAGTTAAAATTAAAAGTTAAAAGTTGACCTTCAAATGGCTGAAATTCAAATTATTTTTCAAGCAAAATATGACCAGCAGTTATTTCCAGATTTATCACTTTGAACAAACTGTCACAGCTTAGTTTTAAGCCCTGCAGTTGAAGAAATCTTGTAAATGGTTCATTGTGGAAGTTTTCCCAGGTGGTGTCTCTCTATTGCTTACTCTCTCTTGAGGCTATCAGATAGATTATAAGAAAGGAAAAGAAAGCTGGACAGACAATGGATCTGATCACATCTGACATTTAATAATGATATATAATTATGGTGCTTTTTTATTTTTTGAAATGCTTTTTATCTCATTTTATCTTCACAAAGCCTTATTGAGGGACATAGAATGAGAATGATTATTATCTGTATTTGACAGGTTTAGTGAACTAAAGTTAGGAAAATACCCAACAAGCATTTGTTGAGCACACCATGTGTTTAATTAACACTTTGCTAAAGTGCCAAAGATACAAAAACAAAAGTGAAAATAATCCCTTCCCGAAAGGAGCTCCCATCCTAATGGGGAGACCACATTGACTTGTGTAATTATGTACAGAATACCTACAAAGTGAATGAAAGATAGTTTGGTATCTTTGGTAGACAATGTGCTAGTAACTCGGTAGAAAGGAAAGACTTATTTAGAAGGTGGCACTTGAGCTGACCAGGGATTCTAAGAGGTGGGAGTGAGAGGGATGTTCAGTCCAAGCATGGGGGACAACCAGTGCAAAAGCTCAGAGATGGAACCATCCTACTATGGAATGGGCCAGTATTGACTGGATTATAGATTATGCAAAAAGAAGATTGAAAAGGTAGGAAGGGGCCCAGTTGTATGGAGTTTTCAATGACAAACAAAAGAGTTTATATTTGGTTCTAGTGGTAATGGGGTCACTGGAGTAGGTAGGAGGGGGAGACATGGTCAGACCTATGTCAGCTTCATAGAGGATGGATTGCAGTGGGGAGAGACTTGAGGCAGCCAAACAGTAATTACAGTTAGAGGTGATGAGGGCCTGAACTAGGGTGAAGGCACTATGAATGGAGAGAAAGAAACATATGTGAGAGATATTGTAGAGATAGAAACAAGACTTGGCAGTTATGTTGTGTGGGGTGAGAGAAAGGAGCTGAGAATGACAGCAAGGCTGCAAACATAGGTGCCTAGAAGAATGTTGGTGCCTTTGAAAGCAATGATGGGGAAGTTTAGAAAAGGATTGGATCTAGAGGGAAAAGATAATGAGTTTTGTTTTGAGTTGAGTTTGAGATGCCTACAAGATGTCCTGTTTGAAATGTCCATTAGACAGTTGGCTACTAAATGTCTGGGAGAGATGAGGGCTCTTAGTGTCTAGAGACCTAAGAGTCATCTGCATAGACATGGTAATTGAACCCTGGGGAGCTGACTAGGTAAGTGAGTGAGACAATATAGGGAGAAAAGAGGAGAGGCCCAGGACAGAAGTGATAATTGTTGGACAATCTGCTGGGGAAGTTGAGAGAATTGGATCAAGGATACATGCAATGGGATTGATGTTGGTAAAGGAGAAGGGACACCTCTTCATTAGGGACTTGTGGAAGGAAGCAGTGGGAGATGATGTCAGGGGTTTGTGAGATGAGGAAGATAGGAAAAAAGGGAGCCCCTGTCGTTGGCCTTAATTTTTTCAGTAAAATATGAAGTGATAATCACCAATGAGAAGTTATTGGAGGAGATAATGTGGGAGGACTGAGGAAAAAAAAAGGTTTGGAATAATTATTATGGAGAGTGGGGTAGAGAATTGATGAGTGAGGAGTAAAAGAATTATCTTGCTGCAGTGAGGGTCCAAATCATCAGATTCTTATGGTGTGATAAGATCATAAATTTAGAGCAGACCTTAGAGACCAGTTCATTTAACTTCTTCCATTCAAAAAGGAGTAAATTGACACCCAGAGTTGAAGTGACTTACTCAGTCATCCATCTAAGTGAGACAAGGCAACAGCATGTGGGAAAACAGCTAAAACCTGCTCGGCTTTTAATAGGCTACAACATTTCGTAGTTACTCAAGTATCTTACCTTATATTTTGATGTATTTCTGTTACTTTTTCAGGGGATCATTGAAAACTTTTGTACATACAGTCCATCTGTTACAGAAACAGACAGATCTGGGGTCTCTGCCTGTAGCTGATGTACTTTACAGGTGAGCCTCTATTTGAAAATGGCCTAAAGGTTTAAGATTTCTTTAAAAGTAAGATTTTACCACCCTTAGTGACAAAATTAAAGGATAAAAACTGTCCAGTTACATTTTGAAGAAATATCATGATCAGATTCTTGTGTCAAAATTTTGTTCATCAAATGGCTTGAGTTTTTTCATATAGCAGACTTTTTGTTTTCTTTTTGGAATGAAGGACTTGAATGTCTTCCCCCTTTTATAGGTTGCTTCTTTTGGAAGGAGGTCCTGGATCACCATCCTGTTTGCTTGGGGGCAAGCACATGGTTTCTTGGGGATATGAAGATATGTTACCAGCACCAGACAGTAACACTGGTTCTAGTGCTGAAAGTAAAGGTACTTTGGGTTTGGGGCAATTGAACAGTATAAGGGGAGGTGAAAATGATTTACTCTGTGTTAAGGGTCTTCATAATTTTTCAAGGTTCCCAAAATTTTATGTTGGTTACTTTTATTGTCAGAAATATAAAACCTGATAGTGTATGAGAGCAGAACACAGGCAGTTTTACTGTTACAAAGCATATCTGAAAAACTTACGTATTCTTTAAAAAATACTCATGGATATTTGAATCTGGTCTCAAGTGCCCAACACAGTAAATTTTGGAGATGGGAAGAGATCATCAAGCCTTGTTTTCTTTTTTTAGTGAATGATGAAAGGCACCTGAGGCCTAAAGGCAGCTAATAAAGGAGGGAGAGGAAGGAAATTCTTGAGCATCCTGAATTAGAGTGCATTTGCCAAGTTACCCAGTGTGCTAGGTCAGGCCATCGTGCATGCAGGATTATTGACTTTTAGAGCTGCAGTGAGGGTCCAAATCATCAGATTCTTACAGTATCGTAAGATCATAAATATAGAGCAGACCTTAGAGACCAGTTGACCCTATTATTTTCTAAATGGAGAAACTGAAGTTATCTCAGTGAAGATTTGAAAAAGAAAATTTCTTCTATGCTAGGAGGAAAGTCATAAGTCTCTTTCCCAGTTACTCCAGGAGGATTCAGTTGACTCAAAACTGGGTGTAACCAGGAACCTTCAGGGTGGTTTTGACCTCTTTCTAACTTTTTGGACTCTACTGCATTGTTCCTGTGGCATCAAACTGTAACTATAAAGTTATAGTATATAAAATAGGCCTTGAGCAAATGATTACTTTGGATGGGCAGAATTTAGGCTTAAAGAAAGGAATAGTGAGAGCTGTCTTAAAGTGGGATGGGCTTCCTTGGGAAGCAGTAAGCTCCCCCTCCCTGAGGGGTCTCCAAACATAGGCTGAGGGACCCCTTAACAAGGATGTTGTCAAGGGGATTGAGTTCAGATTTGAGTTGGATTAGAGTCTTTCAGATCTTTCAGCTCTGATCTTCTATGATTCTGTAGCTCACAAAAGCCTGCTTAGTAACTGGGGTGATGGGATGCTACGGGAGTATAGAATTATTATAGTTAACATTTAAAAATCACTATTAAAAATAGCAATGTCTCGTATTCTGTAGTGTTTACAAAGTACTTTCTGTCCAACCTGTGTAGTGCAGATATTGTCATCATTTTACAGATGAGGAAAGAGCCGCAGAGAGGTTAAGTATCTTGCTCAGAGTCATACACCTCCAAAATGTGAGTCCTGGAGTTAGAACCCAAATGTCTTCTCAGTCCAGGCTTGGTTCTCTTTCTGTCACATCACACTATCTTAAGAAACATTTATATGAAATTATTGACCTTAAAGAAGAGCTGACTATTCCTATCTTGTTGTGTAAAGAATCAGAAGATCTGGGTGTTGGTGCTGCCGCTGACACATACTAGCTGGGTGAGCATGGACAGCTCCCTTGCCCTCTCTGTACTTCAGCCAGCTCTCTAGAGACTGAAGTCACAGATAAGTTGTCTTTGGCCTCCATCAGTGGAGGGAGTTCCCATATCAGGAGTTTTCTGCTGGTAAGATTAAGGGGTGGAATTAAGCAGCCACTGCAACAACAAAGCTTCTAAACTGGTTATACCTTTGCATTGATTTTTGTTTCTTTTTTGAAAAATTTCTGTGCCCTTATGGACATGTGGTGAAATAAGAGACTGAATGATGTCATGATGGGGGAGATCTGCACTGCTGATTCAAAGAATGGTGATGATTGGCTTGGTCTCCAGTGGACTGCCATTAAACTCTGTCCTTGACCCTGTCCTAGTCAGCATCTTTAATGCTGTACATGGATGGAGACATATTAGGGATGTGACCCAAACCAGAAGGGAGATAACCAGTGTAACACACCTGACCCAATCAGTCACTTTAACTGTGGGCTGGATTATTGGGTCCAGGCTGGCAAGATGACATTAAATAGAAATAAGGTCACTTAATTACCTTAGGTGGGATGCAGTTGCTCAAGCTTGCCAGTGTTTTGTGCAGGAAAGTCCTAGGATGTTTTGTTGGCCACAAGTTTTACATGCACTGACTGATTAGGCTGACCAAAAAAAAAAGTTTCACAGTTTAGGGCTCTGGTTAGATCAGAAAGATTGAGGGTCTGGGTGTTGTGTTTTAGGACGGACAGTGAATGACAAACTAGGGTTTCATCAAGAACCTGGTGTTTTTTAGCCTGGATAAAAGACAAAAGGGAGAATCAAAGAGGTATTTTCAGATATTGGAAGAGAGTTCAAATTTGTTCTGTGTTCTGAATGATGCAAATGAGAGAGGCAGATTTTTGGATCAGCTCTAGGTTCTGAGAAGCTTTCTAAGCATCAGAGCTGTCCAGCGACGGAACAAGCCGCCTCATGTTGTAGTGAGCTCTCTTCACGGGAGGCCATATGCCTGGGGTATTGTGGGAAGCAGGCTCCATTCTCTTGAGTATTAGCTTCCCCTTCCTCTGCTTCTTCCTGTCCTCCTTATATGTGGTCTTCCAAGAGCCCTTGTCTGCTCTTTCCCCTTTCCCCAATGAGAATTAATCTGGGAAACAATCTAATTGACTACCTGTTCCCTTTCTTAAGGTCTTTTCTGTAGTTGGGAAATGAAAGGCAGGGGGATGGAGTGGGCCCAGAGGACCTGAGCTTAAACCACTCTTCGCCTGCTCATTCCCCTGCACAGGGCTTGACTTCTCTTTCTATAAGATAAGGGGGTTGAATTAGGTAACTTTGCAGGTCCATTCCACTTCTAAAATCTCAGATCCTCACGATTTTTCTGCTATGAAAGTAAGCCATCAGCAGGACAGGATGGGGTGGTGTTGGTTATTTGGCAGTAGGGGGTCTCCTCAGGATCTCTGAAATCACATATTCCTTGGGTGTAAGACCAGACAAGTCTATCCCACTCCTATAAATTTCAGAAGTCAGGAGTGCTTCAGAAGAGATGATAGTGATATATACACATATATTTACCTGTCTCCATCCTCCAGTAACTAGCCACATTTTCTGTGTTTGCTTTTTGACTTGTGGATCTCCTTCTTGACAGCCCTTCTGAAATACCATCAGTCAGTCAGTCAAGCATTTATTAACACTACATGACAAGCTTTGTGCAGAATACTGGATACAAAGACAAAACCAGTCCCTGCCCTCAAAAAGCTTACATTCAAATGGTGGAGATGCCATGTAAATAACTGGGTACCTACAAGAGACATGAAGTAGAAGAAAGGTCTCCTGATCAGGGAATGCTTTATCTGTTAGTAGAAAACTATCTTTCATAGGGTTGGAAGGGAACTCAGAAACGATTGAGTCCAGGGATCAGCAAACTATGGCCTACAGATCAAATCCTGCCCACCATCTGTTTTTGTATATCTCTGGAATGAAGAGTGGTTTTGAAAAATGTTTTATGGTATTAAAAAATGGTAACAATCATTTTTACAGCATGGCTACACAAAAACAGGCAGTGGCAGGATTTAGCCCCTGGATAAGAATTCTGTCTACACCATCTCAAGAAAGGGACATCCAGCCTCTGCTCAAGCCAGTGACGGGAGGACTTAGCACTTGAAGCATCCCCTTTGACATTTGACCCATTCTGATAGTTAGGGGGTTTTCTTCACATTAAGCCTAAATTTGCTTGTTGCATCTTCCACATCTCTTCCTTCAAGCCAAAGAGAACAAATTTAATTCAGTTTCTACATAATATCCCCTCAAATGCATGAAGACAGCTGGTGTGGTGAATCTTCTTCCCGACCTCACCTCACCCTTAAAGTCTTCTCTCTCTCCAAGCTGATCAACTCCACTTCTGTCTGCAGAGCACTCATGTTTCACATATAGTGACTTTGTCTTTGGGAGCCTACAATTTAAAATCTTTTACTCAGTTAAGATGCTTAAATTTTAAAAAATATATGTTTCAAGATATATACATAATTATATATCTACACACATACATTTATTTCAGATGCTGATTTGGGGCGCTGTCTTACAGCAGATGGTCTTTATCTATATACTACTAACTCTGTTGGTAGAGGAGTAAGCAAATTGGGATCTGGATTACATGGTACTTTACGGTAAGCTGTGTCAAATTTGTTAAATGTTTTTGTTGAAATATTGCCTTTTTTATAAATCTCTGTGCAAGGGAATTTTGAGTCGTCAGACTGAAGAAACTTGCTTTATGTTAATAACAAAATTGCCCTTCTAAACTGAGAACCAAATAATCCCTCTCTCACTGTCATTTTCTTTTTCATTTAATCTTTCCCTAGTCTTGAGTAGTTCTAAAAGTATAGTATCTAAAAGATAGATTTTGACCTTTGACCTAGGGTACAAGCCACAGAGTCTTGTGCCCTAACTGCTTCAGATTTAGTATTTCTGCAACTATGTCAGTAGCTTCTTTGTTGCTAAACAAAAGATTTTATGGTTAAATATTTACATACACTTAGTTTGCAGATTGAACAAGTAGTGTTTCTCCATTAACAGAGTCTATAAATTTTAATCCCTTCAATGGAAATAAAAAAGTGAGATTTCCATTACCGATTTCTTTGGATTTTTTAAAAGATATTTTTTTCATCTCTTGTCAATTGTGCAGAATTTCTGTTTGCTATACAAGTTGTCAGTCAAAAAAATGAAAATTATTTATTTTTCTTTACCTCAGAGGTTCTACATACTTTAAGATTCACTACTATTAGCAAGTCAGAAATATTGCTTGTGTTTGGTAACTTTTATAATCACAATAACTTATTAAACACTCACTCACTGTTCTCTTGCAGAGGTTTTGTGTATTGCCGTAATGAGGAACTGGAGCCAGGATGGGTTGCTTTCGGCAGTGGCAATCTTCTTCATCGGCCTGTCTCTTTTGATAGTAAACCTCATTCCCTTTTCCAAGTTATTGACCAGAATACTCTTCAGGTAAAATAAAATAATAGTGCTTTGGGGGATATTTTAAAAAGTTATTATAAATGTAACTTCTCATTATAAAGAATATCAATTGAACACATATTTAAATTAAAACCTAGCTTAACATAAACATAATACCTTTTTATTTTCTTTCTCTGTATTACCTTCTCATCTCCTTGACCAGTCACATGTCTAAATGTATTTCTTATAGCCTTAGTCCATATCAGTTAGATTTCTAGTTTTTCTTTCCTTGCTTTCCATTATTTCACATGCCTTTCCATATTTCCTTGTAATTGTCCCATTTGTCACTTTTAAGGACAGCATGGTATTGCATTGCATTGATGTGATAGTTTGTTTAACTGGACCCTAACCGTTGGACATTTAAGTGGTTAGATATATAGATTTTACAGATATCATCCTGGGCCATCTCCAGTCGTCCTGATGGTCACTGGAGTCAGATGTCTCAGGAGGAGAAAGTAATGCTGGTGACCTGCACAGCCCTCCCTCACTCAAAACAAAGTCAAGTGCAAGTCATGTCATCATCTCTCTGATGTCATGGTCTTCTTAGAAAATGAAGGATGAACACACACATTATAGATATAAATATCTCTGTGCAGATAAGCTTCCTCCCCCTTTAATAATATCCGTAAGGTTTATTCCCAGGAATAGGATTATTGGATCGAAGAATATTTTGTTTTATGATTCTAAACTGAAATTGCCCTCTTCAGAGTTATTCAGTGATCTCTTAATTGCCATATTTAATGGTCTTTTCTCAATCCTCATCCTTCTTGACCTTTGCCTCCTTTGACCTTATGGATCACCTTGTTCTCTGAGCTACTCTTGTCTCAGAGTTTTCATGATAACTGCTCTCTCCTAGTTTTCCTCATACCTGTCTCACTGCCCTTTCTCTTTCTCCTTTGCTTTGTCCTTATTTCTGTGCCGCTGATTGCCACATCTCTATATACGACCCTAGTCTCTAGGGTCATTCATCTCTAACTGCCTCTTGGACATTAAGAATTAAATGTCCTACAGGTATGTGAAAATCAACATTTCCAAAACAGAGCTCATTATTCTCCCTCAAGCCTTACCCTTTACAAGTTTTTTACAGTTTTTATGGTACCATGATTTGCAGTCACCCAGATACATGATTTTAGTGTCACCCTGTCTCCTCACTCTTCTCCCCCTGTTGATCCAGTCTTTTGCCAGATCTTGTTTCTGTCTTCACAACACTTCCTGTGTACATCTACCTCTCTCCACTTAAATAGCCACAACGATATTTCAGCCCCTAATTATTAGCACAATAGTCTTCTGACTGGTCTCCCTCCATCAAATCTCTCTCCTTCCATCTGTCTTCTTTTTTTTTTTTTTTTTTTTATTTTGTAATGTTTAACAATCACTGCCATACAATTGTGATTTTATCCCCCCCACCTACCCCCCACTCCCCCCCTCCCTCCCCATGACTGCATACAATTCTGTATAGATTCTACATATACTTTCCTATTGAGTATATTTTCACTTCCATCTGTCTTCTCAGCTGCCAAAGTGGTTTTCCTAAAGTGCAGGTCTGATCATGTCACACTGTGCCATCCCCATCCACACACACAGTTCACCCCATTGGCTCTCTCTTACCTCCCAGATTAAATACAAAGTTTTCTATTTGACCTTTATTACACTTTGCTCCCCTTCAGCCATACTTGCCTGTGAACTTCCTTGAACACAATACCCTGTCTCATACGTGTGCCTTTGCAGTGTCTCTCCCATAGGCCTGGAAAGCCTTGCTCCTCACCTCCACTTCCTGGTTTTCTTGACTTCTTTAAAGACTTAGCTCAAGTCCCACCTTGGTCCGGAGGCCTTTCCCAGCCCTCCCAGCTGCTGGTGGCTTCCCCTCTCAGATTGCCTTCTGTTTCCTCTTGTGCGTTCCATATGTTCCCAGCTGTTTAGGTGTTGTCTCCCTGACCATGATGTAAACTTCTAGGGCAGGGACTGTTTTTACCTTACATTGTATCCCTGGAACTTAGCAGAGCGCCTGTCACATAGTGGGTGCTTATTGGTCAAATGCTTGTTGACTGACCAACAGAGTGCTTTCCATAATTATTGCTCCAAAAATACAAAAGACATTGGCTCTACTGACTAATAAAATCAGCAACTATCTTCCTTTTCTTTTTCATAGCTATAATTTAAAAATTAAGATAGGAAAGTTAGCTGAGGGGCATAATATTTCACTATTTATGTTTTGGAATTGAAGTCATTTACCAGTTCTGTTATTGTAAGCTATCTTTGTGGGACAAAACAACATTAAGATGGAGTTCTAACCAAAAATAGTTTCTGTAGTTGCTAACCACACACGACCTCAAATTGCTGACACTTAGGAATTGAATTTGATGTTTCATCCGTTTCCAGTATTCTTCAGTCAAATTGACCTATCGTCTTTATTCTGAGTGTTATGGTAACACTGATTTACTCCCTGGAGCTGGAAGACCGATCTCCCCATGCTTTATTGGAGATAGAATAATCAGTCTGCATTATAATTGCACCTAAGGAATGGCCTCCTAGTTCTCTAGTGTTTTAAGAAGTTTCTTTCAAGAATAAAGGCATAAGCCTGTTTGACAGTTGTTTGTCTTGCTGTCCCTTCTCCACATTCTCAAAATGTATTTTCCCTTTTATGTGTTCCCCATCTCTGAAAGTGAGTGTACTTTTAAGCAATGGTCACTTGAAATTTTATATCTATCTTGGCATCATGAAAGCATTTAATGAAGGTATAAGTCTTTTGGAAGTTTTGTTTGCATGAAAATGACTCTTAAAGAGTTTTCCTCTAGTGATTTGATAGATATCACATGACTTTAGCTTTTAAGAACAAGCATTCTTATTCCAGAAAATTCCCTTTTTTATTTTGTTAATTACATTCTGGAAATTAGGGAAGTTCCTGTAAATGAGTCCTTCCCTTCTTAATTCGTACTTAAAAGGAAAGGTTAGCTTCTTGTCAATAGACCCTTATAATTTACCTCAGATTCTCTGTTACTGACTTTTACCAGCTTTATCACTTTACTACTGCTGGAAAGACCATCTTCATTTTATTTCTGAGAGCTGAAGCAGCTAGGAGAGAGTCACTCTTATATTATATTCCTTACTATAATAGTTATTAGAAACAGAGCTCTGAAAGCTCCAAGTTAAAAAAAATGCTAATCCATCTTAGAGCATGTAAACATGGCATTTGTCTTGCTGTCTGAGTCAGTCAATGAACATTTATTAATTTCTACCATTTTAGATCCATACAGTTTCTGTAATCATTTAGTGAAGCAGAGCTGTGATGTTCCTGAATACACAAATGCATTGAAAGCAATTTTGTGAATTAGTTTAGCAATGTAAGCTGTGACATCCATCATAGCAACTTTTCCAAGTTTCCTTTAGTACCTAGTTCTTCATTAATAGGAGACCTCACTTCCTACTTCACTGGATAGATTGAAACTACCCACAGCTTCCTCTCTCCTCATCCTCACCTCCCAACCTGTCTCTCTCTTTACTCATCTTCTCCCTCTTCCTTTCTCCTCAACGGCTGAGGTAATTTCCACTTTGCTAAGCCTAGCCCTGCAACTTTGAGAACCTCTCTTTTCTTCTCTTGGTCATATTTAGTCTTTTCTTTTTTCCTGATACTTCGGGTTTTCCTGTCCTAAAGAAACCTTCTTTTTGTCATGGTACCATCACCACCACCATCCCCAACCTCCCTATCCCCATTTGCCAGTGATTTTTGAAACTTTTTCTCCCCTTTCACTGTTAAACTTCTAGAAAGAATATTCTATATTTGCATTTTCTGCTTCTTTACATTGCCCTAGTGTATTGCAATCTGATCTCTCTTCCCTATATTCTGTTGCTCTCTTAATAAGTTTGCCAGCGACTTCTTATTTGGTAAATGCATGGGTGCTTTCTCAGGACTCATCCTTCTTGATATTTTTACAGCATTTGACATTATTGAATATCCTCTTCTTTTTGGTATTATCTCTTCCCTTGGCGTCCATGATTGTGTTCTTTACTGTTCTTCTGTCTTTCTGATGTGTTTTTCTTAGTTTTCTTCAGTAACTTCACAAAATTTAGCTATTTAACCTGGGCCTACGCAGGAATCCAGCCCAAGAATATAATGTCGCTAACGAGTGATTCTTTGACCTCAATTTGAAGACCTTCCAGTGGTAGAGCCAATTTCCTCCCAAAGCTGCCTGTTCTACTCTTAATTGTTGGGAGATTATCCCCTTGTATTAAATTTAATTTGAGATTAAATTTGTCTGACTATATCTTCTACACATTACTCCTCATTTTGTTCTCTGGGGACAACCAGGACAAGTCTAATCTGTCTTCCACTCTGCATCTGTTCCACAGCTTTTCCCTTAGTTGAAGACAGCTAATTTGTCTTCCCTAAGTGTTCTTTTTTCCAAGCAAAATACCCTAAGCTCTTTCACTTGGCTTTCATATGTTCTGGTCTCCAGTTCCCACCCTATTCTAATCATCCACTCCAGGTACTCTTCACCTTCACTTATCACAGTGTTGATTCACAGTGAACTTGCAGGTTGTTAAAACCTTCATGTTTTTCACATAAAGCTTTACTGAGCCATGCTTGTCCCATTTTTTGAAACCAAGAGAAAGACTTTATATTTATGCCTCGTAAATTTTATCTTATAGATGCAGCCCCATTTTTCTAGTTGTCATGATCCCTTCTAGCTTCCTGTCATTCATTCAACTCCAATAGAATAAGCTCCTTGAGAAAAGTGATTCCTTTAAAAAAAATCCCCTAGTGCTTGTTATACTGCAAGCTGAGTAAATGCTTGTTGATTGGTCTGCATACTTAATAAGCATGCCATTTGTGTTTTCAAATCAGTGATAAGAATATTTAACAGCACAGATCCAACGACAGATCCTTGGAGACCTGTCTCCAAGCTTATATCAATCCATTTAGATAATCCCTCAGATCTGCTTGTTCTTCCAGCCCTAGACCAACATCACTGATTCTTTTCTAGTTTGCATCTCTCTTTCTCGTCAGCAAGCATAATATGAGGTGTTTTGTCACATATTTACTAATAATCTAGGTGTGCTGTGTTCATGACACTCCCCTAACCAACCAGTTTTCTAAAAAAGAGGTTAGTCTGCTGTTACCTGTTTTTCATGAAACTATGCTGACTCTTAATGAACCCTGATTTTTAAAAAATTACCTTCACATTGGATTTCTGTATGTTGGGCACATGAGTGCATAATTAAAGTCCTGTATTGAATGGGACTGAATAAGTAGAAGAAACATAGACAGAACCAAATTGGCATGTTGTACACATCTTTGGGAGTTTAATCTTTAAATTTATCCAAGAAGTTTTTGACAACTTTTTTCAGCTTCTTCTCTGAGTTATCTGAGATCATTCCATCACTCTTGATCCTATTCAGGAGGGCCTGGTGGTGCCTGATTACATGAGCTAAAAATGTATGCTCAAACTTGGTGATTTTAGTGGGATCCACTTTGTCAAGATACCCTCTTACACCAGCATATATGACTGCCACTTGTTCTTCAATTGCCATGGGAGCATATTGGCCTTGTTTTAGCAACTCAGTTAGACGTATACCACGATTCAGCAATTGCTGAGTGGCAGGGTCTAGATCAGTACCAAACTGAGCAAAAGCAGCCACTTCACGGTACTGAGCCAACTCTAGCTTCATTGTACTTGCCACCTGCTTCATGGCCTTGGTTTGAGCAGCAGACCCAACACGGGACACAGACAGACCAACATTAATGGCAGGGCGGATACCTTTGTAGAACAATTCTGTTTCCAAAAAGATCTGTCCATCAGTGATAGAGATGACATTGGTTGGAATGTAAGCAGATACATCCCCAGCTTGAGTTTCAATGACTGGTAAGGCAGTTAAGGAGCCACCACCAAAAGTGCTGTTCATTTTGGCTGATCTCTCTAGCAAACGGGAATGTAGGTAGAAGACATCACCAGGGTAAGCTTCACGACCAGGTGGGCGACGGAGCAGGAGAGACATCTGACGGTAGGCAACTGCCTGCTTGGATAAGTCATCATAGATTATTAGAGCATGTTTACCATTGTCCCGGAAATATTCTCCCATTGAGCAGCCAGAATAAGGTGCCAAGTACTGAAGTGGGGCAGCATCAGAAGCAGTGGCTGAAACCACGATGGTATACTTCATGGCACCTGCATCTGAGAGTCTCTTCACTAGTTGGGCAACAGTGGATCTTTTTTGACCAATAGCAACATAGATACAATATAACTTCTTCTTTTCATCAGTTCCATCATTAAAGCGTTTCTGGTTAAGAATTGTTGCAATAGCAATTGAAGTTTTGCCAGTCTGTCTATCACCAATAATCAGCTCCCGCTGACCACGGCCAATTGGTACCAAACTGTCCACAGCCTTGATGCCGGTTTGCATAGGTTCAGACACAGAGATTCTGGGAATGATTCCAGGAGCTTTCAGACCCACTCTTCTACGTTTTTTGGCGTTAGTTGGACCCTTTCCATCAATGGGATTGCCCAGAGCATCTACAACACGGCCCAGCAACTCCTCACCAACTGGAACATCAACAATGGCTCCTGTTCTCTTCACAGTGTCTCCTTCCTTAATGAGTTTGTCATTTCCAAATACAACAATACCAACATTGTCTAGTTCCAGATTGAGGGACATACCTTTTAGACCTGAAGAAAATTCCACCATTTCTTCAGCTTGAACATTCCTTAGCCCGTGGACACGGGCAATGCCATCACCAATAGTAAGGACACTCCCAAACTCTTTAAGATCGGGAGAGGTTTCACTTCCTAGAACACGTGATTCAAGGAATGAAACTGTCTTGGAAGTGCCATCCTTAGAGGTATGAATGTTCTTTGTTGCAGTAAAGGCTGCTCCCAGGGCATTTCTGGAGACTAGTCTGGCTTGGCCAAGGAAGGCATGGGCCAGGCCTGTCATGACCCTTATGGAGAGCATCTTTGCAGCTCTTCATCAGCGTCCCTGTATAGGCCCTGCCTCTGCATTGACTGCACTTTCTTTTCTACATGCTTACAGACCATTCCTGTAATAGTACATTCTAGAATTTTGTCAACAATTGAACTTTATTTAGCTCACCCGCCTAGACTCCCCTCTCTTGCCTTTTTTGAAAATTAGAGGTATGTTTGCTCTTTCTCTAGTTCTGAAGCATCTTTCCTGTTCTCCATAGTCTTTAAACAATCTTGTCAAAGATCCTTGACAGCAGCTTACTATTCACCATCTGCCATTTCTTCCAGTACCTGGGGATGCATTTCAGACAGATCATGTAACTTAAATTCATTTAGGGTGAAAAATCTTACTGTCTCCTCTTTTGTGTTTGGTTTGAACTTCATGTCAGTCATTTTTGTTCCGTCCTTCCTAGTCCAAAGAGAGAATGGCATTAAATTGTATTTCCTTCTGTCATAGGATCACAAAATCACAGAATTATAGAGCTGGAAGGAAGCTCAGCAGCTCTCTGGTACAACCTCTTCCTGAAAGGGGACCTACCCAATTAGAGGCCATCCAAGCCTTTGTTGGAAGACCTTTTCCTTTTACCTCCCAAGACAGACCCTTTTATTTTTGTGTGGGTCTCATCATTAGGAAATTTTTCCTTCCATTGAGTCTAAATTTGCCTCTTTGCTGCCTTGACCTTTTTTTTCTTCTGTACTCTAGGTATGTCAGATTGTGCCAATGCCAGCAAACCATTTTCCTATTGGCAGCACTATGAGCACTGTGCATCTTTCTTCAGATGGTACTTACTTCTATTGGATCTGGTCTCCTGCAAGTTTAAATGAAAAAACACCAAAAGGACATTCTGTTTTTATGGATATTTTTGAACTCATAGTAAGTTTGCCCTTTCCTAATGTAAATAATTCTCCATTGGTATTCAATTTCAGTTTGGTAACATAAATGTTATAAGACTGTAGGAATGTATGAGCTGCTTTTCTGTGAATCTTTTTAACCTTTCATGCTAGCATGAGTCAAAGTTTGAGGTTTTTTAGCCACTGTGTCATGTGTGTGTGTGTGTGTGTGTGTGTGTGTGTGTGTGTAGGGGGGTGGTCAGCAAGCATTTATGAGCATCTGCTGTGAGAAATTAATTATTTCTTTCATATTTAATAACCAATTATTGAATCAAGAACAAGGTTTTTTCCCTTTTCTCCTTGCTCATCCAGAAACCAAGTGTGGGAAATCACTCTTAAAAATTTGCCTAGGCCAAGATCTAAAAAGACGGTAAAAGAAATTCCAAATTTGGGCTGATAAGTGTATTCCTGCTCATTTTGCTCAGGCAGGTCTGGGAAAATGTGGATCCTTCCTTTTGTCAGACAGGTGATACGGAAATTGATGTCTCTTTGACTAAGATTTTGGATGATTGAAGTCACATACCCCAAGACCCTCATTTTGATGTAGCCCATCTCTCATTGTGTTAACCAATTGGAGTTGATTGGCACTTCTCAGGATCACCTACTCTTCAAAGGGCATATAAACTGTGAGCCCACTGCTATTGAGAGCTTTGGTCTAAGAGAGACAGCCAGATGACCAGCCTTTTATTAAAATGTGCTGGTGTTATTGAACTTTTTTAATCATCACATTGCTATGTGTCAGGCATTGTGCTAAGTGCTGGGGAAACAAAGAAAGGCAAAAAACAGCCAGTTTCACTGGATTACAGAGTACATGGAGGGGAGTAAATAAGGAAGAAGTAGATTGGACCCCAGGTCTGAGGGAGCTAGGTTATGAAGGGCTTTAATAGCCAAACAGAATAATTAATAGTTGTTCCTGGAAGGAGTAGTGTATTGGTGTGTATATATGTGTAGCTCTGGATGTCCGTGGGGGGACCTCTTGGTGCAAATCTTCCTCTATCAGTGCAGTTTTGTATCTTCTCTGTAACTTTTGGTCTTGGTTGCTTGGGACACTAGGAAGTTAAAATGATTTGTCTACAGTCACATGGTCAATATGCCTCAGAGACAGGACTTAGGCCCAGGTCTTTCTGACTCCAGGGTGTCCCTTTATTTTTCATTTTTGTATATGCTTAAATTAGGGTAGATGGAGGGATGGATTGATGGATGTGAGTATGATCTATCTAATTGTGGAGTCTTCTCACCCTGTTGATTGCCAGATTTCATTTGTCTCTGATCATACTGACTAATCCAGACCTAATCTTAGGAGTTCCTATCTTTCCTCGCTGTTTCATGTGTGTCCTTGAAGTTGCTCTGGGAGTTGAAGAGGACAACCTTCATCCATAGACATGGACCCTTCTTGGTGGCTGGGTGTGGACCTGCTGAGGAGACATTTGTATAATCACATTTAAGGAGTTATAGTTTTTCTCCCTCTTCTCCCCAGTCTCCCTCCTAATCCATACAAGCATATGTATTTCATCTCTATACTGCTCATTATTTGGTCTGTTATTTATCTCTAAGACCTTTCAGTTGCTTTTTCTGGGATTAGATTGTTTTCATTAGAAGGCACTACTTAAAGACACTGTGTAAAATTTTTATCAACAACTTTCCAGTAGAACTGATTGATCTTCGTTTATTGAATGTATAATCTGGAGTCATTTTGTATCAAAGAACAAAAGGAAAATTCTTGATGTTTTGTTTCATGTTTCTTTTATTTTTAAGTTTCTGTTGAGTCTTTAGGTTTTTCGTGATTTTTTTTATGAGTATTATTTAAGTATTTCAAGACCCATGTTCAGAAATAACTGCTTTTGTTTCAATAAATAAATAAATAAAAAACCCCAAACCAGGCTACACTGCAGTTATCAAATGGAAGAGAGTACCTTAATAAATAAATTGAGATGAGCTGAAAATGTCATTTTAAACATTATCTAAGGGCATTCTTCTTTTAAATAGGTTGAAAATGGTATGTGTATAGCCAGCCCTCTCCAGGAACGTGTAATACTAATGAGGAAAGAGGGTGAATCTGCCAAAAGCATTAACGAGATGCTTCTGAGTAGACTTTCACGGTACAGAGCCTCTCCGTCAGCAACACTGGCAGCCCTAACTGGCTCTACCATCTCCAATACACTGAAGGAGGACCAAGCAGGTATGATGTTCTTTTCATCAGCACTTTTGTTCATTCCACCAGTCTCCATTCAGATATATTTTCTTGTAGCTATAAAAACCTAAACCAGCTTCCAGCAGAATATAAGCTACTCAAGGGCAAAAATTGACTCACTTTTTAAAAAAAAATTTTGTCGATGGCTTTTGTTTTTACGTTTCCTATGTTTTCAAGTATGTTCCTTCCCTTCCCTCCTTCTACAGAACCAATCAGTCAACAAGCACTTATTAAGTTCCTACTTTGTTCCAGGCACTATGGTGAATGCTAGGGATACAAAGAAAGGGAAGAAAACATCCCTGTTCTCAAGGAGCTCCCGATCTAATGGGGAGACAACATGGAGATGACCGTGTATAAACAAGATGCAGACAGGATAAATTGGGGTAGTCTTAGAAAGAAGGCATTAAGATTAAGGAGGATTAGCAGAAGGTGAGATCGTAGTAGAGACTTGAAGGAAGCTAGGGAAGCCTGGAGATAGGGAGGAGGGAAAGTTCCAGGCATTGGGTACAACCCATGGATGGAGTGTCATGTGTGAGGAGCAGCAGGGAGGCCAGCATCACTGCATCAGAGAAAAGACTTAGCAGAACTAGCGACATAAGCGAAAAGATCTGATATTACCCTCTGTGCAGAAGGTGGGCAGGTGCTTTCTCCTCCCTGTTCTTGGGAACTGAGCTTGGTCATAATAATTTCATGGTGTTTGGTTTCATCTATTTTGATGTTATTGGTCTTTGACTTGCATTGTTGTTGTCACATTCATGTTCATGTTGTTTTCCTGGCTCTGCTCACTCTACTTGCCAGCAGTTTATGGAAACCTTCCTCTGCCTCTCTGTATTCATCATATTCATCATTTCTCTGTTACATTCATATGCCAGACCTTGTTTAGACATTCTGCAGGCAGTGGGATTCCACTTTGTTTCTAGTCCTTGCCTACTACAAAAGGCTTCTATACTTTATATTGGTGTGGTTTTTCCTGGCACTTTGGGCAGCTACGTGGCACCATAAAGCATAGACTTATCTTCCTGAGTTCGAATTTGGCCTCAAACACTTAGTGGCTATGTGATCCTGTTTGCCTTGGTTTTCTCATCTGTAAAATGAGCTGAAGAAGAAAATGGCTAACCACTCCTGTATACTTGTCATGAAAACTCCAAATGGGATCACAAAGGGCTGGACACAACTGAAAACAACTGAATAACAACAAAAATATGGAACTTATAGTCAGAAAGTATGCGCATTTGAGTTGCTTTCCAAAAGGGTTGGACCAGTTCCAGTCTCTACCTTTCAAGGCATTAGTGTTCTCATTTTTACATGACATTGACTATTTCACTTGTGTCTTGTATCTCCAACTCCTAGGACAGTGCCTGAACTACTAGGTACTTGGTACATGCTTGTTGATCAATTAGTTGAATATGATACTAATGACCATCGTATTTGGCCAGAATTTTGTTGCCTCTTCATGTTGAACAATTTTGATTCTTCTCAAAATTGTGATATTCCATGATTGGTGATATAGCCTTATTGAAATCAGTGATAAAATATCAGGGAAGAACTTGGGACTATCAAAAACAAAACCTAATTTTCCATATGCAATCCATCCCACTCTCTTATTGCAGTTAAATTCTGACCCAGTTCAGTGTCCATTTGTAATCCAAGATAAACATATTGATGGAATGGCTCAATGGGCTATCCAGCCAGCTGCATGTCACAACATGGACAATGAACATTCTTCATCCATTTGTTTTTTCCTCTGGAGATGGCAGGCCAGTATATTTTGAGTGTTTACAGATCTCATTGAGGAAGACCTACAGTACCTGGTAGATTTGATATAACCAGCATAATGAGCTTACAAGTTTAAAGGGAATCTTGCTTTTGAACTTTATTTCAGATATTATCCATAACTTAATCCATAACATAATCCATAATTATCCATAACTTAACCGTTGTTGAACATTTGTCTCCTGCTCTGGTTAATGTTGCTAACTCAAAGATTATTGAGCAGAATTAACTTTCTGGTTGTTGAAGGAACTGGAACATCTAATATGAAGAAGAGAGTAGCTAATAATAATAGCATTTATAAAGTGATTAATATTTCCAAAGCTTTTGCAAATATTATCTCATTTGATCCTCACAGGTCCCTCCATGACAAAGTTATGATACCTGCCTTCATGTCTTTGACAAGGAGGGCTGTCGTGTGAAAGCAGGATTGACTTGTTCTTAACTGAGGGTAAAATTAAGACAAATGGGCAGAAGCTACATAGAGGAAGCTTTTGATTTGCCATAAGGGGAAACTTCCCAACAGTTAGAACTGGCCAGAATTGGAATGACTGAGGTGGGTCCTCCCTTACTTACTCCATATCTTCAGTCTGAGCTTTGATGACTACTTGTCAGTCTGTTGTAGGGGACTCCTCTCAAGGGATAAGTCTGGTTAGATGGCTTCTGAGCACTCTTCCACTTCCGAGACTCTGGATTTCACACCACGTCTAACTTTTTTTCATCAGAGAGAGGAAAAAGACCTGAAAATATTAGAACTTCCCATTTCTGGGAAGGCTAGATCATCTTTGGGAGAAGGTTATAATATTGTCTTTAATTTTTTTTATAGTGATTTGCTATTGTCAGATATCTTGAGAATCAATCCTTCACTGTTTTCAGAACCCTATCTCTTGCAGTGTCAGTTTTTTCTGCATGTATTTGGTCTGATCAATTCTTTATTGGTATATCTTCTTATATATTACATTGAAGTGTAAGAAACCAAATGTTCTGATTCCATTGTCATCCTTTTTAAAAAGTGGAGTATAGAAATAATGGCAGATGTGTTCTTTTTCCTTCCCTATTTCCCCTTCCAGATTTGTTTGTACATGATCTTGGGATGATCCTACTATATTGATCTTATACCAACGTTTGCGTATATTGCTTTTCACCTCCTCAGCCTTTTTCCATTTTGTGAGGTAATACTTCTTATCATGTTTTAGACATCATTTTATATTTGAAAAAGGTACTGTCTTTTGTAACCATGTCTTAACCATGGTGCATTGAGAATTTTCTGCCAGAGGTTTCTGGGCCTTCACATTGTGAAAATTATGATTCTTCTAAGCTAAGAGTCAAAAGCTTTTCCTTTAGCCTTTTTCCTACTTTTTGGATCAATACCGTCTTTATTTTTCTTTTAAATAGGTTTTTATTGATGTCTTTTGATTTTTTTTTTTTACAATACAATAATTTCTCCAGTAGCCTTCCCCTTACAGAGAGCCATCCCATATAACAAATAGTATTTTTTACAGTCAAAAAAAGAGGAAAAAATCAGCATAACTGATCAAAAATCTGAAAAATATGTGCATTGTGCATTTCTGGGTCTCTGTCTCTGCAAAGGGTGTGGTGTCTTCTTTCATTCTTTCAAGCCATATATGTTCTTGATAATTTTGCAGCGTTGAATTTTAATTATTTTGGTGATTATTTCCCTTTACTTTGTCATAGGCATTGTGTATATTGGTTTCTTGGCCCTGTTTATTTCCTCCTGCATCAGTTCGTGTAGAGCTATCCATGCTTCCCTATATTCATCATACTTGTCATTCCTGACAGAGCAGCAACATCCTGTTGC
Source organism: Notamacropus eugenii (assembly GCF_028372415.1). Lineage (NCBI taxonomy): Eukaryota > Metazoa > Chordata > Mammalia > Diprotodontia > Macropodidae > Notamacropus > Notamacropus eugenii. Next base: position 33,924,549 of record NC_092875.1, read on the forward strand.
CTCCATGTGCCACAGTGTGTTTACCGTTCCCTCTTTGATGTGCATCTGTTTTGTTTCCAATTCTTTGCTATCACAAAATGCTGCTGTAACTATTTCATTACATACAGGGACTTTTTTAGTGGCCTCCTTGGAGGGTAAGCCTAGTAGTGAAATGCCTGGGGCAAAGGGTGTGGACGTTTTAGTAGCTTTATTTGCATAATTCCAAACTGCTTGTCCCGGATGTATAGCTCCATCGGCAGAATACCATTGTGCCTGTTTTCCCAACACTGACTATTCACATCTTTTGTAATCTTTGTTTATTTGCTGAATATGAGATGAAACTTCAGGGCTATTTTTATTGCATTTCTCTTATTATTAATGATTTAGATTATTCTTGCATATGGTCATTACTATTTCTTTTTTATTATTGTTGAATAAGATGGTGTGGTTTTATTTTTTCCTTATTTTATTTTTTTCTCAATTACATGTAAAAAAAAATTTAACATTCTTTTTTTAAAATTTAAAATTGCAAATTTTCTCCTTCTCTCCTTTCTTGAGAAGGCAAATAATTTGATATAGATTATATGGAAGTCACACAAAACATTCCCATATTAACCATTTTGCAAAAGAAAACGAACCGAGAGAAAGTTGAGGGAAAAAAAAGTATGCTTTGATTTGCATTCAGACTTCATCAATTCTTTCTGTGGAGATAGGTAGGATTTTTCATTATAATTCCTTCAAGAATTATATTGGATCATTGTATTGCTCAGAATAGTCACAATATTTACAGTAGATCATTGTACAATATTGCTGTCAATGTACAGTTCTCCTGGTTCTACTCACTTTGTATCAGTTCATATAACCATCATGCCATAGACAGTTAGGGATAGTTTTATCTCTTTTTTATCTGTTTATGCTTTTAATTGCTTTCTCCTTTCTCTTGCTCGCGTTTCCAGAACTATATCAAATATAGTGAGATCCTTGCTTTATTCTCATATTTATTGGAGAGGTCCTAGACGACCTACATTGTCTGTCATGCTTGAGTTTGATTTTAGATACTCTTTATGTTGTTCATAGAAAGATCCCTCTTTGCCTATACTTTGTAGAATTTATAACATCAATGAGTGTTATACTTTACCAAAGGCTTTTTCTGCATCTATTTAGATAATCATGGGGTTTGAAGTGTTTTTTATTTTTAATATGATTAATTATATTGATTAGTTTTCTAATGTTGAACTATCTTTACATTCCTAGTATACCCAACTTGGTCACATTGAATGATTTCTTGAATGAATTGCATGTGGTCTATTTGACAAAATTGTATTTATAAATTTTGAATTGACATTCATTAATGATATTGGTCTATACTTCTGTGTTTCATCTTTCCCTAGTTTAGGTATTAAGACTATATTTGTCTCATAAAAGGAATCGGGTAGGGACCTTCTTTCTCACTTTTGAGAATAATTTTTGTGGTATTGATTCTTTGAAAAATTGATAGAATTTTTCCTGTGAATCCATAAAAATTAGGAAGATTTTTTTCCCTCTGGCAATTTTTTTGGATCTAGTCCCATTTCTTTTTCTGAGACTGGGTTTTTTAAAGATCTCTATTTGGTTTTCTGTTAGTTTCAGTATTTTATGTTTGTGAAAGTATTCCTCTTCTTTTGTATTCTTAGTTTTACGAGTATAAAACTATATGTATAGAGTAGGTTCTGATAATTCTTGTTCTTATCTCATTGTGATTTCACTTTTTTTCCTATTTGATTTGATTTTCTTACTTTTCTTTTTAATTAGATTGGCTAAAAAGCTTTTAAACTTTATTAGTCTTTTCAGAGAATCACTTTTTAGTTTTATTTCTCATTTCCAGGTTATCTCTAACTTTTAATGTCTCCTTTTGTGCTAATTTTAGGTTAATTTGTTGACTTTCTAATTTTACTATGCATATTCAGTTTATTAATCTTCTCTTTTTCTATTTTGTTAATATATGTTTGTAGGGATATAATTTTTCCCCTGAGGACTGCTTTAGCTGCATCCCAGAAATTTTGGTATGTTTTTTCATCATTATTATTTTCTTCCACATAATTATTAATTGTTTCTATGTTCTTTTGCTTACTCACTATTAAAGATTTCATTGTTAAGTCTCCATTTGATTGTGTCTTTTGTGTTCGCTGAACTGATTACTGTTTTTATTGCATTGTCATCTGTAAAGGACATGCTTACTATTTCTGCCTTTTTAATTTTATTTCTCCCCTGTTTAAAATGTATACCATGAGCGAACACATGACCAGTTTTTGTAAAGGTTTCATGTTGTGCTGAGAAATACATATATTCCTTTGCAGTCCAACTTAAAAGAATACAAGTCTTTTATCTCTAAGTTTTCCAACAATTTTTTTGTTCTGCATTATTCCTTTTGTTTGTCTTTCTTTTAGATTTATCTAAATCTCCTCTCATCAAGAACTTCTAAGGAACCTATTTTGGATTCCCTCTTCTAAACAGCTTCGATATTAATGCCTTATAGATCTTCTGCCCCAGTCCCCTTTTCCTGTTGTGTATCAGTCTTAGAAGTACCAACTCCTGCTTGCAATCAAGAGAATATTGTCTCATGGTTGGAATTTTCCTACGTCCATGGTTGTGAGGATCATTATTAACTTTGGCCCTTCCAATCACCATTTTTGTCCTGTTTGCTTTGAAATGTCCCTGAGTCCATTCCCTGCCATTCCGCTGGGTGTAATTTGTCCCCAGGAGCTCTGACTCCCCTTCTCTTGAGGCATGATGAGTAATCTCTCTAAGTGCCAAATTCCTACAGATTGTACTCACTATAAGGTCTGGATCTTCCTTTATAAGATATCTTTCTTCTCCTATGAGAGCATGCATCAATAATATTCTCTCCTACCAGTGAAATAAGACTTTCCTCTTTCTTTCCTCCTGTTCAATCCCTCCATCTTCTTCCTCATTCATTCTCCTCTAGGCTTCTTGAGAGAGTCCATCATCTGTTTTCTTTTCATTGACTTGCTTAAGGTACATTACATAGATTTACTTTTATCTTCTTCCTCCCCACTTATATGGGTACCCCCATTCTGTAATTTAGCCTCACGCACCCAAAAAAATTGACTTATGTGAGGGTGCAGGCCTGTTTCTGCACCATCATTTCTGTTTGATTTGCTTTTCCCTTGAATCCTTGTGTACTTTTAGAAAGAAATCTCTTGGTTTTTCCATTACTGTTTTGTTGCTGTTGTCTTTGGTTTCTATATATCTATCATCTTGAGTTTTTGAAAAGCAAAAAAAGTTGTTCAGGTCTGAATTTCTTTCTAGGAATGCTTCAAATGCCTCTTTTAAAAAAAAAACAAACAAGAAAAACAAACAACTGAATATTCCATCTTTTTTCGTTAATGGTTGAGCTCAGATTTGCAAGATAGGCATGTCTCCTTGGGTTCCATGTTGAATTCCTTTGCTCTTCCAAACACATTATTCCTTTCCCTCTGTGGTTTCTGGTGAGTGCAGAATGATCTTAGTTATTTTAATTTCTTTTCTTTTATATTGAAACTTTTCTTCTGGCCATTTGGAGAATTTGTTGTTTATCATTAGAAATGTTAAATTTAACTACTTTGTGTCTTGGAGTTTGCGGCATAGGGTTTGAATTTTGTTTTTGTTTTCTGGAAGCAATCTACAGATTCTTTCAGTTGGGCCCTTGCTTTCTGTATTCAGAAATTTGGGGCAGTTTTCTTGTATTACTTCTTACATTATGGTGTGAAGTTTTTTTTTAATTGTCATGTAGGCCTATAATCCTTAACTTGCCTCTCTCTATCCTGTTTTCAAGATCATTAATCAATCAGTCATCTAGCATTTATTAAGCACTTACCATTTGTCAGAAACTATGATGACCTCTGTGTATCCAGGCAAAAAATAGTCCTATCTCTTAAGAAGCTCATAATTCATTGGAGAAATAAAATGCAAACAACCATGTACATATAAGATATTTACATAGGATAAACTGGAGAATTCTAATCAACAGAAGGAAGGAACTGAGATTAAGCAGAGAACAGCTTCTAGCAGAAAATTGGGATCTAGCTGACACTTGAAGGAAGCCAGGGAATCCAAGATGTAGAGAAGAGGAGGGAAAGAGGGCAAGTCATGGGGGACAGCTTAGAGCTGGAGGGAACAGCAAGGAGGCCAGTGTGATTAAGTATCCAAAGTTAGAGAGAAGTCAAGAGGGATGAGGGTGAGATTAATATGTTTTGCTTCTATGGAGATCTTGTTTTTTCTTTTTATGTTACTTTTTGTTTTGCTTCCCTTCTTCCAGAAAATCCATGTACTTGAATTCCTTATCATTTTTTCCCTCTTTTGTTTCTTTGGTGACACTTCCCTTTTGGCTTCAAGTTTTTCTGTTTTGCTCATAATTTCTGTTGTTCAGGCCATATAGTCTGCTTTCATAAGGCCTATTTCACCTTTAAACCATTTGGGGACATCCCGCTATGATTCCATCTCCCTTGGGAGGATCCACAGGCTCCTTTGCCTCATCAAGTGTTGATTTGTTTTCCTTTGTCTTTAAATATCTATTCAGAGATGTTTGGACTCTTTTCTGATCTAGATGCCATGTTTCTTCCCATTATTATCTTCTCCGTTGGCTTACCTGCTTATGCTCAAGGTCTTTAACTGATTTTTTAAAATTCCTGAATTCTTTGTCGACTTGAGTCTTTTTTCTTTGTATTCTCCTTTTGCTCACTTTCTAATTCCTTCTCCTTTGATTCCATTTTCTTTGGGGGATGAACTCAGAGCAGTTTCCTCTTATGCCTGGCAATTTACAATTTACTGGCCTGTCTCTCCTTGAAGTGATTTCTGAGAGGACAAAATTGGCCCTGGTGGAAGCTTTCTCTCAGTTTTGGTGGAGCTCCACACATGCTAATTTGCTATGCCAGTTACCTTTTTTCTTCATCCACCTAATCAAAATTCTTATAACTGTTGTTTACAGATTTCCACGGCACTTCCCTCAATGAGTTGATGCCTGGCTCACAATTTTTCTTTTATATCACCAATCACTCCCTCCCAAGACTTAGCCTCGAATCACTCCCACCATCTGCAGCCTTTGCTCCTGCACATGTGCTACTGAAGAAAGGTGGAAAAAAAATCATGTAACCACTTTGATTGGGTCCACCACAGATTTGTTACACAACCTCAACTGGGCTCTTACTGCTGTGAGGCAATCATACTATACCTCCTTTATCAATTCACTCTCCCAAACCCCACAAAGGTGATTTCACCTTTGTAATATCTCTTGGATCTTTTTATTCCTCTTCAAGCCTCCCATGACTCCTCCTCTCCCTCCACCCTCTCAGCTGAGAACCTTGTGTCATATTTTACCAAAAAAATTGATGTCATTTACCATGAGCTCCCTCTTATCCCTTCTTCCTCATCTTACATCAACTCAGATGCGTTCTGACCCTATCTCCTCCTTCACTTCTGTCTCACATGAAAAAGTAGCCTTAATCATTACCAAGGCTAACCCCTTTATTGACACAGTGATCCTCCTGCCTCCTCCACCAATGGATTGTCCCCTCTCTCATCCTCACTCTATTACTTATCTCCTTAGATTCCTTCCCTACTGCCTACAGTCATGCCCATATCTCCCCCATCCTCCAAAAAACCTCACTTGATCCTTCTGTCCTTGCTAACTATCATTCTGTATCTCTTCTACCCTCTGTAGCTGAACTCCTTGAAAAAGTTGTCTATGAAAAGTGCCTCTACTTTGTCTTCTTCGACTTCTTAACCCTTTACAGTCTGGTTTCTGACCTTATCATTCCACTAAAATTGCTCTCTCCAGAGTTATCTCTTAATTTCCAAATCAAACTGCCTTTTCTCAACCCTCATTCTCCTTGGCCTTTTTGTAACCTTTGACACTTTTGATTCCCCCCTCCTCTTTGATACTCTCTTCTCTCTAGATTTTCAGGACCCCACTGTCTCCTAGTTCTTCTACTTATCTGGCCACTCTTTCTTATTCTCCTTTGTTGAATTCTTTTCCAGGTCATGTGTTTTAACTATAATTATCCCACAGGATTCTCTTCTGAATTCTCTTCTGTTTTCCTTCTGTACTACTTGGTGATCTCATCAGATACTGTGGCTTTAATTACCATCCCTATAGTGATAAATCTCAAACCTACTGTCCTGCCTGAACCTCTCTGCTGTCCTCCAATCTCATATCTCCAGCAGCCTTTTGGACATGTTGAAGTGGATGTACAGTAGATATCTTGAATTAAACTTTTCCAAAATAGAACTTATCTTTTCCCCTAACCCCTTCCCTTCTCTTAACTTTCCTATTACTTTACAGGACAACACCATCCTTCTAGTTTCTCAGGCTCACAACCTAGATAATCATTTTTGATTCCTGACCATCTTACCCTTCCATATCTAATCTCTTTCCAAGGCCCGTTGATTCCACCTTTCCAATATCTCTCAATATGCCCTGTTCTCTCCTCTGACACTTCTACCACTCTAGAGCAGGCCCTCATCACCTCACACTTAGGCTATTACCTGTTAGCCTGATGGTGAGTCGGCCTGCCTCAAGCCTCTCCCCACTCCAGCCTATCCTTCATTCAGCCACTGAAGTGATTTTCCTAAGGCTCAGGTCCAATCCCCTACTCATTAAATTCCAGTGGTCCCCTGTAACCCCCAGGATAAAATGTAAAATCTTGTTTGGCATTCAAATACCTCCATGACCTTTCCTCTTCCTGCTTTTGCAGTCTTCTTAACACCTTACTTCTCAACACATACTTTTTGATCCAGTGACACTGGCCTCCTGACTGTTCCAGAAGTGAGACGCTCCCTCTCTTAGTTCCTGGCATTTTCTCTGTTTTTCTTCCTTGCCTGGAATGGACTCCTTCCTTTTTGCCTGCTGGTTTCCCTGGCTTCTTTTAAATCCCATCTGAGGTATCATCTTCTACAGGAACCCTTTTCCAACCCCTCTTAATTCTAGTGCTTTTTCTCCCTTTTAATTATTTCCTGTTTATCGTGTATAGAGCTTATTTGTACATATTTGTTTGCTTGTGTCTCCCCCATTAGATTGTGAACTCCTTGAAGACAGAAGACTGTTTTTTGCCTTGTTTTGTATTGCTAGCAGTTAGCATAGTGCCTGGCACGTAGTAGATATTTAATAAATGTTTACTGACTGACTGAGTTCTGTAGCTGAGTTTGGTTTTTCCATGCTGTTGTCCTAGCCAGAATAAGCTTCTGCCTCTTGGTTTTCTGCAGTATGGAGAGAAGTGGTATGGGCTAGATCAGGGGTGGGGAATCTGCAGTCTCCAGGCCACATGTGGCCCTCTAGGGCTTCAAGTGCAGCCCTTTGACTGAATCCAAATTTCACATAAAAATCCTTCTGTTAAGGTGATCCCCTTAATAAAAGGATTTGTTCTGCGAAGTTTGGATTCAGTCAAAGGGCTGCACTTGAGGCCCCACATGTGGCCTCAAAGCCGCAAGTTCCCCACCCCTGATCTAGTTGTTAATTCTGTTTTAAGCCTATTTGGTCTTCTGTTGTAAGACTTATTTGGCCTTGTCATAGTGAGGTGGGAAATGGGGGAGAGGCTAAGTGAGGGTTAGGAGTTAGCCTTTTCTGCTTTCAGTTCATTGTGTTTTCACCTTGTTAGGATTCTTGGTATCTTAGACCATGAAGGTATCTCTTCTGTATAAGTCCTATTTTAGAGATGTTTGAAAGACTCTGAGGATTATTAAAAAAAAGTCTATCTTTCATTGCATTAGTCCTGTAATCCAGAAATCTTGCACCTCTAATTTCTCAATCCAAAAGCATATTTTTCACTTTTTAAAAATTGTCATCCCTGTGCCCAGTTTCACATTGAAGTGACCAAATATTGATGTACAGGTTGATTTGATTTTTAGGGTCTTGCCAGATTCTTTAGGTTCTCAATAAATGTTGACTCATAATCCACAGTGATTATCATGGTCTGTAATCCTCAGTCATTCCATTGGCAGCCCATAGTTCTCAGTCATCGTTATGGATGTCCATAAACTGTATCATCCCCATAAGTTGTAGTCCTCTTCGTGATGACCCTTTGCTTATGCACATCATGAGTACTATAAGGCAGGAAGACCAGGTTTCTCATGTAATGATGTTGCCTCTGGGCACCCAGTTAAACCAACTGTGCTGCCTATTTAGGGAGAACCTTTTAGCCATCCTTCCATTTAGCTTCAACTGCCACAACTTCTTTGTCTAATGGTTTCATTTATGGTGAGACTATCTATTTGGAAATAATCTAGTTCCTCTAGTAGTATGTCAATTCAGTGGTCATTGGATAAAAATCTGACATTTAGAGTATCACCAGTTAATTTAATGTTTATTGACAATCTGCAGACACATTCTTAGCACCTTCTGCTTTCCTTTCTGCTATGCTGACTGCAGAAGCTCAGGACTAAGTGCTGGTTTTAATTTTTTAATTTTCATGTTCAGAGGATTGACTATCCTCTGGATATTGTCATCTCCCCCTCCCATCCTGGGGTAACAGACCCACATTGTCCCTGGGACTTGAAGCAAAGCTTTCTTAGCTTGGAAGAATCTGTCAGGTCTTTGATTTCCCCAGCCTAGCTATTGAGAGTTAAGGGTCCTTTTCATACCCCAAAGAGGAAATGGAGCAGGACTTTTGTGGAGGGTTCATCCGTGTCTGTTCCATTACTTTATATCATCATTATAGTATGATTTACAAAATATCCACATGGATTTGTTGCTTTGACGATCAGGTATGCAAGAACAAGGCCTTCTAGAGCTTACAAGTTAAAATTGACAAACATGAAGCCTCTAGAACTGGACCACAGGAATTGGATACTTCTGTGAACTTCTCAAAGTAATTATTTTCTCTGCTGCAGATTGCAGCCTATTCATGCCATCTTTTCCAGCGGGATGTCTAACTATGCCGTTTTCTAAACATGCCTCAGGCAGTCCATCAGACAGATTTGAAACCTTCCTGTATGTCTTGGAATATTTTGTAGATACCAGTGCCACACAGCAGATATGGCCATTGCTTGATCTTCTAGCCTCCCCAGCTCACCTCCTTTGATAGCCAATCAGCTAATGGCATCACCTCCCTGGTGTCATGGTCTTCTTCAGGAACAAAGGACAAACAGTAACAACAACTAATAAATTATAATAAAACTCAAGATCGAAAAAAACAGTTATGCACAGAAAGTTTGGTATAAATAAAAATTACTCATTTGTACTTTTACATTTCTACTGGGAAGAATGAGGAAAAGGGATCAATTGTTAATTAGCAGTAAGTCTGTCAAATGAAATATTTGATTACTCTTCATTAATTTCAAATCTTAAAAGTTTCACTGCTCTCCATTATCATATGGAAGAGGGTAAGAAGTACCTATTGTATTTGATTTGTTATGTGAATTTAAATTAGAAGGGACATTTAGTTTGTAGACATTTTTTTCCTTTACCTGTGATTTAATTTCTATAGGAACCTCCTTATAATGGAAGCTTCCTCCACTGAGACAGATTGTCAGTTGATCTGTAGCTTTTTCATTTTTTAGAGTCATCTGGATCACTGAAAGGTTAAGTGACTTCCCTGCAGTTGGAGAGGATCTGTCAGTGGCAGGATTTGGACCTAGGTTTTTCTTGCCAAGTTCATCCTGCTAGCTACTGTGCCAGAAGTCCTCAACTATTTATAGTTGAAAAAATGTTTTCCTCCAAACAGACCTGTATCATTAGTTTAGGTCTCTTTCTCCCTTGCTTTGCAGATAAAGAACCTATGACTCTGTGGGTGAAACACCTCACCTGAAGTCACAGCCCAGTCCAGAGCCAGGAGAGAGCTGAGGTCTAGACTTCAGGGAAAGGACTGAAGGAGGGTTTTTCAGATAGGCTCCAAAGGCTCTCATCTTTTTTTTCCCCCTTTTTTTGTTTAGTATTTTATTTTTCCCCAATTACATGTAAAAACAGTTTTTAACATTCGTTTTTAAAACTTTGGAGTTCCAGATTCTCTCCTTTCCTCCCTCCCCACACCCACCCCCACACTGAGAAGGCAAGCAATTCTATATAGCTTATTATACATGTGTAGACATGCAAAACATATAACATTTCCATATTAGTCATGTTGTGAAAGAAAACAGACAAAAACAATTCAAAAGAAAGTTAAAAGTATGATTCAGCCTGTATTCTGAAACCATCAGTTCTTTCTCTGGGGATGGATAGCATTTTTTGTCACAAGTCCTTCAGAGCTGTCTTGGATCATTGTATTGCTGAGAAGAGCTAAGTCATCCACAGCTGATCATCTTACAGTATTACTGTTCCTTTGCTGTACATAATACATGTCACTTTGCATCAGTTTCTCAAAGTCTTTCCAGGTTTTTTCTGAGAGCATCCTGCTCTCATAGCACAAGTTCTATAGCACAATAATTTTCTAGCCCAATCACATGACACAGTTTGTTCAGCCATTCTCCCGTTGATAGGCATCCCCTCAATTTCTAATTCTTTGCCACCAGAAAAGAACTGCTATAACTGTTTCTGTACATGTACGTCCTTTTCTAAAGGGTCTCATCTTAAAGCTCTGTGTTTCTTAGAGAAGGAAGCTGGCACCATGTTAACTGGATTATACATATTAAAAACATCATGGAGGATGGTGTCATTGTGCCATGCAGTAACTAATTTCCCAATGTTCCCAGCGTACTCTTTTAATTAAAGTTTCTTAACCACAAGTAGGAGCCTATCTTCTGGATTTATGACATGCAGAATTCATTTGTTGTGACACAGGAGGAAAAAAACAAGAAGAGCAAGTGTCCTTTGCCATGGGGATGCTGTGTTGGGTGGAAGAAGTCAGGTTTTTTTCACTTTTCCAATTTCGGGCAAAGCACTAAAAAAATGTCAGAGCTAGACTATTCATAAGAAGCTATGATGTAAGCCCTGACAAGTTCTGAGCTCTAATGCTGTGGATAAGGTTCTCATTAGTTCTCATCTGAGTCAGTATAGCAGATCCTAAATGAGCTCCACGTACTCTTCAGATCATGGTCTTGCAAGGAGATGAAAGTTAATTTTATGGTCTTCAAATTAGAAAGCTCATCTTCTTCTTAATAATAGCTTATGTCAATGACCCAAAAGAAGTTATCTAATGGGATTTCATAAATCTTGCAGGTACGAATTTATTCTGAGATGTAGATGAGGAAATACTACATTATTTAGTACTATGATGAATCTTTCTGGCCCATGTCTTGTTCAGAACTTACTAAATTACATGGTGTACATCAGATAGCATAGTGATTAGGATACTGGGCCAGGAGTTCAAATTCTGCCTCAGACACTCACTAGTTTCATGATCATGGCCAATGACCTCATGTAGGTCAAGTGCTTCTGAAACCTTAAGACTCTGTACAAATGTCCATTACCTCTACTACCACCACTACAGCAAAATGGATATCTAACAGTTTAACATGTATAAAGTCCACTTAAATCTTGGCCCAGTGAATGACCCAAAGTTGTCAGCAACTATCCCATCAAAATGTGAGCTGTGCTTAATGGCCAGCCCTGTGAAGTTCAGGGAGCCTCATTTTTAGGTTGTTCATTGCACTTCTTGAGGATATGCCATGAAGTTGTGGTGGGTATGGGTCTACCTAGGTAGAGTGTGTACCTACACACAAAATCATGGCACCTTCCATACAATTCACCCAGCATCCTTACTATGTGTCAGGCCAAGCAGCAGTATGATATAGTGGATGAAAGGCTTGGATTCACTTTTCTGATACCTGCTGCTATGTGACCCTGGGTAAGTTACTTAACCTTTTAGTCACCTCTCAACCCATTAAGACTGTAGGTTATAGAGCACTTGTTGATCCACATTAGTAGAGAAAGTTCACTTGCAGGAATTTCTCTGCCAACAAAATCTTTGATCCAACCCCCCCCCCCCAAAAAAAATAGAAATTATGTGCCAGGTCCTGGGGGTACAAAGGCAAAAAACCCAAGCAAACCAAAAACAGTGCCTGACTGGAGAGAAACACTGTGTGCCTAAACATTTAAAGATAAAGTGATTTCCGCGTTGGGGAGAATGCTAACCCATGGAGGAATCTGAAGGACACCTTGCTGTTGGTGGCTCCGGAGCTGGGTCCAGAGTGGGCTGGGGACTCCACGAGATTGGGGGAGGAAGGGAAGCATTCTACACCTGGATGAAGAAGACAGGATGGAGTGTAAGGGCTTTAAATGCCAAACGGAGGAGTGTGCATTTCATCTTAGCCACAAGAAGCTTCTGAAGCAGGAGGGTAACATGGTCAGCTTTCTGCTTTAGAAATAAAAACTCTGTTGGGGGATGAGTTAGAAAGGGAAAAGAATGGATTTGAGTAAACCAATGAGAAAGATATAGCAGTGGTCCAGGAGAGATGTACTCAAGGCCTGAGCTAGGCTGGTAGCTCTGTGAATGGAGAGTGATGTGAGGGACATTGTGAAGATGGAATTGACAAGACTTGGCAGCACGCTGGATGTGGGAGCAAAGGGGGCAGGAAGAAGAGTCTGAGATGACCCTGGGAATGCACACCTGACCGAATACAGGAACGATGGTGTCCTCCAAAATAGGGAAGTTATTAAGACGGGGATGTGTTGGGGGAGTGGGGGGGGGGTATGTATTCCATTTTGGATAAATGGAATCAGAGATACCTTTGTGATGTCCGGATAGAGACATTCAGTAGGTACTTTGCAATGCAGTGCTATTGCTCAGTAGAAAAATGAGGGATGGGCTGCATTTGTAGAATTACTGAAGTCAAATAAAAAGACTAGGTGTGTACCTCAGTCTCTTAGTATTTTACCTAAAACATCTTTGATAACATGTAGCATTTATTTTCTTTTTATTCTGTTAGGTTTTAGTTCTGACTACTTTTTAAAACTCCTCTTTTAGAAAAACTCTTGAAGGAACATAAAAAATTGGGATTTAGAAAGGTAATAAGGGATGTTTGAGTAGAGAAATTGAGTCAAAATTTAATTTTTTCCTGTTTTTTGTTTCTTTATCCTATATTTTTCCTAAGCTAATGAGCTCTTTATTTCTGAGATGGGGCACTATATTTCATTTTAATCATCTGTTTTGTTGTCAATGAAATTTCAGTTTCTTTTAAAGCATTTTAATTTTTTTCAACAGCAAATACCAGTTGTGGGCTGCCTCTGAAAATGTTAAGGAAGACACCTATCTACACATGTGGCACATACCTGGTGATGCTGGTTCCCCCACCAGGGGGCTCAGGCAGCTCTGCAACCCGTTCACTCTTTGGTGGAACAAGTGGTCTTTCATCTTTAAAAAGTAAATGAGTTTCTTCCATTTGTCTGTGGGGGAAGGGGTTCTTTTTGTTCCTCTCTGTGATAGCTGCTCCATTTGATCTTGGCAGACTCCTGGCTCTTGTCCTAATCCCCTTGAAATGACTTTGAAAAATTTGAAACTTGATTACCTGCCACGGCCTCCACTGACCCTGGGGAAGGGCCCTCTCCAGTTCATGTCCTGTTACTGTCTATTATGCAATACTTTATCTTCTTGAAATCATTCCAGCAAAGGAATCATGCTTGTAAATAATCAGCATAATCTCTTGCTCTTTTTGAAACATGTAGATGTATTTTAAAATTTTATTTTCTTTTAGTTGATACTTTTGATTTTATGTCATATCCATTTCCAGATATATCCCCTGCCAACCCAGTGAGCTTTCCCTTGTACTTAACATTTAAAAAGAAATGGGAAAAAAAAGTGGTTCAGCAAACCTAACCCATCAGTAAATAGTATCTGATAGTGTCTGTGGTATTCTACCCCCAGGATAGAATGGAGGTGAGAAGTGGGAAGCCTGGCAATCAGCTATGACAGCTGTGTGTATGTGAGAACATTAGGGCCTGCACTAGGGTAGTAGCAGTGAGAATGGAGCGATGGCAATTCAAGCAACAGTGGGAAGGGATTTTATCAGTAGATGGAGGGTAGCAAAGGAGAGGGAAGCAGTAGAGATGACTCCCCAGTTTTTCAGCCAGTTAGATATACCTGTAGCAAATGTCATATCACTGTTTTTAGGACTTAATGATATTGATACATGGCAATCTAAATGCAGAATACTTTTAGAAATATTCTTGAAATACAGTCTATAACAAATGAAGCTAAATTTTTTTCCATAGTAAAAATGTCCATTTCTTCATTGTATAGTTGACAGTTGAAAATTTAAAATTTGCTGATTGAACCACCAACCTCCAAAAGTCACATTAAAGTTTTTTCATTGTTTCTGAAGTTCTGGCATCTAGCTTGGTGTATAACATTTCGGATGGTCAGTTCACAAGCCGTGCAGACCTCATTGATGCTGCTGGGAGCTCACTTGGACGTGGTGCTCTTGTCCCAGGACTAGGTAAGAAATTAATGCATGAAATTCCTAGGAGAAACTCATTGGATTCATAGCCTTTTCATTTAAATTAATGCCAGTTTCCATTGAAGTAATTCATCACATAAGTGGGATTTTGACTTCTCAGTTTTCTTGTATGTATTTTAAAAGGAACTCTGAGCAATAGGAATGAAGCAGTTTAATGCTATCTTCATCTTGAGATGTTTATTCCAGGTTCACATTGAGATTAAACTGTAAAACTAGAGGGAGAGCCTTAGCCTTGTGATTTATAGGTCTCACTGCCTTTCATTAGTTAAATTCAAGGTCAAGTTCGATAGTTCTTTACCCTGCTTGTGTCATAGTTGGACTCAGTATAATATGCATTAGACAGAAACTTCTCTTTTATGTCAACTTTAAAAATTCTTTCTAGTTACTCCAAAAGGAAGACCATTGTTGGAGTGAATTTCTTCCATTCCTTAGAAGGAAACTTTGTCAAAAAAATCTAATACAAGTGAAATCTGAAAGACCAAGAACCTGTGATTTTTCTCTGTAATTTAAAATTAGATTATTATGTCATAACTTGAACCTGCTTTTGATCTTAATTATCTGTATTCCTTGAAAAGCATGCAATGAGAACTTTTCATAAAAACTCAGGTTGAAAGACAGGAATGATGTCATACCTAGTTGCTTAATATTCATACCTCTGTGTCTGTGAAAGATAAGGATTAGCAGCATCAAACTTCTCCTTTTCATTCTTTTTATTTTTGAAATGTTTAATAAGAGAACCCTCCTAGAAAATCCCCTTTTTCCCCCATTGTGGTATGGAAGTGACCCTAGGTTCTTGCAGGCTCTGTAAAGACATGGGGTCCAGTAGCTCCTCTGTTGTCCAAGAACAAGATCATTGATGTGTGGAGAAGCTTTTCACCAGAAACTTAGCCACAGCAACTCATGAAGACGTTTAACACGTATGTGGAGGTGATGCTGTCTGTGTCACCCAATGCTCGTGAAGTTTTGGTTTTTAGGAAGTAATGAACGTGAATTAATAGGGCAAAAACTGAAAAACTATGTAGGGAAGATATCAAAGTGATTTAAATAAATTTTTTTCTACAGGCGCATGTTATGACACAGTGAATAACATGATATGGACATGTTCTAATGACTATATTGATCAATGGTGCAATCCTGGGAATCAAGCTTTCCATTATGTATGTCAAAGACTTGGAGTCAGCCACATCATTGCTGAGCCAAAAGGTGAGCAAAAGTGATACTGTGTTAGCCTGAGATTGTGCCATCGAAATGTTAGAAATTGCAAAAACATCAATGAGTAGGTGGGAGGTGAACAATCCAGTTGAACTAAGTCAACCAATTAGACTCAGTGAGCATTTATTGAATGTCTTTTGTGTGCTAGAACTTTAGGTTAGCACAGAGATAAAAAAATGAAAGTCTCTGCCTCCATGGAATTTATATTCTATTGGAAAAGACAGCATATATGCAGAATAAATACAGATCAGTGGAAGATAGTTAAATACAGGGTGGTTGGGAAAGGGGGGATGGAAGGCACTAACTGAAGGGGGGAGGGGAGGGGATAAGCAAAGACTTCAGATAGTGCTGCTTGAGTTGCTAAGGTTGACTTACTCATATTACTCCTTCTATTCACTTTGTACTTCAGCCAAACTGGACACTACTTTCTGTTCCCCAAACATTCCCTATGCCTTCTGGCTTCCCTACCATTACTCATGGTATTTTCTGTGCCTGGAATGTCTTCTAAATCCTACCCACCATTTCAATGTGGGTTTGTCCTTCCCTTCTTTAATATAGTTATCATGAAATAGGATTATTTGCGTTTGTTCTCTTTTCTATAGGCTTTGAGGGCAGAGACCATTTATCGAAATTTTGTGTCCTCCCTCACTGCCTAGCACAATGCTCTTTGTAACTTCATCACTTAATCAGTGTTTGTTGATTGAATGAGGGCGGAATGAACTCAAGATAATCTTAAATTGATAGAATTCATTAGTCTAAGAAAGAATGGAAAATCCATAAAATGTGGGGCAAGGCCTTTTTAGATCTTGGAGCCATCAATAGAGGCAAGCTGGTACTACTTGTGAGTCTGCTTCTTCACCCCATTCCCCACCTCCCATCCCCCCAGTTCAAGCATCTCTCTTGAGCCTTTCCTACTTTTCAAGTCTCTTTACTTCTTCTCTTTCTCTGATTTCAAAGGGAAGAATTCTTTATGAGCTCCAAAAAACATTTTAAGATCAGTCATACACCACTAGCAGCATGTGAGGGAGATAGAAAGAGGGGTGGAGGCTACAGTGACTCTTTGTTTGTATGTATAGGTCATTTGTACCTCATGTCTTTACTACTCTGTTTTTAACTTTCTAGGCGAGGCTGTAACCACAAATGAGGTTATAAACCAGTTACTGCACCATGTTGGTGCCATGTGCATCCATCAACTCAATCTTCTTGCAACCAATACCAGTCTGCCAATTACAAACTTTTTGGGCAAGCAGCATCCAATCGAAGCACACCATCTTAGCAGTATTTGTGACATTATGGAGAAAGCCATGGTCAATGGAGATACCTGTATTATACGCTGCATTCTTGTTGTCTTTCAGGTGAATACATAGGTTTCAGATAAACACTGGGAAAGAGATTCTTTTTTTTTTTTTTTTTTTTTTTATTAATTTTTTTATTTTTTTTAATGTTTAACAATCACTGCCATACAATTGCGATTTTATCCCTCCCCACCCACCCCCCACTACCTCCCTCCCTCCCCACGACTGCATACAATTCTGTATAGATTCTACATAAACTTTCCTATTGAGTATATTTTCACTATCGTCATGCTGTGTAGTCAGACTAAGATAAATGAAAGAATCCGTATAACAAATCAGAACATGATACACAAACAGATACACATACACAAACATGATCTGCTACATTATGTGAGTGACTTCCATATTTCTCTCTCTGAGTGTGGAAGGCTTTTTGCCTTGAGGTCCACCATTGGGATTTTTTTTTTTTTTCAGAAGTTCTTGTGTTATTACAAAAATCTAAGTCTACCAGAAAAAACTCTCACACACTGTGGTTGTTGCTGTGCATAACGTTCTCCTGGTTCTGCTCCTTTCACTCAGCATCAGGTCATATAAGTCCTTCCAGGCCTCTCTGAAGTCTTCTTGTTCATCATTTCTTATGGCACAATAGTACTCCATTACATTCATATACCATAATTTATTCAGCCATTCCCCAATTGATGGACATCCCCTTGACTTCCAGTTTTTGGCAACTACATAGAGTGCTGCTATAAATATTTTTGTACATGTGGGACCCTTTCCCATTTTTATGATCTCTTGGGGATATAGTCCTAGTAGCGATATTGCTGGGTCAAAGGGTATGCACATTTTTGTAGCCCTTTGGGCATAGTTCCAAATTGCTCTCCAGAATGGTTGGATGTGCTCGCAGCTCCACCAACAATGAATTAGTGTTCCAACTCTCCCACATCCTCTCCAGCATTTATCATTTTCTTGTTCTGTCATGTTTGCCAATCTTATAGGTGTGATGTGGTACCTCAGAGTTGTTTTGATTTGCATCTCTCTAACCAATAGTGATTTAGAGCATTTTTTCATATGATTATAGATAGCTTTAATTTCTTCCTCTGAAAATTGCCTGTTCATATCCTTTGACCATTTATCAATTGGGGAATGACTTGTACGATTATACATTTGGGTCAGTTCTCTATATATTCTAGAAATGAGGCCTTTATCCCCGATGGGAAAGAGATTCTTTAAATTTCCAACCAATAGAAAAGAAAATTTAAGCATCCATTGATTTTTGCTCATTTCATAAAGTATATTGAAGCATTCATGAGCTAGTTTTAAATTTTAGAGACTGAAATCGACTACCCAAAGATTCTTGTGTTTTATCGTAGAGAAAAAATAAAATTAAGGCCTCTGGTTCTGTACTATATTCTAATCCTCCATTAGAATTCTTGTCTTATACAAAACATTATAGCTGCATGAGTGCTGCAGTGTGTATGATATTACAAATATTTATTGTTATTGCATAGTTGGGCAGTAGAAAATATTGATTAAAAGTCCCCTGGGGTTGCACTCACAAGACCACCTTTGATGTGCTTTTAACAATATCATTTCACTCTCCCCATGGCTTCAATGGAAAGAGTGTTTTTAGATTAAATTCTTATGTTTCTGTAGGTGGTGTTTAAATTTTTCTTCAGCCCACAAACTGAAAGGAATCGAGAAATCATTCGACGGTCAGGACTTCTGCTGTGGCAACTATTGATGGCCCCAAAAGACCAGATTTGCCCTGAAATACAGAAGGAAGTCTGTCTTGCCATCAGGTAAGCTGCAGTGGATTTTCTTAGTGCTCAGCACACATGATTCTCCCAAAATGGATTAGAATTGCCCCTGTCAGCCAGCTTAATAGGTATGTCTCTTTCCGCAATCCAGAGTTGTTGAAAGATACTTTGGAGCTTCCATTGTCTATATAAGATATGACTTAATTTGGGAGGGCATCTATATTGAATTGTTTGTAATGGGGAGCTTGAAGGCTGCTTTTAGGGGATTTGGAGAAAGATTTTAGGTATTTATCTCAGTTGTTCCAGCTTGGGCACTTTCCTGATTTGCTAAAGTTATTTGTCATGGAGTGGGACGGAAGACACAGCTTCACTTGCATTTGGCTCTTTGATCTCTAAGGCATTTTTTCCAGTTCGTTTTGTAATTAATCATTTGTACAATCAAAATCATACTTGATCTTACAGGTATTGGTAACTCTTTACCTATAACCTACTCACTACTTCCTTCTAATCTCCACTGATATTGTGATCACATAAAAACATGCATGTTTTTATATGACTCTAGTCCTTGTTCATATTTTTCAGGGTCCACTTTATAGGTCTTACATACTTCCACATATTTCTCTTATTTGTCCTTCTTTATGGCAGTGTAGTACTTCAGTGTATTGAGGGACCACAATTTACCTAGATGTTCCCCAGTAATGGGATATCTTAATTTTTTCCAGATTTTCACCTTTAGTTTACTCATACATAAAAATGAATGGGTTGCACTGTAATCCCTAAGGTCCTTTTTAGCTCCAATAGTATATGAATCCATAAAGTTCCCTACACAGTGTGTTGTGAAGAAAACCCTTGGTAAACCTTAAAATGCTGTAGAAATATGAGATTTAATTGTCATTTAATTTCTTTTGAATGTGTTCCCATTAATATATCCAAGGCATATATCCAACCGTGTTCCACAAAGGTATGATCAGTCTTAAGACTCTTGTGTGCTGTCGGATTCCTCTCCAGAAAGAGCCTTCAAAGTCTTTATGAAATTTTATCCTGGCACTGTATAGCTGATCAAATGCCTCAGCATGACTAGAGTGCCTCTAAACACATTAGAGTCATTTGCTCTTTGGTGGGAGAGCAGGGAAGAGGAAAAAGGAGTCTCGCAGAAAGAGTTGGGAGGGGCCTCTGATGTCATGTGATATAGACCACACTAAACAGGAACGCCCTTCATTCTATTTTAAGAAATGGGGTGAGGATGGGAAGGAAAGGGAACTCATACGTCTCCAGATATCACCAGATTCCAGGGAGCCTCCTCACAAATGGGAAGTGGTCCAAGATCAGGCAAAATTGCTCACCCTGTTCCTTCTTGTCATAGAATATTGAAGTAGAACAGAGAGTCCTGCAGGATCTAGTTTTTTTTCCCCAAATTATCATCAGTTCTTATGATCATTAAAAAATACTAGATAGATTTGTTCCTCTACCTGGGTGCTACAGCATTAGATTTCCACTTTTTTGTCCCTTTCCCCCTAGAGTTATGTCTTTTAGTTGTTGGTTTTAGTCCCTTGGCAATTTAGGGGTTTCGATACTTGAGTGCCACTTTTGTTTTGATCAGCTCACAGCCCAGTATTGCCTAAATAGGGTCAGACATGCCTTCTTTAAATCAACTAAAATGGAGAGGTTTCCACACTACAATTAGTCTAGAGTCCATAGTTCTTTCATTTATGTAAGAAGTATACAGACATAACAGGTACCATAGAGAATGGAGAAAGGGAAGCCTGGCAGGGCCTAATAAGGAGGGTGCTAGCCCCAGAGTCAGGACCTAATCCTCTTTGCCTGCTGTGTGACCAATCACAGGTAAGTTAGGTAACTTCTTTGAGTCTCAGGTAGTTCTCTAATGCTCTGAATTTTATACAGGTTGCAATTTGCACCAGTGAGAGAACTCTCACACCAGTGAATTCTAAGTTGTTGATGTATTGCTGTACATGTCAGTGTGTTTGTGTGTTTGTGTGTGTGTGTGTGTGTGTGTATCTTTTGTCTCTAAAATGGGCACTTCCAGGCCTTTTTTAGTTAATAAATATGCTTACAGATAGACAGACTTGGATGAAAGAAATTTAAGGTAAAATAAGGCCTAATGTTATTTGCCTTGTCATCCTTTTCTATCTACATGATCACTCCCATGATAGAGTAAGGAAAGAGTTCAAGGAAAGTAAGTAGTTTGGAGACCTTCTGCCTCTGATGGAGGAGCTGGTTTCTGTAATGGTGCTTTTGGCTTTTTTCTCCTTGAACGTTGCCATCTGGGGTTGCTCATAATCTGCTCTGCTCTTGGAGTTATTCTGGTATTAATTTTTAAGTCCAAATCTTAAGTGGAGCTGTTCCGCCATGAGAGCTGTGCTTTTGAGTCAGAGCATGGATACTGACATTTATGGCCTGTTCCATGGCTGTAAAATGAGGGGTTTCACTAGATGATAATGGTTTTACCTTTTAAAACCTTTCAGGTTTACAAAGTACTTTCTCTCAGTAGCCCCATGTAGGTAGGAAGCATGAGTATTCTCATTCTATTTTGCAGATGAACCAACAGAGGGACAGAGAGGTTAAGCCAAATCAATCACACAGTTAATAGGGATCGAATAGAGATTTAAATTCAGATCTTCTGACTCTTGATTAAGCACTTTGTCCCACACTACACTGCCTCTTAATGTGATAAAGAGGATAATCTCGAAGCTTTCTTCCTTTTCTAAATCCTATGATCATCTATTTAGTCAATATATGCCAGCATCTAAATGCACAATAAAACTGACTTTCTGGGTCATCCCTGTCCATTCAGTTAAACCAGTTGTATATGTCTCCACAAGCTCACAGATAGAACAAAGAAAGAGATTGATATTTGTGTAGTACATGCAGGTTCGTGTATTTAGGATGTATGAGGTAAATTAACTCTATTTGTAGAATTTCAAGCAGGATAAGAAATGAGTATTTTTTAAAAGTGAAAATGACTATTTAGAACTCTTCGTGTAGGCAGGAGTTGGCTTGTATTTTTCTAGAATGTGTTCAAAAACTAATTTTTGGTTTTCTCTCATTTTAGCTCTGGTTTAACTATCCTGTATCCAGGAGAAGTTGAAATGAATAACTTACTTAAACTGGTTTTAACAGAAGGTGAGAATGATGTTCAGGTGACATTTTAAGAATTGACCTTGAATAGGAGATCCTTGAAGGCAGGAGCTTTTATTTGTCTCCTCATTGTCAAGAAGAATGCCACCCACAAAGGGGCTTCAGAACTGTTTGTTACATTGAATCAGATTGTGGGGGGGAGGGTTATAATTGGATAGTAATTAATAATTTCTCTCTCTGCCTCCCATTAGTCCACTATGAACCTGGAAGAAAATTGAGTGTTTAAGGTTAATTTGTTTCTTAGAATCTCAAAGACCCTTGATGAAATCCTGCTTCCTACACTTAGAATAGTCCCTGGACAAGTTGCTTAATCTTTCTCAGCCTCAGTTTCCAGTGTCACAAGGTTGTTAGAGGGTCATATTTGTCATTATGTAAAATGCTTTGCACACTTTAATGTGTGCTATTAGAAGTCTAAGCTAGCTTTTTCGTGTTAACATTCAGAGCTATAGAGCTGTCTTGCAGAATTAGAACTTGATACCTGAGATTTGGTCAGACAGAAGTCATGTGCCTCGTGGGGTCTTTGTAGTCAGGGAGCAGATAATCTGGAAGGCAGAACGAGTGACAATACCAGCTGGTCATTACACTTAAACACTGAAACTATCGCCCCTGAGTTATTTCTTAGTGAGTCAGATTCCCTGGCACCATTGCTAGAGTGTATCATAAACTTTTGTACTATCACAGGAGAGAGAAACACTGGACTCTCCCAGCTGCGGGATGTGATCCTGACCAATTTGGCTGAACAACTTCAAAACAATCGCTTTGGTAGCGATGAAGATGATCATTACAGGTGATGCAGTTACGTTATTCATTAGTCAGCGTGAGTTAGCCTCAGAGTGTGCTTGCTCAGCACTTGGCTTGCCTTTGGGAATATATTATAGCATTGACTCTAGCACTGAGTGAATTGGGGGAGAGGGCAAGCATTTGGGCATTTTAATGCTTTTCCATATTCAGATTCTTTAATAAAGTTTAAAGTTAGTTAAATCAGTGCCCTTTTTTGCCATGTGGGTTGGTGCAGCCTGGAAAGAGCCCCAGGCTCCAAAGGCAGGGAGAGGTCTAGATCTGGCTATGCCAAAATTGGACTGGGTTGCTTGTCCTTTGTTGAGGCTCTTCCATTCTTTTCAACTGTAAAATGAGGGGTTTGGGTTGGATTCCAGTTTAATTTAAGGATCTGTATTTAACTTTATGCCACTGAGGTGTGAAAAAAGTGTTAGGCTCCTTTCTCATCAAATATGATTAGTGTGGTTGGTACTCTGCTAATGAATAGGAAAAGATCATCAAAAATTGCACTGCTGGAGTGTAGCTCCATTTTATCAGAAGAGGAAGTCAGTCCCAGAATTTTAAAATATAAGCCTGAAATGATAAGGGACATTGTCTATTAAGAAGGCACAGATGCATCCTTGGCCCCTCCACCTTGACTTTATTGCTGGACTCTAGATTTTTCTGTTATTTACAGTAGGGGTGAACAAAGTATGGCCATTAAACCAAATGTGACCCACACCTATATTTGTATGGCTCTCAGTGAAGATATTTTAAAATGTAAAAACTGTTGTTAGCTCACAGGCCATGTAAAACAGGTAGAGTACTGGATTTGGCCTGTGGATTGTAAGTGGCTAATCTCTGATTTACACTGTTGTGGACAATACCCTGTCCTAGGTCAGTGGGAATCATCTCTACTTGGTGCCGTACATTACTTTCCTCTTGGCGCCTTTGCCATGAATGTTGGTCTGGCAAATGAGCATTTATTTGGTTGTAAGATCAGTTAAATGAGTCTTTTTTTATCTGCAGTGTGGTTTCTCAGGGCTTACCCATTGTGTGAAATGTGTCCTTTAACTGATAAGCCATCGACATTTTACTGTTACATTTTTCCTACATTTTAAAGACTAAATGATGAACTTTTGCACTACATTCTGAAGATTGTTGTTCGAGAATCCTGTATCTTAATCACCAAGTGCCAAACAGTCTCTAAAGATGATTTTCAAAGACTTCTTTCAACGGTGCCTGTAAGTAAATTGCATTTCCTGAAAGCAGGGTTCTCTTGAGCTGCCAAGTTTAGGCACATTTTGCACAGTGTGAGAGAGCAGTTAGAAGCGGGCCTTGACCAGTGGGATGAGTACCTTTTGGTTAGGCCTTGGAGCATGCCTTTTCTCCAAACCCTCTGTCTCTTACCTGAATCCCCAATGTGGGAGCAGGCAGCTGGATCAAGAGTGGGGGTTGTTCCTCTTTGCTCACTAATTTGCTCAGCTTTTCCTGCTTTCAGAGGCATGTTTTTGATTTGGTGCCACTGCACAAATGGATCCAGCCTGCTCAGCACCAGAGATCACTTTTTATAATTGGGAACAAGTCTTTGGTGATGGGGGGAAGGCAGGGAGAAGGAGAAGGTGGACAAGGGGGCACGTGATGTGCATCAGCATGATTTAGTGGCTGGGGAGCTGGAACACTTGTATGGAAGGCTGGCTCTGGACAGTCTGGCTGGGAGATGCTGGCAGCTCACTCAGCCCCTGTGAGCCAGGTACCTCATTTGGAGCCATGGAGGGCATCTTCACACCAGACCCAAACTGATGAAGTCAGTTCATTGTCCTGAGTGGTTGGAGCAGGGACAGGGTGAGACCCACCAGCAACAGGTGAAGGAGGTTTGGCATCTCAGTGATGTCAGCACATTGACTCTGAAACAGCTCATTTAAACAAGTGATTTGCGATTTGTCTTGTATGTTGCCCTTCTCTCCTTTGCTTGTCTGAACTTTTCTAAAGGATTTTGCATTTTCTGTGTTTTCAGTAGCATTTAGCTCATTCCAGTTGCCCTTATTTGTATTAAAGGCCGCTTCCTCCTGCCTGCGCTATCTGATGGCAGTACAGAACCATCTTCTCAGTAACACGGTTTTGATTAAGCCCGATGAAAACGATGACAGTGACAGTTCCTTGCAGGGAGAGACATTGAAGGTACAGGTAAACACCAAGCTTTATTCTAATGAGACTTTCTCCAGTGTGTAGGGCACTGCTTAACTGGCTGCAGCTCTGTGTGACTCAGTGGCCAATCTCACCATGTCGGTGCATTTTTCACAAGAGGATGATAGTGCCTCTCGCATTGCAGAGGTTTTCATGCTCTTGCTGTATTGCTAGTGTATTTGTGACCCTTTTGTCATGTGGCATCCCAGTTGGACCCTTTGATGATTCCTACCTTAATTTTCCTTTCTAGGAGTATAGAAAGAAACAGAAAAATCCTGGGCTTTATAGATGATGCCCCATGTCCCTGAAAGTCATGTGCCTTAGTCGCATGGGACTGGGAGTAGACATGAAATATTTGGAGAAGTTTGTTTGTGTCTTGTCCTCTTGTAATGCAGGCGCTTTTGTAGCAAAGGATGCTTAGCTTCCTTTTCATAATCTCTCTGTTAAGTCATGTGGTTTTTTTTTCTGAATTCATAATTCATCTCAACTTTTCTGTAATTATTTTCTGGAAATTGTCAACTAAATAAATATTCAATAATTTGTCCTACATTAGCAGTCAGAATAAGCCAAAGATAGTTATTGCAATAAATATATCATTTCAACAGAATCTTGGACTTTTTGTTGACATCTTTATGTCAACTTTTATCATTTGGGGAAGACTTAATTAAGTAACTAATCCATTCAATTCTGAAAATTATTGACTTAAATTTCTCCCTCCCCCCAAAAAAATATTCCACCCACAAACAACCTCCTGAAGAATTAAAGGTAAAAATCCTTGCAGCATCCCTTTCCTTTATTTCTGCTGAATGCATTCTGACATAAATTCAATGTAAATCATACATCTAGCACTACTTTGCCTCGATGCAACTTTAATTTGAATATGGGGGGATTTTCCCCTCCAAATAGAACTTGTGTAAAAATTGGAAGCAGTTATATTATGGATTGCAGTCTAGAATCTATTTTATTTTTCATTGTACATTTTTTTCCTTTCAAAAAAATCTTACTGTAAGAATGTAGCCAGCATCCAGGGTAGCCTGTAATCCAAGTCATTGTGGCATTTTAGGCCAGGCGACTGGATGTAACAAACTGTATTCAATGCTTTTGAAGCCAGTTTTGGTCAAACTCTCCAAACAACAAGAAAGTTCAAATGCATTATTACCCAAAGCTGTGATACAGTCATCAGTATTACTTTTTCTTTTAAAAAAATGAAGTTTTAAATTTAATCTAATGAAAGGGAACCCCAGAAAATTCCAAACGTAAAAATAGTCTTCTCTCTGAGTGTCTAAAAAGAGTAAAAATTTAACTTTTGTTATTTATACATTGAAAGAATAATCATAAAACTTAGGGCTTGTGATATGGCATTTCTAAAAGAAAAGTAGAGATTTCTATGTGGAGGGCAGTCTTAGCTATGATTTTTGGAGAAAATAGAAAAGAGCTAAATTTTTCCATGAGCTTCCAAATTGTATCCCTTTCCCCTGAATCTACTCATATTTCTCCCATAAACTCAAGCATAGCTTTTTTGACTTTTTAATAGCCTGTAACTGTCTGCTACTTCACCTGAGTCTTTTGTCTGTTTTCAAGTATATGGGGTGTAAGGCATTAAGTAAAAGCTAAATTGTATTGTTACAGAACTGTTGTGTATTTGTCTCATTTTATTCACCTTCTGTACCCTTTCCCTATACATACACCTTTCACTGTTGTGTTTTTCTCCTTAGCTATCCTCATACCACCTAAGGCCGTCTTCCACCTGTGCAGTTCCTTGACTGGTCACCAGCAGCTCTCTTGTGCTGGATGGGATGGGGGCAGTGCCTTTCCTCTCTAGGGACTTGATGTGCCCCCTCTGTGAAATGTGGCATTATTGTGCCAGCAATCGCTCGGGGGTGTAGCATCCCAAATCCAGTGACCACTTGAAGTCCTAGTGGAGTTTTCTGCTTTGGGCTGCCCCCGTCCACCACATTACTTAATTTGGAAGCATACGTTTTTCTTTTTCGTTTTCACTTGTTGATGTATTCATCAGAATGTTAAGTCTAACACTGTGATATTTTGTACCTAGGAGCTAAAGGCCAGTATTTTGGCTCTTGCTACCCAAATCCTAACTGGATGTGACGAAGTTCTAGAAATGCTTCAGCAAGTCACTACTGCACTCCTGAATAGTGATGTAACTGATCGGGATCAGAGGTGAGCAGTACCAAGGGCCACCAAGTCCAATGAGGTGGAAGCCACCTGGACTGCAGTGTCATCTGTTTGTATATCAGAGGTGGTCTTGGCACTGAACTCCCCAAAGGGCAGGAACTTAAATCTAGAGACACTTGCCCCATACCCAGTACAATCCACCCTTTTAGCAAAAGAAAAAGTTCAGCAGAATCAACTGACACATCTGGAAGCACATTCTGTGTCCATAGTCAGAACTATAACCAAACAAGGCAAGAAGAACTTGGGTGCCGTGTGCAGGCAGGTTGGGGGTGGATGGAGCAGGCAGGTGGGCTACAGTGCCACGCCACTCACATCATTAGGGGAACTTCTCCCCTTGCTCTTCCCATCCCACATGAGGTACCACTCCTAAATGGGAATCACATTGTCTCCCTGCCCCCACACTCCTGCCTTCAGCACCCAGACTGCATTTCTTGCTGGTAGGTTCCTTTCTCTCCTGTTTCTTCATTAAAGTCCTCCTCTGTTGCCTCTTCCTGGGGTAGAAAATGACTGTGGAATCTGAGTTGGAAGGAACTTCTGAGGCCATCTGCTTCAACTCACACCTTAAAAAGAATCTCTGTAGCATCTCTAACAATGACCATCTGACCTCTGCTCAGAGGTCTCCACTGCCATTCCACTTTGACACACTTCTGGTGAGCCAGATCTTCTTCTTTCCCAACCCCAGTGTGCCTTGGCCCAACTTCCATTCACTTTTCCCAGTTCTTCCCTCAGGTGCCACACAGAACCAGTTTAATCCCTCTCCCATGTGGGCACTCTTGAAACACTGGAAGGCAACTTTTTAGCCTTCCCTCAGATATCTTTTCTTTAGGGCAAACATTCATTGTTTTGTCCAGGCTTCCTTTTCTTTTCCTCAACAAAAGAAGCCTTTAAATTAATCTCATTGTGGTATAGCTGAGTCAGTGTAATAATAGGAATCTTTTATTTTTGCCATATGGAATGTCATTTGTCACCCTCTTATGAATGATGTGACAATTGGACTTTCCCTAAATTTCCTTCTCTTGAAAATCACCCAGCACAGTCCCATTTGTGAGAAAGAAGACATTATCAGTGATGCAAATGGCTAATGTTTCAAAAATTCAAAAGATTTCATTTTTCATTGCTGTGGGTGCTTAACTGACCATCATAGATTTCGACTCTGCTACACCCTAGTAAGCCATCTTCCTTTGTTTCTTTGACCAAAAGAAAATTAATTAACAGGTAGCTAGCCTTGTAGGGATGAGCCTGTCTGAGCTCAACAGGTCTGGTCCTTGGATGACCAGCCGTGTCTCCCTGGTCTTTTCTGGAAACCTAAATGATAACCATAATAATGATAGCATCTGACATTTGAATAGTGTTTAGCATATACAAATGCTTAGCTCAGGCTCTGCATTAACTCTTTGCAATTATTATCTCATTTGATCCTCAGAACAATCCCAGGAAATAGTAACTATTATTATCCCTATTTTAGAGCGAAGGAAACTAAGGCAGAAGTTAAGCAACATGCCTAGGATCACATGGCTATTTAGTGTCTAAGGCAAGATTAGAGCTCAAATCTTCCAGATTCCAGGCCTAGTGTTCTGTCCACTGTGCCAGCCAGCTACCCGTGTGTGATCATTGCAAGTAGGGATTGTTTTCTTTGTATTTCTGTCCCCACTGCCTAGCACAGTTCCTGGCACATATTAGGTGCTTAAGAAATACAGATCAGTTGATTGGTTGGCTGGGTGATTGGTTGGTCTGGCCAGAGTTAGTGTTCCTCTTGCAAAAACTTGGAGAATTCTGGGTCTTGCAGCCTTGCCCAACACAGGCATGACGAGGGGTGAGTGGGACCCCAGTGAAGGGAATGTGGCTCAGACTTGGCTTGGTACTCTGAAATGGGTTCTTTTATCTATTAAAGAACAAATAAAATTGAATAAACAATCTATGTATATTGTATACTAGAAAATGTTTTCTTAGTCATATATTGGAGAGATCTCTTAGTCTTCACTGTTAAGCTCACTGCCATGGTTTACATTCCATTCGTGCTCGATATTGAAGGATTTACTTGTTTTAAGGTTAAGTTTTTGACCAGAGAACAAGTATAACATCTCTTCATGTGTTGCTATTTGCCACCATATCTGGTCCTAAGACAACTGTCAAGGATTAGGTCTAAAAGAACATCATAATTTTTAGTTTTTTTTTTTTCTTTTTGGTCTCTTTCTTCTTTCACAATATGACTATTATGGAGATAGTTTTACATAATTCCTCATATATAACCTATATCAAATCGCTTCTTGTTTTAGGGAGTGGGAAGGGAAAAAAATTGGGAACTCAAAAAAAATTTTTTTTAATGAATGTTAAAAATTGTCTTTACATGTAACTGGAAAAAATAAAATACTATTAAAAAAGCAAAAAGAACAGTGTACATAAGTGTCAGACTTCTAAGATACACATACACACACGTACACATGTACGCACTTATATATGCATACCAGCCATAGTATACTGTAACACCTAGCTATGGGGGAGGTATAATCTGATGTGCAAGACTGGAAGCCTAAATTCTTTTTCTATTTCTGACATAGATATCCTTTTTAGACTAGAAAAAAAATTTATATAACACCTCCCTCTTTTTTGACACTCCCACACACACTGACTGCCATTTCTTTTTCTGGGTGTAGAGATTAAGAAAAGGGGATCCTTCAAGTAGTGTTTAAAATCTCTACATCTGCATGATATCTGCCTGGATTGTCTGAGTGGTCAGTGGAGCCAAGGGACTTGGATGGGGGTGGAAATGACTGAATCTTCACAAGTATTTGGTTTCTCCTTTGAAGAGCTGCAAAGCCCATGTAGGGCTTCCTGTTGGAATTTATGTTTTAATATATTTTATGTGAATTAGGAAAAGAAAAACACCCACTAAATTTCGTTAGAAGGCAATTGAATTCACTCCCACCTGTCTGATAAAGTTATTGAGCAAAGGTAATATTTGCTACCTGGTTTCTGTTCTCACCTGCCTTTGGGGAAGGTAGAAAGTGTTCAGTGTTGAATTAAGTTGCTGGGTAAAACCATACCTAATTATTAGGTTCAGCAAGATTGAGTTCAATAGATATTTTTTCAGATAAATGTCAGATGATTTTCATTTATTTCCTCACTCCTGAAAATTTCTTAGGCTTTGTGTTTTCTTGAATATTTTGCAGATTAAAAGGCTTGGAACAAGTCACTAAAGCTACAATGCTTGGTCACCTTCTTCCTGTGTTACTGACCTCCCTGATGCACCCAAACTTACAGACTTTGACAATGGCTGATGCCCTGATGCCCCAGCTGGTACAGTTGGTGCTTTATACCAGTCAGGTATGGCCCTTGATGCTGGCTGAGGGGATTGGTTTTAGACTGACAGATGCATGTTTTCCACCGAAGGTATATTCAGTTCAAGGAAAAACCAGAGACACAGAGGACAGGGGTGGGCGAAGGAAATTTTCATGTCTTAAAAGTGAACTATCATCTAAAAATCGTTAAATAGTTGAGAGTGACTGTTTCTCTCTTTGATCACATAACTTATAAATTCTGCAGTGGATGTGTGTGTACTGAGTTCATACTCTTTTGTACAGCTGGGACTACAAACCCAGCAGCCTCTCTGATCCTTTTGGTCCCTTGCCAGTTGCTGGTACAGCAGGTCTGTACAGCATTGTAGACTTTAATTAAGGAAAATGATATTAACAGGTTTGAGTAATATAATATTATTTATTAACTGAAAACAAAATTAGGCTAAAAAGATCACTGGAGTGAGTCTGCAAGCTCTACTTCTAGGTTTGGCTTTTGGTGACCTTAAGTGATTCACTTAAATTCTCTGTGTCTTTATCTCAGTAAAGTGTAGTTAATGTCTTCTGCCCCTATTCAGGAAGACAAATGAAGTCATCTTTGTAACCCTGATCTCCTTGGAAAGAAACCTCTGTATCATTTCATGGCCTGTTGTTATTGTTATTAAGATTAGGATGTGTGCTTTAAGATGTTGGGTTGTGTGTTTCAGACGGCCTTGCTGCTTAAAACTCAGTCTCCAGTTTTTGCTGAAATGGGCTGTTCCCCATGTGGTACATCAGATCAGAAGGGCAAGCTGTTCCCAGATGAGAGGTGATTGATGCTGCTTTGTCAAATGAACCCCCTAAAAATAATAAGTTTTTTTAGTGAAAGCTTGTTATCCTTTCATAGTGTTTCCTGGCAGGGGAAATATAACTTGAAAAAGAAAAGAATTGGAGGGTCAAAATTTTACAGTTGTTTGTAAAATTGCTTTATAGATTTATGAGAAATTTTTCAAGTGCGTGTGATTTCTGTAAGGAAATAATTTCCCAAAGAATTGAGAGATGAGTCCAATCACTGAACGAAGATTAAGGTCAGCTCAGCTTTTCTGTGGAGCTGTTTAACATAAGAGTCTACCCAGATGAGAGAACACTGAAATGGAATCATTTTGAGCAATAAGGTCCTGTCAGTCTCTACTCCATGATACAAATACGAGTAAATTAAGCTAGAATAGACAGGAATGGACACCTGGGAATCTCTTACTGTCTCATGCAAATGAAAGTTAATGATTTCCATTTGTGTAAGACTTAGATCCTGAAAGGAAGTCTTATAAAACATTAATGCTTGTGATATGTGCAAAGTAATGGATTTCTGTAGGTCCTTTAGCACTTTAGGAGGTTTTTGTTTTTGTCTTTTTTTTTTTTTTTGATAAGAAAAGTTTGTTAAGTTGCTCCCCTGGTAATCAATATATCTGTCTTAACGTCTCTCTTGAGAAGAAAACGTGTTTTAGAATCCCTTAACTATAGGGATTTTGGATCCATTGACATACTTCCCATTGATTGCCATTGTTAGCATCCATTTCATAAATCACCAACAAAACCCAGTGTTATCACAATGCATACTTTGTAAACTCTTTCAATGAGATCTTTCCACATGGTCTCATGGGGCCATCTCATTAACCTTCCATAGGAGGATAGATAAGTGTTTGGGGCTTTGTTGGAATCTTGGGTCCTTGCTGCTCCACTATATCATGGTATCTTTCTCTATTTTAAGAATGTTGGAAGAGAAAGAAGAGCCAGGATTTCTCACTGGATTAAAGATCCCTGCCCCATGGGCTGCAGGGAAGACTGTGGAAACAGTTCACCCAGTCAGAGACAACTATAAATTTAAAGAAACAGTCCATATCCCAGGAGCCCGCTGCCTCTATCTTAGATTTGATAGCAGATGTTCTTCCCAGTATGACTATGACAAGGTGAGTAAGGCCCAGTCTGGAGACATTTCGAGACTGAATGTGTTTTTTGCCTATAAGCTTCTTATTTATTTTTCTGTTTGTTTATTATTTTGTTTTGTTTTGTTTTATTTTTGCTAATGGTCACCATTCATGACACCTTATTTCTGTCCACAGATGTCTCTACAGAGATCCTTCCTAAAATAATGTCAAGAGTGATAGTGATTGAGGGAGTTAAAGAACCACAACTTCTGCAGACTAAAAACAGGCTTTTGAAATTAAATTAAGACTCTAAAGCCTTTCCTTTTTCTCTGCCATGTGGTGCAAATTAGAGGCTTTCCAGGAGCAGCTTTCCAAATTGCCATTGATTTTTTTTTTTTATGCCAGATTGCAAGTATAATATGAAAACTCGTCAAATGACCTCTCTCTGTGTGAGCTTTAAGACACAAAGGGGATATTCTTCTTTGGAGCCCAAAGTGGATCTTCTGGGCTCCTTTCTGAGCATGGACCTCCCTCAACAGAGAGACATATGAGGTTCCATTCCTATAAAATGGTCTCCCTATGTGCATCTGGAGAGAGAAGGATGCTGGTAATCCCCATGGCTACCTAGTGATAGGAATTGTACCTGACTTCATTAACCATCACTTCCAGTGCCACACAGATCTTTGAGAAGAAACATTTCTCCAAATTAAAGCTTATAGTCCTACCTAGACAAAAGTACGAACAGAGAAAAAAACTTAATGGATAGAATAGAAGTCTTGTGAGAACAGCTTAAAGAAATTGGGATTATTGAGCCTGTGGATGAAAAACTGAGGATTCTCTTAACAGCTTTTAAGTACAGGAGAGAGGGAGGGTTGCTTACTTAGTTGTTGTCTCTATTTGCTTTGGACTCGAGCAAGAAAAAAATGGCTTTAGATTACAACAGGAGATGGTTGTGTTAATAAGAAGGAAGAGTTTTTAACTGTGATCATTATGAGATGGTTCAATACACATTTCAGTAATATTTGACACTTATTAAGTGCCTACTGTGTATAAGAAGACTACTGAGGAAGTTCTAGAATCTCCTTTTAAATAGTATACAGTCCTATCAACCAGGAATGGGTTTATGATGTCAACCTAAATCCAACTTTGTCCAAAGATGGGAAATGAACTGAATGACTTCAGAGGCCTTTTCCAATAATTTCTCAGTTCATTTGTACAAATATCTATTAAGCATCTATTAATATGCATAGTCTTATACACAACATACAATCCCAGAATGACGAGATTTAGAAGAGACCTCTATCTGGTTATAATGTAAAGAGGGTTGGATTTAAAGTCAGAGGACTCAACTTCAAATCCCAGCTCTGCCTCTTATTACTTGTATGACATTGGACAAATCGCTCTATTTCCTTGGGTCTCAAGTTCCCTCATCTTTAAAATGAAGGGATTGGATCACATGACCACAAAGGTGCCTTCCAGCTATAAGCCTTAAGTCATTCTCTGAACCTTAATCAACCTATAAATGAAAAAGAATCCTCTCTCTATGCTCCTCAACAAGTGGCCCTCAGTGTGGAGGATTCCCCCCCATCTCCTCAGGCAGCCCCAGGGACTTTAGAAGAGCTTGAATGTGGAGCAAGTTTTGCCTTGAATTCAGTGTAAATCTGGCACTCTGTAGCTTTGACTTGTTGTTCCTAGTTCTCCCCTCTGAAGCCAAATTGAACAAGTCTGTTCACTCTTGTACGTAGCAACCCTTCATATTCTCAGAAACACTCGTCTTTTGCCTACTAAACTTTGTCTTCTTTAAGGTAAAGATCCAGTGCTCCTTTACTTTGTCATCAGATGGCATGCATGCACCATCCTGGTCTCACTCCCCTGAAAATTCTTCTACTTACCAATGTTGTTCTTAAAATGGGGGTCCTCCTCCTACCCCTAAACTTAACAGTACTTTAACACTTCTCCTCATGGAGCTTATGGACTAGTCTTGACTAGAGAAGACTTGGATAGAAATAGGATGACATACCATGAAAGAGTGTTGGAAAGGGATCTGAAGTTCTGTATCATTCTCCTGGAGGGTGGGAGCTCTGCATGCTGTAACCCTGTCTTCTTTCCTGGTTTTTAGTGAGATGACTCTAAAATTACACATTTTTAGGTTATGCTTTTAGTTTAATTAGTATTATTCTGTTTATCCTTTTAAATATAGTCATCTTGTGATGATTCAGTAACAGAGTCTTTTCTAGAAGTTCATGTTAAGAGACACAGCACAGAGACAAAGAGACTAATTACCTGGATGACCATATCATTGACTTTGCCATTAATCTGGCTGTTGACAGCCAAAGATCTCAAAAGATAAGAAATGCTATGGCCCTCTTAAGCACCAGGGCTAAACCCACCTTCCTCTGGGCACTTGACTCATGTTGAAGTCATAGAAGATTATAAATGCTTAGTAGGAGACAAGATTTACTCTATTCAAAAGTATGAGACATCCTTTCTTAGAGAAATACTTGAATGTCAAATAATCCGAACTTTTGCTTAATAAAAATCCTTCTATTAGATTTGAAAGCTGTGTGAAAGAGCATCGGGAAGGGCTTGCATCCCTGCTCTGCCACTTCCTAGACATTTCAACTTTGGTCTTGGACCTTCAGTTCTTTATTCAGGTTCCTTCTGGCTCTAAAGTGAAATGAAATGACCTGCTTTTAATGAAGGATATCATCATCATGGTAGACAGAGAAATATGCTTGCCACTAGCTTGACTCCAAAGTCCAATTTATCAAGCCAGGCACTGGGCCAGGCCTTGGGACACAAAGGGCTGGGACCAAATGGTCACTGTTGGAGCAGGGGCTGGAGGCTGGAGAAAGGGGTGGGAGGGAGGAGTGTAAAATCAGTACAGATTAGTATAAGGAAATTTGAAGAGAAACAGAGGGCATTTCCTTTTTATGCCATCCAGCATGCTTTCCTCCACTCTCTAGTTTATTTTCCAGTTCGTTGAGACTTTTTTTTACCTATACTCATTCATTCATTAATATTCATTTTTTTTAGTTTAATGCTATCATGTTTCTGTCTGTGTTTGCTTGGTTTGCTCATGTTGGGGAGAATTTGAAGGGAAAATTGTGCCAGTTAAAAATAGTTTGTGTATGTGGAATAAAAAGTAGAACTGAGCATGCCCAAATAAGATAGCACTCTCTGACTGGGCAGATCTCATTTTTCAAGATGTGATTCTATAGTTCCTCAAATGATTTATAGTTTAGTAACTACTAAAATAGACATTTGCTCAATAGCCAGTTGAGTGGGTGCACCCCCCACTGGCTGCTTAGTATATAAAATCATTGGTGCTGGGATCTAGAATGTTTGATTCAGTAAAAAGATTAGGCAGATTGTCTTGTTATATTGACAGCAGTGCCTGGTTATTAAACTGTTTAAGAAACAAATCTCTTGCGGCCTCTTTATTTGTAGATTTTGTTTTTGTTTTTCTTTTACAGTCTAACAGTATATTTTCTGTTTTGAAGTTGGTGATTTATGCTGGGCCTAACACTAACAGTAGGAAGGTTGCTGAATATGGAGGCAACACACTGGGATATGGCAGCCGTAGTGTCTTAGGAACTGGTTGGCCAAAAGACTTAGTGAAGGTACGGTATTACAGCTCAAATAATTTCATAGAAAAGAAAAATGAAGTCTTATTTTGTTAGCCCTGGGCCCATATATCAAGTTTAACACTCTTTGGATGGAGGTTTTCCATGAGAACATTTTGTGAAGTAGAGGTATTTAGTTTGACTCACCTGATGAAGGTGTCTTCTCTGATTGATCCTTATTTTCCCCTGGAGCGCTAATCTCTCTTGTTATCTTCAGGAACCATTTCTCATGCCCCTTTTACAAAGTTAGATTGTTAACAATCCTCCCATCCCCTGTCAGTGCAAGGTTATGTAGTCCTCTGGACCCAGGGGTCCTGTAGACCCCTGTGTGAAAAGGTCACAGCATTCTCCCTTCCCCTTCCAGGTCAGCAGGACAATTTCAGAGACCAGTGTGTGGTAGAATGCAAAAAGCAGGGTCCTTGATGTCAGAAGCCCTGGGTTTGATTCATGTTCTGTGTACTTACTATCCTGGGGGCCTGAGCCAGGGCACCTGACGTCTCTGGGTCTTAGTCCCTCACCTGGAAAAGGAAGGGTTTGACCCAGTGCTCTCTGAGTTCTCTTCAGTATCAAAATCCTCCTCAGTGGGCACATGCATCTTGGATAGCTGTTAGTTAGCATGGTTTTAGAGAGCATTGCTAATGCTAATCCTCAACATGGTGAGATTCAGACCTAGCCATTAGTAGTATGTGGGCTTCTGAGTCAGTCAGCACTTACAGACAGGTATATGAGCTGATCTGATTCCTTAAGCCTGGAAAGACTCATAGAGTTTGTCCCTTTAGCTTGGTTGTGATATGATGCATCCTGACCTCAGGGAACATAAAAGCTGCCATCCTCTGGGGTATGTTTGAATGAACTGAGCTTCCAATTCACCCACCCTTCCCATGGTTAGGTTGTTGACTGCATCTGATTTTGTGCTCATAGTAATGAGTAAGAGACAGTGTAGCTTGGTGGATGAAGAGTGGAAGACATGACTGTAGTTCCTGCCCCTCACACATACTGGCTGTGTGTCCTGGGCAGATCAATGCCCCAGGCAACTCTCCAGGACTGTAAGTCATAGAATAGATGCTATTTTGCATTAATAGAAAGAATTTTCTTCCTCAGAGCTCCCTATACTAGTGAACTCCCATCTGGGAAAGTAAAGTGACTCAGTAATACATTGCACAGTCTTTGAGCAGTCTGCCCCCAGGTGTTTGATTAGTGTTGGCTACCAAGGGCTTCTGCTTGCCCTTTGGACCAAAGTGAAGTGCTGGCAAGTCATCCCTCCAGCACAGGAAGAGAGTCAGCAACAGTTTCTATTGGCATTATTTGAATTTATCCTCATGTAAATTCTGGCCATGCAGTTAGGCAGTTGTGGTCTGTCATAGCTGTCGAGCATCAGGATCTAGCATGGCAAGAGAGTCTCCCTAAAGGTCAAAGGCTTACGTGAGAGGGGATGAAAGTGACATGAAAATGGCTTCTTAAAAAGAATCCAGCATGGCCTTTGGCCTTTTCCAAGAAGTAAGCCTGTGAAACACACTGATCTTTTGAAAACTGTATTTGTCTTGTTTTAAAAGTGCCTTTTTCCCCCCTTAAATTTTAAGGTGGAAGGGGATACAGTCACCTTCTCCTTTGAAATGAGAAGTGGCCGAGAACACAACACTCCAGATAAAGCTATGTGGGGCTTTGCTTGCACGGTTCGCGCTCAGGTACTCTAATGTGACCACTGATGTTTGTCTGATGCATTTTCTCCTGTGTTCCTCGGTTATATCATCTGCATCTGCATTAGAAAGTGTGGGCAGTGAGGAGCCATTATTTCATCTGTTACCTTCATTTGATGGCACTGAACCAATCTCTTTTGTTTTATTGAACTGACCAGTTCTTCTTGACTTAAACAGTAGAGGTCAGATTAGTTGACATGGATTAGGTCACTGACTTCTGTAGAGAAGCTGACTCAGACTTTGTCCTCCAGAGATGTCTGCACATCTTGTGACTAGCATGTCCTTAGTTACTGGATGGCAGAGCACCACTGTATAAGACACTGATTCTGAGATCAAAGCCTTTTATAGATCAGCTTGGAGGAGGTGATGTAGTTGAGGAAGCCATAGGAAGTCCTACAAAATGGAACTAAGTCCTACAAAATGGAATTTGGTGGCCAAATGGAATTGTGGTTCATCTCTAAATTGGGGTCCCAGACATCCTGGGCCTCTGAGTCTTTGCTGATATTTGCCAAAAATGAATTCATCGTGTTTTTTATATATATATATATATCAGAATGTCGCTAAAGCCTCATTCTTTGGTCATTGAAATTCTATCTACTATCCATCCGTGTTGCTGCAGTACATAGTTTGGCCTCTGTCACTGCAGAGCCTTACCAGTGATACCTGCTGCCAGTTCAGGGAATGCCAGGAAATGGGGATGCTGCTGTTCAGGGCAGCATGACATAGCCTGGGTTAACACGATGCATGGATGTGCATTGACTAGCACACTTTACCCCTGTCCACACTTGCAGGAGTCTTCAGAGGATGTATCAGGAGGATTACCCTTTTTGGTGGACCTGGCTTTAGGTCTATCTGTACTAGCTTGTTCCATGTTAAGGATCTTATACAATGGACCAGAAATTACCAAAGAAGAGGAAACCTGCCAAGAGCTGTTAAGATCAAAACTTTTGCAAAGGTAAAAGATTTCAATTTGATTTCTTTTGTTTAGAAAGGGTTTGAGACTTTTCAGTAAGAAAAAGAGCATTTTGGGTTCATCTCTCAGCCATCATTATGTCTTTCATTTTATCATTCAGCATATACTAGCACCTCCTGTGTGTCAGGCACTGTGCTAGGCACTAGGAACAAAGGAAGCTCCTGCCTGAGTAAATTAGGGCCACTCACTGCAGCAGGTCCAGCAGATTGACTCTCCCATTTCAGTTCCTTCACTTGGTGAAAAATGCTTCTTCAAATGAGTACTTACTTCTGTAGAACCTCCCCATTAGACAGGGGAAAAGAACCCCACCCTAGACTTAGGGGTCCAACGGAGAGTTATTGATTGGTGTCCTTTATATAGCCCACGGGAGATGGGGTGATGTACAGTGGGCCTCCTGATCTGCTTCTAGATTGATGGTGGTGCAGCAACATCCCAGAAGGTAGCTTCTCTGCTTTCCCTTTTGGTATAGCCATGTGGGAGAGATGCTCCCTCTTTTTTGAGTGTTCCAGGATGGTAACTGGCAGAGCAAGGAGTTACCTGCTCTATCCGCTGTGATGGAGCCACATGAATGGAGTCTTTGAGATCAGTAATTGGTTGAGGGGGGATAAATGTAGGGAAGTGTAATGTGCCTTGATTTACCCAGGGAGTGCTAACAAGAGGGACATGGCTGGTCTTCCCTGTGATGCCGGGTGCTTTAGGATTATCTGGGCTGAGGCAAATAAGGGGAGACCTTCTTGGGTGTTTTTAGAGCTAAAGGCAAAAAGACAAGGGACAAATCATACTTAAGAATATATGCCAATTGTCTGGCAAGTACTAGGAGGGTGTTCTTCAGCAACTCTCTTTAGCAGCAAATCAAAGACCTCCTCTGGGTTCTTAGGACTTCCCCCTTGGGATCCTACATGGGAAATGCTGACTTGGATTCTATAAAGGGATGGGCAATAAATCTTCAATACAAAAAGATCCTAAGGGGAATAAAGGCCTTATTGATGTGTGTCTGTAATTAATTTGCTTGTATTCCTTAAAATGAGGAATAGCTCTTGCGGTTACAGAATTCTGAGAAGCAAAATGATATCCTTGTGGATGTAATGAGAAGTACAGAATCACAGAGACCAGACACTCTAGAAGTCATGAAAGCATTTAGTTTTGTTGGCCTTCCACACCGTCTGCTCTTTCACAGTGGGGTTGGTGGTGTGTCTTAGAAATTACGTTGAAGCTAGTTTTAAGGACTTCTGTGGCCCTTGATTAGTAAATTTAGAGTTGAAGCCTTTAACTACAAAAACTTTCCCAAGATGGGATAATCATGTTCACAAGTTCTCATGGTGCTCCTTGATTTTAAGCTGTTGGAGAAATTATAGCCTCCGTGCTCACTTGATCTTGTTAATGTCATTGACAGACTTCCTAGAAGCGAGGGAGATGAGGAAACTGATTGCGAGTGACCCCCCCCCTCCATCTTTGCCTTTTTAGATGTCAGTGGCAGGTGGAAGCCAATGGAGTGATCTCTCCTGCTCTGACCCCAAGTCCTTCTCCGCTGCCTCTCACCATAGACGAAGACAGGGAGTTCACCTACCCCTCTGATGTGCTGGTGCCTCCTATGGGGAATGACTTTGAACTGCCTCGGATCAGGCTGCCTCCAGGAATCATGATAAAACTCAGGGAAATTTCTGGGCGTGCAAGACCTCAGTTTAGACCAAGTATAAAGTACGTATAAAGCATCTTATTTGTGCTTCTAGACAGATTTTACTGCATTTCTCATATTCTCCTGTAGAACAAAGATCAATCCAAGTGGCATTTTTTGGCTTACCAAATATATTCTTGTTATGTCATTTATTTAGTGAATATTGACTGTCTTCCCCACAAGTCCCACCTTTGGATCCAGCCTTCTAGGTCCAGCAGTGTGTCAAGAATAACATCTCTGAGTTATCTGCAGGCAGAAAGGGTCATTAAAAACCTCTCCTTTGATTTGGGCAGAACAGAATCCTGGCTCTAATATTACTTTAAAATCACAATGTTGCTAATGATTAAGAAATGTAAAATTAGGCACCATTATTTGTGTTGGGGGGGGTGATGAGTGTTATTAATTCTACTTAAAATCCCAAACCTCAGCCAGTAGAGCCTCTTAACATTTTTATTTAAGTTTTCTGCTCTAATACATGTCTTTCCCCACTCCACCCCACCCCCACCCCCCAACCATCCTCAGCTAATGTAGTTGTTAAGTGATAGTAAGTGGTGGCCAGATCAATTAGAGAGATAGTGCTCCCATTTTTATACCTCTTATTCTCTTTGGGGACTGAAAATAGAAGTTGCAGTGAATGCTTCTTTCCTGTGCTGAAACCTAATCAAAAGTATGATCTCTCAGAACTCTCAGATTTCTGGTTAATTAATATGTGGAAATTATGTATTGTAAAGCTTTTCATTTTGACGATAGGGAAGTGGTTCAACCTGATGTCATGGAAGAAATGGTCGTATCATGTGTCATTAAACACTTGAACTTGGTTGATGCTCTGCAGTCTTTAATCAATTTCCAATATCAAGAGGAACATGCTGAAGAATATGATTTATTATGTAAAATTATGGGGGAGACCTTTAAGAAGCTCAATGCCATGGAGAGGCAGCTTCAGGTAATGAAGACCTAAGTATTTCTTATTTTCTCATAAAGAATAGAAAGGATTTCTTAAGTGTTGGATGTTAAGAGAGCTCCAAGTCTGTTTTGAATTTTTTAAAGAATAGCGTAGCTTAGATTGCCTGAGTCATATGTAAACTAGGTATTCCTTGTTGCATCTCTTTACCCTTGATCCTTACTTTAATGTATTTATCAGAGTGTTGCAGAACTGGAACAGAAATGGCAAAGCGAGGTTGATGATGCCATGCAAGGAAAACTGGAAAACAACACACCATTCTTTTATGATTATCATTTTAATGAGGTGAGCATACTAATATAGCTTCAAACATCCAAATCCCAGCCAACAGAGCCACTCCCTTTCCTTCCTTTCCCCCCCAGCCTACTCAGCTAATGGGTCAGGAAGTGATGGCCAGATCAGTAGAGTCCTCTCATGTTTGCGCAGCTGATTCTCTTTGTAGACTGAAAACAGAAGTTGCAGTGAATGCTTCTTTACTGTGTCCAAACCTAATCAGAAGCATAATCTCTCAGTCATCTAAGATTTCTGGGGAGTTACTTTAGCCAGCCCATAGAACTGTTCCAGAGGCATCCCTTTTCATACAGGATGAGGCCATGCCACCTTCACAGAAGAAGGAAATCATTTTGTTGTGTGACCTAAAATTGACCCATTTTTTTCCACAAGTAGTATATAATGATGCTAGTTCGACTGGTCTGTAGACAGTTCAGAAGTACGAATGACCAACTATCGAAGTTGTTTTTAAATGATCAGCTTATTTATAAAGATGCTGAGGAAACTGAGTTGTGATCAGATTTCACTCCATCTACAAAGACTGAGAAGAAATAATCCCCAGAGATTCCCAGAGAGGAGCCATTTTTAGTCATCAAAATGTCAGTTATCAGCTGATAAACTCTTTCTGTCCCTCAGAAATATGTCCAAAAGATGCTATTTTCTGCCTTAAATCTAATGCATTGTATCAATGTACCAACTGTACCATTGTTCCAGTGCTAATCTAATGCATTGTACAAAGGCCATTGGTGTTACAGGTTATGCTCCCATTTTTTTTTCTCAAATCATTCTTTAGAACAAAATGAAGGAACTGGAACTCTTGTGTTCGATGAAGGAGGTTTCCTTTGATGGAAGTGACCTTGAGAATATGGTCTTGTCATTGAGGTTGGTGATGGTGCAACAAGAACATGTTGAATTTATCAAATGGATGTTTCTGCCAGACAGAAATTGTAAACATCTTTATACCATCTCAGATCTGAAAAAGAATCTATGTTTGCCAAGAATTTCAGGTGACTTCTG
The DNA here is from genome assembly GCF_028372415.1 of Notamacropus eugenii. Lineage (NCBI taxonomy): Eukaryota > Metazoa > Chordata > Mammalia > Diprotodontia > Macropodidae > Notamacropus > Notamacropus eugenii. The sequence continues at coordinate 33,966,864 of NC_092875.1, forward strand.
AAGTCAAAATATTGTAGTTTTATATGAACCACAGTAGACCTTTAAAATTGGGGGCAAGACATAAAGTTGGTACAAGTTATAGTTTGGCTGTTTTTGAAAATAATGAGGGAAAAGCCCAGCTTGCCGAGGCTGCTTTTTCCTTCTCACATCCTCCAGGCAAGTTCCTTGGTTATAAAAATTGGTTTTGCCAATTTAATGAACAACTGATAGGACACAAACTTTTCTCTTTCAGGGAGAAGTTTCTTCAGGAAGTGAATTCTCTTATTCAGAAACCCCTGCACCCTCTGGCTAAAACAAAAACGTTAGTCAAGAGCTTAATGAACAGAGCTGAATTGCTACTGCATGTCACCATTGCTGCCCAGTCTGGCATCCCAAGAAGCGTGTCAGGGACACCAGCAGAGACGCCAGGTACTGCTGTAAAAAGTGAAATTCTAGCATTTTTCCCCTTTGAAACTATGGTGCATCATTGTTTGATCTTTAAGTTGGATTCAGTGAGCGTGGCTGTGCTTCCTTCTGATGCAACTGCTCCTTCTCCTGTGACATCCAGGGCTGGGGTTTCATTGTGGAAAGAACTCCTGACGTGGAACTTGCCCAGGGTCTTGCCCAGGGTCAAAGGCAAGACTTGAACCCAGCTCTTTTGGACTCCTCGGTCCCAAGCCAGCCTTCAGCCTGCTGGTCATGCTGCCTCTCTGTGCCTCTTTAGCTTTTAAAATACATTTAGTTGTATGATAGCAACTCCCATGTGTCATGTGGTGTGTGTGATACAGAGCAACACCACAGTGTAACAAATGTTTATTAAATGTACCAAGTATTGTACACTTGGGAATAGTCAAGTACATTTATCAAGTGACTGTCTAATTGGATCCTCACAACAGCCTTGGGAGGCAGGTGCTGTTATGGTCCATATTTTACAGAAGAGGAAGCTGAACAGGGACAGCGTGGTGTCACCCAGCTAGGAAGTATCTTGGGCTGGATTTGAACTCAGGGCTTCCTGACCCCAGGCCTAGTGCTCTGCCCACTGTACCACTCAACTGCCCCCAGACTAGCAGGCAGTCTTAACATAGGTGTTTGTTAACACGTAAATTGAATTGAATTTTAACCACTGCAAGCATCTACATAATCCTTTAAATTCATCACCTCCTTTGATCCTCACTGGAATCCTGTGAGGTAGGAAACTGAGACTGAGAAAGAGGTCCTCACACAAAGGAATTCTTGTTAGATGCAGGATTTGAACTCAGGCTGTTCTTGCTCCACTTGTACTGCTTTTGCTGCTAGACCACATCGCTGCCTGCTGTGATCAGTAGTTAGTTAACAGATGACAATCAGAGTCTTTGGAGTCAGTCAATCAATCAGCCAGCACAAAACTATTCACAAAACTCTGGCTAATAAAGAGCTAATCACTTCCTCTGACATCCCTTTATAAAATTTGAATCAAAGGCTACAGTGACCAGTTCTGACAGGACCCTTGTTCCCTGTGCACACCTTCTACTGGGCAGGCTTGCCCACCACTTGCAGCTCTGTATGACCCTCTTTCACTAACGATTTCAAGGGTAAAGGTTGTATCCATAGGGAGACTTAGTCAGGCTCTCCTGCCCATGACTTCAGGTCCCAGACACAAACAGAGTAACCACCAACAGTGCAGCATGGACTGAAAGAGTAATAGGAAACAAGGAAGACGTAGCCTTTGCAGAAAATGGTGCAGTGAAGAGGACTTTGACTGTGTTGCCCCAGGACCTGGATTCAAATCCAGGCTCTGCTCCTTGCAACCTCTGTGACCTTGGTTGGGCAAGCTACCTAACCTCCCTAGGCCTTAGCTTCCTTATCCTGCCAGTAATTGGCAATACCTTAGTCAGAATTTGTTTTGTTTTAAATAAAGGGATTGTCTTAGAGTGATAGGCCTCCAACTTTTTGGTCTCTTGACTCCTTTACACTTTTAAAAAATGATGTAAGATCCTCCTCCCCCAACGATCTTGTCTTGATGTAGGTTATATCTGTCAATACTTATCATATTAGAAATAAAAACAGAAAAATTTTAAGTAATGTATTTATTCATCTTAAAGAATAATAAAATTTATTATATTATTGTAGCACTTTTAAATGAAAAAAGCTACATTTTCAAAAAACAAAAAAGTTTGGTGAAAATGGCATTATTTTACATATTTTTCCAAATCTCTTTTAATGTCTAGCTTACTAAAAGACCTAAATTCTCACAGATGGTTCCATGTTCAATCTGTTGTGATATGTTTAAATCCAACCTCCCATAGATGTATAGTAGGAAAAGGGAGGAGTGTTTTTATGGGCAAATGATACCTTAGTGTGATGATGAACATAATTTTGACCTTGTGGACCCCCAATAGGGTCTTAGGGGCCTGGGAACCTACTTGGAGAACTGCTGACCTAGATGCTGTCCAAGAGTTCTCCATGTCCCAGGATTGTATCTCAGATGTCACTATGTCATCATTGCTTGCTCTTTGCCATCTTCTGCTCTGTGAAATACCTGTATTGAAATAAAAATTGACCTTGCAGGAAGCTAAGGTGATTCTTCCAGACTTCTTAGAGAATCTCTTTCATTAAATTAGTAAGAACTATAACTTAATTACTGAGGTTAGAAAATGCCTTGAGACTTGAAGGTGCTCACTAGGCTTTTGGAGCTGTGAGCATTGGCATTATGTTGGTGCATGGGGGGCAACCAGGGAAGGAGGAATGCATTGGGATGGGGATGGGAGCATGGTAAGGGCAGAACAGCATTATGATGGAGCCATTCCCTTGCCTTGTATTCTAGCCTGTAAATCGGCATCTGAGACCAAAGTGATCACTCATGCTGTCCGGCAGCCTGTGTTTCTTCGCAGCATGTCTGCTCCATCTGACCTGGAAATGATTGGGAATGAAGATTTAGAATTCACCCGAGCGAGCCAGAGGTAAGCTGCCCCTGGTGTGGCAGGGTCAGGGCCCAGGACCAGACGCTCTGCCAGCTGTGCCATTGCCTGAACCAGAGCTATTCTCCACAGGCGCCGACATGTCCCCAGCCACCGAAGCAGCTCCTTCACACTCCTTCAGTCTCTGGCAATCGAGGACAGCAGGGACAAGCCTACATACAGTGTCTTGTTAGGACAGCTGTTTGCCTTCATCGGGACCAACCCAGACCAAGCAGTAGGTCATACCCTGCCCCTGCCCCCCTCGCCTTTATCCCCATCAAGCGCACTGTGGTAGCCTGGGGAGAAGCAGCGGTCATTCAGAGCATGTTTTGGTCTTTGGTGTTTCAGGTATCCAGCAGCAGCTTCCTTCTGGCAGCTCAGACCAGGTGGCGACGCGGAAACACCCGAAAGCAGGCCCTTGTGCACATGCGGGAGCTGTTAACGGCAGCCGTGCGAGTTGGGGGGGTGACGCATCTTGTAGGGCCAGTCACGATGGTGCTTCAGGGCGGCCCCAGGTCTGTCAGTGTTCACTGTTGTCAGTTTGAGATTGTCACCTACTCTTGCTTCCCACTCCCACCTTCTTTCTCTTTTTTCCTTTGATCAGTTCCTTCCTAAAAAGCTTTCCCCACTAATGAGGGAAGCCATTCTAGAGACTGTTACCTGGGACCAGAACATGGGCAGTGACTAACTCAGAATAATTTTACAGTTGCTGTTGACAAATTGTGCCTTTCCACTTGGCCACTTGTAGCTGAGTGTCCCCTAGAGCTTTTCACTTGGCGTTCCCCACAGAGTTCCAAGGACCTTTAATCAGCGACAGAGAAGCCTGGGACCAAAGGCCATTTATGCAGCTCTACCTCTCTCTGCATCCCAGACCAACTACTGGCAGTATTTTTGTTTTCCTTTTAATTATAAAATTGATAACAGTCTCAACGAATAGAAACAATCAGAGTAAGAAATCCTAAACTGAACCATATAATCAGAAGTGTTTTAGAAGAGAATCATACTAACTAATGCAATAGGAATAGTAGGGCTTTATTCATAATCCCCTTGTGATCTCTTTTCCCTTTGTGTAGTTTTAAGCTTTTTTTGTTGTTGTTTTTTACTATCTAGTCAGAGTTATTTTTCTAATCTCATCAATTCCTTTTGGAGACTCTGGCCAAGAAGGGAGGCTCAGGTACAGTCTGGCCATGAACACATGCTCCAGGAGTTCTGAGTAGAGATTGGGAGACCACATAGGACAACCCTTCTCAGCCACTCAAAGCCCTTGAGACATTTAGCTCCATGTTCTGGTTTTCTCTTGGGGAACTGGGGAAGAATAAGCCCAAGTTTTTTATATCAGTTGGGTTCTAGTGTCAGAAGTGCCATTTGCTAAGTGCATGACTTAAAAAGCCACTCTTCTTTGGACCTTGGTTTCTTCATGCACAAAATAAAGGGTGAGATCCTGTCCTTGGCTCTGGACCATGTTGAGTTGCTCGCAGCAGTTCTGTGGTTTCTCAGTATCACCACCTTCTCTGACTTGGTCTAAGAAATGTGTTTTGATTTGTTTTCATAGAATTGAAGAACTAACCTGTGGTGGAATGGTTGAGCAGGTGCAGGAAGCCTTTGGAGAGACAATGACCTCTGTGGTGTCCTTGTGCGCTCGCTATCCTATCGCTTGTGCAAACAGCATTGGCCTCTTGTGCACCATCCCTTATACCAGGTAAAAGACTGTGCCCAAGAAACAGGAAAATGCCAGCCAGAAGTTGTGTACTTAGAAAGCTGAGCATCATATTAAAATATTCTCCTCTTTTTGAGTGAGGGAGCAGTGAATCGACAAGCTTTTATTAAGCGTCTACCACATGCCTGTCACTAGAGATTCCCAGATAAAAATAAAGTGGTTGCTGCCCTTGAAGAGCTTACATTGTAGGAGAGAGGTAAAGAGCACACATGCAATTATATGCGGAGTAACTTTGCTGGGGAGGCACTGACAGCTGGGGGAAGGGAACTAGGACAGACCTCATCTGGCATCGGGCCAAACCCTGGAGTTATCTGAGATTTTATGAGGCACTGGCCCGGTGAGGAAGAATAGTCTCAGCTCTCCTAGGGGAGAACATTCCTGAGATGACTGCTTTTATTCTGTTTACCAGTTTAAAAGTTTGAGCTTGGACTCTTTTGTGGTGCAGAAGAAGTTGTCACCCACCCTGACTTTGGATTTATTAAGTCTTTTACACCGTTTAAGACCCCACATAAATTCCATAATGTTGATTCCTCTAGTCATAAACAAACATTGATAATCACATTATGATGTGAAAATGGATGGCCTGGAAGGAGCATGAAGATGATGTGTCAGGAAGAAATAGCATGATGAAAGACATGGTCACAGTCTAAATCTCACGGAGCTCCTCTTTGATGGACAACTTGGCCATGCTGGCATGCCCAGGCTCCCTCATTAGCTTTCGTTGAGGTTACATTGAGTGCATTGAATTGGTCATTTCTTGTCATTACGAAGCATTTGGGAAAGGTCTTCATGGTGATAGTCCTGATCAGAGACCTTCCCCAGATGCTTTACCAATCTCCTGGACAAACTTAGCACTGAGCTGTCAACCTGTGAGGATCTTTTACTTTTCTGATGCCTTTTTCTTCCCCATGTGTAGGAGTGAAGAAAAGTGCCTGGTCCGCAGTGGCCTCGTTCAGCTCATGGACAGACTCTGTAGCTTAAGCAGTCAGGCTGAGGCTGGTTCCAGTGAGAAGCAGACCAAGAAGCAGAAAGTGGCCGCAATGGCCTGGGCAGCCTTCCAGGTGCTCGCCAATCGCTGTGTTGAGTGGGAAAAAGAAGAAGGTGAGAAGAGGGGAGCCACGATCCCCACCAAGGTCTATCTTGGATCCCCCTCTGCCCCACTCCCCGCTCATGCAGCCAGAGGCTTTTCTTCTCATTTATTCTGAGAAAACCATAAGTTAAAGCAAAGGTTCCCAAAGTGGGCAATACCACCCGCTAAGGGGTGTGGTAGTAACCTCAGTTGACAAAATTTTCTTTTTTAAAAACCATTAAAGTGTTAAAGAAAATAGATTTTCAGGGGGGCACTGAGTTATTTATTTTTTTTTTGAAAAGAGGGTGGTAGGCCAAATAAGTTTGGGAACCTCTGAGCTAAAGGATGTTTTTAGGATTCAAGGGTGGGGAACCTGTGACCTTGAGGCCACTTGTGGCCCTCTAAGTCCTCAAGTATAGCTGAGCAAGTCCCCTTAACAAAAGGATTTGTTCTGTAAAACTTGGACTCAGTCAAAAGGTCTTATCCAAGGACCTAGAAGGCCACATGTGACCTCAAGTCTGCAGATTCCTCAACCTTGCTAGATTTTTTGGAAACAGCTGATCAGTTCCACCTCCCCAAAGTTAAGCAACTTGTTTCTCATTTCTTTCCGCACTTAGGTATGAGGTGATTCAGTGAAATGGTATAATTGCTAATGGTAACCCAGTAAGTTGGTGTTTACTAGTTATATTTGTACGTAACATTCATTTTCAATTTATTGCTTAAGATATGATTCTTAAAAACGTGCCAGAGAAAAATTCAACATTCTAATGAGACGATATGGTGTTAGTCAGAAGCAGCATATTTTCATTAAGACTGTATTCAGTAGTAAGTCCACAATGACCAGATGGATGGAGGGCTCATGAAAATCCCTCCTGCAATATGCTCAGGAAGTACTTGTCAGTGTCCCCAAAACTCCCCACAATATGAAGCTGCAGAGTAGGTGCTCTGCCCTGTTGGAAGAAGTTTTCTCTGTGAATGAAATCCTACGTGTGACTCAAACAGTAAACCAACCCTATTTGCATTTTCGCTTTTCCTGATGGTTGCTGGTCTATCTGAATCAAATAAAATGGTTTTTCCTGGTTATCTGTGGAATAGTGAATATTCTGCTCTAGGACTAGTCTTCAACGAGAAACAACCTAAAGCAAAATTAAGGAAACCCAAGCACCAGTAAAGAGGCTTCACAAAATAAGTGATTGATCAGTGATTGATCCTTGTCAGTCCTGTAAGGTCTTGGGTTTGCTGCTGACTCACCATGTGCATCCCATCTCTGCCTCTGACCCTAAAGGTGGCTCAACCGAGGCTGTACACTCAGGTCTGGCACGTCAGGTATCCAGCCTACTCACCAACCACCTTGCCCGAGCAACTGAGTGCTGTGGCAACCAGGCTGCCGGAAATGACGCCCTTCAGGATGTTCTCAGCCTTCTGAATGACCTCTCCAGGTGCGGTACCGGAGAGCCTGAGGGGTTGGGGGGAACAGGAGTTGTGGGCCACAACATCCTCAGAATCCTGAGCCTTGGGGGATTTTTGAAAATCCCAATGATAGTCTCATAAGATAATGTTATCATTTGTGTTAATCCCTGGGGGGCAGCAGCTGCTAGTCTTCTAATTGCATTCAGTAACCAAAGACCAGACCCCCTTGCTGGCAAAATTAAAGCATAACTTTCCATTGCCTCCAATTAACTCTTCTTCTCATACCGTGCTTTCAGAAGAAGAAATCCTCCTTTGGTTTAATAGCATCATTACTGAGTTATGAGGTTAGCAGGGGTATATAGTCCCAGGACAACTGCTTGTATTTCTGGATCAGTCCAGAGAAGTAATACAGACCTCGTTGTAGCAGCTTCTGAAGCCGGAGGCTGCAGATCTCGACGTAGTCGTAGTGTTCCCTTCTTTAAAGAGATCAAATAAAATAAATTTATAAATCACTTCGCTCCTCTCGCCTTGTAGGCACTTAATAAATGCTTGATTTTTCCCCCGTTCCTTTACAATTAAGCCAAATAGAAGAGCTGAGTGTTTTCTACCAGTCACTGAACTTTTGTGCTTAGTGAAACCCTCTTTCATCAAATGTCGTGGAGTTTTCAGATTTGAAAGAAAGGCTCTGGAAATCTTGAATTATCTGTTGATTTTAGGTAGTGGCATTCACCTTTTAAAGCCTTGAAAACTCACAATGTCAGCAGGCATGAAATACTCAGAAATAATGTTTTTAATTATCAGTCAGTAATCAAAAAGCATTTATTCAGCTCTGGGGATATAAAGTATGGGGAAAAAAACCCCACTGTCCCTGGGCTTCCATTGGTATAGGGGAGGCAACATGTATATAGCCAGGTACTTACAAGACACATGCAGGATAAGAAGAAGGAACTCTCTTAGGAAAGGCACTAGCATCTGGGTAGCTGGGAGGGGCGTCCTGTAGAAAGTGAGATAGGAACTGAGTCTTCAGGGAAGCCAGGGAAGATGAGAGTAAGAGCTAAGGAGGCAGAGCACTCCTAGCTGAGGAGGTAGCCATGGGCAAGGCAGAGTGTGGGGAGTTGACAAGGCATGTAAGGAGCAGCCCAGAGGCCAATGTTGCTGGACCCCAGAGGGTAAGGAGGGTAGGAAATCGTCAGAACACTGGAAAAGTGGAAAAGGGTGAGTCTGTGATGGGAGCGGCAGGGACTGACATGCATAGATGTGTATCTTCAGAAAATGACTTTGTCGCTTGGGAGGGTGGTTTGAAGGGATGAGACGGAGACCAGTTAAAAGGCCAGTGCAATAGTCCAGATAAGAAGTGGCGAGGGCCTAGTGCTGGTTGATGACTGTGTGAGAGGAAAGACCGGGACATAAATAAGGCATGTTGTAAAGATAGAAATAACAGGATGTGATGATGGATTGGCCATCCTAGGTGAGTACAAGGGCATTAAGGATGGCACTGAGGTTGAGAGCCTGAGTGATTAAGAATGTGGTGGGATCCTTGACAACTTGCATTAAGGAAACTGGAAAGGGGGGTTGATTTTGGGGGAAAGATAATGAATTATTTTTTGGACGTGTTGAATTTGAAGTGTCTGCAGGACACCCAGTTAGAGATGTACAAAAGTTGGTTGGTGCCATGGGACTGGAGCTCAGACAGAAGTTAAGGCTGGATAGAGAGATCTGGGAGTCACCTGCATAGTCACCCATAATTAAACCCCTGTGAGCCACTGAAGGATCCTCACAGGAGATAGTGCAGAGGAGAAGAGGTCCTTAGAGAGAACCTTGGGCACCAAGTGCATGTAATGGTTGTGTCAACCGAGGTGGCTGAGAAGGCCTGGTGAGAAAAAGAAGAGGAGGAGGACCAAGAGGGGACAGCATCATGAACACACAGGAAGGAGAGAGTGTCTAGGAGGAGAGGGTGATTGAGACCATTGGATTTGGTAACTTTGGAGAGAGCAAAGATGGCCTAGATGTTCGCATGTCCTCATAAAATTCTGGCACCAAAGCTGAGGTGTCTTCTTTAGGAAATCTATTTTCAAGAGGTTAATTGGTCTTACCTAAGAGAGGTTGGCCTTTTCGTTTGCAGTCTCATTTCACAGATCCCATTCTTCTCTCCAGGAGTCACATTGGGAAAGCGATCCTAAGCCAGCCAGCATGTGTGTCCAAGCTTCTTTCTCTGCTGCTTGATCAACGCCCTTCTCCAAAGCTGGTCCTGATCATCCTTCAGCTGTGTCGTGCAGCACTGCCTCTGATGAGTGTGGAAGACTGTGGGAATGTGGAGCTCCCCCCATGGAGCTACTCGGTGCCCTCCTTAAATAGCGAGCAGGATGATCCCAGTGATCCAGCTTCCAAGATTGCATCCCTGCTCTTGGCAAAATTGGCAGATTATGTGGTCCCAGGTAAAGAGCTTGGAAGGAAAGAAGGCCATGCCGAGGTATAGTCTTGTTCTAGCTTGTCATTCAGTGTTGTTTAATGTGCCTCAGAGCACAGCAAGGCCAACTGTTACAAAGAGGGAGATGAGGTAGAGGCAGCCTTTTGCCAGGGCAATGGTGCTAGCTTACAATGGAATCATAGGCATCTTCTAACGGGCTTTGCTTTTTACTTGAAGGATGCCAAACCGTGCTTTCTCCTACTGCCTCTGAACCGGATACAACCTTGGCAAAAGCCAGTCCAAAGAATTCTATCAAAGGAGACAAAGACCCCGGGGAGGAGAGTGAGGCAGTGGATGGCAAGCTGTCTATTTTTATTCACAAGAGGGAAGATCAGTCATCCCATGAAGTCCTACAACCACTGCTAAGGTAAATCAGACCTAACTAGTCTTTGAGATGGCAGCAGACGGTGGGGATAATAATGGAACTCTCCCTCCTCTGACACTAGCTTTGAGGCCTCCTCATCGCATCAGGGGGCCCTGGGCTCTCAGAATCTGAGCCAGACAAGTCCTCTTGGGCACTCTTTTTACCGAGCTGTGTCAGTCTTCATAAGAGCCTTTTTCATGGGGTGTCAGAGAGGCCCATCCGTAGCCTGGCCATGGGGTTAGTGGCTGGTCACCATTTACCAAAGCATAGAGCCCTGTTAGTCTGCAACAATGTCTGGAGGCCCTGTGCCTTGGAACCTGCTGATCTCAGAAGTGTTGTACCATGCATGTGAAATGTTTGAATCATGGAAGCGTGAGCAAGTAAACGCATCCTCAGTATCCAGATATTTCAAACCCATGAGAATCCTCTTAGAGAATGAACGAAGGAATGAATGGAAAACCTTTCTGAAGTCCTTTACCTGTGCCAAGCACTGTGGATATAAATACAGAAGCAGATGGCCCCTCCCCTAAAGTTTTTATTCTAATAGGGAGATCTGTCACATGTAAGGGATTGGTCGCCAAGGTGTGGGGGCTTTGATTTGGAAGGTCACAGGTATATAAGTTGAGGCATAGGAGAATCAGGTGCTAAGTCCTTTCTAGATCCTGTTGATTTGATTACTTCGCCCATAACAGGAGGTGGCCTGCTGAGTATGCAGAACAAGAAGATGATTGGGCTAGGTGGTCAGACAGGATGTGAGGCATGGCCAGGTCGAGTGGGCCATGTGCATTGCCACCCGCTGACTCCTCAGTCAGTGCAGCTCAGATCCATAGCAGGGCACTGACTTTGAAGCCAGAGGCCTTGGCTCTTTCCCTTACTAGCCTTATGACCTGGGAAGACTGCGCAAGTGTAGTCACTGTAAACATGACCTTGAGTCAGTGACTGTCTAGGCTGCTAAATGACAGAGGCAGCTTCCCCCACGTATCTGCTCACTCCATCTGGTCTTTCCCTGTGCTGTGCTGGCAAACAGGAATACTGCCCTGCAGCCTGAGGGAGGGTGGAGAGGGTTGTTTGGATCTAAAGGGCAGATTTGGTCTGGCTGGACCAGCGCCTGCCATCCTCAGCTTCCCCATCAGAGCCATTGGCCAAGCATGAGCACGACTATGGTGGATCAGAGGGGCTGCCGTCTCAGAGCTGGGGCTAGATGCGAGCAGGAGGAAGGCACACCATCAGTTCTTGGATGTGATGGTGGGGTTTGCTCTTTTCCTTCGCTGTTCTTTTAAATTAATAAATCGGCTAGGTATTGAAAGTACAACTCTAGTTGGTGCCTTCCTCACCCCTCCCTCCTCTCCCATCTATTTTCTACTTGCTTGTCAGATTGGCCTTTCTAAACACTGGCCTCACCATGTCCTCATCTTCTCACCCCAGTCAGGAAATTCTGGTGGTTCCCTGTCATTTCCAGGTCAGACACAAAATCCTCTGTTTGGCTTTCCAACCTTTGTAGCCTGGGCCCCTCCCACCCTTCTAGTCCTCTTGTAACTTATTCCCTGCCATACTCTCAGCAGTATTTGGTCCAGAGACACCAGCCTTCTTGTGCTAGCCAGCAAAACTCTAAGCATCTTCCCAGGCCTGGAATGGCCTCCCTTCTTTCCTCAGCCCTTCAAGTCCAGTGAAAACTCCACCTTCTCCAGGAAGCCCTTCCTGACCTTGATCAAGGCCTCGGCCATCCCTCTGGATGATTGCTAATTTACGTTCTATCTATATTGTTTGTCCCTAGTTGTTTGCCTGTTGTCTCCTCTGTTAGACTGTGAACTCTTCCAGGGCAGGGCCTGTCTTTTCCCTCTCTTTGTGTTCCTGGTACTTTGAACTGCACTGGGCACACAGTGGGTACTTAATAACTGCTGACTTGACTTAACATGACCCTTGCTCTGCTGGGCTGCTTGTTATTCTTTGTTACTCCCCTTACCCAACATCCTACCTCCTGCTCCTGCTGGCTTTGACTGGCTGTTCCCTCCTCATTTTGTAAGCAGGGGAAGGAAGTGCACATTATGGGGGGGGGGGGGGAGGGGTCTGTGTGTCGTGGGGGAGGGGAGGTGGTATTTATTTCTGTGTAAACAGGCTTCTCTTAATTGCAAGGTCCTCAAGGGCAGGACCTCTTTCACTTCTATTGTTACATTCCTAGAGATCCTAGGAGACACTGTAGGCACTTAAATAGTGCTCACCCGTCGAGTGCTCACTGTATCTTATTCTGCCCTGAAGCCTTTGTATTTGAGCGTTCGGCAAACCACTTGCCTTTGGGGAGTCTTGTCCTTCTTTAAACCCAAAGTGACCTAATTTTTGTTGCCCACCCATCTCTTCTTTCCTGCCAACAACGTGCCCCTCACTCTCTTTTCCTTTGCATTTGCAGCAGTTCTGAGGGGCGGCCATTCAGACTGGGCACAGGTGCCAACATGGAGAAAGTGGTGAAAATGGACCGAGACATGACCAAGGTGAGCCTGGCATGGAGGAACCTTTTCTTCTCTAGCCTGGACCTGGCAGGAGTCTCCGTTGTTCATCTCCATCCGTTACGATAGTGAAATAGAAAATCAGTTCGGTTCCTCATAAAGCAAGACAGGAAGATGGGACATTGTGAGATTTCTCACCAAGCCAGTGCATTAACTAAAGATGTTTTAAAATAAACTGTATTAAAATACAAACCCTGGCATTTGAAGAGAGCATGTGTGTTAAAGGTTTGGGCTCTAGAATGGTGCTATGGGATTTTGACAGCATTGAGGGGATGGGGCTGTTAATGACAGGGCCAGGTGTGCCCAACATTCCTCCCCTTGATCTCTCAGAGTGGCTGCTGTGAAGTGATCACAGAGGAGGCTGCAGCTGCCCTTCGGAAGGCTACTAAGTGGGCCCAGTCCGGCCTCATTGTCAGCGTTGGGCCTCCCGTGGAAACCGCCAACCCAGAGACTGTGAGTGCGCTGACTACAGGTGACAAAAAGAAAACGGCCCAGACCTCCATTTGTCGAGAGAGGAATGCTGAACTTGCAAGGTAGAGACGTTCCAAACTGATCTAAGATCTGTTCTTTTATGGACTGGCTTTTAGCACTTAATTTGGTGTCCTTACCTTTCCCTGTTGGAAACAGGCATGCAAATTTATGAGAATACAAGTCATTTCTCAAATGCTCAAAGGATATAAACAGGCAGTTTTCAGATGAAGAAATCAAAGCTATCTGTAGTCATGTGAAAAAATGCTCTAAATCCCTGGTGATTAGAGAAATGCAGATGAGAACAACTCTGACTGCCCCCTCATGCCCATCAGACTGGTGAATGTGACATGTAAGGAGAATAATAAACATTGAAGGGGACGTGGGAACATTGAAATGAGGACATAAGTCATGAAGCACCAGCTCCCCATTCATTAGAATTGTGTTTTGCTTGGGTGCAGACAAAAAATTCTCTCTGGTCCTTGACATCTGTGTGGGTTATAAGCTTTCCAAAATGCAAGGTTTGAGGTGGCAGTGGAGGTCTAGAGAGCCACAGTCAGGTCAGGGAACGGAAGGTGAATTTATTCTGAAGAACCACTCTAGGAAACCCCAAATGTAACTGGAGAGAAATAAGGACACTTTACTGTCATTCCTTCTCTCCAAAGTTCAAAGCCTCCCATTCCTGGTCCTTGTCACACATATGCAGTGCTTTCCCTCACAAAGTAGGATGGGTCAAAAATAGCTGGTCTTTGAGAATCACCATTACCAAAATGTCCACTGAGAGAGGAAGAGCAGGAAAATACCTGCTGGAATTCTGAATTCCTGGGCTGCTGAACCTCTGTGCACTGATATTTTATTCTCTCCATGTCTGTCAGCCTAATGCACTTTGACTTACTCTGTCCAGCTGCACTGGTTTCATTGTGACAGACAGATGTTCCAGGGTCATCATCATGGTGAAGGCCATGCCCTTTCCCTGGTCAGTTCTTAGGCACATGATCTCATTCTGTCTCCATTTCCAGAACTGACCCTGTGCGCCCATTCATCAGTGGCCACGTTGCAAACAGCATGGCTGCGGAGGTGATCGCTCTGCTTCATAGTTTGTTAATGGCACCGGAGTCGAATGCTGCTCAGATATGGACAACAACTGCTGAAAAGGTAAGCATCACAACCCGCCTACAGTTACATCACAGTGTTATTAATAATCATTAATTGTGATTAATAATAATTATTATGCCATATAATTACATATATTTATATTATATATAATTGATAATAAATGTACCTCATTGAAAAGGAAATTAGTTGTGGCTCTCCGTGTTTTGTGGTATAATAGCAAGGACACTGACCTTGGAGGTAGAGAAGCTGGATTTAAATCCTGGCCCTGGTGCTTACCCTCCATGTCACCCTGATCTTCAGTGCCCTTCTCTGATAACCTTGGAGGTCCCTAGACATAAATACACATATACTTTTAGTAAAGGGAAGTTGGGTAAATATTGTCAGTCTGTCATTCTCATCCAGCGTTTTTTGGTCCCAACACTTCATAACATCCCCTTTTCTCCTGATCACAATTCCCACTTTGGAGTTCAGACCTTAAGATTTACTTTGTAAGAAACTGCTTGGTGCTGGAGGATAGATAAGTGTTCATTATACTTTTCCTGCTCTCAAGGAGCTTACATTCTATTGGGCATAAATAAGATAGGCACAAGGTAGACCATGATGGGGATAAAATCAAGATTCTTTTTCACTGGTAGGGGTGGTAATCAACAGAAAGTTTTGTGGAGAATACCTGTTGTGTTGTACATACTGACATCATAAGCTGGTCCGTGTACGGTTTAACTGCACCAGATGGACATGATTGATCCCTTAAAGAATTAAATAGCAGGATTTTTTTATTATTTTGTTTTCAGTGTTCTACAAACACTTCCTTATATCTGAGATTTTTTTCCCCTCCCTCCCCTTCCTTCCTCTCTACTTCCTCACTCCCTCCCGGAGATGGCATACAATTTTATATAGGTTCTGCACATACATTCCTGTTAAATACATTTTCACCTTAGTCATGTTGCATAGAAGAATTAAAATGAATGGGAAAAATCATAAAACAAAACATAATACAAAAGAAAATGGTCTGCTTCATTTTGCAATCGAATTCCATAGTTCTTTCTCTGGATGTGGAAGGCATTTTGCCTCAAGTCCATTGGGAATTTTTTAAGTCCTTGCATTGCAATGAAGTACTAAGTCTACCAGAAAAATTCCTTGCACACTGTGGTTGTTACTGTGTACAAAGTTCTCCTGGTTCTGCTCCTTTCACTCAGCATGAGTTCATGTAAGTCTTTCTAGGCCTCTCTGAAGTTCTCCTGTTCATCATTTCTTACAGCACAATAGTATTCCATTACATTCATATACCACAGTTTATTCAGCCATTCCCCAGTTGATGGGCATCCCCTTGATTTCCAGTTTTTGGCCACCACAAAGACAGCTGCTATAAATATTTTTGTATATTTGGGACCCTTTCTCATTTTTATGATCTCATGGGGATACAGTCCTAGCAGCAATATTGCTGGGTCAAAGGGTATGCACATTTTTGTAGCCCTTTGGGCATAGTTCCAAACTGCTCTCCAGAATGGCTGGATCAGCTCACAGCTCCACCAGCAGTGAATTAGTGGTCCAACTCCCCCACATCTTCTCCAGAATTTATCATCTCCTTGTTCTGTCATGTTTGCCAATCTGATAGGTATGATGTGGTACCTCAGAGTTGTTTTGATTTGCATCTCTCTAATCAATAGTGATTTAGAGCATTTTTTAATGTGATTGTAGATAGCTTTAATTTTTTGCTCTGAAAACTGCCTGTTCATGTCCTTTGACCATTTATCAATTGGGGAATGTCTTGTATTCTTGTACATTTGACTCAGTTCTCTATATATTTTAGAAATGAGGCCTTTATCACTGACACTAGTTGTAAAAATTCTTTTCCAGTTTTCTGTTTCCTGCCTCATCTTCGTTGCATTGGGTTTGGTTGTGCAAAAACTTTTAATAGCAGTACTTTTTTAACTAAAGTTCTGTAATCTGTTCCCTTTTTACTACAATAGTTTTTAAAGTGAATTCCTTGCACCAAGTCTTGAAATCAATTAGATATTGAGAAGACATTGTAAACTAGATTTACTTGCTTTCACATGGACAGTTTTTATTTTGCTTCCCTAGCAATATGGTGTCCCATTTTCCCATATTTTTAAGGTTATGTTTGCCAGTTCTGAGATTGTGCAAGAGCCACAAGCCCTGTGAAATTCCCACCACTTGCCCTTGGAGCTCCTGTGGGAGCCCCCATGGAACTGTTGAATCTGTCATTTAGCATATAGAAGGACTGAACTCATCTTATCAATCATATGACCACTCCATTTTCTTTCTTTTCTAAGAAGAGTTCATACAAAAAAAGATTCAGATCCAAGCCCTGTCCCCTCTCTTCCATTCACCTAGGTTCTGTCTCAAGCCCTGATGTACATCCCCCAGCTGGGAAAATATGCTGAAAGCATCCTGGAGAATGGAAGCAGCAGTGGCCGAAAGCTCGCCAAGCTTCAGAGGGTTGCCCGACAAGCTGTGGCCGCACTGTGTGCACTTGGGGGCTTTAAAGAGACCATCAAGATGGGGTCTGAAGTTCAGGTAGTGCACTCCATTTGGCCCCTCCTCTTAATCCCCAAGCCTTCACTTTGGAATTTACAGCTCCTTCTTGCCCTGCTGAATTTCTGTAGAACAAGCCTTTTAAGCCCAATGAGACAGCCAGAGCATCATAGTTTAGAGGTTAAAGCTAAATTCTGAAAGGGCTCGTTCAGTCCTGAAGCCTGTCACCAGCTACTTAATGTAAAAAAACGAGTGATCCAAGCAGCTGGAACTGGACCACCATGGCTTTTCTCTCCAATGATGCACATTTCATTCTCTCAGTATCTGTGAGGTCTGGGGCCTGGGAGTCTCTAGCTGACTTTATGCACTTAGTTAAACTGATCTTTGGATGGGAATTCCACCATCTGTCTGCAGGCACCTCCTTCTGAAGGCTTCACAGCTTGCTATGACCCTCCAGTGGTCACCTTCAGCTGTTACAGCCTTGGAGAGCTAATGACCACCTCCATGCCAAGAGAGAGCACTGGAGGAGGTTCATAGTGGGGGCATTTGTGAAATCAGTTTTATAAAATACAGACTCTGTCTCGTGGAGTTTCACTAATTGTCTATAGCATTTGAAGAAGGTCAGTTAAGACTATCACACAAGTGTCACTTCTCTCACTCATCACCATCTTTTACTTTGGTCGCAACTGGGCCTCCACTACAGATGACTGACAAGCCATGGGCATTCTTGGGGCTAAGTCATTTCTCTCTCTAGGTATTGGGGAGAGGAATATCCGGGAGCATTGGAGTAGTGGCGTCAATCAATGAGCAGGAAGGTATAGCCACTGTCAAATTTCCACCCATAGACTGTAGAAAGACCTCGCAAGCATCAGACACATTGACTATTCCATTATCTAGACTTTGTGTTCCAAGATCCGAGGTAAGGTCATTTTCAAATCCAATGTCACTCTAAATGATCATTTGCACAGTCATGAGTAATATATAGAAATTCTATATGGAAAGTACATGACTAAATTAAATGTGGCTTATAGTGTGCATGCATCTTGGTCGTGAGCATTTCAAAGCAGCGTTTGTGTGGAAGTTACCTGGTATGTGATGTAAGATGTGTTCCTTTGTAGCAGGGATGTACTGTGTGCTGCTGCTTTGTTGTGATTTTGTTATCTGTGTGTGTGGCATTTTTTAATTGACTGTGCAAAATGAGAATTAACTACTCCAGATAATAACACCCTCATTTCTTAGAAACTAACTACTTGAATTTAACTTTTTGCCGTGCCCCCCCACCACCGCCATCAGGCATTGCCTCTTCATAAACTGTCCATTACTGAGAAGGTAGTACAGGCAGTCCAGTCCATGTTGCTTCCTCAGGAGGGAAGTCTATCTATTCATACCTCACTTCCTGCAACAGGAGATGGCTCAACCCCAGTAATGGCAGTGGTTCGGCTCCTTGCTGAGATCAGAACGAGGTGAGTGCACCGCTTTTGTCTCTGTTTCCACCCAAAAGCATGTGTGCTCATCTTCGATGTCGGGGGAGGCAGGGGGAGGGCGAGCATGGTGATGGCTGACTGTGGGCTGCTGGCACAGCCGGTGCTTCTCTGAAATGGCTTGGGCCCTCCTAACACTGACACTCTCCTGTTTTGGGGCTGAAAACACATTCTTTTGCATCTCCCTCATTGTGGGTGTGGATCATTCTCCCTTCAGCACCCATGCCACCAAGCACCAGTCAATTCTGTGCAGGAAAAAAGCATCCTCTAGGACCCTGGTCGGATCCAGCTTAGGGAAAGCCAGAGGAATCAGAACTGGGAACTAGGGGCCTGGGGCAAACTTGTCTAAAGCTCATTTCAAGATGACTTCATTACTATTTTACTGACAGTTTTGAAATGTTCTTCAATGTCTTTTATCATCAAGAGCATGCCTGGTCATGGCCCAGCTTTTAGAAGACAGTTTGTTTTGTGAGGAATTCCTACAGCAGTGTCCGGCAGCCATCGAAGTCCTCAACCTTGTAGCCCAGGAATGCAGCCCTGGTAAGTGCCTCCTGTCTTCTGTCGTCATTGTGGCCATATGGCACTGTCTGGAGTCAGGTGATGGTGTTGGGGCCCATTTCCTTAAGCACTCGTCCTATAGAGTGCTCAGAGCCAAGGACTCTGGATCACATCACTCAGCCCAGGCCCGAGCCTCCAGTCTGTGTAAATGAATAGTTAGAATGTTAACTTAGGTCTGTTAGGACATTTCACCATTCAAATTTATACTATTTCACCTATTTTTTCCTCACTAAAACTTAACAATCCCTAGGGACGTTTCATGCATGGTCTCACTGTTGCTGTTGGCAAAATTTGAGTTGAAAGCAAAGTTAAGTGTTTACAGTAAGAGATATCCTTCAAGTGCACCTATATAAATGAAAATTCATCATTTGTTTCAGGGGCATAATTATGAAGTTATGAAGAATCATTCTGAAGTTCAAGATTAGATTATCTTTTCCTTAATGTACCTGTACTGGAACTTTTACCATCTAGAAGAAATATGTACCTTTTGCTCTCTCTTTAAGGTTTTCCTTATTTTTTTCTTCTTTGGGTGGAAATGGGTCATTTTCTTGTTTCTGTCACTAAAGATTCCCTTCTACCCTTTGCCTTTCCCCATGCCTATCCTTGCTTTGGTTCTCTGACCCTTTTTAAAATTCTTTCACCTTCTAGTTTCTTATTTATCTGCTCTTATGACTTGCCCTTATTTATCAGACATCATAGCTAGAAAATAGCAGATTGTAGAATACAGACAGGACTGAGAGAAAGCCCAGGAGAAAATGAGGATGTTTAGTCTGTAAAACTTAAAGGAAATCTGTTTAGCTCCTAGACTGAAATTAAGCAGGCCTAAATTTCTTCAAGAATGGGCTTTGTATCTTGTTTGAACTGCATCCCAATTTGGCGAACTGCATCCCAATTTGGCTAACTGCAGTTTAGTGTTTCTGGCTTAAGCGTCATTTTGAAGCAGGTTTTGGCTGATTTTAAAGATTGTGTAAATCAGCGGCCTGCCAAAGGATTTCAGGTGGCCCACTAAAAATATAGGGTTGCCACTGTGCACTCTCCTGTTTATCATGTGACCCACAGCAACCAATGTTGTCAGTCTGTCCTTGGTCTAACCTAACTTTGACCCAAAGAAGTTTAGCCTATTTTAATTTTGGCCCCTACCTACCGCCAAGTTGTGTAGGTCTGATGTAAATGATCAGATTTTGTAAAGTAATCTGCTTTCTAACCTTAGAAGAACAAGGTTATCTTGAGCATCAAGATAACTTCTACTAAATAATCATAACTTGTATATTGAAAAATGACTTCACCATTGCAGAATTAGGCTGCAGCTGAGGTTTATGTGTGCAGTTCCTGGTAAGCATTTCCTTTTTGTTTACTGTGTCACTCACAGACAGAAACTGTATTAGTAAACTGGTCCAAGTCCATTCAGGATTCTTCCTATTCAGTTTAGAGGCAGGAAACCCTGAAATTTCATGTCTGTTATGTTCCTAAGGCCCCACGAATCTTGCACTCTTTTCTTTATTCTTTTCCTTTCTCTTTAGTTGGTCTTCTTCTTTCCCAGATTTCAGCTCTCACCTCTCCAAAGACAGCTCCCAAATATTTGTCCACAGCTCCAATCCTAGTCCATTTCCAGCTCCCTTTTAAATATTTCCACATGTCTGCTCTGCTAACACCTCTGAGTTAACATGCCCCAAACCAAAACTATCCTGCTCTCTTCCCTGCCACTCTCCAACTTGAGTTCTTCAATAGGGCTGTCATCCTCACAGACTTAAAACCACAGAATTGTGTTGCAGAAATCCCGTCTTTACCCCAACCCAATCTAGTCAGCTTACAAGGGTTAGTTGTTATCTGGCAGCTCACTTCCACTCCTCACTTCTACCCTAGCTCTGATCACTTATTAACTAGTCTCCCTGCTCTCAGTAACCTTGCCCTTCCCCCCAAGTTAACCTTCTTTAGATGCACTTTGGATACATCATTCCCATGCACAAAGATGGCTTCAGTGGCTCCCTTTTGTCCCAACAGATCAAAATCCTACTCATCAGTCACATGCCCATGGTTCTCAGCTGGGCAGCCCCAGCTGCCCTTGTCAGCCTTGTCTCTCACTTATCCTATCCACAAATTCTTTCATTTAGTCAGTGTAGCAGCTAGCACCCCTATCATACACAGGAGGATCTGCAGCACAGGTTCTTAGATCTGCTTTTCTAAAAGAAAAACAACTTTTGAGGAGTCAACAATCTACTTTAATTACATTCACGAGTAGAGAAAATACAAGCAGAGGCATAAAGACCAACAGATAGGGCTTCTAACTGTCTGACCATGAACAATACATACATCACAGATCAATAGACAGAGCCAATTGTCTGACCATTACATATGTACGTAGTTACCAGAGAGAGAAGCACCAGCATCTGGGTTTTCAAAGCTGAGGGATTTGGGTGTGGGGCTCTTTAATGGCTACCCAGAGTCTCTTCTATGCATCACATGAACCTTCTTCCAAAGAGTAAGCCCCCAAAGCAAAACCTCACCTCAGAGTATATATACACTCTTCTGGGCTGGAAGGTATCACAGCCCCTGACCTGACCCTCCAGACCCAGTGCCTCATTAATTAACTGTCTCGGCCTAACTGCTGTGGGCTGCCTGGGTCATCTTACCTATCTCCAGGTCTTCGGTGGCCAGCCGGATAAACGTATGGAGAGAAGAGACTTCCAGAGTCAAACAGAGGTTGTAGGCTTTATTCCGGATCTTAGCTACATGTCAGCATGCAGGGCAAGTTCTTCCCGAGGAGAAAGGAACCACACCCCCCCAGTATGCAGGGCTAGTGCTCCCCTCAGGAGCCCCCTTCTCCTCCCAAGGAGCAAGGAAAAGAGAGGAGCCCTCAGGCTTTCCTGTCCCCATTTAAGCTCTCCCCCTGCTAGTTTGCCTGTGGACACGGTGCATGCTCTCAGCCCCTTAGCCAATTAACAACAGGTGTGCTCAGACCACGGCCCAATCTCAAGGGTGGGATGCTCTCCCCAGCAAGTTTCCACTGAGAAGAGGTGGAAAAACAAGATAGCTCATGTTTCACTCCTCAATTCCCAGCTGTTCCCTGGGGGGACCTCGTGAGAGCTCTGCGGTTTAGAAGCCCTCACCTTTACCTGCCCGAGAGCGTTCAAGTGAGAACTGAGCTTTTACCCCAACAGTTAACAAAAGACGTGGGCCTTCCTCCAAAACAAGCCTTCCCTAATCAAGCCTCCCTTAATGGGCTTCAGATGAGGCCTATTAATGGGCCGGGAAGATCTTTAACTCTAATTAGCATTACAGTCAGAATCCTGGGACATTCACCGTGTGTCGTTCTGTGGGGCCTTAACTCACACATTCTCCTCTTTGCCTCTGGAAAGTCTGGAAGATTTCTCTCTTCATGCTTCGAGAAGGCCTTCCTCCCTCGGCTGAGTTCCCACAGCGCTCTGTACTGCTCTCTTATTGACCCAAGTTCTGCCAAGAATCTCTCATCTGGCCACAAGCAGTTCAGAGACTCTCTTACACTCTGTGTGCTCCACAGTGTCTAATGCATATTAACCCTCAGGAAATAGTAAATGAATCGATTATAATTTTTCTTTTTTTCTTAAAAAAAAAAATCTCTTTTCCAAAATGTCCAAAATACCCTTCCCATTAGCCCCTTACCTACAAGTAGAATGTAAACTTCTTGAGGGTAGGAACTGTTGTGATTTTTATCTTAATATCCCAACTGGTTACCATAGTGCTTTGCACATAGTAGGTGCTTAATAAGGGTCTGTAAAAATGTCTTGGTTGTTGAAGTCAAATTATGAGTGATTTCTTCCTGTTCTAAAAGATTTAGAATTGAAATTTGGAATTCCTGAAATTGGAGAGAACCAATGCAGCAGAGTGCAAAGAGTGCCAGATGGGCAGTCAGGAAAACTGGGTTTAAGTCCTTGCTCTGCATTCACTAACTAGGTGACTTTTGGGGGCCTCAGTTTCTTCATCTAGAAAATGGAGATAGTAACATTTCTATTCCCTATTTCATAGGATTGAGAAAAAAACTTTTTGAATGTGCGTTGTGTGCTGTTGCTGCTTTTTGGTGGATTTCCCAAGTTTGATTTGTGATGTTGCAGGAGAGCGGCTTCTGGTTGTAGAAGTACAGTGTGAGAGGTTAAGGATGCTCTACCGAGACTGTGCTCGCCCCCCACCCCCACCTCTCCAGGCAGACCGCAGACAGGTAAGCCTCAAGCAGGCCACAGAGTTGGCTTTTTGTTCTTCTATGACAGGGAAGCCTAGGCCTGGGCTAAGAGGCAGGGCATCTTAAAACTGCTCAACAAAGCATTGGCAGAATTTACAAGAAGGGTTTGAGTTGCCACTTTGTTGAGGAGCATTCTGTGTGGTGCTGTGTGTTCGTTACTATTGATCAGAATCAGAAATTCTATTCTGGGATCCTCCATCTCCCCTCTGCCTTACTCCTCCTAGTCTGGCCCATCATGACTCAGTAGTTAGTAGAACAACTTAACCATCATCCTTTCCCTTTGAATCCCTTTCTCCTGTGTTCTTGCCAATTCTCAGCCCTGGGTCAATCCACCAACTGCCATCTTTACTGCTGGAGGAAGCCTAGGACCCATAAAGCCTGGTCCACTCCTGTGACCTGAACTTCACTTTGCATTTGCTTCTGATTGACCCTTAATTGTTGTCTTCTCAGTGGCTCTTAAGAAGTCTTCCTTCCCTTCCTCCCTCTTTCCCTTCTGCAGGGTATCCTCATGCTTGTGTCTCAGCAGATGGCTTCAACTTCAGTTTTACTGAGAAAATTGAGACCTTCCATCTTGGTACCCATATCTCAGAACCCCAGTACACTGTCACCTGTCATCTCTTCCTTTGTCCTGGTGTCTGAAGATGCATTGACCATTCTTCTTGTCCAGGCCAACTCTCCTGCTTTGTGCCTTTGATTCCAGCCCCTCTCATCTCCTCTACCATATGTGGCATGGCTCCTCTGCCTCCCGACCTGGACACAATTGCTTCCTCAGTACCCACAGAAATGCTTGGCACATTTCACCCGACCCTGCCAGTCCCTGGAGCTCCTCTCTGACCCCTATCTTCTGGCTTCTGACCACTTGACTGAATCCTTTCTCTCCAAAACTGCTAAATGGGATGGCTTTTCCTCAGTCCTCATTTCCCTCCTACAGCTTTTGACACTGGAAAGGGCCGAGAGGCTTGACTGTCCCCACTCCTGGATTCTCTGTCTTCCCTCAACTCCTGTGATACTGACTGCTCACTCCTGGTTCTGTGCCTCAGTTTCTTTGGCTGGTTCCTCATCCATCTCTCACCCACTAAACATGAGTGTCCTACAAAGCCCTTTCTTGACCCCACTTTTTTCTCTGTTCTTTCTCCCCTGGTGATCTCATCTTTTCCCAGGGGTTCAGCGATTATTCCCTTCATCTCTCTGCAGAATGCTTTAGGCAAAATCACTCCCTCTCTCATTTACACTAGCTACTCTGCTCTGCCTGCTCTCTCAGTTCCACCTCACTCTCTCTGCCTGCTCCACCCATTCAGCAAACTCCTGCCACCATTGACTCCATGTGATGCAGGCCATGAGCTGGGCTAAAGCTTGAAGCAGGTTACACGGACCTGTTAAGGGGCACGGAAGATCTTCAGATTCCTTTACCATTATACTTCCACTCATCTGCCAAATCAACTTGTTAGTCTGATCATGGTCTGACTATGACACTGCTGCTCACAAGTCTTCAGGTTCTTCCTTTTTCTTTATAGCATAAAATACTAACTCCTCAGACTCACATCCAAGGCTTTCCACAGTTTGTCTTTGGCTGCCTTTCCAGCCTCATGTCATGTCACTCCCTGCCACGCACACCACCCTCCAGCCAGATGGGACTTCTGGTGTTCCTCCTACAGTGTCCATACAGTCTTACAAACTATTGGCTGTGTCTGGAATGTGTTCCTTCCTCTGCTCTGTTTCTCTACATCTCATCCTTCCTTCCCCCCTAACATTTTGCCCAGCAGAATGTAATCTTGAGGGCAGGAGCCGTTGAATTTTTTTGCCCATTTTTGCTTTTTCTTTGTTTCCCTGGTAGTAGCACAGGGTTTGCCATATAGTAAGGGCTTAAATGTTTATTGGTGAAGTGAAGTACAAAACACAGTAGGCATTTATTCACTATTTGTTAAATTGTGTGGAATGTCGCTGAATTTGGAGAACAGGAATTTGAAGTTCCAGGGACCAAAATAGATCTCTAGTAGAGGGATCAAGGTCTTAAATTTCTGAATGAGCTTGACTTTTTTGTCAATGCAAAGGAATTCTTCCTTAATCCACTTGTGTACATAATTGTAGTAGTTCACAAACTCATCCCAGATTCTAACACTTCCGTTTGGGACCATTGAAGAAGGGTTAGTCCTCAGAATACCTGGTATGTTTCCCCAAAGGGGTGTTTGTGTAAGAGGCTAGGTGATTGCACCCGCTTTCATTGGGGTGCAGGCCTGAATTAACCGCGAGCGCATTAGGGGCTCCTCATGTGTTACCTTACCGTAGGGTATGTGCAATATACTTGTTAGCTATATGAACCTGGGCAGTTCACTTTACCTATGGGAGCTCTAGTTTCCTTCTGGGTAAACTGAGGAGCAGAATGCCTATGGTAGTCACTTCATAGGTTAGTTGTGTTGCTGAAAGACATAATAGATAAAGTATTTTGCAAAATCTTAGTTTTTCTGTAAAGGTCAGACAGTAGTGATGATGATGATGGTGATGGTGATGATGATGATATAAAGATAGTTCTTCCACTGAGCAATACCAGGATTTACAGCAGTAGATTCTGTTCTTTCCACAGCCCAAGGAGATCACCTGGAGTCCTTCTCGGGTGTTTCCACCTGTTCGAGCCTGCATGTTCTCCTCTCACCTGACCTCTGTGACCTTTCTGGCTGATCCAAGTGCTGGTGGAGGTCTCCCCCGGGGCACATTTATCTATGCAACTTCTCCACTTCCCATTCAGGTGGGACAAAGACACCATCTTTCATCTTCCCTCCCTCCCTTCAGGTTGGAAAGAGAAGGCTAGAGAAAGAGTCTCTGATTGTCCCTGACTTTTCTCTAGGCTCCATCCTTCTACTGGGAAATTGAGATTGTTTCCTATGGAGATACAGATGATGACACTGGACCAATAGTTTCCTTTGGCTTTGCTACCGAAGCAGAGAAACGAGATGGTGCCTGGACCAATCCCGTGGGTACTTGCCTTTTCCACAAGTAAGTGTCCCAAGAATATGTTCATCTCAAGAGGATAAGGAAGAATCCTAAGGGTTTGGGGATTTGGGGCTTTTGTTATTTAAAAATCATTCCTCTGCCAACAGCCCTCCTGGCTTTAACTTAAGAAAATGTTTCTTCTCAAAGCCATATTACAGTCATACTTTTCCTTTCATTTCAGCACAGGTGACTTTTTGTTTTAAACTAAGTTTAACGTTCTTTGCTGTGGTTTTGTTTCCATTGCTAGCAATGGCCGCGCTGTGCATTACAATGGCTCCAGTCTCTTACAGTGGAAGAGTGTGCGACTGGATGTGACCCTCTGCCCTGGTAGGTGGGCCAATGGCAGCTCTCACAAAAGACCCCTGCCTTCCTCTTGCCTCCCTGGTGCTTTAATTGAATGAATGGAATAGTCGTGGCTTGGCCATTGAGTTGTTTGGGGGCACAGCCTCAGTATCTCATTTAGGAACCATGGACTGGTCATTTATGAGTCATCTTTATTTTTATCTCTGGGTCCTCTTAGAAAATTCTGAAGTTTTTCCTTTTGTCTGCCGTCATAAATGATGTCGAGCAGACATGCCACCCCTCTGTTTCCAGGCCTCTGTCCTGCTCTTGCTCCTCCCCTCAGAGCCCCTTGCAGTGCTGTCCCAGCATGATCCCCTTCCTAATTTCCCTTAGTTGGTGCTGCTGCCCCAACTCCTTTGAAATTACTTTGCCCATATTTCAGATTTACTAAACTTCATATATATATGTTCAGGTTGATTTCTGAAGGCCAGGGACTGTTTTCATTTTTTTCTCTGTGTCCTCCTTGCCTGGCACAGAGGTATTTAATAAATGCTTGTTAAGTAAGGGAACTACCAAGACATTGTGGCAAAGCAGATAGAGGGACAGACTGGTAATCAGGCAGACTTGGATCCAGATCCTCCCACTGATGTGACCAGGAGCAATTTCGTTCAATTCTCTGATCTCAGGAATTCACTAAGACTGATGTGCTAAGTTACCGTATCTGTAGTCACCAACAGAATCTCATGTCCTTAATGTACTGAATATAGACATCAGACATTTACGGGAGGGGGAGGCGCGGGCAGGCAGGCATTTTTAGCAAAGAGGACTATAAAAGAGCCAACACCAGGACCTTGGAGTGAATTATAATCTTCTCTATTTGTTTTCCTTTAAGTAACTTAAATGCAAAGGTGGCTTATGTGTCCACCCTGTCCGACCCCTTCTGTTGGTTGTGCTGGTCAGAGAGCTAGCTGATTTCATCTTCACATGAGACAAGCTAATTGCAGATCAGAAGTGAACTTAGTAGTGGCCAACCATGACCATACAAGTGACTCTGATGTTCTCCATTCTCTGTTCTGTAGGAGATGGGGCCGGAATTGGTTGGGAAAGAACTGAGGGCACCCCGCCCCCTCCAGGACAGCCTCCCAAGGGCCGGGTCTATTTCACATACTGTGGGCAGCGCCTCTCTCCGTGTCTGGAAGATGTCTCAGGAGGCATGTGGCCTGTGGTTCATATCCAGAAAAAGGCAGGTCCTCTCATTTAGAAATGTTGGGATCAGGGGGCTATTGCCTATCAGCGATGTAGAAATCTGACATAAAGAGTTCAGCGACAGCTCCCAGTGCAAAAGAAGGCAGAACTGATCCGGGTAGGGAAGGTCTGGATGCTTTTCATTGTCCCTGTGGGCTTCGACAGCACAGGGTCCTGTGCCCAACACATTATGCTGTTGTGGGGAAGGAGGGAGGGACGAGCAACACTTTGTGAAGTAACTGATTCAGGCTCTGAGGCTCTGTGTCTGCACTAGTATCTTTCAGGCCCTCCCAGGAAGTGAAATCAAGCAGCAGCTTCTCATCTTCCCCCCATGATCTTCCTTTCAGAACACCAAGATCCGGGCTAATTTCGGGTCTCGCCAGTTTGCCTATGCTGAAGGGCAGGCCCACCGGAACGCTGCTGACTTGTGCATCGACCTGGCTGAAGAGATCAGTGCCAACTTTGAAGCCCTTCCTTTTGCCATGGCTTCTGACAGTGACAATGATGCTGGCACCAGCATAGCTTCTGACCCAGGAACACACGGGCCTCCCTGTCGCATTGCTGCCGTGGCCACAGCTCAGCAACGTAAATGGCCATGGGTGTTTCATGGAATTCTCCCACACCAACATTACCAAAACTTTTATTTAGGATTATAGTGTCGTAAGATTTGGAGCTGGAAGAGTCTAGAACACGTCTAGTCCAGCTCCCTCATTTTGTAAATGAGGAAAGTGAGAAACAGAGTGAATAACTAACTTAGGATTCTATCTCTAACCATTCAGGAAACCTCAGGTATCAGCCAGTGTTGACTCCCTCCTCTTACAGATGAGGAAGCTGACTTGGATGCCTTATTACAAAAATCATTCTCTTTTTCATCTTGAAGAATTATCCAAATTATTCTCTATTGAATTAACTGTGCCCTGAAAAACTTTTGGGAGTCATTATAATTATAGGTGATATTTTATTCACTTGACTGTTCACTTGAAGTTTCTTAGAGTTCCAGAACTCTTTCCCTCAGGTGAAGGGGGATGTTGTTACCAGTTTTTTCAGGGTGCCATCAGTTAAGGGCTTTCCTGTCTCCTTGTACACAAAGTGTCTAGTTTTATTGTCCTCTATTACAGAATATGACAGTGACAGCTCTTGTCACTACAAAGTGGAGCTCAGCTACGAAAATTTCATCACCTCAGGCCCAGACCCCCACCCACCTCCCATTGCAGATGATGAGAGCGATGATGATGATGATGATGACATCCCTCAGGTAAGAGTGATGCAGCCACAGGGAGAAGGCAGGAAGGGCTCGACTGTAGCAGCTGTGAAACATATGGAAAGGGAGGAGACTGGGAAGGAGTTCCTTGGATGAGAGGGGTAGAAGATGGAAAATGGGAGACAGTGGCCAAGCCAGGTCTGGAGGCAGAAGGGTTTTTAGTCATATAGTCTGACTTTGAAAAGCATCTCTGATTTATAGATTTAACAAACAAACCAATTTCAAAGCAGTCACAAGATTCTGGCTTACTCAAGGCAGGAGGCTCTTTTGCCTGTACAGATTCAGGGTGTCAAAAAAGGATGTATCTTGACATGGACTCAATAAAGTTGGCTTTCCAGAGCAAATAAGGAAACCATCCTTAATCCAGCTATTCCCTCCCCCACCAAGTGGGAACTGTGTTCTCCACTGGTGGTCTGTAAACTTTGTACTCACACCTTATGACCTGGCATTAGGGGAGACGTGTTGTGGATGAAGAATGGGTAAGTCAGTAAAGAAGTAAGGACTGGAAACTGCAACTGCCCACTGACCCTCACTTATCCTCTCATGGTCTGTTTGCCTTCTCTTTCCAGGAGGACCACTATGCCTTGCTTGTGAAAGCCTGGGAAACCAAAGTTTTTCCAACCATTAGAAGACGCTTCCGTAATGAAGCTGAGAGAAAGTCAGGCCTGGACCAGATTAAGGGGGCTCTGCAACTAGGTCTGGTGGCCCCTTTATTTACTTTGTTTTCTTTTGGGGTAGTTTGGAAAGAGGAAATGCAAAGGCATGAACTCCCCATAAGAGAAGTGGAGAGAGGCCTTAGCTTGCTCCTCCCACCTTGGCATCCTTTGCCTGCAGCAATTTTTGTTCCGAGTGTCTGGTTCTCATTTGCAGCTCTCTCCAGAGCCATGTTTTAGAAGGATGTAGCTCAGTGTATAAGGCCTGGAAGGTTTAAGAATTGTTCACCTCATAGGGTCAGAGAGGTTTTGCTAGCCCAAGAATAGTGCAGGTTTTGCCCTTAGATGGTATATTAACAGTGAGTGTTCAGTGTTCTGGGCCCTGAAAATTGCTGCAGACAGCTTATTCCTATTTTTAGTCCCTTCTGTTTCTCTTCTTATGTTTCCTCTTCTTGATAAACATCTGCTTTACAGGAGAAGAAATGCCCTTTTACAAGGAGTGCTGGGCCTCTTTTTATAGGGATAAAATCTAGACTAAAGGTTCAATTCAGATCCCAGCAAGGGATGCCAGGATCTAATCTCCTCCCTCCTCCATGTAGGCTGAGGGCCACAGCCTTCTGAAAGCCTTGCATTCATTTCCTCTTAATGCAAATTCACCCAGTTCCAGCACCATGTCCACGAGGGACTGTCACACACTCAACAACTGTTCTCCATCTGGATTTCAGACTTTGACTTTACTGCTGCTCTTCCCAGATGTCGGGATAGCAATGGCAATAACTGGACATGCCGTGGCATTGGTGACTTCTTTGCTGTTACCCAGTGTTTTCAGATGTTGATCCTTATTACAAGTGAAAGATTTCAACAAACCATTCTGCAGGCATGTATTAAATGCCTTTTAAGGGCCAGGCACTGTGCTGGGTATCAGGGGTGCCAGGGCAGAAACAAAATAGCCTTTGTCCTCGAAGACCTTCCCTCCTACTAGGAGGGGATAATCACAGTTTTAGAGCAATGTATAATCTTTCATAAGTACAACATTTATATAATAATCTATAATATTTATATAATCTTTTTATCCCTAAAAGATTATAGGAAATAGAGATAGAAAAGACCAGCATTAACACACAAAGTTTCTCCCTCTGCCGGGATCAGAAAGAAAGCCTGCTGTTGTGTTGTCTTAGACCATGGTTCCCCTTTTCCTCTGATTTCTAGGCTATTTTTTTAACCACTTATCCCAATATAGTTCACTGGATCATAGATCTGGACTTAGAAGGGACCTTAAAAGCCTTCTGGTCCAACCAATCCATTTTACACATGAGGTCCAGAGAACTTCCGTGACTTGCATAAGATCACATAGGTGGTAAATGGCAGGGCTTGGATTGGAATCCATCTTCTCAGACTCCAAATCCAGCCCTCTTTCCATCACTCCACATTGTTTCCCCATCTGCTCTGAGGCTTCTACTTGAGGCAACAATGGGGCTGATGCCCTGAGCTAAGAAGGAATGAAAATGATCCAACATGGAATGTGTAGTTCATATTCTCCTTCCTCGAATCTCTGAGGCTGGATCATTTGGTGTCAGGAGGTTGTCAGGTCAAGTAGTGGATGAAGTCAGGAGACAATGATGAAGTCAGAAGACAGTGAGACCCCAGGACTCTGATCATTTGGAGGAGTTATCCCAGCAACCAGGAGCATTGTGGTTCATGGGCTCCCAGGCCATCTGCCCAATGCTTGTGGGGAGGGTCACCGGAAATAAGGACGGTTCTCTGGGACCCATTGTGATTCAGGCCAGCTGAACATTCTCTTTGAGTGTCAGTTCCTGGCTGCTTCCCTGTTTTTGTAAAGGTGCACGCATTCCCAGTGATTACTCTGTAGTATGGAGGAATGAAGGAAGGAAGTTACTGGTTGGGATTTCTCCGATTGATCAGAAGATATTTTCTTTGAGAGAGAACTAGACTTCAGAGACTCCTGATCACACAAAAGAAAATCAGACTAGTCCTCATGGTTGCCTATTTTCTGGCTTAATGCACATGTGCAGGGTTTCCTGTAGGCATGTTTTTTAAGAGTCCTTTGAAAAATGGTGTGAAATGTTTTATAGAATCCTTGAAACTGAAGTACTTTAGGGGAGGGGATGATTCTGAGCCCATGCTCTCCTCTTGTGTTGTTTCGCACTGACTTCTCTCTTAATTCTCTTAGGCGTTCTCTTAATTACAACCTCCTTTGGAATTATGCACTGCAAATTGCTACCCTTGCTAAGTGTTGTATGGACAGTTAATGAGCAGAGTGGTAAATGAGGAGTGGTAGGGATGACCTTTATTTAAAAGCAGATCCTTTCAAACATTTCCCTTAGCATCATGGGAAACAGCCCAGCATCCATAGGCAGATATGATGAAGCTATGTCACATGTACCACCACTCTTCTGCCCCCCCCGCCATATTGTCCACATGGAGGCCAGCCTGCCTGTTCTTCCTGAAGAAGCACATGGCCTTCATTAGTGTCATCGTGAGAGGCTAGTGACTGTTGATCCCAGGGAGCAGGGGCCAGCCCAGCTCCCGAGCTCAGTCTGTGAGGGGAGACGCGCCCTCTCTTCATGGCAGATTTGATGTGTGTGCAGCCCTAAAGAGGCTGACCAGCCAGGGGTAGTGAAGGAGATTGAACAGGGCCAGCAACAGGGATTCAGCAGAGGGCATCTTTCTCTTTCAGGCATGGTGGACATCGCCCGGCAGACTGTAGAATTTCTGTATGAGGAGAATGGTGGCATCCCCAGAGATCTTTACCTTCCCACAATTGAAGACATCAAAGATGAAGCAAATAAGTTCACAATCGATAAAGTTCGCAAAGGTTTCTTTTTCCTTCTTGCTTTGCTAGAAATTTGAAATTGAGAATGGGCTTTTTTGATTGAGAGCAGAGTGTAGGGCCAGGGGTGGGATTGCTCAGGGGCGCAGCAGTGAGGCTTCATTCTCTGACACTCACTCTTTCTGGGCACCTCTGCTTGAGCCTCCAGCCAACCCTGAAGATTCACTAAAGACAGGCATCCTCGGGATCCCTCTCCTCTCAGCTGCACAAGAAACACAGACAGAAAATTGCAGGAGTATAGGGGAATCACCTTAGGAGGTTGGGCAGGGGCAGGGAGGGGAAGAAAGTTGCCAGTCTCTTCTGTACAGCATGTCATTTTGGGCCCCACCACCAGAGGGAAGCTCTTTGCTCTGTGGTCTGCTCACTAGGGCATGTTCAGGGCACTGCCCTTGCTTCTCTTCCCATCTTGGATCAGGCTGAGAGGTGATATTGGGTCACAGGGATCCAGGCTCTTGAATGAATCTCTCCCTCTCTTGGCCCCCAGGTCTCACTGTGGTTACCCGCTCTCCAGACAGTAACAATGTGGCCAGCAGTGCCGTGGGGACTGCACTCCCCAAATTTGCCATCCGAGGGATGTTAAAAACATTTGGCCTCCATGGAGTTGTTCTGGATGTGGACTCAGTAAGTAAAAGACTTCCAAACATGCCTGTTCCATGCTTGAGGCTGTCTGTCTCTTTTCTCACATCATTGAGTGTGCAGCAGAGCCTATGGTGGCACCTGACCTGCTCTGGTGCCTGGAACCCTGGCAGAGGACGGGGAACAGGTGCACTGTTGTCTGTCCTGGCTCTGGTGGTCACAGCCAGTGGTCAGTCCAGACAACCTAGTTATTGAAAAGACATGTGCTCATCTTCTCCCTAAACTTCCCTGTTACCCACCCATAGGTGGGTGATTTTGTCATTTCAGAATGAGGTAAATAAGAAGTAAATTGTTTAAAAATCAAAGAAACAAGCTAACAGCATTTATCGAGTTGCCTGCCATGCTCAGAGTTTTGTGCATAAATATGCCTAGATTCTGGGAGAGCTGTAAAAGTTAACTAAGACAAGGCCCTTCCTTATGGCACACTGCCTCACCATCAGAAAAGTCAGTAAAATGTGATGGGAAGGATCCTGGAACAGGATCCCTAAAACAGGGTTCTTTACTTCCCCCACAAGCCTTTGGGCCTATTGCAAGTCCCTCCACATTCCCAGACTTCAGTTTTGTGTTTGGTAAAATGATGGGGTTGGAATAAATGATCTTTGAGGACCACTCCTGTTCCAAAATTCTGTGAGCTGTAAGCTAAGGATTCAGATGCAGACCTTAAGAAGAAATTCTTGATCAACTTTGAGGCTTTGCTGAATGAGCCAGGCTGCTTAATGGACCGAGTTCCCTAAGACACCCATGTAAGAAGTTAGCTCTCACACCTCTGTGGAGTTTAATGCAGTATATCTTTCAGGCAGAACCTCAGGACTGGCAGTGATAAACTCTGTCTTAAATACAGAATTATGCCAGCTCATAATTTCATTTTGCAATTTTAAATCATTCTGATCTATTGTAACTCAGACCTCTAATATTGGTGACTAACATGTGGTACTAACATGTTTTCCTGGTAATGGAAATTTATGACAAATAGAAATCACTTATTAATAGAAAATCATGAAAATAGCATTGCATGAGAAGCAATAATTTATTATTATTTCTTCAGTGACTTGGCTTCCTGTGTTATATTGATTTCTAAGTATAGTTTTATTTATTATTTTACTCTCTGGCATTTGGATCCCAAATATATCTGTACGATTCCATTCTGTGCCTTAATGACCCCAAAATAGAGATCAGTGATCAAACAGGTACCCAGTTGTGAGAGTATCAGCAATGTTAGGAACATGCAACTTGGCCTTATTGTAAAGCAATAAACTCCACTGGCTCCCAGTTCCTTCTGGCATTCTTTGTCTGGCGTTCCAGGTCCCCTCTCCTACTTTTACCCTCCTTGGCCATCTCGGGCCCATCTTATGCCTAGACTGTGCCACCTCTTTCTCCCTTCTGCTTCTCAGTGTCACTGATCTAATATGTGAGACCTTTCCTGATCCCTCCCCGAAAAAATGATCTTGTATCCATCTGGCATCTTTCATATGGAACGTCTTTATATATACATTTTCTCCCTTGATAGGACAGTAACTTCTCCAGGGGAGGGACTTTCATTTGTTTGTGTATCCTTGGTCCCTGGCACCTTGTAGGTGCTTAATAAATGCCTGTGGATTGATTCCATCTATAAGCAATAACATAAACGGCACTTTAAAAAAGTTTAATATAGTTTGTGAAAAGACATCTTGATAAATTAAAATTTATCTCCATTGCCTGACTGGATCTGTTTAGTTTTTTAGACTATCCATTGGTATGTGGCTAACACATATTTAAATTTTCCTCTCATCCTTATACTCTTTTTTTCCATTTCTATTTTAAATATTTACAACTAGTATTTCAACCATATTTTATCTAGAAGTTTAAAATATTCTTCATTTTTTTTGAGTCAGTCTCAGTGTTTGTTGTGTTTTGCTCTTTACCAAAAAAAACCAAGCAAACATTTGAAAATATTGTGTATGGCCTTTTTCACAAGTGTAATGTACTGTTGCCTTCCCTATCAAATCATTTATTTGGTAGTAAAATTGACTGCTGGCTAGAAGAAGAGGATTGAAAAATCTGGAGGGGAGAATAAATATGCATATTTTCAAACTTGCAAATAAAATCAATATTCAGGGGGAAAAACTAATAAACTTTCTTATTATTGTTGTAGGTAAATGAACTGGTGCAAGTAGAAACTTACCTCCGCAGTGAAGGAGTGTTGGTACGGTACTGGTATCCTATTGACATGTTAGAAAGGCCTCCTGCAGGCTACCGCAGGACTGCAACTAATGGCCTAGTTACACTGGACAACACCAACATTCAGATTCACAGGTAACTGAAAATTCCTTTAATCAGAACTTTCTGTCTAGGTCACAGGGATGGGGAACTTGTGGCCTCAAGGCCATATGTGGCCCTCTAGGTCCTCAGGTGCAGCCCTTTTAGTGAATCCAAACTTCACGGAACAAATCCCCTGAATAAAAGGATTTGTTCTATAAAACTTGGACTCAGTCAAAAGGCTGCACCTGAGGACCTAGCAGGCCACATGTATCCTTTAACCCATCCCTGATAGTCTATACAGGACTGACCCTCCTGGCAGATTCTCCTTCAGATGCCATTTAGTTCCTAAATTAATCAAGTGCTTACTGAACACTTGCTGTGTGCCCTGCACTGTGCCGGACACTTTGGGGAGATACAGAAAAATTAGGAGGGGAGGGGCACTCAGCATGAGGGGCGTGGTAACCATGGAGCATACCCGGCCAAATGGGTGGCTGCATTTCATTGTGTGCTAGATTCGTAACTGTCTGTTAGCTTTAATAGAAAAATATCCCCCAGACATATCCCTAAATCTCAGTATGTTCCTTCATGACATGCTGAAAGCTTTTCTACCAGTAGATCTTTGGGGTTTATTATTGACAGATAATTACCATGAAAGAAAACCACTGGTTGTTGATAAGCAAAATAGGCCCCCTATCTGAAAGGGATTCCAACAGTTTGAGGTAGCATCCCAATGCCAGGCGTTATTATTGTCATCAGTAACATGCTTTCAGCAACAGAGGAACATGACATGTCCGGCACAAACATACCCAGTGACTGAGTACTGTCCGTTGGGCAGTGCCATTGAAAACCTGACCAGGGATAAGGGTGTATGTTTCTGTGCTTTCCAAAGAGGGCTTTTCTTTTCAAATAAACATGAAGGAACCCATCACCAAAAGAGGCTGCTGGAGCTCCTTTCCTAGGCAGAAAATGTCATTTGTTAGATGAAGCCTGAACCAGGAAGACAGTTGCCTAAAGATGAAGGTTCCCTTGTCTGTCCTGTCTCTCCGTTCTGAACAGTTTCAGTTCTTTGAAATGGGGGATGAAAGGACTGGAAGGTGGGAAGCGTTCTGATCAAAGACCTCGTTTGTTGTCCTGCTTCCCTCCATCCATGAGACATTCATGTTCACATTTACAAGCAGCCGTGCTCACAGGGAGGGGAGATACACCGGTTATTTATCCTGTCTTCCTAACACATCTTCTAAGTCTACTTTGGTTGTGTTTCTTCAGTCCTTGCATATTAATAGTACCACCTACCAACCAAAGCCTGTGGGGTGTTTCCATGGCTGCCAGGCCCTAACAGAGTCCAAGTGTTCTTGCAGTAAATTTAATTTTTGCCACTCAAGAAATATCAGTAAATAATGACCCAATCCTCTATGGCCTCCAGAGGGACTTTTGGAGACTTGAGAACTTGTGCATATTTTAAAGTTGCCTCCAAAAGACTTTTTTGTGTAGTTTTCATCTCTAAAAGGTTCCCTCCATGTGAGTGGTTAATAAAGAAAGCCCAGGTGCAGTCTAGCCAAAAGCTTAGGTGCTGGCAAGGTAGCAAGCACTTTGGGGTGGGAGGCACAATCCAGACAAGACCTAGTTGGCTATTAATGAGTGATTTTCCAAAGCCCCTGCTGTCTGCTTCTTTTGATGGCATTAAAGCCAGGTTCCTAGGGATTGAAAGCTGGCACCCTTTTTGCCCCATCTGACCCGCTTTGTTTTTACACCAACTCTGACCAAACACCCTAGGAAGTGCAGAGAGCACAGACAAAGGGTGTGCCCTGATGGGCCCCATGCTCCTTGGCCAGAGTGAGAAATAAAGTGGCAGCCATGATGACACCAAGTCATTGGGTGTTTTGGGAGAAATGACAGTCCTTAGGGTCTGGGGTTGAGGAGGGGAGCAGGAGACTTCCATCCCCCACATCCTGTGCTGCTTCTTTCCAGGGAGCTGCTGAGGTGTGAGGCCTCCCTGGCCAGGCTTTACTGTCGCATGGCCCTTCTCAACATCTTCGCCCCGAAGCTGCCTCACCTGTTTACTCGTCTGTTTCACATCCCTGCCGTCCGGGACATCACCCTGGAACACCTGCAGCTCCTGTCCAGCCAGCTCCTTGCTCCGCCCCTTCCTGGTAAAACTTCACTTGGACCATACAGTCTCCTTAGTTACTGTCATGCACAGTAGGTCTACTGCTGTACTCTGGTCAACAAATGCCTCTCCAGACTCATCCCTGGTCACAGGGTGATGCCGTGTCCATCCTCCTTGCTCTCTTGGAGATGAGGAGCCAAGTGTGAGCATCAGGAGGCCCGGGTGGAGAGACTGTTCTGGAGAACTAATCTTCCCTAATTATTGCTCTTTATTTTATTCCTGTGAAGTTGGTCCTAACGCTAACCTAGGTGCCAGGTTCTTGTGGGCCAGAGAGAGGCTAGGGAGTGTCACTTATCCACATGGTGACTAGCCACTAGCTCTTCACTATTAGGACAGTCAGAGAGTCAAACGTTCTCACTGTGAAGAGCTCATTCAAGGCAGGCCGTTTCCACCCTGTGACTTCAGGTAGAGCTGCATTTAGGGAGGCCATCCACACATCCTTTTTTGGGGGGAAATGCCATGATTCCTGCTTGGGTGCTTGATTAAAAGCCTTCCAAAATAGGACTGAGACAAAATATTTTTGGCTGTCCTGGCAAATGCTGCTTGATTCTGCTCCCCAGCCCCAGGGCAAAATCCACGAACTGCAACCATCCCTCTCTCCTTCCTTTCCCCCCCCAGCTACCCAACCTGACCTGTGCAATCTGCCTTCTGATCCCTGCCCCTGCTTTACCAGAAACTTGGAAGAGGATCTGGGAGGAGGTTGGAGGAGGTGCTGGGGAGGGAGTCACACTCAGTAGAACCCTTGGTCGGCTGGATGCGCAAGTCCACGCTTCATTCGGGGCTGCACCCGGGGTAGTTGCCTCCTCCGTCCCCTCCCCACAGTCACGACGTCCACCACAGATG
Organism: Notamacropus eugenii; assembly: GCF_028372415.1. NCBI lineage: Eukaryota > Metazoa > Chordata > Mammalia > Diprotodontia > Macropodidae > Notamacropus > Notamacropus eugenii. Next base: position 34,004,803 of record NC_092875.1, read on the forward strand.
CATGTGCGATGTCCCCACTGGCACCAGGCCTCGTTTGGGATTCTCGAGGGCTGAGGTTTCCTTGATCTTTCCCTTCCCCTGGGCTTTGAGGCATTAAATTGTGCTTGTAGATCTTCTGAACTCCTCTCAGAATCCTCTGGTTGGGGGAGGGAAGCCAAGCCTATTGGTACCTTCCAGATGTTGCTGGTTTGGGCGTGCTTTCAGATTCAGCCTCCCAAGTGAGTGAGTGAGGGTCCTGTGGCTGCACCCACTGCCATGGGCTCTGCAGTCAGGCCCTGTTTGATTTCCTGTTTGCAGATGGCACCATCAGTTCCAGCGCTGTCCTTTTGGCCCAGTCTCTGCAGCATTGCATCCATGCCCAGAATTGTTCTGCAGCAGACCTTTTCTACCAAGGCAGCTCACAGACAGTCAGAGACTGGCTCAATGTTGCCATCACACGTACCCTCCTGCAAGGAGAAGAGAGCCTTTTGGAACTGACAAGACAGATTTGTTCTTTCCTGCAGGTAAAAAAAAAAAATCTTTTATATAACTTTAGTGTGGTCACATTTTTAAAATAGAAGACATTAATTTGCTAAAAATTATGCTCATTTTATTCTTCATTGACTTCTTTCCTCTTCTCCAGGTGCCTTTGTACCTTGTTACCTTGTTTCCCTGTTCCTGTAGTGCCCTCTCGTCCTACCCCACCTGCTGCCAAGAGACTGCTTATCCTTTCACTTTTTTGCCTAGCGTGAAAAGATGACATGCTCCCATTTCTGTTGGTAGCCTGTGGTTTTCATGATTAAATGTCTCTCTGCAGACAGCCCCGGAGCAGTTTCCCTCAGAAGAATTCCCAGTTTCTGAGTCCAAAGTCAATATGGATGTTAACTTCCCTGGGGCTGCCTTCGTTGTGGTGTCTTGTAAAGAAAGTCAGTCTGGATTCCGCAAAGAGTAAGTAGAAGGCCGTGGAGAGGGAGGGGGGAGATGGAGCTTGACAGAGATAGCAAAGAAACCACCAGCTGTCTCTGGTACACCTGCTGTTTCTACATCCCCTCCATTTCCAGGGGGTCACTCCTTCTTCTCTCTACTTCCTGGATAGCCCAGAGAGCCATCCCTTATGATGAAGAAGGAAAAAGGCAGTTCGGCAAAAGAGACCCCCAAACAGAGGTGGTCTTGACATTCTGTGATGCAACCGCCCCCTCGCTCTCCCACCTCAGCTGAGAAGTGGGGCCGAGCCTCTCCTTTGGTTTGGCCCTTGTGCTTTCACGACTCTTGGCTTTGATCTTTAGACTCCTTTGGGTGGGATTATGGTCTGTTTTCTTGCTCTTGCAGTGCCTTGTTCGTCTGGTCCTCTTAATTTACTGTGCACCAGTTCACATGAGCCTCCCTCTACTTCTCTACTCATTGTATTTGTTGTGTCTCATCTCTTGGTAATATTCCATTACATTCATGTACCAAAACTTGGTTAGTCTTTTTCTAGTTGATAAATCCAGGGCATTTGCTTTGGGAAGCGTTTCTTTCTGACAAATAGTCATTAATAATAGTGATAATAGCAGCATCCACCAGAGATATTTACACAGTAAATAATTTACAAAGTACCTGCCAGAATGCTCTTTAGCCCTCACAGTAGCCCTGGGAAATAGATCATTAAAGATCCTTCCCTTTACAAATGAAGAAGCAGGCCTGTGGAGGTTAAGGGATTTCTTCAAGATTATTTCATTAGCAGATAGCAGTCAGGACTAAAACCCAGGTCTTCTGACGTAGCATCTGATGCTCTTTCAGCCAGTCTACTTTCACAAAAGATGGTGGAAATGTGTAGGCATGATTCCATTAGCCAAGCCTCTTACCATCATCTCTATTAGAACACCTCTGTCATTGGTGTCCACTGTACACGTGACTGACTCTTCCATCACTGCTTATTCCTTCTTTCACAGCTCCTCCCTGTACAAGGCTCCATGGGCCCGTGTGCTCTTATATGGGCTCGGCCACAAAGTGAAGCGGAATGGCCAGCTCAATCTCATTGAAGCTGTCTGCTATCCACGGGATGCTTCTCCCACCAATACAGGGCTAACCCCACCTCCAACCACCAACCAGTATCCTTCTGTGATCATAGCAACTGACAAAGTCCACATCAAACTGGGTAAATCTCTTGATTAGCTTGTGGTGATTAAAGATTGTAAATCATGCTTCTGCTTTTCTTTTCAAAAATGGAAGGGATTTTCTGCCTTGCTAAGTCCATTTCCTACTGATAAAGGAAAGGTCTGTTCAGTATGGTACACTTTGGAGAGCTGCATAATTGTGCAAAGGTCTGACAGGTGATGCACTGTTTGGTGGTAATAGGGATGGTATGCTTCTTCTCACTTGGGATGGTTATTTGATGGTTGGAATGACTTCTTAGTATGATGGACCAAGGCAATAAATTATTTAGATTTCACCATCCAAACTGGGTTTCATCCAGTTCTCATCCCTCAGACCTGCTGTGATTAAATTAGGCCCCAAAGTATTGGACAGTGAGAGCCATGGAAACTTGCTCAAGTCCTAAGTAGAAAACAGCACTTGAGATGTTTCCATCAGAAAAAATGATGTGTCCTGTCTTTCCCAGCATCTTGAATAAAGTTGCCATAGTTTCAGTGCTTGACTTCAGTTATATAGGTGACAAAGAAGGCTGTTTAAATCTGGAGGGCGCTGCTTGTTGCTTGCCTCTCTGCACAAGACGCTGTTTCTAGGCAGACAATGGAGGAGGAGGGGCCTTTGGGACCAGGTGCTCCTGGGCCAGGTGTCCCCACCAAGGAGAAGGGGCTAGGCAGGCTCATAGTTTTCAAGTGGAATTGCACAATGAGCTGAAGAGTGCTCTGTGACCATTTGGAAGTCATTTAAGGTCTGCTAGCTTAACTTTAAATATTTAGGTTATAGGCAGAGGACCCCTGACCCAGTACAGTACTCCTGCTCTTGAATCTTCATGAGCCTACTCATGGAGACATGCAGGCTTCCTCTCTCTGCTCCTGGCGAGCAATAATAACAACTTAAAGTTTTTTAGACAAATAGATCTTCAGAACTAGAAGGGGACCTTTGACCAAATTGACCCTCTATTCCCTGTTTGAGGAAGCTCAGACTCAGATGTCATGTGACTGGGGAAGTGCCCTTTGCTATGCAATCAACAAGTGGCCAGGCTAGGCCCAGGCCTCCAGCTGCTTGTGATGGCAGACCTCTGCCTCACTACAGTCTTGGAAAGACAGAGTGCAAGTATTATTATCCCCACTGAGGAGAAAACTGAGGCTGAGAGTTCATTTGACCCGGCTGTCGCGTCACAGCTTGTTAGTGGCAGAGCCAGCTGCTGAGTTCTCCGAGCTCAGAGTTCCTTTCACAGCCCCTTTCCAAGTTACCCCAGTCAGTGGAGTGGCTGGCAGCCATCTGGAAAAACCTGGGGATGGCTTGTACCCATGTTTCAGCAGAGTTGGGATATCATTTCAGAAGAGAAAAAAGTGGTCTTAGCTTCCAGAAATCATCTTTACAAGTACAAGTTAGGGTATATTTGACCAGATAGCAGTTATCTGAAGATCTGGGGTGGCAGGGCCTGAAAACTCAATTTGGGTTGCCAAATGATAGGACAGCGGAAAGGCAGGTGCTATCTTGGGTTGTAGGCCAGGTGTCCAGACAAGGGGCGTGAGAGTTTGGTTATCCTCCACTCTGGGGCAGATCAGCACTGGAATCCTGGGTCTACTTGGGACACTACACTCAGAAAATGCCTTGGTAAGCTGCAAAGTTTCAAGAGATTGGCAGCCAGCATGGTAAACAGCCCAGGAGTCACTAGAAGGGGAAGAAAGGCAGAGTAGTATGGCAGAGAGAGCCTGGACTTGGAGTCACCGGACACATTCTAGTTCCAGCTCTGCCACTGACTAGCTTTCAAGGCTTGGAGGAGAAGACCTGCAAGTTCCCTTCTAGCCCTAACTCTAATATTCTTACCCTAGGACATAGGGAAGGATAGAAGAGTAGCCTTTAAGTGTTTGGGAGGCCATCGTGTGGAAGGAGAAGTGAGAGCAAAGTTTGGAGCAGTGAGTGCAAGGGCAAAGAAGCAGATTTAGTTTCAGTGTAAAAAGCTGCCTAAAAATGAAACCTGTCCCAAATTGGAACACTGGCTTGGCTTTCCCTTCATCAGAGGTCTTCCAGAAGAAGATTCTCAGTATAGATGATGTATCCTTGCTTCAGTGCTGTTTGGAGGAGAGTACCTCAGAGGCCCTTTCCAGCTCAGATGTCCTGGGAGTCTGGGTCAACAGTGGTGTGTGATTCATTTCATGTGGGCCATAGCCCTCCCAGCTGGCCAAGTCTGAGCCTACAGCAGCTCCCTGGTGTGTTAGTACAGTCCCAGGGGACTCATTTCAGGAGGGGGAATATTCTAAGCAATGTCTCTTAAAGCACAAGATGGATCTCTAGTTCACTAAGACGAGTTTGTTTGTCAGTGGTTTAAGAATGCTGTCTCTTCCCCACTTTTTTCCTGCTTCCCCATCTTCTGTTGTCCCACTTGAAAGGAAATTGTGTTGGCTTCCCATGTTTTCTCCCTCTCCTGCTTGGCTTCTACCAACCAGTTTCATACATTTACTGAAATCAAGCACTAATCAGTGACCTTTCTTCCTGGGGAATGTCCTAGGGGTCTCTCCACCTCCGGGAGCTGTGCTGGTGTTGCATTCTCTGCCCCTGGAATTCCCATTAGCCATGGCTTTCGCAGAGCAGCTCTTGTCTTGGAAATCCGAAGATGGTGAAGGGAAATCTGAAGATGAGCTTGACACCATCATCCCAGCTTCAGTCCTACTGCAAGTGGTGGAACTCCTAGGTGAGATACAGAATAATGATAATGGGGGTGATACTGACGCCAAGAGCACTGTTATCTGAAAGTGCAGTCTGAGCAGGCTTCCATTTGGGTCTCACAACAGTCCTGAGAAGCAGGTGCTTTTACTTTTCCCTTTTCCATGAGGAACCCAGTCCGTTGAAAGGTTAAGCATCTTGTTCTGGGTGACATAGGTTGTCAGTGTCCAACCGCAAATCTGATCAGGAGTCCAGATCTCCCTGAGCCCAATGCAGGCTTCAGCTCATGCCAGGCCCAGAGCCACTCTCTTGGGTAACACACCTACCCCTTTGGTGAAAATGTCAGACTGGGTAGAGGAAAGCCATGAAAAGCCCCAAAGTCATTCCTTCTTTAGAAGGAGCCTCACAGTTACCCTAGACTGTTTGCTGTGTAAGAAGTTGTTTTCTAATATTGGAAAAAAAAAGTCTATATGAATTTCCAATTTGAATTAGAATTTGAGATAGAGGAATCTTAGAGGTCACCAATTCCAACCCCCCTCATCTTACACTTGAGTAAACTCAGATCCAAAGTTGAGGGGACCCACAGAAGTCACAGATGGTGAAGCAAGACTGCCCGAGCTCAGCTCTCTCTCATCTGGCCCTGGCTTGGACAAAACCTGAGATCCCCCATCTTTTGGGGTGTGTGAGGCTGTGCATACCATTAGCTAGCATTAACTTTTTTTCCTATGGATAGTCTTTTCAGTCTTCCTGAGTTACAATTTTGATCTTAATGATTTAGAGAAGCTGGAGAGAGGAGTGGTTTCTGTTGCAGATGTCATTACCAGGGGGAGAAGACTCTGGTACAGTAATGTGACCCATATGGTTGAGTCTAGCTGAGGGACAGCCACCTGCTTAGCAACAGAGTGTGAACACTAGTTTCATGTACTTGGCTTGCAAAAGCACCTTGATAAAGGGTTTTTTTTTAATAGGAAACTTCCTCTGGACAACTGATATGGCCGCGTGTGTGAAGGAGCTGATCTTCCATCTCCTGGCAGAGCTCCTGCGCAAAGTGCACAGCTTGGAGCAAAAGAAGAAACCATCGGGCCTGTCCTCCTCTATTGCCCTCCAGCTCAACCCCTGCCTGGCCATGCTCATGGCCCTACAGTCAGAGCTGCACAAACTCTATGACGAGGAGACCCAAAACTGGGTCACCAGCAGTGCCTGCGGAGGCTCAGGGGCCACAGGGGCTGACCAGGGCAGGTTCTCCACCTACTTCCATGCTCTGATGGAAGCCTGCTTGGCTGTAGCCGAGGTGACTCTGCCCATCAACATGAGCGTGACCTCAACTGTTATGGCCTCAACCAATGCACCTAATCTTAGTGACTCTTCATCCTCATCCTCATCTTCCCCAGGACAGACTCCACAGAGCCCCAGCCTCCTGTCTAAGAGGAAGAAGGTCAAAATGAAACGGGAGAAGGCCTCCTCTTCGGGTAAACGATCTTCCTCTCGGACAGTGGAGACAGATGCATCTGTGCTGAGTATTGGGGGCAGCAAACCTGAGGACATGCTGTGGTTTCACAGGGCCCTGACCCTGCTCACCATTCTTCGGCACCTCATCAAGAAAGATCCCCAAGGTCTGGGGGTGACTAATGACGCCATCGCAGATGCTTGCCAGGCCCTCGTGGGCCCCACGGCCCACAGCCGCCTGCTGGTCATCTCAGGCATCCCCACACATTTGGACGAGGCCATTGTGAGAAGTGCCATCCGGAAGGCTTGCAATGCCCACGGTGGGGTCTTTAAAGATGAGATCTATATTCCTCTGCAGGAAGAAGACCCCAAAAAGCCCAAGGACAAAGCAGAAGGAGGAGACAGTAAAACAGAGCTGGAGAAACCTGTGGGTTTCCCCAGTGCTGACAGTCTAGATGTCAGCAGCTCCAGCAGCGTCACCCCTGCCATGAGTGTCAGCGCATCTGCCTCCACCAGTCAAGCCTCCATCTGCAGCTCCCAGGGACTCTCTCAGACAGTCAGCGAGGTCTCAGGGGAGCAGTTTCCTTCTGGTCTGGAGCTGGCCATTCCTCCTAGTCTGCTGGAGCCCCATGTTGTCTCCAGCCAGGAAAGTCTAGACATTTCCCTCTGTAGCACTGGAAGCTTGGGCAGTCTAGGGAGCCTGGGGGAGCCCGTTGACAATGCAGAAACAGCCTCAGTCTCTGATGTGGGATCCATGTACCCGGTCACCTCGCTGGACAACCAGCCCCTCTTGTCTCGTCCCATCAAAGGCTTTGCTGTTGTAGAGGTAATGGCTCCTGAGCCCCGAGGTGTCACCAGAGTCACCGTTCTTTACAGCTCTCTTGTTGTGTCCAAGCCACACGTGATTCTTTTCAGGGACTGATTAGCAGGAGAGAGACAAGGAACAGCAGCAAATGGCAGTGACTGCTAGCAGGTTGTAGGACTTTAAAGTTTGCAGAGCACTTCAGAGAGGTTATCTCATTTGATCCCCACAACAAGCCTGAGAAGGAAGTGCTATTATGATCCCCATTTTACAGATGAGGAAAAGGCAGGCAGAGGTGAAGTGACTTGTGCATGGTCACACATCTAGGAAGCATCTGAAGCAGGATCTGAACTCAGATCTTCTGAGAAGAAGGCAGCTAGGTGATGCAGTGGGCAGAGTGCAGGCCCAGGAGGAAGGAAGATCTGCATTCAGATCTGGCCTTAGACATTAGCTGTACGACCCTGGACAAGTCACTTCACCTCTGCCTGCCTCAGTTTCTTCATCTGTAAAGTGGGGCTCATGACAGCATGTGCACACACTCACACCCACACATCACCGTTGCTGCTGCTACGTGTTATTATTAGCATTCCTGACTCCAAGTCCAGTGCATCCACTTAGTCACTTTACTGATGGAGTAGCTTTTACAATAGTGTTGACCCATGTTGCGCAAAATGTTCTATATTCAAATGTAGTAGAACAATACAATAAACCCTCATTAAGTACCTACTGTGTACAAATCACGTTGCCCAACAGGTATTGGGAGAGCAATACCACATGTAGGTTAGAAACAGCCCTTTATCCTCAGGAAACTCACAGCATTATGCCACAAGTGCATTCCAGAGTTACCAGTTGAAGCACTGTAGGAATTCTAGGGATGAACAGGGTGAGGTTACTGGAGAAGGAAAGGAAGGGGCCCTGGAGGAAGTGGTCTTGGAGTTGTCTTTTAAAGGATGAATCATGAATTCCGATGGTATTAAGAGTGGGAGGAAGACCTGGAGCCGAAAGCCATGGGGACACATGCAGTTTACTCCAAATGAGAGCTTTGTCTTATTTGAACAGCTGAGAGCTAGTGTGCTCACAAACAGTGTTAGGTTCTCTGGAGGAGGAAAGTTGGCTGTGTCACTTCTTTGTGAGTGGACCGACCTCATACTGTGACAGTAGATGGCTAGAAACCACCTTCAGTAAGAGAGAAGACAAGTAACCAAGTTAGAGAGAGGGGAGGGAAAAACAGATCTCTGTGGCATTGACAATTGCTTTTCTACTAAAACTCCAAGTAACTCTCTCACAACTCTCTTACATTCATACAGATACGCTCCCGGGCCAAAATTGAGAAGATCCGAGCAAGTCTGTTTAACAATAATGATCTGATTGGTTTGTCAAGCCTGGATGGTGAAGATGAATTAATGGAAATGTCAACTGAAGAAATTTTAACTGTGTCAACAGTAAACCAGAGTTTATTTGATACCCAAGGAAGCCCAGGGCTAGAAGATTATTTCAATGATAAATCTATTAAAGGTATGTTATTCCCTAGAAATACTTTGTAGGAGCTGGTTTTTAGTGTTTAGTGGTCTGAGGTCAAGGTGTGGTGTTGGAATTACTTCTTTTTTTCCAAAGTACAGTGACCCCCAGTCTTTGTAAGGGTTATTGTGTTCGTTTTTTTTTTTCTTTCTACTTCTGCTGTAGAGAGAAATTCCTCCCCCAGCCAGTTCTCTGTCCAAACCAACACGGCCCAGAGGTCACCCAGCCAAGAGTAGGTATCCTGCAGGTTCCTTGAATGGGCCGTTGTAGTATCTAACCTCGCTTTTGGCCAAGGAGTCTTTTACTGACTGTTGAGCCCATTTATTTTATTCTGTTCTTTAGAACCAAAGGATAGAATCTTTTCAACATGTCCTTGCTCTAACTTTGTTCATGTCCTTGAGAATACCGATTCCTGAGCCTTATTTTCCAGTGAAACATTCCCACCTCCGTCAGCCTTCTGTCAGGGTGCTATTTTCTATCTCTTTGTACTCTCCTCCCATCTCCCACCTATTCCAAACTGCAGAGGTCCAGACTGGACTCAGTACCAATACTGGCTGTAGCAAAAAGATTTCCCCCATGGGTATGACCTGTCCTGCTACACCAGCCCAGGAGAGTGCTGATTTTTTTCATCACAGCCACATATTGACTACTCACCATCTACCAGTGGTCTTTTTTGATCCTCAGCTTGTCTTCTTTCATATTTCTTTCATCTTTCTGTTCCTTGCATTTGTATCAATTTTATTTTCTAATAATACTAAGGTAGAATATAACATGCATGTATAAATAGCTTTTTAAAAATCTAACAAGACTTTGCTTTAGTTGATATATGTTCAGCATTTTTTAAAAGTGCATGCCACACAGACCTAGACATGACCACTTGGGCCAAACTCCCCATTGTTATTGAGTAGTCCTTTGTGCTGTTTATGCTACATTCTGACCAGGATTAGGGATTTTATGTCATTATCAGCCTGTCTTGGGGACACATTCATTGTGTCCCTTAAGAGAAGTAGTAGTGCTTAAGAAAATAATGAGAGGAAGGAAGGGAGATGACGAATCTTGCTGAGAAACTATGAGACTGCCTTCTGGGGCCACACAAGATGGTGCCAGAGAATCTTTTGCACCATAAGGAAAGTGAAGAAAGCAAGAATACATGCTAAAAGGTCTTTAATGCTCACATACAGTGTTGTTGTACCTTAGAACAGTAACATCATACAAGTCACAATGTCTGGGCTACACTTTCTCTGGTCATGGAGGAGGAGTTGGAATATGCCGTGCTCCCCATTGCCATTTCCAGGTTCTTCCTTTCTCCCATCACTCTCTTTGAGACTCTTGCTGTTCACATCTAGCACCCAATCAGAATCCCACAGACCCTGCAGCCCCCCAGGTCACTCCCTGCCTTCCTTGATGAATCTGGTACTCCTGACTTCATGATAGGGGCCTTCAGTATCCATATTGATTTTCCCTCAGACTCCCTAATCTCCTCCTAGGAGCTGCTCCTCCACCTGATCCCAGCCACACGCAGAGATGGTCATACTCTCAGTTTTGCATTACCCATGACCTGAAATCCTCTTATCTGACTATGATCCATTGCCTTTTCTCTGCCTTTTCTTATCTGACCTTATCATATATAAATCCTCCCTGTGATGTCCATTTCCTTGGCCTTCAGTTCTCTCCCAGATCATTTCCCCTGCCTTAGCCAGTCTCCTCTTTTCCCCACTTTGACCCCTTGGTGAACCCTTTCAGCTCTGTGCTGTCCTCCTCCCTTCTCATATCTCATATTACCAGATACACCCGCTAAGCCTCAGTTGCTGCCACCACTCATCACCTTCTTACCTGTACATCTGCTGGATGAAGATGGAGGAGATCACGCACTTGTTCTTCGTGGGTCTGCTACAGACATATGCTACCTGAGCTCAGCTGGGCCCTCACTGCTGCTCAGCAGTCCTGCTCTGCCTCCCTTAACAAATCACTCTCCCATCTCCACAACAGCTCTTCCAGACCTTCTCAACCTCCTCAAAAACTCCATGGCTCTCCCAACTTCAGTTTTTTAGCCAAAGACATTGCTCAAGTTTTACAGAAAACAATTGAGACAAATTGCTGTGAGCTCCTTCTCTCTTCTTCTTCATCTTCTACCACTCTCTCTTCCTTCACCTTTGTTTCATATGTTAAATTATCCTTATCAAGGCTAAGCCCACTCCTAGTACAACTGATCCTGTTCTGTCCCATCTCTCCAGCGGAATGTCTCAGTCTGTTGCCAAGGCCTGTTGATTTCACCATTGTAGCAGCATCTTTCAAATGTATCCCCCTCCCGTTCTCTGACGCCACCCCACTTTGGTGCAGGCCCTCAGCTCCTTACATCTGCATTATCACAATAGGTACTTGGTAGGGGGGGTCTACCTGCCCAGTCCATCCTATATCCAACCATTAATGTGATTTCCCTAAAGCACAAATGTGACCATGTCTCTCCTCTACTCAATAAACACTAGTGACTCCCTATTACGTCCAAGATCAAATTCAAAATGCTCTGTTTGGCATTCAGAGTGCTTCATAACCTGCCTCCTCCTACGTTTCCAGTCTCCTTATACATTAACTCCCCAATACATACTCTGATCCAGTGACACTGGCCTCATGTCTGTTCCACAAACAAGATTCTCCATCTCTTGACTCGGAGCATTTTCTCTGGCTGTCCCCAGTGTCAGGAATGATCTTCCTCCCAAATTTCCTGCTATAAGTCCCAACTAAAATCCCTTCTTTTAATGGAAGCCTTTTCTAACCCTTTATCATTCCAGTGCCTTCCCTCTGTTAATTGTCATATTTATCCTATATGTAGCTTACTTTACACATAGGTGTACACACGTGTGTGTGTATGTGTGTGTGTGTGTACATTTTGTCTCAGGCACTGACTTTTGCCTCTTTTTGTATCCCCAGCAATTAACACAATGCCTGGCACATGTTAGGCATTTAATGAATGTTGATTGATTGATTATAATTTAATTTTCTACTAGTGTAACTACACCTTTCTATAAGATTTTGCTATCCCTGCCATTTGTCTGTATTGAATCTCTCTTAAATATTTAAATACTTTTCTGTTATATTCAGAAGTACTTGAGAGCAAACTTCCTGTCTTTTCCTACAAACCTCATGTTTATCCTACAGTTTTGTTACTCTCTCTCAATCCCAGGAGAGAAGCTGGTGCCCGGGGCTCGAGAGGTCCTCACAGATATATTTAAAAGTTGTGTCCACTCAGAGCAGATGCTCAGCCTGACACCGGCCAAGCCCATCAAAGTCTCTGACATCTATCTCAGCAAGGAGCAGATCAACTCTCAGACTCCTGGCAATCTACTCCACGTGTTCTTCACAAACGTGCGCCCCCCAAAGAAGGTGCTGGAGGACCAGCTCACCCAGGTAAGCCTGCCCTCCCTATGTAAACCCTGCTTGTGGGCTCCAGGGGTGGGGTAGCAGGAGCCATCACCCCAGAACTAACCACTCCTTTCTGTGGGAAGATCCTGAGGAAATACGGCGTGCCCAAGCCCAAGTATGACAAGAGCAAATACAACAAAGCAGGCAAAGAACAGCACCCTGTGAAGGTGGTGAGCACCAAGCGGCCGATGACGAAGCCCCCTACCAAAGAGAAGTCTGTGCTCAACAGTGTCAGGTGAGCATCCCGGGCTTCCACCCACCCCCATACAGATAGTCGAGTCTGCTTCAATTGCAGCACCTGCAGCAGAAAGGTTTCCCTTGCATTCCAATGCACGCCCAGAGCTTCTCTTAATCACATTGCGGTTGTGCCCATGAGTTCTCCGCTTTCTAGCAGGGTGATTGATGCGTCCTTCAGCTGAGAGGTGCAGGAAAAACACATCTATCTGGAGTAGCTAGAGACGAGTCCGCAAGCTCTTAGGAAGTTCCTGCTGTGACCCAGGCATTGCGCTAAGTCCTGGGAATATGAAGAAAGGTGAAAGATGGCCCTTACTTTCAGGGAACTTATAGTCTGACGGGGGAGACCCCAAGCTGACAATTATGGACAGACAGGATGTAAGCAGGATCCACTGGAGAGAATTAGCAGGAAGGGCACTGAGATTAAAGGGAGTCAGGAAAGGGTTTTTATAGAAGGCGGCTTAGAACATTATAGAATAGTTTCAGAACAACACAAGCTTAGATTTATATAGTACTTTGTAAACACTAGCTCTTTTAAGCCTCTGAACCACCCTAGAGTAAAGCAGGCCAAGATCAGTATTATTGTCTTGGTTTTACAGGTAATGAAGCCGAGGTTCAGAGAATCTGGATTTTGTCCATACCAAGGAAGTGGCAGAACTGAGCCTTGAACCATGGCCTCAATATTCCGATATTTTGTCCACTATGGGAGCTTCTTTCCATGTTTTGTCACCCTCAAGTGCATGTAGCTTCAGTCCTCAGTGAACTGAGATAGCAAAGGGTCCCTGAATAGACTAGGTGCACAGCCTGTGTTGAAATGAACTGAATTGTCTGAATGATCATATACAAGTGCCTTCTTACCAGATAATAGATTAACAGGCAGTTCCGTGTGTATCTGAAAACATTATATTCTGAAGTTCTTCAAACAGACTTAAGTCAACTTCTGTCTGCATTATTAATTTTCTTAATAAATCCTCTTCTCAGAGAGTATAAAGAGACACGAGAAAGCTGCCTTTTTGTATCAGCTATAGACAAAATCAGTTTCATTCAAACATTTGGTTTTATAGCAGGACAGCTTTAAGTGAGAAGAAGCCAATTGTGAAGCCCAAATCACCGGAGAAGAGTAAACCTGATGAAAAGGACCCTGAAAAATCCCCCACCAAAAAACAAGAAGGTGAGGAGGGGCCAAGGGGAAGAGTTTGAACGCCAAAGGGAAGGGGCCACATGAGCCCTGGCACACAGCGTGATGTCCAACTGAGGCATTGCTTGCCTTTAGGACTCAAGGTCAGACAGTCAGAGCCTGGAGGCCTTGCAGAAAAGCCACACTGTGAATACTGACTGATTTGTGGAGTACCAGAGACCATCTCTGGGTGACCCCTTATCAGTGATGCTGAAAAGGGGATTGTGATTCTGTTAAGATTGTGAGCTCCTTGAGGATCAGGACTGTGGTTTGTCATCTTTGAAGTCCCATCATCTAGCAGAGTACCCATCATCTTATAGGTGGGCAGTTGTTGAGTGGAAATTTTAGTGGATAGTCTCTGAGATCTCCTCCAAGCTCGAGATTCTCTGACTTAGCTTGAAAGGGAGGAGGAAGATGCATTTTCCTAGATCCCATTCATGGCTTTGGGGCAACAGCAGATGTGACTTTATCCCTCCCCCACCACCAGGCACAGTTCTCTGCACATGGTAGGTACAACACAAAGGTGACTTGTATTGGATTGAATATTCTTAAAGATCAGTGCAAATTGTGTTAAGAAAATGATTTGAGAGTTCAAGCATGGCTCCTCAGGGAGAAATAAATATGAAGAGGAAAGAAGAAACTGGGAAAATTGGACAGTAGAACTGCTGTCTCTTTTCAACGGTGGGCAGTGATTGGGGAGTCCTAAAAGCTTCTGAGTGCACCCAGAATTGGGGGGAAAGTCTTAGTAAACCTTGAGTCATCTCAAACCTGGAGTTATGGGGAGGAGATAAAGGAGAGTGTGGGCATAGGTTTACTGTGGCTACAAGCTGGAAAGAGCCAGGAAACCCTCCAGTCCCCTGCTGTCCATGTTCTTATGACCTAAGAGGAGAGAAGACAAGGACTTAGATTACCTATAATCCTACAGTAAGTCAAGGTGGAATGGGGAAAGAATCAAGAGCTAGCCTTGGAGCCAGGAAGATGAGGGAAAGTCCTCCCTCGGAACCTCTGGGTGCTCCAGGCCCTGAGTGTCTGCAAAGGTGCCATTCAGCACTGAGGGACAGAGTCTCCTCATTCTGGAGTTCCTTTTGCCAGTGAAATAGCAGCTTCTAGTCCCTCTCTGTGTGTGGTCAGTGCTGTGGGAGATGGGTCATCAGGATCATTAGGGATTTAGAGATGGGAGACTTAGGGCAGGCTTGATGAAGGAGGGGGTGTTTGAGAGATGGGCAGAGAGGGAGCAAGGGCCCTCCCCAGAATCTCAGAGAGAGAAGCCATTGAATCTAACCTGTACCTGGACAGGAATTCCCCATAGAACATTCTAGACAAACTGTCATCTGGGCTTCTTGCAAAGATTCCCAGTCAAGGGGAGCCTCCTGCCCAGGAATGTGGAGGTGGGAAATGACCGTGTGTTCAGGAACCACATCAAGCTTGAGTGAAGCAGTGTTCTTACAAAGGAGGAGTGGGAGGTGATAATGGAAGGGAGGGAGGGGCAAGAGGTAGGGGTGGGGAGTGGAGTGCGGAGGACCTCTGATGCTTGGCTTAAGGACTCTCTGCTTCTCCCCAGTCCCTGAGGAAAAGTATCTGACCCTGGAAGGATTTCACAAATTTGTGGTTGATCGAGCCAAACAAGACATTCGCAGTGTCTGGAGGGCTATTTTATCCTGTGGCTATGACCTTCATTTTGAAAGGTAGGTGGCTCCCTCCTGGCTTTCCTGGACCAGTTTTCATATAACTGAGCTGTTTAACTTGGATGACATTTTTTCAGATTCCATATTGCATCCCAAGTGAATTACTTACAGGAAATCATAACCTGTGAAGGCTCTTGTGGCATTTAAACTGAACCTCCTTTGACTTTTGAAAGGTTTCTCATGGTCCCTTTGATAGGATAAACATTGATTAAGCGCCTGCTGTGTGCCAGGCATTGTGTGAAGTGCTCAGAGATTCTCTCTCCCTAGTCAGCAAGGCATTCACTGATCCATGTTAGCCCCTTTCCATCCCCTCCCACAGAGAGCCCAAGCACACTGACAATCACTGAGTCCCTGCAGTCCAGCAGAGTAGCTGTACCTGAGGGGACACGAGGAGCACAAAGGCAGCAGCACCATCGTTTGGGCCCCAAATGGCCGTTAGAGCCCACATTGACTCTTCTTTTATCCCCATGACCCTCCTCCCCCAGGGTCATCTAGTTATCAGTTTCCCAAGGTCAGTCTCAGAGGTGGGTTTGGGGGCTTATTCTCCAGATTAGGCTCTTATCATCCAGTCATTGCCTCAGTGCATCAGCACACCCCTGCCTCTGTCTCTTGTCTGGGTTAGCTTCACACAGTCACCCTTCATCTTGGCTTTCCTTCTAGGTCCTGTTGGCCTTTATCTTTTAGCTCAGTAGGTGAATTCTCTTTCATCATCTTCCTTTTCCTCTTCCCTTCTCTAGTCTCCCCTGTTTCCTAGATAACTGGCTGTCAATCCCTAGAGTGAGGCCATATGTCCTACCAGATAAGCCTGGCCCAAGAGGCGCTCGCTCTCCAGGCGCCTGATGCCTGGCTACAGGGACAACAGTTAGGTGCCTTCTCTTCTTCCAGTACTTTATGTCCTGTGTTTGATATCATGCTCAGGCTCTGAGGCCAGTAGACTGTGGCTAGACTTAATTCTCTGGAAAGGGAGGGCCTCCTGGGAAGCCCACAACCCTGTGTTGTGTGCAGAGCATCTTGCCCCTGGTTCCAGGGATGGAAGTTCTCTGAATTTCACAAAGTTCATCTTTAAACATGGGAGTCATCTACACCTAAATCTCAGTCCATGGTTTCTAATGTTGTTGTTTTTAGATGTGCCTGCATTGATGCCAGACATGCACAGAAAGCATCCAGGAAGTGGACCCTAGAGATGGATGTGGCACTCGTCCAGTACATCAACCGTCTCTGTCGTCATCTTGCCATTACCCCTGCACGGCTTCACCCTCACGAAGTGTACCTAGACCCTGCAGATGCTGCTGACCCCAGAGTCGCCTGTCTCCTGAGTACGTGCCCCTGGCCAGCCTGCTCAGGAGGACTGCCTCTGTGCTTGTGGTACCCAGTGTCCACTGCTCTGGGAACTTAGAGTGGGCAAGACCAGAGAGCCCAGGTCTCTACTGAGAAAGATGGGCCAGGGATCCTGCCAGTTAGAAAAGCCATCTCCCAGTGGACCTGTGAGGAAAGGCAAGGAGAGGAAAGAATTGGAAAACCAAAGCTTGGAAATCCCTAAACAGATTAAAGTGTAAATGCTTGACTAGAGCACAGGCTATTTTATTTGATCCTCACCCAGTGGAATGGTGAGGGGGCAGCCCCAGGCTCATCCCCTTGGGATAAGAAGCCAGGGCCCAAAGGGGTCCTGTCTGTGCCAGCAGCAGCATCCTTTCCCCTGAGTATACTCCTTCCTCCCCCAGACATGACTCCAGATGTTACTCCAGCCTCAAGAGAGTGTGAAATAGCAGCAGTCCTTGGGCTGCCTGCTTGTGTCCTAACTCCCTTTGTTATCGCTACCTCAGATGTTCCCATCGAAAGCTTACGTCTGCGCTTTGCTCTGCTCCAGTCCCTGAATACCACCCTGGAGACATTCTTCTTGCCCCTGGTGGAGCTGCGACAGACTGACGTGTTCTCCAATAGCATCGCTGCCTTGCTGCAAGAGGCCAAAGGTCAGAGATTCCTGGGGCATGGGGCTTCTGGAGGCTTAGGCTGAAGAAGGCCAGCAGCCATCAACAAGACACATGTTATCTTCCTGTCAGAGCTGTGGAATTTGGGCTAGAAAGGTCCCCAAGAGGTCACCAAGGTCGTTGGGGGAAGCATTCCCCAACAACTATCACCTCCTCAACCTCAGTTCTCACACAGAAATGCCCCTTGGACTAGTCCTGTTCTCAAGCTAAAAACTTGCATTTCTATAGCCTTGTGACCAGAGAAGGGCCCAGACTTGGTGTGATTATGCATATCTGTAGGCCTTGTGCTGGTGGGTCACTTGAGCTTAGGGGTGCTGAGCTGAGCAGGTGTCCAAACCAAGTCTAGGACCAGTATTGGTGGGTCACAGGAGCTAGTGAGGGGAGTAGAGATAAGATTGTGTGAGGAGGAACAAACTGTCCCCGGCTAGGAAAAGAGAACAGATGGAAGCTCCCATTCAAGTCTGTCATGGGATTGGGCTTGTGAGTGGGTCAGAGAGCAAGACATAATCACAAAAAAAAGGAGAGACTGAGCAGGTAGATAGGCCCCAGCCCTGACAGGTAGGGAAGTGTTTGTGTAGCATGTGATGGCACAGGAAATGGTGAGGGCCTCTGACCTCGTATCTTCTGCTTCCCTTACATAGGGCTCATCTTTTACGACACAAAAGTAACCGTGATGAATCGAGTGCTCAATGCTACCGTGCAGAGAACAGCAGACCATGCTGCCCCGGAAATCACCCTGGACCCCCTGGAAATTGTGGGAGGTAGGGTGAGGCATCATCTCCTCTGGAGAAAGACAGCCTCCATCCCTATTCCCCCAAGGGTTCTGGCCTGCCCACCCTAGTGAAACAAATGCCCTTCTCTCTACATAGGTGAGATTCGCTCTTCAGAAAACTCCTACTTCTGTCAGGCTGCCAGGCAACTGGCCTCTGTCCCATCATCCCAGCTCTGTGTCAAACTGGCCAGTGGAGGAGACCCCACCTATGCATTCAACATCCGCTTTACAGGAGAGGAAGTCCACGGGACCAGTGAGTAGTGCTTATCCCAGAGAAGCTCGCTTGGCAGGCTGCTCAGCCGAAGCCCTTGAGGAGGTTGGAGTTAGGAGCCTACAGCCATGTTTTTTCTTCTCCCAGAAGTTTCTTTTTAGCCCACCATACCAGAGGGCGTGTGATGAGCCATGTGTGAGCATGTACTGCCTGTGGGGGTTTTCTTTGCTTACCTCTTTTCTTAAAAACAGACCTCTATTCCTTTTTTAATATTGATTTTTATTGATTGCTAGGTGGCAAAGCAGATGGAGCATTGGGCCTGGAGTCAGGAAAGCCTGAGTTCAAATTCTGCCCCAGACACTTACTAACTATGGACAAGCTGTCTGCCTCAGTTTCCTCATCTGTAAAATTGAATAATAATAGCTCCTACCTCTCAGGGTTTTTGGGGAGGATCAGATGAGATATTTGTCAAAGCCTTTGCAAACCTACAAGTGCCATCTAAATGCTAGATATGATTGTTATCCTTTTTATATTGCCTCAGTTTCCCCCTGTGCCTCTCCCTGAGAGCCATCCATTATTAAAAAAAAACAAAAAGCTACTGATCATCTTAGCGCTCCTTCAGGGACCCTTGGGTTCTCTTTGAAAAGATTAAAGTAGGACCTGGTGAGGAGCGCCAGGTTGCATGCCCCAGGTCATCTGAAGAGCTGACATTCTTCTCAAAGCAAGTTCTGAAGAAACTCTGGTGGACTAGCTCCAGAGCACTAGGCAGAAACAAGCCCCACCAACAGACTTTCAGGGCATCTTGTTGCCCCTCCTAGGGAGGAGCCCTGAGTTGAAGGGACACTTGCCTCACTTTAGCTGTCTGCTAAAACTGGAGAATTGGTTCACAGTGGCAGCAGTCCCTGACTTTCTGGCCATCATCCTGGCAGATTCATGATAGATGGCAAAAAAGAAGAGAGCCCCTTAAGTATAGATGAGCCCACATTTTCCTCTCTGTACTAGGAATTAAGGGCAGGTGCCTTAAGGAGCAAAGGAGAATGCAGGGAAGGACCCGAGAGTGAGGGAGAAGGCTGAACGGAAAGCTTAGCATTGCCCCTCCACTTATCGATGTCCAGTAGGACAGAGCCTCTTCATTAGATCTCAGCATTAGCAAGTGGTTGCTACCAGAGGCCTCCAAATAATCCTAGGGGACAGGCTCTTGGATGGGTCCCCTGAAGCTACAGCACCATGTATTTGGGTCCAAGGTGGATCAGTAAGAATCCCTTGTGTCTCAAAATCTGCAGAGATGCAGGGCAGCGAGCCCCTGTGGTCCCGGCTGTCCCAGGAAAGGCTTCACTGTGGCTCTGACCGTGAGCTGAATCAGCCTTCATGGCGGGCTGCTCCCTAGGGTTTCCTGCCTCCATTGGGAGAGCTTTTGCTGCCTAACAAGGCTCAGATTGCTCATGGTGGCTGTCAGCTGGGCCTCTGTAGACTGTAAGCTTTGGAAAGAAAGGAAGGAGTCAGCTTCCTAAGGGTCAGTAGGACTGCCCATGCCACCCTCCTCTAGCCTGGTAGACCTCAAATTGCTGCCCCTTCCTGAAGGCAGGAGCCAGACTCTCAGAAATGTTCCCTGAGGGTCTCCTTAGAGAAAAGGTAGATCAGCTCAGGAGGGGAGACTGCGGGCTCTGCTGGGGCTGAAGCTTCTTGGTATGTGTCTTCCAGGTGGTTCCTTCCGCCATTTTTTATGGCAGGTGTGTAAAGAGCTCCAGAGCTCCTCCTTATCCCTCCTCTTGCTGTGCCCCAGTTCTGCTGTCAACAAAAATAAGGTATGATATTCCAAGAGAGGTAAAGTACCAAGTGACCTTTGTGATAAGAGACAGTGTGGTGGAAAAGGAGCTCTGCCTGCATTTGGAGCCCCAGGACCTGGGTTCACATGCCCGTTTTGCTCCTTACCACCTGTGTGACCTTGGGTAGAGGCATTTAACTTCTCTGAGACTCAGTTTCCTTACCTGTAAAATGAGAGGATTGGATTGGATGCAGACTAGAGGTCCTTTGACCCTGTGGTCTCATTCCCCAAGCCTGTCTTCCCCAGTGTCAAATCCTGGGACAGTGATCAAACTGGTCTGTATCTCAGCCACTTCTGGGTTTGTCTTCCAGGGCAAATATATCCTGACTCCTAGTCCTATCACCTATGGAGAAGAGCAGCTGCTTCATTTCTTTGGACAGTTGTTGGGAATTGCCATCCGCGCTGATGTGCCTCTGCCCTTGGACCTCTTACCTTCCTTCTGGAAGACATTGGTGGGGGAGCCCCTAGATCCCGATGTGGATCTCCAGGAAGCAGATGTACTCACCTACAATTATGTCAAAAAGTTTGAAAATGTAAGTAATGACAGAGGATTCTTTTTGCCCCTTCGTGTCCATGACCTGAGGGTACAGCTGCCAGTGGGACCACAGAGAAGTCACCCTCCCAGTGACTGGCCCCCGCAACTTGGGTCCTGTCCCCAGCCCTACCTCAAGTGTGATGTAAGAAAACCAGCACCTTCCTCAGTGGTAAATCATTCCCTGTCTTCTCATGCCCTGACATAACACATGCCCAAACACTCTACTGATGCCCTGTCTGTTCACCAAGCCAGCCCAGACAAGAGAGGCTTCTCCATCCTGTCTTGCAGCCCCTGCCTGCAGCATGGGTCTCAGCTCTTTCCTGCTACGATGGTAGATAAATGCAGGTCAGTAGCTGATTCCACTGGGTCACCCTTAAACATGGAGGCAAGTGGCTCTCCCCTTGCTGGCCAAAAGCTCATGTTGCAGCTCCATGGAAATGGCCTTTTTGTCCACACTGCTGATGGCACAGAGCCCACTTACTACATCCACATCTCCCTTTACTGTTTATGGAGTGCCGACTCTTGATCATCCCCTTTGACACCCTGGGAGAGCACAGGAACCTGAAAAACTTGAGTCTTTAGAGAAGGACAGCTTGCCTTGGGCAGTGCAGAGTTCTGACAGATCCACAACCTCTTTATGACCTGGAGATTCTTCACCTTTGTTCCCTGGTCCCCTTTAGGGGGCAGCAGTCTGCCAAGCTGAGAGATCCCTTCTCACAATCGGGCTTTTGTGTGAAATAAAATACTGGAATGACAAAGGAAACCCTTTCTGTTAAAATGTAGGTAACAGAAAACTGGTCAGAAGTTCACAAACTCCTTGCCAAGAGTTCCACCAGACCTTTGTTCAGTTACTGAGGGGGAACCAAAGAACAAGTCTGGCTTCTCCCATCTTGCTCCTCTTCTGGTTGGGATGGTGATGCAGACTGGAGATAGCTGCATTATTCATCTTGGAAGCAGCAGCAGAGATGGGGAAGGCTCTGTTCTCTCTAGGTCTCTGTTTCATTCTCTGTAAAATGAGGATGTTGGACTAGATCAGCTCTGAAGTTCTTCTAGTTCTAACATAGATGTTCTAAGGCCTCTCCCAGCCCTGATCTTCTCTGTTCTAAGGTCCCTCCTAGCCCTGACATCTGTTCTAAGGCCCCTCCCAGCCCTGACATCCCCTGTTCTAAGCATCTTGCCTTACTCTGTCTTCTCATGTCCCTCCTTGCTCTAATGAGGGTTCCTGGAGGAGGCAGAAACAAGGCTAGTCTCTAGCCAAGTTCTCTGAGAGAAGCTGGCTTTGAGTGAATGCAGTTAACTGCATCTCAAAGTGCCTCCTCCCTCTCACCAGCCATATCAGAGAAGCCACATCTAGTCCATAAGCTGTTTTTTTGTGGAGGATGGAAATCCCATGGCACAGGGCTTGCCTTGGCCTCTGATGGCAGCATTCTTTTCTTGGGATGATAACAGAAACGGTGGGACTGGGTCAGAGGGGAAGTTTCATGTTAACTCGGGAGTCTCCTGTGGGCCATGTTCTCCCACCCTAGATTAATGATGAGACAGAACTGGAGGCCCTTTGTGCCGAGATTGCCTCCCAACATCTGGCCACCGAGAGCCCTGACTCTCCCAACAAGCCATGCTGCAAGTTTACCTATCTGACCATGACGGGTGAAGAGGTGGAACTGTGCTCCCGAGGAAGGCACATACCAGTTGGGTGAGGCCCCTGTTTTCCCATTTGGGCTTTTGCCCACTGCCAGAGCCCCCTTTGGAATCCCAAGCCCCAGGCTGGTGGGGGGTCAGGACCATGTATGGAGAGTCTGGGGGTGAAATGAGGAAACGTTGTTAAGCTGGGCAATCAGCATGAAAGGTAGGGCTGGAGATAAGATCAGGTAGCAGGAGGAAGATCCTTGAAAGGGAGGGTGACAGCACTGGAACAAGGCAGGAAAGGCCTTCCAGAACAGGCGAATGACTTTCAGCCCCTGGGGAGCCTGGGAGGCTGAGGGCAGAATAATTGGATGGCCTCCGAAGCCCAGCAGACCTCTCCAAAGGGACGGTGGAGTTGGTTGGCATCCTCAGCTTTGTCCTTCTCTCCATTATCACACGCATGCCACCAGCTGGGAGAACAAAGATGTCTATGCCATGGCCATCCGGAGCCTGCGGCTGC
The DNA here is from genome assembly GCF_028372415.1 of Notamacropus eugenii. Classification (NCBI taxonomy): domain Eukaryota; kingdom Metazoa; phylum Chordata; class Mammalia; order Diprotodontia; family Macropodidae; genus Notamacropus; species Notamacropus eugenii. The sequence continues at coordinate 34,027,335 of NC_092875.1, forward strand.
GCGAGCTACAAAACCATGACTGTGTGATGGCCGTCCGGGCCGGCCTGGGCTCCATCATCCCCCTGCAGCTGCTCACCACCCTCACTCCTTTGGAAATGGAACTGCGAACCTGCGGCCTCCCTTACATCAACCTGGAGTTCCTCAAGGTAGAAGGCCCAAAGGCAAGAGTGGGAGGAGGGAGAGAGTGGCCTCTCTAGGGGTTGTTCTCCCAAAACAGGCGCTGGAGTCCTTAGCTCCCTTCACACCTTCAGTCAGTGCCTTCAGCAAACACTTGTTAAGTACTCACTCTGTGCCTAGCACTGTGCCCTGTGCTGGGCTAAGTGCCAGGGACAGTGGTCCTGTCCTCAGGGGAGGAGGCAGCACATATATCACCAAGTACATACAGGACATGTAGCAGATGCAGGCTTGTCTGAGGGAAGGCAGAGAGCAGGAGTAGAGCCTCCTAGCACCTGAAGGACAAGGTCCAGAGTCACTAAGTAGTGGAAGGTCATCTTTGGTTCATAGAATGGCAGGAAGGAGCAGTGTTGTAAAGGGTTTTAAACACCAAATAAAGGATTTGGTTTGATCCTGGGAGTCACTGGGAGCCAATGGAGTTTATTGAGCAAAGGAGTGACATGGGCATACTTGCACTTTAGTAACAACAGTGACAGCAGAGTGGAGGATGGCTCAGAGTGGGGAGACCAGCTCGCAGTCCCAGGAGATGAGGGCCTGTCCCAGGGGTGGCTGTGGGAGTGGAGAGCATGGGACATGGAGGACACAGGTCAGGAGCCTGGAAGATTGGGAGGAGGGGGTGCTAGAGAGTTGGGGGAGAAAGATGACAGGGTTTACTTTGGCCATGTTGAGTCGGAGGTGTCTGTGGGACATCCAAGTCCAAAAGGCAGTTGGCCATGTGGGAAGTCAGGAAAGAGACTGGGGCTGGAGAGAGAGCTGAGAATCCCCTGCTGGAGCGGAGGTCACCAAATAAGGGAGTAGAGGAAGAGAGGTCGTCCCATACAGGCCCTACACCTAAACTGATCATCCCATTGAGTACCTGTGGCACCACAGAGATGGGAAATCCTGCATTGGCAGAGTTCGGTGCCTGGTGTCGTGACTCTTGGGGACCCCATTAGAGGTTTTTTTGGCAGAGATGCTGCAGTCATTTGCCATTTCTTTCTGTAGCTCATTTGACAGGGTTAAGTGTCTCAGGCCACATGGGAACTCAGGAAGGGGAGTCTTCCTGCTCTGTGCACCGTGACGCCCCCTAGTGCCCATAGGGAGACTAGCACATGTGACTTCTGAGGGTATAACCCGGAGAGAGGTGGCAGGGTCAGAGAAGGGGGAGAAAAGGGAAGGGCTGCGTCTCAGTCGCTCCAAGAACAAAGCTATAAAAGTAGGAACCAGGGGCCAGACGAGCCTGGGCATGTAACTCAGCCAGGGTGTCTGTTCCTGAATTGTGCAGAAAACACTAAGACCAAGTGGGGTTGGCAGTGGCCCCCTTAGGGCCACAGCAAGAGGCACAGCTGGGACTGGCCACCCCTCTTTCCCTGTCTCTGGACCCCCTGCCTGAACATCACAAGGTGACTGACTGTCTCCCCCATCAGGCTCATACCATGTACCAGGTGGGGCTGATGGAGACAGACCAGCATATTGAGTTTTTCTGGGGTGCATTGGAGATGTTTGCTCAGGAGGAGCTCTGCAAATTCATCAAGTTTGCCTGCAACCAGGAGCGGATCCCTTTCACCTGTCCCTGCAAAGATGGGGGTCCTGACACTGCCCATGTTCCCCCGTATCCCATGAAGATTGCACCCCCAGATGGTGCTGCAGGTACCCTCCTTCCTCTGGGTCGCTCCCATAAAGGCATTGGAGCTGAATTGTATGTGTCGTATTCCTGGCAGGGAAGCCATGCCCTGGGCTAGTAAAACAAATCAGGCTGAACAGTCCAGCCTGCTCCCTTCAGCCCCCCCAGCTCCATCCCCAGCTGGCACATGGGGTTTTCTAAGCTGAGTCATTGGCTACTCTCTCCTTCTTGGGATTGGGAATTGCATTTTGTGCCTCAGTGACCAGATGGGCCTTGGAGCATGGGGAGACAGGGTGGGAGGGGCTCGTAGGCCTGGCTTCTGTGCCCTGCCCAGCAGGCTGGCTCATCCCCTTCCGGGGAGATTGATGAGGGTCTGTGACTGCTTGTTTCACAGGCTCCCCAGATTCTCGGTATATCCGCGTAGAAACCTGCATGTTCATGATCAAGCTTCCTCAGTACTCATCACTGGAGATCATGCTGGAGAAACTGCGCTGTGCCATTCACTACCGGGAGGACCCCCTGAGTGGCTGAGCAGAGGCTCAGGACAGAGCCCACGTCAGGGCACATGGAGGCGTGAGGAGCAGTGGCCGCGGGGAAGCCCGCCAGCCCGGGAAGCCCGCCTGGGAGGCAGCACCTGGGAGAAGCTGGGACACAGGGCTTCTCTGCGGCCTGTCATGTCCTCTCCTTCTGGAAGACCACCTTTTGTACTTGTCAGTCTTGCGCTGGAGTGGTTCTCTGGCTGCCTCACTCATTTGTGGAATATTTGTAGGGTAGTTTAGTACCAAACAGTTTGATGTGTAATTTGATCTCCCCAGACATGGAGTCCAGATCTGGGTACTCATCAAGTAGCCCAAGAGCCTCAGCCAGAGGCCACTTGTGAGGGGAGGAGTCCCCACCACTGCCTTCAGCCAGCCTGGGCTCCCTGGTCAGCTCAGACTCCTCCTGCCCCCACCCTGCCCCTGGCCTCCCTCAGTGGATGCACAGGGCATGTGCTGGACAAATAATTACACTCTGCAACTTGTATCCCCTTCAAACTGCTGGGGCCAGTTAGCCAATAACTGAGCTGGTCTGAGAGGCTGGAGAACTGAAGAGGATGTGTGGATTTTCTTGGCTCTTCTAGAGTCCTCTATCTGCCCTTGAAAAAGTGGCCACAATGCAGTGGGTGGTAGGGGCCTTCCCCCCGCCTCCCCCAAGTCAGCAGAGGTCAGCCCAGGTGTGGATGCTGCCATGGAATTCCAAGAGCAGAAGCCTCTGCAGCTGGCCAGGGTGAGCGGCCACCTTCCCCACTCAGCACAACAAGCAAGCACACGCTTCCAGCTCCCTGTCCTTGTGCTCTAGGATGGCCCTTCTGCCCTGCACTGGTCCTGAAGAGGGGACACCTGGAACAGGAAGAAGCAGGCCACATGGCACTTTGAAAGAGGTGATAACTGGAGGTACCAAAATCAGGAGTGCAGCCACCAGCCCCTGTGCCTGTGGCCTCCAGAGGCAAGTCCCATAGTGGGACAGAATCTCTGTGCGCCAGAGTGGGCACAGGACTCCAGGGAAGAGTCCCTCCCCACTACCAGCCAGGCAGAAATAGGATCATCTATTGGATCCAAGAGGGCAGGACGTGGGCTCTGCCTCCCAGGGCCTCTGTCACAGCGCCAGGTCCCTTCTCCCACGGGGGGAGGTGTAGCCTCCCTGGTTGTCACACGGCACTTGGTGGAGTGCTGTCCGCTCTCACTGGACACTCGACTCCAGGGCCTTGCTGGTTCTCATGGAATTGCAAAGTTGTATTTATTGCGTGTTCTTGTGAATATTGGAGCTCTAAGCGCAAGGTCTAGAGGGCTTCGGCACACACGTGTGTACCCGAGAGGAGAAGCCCCTTCTTTCCCTGTGTGGTCCAAGTCTGCGCTCCCCTCCGAGTGAATGGAGATGGGTGTGAATCTTAGCATTAGAGCTGTCGGCTCCATCACCTGTTATTCTTCGCAAACGTATTAATGACCATTTTATACATCCATCCATACATATATATATACATATATATATATATGCATATATAGACACCCCCCCCCTCCCTTTCTCCAGTCTTCTAAAATAAAGTCTAGGACTAATCTCTACTACTGAAGTGATTGCATTGTGAGGTCCCTGGAGCCTCTAGGGGAGGGGTGCGCAGACCCCAGGAAGGGAGGCTGGCACCATCCACCTCCCCCCTTACCCCGGCTGTGGCTGCTGCCCCTTGGCACCATCTGTTTGTTCCTGCCGAGGCTCGTTAAAAATGGCTCCTAAGTAAGTTGTCATTATTGCTCCCTGTGGCCCCCCTTTCCATCCACTCCTTGAGCGGACTTGAAATTCCATAGCTACCTCCCCTGCTGGGGTTTGGGAAGCTCCCACCAGTCCCACAGCCCCACCGAGTGACAGCTGTGAGTAAGTCAGATTCCTGCTGCTAATGTCCTGCTCCCCCTCCCGGAAGACCGTGAACCTCCCCTTGCCTGGGCTGGAGGTTCCACGGTGTGTATTTATTATCCTTATTTATGGTTCCTTTGACCCAGTGCTCTTTCCACGCTGGCGCTGTGTGAAGGGCCCGTGCTACGTCCACAATAAATAACCTTCATCCAATTTTGATTTCTCTGAAGTCATGTTATTGTCGATGCTGGCTGAGAACAAGTTCCAAGAATGTTACTGAGAATGATGTGTTTTGGCAGCTTTGACACAACTTAACTGCCTCCAGATGGCTTGGAATTAAAAACTTTTTGAATCATCATGGTTTCTTTGCACTTGAACTGTATTCACTCCCCAGTGGGTCTCGGGGTAGGCCTCCACCTGTGGCTCCTGCTCTGGGGTGGGCCCTGGCAGGACCAGCATCACCTAAGGGTAACTCCCTTAGTCATTAGGCAGAATCAGACGGCCTCTGGGCACGCACCCAGGGGACTCGGTCATAACCACTCCTGTCCATCCTACTTGCACACAAGTGTAAATATTTTGTACAAAAGGGGAAAAGTAAAGCTGATTGAGCCCTGCCTCTGCATGAGCCCTAAGCAGCCTTCCCTTTGGCCTGCACCCTCAAATGGCTTTCACAGAGAACATTCGAGCTGCAAGCCCCCAGCTCCCTTGTGTTTAGACCCCCCACCCCCACCCCGGGCCCAGCCCCACTGGACCACTTGTTTTAAATCTCTTTAATCTGCATTTCTTGTACTTAATAAATATGCTTACTTTTGGTGGATGTGTCCTTAAAATGTCATTATTTGGGGCCACAAAGCCATCAGCTCAGACCACTGCCTAGAAAAGGTAAAGTTATCAGCTATCAGCACCCCCCCCTTACTCCTCTCCTTGATTTTGCTCTGGCACCTTTCTCAAAAGTCCTTGAGTGTGACTCCAGGCCTCAATGTCCTCATCTCTGGCACCTACGTGGGGACTCAGTTCAAATCCAGCCTCAAGCTGTGTGACCCTGGGCAAGTCATTTCACCTATCTGCCTTAGTTTCTTCAATTATAGAATGAGAATAATAGCTCCCTCCTGCCCCAGGCTGCTACAAGGGCCAACGAGACCACACAGTGCCTGGCACAGCGTACCACACTTGATGCTAATTTCCTCCTTGATTCCAGGGAGGGCAGCTCACCCTGGCAAGAGAGTATAGGAGAAAGAGGGGTTTTCTCCGAGTGGGTCAGTGTCAACAACGGCCCTCAGGGCACCAGGCATCCAAGAGGTAAGCCAGGTGCTCTGGGTTCTACTTGGTTCCCAGGCAGTGACCATCATGGGCACAGGAGGCCACAGCAGGCTTATGCTGCACAGTCATGTACAGAGCCCTGATTTCATGTCACCCCCCTGCTGTCATAAGGGAGGGGCACAAACATGGTTCCTCACTCCTCCCTTGAGGAAAACTCAGCAAGCATTCACTTACACAGGAGACAGGGGACAATCACAGGCAGGCTGTGCCCAAGTACAAATTTTATTTCTATCATACGGAACTTTAAAAAATTAAAATAAAAAACGACTCAAACTTTATTTTCAGAGGCAACTGCAGAACTGCTTGAGGCTGGGGGGGGCCACTCCTCCAGAGCATGACTCCACCCTGCGGCTCCCCCCGAAGGGCCACCCCCAAACTCCCCCAGGAAGCCCCAGTGCCTCAGAAGTGAAAACATCAAGGTTGGCGGTGGTTCCCACTTTTGGTCAAAACCCAACATCCCCTACACTGGAAATTCCCTGACCCAAGGAAGTCTCATGTTCAGGACATGAATTTCAAAGCTAACACATGGAACAGGAACATACAGGTTGGCTGGCTACAGGAAAGCCTCAGAACACTTTGAGCAGGGCTCCCCTCAGGCAACAGGAAAATGACTTCACAAACAGCACAGAAGGCAGTAAGATGACCTGCCTTGAGCCTCTGCCCCCCCCTCCACCCCCCAACACTGCACAGAGACACAAGGGCCTTTTACCAGGGGCTTCTTGGGTTCGCCAAGGCCCTAGCCCACAGGCAGACGTAGAACTCTGAATGGCCTCCCCTGGGCTCTCAACAATCCTCCCCACACTGACCACTTCACAATGTAAAAAGTTAGAAAATGATGGCTGCCTAGAAAAATTAAAATCCATACAAGGTTCTCTGTTGGAACAATCAGAGAGCCAGCCTCTTGCACCAGGGCAGGCGCTGCTGTGCACAGAAGAGTAAAAACCAAGCTAACATCTCCGGCCCGGAGGCTACTCCTCTTCCTCAGCATCACCAGCTGCTGGTTTAGGAGATTTTGTCTGCAGAAACACAACCCAGCAGATGTAACTGCCTTTAGATCCAGAGCAGCCCCTCCCTTCCCCCTCTTCTCCATTCTCCTTGTACCCACAGGACTGCCCTCCCAAGAGAGAAGGTGCTCCCCAGCCCAAAGAAGGGTCCAGGGCCCTACCCACCAATCAGGCCTGGGCAATCTGTCTAGATGGACTTAAGGGGAGGGTCTGCTAAGCCAACCTTGCTTGGTCACTGGGGCAGGTGCCCAAAGTGAGCAGGCTCAGAGGGAGTGGCCCACTCAGTGGTGGATCCCGTATTACCTTAGTGGTCCTGTTTCGGAAGTTGGCAGCAGTGGGGGTAATCCGTGAGTTCCTTCCAATCTCATTTCTCACACTGAAAGGTCAGGAAAAGGAATTGGAAACCAGCTCTCTGAGGACCTTAACACCTCAGGAAGCAGCCTCTAAAGACCAGGAGGGTAAGAAAGGGAGGAAGGAGTAGCTGAGAGAAGCTATAGGGAGGAAGGAGTAGCTGAGAGAAGCTATAAAGCTTTGTCCTGGGGGGAAGCCCTGAGGAATCTGTCCACCTGCCTGCAGGCTGCAAAAAAAGGCAGCCTACTTTGCAGCAGGGCTAATTACTGCTCTGGGAGACCACAAGATGGAGGGCAGGTCTCCTAGGGGGCTCCCATACAGGACCCCCAGTTAACAGCATCTCTTTATTGCTTACCTCAATCCATGTCTCACCGGAGGTACCCGGGGGAAACTGGGCACATAGTTCTCAGGGTATAAACTTCGAGTAGGCCGACCAGTGGGGTTGGGCCCTGTGGCTGGGTTGTGGTTCCTGCGACTCTGCCCTCTTGTCTCCAGGCTATCCAAGTTGCTGGCCTTCAGCACTCGGGGAGGACTGGGCAGTACCCCAGGCCGAGGGTCCAACAAGGCTTTAGGCAGTCTGTTTCGGGCAAGCCCTATGCTGCTTGTGGACCTGCTGGGGGGCAGGGGGTACATCGGTTTGCTGGCAGTTTCCTGCCGTATATCATCCATATAGCAAGAAGACAAGTCTCCTGAAAGGGAAGAAGGGAGAGGAATGATGGAAGAAGGCCTGTGTTGCTGGGAGTCAGAGCCAGGACCCACCAGGGAAGGAGACAGCCCTTCCAAGGGCAATTCAGGTGACATTAAGAACGAACGATACTAATTAATTTTTTTTAATCTATCTCAAGCTCAGCCTGTTAAGAGGTCAAAGTCTGAGCCTAAAAGGCTGCTTAGACCCACCCCTGCCCTGGTCTCACTCCTCAGTCAACTCTATGAACTTGTTCAGAAAGCAGAGCCAACTCTCGCGATGCCCAACACCACCAGGACCATTTGTATTGTCCTCTAAAACTTATTTCTAAAGTATTTTTACCAACTTGTTTATGGAGTACTATGAAATCATTAAAAATGAGTTGAGGATGAGTCCAGATAGGCTGGCCAGAAGCATGGCTTTCAGTGCACACATTAATTCCCCAAGAAGTTAATACACACAAGAAGTCAAGGACTCTCAATGGGCTAGAAGACCATCCAAGATGGAGGGTCCTGGGCCTATGTGTGCTGTGTATGAGGTGCTGGAGCTAGACACCTCTGGGGGCTACCTTGGTGCCGGATCCGCCGCCTGGGCAGCTCGGGGGATGTCACTGGCTGCAAGCTGTCTTGTTTAGGAAGTGGTTCGCAGGCAGGAAGCAGCCATTCTGCGGGTACTGCAGTGCCTGGGCGGAGGTCACACTGATCCTGAGAAGAGTTAACCCCAATGAGGAGAGAACTCTCCTGCTCACAAACAGCCTTTCTGGGGGAGAAGCTACAGAAGGGGCCCAAGGTGGCATAAGGAATCCCGGAAGAGAATCTCCCCATCCAGGGCAGGAATGCTGACCACCCCACAGTCAGCAGGTCTTACTATCCTCCTGAGAGAGGGAGCAAGCCTAGAAAGCTCTTGCTTTACAGGACCCCCACCTGCTACAGACCCGGGCCAAGGAATCTGCAAAAGAAGCTAACTGCAGCTTTATATCTCTGCTGGAGGGTGTGTCACCCTCTGCCTCATGGCGGCAGCAACAAGCAGACAACCTCACAAAGTCCTGGAATGTTCATTTGGGCCTACTTTGGCCAAAACCAAATGCCTGCACCAGGAAGATCAAACTGATGCATGGTGGGTATCCTCATTTCCCCCCTCCCTCCATGGGCTAGGGCCAATTCACTGAAGTGGTCTGAGCAACACCATTACTGTGAGTGCTCAGAGCAGATCGGGCCGCACAGCAAGGTTAGAACCAAAGAATGTCAGAGCCAGCAGACCCCAAGAGCCCCGGGCTCTCCTCTTTTATCCTGGCCCAAAATCACATGGCTGGTCAGGAGAGAAACCAGGACCAGCAGATTCCCCGTATGGCTTCCCTCTGGAAGGGAGACCTCTAAGACTGAGGCTGCTGACCTCTAAGCTCAGCCCCAAAGTGCATCCATCCAAAGTCGCTATCCTGAAGGTGGGAGCTGCAGTCTGGCGACAAAGCTTTTTCAGTTTCCAAGTTACTGCAGCTAGCCAATCTGTGGGCTCACTGAGCATCAGCCCAGGAGTGTTGGCTCACTGAGCCAGAAAAAAGGACTGGGACTTGTAATCTGGAGGCTAGCTAAAAGCCCATGGTCTTCTCTTTTCATTAAACCCTCAAGTCCAGTCTCCACATGGCTGCATCCTTGGGAGGGCCATACCTGATGGTGGAAAAGGACTTCCTCTTCTAACTGCACACCGCAGAATTCACAGGGAATGATGATGCCGCTCTCTCCAGATGGTGCAGCTGGCAGATCCAGCAGGGAGCGGAACCTGCTGCTGATGGCCCGTGTGGCTGGCAGGTCCAGGAGCCTCTGAAGTTGATCCTCACGGTCCCCCCGGTCCTGGGACAGACTCGGGGGAGAGCTTCTCTTACTGAACGAGGCCACGGCACTTGTGGGGTTACAGCCCGTCTGACATTCAGAAGGGAATGCAGGATGACTTAATGATCAGAGACCCACCCCACTGCCAGGCCAGCTCCCAAACCTCTGCCCACATCAAGGTTTCTGTTGGGCCCCTGTGGATGTACTTGGGAAGCCACCCTGCCGGGGAGTGAGTATTGGGTGGGACTGCATCCCTAACATCTGCCCCACAACCTACAGCTGCAGCATCGTCATTCTTATACTTTCTCCTCGCTCTCTCCTCAAACCAGTCACTGATCTGGCTCCATGTCACGGGCCAGACACTGCTCTTTCCAGAGCTGCTGCTCACCTCCCCATTGCCAAATCTGAGGCCTCTTTTCCAGTCCTCACCCTTCCTGACCTCCCTTTCTTCCTCCAGGATGCTCTGAACTCTCCTTCTGGGGGTTGTCATGACTGGCCCCTTATCATGTTCCAGGCCTTGTAGGTTGTCCTGGAACCTCTTGGTTACCTCATCAGCTTCCATGGGCTTTAATGACTGTCTCTCCAGAGAGGACTGCCCTATCTACGCATCAGCTCTAGTCTGAAAGGAAGAGCTCAGCTCCCAGGGGCTGCCCAGAGCTTAGGTCTCCCATCACTGGGAAACATTTCCTCTCAATGTCCCAGAGACATCACAAATCCAACATGTCCAAAATAGGATTCCGCTTTTTCCACTTTTTGCCAAGTTCATTCCTGTCCAAACTTTGACATTTCTGTCAAAGACACCCATCGTCTGCCTCGCACAACCCCCTCAAGTCCCACTTCCTACAAGAAGCCCTTCCTTGTCCTCCACCCAAACACTACAGTGCTCTCCTCTTTCCCAAGGACCTCAGACCTTGAATTTTTACACACGAAAACATGTACGATGTCTCTCATAACAGAAATCAATCATCTTAAGGGCAAGACCTGTTTCCCCTTTGTCTTTGTACCCTGTCCTCCAGCACCTGGCATACAGTAGGTCCCTAATGCTTGCTCATTATTAACCACTGAAGGCAATCCAATTTCCTCCATTCATGTGTGTCTTCACGTTCCCTCCTGCCCCCATTGGGATGGACCTAATTCAACCTTCATCACCAGCACTTTTTTGGCAATGCTAAAACCTTTACAACACTGTGGGTGAATCATGTCTTACCTGCCCTGCCCCCTTTGGGTAGATGCTCCCTGCAGTCCTCAGGGAGCAACCACAATATACACAATGCTCTTGTAAGCACTAGGCACTTAGGTGTTGACAAGCCACCTGACATCGGGGCTGAGGCACAGAGAATGTGCTCCCTACCCTATCCCCCTATCCAGGTCCAGCTCCCTGTCCAGGCAGGAGCCCCCCAAGCCAGTCTTGTGCCCACTGCCCTTTCCATGACAGTCACTGGCTCTGCCCCCATAAGGGACTCCCAGAGGGGCCACTCACAACATACCTGATGAAGAATCAGGTCTTCCTCAGGATAAAGCTCTTCACAAAACTCACAAGGCAGCATGGTCTCATTAGCTGCAGAAAAGACAAGCATGCCTGCTTACTCCTGACCCCAGTCAGCCACACCCACCTCCCCCATGCCATCCCCTAACCTACTAGGTGTTCTGGTGCCTGCTTTACTGAAGACCCCTGGGTTTACTCCACTAGCCCATCACCACAACCTCTTTCATGCCCAAAACATTTCTACACGGCCAGGCCCCCTCCCCACCCCATTATCTTCTTGGCTATTCCTTTACAGTAGGTGTGAGGCACCAATGGCTTACTAAATTCCAAAAAAGGTAAGGTGAAAAAGTCTCCTCAGTCTATGCATCAGCAGTTCACAGATTCTCTTTTTTCTAGGATGTGTAAAAAGGCAGTCAAAAGAAGGTGGTCAGAAGACCCACAAAAGAGACATGAAAATGAGAAATTAATCTGTCCTCAGTCTTAATGACACCTTCGAGATCAGCAAAAGCAAACCCTAAAGTGAAGGCTGGTGGACACCTTCTCGCCCACACACAGAACAAGTCACTGAGCCCACAAAGGGCCACGGCCACTGTGCTATCAGCCCCTCTCCATCTCATTCATCAGAGAGCACTGGCCACTGCCCCTGGGTCCCCTGGGCTGTCCCTTGGGCTGTCCCTTCCCCAATGCCACAAGGGCCTCACGGGCTGCTGTTCTTTTAACAAGTCCCCTGTTCATGGCAAGGTTTAACTTTCCTTAAAGACTTACTTTTTGACTCCTCTGGACCCTCCGTGGCTAGGAAAGGCTCAGAACGGAGCAGGTCGGTGTCCCGGGCCTGGCCCAGATGAGCAGTCGAGCTGAGGTCTTCAGTATACACGGCTCTCCAGAAGTCCTCGAGGTGGGCAGCTGTGCAGCTGGGAGCACTGCTCTCACTCTGCAGGCTCAGGGCCAGCATGTAGTCCAAATGAGCATCTTCCTCCCCAGGGCCTGGGGGGTACAGCTGGTTTTTACTCCCTGTGCGCCGTTCCTGTTTCTCCACTTGGGCAAAAACCACACAGAGAGACACGTTAGGGGCAGGTGGGCACTCCTGTAGGGTCAGTTCCCTGCCTGTGGCAGGAAGAATTGCTACCAGGCCTGCCAGGGCAACTTCCCTCATCACATGAAGGGAGTGGGAAGGATGCCAGGCTGCCCCATACCCTCTAACTCTACCCTCTTCAGGAAACACCAAAGGCGTTACTTAGTTCCTTCCTAGACCCTTGGCCCTGCTCCCACAAGCACAGCCTCCACCTCTTTTCCACCACACACACCAGTGCCCATGATGGCTCACCTCGATTCTGGTCCAGCTGCATAGCCGAGCCAGCCCCTCGGTTTGCATTTCTTTCCATCTGGTCAGCTAGGAGCCTGCTGTAAAAGGGGTCCTCAAAGGACCTTGAGGGCCTCCGCAGGGGTTTGGTGGGGTTTTCTGGACCCAGCATGTTCTGAACACTCTGTGCTATGAACCATGCTCCATCCTCCTCGTGTTCCTCGTCCTCATCTTCCTCGTCCTCGTCCTCCTCGCTCTCATAGCCATGGAGGGGCCTGGTTCTTGCCTCTCTTTTTTCCTCTGCCTCTCTCCCACACACTTCAGGGTGTGTCTTGAGATCTTTCACCATAATGTTGCGGCCACACTTGCCACAGAGCTCAGTGCGGGCCCCGCAGTAATCTTCATGGTCCTTCAGTTTGAGGAAGGCAAGCTCCAACTCACAGTGCTGGCAGACAGCGAGTCTCAAGGGGCACTCCAGAGCCTGTGAGCAGAGCAGCCAGAGGCTTGTTTCAGAGACGCAGGATGCATCCTTGGGGGAGGCTCACTGCCTCCACCCTTAGCTGGCCCAGCTGACAGGCCCATCCCTGATCCCTTTCTCCTTCTGATCCTCACCACAGAACTCTTGGGGATTCCACTCAAGGACCTGGCCACTCGCTAGATTCTAAAGCTAGGTCTCAGCTTCCCCCAAGCTGCTCCTGCTCTGGGCTTGAGTTGGGAAGTAGGGAGATTTTGCTGGCTAAAAAAAATTTCACAATCTTTATGGACTTGTGCACAGCCCTGCTGAAAACTGCTAACATTAAGGGGCTCCTCCAAGCAGTAACGTACATAGGTGAATATGAACAAACTGAATTTTACATCTAATTGGAAGTGGTCATTAAAATCATGTACCTATTTCTTGCCTCTGAGGCTTAAGGCTCTAATTTTAACGAAGCACCATTTCTAAAGCTTATGTACTCTGCAGCCATAATGCTGAGAGAACCAAAGAATGCTCCAAATTCACAAACTTTCCATCCCTTTAGCACTGAAATAATAATGCCAATGAGGGAACTGAGGGTATTAAGTGGTCATGGGGATTGAATGAACCCCACTGCCTCCGTCTTGTGACTCAGTTCTAGAGCTGGCTCACTTGCCTTTCTATTCATTTATGGGTCTGTCCAATTTCTGTCTGGTGAGAAAACTTTATTGCACTGTTTGAACCTAGCCCTGTGTGGCTGGGAAACTGGGCCCCCTCTCCTTGCTTCCTGGAAACCCTTGACTAGGGACAGAAGTTATGAGGAGCAGAAACCCGGTCAAATCTGAAGATCGATGGAAGGGGTTTCCTCACAATTACACATCTCAAGCAACCCACGTCTTCTCTGAAAACTAGCACTGTACTGGTTAATCAGTTACTGTTCCCACAATCTTTTGACTGTTTACAGGCACTTGGAGGGGAGTGGGACACCTCTTTTTCTGATTTCAGAGAATTGCACCTGTCTGCTCTGCCCCTCCCAACTTGGAAAGTCCATAATTTTTCCTCCAATGAGATATCAGATCACCTAATTTTGTATCCTAGCTTATAACCTTTTAATGCAAAAGAATCTGTCTCCCCCTGTATTTGGGATCCAGTGCCAAAGTAAGGGCCCCAGTCCCCATTTGTTAAGCAACTGCCATGCAGCACTGCTTAATAAAACGATATGCTCGGAAGCCAAAACCTCTATTTCCTCAGTCATTTCATCTTTTATCGGCTACCACTGATTGATGTGGTTTAGGGGTTTGCTAGCAAAGTCCTAAAAGAGCAGATCAAGTACAAAGCATCGAGAGGTTTTTCAGAATCTCAGCACGACAAGCTTCGGAAGCAGTGTCTGCCTAATCCCTGGGACAGGCTTCTCCTTTCTCTGATCTCCTGCTCTGAGGTCAGCTGACCAATTCCTTCACTTACAGTTCTGAATCCACACAGATCCTAGCGATGCTAGGACTTCTCACCAAATGTTCTTTGACAGTCTGTCCAGGACTAAGTAGGGAGAAACCCGAAAGGCAGAATGAAGTAATGAGGTACCAGCTAGGCCTTGTGTGTGCAGCACTGTCCACCACAAGCCTGGATGAGCACGCAGCCAGGTAAATGAACAAGTGACGGCAGACTCAGAGCCCTAGTCTTCTCATCCTAGCCAGCTGAACCAATCACCCCTGATAGCAGAGGTGGCTCAGCATGGTGGAAGAGACCATGGGAGCAAGGGCTGCTTTGCAAGTACAAGTAAAACTGCATGACCACATGAGACCCCAAGTACCAGACTCCTCCTGGAGGTCAAGGGTACCAACCTCATGATTCGTTAACTGCCGTCTTTCCATCTTCATGTTACATTTACAGGCCACCTAGGGCAAGAGTGGAGAACGAGTAAGTCTGTTTTCTGAAGATAAGCTCACAATGCTGTTGGGCTGTGAATATGAAGGAGAATTAAAGCTACCTGGCTGTGCTCCAGCTCCACATGGGCCTTCATTTCAGATTTGGGGACTGGCTCCTTGCAGACATGGCACATGCCAATGTTTCGTCGACAGTGAATTTCATGAATAGTAAAGTTGGGCATGGGAATTTCTCTTTTGCTACAGAAACAAACAAAATAAAAGTGTATTTATTTACTGACAGCTCCATCCCCTTCCCCATCTTCCAACTGCAACACCAAACACTTCAAGCTCCAAAGCCTGTTCTTTGGGCCCTTCATGCCAGGTTCCTGGGGAGCCATGGCCTGGTGCTCTCGCTCAACCCTTTCTCCACAATATTTTTCCTTTATTCCCCTCATCTCTTCCCTGCTTTAGAAAATGAAATCCTCTAAGTTTTGAGTTAACCAAGTAACACTGAGTCTTCATCCAGCCCTACACATGAGCAATTCACAATTATTCCCTCATTTGGAGGTGACTAATGTAAGCAAACACAGGAGGAATAGATTCAGTTTCAAATCCAGGAAAAAAATAAAATTTGACATGGTCAAGTTGAAAACTCTAAATTCAAGAAAGACATAGAAGAGCTCCCAGACCCTGCTCTAGCAATAGCTCCTCTTTGAAGGTCCAGCTAGCAGGGTGCCCCAGCACCGCCATGTTACCTTGTAGAGCTACCTCACTACACAAGAGAGGCCAGACAGCACTCTCTCCCCAGAGCCTAGCACAAGACTCACCACTTAAGAAAGGCCTCCTGATTAACAGATTCTCCAAAGCAGAAATGTAAAACTATTTACTGGCAACCAGGAAAAGACTGTTTCCTGTCACCCATCAGAAAAATGCAAGTTAAAACTAAAGGCTTCACCTCATACCCTGCAATGTGGTAGACAGCAAAAGCTGGAACTCATGAATGCAATGCAGGGGAGCTGGGAAGCAGGCCAAGCATTCCAGTAAGCAATTTATAATTATGCTAAGAAAATGAGTAATGAGCCCAAACCCTCCACAGCCCAGAGATCCAAGGGCACAGGGAGGTGCACACCCAGGATGAGGAAATCAGGAAGAATTAGCGCTCTATAAATGCTCACTGCTACTGCTGATGATAATCATAATCCCCCCAACATTCTTATGGCAGCAACAGCAAAAACCTGGAAAATAGAAGCATCCCTCACTGGGGTCGGGGCAAACCAAGGCCAGTGCAATAGCACTGCTCTCTAAGAAACAACAAATGGGGAGGAATTCAGAGAACCCTGGTGAGCAAGAATGGCAGGGACTTAAGAGAGGGAAGCAAAAACAGCAGCCACCAGCACCAGCCTTCACCACCTTGTCTTTGGGGGAGCAGGTGGTCCGGGATACACAACCACTGCTCAATGACTGACTGGCTGCCAATGCTTTCAGCTGAGGTCAAGGGTCAGACAAAGCCTAAGCCTCCAGGGATTTTGCTTGTAATTGTTTATCATTGTCACAAGGGGAGATTTGAATTCAGAAATGCCTATCACATGAAAACAGGACTCCAATAAAACTTTAAAAAAAGTAGATTTCATGGGACACAAGGAGAAGCGAGAGCCCGATTAGCCTTTCTTTAGCATGAGTACATAGCCTGGAATCAGGAAGGAAGCCCTGAATACAAACCCAGACCTGTCGTAGCTGGGTAATGGGCAAGGCCACTTGGCCTGTCTCCTCTGTAAAATGCGAGGATCCAACGAGACAGGGCTGAGCACACGGTGCTCAGGGCTCAGCATCAGTACCCTTATTATGATGTGGGCCTGCAATCCCCAAGGTGCACAAACAAGGCCACTGGACTCGGGTCCCGTCTCTGTCTCTTTCTCTAGGTTACAAGTCAATTCTGCCTCCTCATCTCTCACTTTCGCTTCCCTCACATGGAAGGTCATGTGCCTTCTTGACTCATCAAAAATCTTTTCCAGTTCAGGGCCCATTTTCCTCCATGTCTTCATTATACTTGGAATCACAAAGGCCCTTATACCTAATCTAATTCAACCCCACAGAACTCAGTTCACTTCATCAATCCCAATCCTGTGCTGTCCCATGCTCTTGGTCAGTCATTTCAGTCACGTCCAACTTTCCATGACCCCGATGGAGGTTTTCTTGCCAAAGATATTGGAGGGGTTTGCCATTTCCTTCTCCAGTTCATTAAACAGAGTGAAATGACTTGCCCAGGGTCATACAGCTAGTCAGTGTCTGAGGCTGGATTTGAACTCAGGAAGATGAGTCTCACTGATCCCAAACCCAAGGCTGTATTCACTGCGTCACCATAAAAATCTCCTAAAATTACTTTGAAAATAAGCCCCACTCTGCAAAGGCCAAGGGAACAGCTAAATGAGTGGATAATAAAAGGATCAGAGTAGTTCCTTCCCCAAGAGCCCTGCTCGCACAAATTTAAAATAAAACCTAAAATCAGGGGCTTCTCCCCTCCACCTCAGAAGAAAATCCTACACAAGGAGTTTTGAGCCTGAGAAATGACTCAGTTACGCAAACAAAATGACCCATGAGGCATCTAGAACACTTGCTCCCATGCTGCTGGTGCCCTCTAGGCCTCCTACAACAGGCCACTCAAGAACACAGGCAGCCTTATTCCCAGCAGGTTTTCTGATTAAAACTTTTAAAAAAGGAAGAGAAGAAAAGAGAAAAAAAGAAAAGAAAAAACCCTGCCTGTAGAAATTTTCTGGTCCCAGGAAAAACTCAGAAGGACAAATTTCCCATCTGTCTGTGCATTTATCCCACAATGCAGCCTGATGGTGTGGATTAATTTGGACTCCACTTGGCCCAGTCCTTGGTCCACTCTGTAGGTGGGAAGCCAGACCTCTGCAGTGGATCAGGAGGCTTTGGGTTCTAGTTCAGGAGCTGCTGCTAAAGCCATTCAAAGGGAGCCAGCTCGCCCTTTGGTTACGTGTTCTACAACAGGGGTTCTTAACCTAGGGAACGTTTACTTTGTTTTAAAATAATATATTCTGAAAACGATATTTCAGTATCACAGGTTTCCTCTGAAACCTCAAGTACTTTTATTTTATGGATTTAACATCATCGTTCTAAGGAGTCCTAAACCTCCCTAGACAACCTAATGGGGCCAGGACACAAAAAAGGTGAACAAGTCCTGTATCCTATGATCTCCAAACTAAGCCCTCATTTTCAGTCTTGTCCAGGCTCTGCCCGCCTCACTCACCAGCCACAGTTTCATTAGATACCAATAATAATCAAGTTGGCTGCCAAGAAGTCTGGACAAAGTCTGGTTTTTCCAAGTCCAGCCCTGCCCAAAAGCCGAACACACCCAATTCATATAACAAAGAACCAATTCAATTCCATTAACATTGATTGAGCTTCTACTGTTAGACAGAAGAGAAAAAAGATAAATTAGACTTCTAGTCTAGATCACAAAACTTTTTGGTCTCAGAACCCCTTTACCCTCTTAAAAATTGAAGAAACCTCCCCAAAAGTTTGTTTATTTGGGTTAACTACACTCATATTTACCGTATTAGAAATCAGAACTGATTCGTTTTCTAAAATTTAAGAATTCATCTAAAAATAATAAAAAGAACACAAAAAAACTTCAAAAACAAAAAATAATTTATGATAAGAATGGCATTGTTTCACATATTTTTGCAAATCTCCTTAATGTCTGGCTTAACAGAAGACAGACAATTCTCATAAATGCGTCTATATTCAATTTGTTGTGACACGTGTTATTTTAGCTGCAGTAAATGAAGAGAATCCAGCCTCACAAAGACGTGCAATTGGAAAAGGGAGGAATATTTTAATAGGCAAATAACGTCTTAGTATGATGAAACTAATTTTGATCTTGAAGACCCCTAAAAGGGTCTCAGGGACACCCAGTTCTCAGACCATCTTTTGAGAACCAATGAATTAGACAATCTCAGCCCTCCAGAAGAGTATATTTCTAATGGGAAAGATAAGACATGAACTCAACTAAATGCAGTACAAGGGAAAATGAAGTAATACAACAGCAGAGATTGGTATAACAACTTACTATTTACAAAATGCTTAACATAAATTTGTTATCTGTTGCTTACCAGGGTGGAGAGAGGGCTGGCCCAGGAATCAGGAAACGCTGTTATCTGTCCTTGGACTCTAGCTAGGTGGCCATAGGTTAACCAGTGAATTTCTGAGCTAGCAAGGGTGGTGGTGGTTGTTGGTTTGGTCCTCCAGGAGGACCAAAATGACATGCCACAATGATAAAATGAAGTTTTAGCGTGTCCAACTGTGGCCACCAATACGGGCTCAGAATGCTGTCCCACAGGTTGGGCACAGATAGTCCCTGTGAACATTTGGGGTGGGTACTCCAAATTTGCACATCCTACTTTGTGCTGTCTCAATTCTGCTTTGCTCATACAGCACAGCACCCTTTCTGCTGTGGGCACACCATGCTGAGCAATCCTGTGCCAGTGTCTCTCATGTCCCACAATCAAATCCAAAGTTCTTGAGAGAGACTTTGAGAGTGTCCTTGTATCGCTTCTTCTGACCACCATGTGATCGCCTGCTCCATGCAAGTTCTCCATTAAATAGTCTTTTTGGCAAGCATACATTTTGCATTTGAAAAATGTGGCCAGCCCATCAGAGTTGTGCTCTCTGAAGCATAGTTTGAATGCTTGCTAGTTTAGTTTGAGCAAGGACTTCAGTGTCTGGTACCTTATCCTGCCAGGTGATCTTCAGAATCTTCCTAAGACAGTTCAAATGGAAGCGATTCAGTTTCCTGGCATGGAGCTGGTAGACTGTCCATGTTTCACAGACATACAACAATAAGGTCAGCACAACAGCTCTGCAGACCTTCAGTTTGGTAGTCAGTCTAATACCTCTGCTCTCCCATACTTTTCTTCAGAGCCTCCCAAACACTGAGCTAGCTGTGGCAATGCATGCATCAACCTCATTGTCAATGTGTACAATCCTGGAAAGTACACTACCAAGACAAGTGAATTTGTCCACAGCATTCAAAACTTCTCTATTTGTTGTAACTGATGATTCCATATATGGTGTGGTAGTGGCTGATGGAGCACCTCTGTTTTCTTGGTGTTAATTAGGCCAAAATTAACACAGTCAGCAGAGAATTGATCCATACTTTGTTGCATCTCAGCTTCAGAGGCTGCACTGAGTGAGTGCACAATCATCTGCAAACAGAAAATCATGCACCGACACTCCCTCCACTTTGGTCTTGGCTTGCAGCCTTTTCAAATTGAAGAACTAACCATCGGTACAGTAGTTGACTTTGATGCCGTGTTCATCCTCATTGAAAGCATCTGACATCATGGCTGAAAACATCATGCTAAAAAGCATGGGGGCAAGCACACAGCCCTGTTTCACTCCACTGGTGACTGGGAAGGCACAAGAGCATTGTCCACTATACTGAACCCAGGCAAACATGCCATCATGAAACTGACGTGCAATACTGATGAACTTCTCTGGGCAACTACATTTTGACATGATTTTCCATAAGCCCTCACACCTAACAGTGTCAAAGGCCCTGATCAGATCTACAAACATCGTGTAGAGACCTCTGTTCTCCTCCTGGCATTTTTCCTGGAGTTGCTGAGCAGTAAACATCATATTGACTGTTCCTCGGTCCTTTCTGAAGCCACACTGACTCTCAGAGAGATGACCATCTTCCAGATGAAGGATCAGCCTATTAAGGAGGACTCTAGCAAGAATCTTGCTAGCAATGACTGAGAGAGATCCCCCTGTGACTGTCATAGGACAGTCTATTTCCTTCACCTTTGTAGAGGGGGTGTGTGTGTGTGTGTGTGTGTGTGTGTGTGTGTGTGTGTGTGTGTGTGTGTGTGTGTGTGTGTGTGTGTGTGTGTGTGTGTGTGTGTGTGTGTGTGTGTGTGTGTGTGTGTGTGTGTGTGTGTGTGTGTGTGTGTGTGTGTGTGTGTGTGTGTGTGTGTGTGTGTGTGTGTGTGTGTCTTTATAAAGATGAACAATGGAGGCATCCTGGAACTCCTGGGGGATAACTTCCTCTTGCCATATAATCTGGAAATTCCAGTCAGCTTTTGTATGAGCAGTAGTCCCCCTACCTTGTAAATCTCAGCTGAAATAGACTCAGCACCAGGTGCTTTGCCACATGAAAGGAGCCTAATGGCCCTCAAAATCTCTTCTTCAGTTGGAAGTTCATCTAAGAAGGACTTGACTTCAACCTGAGGTAAACAGTCAATGGCCTCAGCATTGGTCTGTTGAGAACACTATGGAAGCATTCAGCCCATCTCTCTAGGATCATGTCCTTATCACTCACCACTGTGGCTCTATCAGCACGGAGTAGTTGTGATGCACCATAGGTTTTTGGTCCTCAGAGGCCAAGACCTCCCCACAACATCTCTGATGAGAAGTCTTCCAGCCTTGGCTCCCAGGATGGGAGCTTACCAGACCACATATGGATAGTTCTGTTACTGGGGAGCTGGAAGCCTCAATTTCTCTCTAGTTCCAGCCTCTGAGCACCAAGCACCCCAAGTCTCACGCCTCATCTATAAGACAGCCCTTCAAAATATCTGGGAGAGTTCGCATTTCCCCTTTTCTCCTAAGATCAAGGATTTTTCCTCTTCTCCGGACTAAATATCCAACTCATTCCTTCAAATAATATCAAAGAACATGCTCAGTCCTTGACCATTCTGCATTTCCTCCTCTGGACCCTTCAGTTTCTCAATGTCCTTCCTAAAAGAATATACCCAGAATTCAAGACAACACTCCAAGGACAACAAGGCTATTACACCTCGTGCTCCCTGGACAGTGTACAGGTTTTTTAAGGGAGGAAAAGACGCAACAGATGTCATGACTGCCATATCTCACCGCTGACTCCTACTGAGCTTGTAACAATCTCTCTGAGCCTCTGTATGACTGGCACCAGTCAAAGGAGGGTAATATCGTACCTATCTCCTTAATGTTGGATGGATCAAATTAGACAATGAATGTATAAGACTGTGTAAATCAGCCTGAAGGCAACAGACTAATGTCAGTTCTTGGAACTTAATCTAGCACAGAAAAGACCCACAAGGTAATGAACAAATCTTTGATGCTGGTGACAGTGTCTTAATTCTCACACATAACTACCGCTTGGTCCTACAAAAAACTACATTACATTGGAATCTCTCATCAATTCCCAAAGGTTCCATTATCACCACAGTATAGAGGATTCTCTCCTTTAGCACCACGAACAGCCTGCTGGATATTTCATGGGCATCTTAAGCTCATTTCCCCAGGGGCAAATCCTCTTGCAAAAACTTTATTATAATATGAGGATAACTAACTGGGGTTAAGACCACAAAAGACCACCAAAATATCTGATTGATTTCAATCCCTTCTCCAGGCCTTGGTTTTCAAAAAAAAAAACTGCAGGAAATTTTAACTAAAACTGATTTAGTTAAGACTAGGGATATGCAATTTTTTAAATTACTTTTTTAAAAATTAATTTATTTTTACACGCTTTTTAGCATCTCTCGCTCCCACGAAACTCCTGTACTGAACAAAAAAACAAATAATAAAATATTTATCAGAAATACACGTAGTTCAGGCAAAACAAATTCCCATACTGGCCATGTTCACATCCATGTCCCAATATGTGTGTGTTGGCATTTTAAGTTCATCAGTTCTTGGGCAGAAGGTTAAGTAAGCAATGTCTCTTCTGGGATTAAGGCTCATCAATGAACTTATCCAAACTCTGAAGCTTTCCTCTATGGTTCTCCATACGTCAGTATCACTACCTGTTCTGGTACTGCCCACTTCACTCTACATCACGACATAAAAGGCCTTCCCAGTATGCTCTGAAACTGTCCATTACATCATGTTATGGCACAACACTATTCTACTGGATGCAGAAACTAAAATTTGACCAACCAAATTGCCTATTAGAATACCGTCCCTTAAGTTTTCAATTTTTTGCCACAATAACTATTATAAATATTTCTGTTCCTACACAAGCCCCTACCCACTTTCTTTGATCTCTCTGGAGTACAGGCCTAGTAGCGATATAGCTTAGTCAAAGGGAATGGACGGTTAGTCATTTGAGAGGCGTAATAATTCCAAACTGCTTTTTAGAACCTGTGGATCAATTTACAGCTTGCAACAGGGTCCTGCTTTCCAACACATTTGCCATTTTCTTCTTGTCATCTCTGCCAATCTAATGGGTATAAGGTTGATTTTGTTCCCATTGCAGACAGCTTACATTTCTTCCTTTTCAAACTGCCTACTCACATCCCTGGGCCATTTATCTACTGAGGAATGGCTTAGCCTTATCATCTGAATTCTTTATCTTAGAAATGAGATCTTTGTCAGAGAAACGAGCTGCAAAGATATTCTTTTCCCCATTTACATATGTCCCCTCCTATTTCCCTTTTAAACATAATCTTTTCCCACATGGAAATCCAGGGAGAGGGAGAAGGGGGATTGGAGTGTGTGTTCAATTCTCCTTTATCAAATTCCTATGAAAGTGAGGTTTGTGGGATGTCTACTGGCCCTCCCCCATCCTCTATGATTTATATGTTCATCTTATGTGCCTTTATGTCATGTGTCATGTCTTTTGACAGTCATAATCTTTTTCTTCTCCAATACTATACTCTGTCCTGCCCATTTTTGTCTTCTAAGACCATCAAAATAAAACCATCCATGGGCCCCGTCATTTTTACCTTTTTTCCCCAATGACTCTTAGCTGGGTAGCTAGGTGGCACAGTGGACAGAGCATTAGGCCTGCAGTCAGGAAGTTCAGAGCTCAAATCTGGCCTCAGGCACTTACTAGCTATGTGACCCTGGGCAAGTCACCTAACCCTGTTTGCCTCAGTTTCTTCATCTGTAAAATGAGAAGGAAATGGCAAACCATTCCAGTATCTCTGCCAAGAAAACCCCAAATGGGGTCACAGAGTCAGACACTACTGAAAACAACTATACAACATGACCCTTACAGAGAGTAGGATTTTGAGAAGTCATTTGTTTCTTATCTCCCTATTAACATGCAAAACATTCACTCCCCATATTCCCTTTCAATTCAGCAAATATGCGAACCTTTCTGTTTCTCTTGGTGCCTGAGTTTCCATTTCAAAGTGTCTACTGAGTTTTATCTGAAATTCTTAGGAATCTTCTATTCCCTAAAAATTCATTTTTTTCCCTTGAAGGATTATACTTAGTTTTAGATTATACATCCTTGCTTATCACTTGCCTTTTGAAAAACCGTATCACAAGCTCTCCTCTTTTTTACAGCTGCAGCAGCTAAGTCTTACGTAACCCTACTGTGGTTCTAGCCTGGCAGGTCTTTGTCTGTGCCTGCCAGTTCCACACAGACTACCCCTCTGCTTTCCACCAATCTACCCCTGATGGTTGCTATCAGGATCTCAGCAGGATTCTGGAGGTTTTCTGTGGATCCCAGGGAAGAGTAGAGACATCTACAGGTGATTTTTATTTCCTTTTAAACGAGTGGATTTCTAAGCCCCAGAGTGGTATTTTCAAGGGTCTAGGATCACCAAACCTAGCATCGTCTCATCATACTAAGAATTTTTTAAAATTACAGATTGAGACTGACAATACTATCTGTATTAATCTACAAATCTGGTGCCATGCCAAACTATCCAGAGGTCACTTCACTGAGCCAGACAAAATGACAA
Organism: Notamacropus eugenii; assembly: GCF_028372415.1. Classification (NCBI taxonomy): domain Eukaryota; kingdom Metazoa; phylum Chordata; class Mammalia; order Diprotodontia; family Macropodidae; genus Notamacropus; species Notamacropus eugenii. Next base: position 34,051,483 of record NC_092875.1, read on the forward strand.
CATTTATTCAGAAAAACAAAGGTCTAGAATTTCAGAGCAAATGGGGGGAAGGAGGTGAAAATGAGGAGGCAACAGTACTTCTCTACCTCGAATCACGCTATGAAGCAGCACTATAACTTTGATAACGCTTAAGACGTAGACTAGTACGGCCATTAGGAGATGGGAAAGGAAAAACCAAAAACTGTCAAACAACCCGGCATTTGATTCACATGAGAAGATAAGTTATTTAGGAAAGAACCTCCTACGTACCAAGAACTGCTGGGAATATTCAAAAAGTATTGGCAAAAAAACCAGGTTCCAATATCATACAACATGTGCCACATTAAGCTCACAGGAGACACATAACCCAGGAGATAGTCAGGAAAAAAAAATCTGAAATCCTAAGTTAAAAAGAAAAAAAAAGACCAGCTCACATACCTTCCACACTAAGGTTTAAGGAAAAATTTACAACCAAACAAGGTAGAGAGGCAATCACAAAAAGTAAAACAGATCATCTTGATTACGTGCACCTGAACGGCTTCTCCAAGAAGAAAATCAATGCGACCAGGATGAAGGAATTCTGTCAAAAAAATTCAGTTTAAAAAAAAAGGTCCTGGCATCAATACCTACAATAAAGACATGACATCTCAAGGCGCCTGGGGGGAGGCGTGGGCAGGGGTCACACACAGAAGACCAAGGGCCATTCATTCCACAAAGGATAAACGGCAAAGGATAGGAACAATTCTCCAAAGAACTGCAAACTATGAACAATCATATGAAAAATAGCTCCAAGTCACTAATAAGAGAAATGCAAGCCAGAACTACCGAGGCAAAGATGACACACAACGGGCATAGTCAGTTCTGAAGGAGCTGACCGTACTGGAGAGCAATTTGGAAGGATGCTACAAAAGGCTGAAAATGTTCCAACCCTCTACCCCAGAAATACTGCAGCTGGGTACGTACTACACTTCATTCTACCCCACCGCACCCAAGGATGGTAAAGAGAAAAAAGGTCCCAGAGACACTAAAATATCTACAGCTGTAGTAATACAGAACTAGGGGAGCAGAGGAGATGTCCACTGTTAGGGAAACAACCAAACAAACTGTGGCATGTGAATGTAATGGCATGTTACTCTGCTATTAGAAATAATGACTACACAGAACAAGAAGCCTGGGGAGCCTTATAGGAACTGATGCAAAGTGAAGCAGAATCAGAAAAACAAGACGGATGGTGATGAGTGTGAAGAGGAAATAAAGGAAGAAATGAAACGTCTGAGTCTTAGGACCAAGCACTTGACCAGGAAGTGAATCTATCTCCACCTCCCTGCCCCTTTACAGATGCAGGCATGGAACAGGCAGGAGCCTTGGCACTGGGAGCTGATGGGTTGTTTGTGCTCAACACTTCCCCACCCTCTTTGGGGGAGAGGGATGGGATGGGATGGAGGGTGGGGGAGAGAAAGAACAGGATTAGGAAATTAGAGTGATAGAAAAAAAACAAAATGTTTTTTTTTAATTAGATAGGCACAAGCCATGTTCAGTGTGCTTTTGCTGGATTTTTCCAATTCATATAAAATTTCTCTGAAATGTAATAATTAAAATTAGATTCATTCAAGAAGTCAGTTCTACACTAACCACAATTTGATGAAATAATCACCACAAGGCTAACAGTTAAGTTCTGCTGAAAACTCAACTATCCATAAGGAATTTGATTTATGAGTCCTAGGTAAGGGAAGTAGAAAAGGACAGAAGGAAATGTTCAAAACACACAACCATCTGAGCTGGCAAGTTTTTTAAAGGGGTAATCAACAAGAGAATCTCCTCCCCTAGCCCCTGAAATATGGCACTAGAAGTTAATAAAATTGGTAACACAGACACACACACACGCACACACACACAGACACACACACACGCACACACACACAGACACACACACAGACACACACACAGGCACAGACACACAGATACACACACACAGACACAGACACACACACAGACACAGACACACACACAGACACAGACACAGACACACAAAGACACAGACACACACAGACACAGACACACACACATAGACACACAGACACAGACACACAAACACACACACACACACACACCCCTCCCACCCCCCGCCCCCGCCCCCCCTCACAGCCAGGTAGTGCTGCTGCTAAGTGATAATAAGCAGGAGAGAACACACTGCCTTTTTATATCTAGACACAAGGATAGAAACCCCAGAGGAAGAACTGATGAACGATGAAATCTCGCCTGACACAGAAATCAGTATTTAAACAAACAGGAGATCATAATAGTGGGATCCTGAGTAAAATAAACTGTTCAGCCCACTCCACCCCCCCACCCCCCGCCACCAGGCCAGAGTCTGAGACCAGAAGGAGAGTCCTAAGCCCCGAAAGGGAAGAGCTTCCCTCTCTGTCCCTGGCCATGTCTAGGCTCTGGACAAAGCTGAGGATTTGGTACCATCCACTGTAATGAACCAATCCTTCCCTCCAAGGATGCCCAGCTTGGCCTCCAAGCTTGATTACAGCTCAAATTTGCCCAACAAAAGAAAATCACCTTAACCTTTTGCTAAATAGGAATGATGAGAACACAAGAGCTCCAAAGGTTTAGCAGCCTGGCCTCAATATGTTTGAGGGAGGATGCACTGCAGGATGCTTAGTCATATTCCTTACCACTAGAGCTTTTTCTGTAAATAAATGGCTTTGCTTTAAATCGCCCTGTTTTCATTGGCTCTGCTGTAAGGTAACAACAACCCAGCCTCTGTGAGCCTTCGAACAGTTATTTATACATTGTCATGGGCCTGAAGGTTACTTCCTGGGGTGGCAGTGGTTTTCTGACTTGGGAAAAAGTCCTTTCCAAGACTGAATTCATGACAAAATATCAACATTCTAACACCAGAAGCAGCACTCATGTTTTCCAATAAGAGAGCTGACAAGCACTCATTAAGTGACGTTGTTGCGTACTATGAGCCAGGCACTGCGCTACACACACATTGAAGATGCCCCAGGAAAGTGAGTCCCTACACTCTGGATGCCCACCATACACTGGGGGACTGAGGTATGTTCTTAGGGATCATAACATACAAAAACCCAAAAGTACAGGAATCGGAGTGAAGGCACTCATGTCTTATGCAGGAGGGCGTGCCTGGTTTCAAGAGGCAGATGTGAGGAGGAGGTGGGGGACAGCCTGAGCAAAGGCTGGGAATGGAGAAGAGGGTAAAGGCTGGTTCAGCTGGACTGTGTGAGAGGGAATGATGGTCAAGGAGCCCAGGAAGACAGCTAGATTCTAGATTCGAACAGGGAGGGGTTTCCCTTGCCAAGCAGGGGCCAGAGGCCACAGTGGGAATTCAGAGATGTGGCCTGGTCTCAGGGGTACAGAGATAGATGGAGAGGAGGGGGAAAAGCCAGAGGCAGGAAGACCAAGTAAAAACCACGATAACAGCAAGAAGTGATGAGATGACAGTGATCTCTTCCAGTGAGTGCTCAGGCTACACCGGTTTATGCCATAGATAACAAAGGAGTAGGAAGCGCAACAGAAAGAAGAAGGAGAGAGGGAGGGAAAACCAGACTCAATCCCTTGCTCTAATTCAATTCAACAAGTAGGTGGCAGGCACTGAGGTAGATGTACACTCCTCAACCATTAAACCTAAGTCGCTGCCCCTCTCACAAAGCACCCCAAAGGAGACTATCCAAACCCAGGAAGGTCGAGGAGGAAGGGCCTCCCAGAGGCAGTGGCAGGAGCTGAGCTTCCAAGGAAGAGGAAACTCTGGGGCAGAGAGAAGGGAGCACATGGAGGCACAACCACCACTAGGGTGAAGGGGAAGGGAAGCTTCAGCTGTGCTGACTGACACAAAGTGCATGAAGGAGAGTAACCAGAGGGAGGCCTGGGAAGGGAAGCAGGAGCCACCCAAGATTTCCGAGCAGATTTTTTGAGCAGTCTGATCTGTTTTAGGAAGATCACTTTGGCAACTGTGGGAAGACAGGATGAGAGGGGAAGAGGGGCCTTAAGTTCATTCAAGGAGAAACCAAAGTTTTCTCCTACATTAAAACACTGAAACAGGCTGAGAAGAGAGGTAAAAACTAATGCAGATGGGGCAGTCACTTTTTTGTACTGAAACATCAAAAAACACTGATTCTGAAAAATCTCTAGCAACTCATGTCAATCACACAAGATTTTTTTTGTGCTGGGGGAGGAATAGAAAGGGAAGGGAAGGACTCCCAACATGGAAAGTGCCTCCACTGAGAGAAGACACCAAGGCCTCTTAAGCTCTTCTGGTCTCCTGGGACATCAAGTGCCTGGCCCAGGGTCATAAAGCTAATGGGTCAGACACAGGACAAATAACTGATTCTAAGGCCAGCCCTCTTATTACCTGGGCTTTCCAGGCTTCTTCAATTTGGTTACTACGTTGATAACTATAATTCAATATAATGGTTTCTCTGGGGATCCTGGGTTCTTATTTTATGTATTTAAAAACATCTTTCTGAAAAGGCTCTAGACAGCCAAAAGGGTACATCATGCTGTCACAAAGGTTATTGATACTAAAATTCCAGCCAGATTTATGGCTAATCCATTAATGTGACCTTGGAACCAGTCACCAAACCTTTCAAGGTCTCAGTTTTCCCCTATAAAATGGGGAAGTTGGCCAGCAAGGGAATTTATTTCACTTCAATACTTGTTTGTAACAGGCTTTGTTTTTCTTGATTTCCCAGCTGTGTGTGTGTTGGGGAGGGGAAGTAAGAGGATGAAGACCCGAAAATAAAACAAAACTAGCTTTCACAAATGAAAATAAAATGGTGCAGTTGGGCTAGGTGACCACTAAGGTGCACTCCAGCTCCAGCTCTAGGATCTATGTCTCCCAAGTTTCCTGAGACAGAATTACAGACTGTTAAGATCCAGAGGAAGCCTTGGATCATCTAGCCTCATCTTTCTTCCCCTTGCCCATTTATTTCACAGAGAAGCAAACAACCCCCAAGAAGGGAAAGGCCCACAGCAAAGCAAGAGAACTAGTGTCTTGCTCTGTCCCCCAACACCCTAGAAAGAAAATACGCATATGATCCAAATGAGTATACTTTCCCCAAATCTGGCCACTTCCAGACTCTCCTAAAGCTCCCACTCTGGTCCTACAGCCTCATTTTTCAATCCTTCTTCAAAGCCCACAGCAAATTTCTACAAAAAGTGAAGTCCAACAACTAGAACTAACCAGCCTGTCTAAAGCCACTGATCAATCCCTCAGGATAGAAACACCAAAAGGAAGTAGTCCAAAGGAAGTAGTCTCTGCCCTCAAAGAGCATTCATCATCTTACTAGTTATTAGAATGCCAAAAGTACATTTGTCTAAAAGACTATTTTAAAGAGAACTCACACAAGGCAAGCGCTCATATGGAGGTCAGAAGAAGCGATTCAAGGATACTCTTGGGGTCTCTGAAGAACTCTGGAATAGACTGTGAGACCTGAGAGACACTGGCACAGGACTGCCCCACATAGCATGCCCATGTCAAAGAAGATGTCATGTTCTATGAGCAAAGGAGAATTGCAGTAGCTCAAAAGAAACATGAGATTCGAAAATTTAGCACCATCTCCACTCCAAATGTTCATATGGACTCTGTGCCCAGCCTGTACCCTGATCCCAATATAGTGATGTCATTTTGGTCCTCTTTGAGAATGAAGGACAACAACCACCACATCTTACTACCATGTCTTACTTTGGAGTGTGTGTTCATCCTTGGTTGCCGAAGAAGACCATGCCATCAGAGAAATAATGACATGACTTGCACTTGACTTTGTTTTGAGTGAGGGAGGGCTGTGCAGGTCACCAGCCTCACTTCTCCTCCAGAGCCATCTGAATCCAGGGACCAGATATTCATCAGGATGACTGGAGATGACCCAGGATGAGGTAACTGGGGTTAAGTGACTTGCCCAAGGTCACACAGCTAGCGAGTGTCAAGTGTCTGAAGTGACATTTGAACTCAAGCCCTCCTAACTTCTGCACTGGTGCTCTATCCACTGCACCACCTAGCTGTCCCCTACTTTCGAGTACAAGTGTGGGGAGAAGGGCTCAGGAGGGAAGACAGGATACACCAGATCACCACATAAAGCCAGAGTTTAACTAAAAAACATCAGCGTGAGTTAGCGTAGGTGAATTCTCTTACCAGTTGTCACACAGTTGAGTTTCCTGTTCTATCACTTCAGCCATCTTTAACTTGGAAAAGACTGGAGGAGAGAAAAATCAAAACGTGGTGCTTTCATTTTCAATTCTAAGAAATCACTCACAGAAACGAAACTGACTTTGTCAATTACTGCCCCCAGAACTCCAAGTAAGAATCACTGCTCCGGAATCCTCAACAGGTTGGCTCCCTCCTTGCAGTTTACAACACTCTTCCATAAAGGAAACACTCAAAGGACAACTTTACTGAGGATCCACGTTTCACAGATTTAGGCCTGGAAGGGAGCTTCTAACGTACTCTACAGATGAGGGGGGCTCCGAGCCCCTGGGGGGTGGGATGTGAACCCACTTCTCCTGATGCCAAATAAATACAGCACTTCTAACCACAGATCCTCAGTTACTCCGCTCAAGAGGAGACTTACTTGGGAAGGTACAAGACCAACGGTCACTGCCCCAAACCCCCCTCCCCTCATCCTCAGGGCGGGCTCAGGGAGCCTGGGGACTGGCTGGAAAGGAGATTCCTCATCTCCTCGGGTGGGAACAAGGCTCGCAGGGTCCGGCCCTGGGAAGGCCTTTATCCCAGCCCCCTCCTCTCACAGATTACAGAATCTGGGGTTTCTTTTTCTTCCCCTGAAGGGCAGGACTCCGCCCCCCAAACACCTTTTCCGGACCTCAGGGGAGGGTTACGTGAATTGGATTCATGGATTTTTTCCCCAGCGGGAAAACGGCCCAGAAAACGAGGCCTGGAGCACTGAGCCCACCTGCTTCCCCGGCGTCCCCCGGCCCACCCGAGGCTGGACCAGCCGCCGCCGGCCAGAGGCCCCGCCCGCCCGCGTCCCCGGGAGGAGGACGCCCGAGCGGAACCTGGGCCCCGCAGGACGCTTCGGGCCGGACCCGCCCCCTCCCCCAGCCCCCGTTACGGCGGAGCTCGAGGGCGGCCGCTCCGGCCCACCTGGGAGGGGGAAGAAAGGGACCGGTCACCAGCAGCGGCAGCAGCAGCAGCAGCAGCGAGGGCAGCGGCAGCCGCAGCAGCAACACTCCCGCTCGGCCCCCGCACTCGACAACCGCCCCAGAACCGCCGCCGCTTCCGGCCACCGCAAGCAGCCGCGCCCGATTGGCTCCGCCTCAGAGCCGGCCTGGCGCTCATTGGCTGCTCGCCCCCGTCGCTCAGACAGCCCTTTGGGGCACGCCCCCTAGTCTGTGATTGGCTCGCCAAACCTTTGAGGCGTGTCCGTTTCCTGGCAGCTCCGCCCCTGCATGTCTGGGGCTTGGAGGATTCCGGTCCCAGGTGTTTACAAAGGCTTGAGGGAACTCGAGAGGTTAAAGATAGCCCGTGGAGGTGGTGGTTATTATTATTAGCTCATAACGTTGTGTGGACGGCGGAAATTTTATTGTTTTTATTATTAGCTAACATTTGCTAATGCGTTCGCCTCTGCACCCATCCGACCATGTGACTCCCCAGCTCAGTATAGCCCAGGCTTCTGGTTACTTCTAAGATACATTGTAAACTCTTTAAATTATGAGATTAGATAGAGCGATAAAGGAGATGCAGAGAGGTAGACGGTGGGTATGATGCGGTCTGGGCTGGCAGGGAACCACAAAATGAAAGGGTGCAGGGGTGCCACCTGGAAAGAATTCACGAACTCAAAACCTTCCGCCAAAGGGGCAAGGTTTATTGTAATGCCGGTAGTTTGGGCTAGATTCCTAATGAATCTGCCACTTAATGGGGGTGAGACTGATACTTATATATAAAAAAAGGACAGTGAAAAGGTCTGGATGAGATTAAGGAGTGGTAAATAGGCTGGGGTGGGCTAGGTGAAATAGTGAGAGGAGTTAACCTGAGGTGTACCAAGAGGGATTGTGAAAGGACTGTCAAGTATCTAAGTGGACTGGGTGGACCAGATGCCTTGGAGCCAGCTGCCGGAGATCTAGGCTGCTGAAATGGATGAGAAAATTCAGGGACTGGGTTGCTTCCAAAGACATGGTCTTTTCCTTTTAGGGATCAGGTCCCATCACCCCATCAGATACATGGGTAGATAGGAGAAGTAAAGAGACAGAGAGAGAGAGAGAGAGAGAGAAAGAAAGGAAGGCAGGCTCATTGTCAGACCTTAATAAACTGTACTACCTCTAGGATCAAATAAAATCCTGTTTAATTTTTAAAGCTTTTCACAACCTGGCCCACTCCTGCTTTTCCAGTCATCTTAAAATTTACTCACAGACTCCCTTATTCAACTGTTCTTCCTCCCCCACAGAACTCTTATCTCCCAACTCTGAGCATTATCATGGGTTGCAGGGGTGGGAAACCTGTGGCCTTGAGGCCACCTGTGGCCCTGTAGGTCCTTGGGTGCAACCTTTTGTCTGAGTCCAAGTTTTACAGAACAAAATTCTTTTATTAAGTAGTTTTGTTGTATGAAGTTTAGATTCAGTCAAAGGGCCAAACTTGAGGACCTAGAGGGCCACAGGAGGCTGAAGGTTCTTCATGTCTGGATCTTCTTTCCTGGAATGCTCTCTTTCCTCATTTCCCCCTCCTGGCTTCCCTGGCTCCCTTCAAGTCTCAGCTAACATTCCAACTTTTGTACGAAGCTTGTCCTACATCTCCTAAATCTCCCTCTGAGTTTATCTCTAATTTATCCTTTACGTATCTTGTTTGCACATAGTTTATTTGCATATAACTCCTTGAGAGCCCGGTACTGGATTTTTGCCTTTCTTTGTATCCTTAGTGCTTAGCATAGAATCTAGCACATATATAAATATTTAATAAATGCTTGTTCACTTGATTTGGCTTGTTGACTTTGTGCCAGGCACTGTGCTAAGTAGGGGATACAAATCAATCGATAAACATTTATTTAAAATGCCTACTATGCGCTAAGTGGGGAATACAAATAATTCATTACCAAAACTTTCAAAAATCTGACTGAGTTCTGCTGAGAAGTCTTGGTGGTCATGGTATACGCTAGTTAGCAGCTTGACAGAAAGTCATTTCATACTCTCAAGAGTTCGAGATCACAACTAGCATTTATATAGCATCTTAAGCTTGACAAAGTACTTATATTCGACCCTCCCAATAACCCTGCAAAGTAGATGTGACAAAAGAATTTTTAATGTAGTCCAAACTAGACCAATCTCTAACCTGTGGATGGCTAGAGCTGAACAAGGCAGGTCAGAGGTGGGTGAGTTGGGAATCAAATAGCAGTTTAATTTCATAGTGACGAAACTACTTGCAAGTAGAAATCCACCTTCCTGAGAAGGAGGGCTTACTTGCTTGTGGCAGGGGTAGCATGAAAACCATAAAAAGATGGGACCCATTACAGCCATTCTTAGGTCTTGAGTAAATAGTTTCCATGAATGCAGGCATTTTGGGGACAATATAGAACTTCTTGGGTCCTATGGGAGCAGCCTCTAAGTTATTAGAATAGTTGAGCCTTGTGATTATTCAGCAGGGTACAGAATCAGAGTCAGCATGGCAGGGAACAGGAGTACAGCACCTGGTTCAGTTCATTTAGCAGCTACCAGTACAGGGATTGTTAATGTCAGGAGATGTGATGGATCACTTTCAGCTTCTGCATGTTGGCTCCAGTTCCAGTTCCCAGGTCAAGGTCCCCTGGGAAACTAGGAAATCATAGATCCCAATTCTGGGATTTTGTTGTGACTGTGATCCAGAGGGCAAGCACAAAGAATTGTTGTTATGCCAAGCTCAGGGCATAACCTGCTTGTTGGGCCTTAGCTTTGGAAAAAAAGGGTATTTCCTGCCAGGCCTAGAGGCCTGTGGGCTACCCGAGTCTTACCTTACCTCTATCGGAGGTCTTCAGCTGGCCAAACCGGATACTCGTATGAGAGAAGAGACCTATCAGAGTCGAACAAGGGTTGAGCTTTATTCAGGGTTCTGGTTACAAGTGCAGGGGAATTCTTCCTTAGGAGGGAGCGAAGAATCTCCCAAGGAGGCAAAGATCTTACAATAAGAGATCGGAAGTAGAAGTGTAAGTGGGGAGAGAGGGGGAGGGAAGAGCGGAGAGAGGAAAAGCGGAGCCTTCTGTCCACACTCGTGGCCCCTCCGCCCAAGAGAGCTTTCAGGCTTTCCTGACTCCAATTAAGCTCTCCAGCCGCATAGTTTGCATCTGAATACCGAGCCTGTTAGGTAACAATGGTGTGCCCAGATCCGGGACAATCTCGAGGGCGGGGAGAGCTCTCTCCCATCACGTTTCTCACGGGAAGAGGCGGAAATACACGAGATAGCTCGGTTCACCTCGATTCCCAGTCGTTTCCTGGGGGGCCTCATGAGAACTCTAAGATTTAGAAGTTCCCACCTTTACCCGCCCGAGACTGTCCACATGGAATTGAGCTTCCATCCCCAGCAATTTCTTAATATCTTGACAGATGTTATTATGATTCCCATTTTACAGACAGGCAAACCAAGGCTGAAAGAGGTCAAATTATTTGCCCAAAGATGTCCAGCAAGTAATGTCTGAGGCAGATTCAAATAGCATTCTTTGACTCCAAGTCTAACAAGAACCACCTAGCTTCCCCTTGGATCATAGAATCACAAATGTAAAGTGAATTGGAAGGGACCTTAGTGGCCATCTAATGTAATCCCCTCATTTTACAGATCAGGAAACTAAGGCCCACTACCTAAGGTCACACAGCTATAAGGGGAAGAGCCAAGATTTGAAGCCAGGTTATCTGACAACTAATGCTCTCGAAGTGTAGTGCTGGAGAAAACTTTTGAGAGCCCCTTGGACAGCAAGGAAATCAGATCAGTCAATATTTAAAGAAATTAACTCAAGCTGGTCACCGGAAGGTGAAATACTGAAGTGGAAGATTAGATGCTTTAGACTAATTGGAAAAGACCCTGACAATGGGGGAGATTGAAGGCAAAATGTGAAGGGGACAGCAGAGGATGAGATGGACAGATAGTGTTATGGAAGCAAGGAAAATGAGCTTGGACAGATTTGGGGATATAATGGAGGATAGAAGAGCCTGGCATATGGTGGCCCACGGGCTTACAAAGAGTGAAACACAAATGAACAAGACCAACATCAGACTCCAAACCAACATTCTTCCTATGTTGGCTGATTGCCATCATGAAGATAGATTTCAATAGAGCACATGAGCTACCCCTTGCTCTTGCCATGCTCTTGGTCCATCATCTTCTTTGCTCATACATTTCTTTGAAGAAGAACATTATCTCAGTGCTTTATAAGCCTTTAAGGGCTACATCAAAGTACATTCCTACTATTCTGTGCCTTCTGAGATGTAGATGAACCCAGACCCTGGGATTTCAAATTAAACTCACTTTTCCCTGTACCTCACTCCTTCTATCTCATCAAGTAGACTGCAAGTTAATTGAGTGACTTAGGATCATGGCAGCAAAGATTTAGAGCTGGGAAAGACTTTACATGTTATCTAAACCAAAGCCCTCATTTTATAGAAGGAGGAAATGAAAATAATTTGCATGAGGTCACACAAAGCCCAAACTGGAACTCAGCTTTTCAGAATCCAAATCTAGGACATTTTCCACTCCACTATTTTTCTCTTCCTTCCTTTCTTTCTTCCTTTCTTTCTTTCTTTCTTTCTTTCTTTCTTTCTTTCTTTCTTTCTTTCTTTCTTTCTTCCTTCCTTCCTTCCTTCCTTCCTTCCTTCCTTTCTTTCTTTCTTTCTTTTTTCCTTCCTTCCTTCCTTTTTCTTGTGTCCCTGGCTGTCTGTGCCCACAGTTGGTTCTCAGAACAGGCTGTCCCCAACTTACAAGTGAGCCATGTTCCAAAAATGTGTCTGGAACTGACTTGTCTGAAATTCAGAAAGCATTTTTCCCATGTAAATCATGTTATAAATATTAGTTCCTTGAACTAACTTCAAACCCTAATCAACCCTAAATCCAGTACATTTATATAGGAAACAAAACTGTGAACTAAAGTACAGGAGTGGGAAAGCGTGAGATGATAATTTCAACTAATAATATCTTAAAGCAGCAGGTTGGTAGCCACAAACACAATTATAATATGACCCAGCTGACAAGTGAAGGCAGCATGGCACAGTGGAAAGCGGACTGGACCCGGAGTTTGAAAGACTGGACATAAAATCCAGCTTCTGACACTGTGATGCTGACAAGTCCCTTTGGCAGCTAAGTAGGTAGCCCAGTGACAGAGCTCTAGACCTGGGGTCAGGAAAAGCGGAATACAAATGCCATCTTATCCTTCTGAGACCTTTACTAGCTGTGGAACCCTGGTCAAATTCATTTAACCTCTTTCAGCCTCAGTTTCCTCCTCTATAAAATTAGAATAACAACGATACCTTCCCCCCAAGTTGTGTTGTGAGGATCAAATGAGAAAATACAAGGTGTCTCAAGAGTCTAATTTCAATTTTAAGCAATTAAAGTTCAAAACTGCACTAAGATGTTTGGGATACTGTATAGGTGAGGTCTTTCACAAAACTTAAAATGCTATATGAATGCTAACTATTATTATTAACCTCTACGAATACACATTTTTATCATTTGTAAACTAGGTGTCGTGCGAGGGGCCTTGGGATGTAGTAAGGAGGGAGGGAATAAGCAGTTACGGAGCGTTTAGAGTCAGAGTCAGGAGTCGGAGTTAGGTGCTGGGGGCTGTGCTAAGCACTTTACAGTTATTGTCTCCTTTAACCCACAACAGCCCTGGGAGGTAGATGCTCTAACTATCCTCATTTTACAGTTGAAGAAACTGAGGCAAACAGAGGCTAAGTGACTTGCCTAGGGTCACTGAGCTAGTGTCCAAGGACATAGTTGAATTTATAGTGCCTATTTCTCAGAGTGGTTTAAGGATCAAGGGAGGTTAATTGTAAAGTGCTTAGCACGTTCCCCCAGCACATAGTAGGTGCTATATAAACATTAGTTATTATCATTATGATGATGCCGTAATAATAATATGGCAGCGAGGTGACACAGTATTGTACCAGGCCTGAAGTCAGGAAGACTTAACTTCATGAGTTCAAATCTAGCCTCAGACACTTATTAGCTGTGTGACCCTGGGCCAGTCATTTAACCCTTATTGACCTCAGTTTCTTCATCTGTAAAACAAGCTGCAGAAGGAAAGAGCAAACCACTCCAATATCTCTGCCAAGAAAATCCCAAAAGGGGGGCACAAAGGGTTGGAACAACTGAAAGAATTAAACGACAAAAATTATTGCTGTTATTAACTATTATTATCACATCACATCACTGCCTTTAAGATCTGATCTCAGAGTCAGAAGTCCCAGGTTCAAGTCCTCCACATACTAGCTGAGTGACCATGGACATATTACTTGACCTTTCAGTTCCCTAGGCAACTCTCTAAAAAAAAGGACAAGTTCAGGCTTAAAAAAAAAAATTATGGTAAGATTTAACTCCCAAGGTTGTTTTGAGAGTCATAGGAAAATGGATCAATGGAGATAACATTTAATTGCTTATCATGTGCCAGGCACTGGAAAAACCAACACAAGGAGAAAGAAGGACAGCCTCTAACTTAATGAGAGAAGATGGAGTCCAAGACAGAGGCGTAAAGTCAAGAAAGAAATGAGCCACCTGCCTTAGGGGCCATTCATTCCAAGCCCCATGGTTTTACAGGTGAGGAAACTGAGCCTGTGAGGTTAAGTGACTTGTCCAGGGTCCCACAGCTTAGTGTCTGAGACAGGATTTGAAGTGATATAACTTATATAAAGCTCCTTGAAAACTTTACGACCCCATGAGAAAGACAGCTATGATTGATCTATGCCTTGTTAGACTTACAGAGTGTATCACGTTATCTTAGAGATATTGCAGGGCTGTGGAATAGGCTGCTTCAGAAGGTAGTCAGTAAACACTTAGTAAGCACCTCCTATATGCCAAGCACTGAGCTAAGCACTGATGATACAAGAAGAGACAAAAGACAGTTCCTGCCCTGGAGGAGCTCCCAATCGAACGGGAGAGGGGGGAGGCAACAGGCAAACAGGGAGAACATGGTAAATAAATGATCTCCTTAAATCCTTGTCACTCCCTTGCCAGGTAGGTGATTAATATCCCCATTTTATGAGGAAATTGAGATTAGAGAAGTACTAAGATATTACCCAGCGTCCTATGGCTAGTTTCAGGGATGGAATTTGAACTCAGTTACACCTGACTGGGAGCGATTGATTCCAAATGAACACCTGCTTGTTCCCTTCAAATAAATAATAAACAAGTTTGTGGACCAAGTGAATGAATGCAAAGCATTTATTAAGTACTTACTATGTGCAAGGCTCTGGGTGTACAAATACAAAAGCAAAACAGCTTCGGTCCTCAAAGTAGAGAGAAAAGACACGTATAGGAATTGGTAGCCAGGGAGGAAGGAACATTTTGGTTTGCAGTGTACTGTGAATGGAACCATGTTCTTTTTAGGAGTAATGGTAGAATATTCAGTCAACTCTGGTCCCCTCTCTCAGAGACAGGTCAATGACATTTCTTCCTCAGGGTTCTAGGAAATGACATTTCTTCTTCAGGGTTCTAGATATTTCTTCCTCGGGACTTTAGACCAATGACATTTCTTTCTTGGGGTTCTAGGCCAACGACATGTCTTTCTCAGGTTCTAGTCTACCCTGAAGGGTGCTGGTGTTTTTCTCTACTGCCACCATCTTGAGGCCCCATCCACTGTGTTCCCCCTACTGTTAGGGGCCAATAATTTAATTTAATATCAATTGCTTTTACAAAGGGCAGTAAGGTGACACAGTAGATACAGCAGAGAGCTTGGAATTGGGAAGACTCATCATCCTGAGTTCAAATCCAGCCTCAGACACTTACTAGCCGTGTAACACTGGGAAAGTAACTTAATCCTATTTGCCTCAGTTTCCTCATCTGTCAAATGAGCTGGAGAAATAAATGGCTAACCACTCTAGTATTTTTGCCAGGAAAACCCCAAATGGGGTCATGAAGAGTCTGAAACAATGGAACAACAAACATACTTTGCAGGCATAACAACAAAAGTACCAGACTTGCCAAAGCTGCAGCTTCCAGATGAATTTTCTTTATCTATACAAACTGCAAGATCTGTTTTCCACAGGGCCACATGTTGACCTCAGACAGAGGAAGGCCCAAGACCTCTTGCAGCATTGTCTCTCTTAAGACTCCAATAGCAAAGGAGTCAAAACAAAAGAAAAAAATATATAGTTCAAGAGAAACAATTCACTCATTAGTCCTTACCCACATGGTTAGTGGACCAGAGTGTTTATATATACTCAAGTCTCTCCAAGATACTTCCATTACATATAATCTGGAGTCTCTTGAAAACAGGATGCCCACATGAGAACATGCCAACAGAAGAACTTTATGCATGTGTAAGAACCCTATACACAATCACACACACACACACACACACACTCACATTCACACAGTAATAAAATACAGGACAGAGTTTGGAAAGAGGACATTAACTGTTGAGGAGATGAGGAAAGGCTTCACATAGAAAATAGAATCTGAGTTTCATCTTAAAAGAAGAGAGAGACTCTGTGAGAGGGTGCATTCCAGCCACAGGGAATGGCCAACACAAAGCCAGAGATGGGAGATGAGCGTCATGAGTGAGGAACAGAAAAAAGGCCAGTGTGATGGGACTGAAGAGTGTGGGAGAGGGAATTATGTCCAGCAAGGCTAAAAAGGTAGGTGGGGGCCAAGTCTTGTGTAAGCTTTTACAAATTAACAGGAGTTTATATTTTATTCTAGAAGCAACAGACAGCCACTGGTGTTTGATGAACAGAGAAATGATATGGTCAGATCTAAATTTTAGGAAAATTGCTTTGACATCAATGTGTAGAATGAACTCTAGGGAGAAGAGTCTGGAAGCCAGAAGACAAATTAGAAGGTCATTACAAATCTAGACAAATGCCAACAAAGGTCTATAGGGTCAAAGATATGGTTTTTCCAGCAGTGATATATGTCTGTGAGAGTTGGACTATAAGGAAAGCCGAGTGCCATGGAACTGATGTTCAAATTGTGGTACTGGAGAAGATTTCTGAAAGTCCCTTAGACAGCAAGGAGGTCAAATAAGTTGATACTTCAAGAAATTAATTCAGATTGTTCAATGGAAGGACAAATAATGAAGCTGAAGTTTAAATACTTTGGACTCCTTGGAAAAGACCCTGATGTTGGGGAATATTGAAGGCAAAAGGAGAAGGGGATAGCAGAGGATGAGATGGATAGAGAGTGTCATGGAAGCAATGAACACGGGCTTGAACAGATAGAGGAGAATAGAAGGACTTAGTGTGTTTTGGTCCATGGGATCATGAAGAGTTGGACATGACTGAATGGCTGAACAATAACCACAAATCTAGGCAAGAGGTGATGAGGGCCAGAAGCAAGATAACAGCTGGGAGAGTAGAGAGAAGGGGTCAAATGTGAGAAGTGTAAAAGCAGAAATTTGGCAACTGAGTGGATGTAGGGAGGGAGGCAAAGTGAGGAGTCAAGATAATGCTACAAATTACAAAGTGGGGAGACTGGAAGTATGGTGGTGCCTTTGACAGAAATAGAGAAATTTGGAAAGGAGGAGGGTTAAGGGGAAAGATATTGAGTTCAATTTCAGACCTGTGGAATTTGAGATACCTCTAGGATATCCAATTTGAAAAATCCAATACACAATTGGTGATATGGGACTCAGTCTCTAAGGAGAGATGGGAACTGACAAAGTTATCAAGAAAGAGAGGAGTAGAGAGGAGGAAGGGAAAAGAGGAGAAGAGAAAGGAAAGAGGAGGAAAGGGGAGGAAAGGAAGGGAGGAGACAAAGAACAGAGAGGGAAGGGGAAATGAGAGGAGAGAAGAGGAGAAGGAAGGAGATCAAAGTCAGAATCGTGGGAAATGCAAACAATTAGAAGGCCTGATATGGATAAGATGGTAAATGAAACTGAGAAGAAGCAGCCCAACACGTAGGAGAGAATGTTATAAAAACCCAGAGAAGAAAGATTATCCTGGAAGAAAGAGTAGTTAACTGTGTCAAATGTAGCAGAGAAGTTGAGAAGGGTTAGACCTGAGAAAAGTCCATCAGATTCGGCAATTAAGAGGTCATGGGTAGCTTTGAAGAGATCTAAAGTGGCCAACAGTGGTCAGGTGGGTTAACAGTGATTCATTCATTAGTTACGTTGAATTCAGAAGAGAACTTCATACAAATGTTATATAGAAACTTTGTTAAGTCTGAGCTCGCTGTTCCTGGAGAATGAAGTGGTATAAGAGAGAGCATGACACCAGACATTGGGGAAAATGTCTATGTTCCTGTTTTTACTATATCTTCACAGTTAATGTTAATTTGTAAAAATGAATTGATATTAATTGGTTTAATGAAATTATTAATATTAATAAACAGTGATTGGTTAAGTGAAACTGAGGTATTAATTTGAGGCAGTTAACATTGGGGAAAGCATGTCAGAATAGGGGCTGAAGCCCATAGAAGGAAGGAATGAATCATTGTAGCATCTACAATGTGCCAGGAACTGTGCTAAGAACTTCATAAAGAGGATCTCCTTTGATCCTAACAACAACTCTGTGAGGCAGACGCTGTTATGATCTCCAGTTTATAGATGAGGAACGGAGGCAGACAGATGTGAAAGTGACTTCCTAAAGGTTATAAGCCTGATTTGGACTCAAGCCTTTCTATCTCCAGGCCCAGCACTCCATTCACTGCATCCCTTAGCTGCCCCATAGCATCTACAACCTCTCAGGAACATCCTTAGAATCAGGGGAGAGAGAGCTACTCTTGTTCTGGGGTACTTGACTCATCACCATGTGTATGAGTTGGGATGAGGAACCTCAATGTTTATAAGAACTACAATCTCCATCTACTATCCCATACTCTCTCTACCATATATGGAAGAGGGATTTTTTGTCCTAGTATTGCTTGCATTCAATGACCTCTGAGATGCCTCCCATCTCTTATGACTGTGAGAAAGTGTTTCCAGTTCCAGTTGAGAATGGGACACAACAATTTAGGCACTTAATATGTGCAAGGTTGTGTATTTATGATACACTTGAGATGATACTCAAAAATTCCTAAGATTCTGTGATCTCCTAGATGTGGGGAGATGAATGAATAAATGAATGAATGAATGGATAGATGGATGGATGGATGGATGGATGAATGGATGGATGGATGGTTGAATGGATGGATGGATGGATGGATGGATGGATGGATGAATGAATGAATGAATGAATGAATGAATGAAAAACATTATTAAGCACTAAGTCTATGTCAGGGACTGTGCTAAGCACTGAAGATGCAAGTATTTTTTTAAAATAAAACAGCTCTTCAAAGCAGAATATTTTCTTTTCATTTTGTTTTCTTCTTTCTCATGGTTCCTCCCATTGGTTCTAATTCTTCTATACAACATGACTAATGTGAAAATATGTTTAACAGGAATGAATATGTAGAGCCTATATCAGATTGCATGCTATCTTGGGGAGGGGAGAGGGGGAGAAAGGGGAGAAAATTTTAAATTTATGGAAGTGAATGTTGAAAACTAAAAATAGATAAATTAACTTCAAAAAAATAATAAAATAAATAAGACAGCCCTTACCCTCAAAAAGTTCACATTCTAATGGGGGAAGACAACCCATATAAAGGAGTGGTGAGCATTTTGTTCCCAGATGGTAGAAAGGGGAAGCAAGAGAAGGTGGTAGGAAAATGGTGAAATGGCTCGGAGAGATGGTCAGATCCCTCATGAAGCTAAAGCAGACTCTGATTCAAGGTCCACGGAGGGTAAGTGAGCTAGTTTACAAGTATTATTAAGCAATTACTATGTGTTAAGTTCTTAGTATAAAACAGCATACTTTTGTATTTAAAAAATTATCACCAATCAGCTGGTTTAGGCTCTAGAGCTAGAGTTCCAAAGATGAACAGACTATTTTCCATGGGAACTGGGAACTTGAATTGGAGAAGGCCTGGGTCTGGAAGTCAAGGTGTCAGGTCAGGAGTGGAGGACTCTGGTCCGACTCCAGCCCATCCCTGCCTGCCCTTCCCAGGTTACACTTGTCCCTTTCATCTCATAAGTTCATCCTAGATGCTCTTTCCAAATGGGATCCTTCCTCCATTTCTCTTGACATCACAAAATTAATCAGTGTAACCCATGGGCTATCCCTTAACTCATCTCTCATTCTCAGGTCATCTTTGCTCTTACATGTCTTGGATGACACCCATTACACCAGATCACCTTCATGATTCCCAGTTTGCTAATTCCTACTCATACCCACCATGGGCATCCTCATTGTTTTCTGGACAATATATCTTTTCCATTCTTAGAAGACTAGCAACCAAGCAGAACATTATACAATGCCTTAAGGTTTGCAAAGTACTTTACAGGCGCCATCTCATTTTATCCTTACCTCAACTCTGGGAGGTTGATGCGATTATTATCCCCATTTTGCAGATAAAAAAACTGATGCAGACAAAGGTTAAGCAACTTACCTTAGGTCACACAGCTACTAAATATCTAAGGCTAGATTTGACCTCAGGTCTTCCTGACTCCAGGTCCTGCATTCTATCCACTGAGCCACCTAGCTTTTGAACAATCAAAAACAAAATAATCTCTGCCCTTGTAGAGGTTAAATTCAACTGGGGGTGAAAATAGGAAGATGGTTTACAACATGTTCACAAGTAAATATGACATGAGATAGCTCTGGCAGCAAGGATGCCCACTGCCATAGTTACTCTTTGCAGTGTTAAGGAGTATACAGGTTAATCCTATCACTTGAGGATCATTCCACCTCCTCATCAAAATATCTACCCATTGGGACTGCCATGATGTAATGGCAGGCCAGTCAGAAGAAGACACACTTATATAGTTCAAGATTTTGCTCTGTCATCTTGCTGATTGTTATAAAAGACCCTGTTAGCCCTCACTCAGACCTTTAGTCATTGAAAGAGGCCATTGACCCAATTTGTTGATTAGTGCTTTGTTGTTTCAGTCATGTCTGATTCCTTGTTTCCTCATTTGGAGTTTTCCTGGCAAAAGATCCTGGAGTGGTTTACTATTTCCTTCTCCAACTCATTTTATAGGTGAGGAAACTGAGGCAAACAGAGTGAAGTGACTTGTGAAAGAAGCACCCGTCCTGGTGCCCTAATGAGTACTTGACAAAGAGAAAATGGCATCACTCAAAACCAGCTCCAACTCTCCCAAAGGGCTCATTACAACTTCTCTTAGAGCTTTTTACTTCATCCAGTGGCAGAAGGATGGTGAGGCTCCTGTAGAAAATTTATTTCACAGGAATGGGATCCAATTGTGTCAGGAATTAAATTCAACTGAAATCAATTAAAAAAGAAATCTTTTAAGCACCTATACACCTACCAGGCATTATGTTAGACTCTGGACATACAATAAAAGTCTAAAATGAAACCATCACAGATCCTATTCTACTAGGGGATATACTGGAGTCAGCTGTAGAGAGCATGTTGTTAAATTTTCAGTGTGACCATCCATACCTCAGAAATTGGCAAATGCTACAAATCAGGGATTGATGTATGGTTTTGTTAATTACCTCTAAACTTAAGATAGTAATGCAAAAAATGTCAATAACGTGAACTAAATGTAAAAGTGGGTACCAGTGGATACCTTGTTTTTCCAGAGAGAACTAGTTGTTTAAATATTCACCAGCATTTCCCTGACCAGATTCAATATGTAAACAGAGAGGTAAATATAAGAAAATTTGAGAGAGAAAAAGAGGATGAGCGATTAGGGAAGGGGGAAATCTTCAGGAAAGGTACCTTAGTCAAGTCTGGAAAGAAGGTAAAGGTTCTAAGAGGCGTGGACCTATAATCAAGAGACCTTGGCTTGAATCACAGCTCCAGTGCAGACTAGCCAAGAACCGTGCCTCTTATTTTACTGAAAAAGTTGAAGTCATTAACTGTGAGTTCCCTCTTCTACCCTCCTTGATTCCCATCACTCGGATGCCCTCTGTCACTGTTGTCTCCTATGATAAAGCAGCCCTTCTCCTTGCCAAAGCTAACCCCTCTTCTGGCACAAATATTCCCATTCCATTCCCTCTTCTCCAAGAGACTGCCTCTTTTATCAACTCATTTATTTTCAATTTCTCCCTGTCTATTACCTGCTGCCCCACTGCCTACAAACATTTCCATGTCTCACCCATCCTCATGTGATGAGGCTACTCCCCCCACATGACATAGGGGTGTCATTGTGTAGCTTAAGGGGAGGGGCAGAATAGACATTTCTAGTCTTTTTTTCCTCCCACCCTTCTCCAAGGGAGATTTTAATTCCTGGCAGGAAGATGAGATCAGAAGCTTGGCCATTCTGCTCTCTCCAGAGAGAGAAGAGGTACTGGGCTAGAATTATAGCTACCTGCTCCCCTAAATATTGTTAATCTAGAGGATATTTTCAGTTTCAAGCTTAAACCTCTAATCTGTGTTCATTGATGGGGAAATGAAAGCCCCATGTCCAAGCCTTGACCTCCTTCCCACCAAATACCAGAGAACTGCTGTTGAAAAACTCCCTCTACCCATGCAGAATAGCCCCTTCTAATTTCAGAGAAGTGTCTCCAGCACTGAGAATTTTAATAACTTGGGTCAGGGTCATATGGTCAGCACATGACAGAGTCAAGTCTTGAAGTCAGGTCTTCCTGACTCTGAACCCATCTCCCTAGCCATTCTACCACACTACCTTTTCCAGGTCAGCTGCTTATCAGTCACAGAGCCCAAGATGACCTGGTCACTTTCTTTTAAAGTTAAAAGAGCGGTCCTGGGGCAGAGGTTTCAACTTCACCTGCTGGGCCTCATGCAGAACTAGAACCAATGGGTCAATGTAACAGCAAGACAGATTTGGGCTCGACTTAGGGGAAAATGATGCCTGGCTGCTTCTTGGCTTTCTTAGCTGCCTCCTCCTAGTGAAAGCACACCTGGTCATCCCTTCCACCTGCTAGAATTAGGTTAAAGGAGTTGGTGTGGAGAGAGCCCTGGATTGGAGTCAGGAAAAGCTTAGATATAGATCTTGACTTAGACCTCTTAGTGGCATGACTTTGGATAAGTTATTTAACCACTCCCAGTTTCCCCATTCATTAAATGAAGACAGTAATGCCTTTACCACTCACATCTAAGGATCTGCAGGACCACAGATTTAGAGGCAAAAGGAACCTTAGAGATTATCAAGTCTAAGACCCGCACTGTACAGATGAGAAAACTAAGACTCAGACAAGTTAAATGCTTGGCCAAGGGTCAGTCACTCAGCTAGTAAATGCCTGAGATAGGGTTAGAATTTCAGTTCTTTCTCCCTCTAAGTGCAGTTCTTTAAAGATGGAACCAAACTGTTTTTTTCCTAAACCATCTTGCAGACTGTTGTGAGAATCAAATCAGATCATGAAGTTGTGTACTTTTCAGATTTCAGGGGACAACATACAGTAAATACTAGTTATTATTGGGTTCGATGTGAGGGAGAACTTCCTGGCCAAGGATTATCACAACCCATGTTTGTATAATTGGCTTACCTGGGAAGCAACCCAGATGCATCTTTGTGGGAAAGTTAGGGGTGTGGCTCTGCCAGGAACATGGATCCCCTTTGTCTTATATAACAATGCAAAGACAGGTGGCAGAGGAAATATTCTCACTTGAGACATTTTTCTTTTGAAATATTTTCTTTTGTTATTATTTTGAGCTTGACAAGTATCAATAAAGCTCTTTGAGAGCAGAAACTATCTTTTTTCTCTTTTTGTATCCCCAAAGCTTAACACAGTGCCTGGCACGTAGTAGGTACTTAATAAATGTTTATTGACCGAAATGTAAGCATTTCCATATCCAAAGAAGACTAGAGAGGATTGTATATGAAAACATGAACCTCTGTTACTTAATATATGAATGTACATATATATACATAGAGATATACATATACATACACATATATGACAGCTAGATGGCTCAATGTGTAGAGCACTGGCCCTAGAGTCAGGAAGACCTGAGTTCAAATCCAGTCTCAGACACTCACTAGCTTTGTGACCCCAGGCAAGTCACCTTAATCCACTGGAGAAGAAAATGGCAAACCACTCCAGTATTTTTGCCAAAGAAGACCCTATGGACAGTATTGTGTAGTAAAGTTTGAGTTCTAATACTACTAAGGTCCTTTCCTTCCCTCCCTTTTCTTCACTATTTCCCTGAGTTTCTTCAATACTGGTTTTTCTAGATCAGGTGCTCTCATAATCTTTTTTGTGTAATGGATCCTTTTGGCAGTCTGGTGAAATATATAGACCCTTTCTCAGAACCATATTTTTAAATGTTTAAAATAGAATATATCGGATTACAAAGGAAAGCAATTATACTAATATAAAATTATCAAAAATGTAAAAATAACAAGTTCAGAGATTGTACCTCCCACCCCAGGTTAAGAACCGTTGCTCTAGATGAATTTTGTTATTATTTAGAAAGTCCTTTTTATAAAGTAACTCTTTGGTAATTTGATTAGTATTATGCTATAAATGTAGATTAATTTAAGTAGTATTGTCATTTTTATTCTATTGGCATGTCCCAACTATGAACAATCAATACCTTTCTGGTTATTTGTCTTTATTTTTGTAATGAGTATTTTATGGTTGTAGTCATGATTCTTGCATGTCTTGGTGGTTGAACTCTCAGATATTTTATACATTCTGTAGTTATTTTGAAAGGAGGTTATTTTTTTTCCCTTCTTCCTGCTGGGTTTTGTTGGCAATATACAGACAGGTGGATTGCTTTTGTGAGTTTATTTTATCCTGCTAATTAGCTGGTTATTATTCCAATTATTTTTTATTTGAATCTTTAGGGGTTTTCTAAATAAACCATTCTATTATCTACAAAAAAGTTATAATTTATCCTCCTTTGCCTATGCTTATTCTCTCAATTTCTTTCTTTTATCTCACTGCTATAGCTAGTATTTCTTGAGTGATATTAATTAATGGCAGTGATGTGGAAATTCATTCTTTATCTTGGATCTTTGTAAAAAACCTTAGTGTTTCTCCATTACAGATAATGTTTGCTCTTAGTTTTAGATAATTATTTTAAACCATATTAGGGAACAGTTCATTTTTATGCTTTTTAATGTTTTTAATATAAAGTGTTGTGTTTTATCAAAAACTATTTCTACATCTATTATTATGATCATAATTTTTATGTTAATATGGCTTATTATGAGTAAAAGTTTCCTAATATTGAACTGTATTCCTGATATAAATCTAATCCAGTCACATTGAACATAATCTTTTAATACATTGTTATAGCCTCTGAACTAATATTTTATTAAATATTTCTGCATCTATAATCATTAGAGATGTTGATCTGAAGTTTTCTTTCTCTGCTTTATATCTCCCTGGTTTAGGTTTCAGGACCCTATTTATCTCAGAAGGATTTTGGTAAGATGTCACATTCCTCTGTTTTTACAAGCAACTTATGAATTAATTGCACTTTGAATGCTTGATAGAATTTATTTGTAAATCAATCTGGTTCTGAAGTTTTTTCTTCAGAAGTTCCATTTTCACTGGTAATTTCTAGTCTATTTCTTGTTCTATAAATCTATA
The DNA here is from genome assembly GCF_028372415.1 of Notamacropus eugenii. NCBI lineage: Eukaryota > Metazoa > Chordata > Mammalia > Diprotodontia > Macropodidae > Notamacropus > Notamacropus eugenii. The sequence continues at coordinate 34,076,113 of NC_092875.1, forward strand.
TGTTTTATTTTTTTGCATATACTTATCCATTTCATTTACAATTAGTTTTGTTGGCATGTAGTGAAACAAAATAGTTTCTAGTAATTTCTTTTCTTTTCCTTTGTTTCGAATTATCCTTTTTCAATTATGATTTTGGTAATTTGGTTTTCCTTTCTTTTAAAGCTGATTGGCCAACAGTTTTATATACACATCTTTTTCAAAAAGCCAAATCCTACTTTTGTTTATCAATTTATTGGTTTTTGTTTTAAATTTTATCTCTGATTTTCAAAATTTCTATATTTGTATTTAGTAATGGATTTTGATTTGTTGATTTTCTGTTTTTTAAAGTTGCACACCCAATTCACTGATCTAGTCTTCCTTTTTTGTTGAAAATAGTGTTTAGTGATATATATTTCCCGTGAAGGTTTGGTTTAGCTATGTCTCAAATGTTTTGGTATGTAGCCAAAGCTGGATATAGTCAATGTTGTCTCATTATTGTCAATTTCTTTGATAAAATTATCTATTATAGTTTTGCTCTCTATTTCTTCCTATAATTCAATTAACTTTTCCTTCAAGTATCTGGATGATCTGATTATATATATGATGTTATGATTTAGATGCTATATATATATGGTTCACAGTTATCAAGTATTTCTACGATTTGATTATTTATAGTGCCATCAAACATAATGCAACTTCCTGCTTCTCTCTTTTAGCCGTCTATTTTTACTATTGCCTTATCAGGGATCATGATTTCTACTCCTGCTTTTTAAATAAAATTTACTTGAGGCATAAGTTTTGCTCCAGCTTCTTATTTCAACTGTGTGAATCTTTATGTTTCAAGTGTGTCTTGTAATCAAGTAGATTTTGTTGTTCAGTCATGTCTGACCCTTTGTGACCCCATCTGGGGTTTTCCTGGTAAAGATGTTGGAGTAGTTTGCCATTTTGTTCTCCAACTCATTTTACAGATGAGCAAACTGAGGCAAACAGGGTTAAGTGACTTGTCCAGGGTTACACAGCTAGTAAGTGTCTGAGGCCAGATTTGAACTCAGGAAGATTAGTCTTCCTGACTCCAGACCCAGTAGTCTACCCATTGCACCACCTAGCTACCTAGAAGATAAGTATTTAAGTGATTATATGTCTAGGCACTGTGCTTAATGCTAGGAATACAACGAAGTCCCAGACCTCAAGAAGCTTATATTCTGATCAGGAAAGAAACATATAAGAAAGGAACTGAAAAGGAGGCGGGATGATGGTGAGGACCCTCCCTTCCCCTCAGCCAGGGACTGTCAAAATGAGTCAACGGGAGAGGAATGAAGACATAACTGGTCTGAAGGTCCTTCTTAGAATAAATAATCCCTTGGAAGAACAAACCAATCCAAAGGGTCCAGTAAAGAGGAGTTGTCCAGGAGGGAACTTCCCAAGTAGAGAGCTTTTTATAGCATGGCAGAGAAAGGCCGGGGGAGATGAGTCAGCTGTACAACCTGGAGAGTCTGTTCCTAAAAACAGCACATGGTTGATTCTTGGCATATTCCACTTTCTATTCCATTCATCTACTTTCCACCTTTTTATGAGTCAGTTCTTTCCCTAGTTTCACGGTTACGCTTATTAATTGTATATCTGCCTTCATCATATCCTTTCATTGTTTTCCTCCACATTTTGCAGAAGAGGAGGTGGAGGCAGACGGGAAATATGATTCACACTTGTAATCTATAATTGAAGTTTCTTTCTCCACTCCTCTTTACTGAGATCAGATGACAACCTTGGGTTCTTGTATTTTCTGTCTCTTTTTAATCTTCCATTTATGACTAACCTTCTGAGGTTGTATTTATTTGTAACTTTTCCTCCCCCAGCTCTGCTTTTCCACCTTAGACCCCTCACTCCTCTTTTTCTTTCTCCATTTGTTCTTTTTGTTGAGCTTAATGTATTTCCACACCAAACTCTATGTGTGTGTTTTCAAACCTTCTTTGATTCAGATGAATGAACTTCATGAAATTTCTACTCCTTCTACCCCTTCCTTTAATTTTGTATGTTCTTTTCTCTCACCCGACTTAAGTAAAACGGTAAGTTTTTTTAATCTTTATTCCTCATCTCTTCCTTAGTATAATAATAATGGTGGCTAATAATAACTTATATGAGACTACAAGATTTACAAAGCCCCTTATAAATATTATCTTATTTTATCACAACAACTCTGGAAGGTAGGTGTTATTATTATCCCCATTTTTCTTCCTCTTTGTTCATATTTTCTCTGGTATAATGTCTCTTCCTGAGCCCAGATCCTACAGGTCCATTGGGTTTGGGGTTGACTTCTCTTATCCAAACCCTCTCCCATCTGGCCATTTTTCTTTGAAGTTCTGCAATGGATAGAATAATTACTTTTGTGCTTTTTTTTCTTTTTAAATTTCATTTGGAGTCCCCTTTAGATCTTTCCTCCAATGCTGTGGTAAGTGGGATTGGATTTTTATCATTCAGTCTCCATAGGATAAGATGAAGGGTGATGGGTCTTGGTAACAGGGCTACTCTTCTGGGCTGACTAGGGATAGGACAAGTGGTATAGGAGGAAGAGGAGTTTAGGAGAATTGAGAGTTAGCAGGGAGAAGAGGGAAAGATAATATTTCTGTTTTGGACATGCTGAGTTTGATATGACCATAGAATATTCAGTTAGGAATGTCCAGTAGGCAGTTGGTAATATGGGATCATATTCAGGAAAGAAACAGATAGATACACATAGACTGGATATATGGGTCATATATCAGCATAAAGGTAATGAGATGACCAAGAGAAGGTGTGTAGAGAGAGAAGAGGGATTGGAAGGGAGAAGAGTTCTGGGGGGGCACCTACACATAGTGAGTGGAATATGGATGATGAGCCAACAAAGGGAACTGAGATGGGTAGGAGGAGATACAACAAGGATAAGTATCCCAAAAACCTAGAGAGGAGTTACTCCAGAAAAGAGCTTAGTGAAGAGTGTCTAGTAGCTATGACTTAATATGTATAATGGCAATCATATTTCTTGTTTTCTCAATGGATAAGAGAGGGGTTTAGGGAGAGAGAGAATTTAAATCTGAAAATAAAAATAAAATTTGAAATTATAAAAAAGGAGTATCTAATACCATAGAAAACTCAAGAAGTATGAAAACTGCAAAAAGGTCTTAGAAATTGACAGTTAAAAAAAATCACTGATAACCCTGGAGATAGCAATTTGAGTTGATGGTAATAGTTAACATTTACAGAGAGCTTTACAAATATTGGGACAATTGGTGGATAGAGTGCCAGACCTGGAGTGAGGAAGACTCAAGTTAAAAATCCAGCCTCAGATCCTTACTAGCTGTGTGACCCTGGGCAAGTAACCTCACCCTGTTTTCCTCAGTTTCCTCATCTGTAAAATGAGCTGGAGAAAGAAATGGCAAACCACTCCAGTATCACTTTCAGGAAAATCCTAAAAAAGGGTCACAAAGAGTCAGACACAACTGAAATAATTAAATAACAACAGATTACAAATACTGTCTCATTTGATCCTCATAACAACCCCAAGAGGTTGGTTTTATTATTATTACCCCTATCTTTAAGATGAGAAAATTAAGGTACAAAGTGATTTTCCCAGAGTTACCTAGATAGCAAGTATCTGAGGCTGGATTTGAACTCAGGTCTTCCTGATTCCCTGTCTAAAACTCTATCCACTTCAGTCCCTAACAGCCTAAATTGAGTTCTTGGTTTGCTTTAGTTTCTCTGCCAAGAGCAATAACCCATGTAGTAGAAGTAATAAAGTAAAAATGGCTAACAGGGAATTGATAACCAAGATAAGTCAGGAAATAATAAAAGAGTAACTTGGTGCCCTTGATGGATTCAAGTCTTTGAGTACATCTTCAGGTAGTAAAAGGCTTGGCTGCTGTTGTTTTCGTACTATCCCACTCTTCATGACTCTATTTGAGATTTTCTTGGCAGAGATACTGGAGTAGTTTGTCATTTCCTTCTCCAGCTAATTTGACAAAGGAGGAAACTGAGGCAAACAAGGTTGAGTGACTTGCCCAGGGTCACACAACTAGGAAGTGTCTGAGGTTGGATTTGAACTCAAGTCCCCTTGACTCTAGGTCAGGAACTCTATCCACTGCATCCCCTAGCCATTCCCAGTAAAAGGCCTAGCAAATGTGATTGTTGAGACACTCTCAGTAACATCTGAAAGCTTGTGGGAAAAAAAAAAACAGGAGCTGTACCAAACTATCAGAGAAGGGCCCATTTTCAAAAAAGGGAAGGGAATAAAACCTGCAAACTCTAGCACATCAATCTTTGTCTTGTGTTCCTGGGAAAGTCCTAGGACAGATGCTTAAGGAGACAGTGAAAAGCTAAAAAGGGAAGCTGTGCTTACCAAGAATTGGCAGGAATGGTTGGACCAAGAGCACATGGTTTCTGTCTAACCTCACTTCCTTATTTTTCAATAGGACTGATTAGCCAGTAGATGAGGCAAAGGCTGTAGACATCGTTTTCTTACTTTTTAGCAAAGATTTTGATCAAGTATGTCATACGCAGAGAAGATGGAGAGATTATGGAATAGGTGATAACACAGTCATATTGGTCAGAACTGGTTTATTTTTGTTGCTGTTCAGTTGTTTCAATAAAGTCCAACTCTCTATGACCACATTTGGTCTTTTTAACAAAAAAATAATTCATTTGTTTTCAATTTTCAACAATCACTTATATAAGTTTTAAATTTTCTGCCCCTACCTGCCTGCCTCCCTAAGATGGCATGCAGTCTTATATGGATTGTACACATACATTCTTATTAAACACATTTTCATATTAGTCATGTTGCATAGAAGAATTAAAACAAATGGGAGAAACCATGAGAAAAACCAAAACAAAACAAAACATAACACAAGAGAAAATAGTCTGCTTCGTTCTGCCTTCCAGTTCCATAGTTCTTTCTCTGGATGTGGATGGCATTTTCCCTCAAGTCCTTTGGGAATGTTTTAGGATCTCGCATTGCTGTGAAGGGCTAAGTCTATCAGAAACAGTTCCTCGCACACTGTGGCTGTTAATACGTATATAGTGTTCTCCTCATTCTGTTCATTTCACTCAGCATCAGTTCGTATAGGTCTTTCCAGATTTTTCTGAAGTCTGACTGTTCATCATTTCTTATAGCACAATAGTATTCCATTATATTCACATGCCACAACTTATTCAGCCATTCCCCAATTGATGGGCATCCCCTCGATTTCCAGTTCTTGGCCATCACAAAAAGAGTTGCTATAAATATTTTTGTACATGTGGGACCTTTTCCCAGTCTTATGATCTCTTGGGGATACAGTCCTAAAAGTGATATTGCTAGGTCAAAGGGTATGCACATTTTTATAGCCCTTTAGACATAGTTCCAGCTCTCCAGAATGGTTGGATCAGCTCATAGCTCCACCAACAACGAATTAGTGTTCCAACTCTCCCACATCTTCTCCAACATTTATCATCTTCCTGTTTTGTCATGTTAGCCAATCTGATAGGTGTGATGTGGTACCTCTGAGTTGTTTTAATTAGCATCTCTCTAATCAATAGTGATTTAGAGCATTTTTTCATATGACTATAGAGAGCTTTAATTTCTTCCTCTGAAAACTGTCAATTCATATCCTCTGACCATTTATCAATTGGTGAATGACTAGCATTCCTGTAAATTTGACTTAGTTTTCTATATATTTTAGAAATGAGGCCTTTATCACTGACACTAGTTGCAAAAATTCTTTCTCAGTTTTCTGCTTACCTCCTAATTTTGGTTGCATTGGCTTTGTGCAAAAACCTTTCAATTTAATGTAATCAAAATTATCCATTTGGCATTTTACATTGTTCTCTGTCTCTTGTTTGGTCATAAATTTCTCCATTCTCCATAAATCTCCCTTGCTCCCCTAATTTGTTTATAGTATCAGCCTTCATTTGGACTTTTCTTGGCAAAGATACTAGAATTGTTTGCCATTTTCTTCTCCAGCTCATTTTACACATGAGAAAACTGAGGCAAACAGGATAAAGTGACTTGCCCAGGGTCACACAACCAGGAAGTGTCTGAGGCCACATCTTAGCTCATATCTTCCTGACTCCAGGCCCAGTACTCTATCTTCTTTGCCACCTAGTTATACTCTAGAAGTAATTGTGAATTGTTCAGTGTCAAGGTAGCAGGAGCTCTCTGGTAGAGAGCTCCAGGGATCCGTACTTGGTCTTTTGCTGGATGACATTTTTATCAGTGTCCTTGATAAAGGTATAGATGACGTGCTCATCAAATTTGCAGATAACCAAAAACCTGAGAGAATCAGCTAACACAATGAATGATGGTCAGGATCTGAGAAGAATTTATAAATTAGACTAGAGTTAGAATGAATTGAAACATAAAATTCAATAGGAGTAAATGTAAAATTATATATTTTAATGTTTAAAAATGAACTTCACAAATTCAGCTGAATCAAAACAGATAAAATTCAATAAGGGTAAATGTAAAATCATACACTTGACTTAAAAAATCAGCTTTACAAATTCACTTGAATTGAAACAGGTGAAAGTCAATAGAGGCAAATGTAAAATCATGTACCTGAATTAAAAAAAAAAATCAACTTTACATATACAAGATGGGTGAAGTATGGTTAGAAAATAGTTCGTCTAAAAAGTATCTGGGAGTTTTAGAGGACTGCAATTTCATTATGACTCAGCAGGGTGATAGAGCAACTAAAAAAAAAGAGAATGTGATCATGGTCTATAAATGAGAGAAAGACAGCTTCCAGGAGCAAAGAAATAAGTCACATTGTTTTCTGCTCTGGTCAGACCACATCTGTAGTGCTGAGCTGAGTCCTGGGCCCCACTGCTTAAGAAGGGCATTGAGAAGCTGACAAGAGTCTAGCACAAGGCATCCAGGAGGCTGAAAGGTACATATCATATCATATCATATCATATCATATCATATATCATATCATATCATATCATGCGGTATGAAAGAACAGAAGAAAAGAAAACTGAGCTTATATAGACTGAAGGGAGGGACGATTAAGAGCTGTCTTCAAGTATTTGAAGTGTATGGAAGAAAAAATAATCTACTCTGCATTTTAGCTAACTGCTTAGGGCTTGATTCATTCATTCAATCAGTTTGGAATACCCTCTTGTAATAAGTAACTCATTTTAACCCTAAGAGTAATAAAAGGGTTCCTAAAGTGCACACTCTTCCCAAATCTGAAGCTCTAAGAGCTTATTTTATTTTTTTAAATAAATTAATTAATTTACTTTTAGTTTTCAACATTTATTTCTATAAGTTTTAAATTTTTTTCTACTTCCCCCCCCCAAGAAGGCATGCAATCTGCTCTACATATACATTCTTATTAAACATATTTTCACATTAGTCATGTTGTACAGAAGAATTAGAATGAATAGAAGGAACCATGGGAAAGAAAAAAATAAAATAAAACAAAATTTTAAAAGGGAGTCTTCATTCAGACTCCACAGTCTTTTCTCTGGTTGTGGAGGGCATTTTCCATCATGAGTCTTTTGGAGTTATTTTAGATCCTTGCTTTGCTGAGAAGAGCTAAGTCTATCAAAGTTGGTCATCGCACAATGTTGCTGTTACTGGGCACAATGTTCTCCTGGTTCTGCTCACTTCACTTTGCATCAGTTCATATAAGTAGGAGCTTATTTTATAAAAAAAGTTACAAGTTCAATCACAATGACTCTGAGCCCCCAGATCAGTCGATTTTTTATAATTAGGCAGAAAGTGGTTAGGCTCCTTAATTTACGTTTGTATCTCTCTCTAGTTAACCCATGGCCTCTTTATGGTTAAAGAAAAATTTGGATTGCTGGAAACATCTGGGTAACGAAATAGCAGTTGATATTATAATGTCTGTGGATAGATAAAGAAAAGAGGTTGTGGAAAAATCTGACCTTTTCTTGGGATTTCCCTTAGTCCTTACATAGCTAAATTGGTGATATTAGCCTGAGTCTTCTGGTCCAAAGGGGCCGGTGGCTCCCCTCCACCTTCTTTTTCTCTTTTATCTTGTTGTATCTAGGCTACCCATTCTTTTTTTATTATTTTGTTTTTTCTGCCCATTCTTTCTTTATATGTCAATTCTCTAAGATCCCGTTCCTTCCCCTCTTCTTCCACACCCTCAGAATCTCTCCCTAGTTCTGAGATAACTCCTCCCTATTATATAAATTCCTTAGAATTTATTAAGTTTCCTATTAAATAGCTTTGATTAATTCAAGGTGGTGTACAAGCCCTGTTTACATTTTGTTTTTTACTCAGTCAAGAAGGATCCTTACCTGACAAAAGTAAAATTATTTTTAAGTGAAATTGGATAATCAATGGAGTCCTCAGTTTAGAAATCAATCCAAAGGCATTTATTAAGAGCCTTATTTATTTTACTCTTGGCTAGGCTCTGTGGATACAAAGACAAATATACCAGAGATACATTATTTGTTAAACATATATGCATCTGCTTGAAGAGAGATTCTGACCTGCTGAGATTCTCCTCCAGGTAAATCAGAGAAGACCTCTTCCCTCAAGTAATTCGACTTATGTTGTGTAATAATTATGAAACAAAAGATGACATTCCCCAGCTGTGGTAAAAAACAGAAGTACCTAGCTTAGGTTGGGGTTTTTAGAATGACTTATAAAAGAGCTCAGTGTTGATGTAGGCACATAAAGAAGACACCTTTTAAAACTATCTATTCCCCTAACAACTCCCTTTTTCCATCTGGTCTAATAAACAAAAGGGATACCTTTATCTGGTTAACAAAAAAGATGCTCTCCTTCTTAGCTTGGCACATCATGGATTCCATCTAATGATCCAGCTGCCAGTTCTGCCTTCTCTGGGGAATTAAACATATTAAGTATATTTTGATGAAGTGTTCTGCTCAAAGGAGGCTGATTAAGGCTTTATTCAATCAATCAACAAGCATTTAGGAAGCACTAATTATATGCCTGGCACTGGGGATGCACAAAAAAACCCAAAAATGACATAGATGGGCACATTGGTGACATTAGCCTGAGTCTTCTGCTGCAAAGGGGCCATGGCTCCCCTACCGCTCTGCTCTCACCTCCTTTTTCTTTTATGTGGTTGTATCTAGGCTGCCCATTCTTCCTTATTTTATTTTTTCTGCCCATTCTTTCTATGTTCTATGATCATGTTCCTTACCTAACAGGTGATGCGTAACATGGTACCTTGTGCATGTATGCTCTGGCCCACTTGCTACCCCCTGCCCCTCAGGCTTCCAAGGTACCCTGAAGGATTTGGGGGTATCTCTCTTCTCTCTTACTCATTGGCTACGCTTTTCCTGCCCCATTGTTATGGGTAAGTGACGAAACTCTCTGTTCTACTTGACTACTCAGTTAACTTTTATAAAGGGATATTTGCTACAAAGATGTGGCAATTTCCCCCAGTACCTTAAGCTCAATCTTGGTCTAGGGAGAGTAAGCTCAATTTAGCTCAGTTCCTACACACTATTGGTCCCACCAAGTTCATTCATTCATTCAAACAAATACATCCTGGCTGAATGAGTCCTTGTCTCAGCTACCATTGGGCTGGGGCTCCCCAAAGCCTTAATGCTTCACTGGCTCTAGAACCCATACTTTGGATCTGGGAGGCCAAGGTGTCCTCCAGGCCTTTTGAACTCAAAAAAAGTCACAGTGTTTCCACTCCTTAAACTTAGAATGTAAAAGAACAAATGTGGAGGCCATGGACTAAGGCTTGTTTCTTGGGGCCACAAGGCCTCAGAGGGGAGAATACCCCATGTTCATATAATACGGACTCTCACTAGATGCTGTGGGAGAAGGAGACAGGATGCTGGGAACAGATAAGCCTAAAGGACCAAGGCAAGAGAGAGATGGTCTTCTGAATGCATCTATCCCTGGTTAGCCAACCAATTAGAGAATATCTATACATGCTCCACTTATAAGGGGATTTTCCTTATAAGTCATGGAGAGTTTCGTCACCCCAGAAACCTGATGGGGTCTGCACATGTGTCAGATCCTCATTACATACATGTCTAAGGATATACAGAATACATATATGCTTACTATAAAAAACAGATGTAGGAATAGGGTTTGAATCTGTGATTTCATTGATAGAATTCCCCACATGAGAAATCTCTTTCAACTAAGGTTGAAAGTCAGTACCTTTTCTATAACTTGGGAGTCACTGGATAATAAGATTCTATGAAAAACCCACTGCTTGGCCTACAGGGTCTAGGATCCTGCATCCATTCCCTATCCTGTGCCCAGACACTCAAGCTGGACTAGCTTTAGTCTCTGGGAGCCTAATCTCCAATGAGATCTCCAATGTTAACTCCTTCCCATGCTCCAGAGACAATTTTACTTATGGTATAGCCTATGAGTGTTTCCTCAGAAGGGACGTAGTAAAAAAAGATATTTAATATATAATATGAATCAGGTATGAGACAGGTAATTTATTCCTACACACAAAAAGAATGCCAAACATGAACCTCTCTCAAGGGAGCACTTGACAAATACATTATGGATAGATCAATCAATCAGTCAAAAAACATTTATTAAACACCCCCAGTCAAAAAAAAAAACTTAAGAAAGAATTTACTTAATTTATGACTGCTATTTCAACCTTACATTTCCCTTTGGCTTTGCGCTGTCCAAATAACTCCTGGGCCAGTACTTTTCAAGAATACTGGAGAAGTTGCCAGAGACTCTGCAGTCAGTTACTTGTGCTGAGTCAGTCTGGGGAACTCCATTTTTAAAACCTTGTTTTTAACTTTGAATATGAGGTGGGTAGCCAGCCTAAGATGGTGGTGGTGAATGTTCACTAATTCTTCTGATACTAACTTAGGCAGTTGCCTAAAACATGCTCAGTGATTCCATCTTCATATGATACTATAATGAGGGAACGGCTGAGGCAACCCTAATGTTATCTCCTCATGGATTGCATGGATCAATAAAGGGCTGAGGCTACATTAACCTGGGACAGTGAGTGACCTCTATTAATGTAGGAACAAGATTAAGGTAGGACAACAGAACAGTGTAGAGCTAGATCCCTGGGTGTAGTCTTTTGACTGAGTCCAAGTTTTACAGAACAAATCCTTTTATTAAAGAGATTTGTTCTGTGAAAGTTTGGATTCAGTCAAAGCACCACATTTGAGGACCTTGAGGCCAAAGGTTTCCCACCCCTAGTCTAGAGAGAGGATGGAGAGGAAGGTGGCCATTTCAACATTTTCTTCTTAAAGTAATTATTCCTGATAACTAATTTCTACACTACTAAAAGAGAGACTATGCTGTTGAAAAGCAAATGAAGCTCATTTCAAAGCTTATATAGTTTTTCAAAATCATTCTATTAGTTTTTTGGAGAGAGCACCCTCTAACTTCCAGCCCCTTGGGATAAGGCACTTAGCATCCTCCCCTAGATAAGGCTCTGCTCTCTTATTTTCCAAAAGATTCTCTATTTAACTCTGTGGGTTACATGGGATAGTGGTTAAAGTGAAGTGAGAGAGATCTGAGTTCAAATCTTGCCTCTTCAAAACATGACACTTGCTGTGTGAACACAGACATGTCACTGGATCTCTCTTTGACAAATATTCCTCTGTAAAATGAGGGGATTGAAGTAAAGAGTTCAATCTAGTGAACTGGATTGAACTAAGGTCATTAATGATGATGATGATGATGATAGATATTTATAAAGTGCCTACTATGTGCCAGACATAGCCATGGGAGGTAGGCACTATTATTATCCATATTTCACAGATGAGGAAACTGAAGCAAACAGAAGTTAAGTGACTTGCCCAGGGTCACCCAGCTAATAAGTATATAAGGTCAAATTTGAACTCAAGTCTTCCTCCCTCCAGGTTGGGGTACCTTCCTGCTCTAAATTATAAAACCATAACCTTTCATTAACCTGTTTCTGCCCTTTTGGAAGTTGAGCTGTGGCTTCCTGTTTCTCAAGAGACTGTTAAGTTTAAGCAATCTTGTGTAATAAATGTTTATCAAGCTCTTCCCTCCCCACCCCACACCCCACATCAGACTTTTAAGGTCACATGACTCTGCCTTATTAACATTTTCTCCACCACTTTCTTAAATCCAGACAATCAACAAAACAATAAATCAAGCCCTGATCTGTAGCCTCTGCCTGTTTTCTTGGTATAGATGATTACTCTGAGCATTTAACAATCAACTCCAGGAAGGCAGTTTGAACTAGCCCAGAGGCGCTAGGGCTGTCACTTCTGTGCTCACAAACCTTCAATGGCTTCCTATCACCCATATAATGAAGTTCAAACTCTCCCTGTAACTTCACATTACCAAACTTTTCTGATCTCATCTCTAATGATTCTCCTTCACCCCTTCTATTCTTTAGCCAAGCTCTTCTGTGCTCGGTTGCCCAAACATCCCCCCACCCCACCCCTGCCTTTATCTCAAGCTGTTTGTCCTTGAAATACCCCTCTTTTCACTTCCCTAATGGTGGAATTCCTACTCAATCATTAAAGGTCACCTTAAATGTTTGAAAACTCCCACCAGGAAATTTTCCCTAATCCCCACTCTCTGATCCCTTCCCTTCTCTCTCCCCCACCCCACTAACTTTCCCCCTTAAACCATTGTTACTCATTTTTCTAATATAGTAACTGTATAAAATTGGAGAATCATACATCAGATAGACTATTGCTCCGGGCTCTGTCTGTCTGTCTCTCTCTGTTTTTCTGTCTCTGTTCTGACTCTGATTCATTGCCATTCCTAAAAACCTCATTTAAAGCCTCTGACAGCCTGGGTATGGCTCCCTCGAACAGGTCAATCTCCCTCAGGGTGGGTGGAGGTGCTTCTTCCCTTCTAAAGCCTCTGGGGGCATAAAGGCAGCTATCCCTGGGGATAGACCACCCCTTGTCCTGGCATGGCTGTACAATCAGGTGTGGACCTTCTTGTGGGCTGACCCTCTTCTCTCACTGTCCTCTGGGTCATCCAACCCCCCCTCCCCAAATCCTGTGCCAGGACTCATAGGTGGCACTCTACCATATGGAACCAACTTGGAGATCTCAGGAATCACTCTGAAAATGCCCCTTCACTCATGATCTGTTGAGCATTGAACTCTGTTTCTCCACTGGGTTCTGACCTTTTCATATTCCTATCCTGCCCATTCCCCCAATCCCGGGACTTTTTGGGTTTGGGGAAAATGAGTACATAATAAAATACTTACTGAAAGGGCTGAGTTGAATAGAATTGCCTTAAATATGAGGCCTGATCTTCCCCATTCCAGATCCCACATGCTAATTAATTCACTGCTCATGCTATCTCTCTTACTCAACAGTCTTTTTTTATTCTTATATTGTAACCACATCAACGGAGTCTAAGGTACGTGTCCTGTCCAGCACCCATGACCCCCTACTCTGCAAGGAAACAGACAGACCAGCACATTCTCATGTCCAATTTGGGGCCATGCTTGGTCATTATCAATAGATGCCATCCTTCTGTTTGGGTTTTTTTCTTTTTTCTATTTGCATTGTTGGCTTAGTCAAGATCAATAAATAGTTACAATAATGAATAGGTAACTGAGTCTGCTGGGAATATCCCAGGTTACTTAGTTGAATTTCTGAGTTCCAATGCCTCTGCAATTCCCTTTCCCTGCTCACTGTGGAGAAAGACATGAGCAAGCCCCCACTAATTAAGATCAATATTATGGAACATAATTTACAATAATGGTCCCTGGGGAAAGAAGTAGGAGCAAGGAGTGAGAGTAGCAGGGGAGCAGATTTAAGCTTGATCTCTGGGCTGCCGCTAGAGGTTCCCATACATAGAGCCTACAAACCTAGAACTGGAAGAAACCTCAGAGGCCAGCTAGCCCAACCCCCTCCCTTTGCAGGGGAAGAGACTTGCCCAGGGCAGGCAGAACCTATCTCCCTAACTCCAATTCCACTGCACTATGCTTGATATCTTCTTGTTCATTTAACCATGAGCTTCCCCAGGGTTGGGTATGGTGTTTGCTAGAGGTCTTCGTTGTTGTTGACTTTCTTTCTTTCTCTCTCTTTCTTTCTTTTTTCCTTCTTTCTTTCCTCCCTTTCCTTCTTCCTTCCTTCCTTTCTTTTTATTTCTTTCTAACATTTATTTTTTTAAACTTTGATTTTCAGATTCTCTCCCTGTCTCTAGTCTTAGAAGCCTTATAACTAAATTTTTAACCATTATTTTTTTTATTTTTAATTATATGTAAAAACAATTTTTAACATTAATTTTTAAAATCTGAATTTCAAAATCTCTCCCTCTCTCCTCTCCCTCACCCACTGAGAAGGCACATAATATATCAATTATCTATGTGAAGTTATGCAAAATATTTATATTAGCCATGTTGCAAAAGATAAAAAGCAAGAAACATTAAGAAAATGAAAAACGTAGGCTTCAACCTGCACTCAGTTCATTAGTTCTCTTTCTGGAGGTGGAGAGCATTTTTCATCACAAGTCCTTTGGAATTGTCTTGGATCACTGAGATCAAGAGATTAGAGTATCTAAGTCTTTCAGAGATGATCATCGCTACAATGTTGCAATCACTGTGCTCAATGGTCTTCTGGTTCTGCTTACTTCACTTTGCATCAGTTCATGAAATTCTTCCCAGGTTTTTCTGAAACCATTCCACTTGTCATTTCTTATAACACAGTGGTATTCCATCACAATTATATACTTGTTCAGCCCTTCCCCAATTGACAGGCACTTCCTCAGTTTCCAGTTCTTTGCCATCACAAAAAAAACTGCTATATTTTTGTACCTATAGGTCCTTTTCCTTTTTCTCTGATCTTTTTGGGATACAGATCTAGGAGTGGTGTTGCTGGGTCAAAGGTATGCACAGCTTTACAGCCCTTTGGCTATCTAGAGGTCTTGAAAAAAAGGCTAGATGACCATTTGTCAGGGAAGTTTTATGTGGGACTCCCAGTCAGGTACAACTTGGAATAAATGGCTTCTGTGATCACTGCCATCTCTGAGATGCTATCAGGACTTGGCACTTTGGGATGACACAGAAAACCCTGGGTAGTCCCTTGGTTCCCCACCCTTCTGATGGAGGTGCCTGGCTGGGTCAGTTTAAAAGGAATGACTCCATCCTCTCTCTCTCTCTCTCTCTCTCTCTCTCTCTCTCTCTCTCTCTCCCTCCCTCCCTCCCTCCCTCCCTCTTTGTCTCTCTGTTAGTCTATGTCTCTCATCTCTGTGTCACTCCATCTCCCTCTGACTCTGTCTCTTTCTCTGTCTTTTCTCTTTGACCATCTCTGTTTCCTCTCTGTCTCCATCTGTTTTTATGTCTCTGTTTCTAGTTCTGCCTCTGTCTCTCTGACTCTCTCCCTGTCTCTCAGATTTAGAGATGCCTGAGGCACAGAGAATCTAAACAATGTGCCCAGGATCACACAACCTGCAGATGTCAGAATCAGGACTCAGACCCAGGATTCCAGGGCCAGCTCTGATCCCACTATGACTTGCTGCCTCTCAAATAAAAGACAAAAATAAAATGAAAACAAAAGAATGCCCCTTCTCCTCCCCTCCCCACCAGCTCTCCTTGAGGATATGTCTCAGACACTGGGCTTAATCTTTTCCTGAACATCCTTTCTGTAGCCATGGACATTTTGTAATTAATCACCCTACAGAGCTGACTCCCTGCCGCTCTCTCCTGGATCTCCACCTTGGGCACCAAGCTTCACCAAAGAAAAGGCTTCCTTCTTTTCCTCACCCAGCTGTGGGCAATGCTCTGGGCGCTGGCCAGCTCTGGACAGAATAGCAAGTGGGGATGGGGAGGGGGGAGCTGGAAGCGACTGTTGTCGGTTTCAGAACACAGGCTGGGAGAAGCTTGGCAGGCTTCCTTTCTCCCTCTCCCCTGATTCCTTATTTGAAGAACACAGCACTAGGGACTGACCTTTAAATGGTCCTGCAGGCTTCCCCTGGCAAGCAGCCCATGCCACCCCACCCTCTTCTCATCTCCTTCATGGGGATAAGAATCTGCTCTCTGAGAAAACCTGCTCTGTTTTCCCTTGCAGTCAACCCTAGGCTTCATCTTTTCCTTTCTTCTTTCTCTTCTTTCTTTCTTCTTTTCTTTTTTCTTTCTCTCCTTTCTTCCCTTCCTTCCTTTCTTTCTTTCTCTTTTTTCTTTCTCTCCTTTCCTTCCTGCCTCTCTTTCTTTCTCTCTTCCTCTCTTTTTTCTTTCTGCCTTCTTTTTCTCTTTTCTTCTCTCCTTTCTTTCTTACTTCTTTTCCTCTTCTTTCTCCCTTTCCTTCCTCTTTCTCTCTTCCTCTATTTCTTTTCTTCCTCTTTTCCTTTCCTTTTTTCTTTCTTTTCCTTTCTGCATCTTTCCTTCCTTCTTTCTCTTTCTTTCTCTCTTCATTTCTCTCTTCATTTCTCTCTCTCTCTCTCTCTCTCTTTCTCTTTCTCCATCCAAGAGGATTCTGTTGCTGGTGGAAGAAGACTCTATCACTTTGGCCCAAAGCAGTCCATGGGGATATAATTTAGGATGGCTCACCCTGTTCAATTCAGTCAGTCAGTTCAGCAAACAGTAATTAGGGACTATGTGATAGAGCTGAATATACAAAGACAAAAATAAAACATTACCATCCTTGAAGGAGGTACAAGGTCACCACCTACAAACTGGTTATATGACCTTGACTGATCCTCTTAACCAGCACTTTGAGGGGTGGAAAAAGGAAGGTTACAGACCTGTGGTTTCATTTCTGTAAGTAACTACTAGGTAAAGATACATAAATAAATAAATGGAAAATAAATGGAATCACTCCATTGAGGCACATGGGCAACTAATCATTGGAGAGCTGTCTATAGCACTTAAAAAGTAAGTGACTTGTCACACAGGTACTATATGTTAAGAGGCAAGACTTGAATCCAGGTCTTCTTAACTCGAAGGCCAACCCTCTAGAGAGCCTTGTATCACAGGCCTTCTTGTGAAACAACATAAGAGGAAGAGGCAGTGTGGTACAGAGTAAAGTGTGTAGTAGAATCAGAAGCCCTGAGTTCAAAGCCCAGCTCTCCTATTTGTTATTTGTGTGATTTTTAGACAAGTCACTTCTCTGAGAGATTAGATTATTTGGCCTCTGAGGTTTCCCATAGCCCTAAGTCTTGGATCCCCTGATTTAGTGTCCTCCCTGGTCCTGAAAACTAGGCCTATTAGCACAGCCCAACACTGGAGAAGGCCTTGGCTGCTCAATGGTACTAAGGAGGGCCTGGATTGCTAAAAGGAAAAGGCCATGTCTTGGAAAGCAACCCAGTCCTGGAATTTTCCCATACATTTCAGCACCCCAGGTCACTGGCCTCCACCCAAGGCAACTGGCCCACCCCAAACCACCTAGATCACTTAATTAGCTTACTGAAAGTCCTTTCATAATCCATAATTGTTCTTGGCCCACCCAGACTGCTTGCATATACCACCCCTCCTTAATCCTGTCTAGATCACCTAATTAGCCTACTTGATATTTCAAAATGACTACTGGAAGAATTAATGTCAACAAATTAGAGTTTTTCTTTGAGTGTGAACAGTTTGTTGCTAACTTGGAGGGAAAGTTGAGCCAACACCCAGTTGGCAACAGTGGAACAGAAAAGGAGTGGGCAGCATTCAGGGATTTTGCGTACAGCACTGCATTTGCTCATCTGGGTCAGAACACCCACAAACACCAAGACTGGTTTGATGAAAATGATGGGGAAATCCAGAAGCTGCTAAATGAAAAATGAGAACTCCACAGGATTTACCAGCAGGATAGTTCATCCATCTCTAAAAAGGCAGCATTTAATTCCATCAAAAGTACCAGCAAAGTTGAGAGAGATGCAGGATTGCTGGCTCAGTAAGAAGGCAGATGAAATTCAGTTTTATGCTGATAGTAACACTCCAAAGCACTTTTATGATTCCCTGAAAGCTGTTTATGGACCAGAAACCTATGTTGCATCACAACTACTCAGTGCTGATGGAGTAACATTGATTAGTGATAAGGACATGATCCTAGAGAGATGGGCTGAACACTTCCATAGTGTTCTCAACAGACCATCATCAATCAAAGTTGAGGCCATTGACCATTTCCCTCAGGTGGAAGTCAATCCCTCCTTAGCTGAACTCCCAACTGAAGAAGAGGTTCTGAGGGTCATTAGGTTGCTTTCATGTGGCAAAGCACCTGGTGCTGATTCTATTCCAGCTGCGATTTACAAGATAGGGGGACCATTGCTCATACAAAAGCTGACTGGAATTTTCCAGGTTATATGGCAAGAGGAGGTTGTCTTCCAGGAGTTCAAGGGTGCCTCCGTTGTCCATTTCTACAAAGGTGAAGGGAATACGCTGTCCTGTAACAATCACAGGGGTGTCTCTCTCTTAGTCATTGCTGGCAAGATTCTTATTAGAGTCTTCCTTAATAGGCTAATCCTTCACCTGGAAGATGGTCATCTACCTGAGAGCCAGTGTGGCTTCAGAAAGGGCCAAGGAACAGTTGATATGGTGTTTGCTGCCCAACAACTCCAGGAGAAATGCCAGGAGCAGAACAGAGGTCTGTATTCAATATTTGTAGATCTGACCAAGGCTCCCTGTGATTGTCACAGGACAATCTATTTCCTTCACCTTTACAGAGATGGACAACAGAGGCACCCTTGAACTCCTGGAACACAACCTCCTCTTGCCATATAACCTGGAAAATTTTAGTCAGTTTTTATATGAGCAATGGTCCCCCTACCTTTAAATCTCAGCTGGAATAGAATTAGCACCAGGAGCTTTGCCACATGAAAGCAACCTAATGACCCTCAGAACCTCTTCTTCAGCTGAAAGTTCAGCTAAGGAGAGATTGACTTCATCCTGAGGGAAATGGTCAATGGCTTCAACTTTGATTGACAATGGTCTGTTAAGAACACTATGGAAGTGTTCAGCCCATCTCTCTAGGATCATGTCCTTATCACTAATCAATGTGACTCTATCAGCACTGAGTAGCTATGATGTACCATAGGTTTTTGGTCCATAAATAGCTTTCAGGAAATCATAAAAGTGCTTTGGAGTATTACTATCAGCATAAAACTGAATTTCATCTGCCTTCTTACTAAGCCAGGAATCCTGCATCTCTCTAAGCTTTGCTTGTATTTTACTTTTGATGGAATTAAATGCTGCCTTCTTAGAGATGGGTGGACTATCCTGCTGGCAATCCTGTGGAGTTCTCGTTTTTCATTTAGCAGCTTTTGGAATTCTCCAACATTTTCATCAAACCAGTCTTGGTGTTTGTGAGTGTTGTGATCCAGAAGAGCAAATGCAGTGCTGTACGCTAAATCCCTGAAAGCTGTTCACTCCTTTTTTGCTCCGCTGTTGCCAGTTGTGTGTTGGCTCAACTTTCCCTCCAATTAGCAACAAACTGTTCACACTCAGAGAAGAGCTCTAATTTGTTGACATTAATTCTTCTGGTAGTTATTTTGCCTTAGGGGCAGTGCTTTTGATGAATGCGAATATTTAGCTTGGAAAGGATAAGTCTATGATCAATCCAGCACTCTGCACCACACTTTGCCTTTGTCACTCTCACATCTTCTCTGTCTCTTCTCCTTACAATCACATAGTCTATTAGATATCAATGTTTGCTGCAAGGGTGCATCCATGCAGTTTTATTGCATTTAGGTAAATGGAAAACAGTACTGGTGATGAGGTCATGCAGTGCACAAGTCTTCAGCAGTAAATGACCATTGCTGTTGCTGTTTCCAACTTCGTTCCTCCTTGCCAAGTCTGGTATTCTGAGTTATTCTAGCATTAAAGCCACCCAGAATTATAATCTTGCCTTCTTTTGGCACATTAATGATAGGGGTCTCTAGGTCTCCATAAAATTTTTCTTTGACCCAATCAGGGTTCATCATGGTAGGAGCATAGGCACTGATGGTGGTAACATGGCGTTTTCCTGCAAGTGGCAATCGCATTGTCATGAGCCTGTCATCCACTCCTTTTGGCAAGCATACCAACTTGCTGACTAGATTAGTTTTGATTGTGAAACCTATGCCAGCTTCACAGCACTCCCCTTCACTGCGCCCACTCCAGAAAAATATGTATCCAGCTTCAGCTTCAGTAAGCTGGCCTTCATTTGCCAGCCTTGTTTCACTCAGGGCTGCTATTTGGATGTGATACCTGTTGAGCTGTCTTGCAACAAGAGCAGTTTGTCTTTCAGGTCTACTGGATTTTGTCTTGTCTGTAAGTGTGCGCACATTCTATGTGCTGATGGTGAGTGGAATCATCTGTGCAGATGTTTTTGTACATTTTGTACATTTCTTTGTGTTTTGACCACATAGTGGGATTTCCTGCCTGCCATGGTAATCAGGCCAGGGTTGGGTAAGCAGACAATGTTTAGGGCACCTTTTCTAGCTTCCTTCCTCACTCCAGGAGGTGAGCAGTGCAAACTTTAAGAGGCTACTCACACACCCAGGTGGCTGCTGAGTCCTACTGCTGCTTCCAGTGAGAAACAATCCTATGGCATGGGCTGCCTGTGTGCAGGGTTGTGACTATAGTTCCCAGTGTATCCACACCTGCTGCTTCATCACTTGCCCGTCACCACAGGATTTTGAGGTATAATAGTAAAATGGTATGGGTGATATCTTTTGATTCATGCGTAAATTGGATTTAAGTGAGGCAGAGTTGCACAAAGTTATCAGCCTCACTCTCTCCTCCAGAATCATCATAGTCCAGTGACAGGACAGAGTCAAGACAACTGGGATAGCTCAGGATGCAGTGGATGACTTTGGCATCTTAGATGTCTAGCCAAGCTCTAAGCGCTCCACATCACCTGCTTCAGCTGCCTTCAAGGCCATTGGAACAAATTGTTCTCATTCACCCATTCCACCAGGGGAAGTTTTCACATGCTTGGGGTAGACACCCCCCCAACTCATCAATGGGTTTGAGACCCCTTGGTTTCCCTCAGCCCGGTTTGGCCCATCTGCTGGGGTATGGCAGCACATGGGGCTGTGCTGGGGTACTGCACATGCTACAGCTTCTGGGAGTCACAGGTGAGAGTTGGGTGGAACAGGTGGACACCAAAGGTGGAGAGAGCCCTGAAAAGGGCTCAGCAGCCATCCACGCCAAAAGTACTGGTCCTCCCTGAACACACCCTATACCCCCCAATCTGTAGTAGAGCATTCCGAGCTTGTATTGGTCTAATCAGCCATTGTTGGACACACTGAAACTTGACTTTATCATGGTGCTGTCATTTTGGTGCTCTTTGAGAATGAAGGACAACAACCCACCAACACCTGGCCCACCTCAGAGGATTTATCCCTCCTTAATCCAGTCCAGAGCCTTTCACTCTCGTTTTTGCATCAGCACCATCCTCATCAAATTGCAGATACCCTAAGAATCTCACCCTGGTCCTATTAGCATTACAATAAAGCCTTGTGACTTTGACTGAATGGAAGCTTGAGTGTGTGAATTTATTCCAGGTAGACCCCCACCCCCCACCCCATGCCTTGACATTTCAGGGTTCCCAGCAACCCCAAACCACATCAATATTATTGCCTCAGATCGACTTTGGAATGAACTAAAAAGCCTAGGTCATTTTCTTCCCCTCCTGTAACAACATCCTTACACTTTCTGGAGACTATGCCCTGCTCCTCCCTTATATTGGTCCTCCCAAGGAGAATGAACCCATTTGTCTTGGGAACTCAGTCAGTGACTGAGCTATGCTGATTGCTGACACCTTATTTAACCTACAAGCTTTACTGAGAGGCATATCATGCCTCATATTTATTCTGCCATCTACAAGGCAGCCAAAGCCTACCCAGGCATCTTGCCACCTTCCTGCCACAGGCCCAGTGCCTACCTTCTCCTAACCCCCAAATGCTACATTCTCCCTTTATTTCTGAGAATTACCATTGCAACCCTCATGGTCAGGAAAATTAACTCTCCTCTTATTCACCCTCCCTGCAGCTCACTAGGCCCAAATCCCTTCCCTACTAGGGAACCTGGTCTGTCTCATTCTACTCAAAAGGTTTTTTAAAAATAGCAAATAGGCCATCACTCACCTACATACAAGAGTTTGCTGATAATAGCTTAACAACCGCTCTTCAAAACAAACAAATATGTACTCAGTGTACACTTTTAAATTTAACATTAACATTTTTCTCCATCATTTTCTTGATTCTAGCCAATTGGCAATATAATAAATCAGAAATATAAATCTTCATATTGAAAATATGAGCTCTCCAGAATGGAAGCTGCTGAGGAGCAGAGATTGTCACATTTTTCCAGGGGTGGGGAACCTTCTAGCCTTGGGGCTACATGTGTCCCTCTAGGTCCTCAAGTGCAGCCTTTGGGCAAAATCTCTGCTTTTCCTGCATCAGTCTCTCTGCTAATCTCCAATCTTAATACTTGACCTGGATGTCCAGTAGACATTTTAAACTTAGCTTACCCAAAACTTAGCCCCCCAAACCCACTCCCCTCCTCCCTTCCCTATTACTATAGAGAACAATGCTGTCCTCCCAGTCCCTCACTTCCTAGGGCTCATCTTGGATTCCTCACTATCTCTCACCTCTCACATCCGAGCTGTTGCCAAGGCTTGTCAATTACTCCCAACACATAGTAGGCACTCAACATCTATTGACTATCTGAAATACTTGTCAATTCAATTTGTATACACTAAATTATCAAAAATTTAGACTAAGCTTGTGAAATAGGGAGGAGTTTGTGGCATATGCTGAATTAATGAATTTAGTCATATTGAACAAACACCAGGGATGCTCTCCCATGCATGCATGCATGTCACACTGGAAAAGTCTCTTATGGAATATTTTAAAGGAAAAGCCATTTTGCTAGCTCCAAGTACATAAAATAACTCCAGCCAGGACTGTCGAGAAATTCTATTTGTCCTGGCACACAGAAGAATTTGTCTAACTTTTATAGCACAATTAGAATCATTGAATCATATATCCATAGAGCTTTAAGGGGCCTAGGAGGTCATCTAGTCCAACTCTCTCATTTTACAAAGGAGGAAACTGAAGCCCAGAGAAGTTAAGGGACTTATTCAAGGTCATACAGATAATAAGTGTGGGAGTCCCATGGTTGGCACCTAGTCCAATGGGTGCTTCTAGCATATAAACATTCTCCTTCTCTCTCTAAGCTTGCTCATTTGCTTAGCATAAGCCTTTCAGACTGATAATGGGAGGGTAAACTCCTGTCCAAAGATCCACCAGTCAGTAAGCACTTATTAAGTACCTACTAGGAGGCAGCTAGGTGGCACCATGGATAGAGAGCATGGAGTCAAGAAGATGAATTCAAATAAAGCCTCAGACACTAACTGGCTGTGCAACCCTGGGCAAGTCACTTAATCTCTGTTTGTCTCATTTTCCTCTGGAAAATGAGCTGAAGAAGGAAATGGCAAACCACTCCAGTATCTTTGCTAAGAAAACTCCACGTACAATGTGGTCCACAGGGTCACAAAGAATTGGACCCAACTAAACAAGGTGCCATACATTATGCTATGTTGGGGATGTGAATAATTAGACTGGTAGTCAGGGAGGAGGGCTCTGAGTTTCTGAAACTCTGAATGGGCTTCTGAGTTAGTTATCTCCTGCCTGGAAAGTTTTCCCTCCTCCCCTCTATCTTACAGAATCCTTGCTTCCTTTAAGGTTCTATTTGGGTATTTCCCATAGGAATCTTGTTCATGATCTCTTACCTTGCCTCAAATATTATACTGTATTTACTTAAGTTACTTAACAACAAACATTGTGTTCCTCTAGAATAAAAGTTCTCAAACATTTTTGATGACAGGACCCCTTTATACTCTTAAAAATTATTGAAGATCCCAAAGAACTTTTGCTGATGTGTGTCACATCTATCAATATTTACTGTATTAAAAATAAAACAAATAAATTTTTATTGTTGTTGTTCACTCATTTCAGTCAACTCTGACTCTTCATGACCCCATTTGGGATTTTCTTGGCAAAGATACTAGAGTTATTTGCCATTTCCTTCTCTAGCTCATTTTTCAGATGAGGAAACTGAGGCAAACAGAGTGAAGTGACTTGCCCAGGGTCACATAGCTGGTAAGTGTCTGAGGTCACATATTTGAACTCAGAAAGATGAGTCTTCCTGATTCTAAGCTCAGTGCACTATTACTCTGCAGCCATGCTGCATATGAATTTTTAAAAATTTAATAATAACAATTTTAATAATTATAAATACATTTAATAAGTCACTATAAATGACAAACCCATTGCATGTTAACACAAATAACATGTTTTTGTGAAAATAATTATATTTTCCAAAAGAAAAAATTAGTGAGAAGAGTGGCATTATTTTATATATTTTTGAAAATCTCTTTAATGCCCGGGTTAACAGAAGCTAAGCGGATTCTCCTATCTGCTTTGGCCTTCAAGCTGCTGTGATATGCTATTTTAGTTGAAGCAGATGATGAAAATCTGGCCTTACGCAGATGGGTAGTTGAAAAGGAATGGAATATTTTGATAAGCAAATAACATGTTAGTATTATTATGAAAATAAGTTTGACCTGAAACTGTCTGGGGACAACATGAGAACTGCTGAACCACTGATCTGATAGAATATAAGCTCTTTGAAGGGAGGACTGGTTTTTCATTTTTTCCCCAGTATCCAGAACTGGGCTTGGCACATAATAAACACTAAATAAATGTTTGTTGTATTTAGTTGAAATAATTTGAGATGAAGCTACAGTTAATCAATCAATGAACACTGATTCAACACTATGTGCTAGGCACTGTACTAGGTGCTGAGGATACAAAGACAAAAAATGAGAAATCCACCCTTGTAGCTTACATTCTATTAAAGCTGCAAAAACAAAGCCAAAAAAATGTGTCTGCTCATAAGGAGTTTACAAGAGGACCTGTATTTGCAAATCAGACCGAAAACTAGGAGACCTTGGGTTTGACACAGTTTATCTCTGGCCCTCAGTTTCTCCCTCTGTAAAATAAAAGTGTCGGATGTTGTTGCTCACTTGTGTCTGACTCTACATGACTCATTTTGGATTTTCTTGGCAAAGATACTGGAGTGGTTTTTGGCACCTCCTTCTACAGCTCATTTTACAGATGATGAAATTGAGACAAACAGGATTAAGTGACTTGCCCAGGGTCACACCACTAGTAAGTGTTTTTGAACTCAAGATGAGTATTCTTGACTCCAGGTCCAGCACTTTATCCACTACACCAGCTAGCTACCCTGGTGTTGGACTGTATGATCTCTGAGGTCCTGTCTAGGTAAAAGTCTTACTCTCTTGGTGACAGGCTTCTAGCTCATGTTATGTGAGGATTAGGAGAAGGAACTGGGGGTGTTTATCTAGGTGGTGCATAGGATAGAGTCTGGAGTCAGGAAGACTCATCCTCATGAGTTCAAATCTGGCCCCTGACACTTACTAGCTGTGTGACCCTGGGCAAGTCACTTTAACCTGTCTGCCTCAATAAACCAGAGAAGAAAATGGGAAACCCCTCCAGTATCTTTGCCAAGAAAGCCCAAAATGGGGTCATGAAGTCGGACACCATTGAAAAATGACTGAACAAAATCTTGGGGAAGAGAAGGTTAATGGGGGATATGCTAGCTGTCTTCCAGGGCAAACAGCTCTCACCATCAGAGGTGGGGAGCCTCCTTTTGCTTGACTCTGGCAGACAGAACCAGCAACAGTGGGTGGGAGTTGCCCCACAGTTATTGCTGCCCCGCAGTGGAATGGGCTGAGAAGCAGCTGGTTCTACCTTGTGGGAGGTCTCCAAGCAAAGCCTGAATGACCTCTTGTCAGGGATGCTATAAAAGGTATGAGCTTGAGTAGATGACCACCGCCCATTCCTCCAGGCTCTGAGATGCTGAGTCTGTGAAACTGATCTCTCTGGTCAGTTACTGGCTTTGAAAGGAACCAGAATAGATTTGACATTTGTGCGCCACCTGGTGGCCCAGAGTGGCACGGCACCTCTGGTCATCAATTCACCCAACAAAGAAGGCTGGAATATTTACTGCATTCCCTACTGTAGGTAGGGATGAGAATGCGTCAGATGGATCTTCAGACCTAGATATTCTCAGGAAGCAGATAAGACACTCTCTGTCTGCTCTTCCTAAGGCAATGGTGTATAAGGTAGAACTCTGGATTTGGAAGAAAAAAAAGACCAAAGATTTTAATTTCTCTGAGTCTGCAAAATGAGGGGATTAACCTACAGATCCTGTCAAACTTTAATTCAGGGGTTCTTAGCATTTTTGTGTGTCCTGATCCCCTCGGGCAGTCAGTCTGGTAAACCATGGATCCCTTCTTAGAATCATGTTTTTAAATTCATAGGATTACAAAGAAAACTTATCCTATTGAAATAATTATCATATTTTAATGGGTTAATACATCCCACGTTAAGAACTCTTGCACTGAATTCTACTGAATGCAGGAGAGGGACCCTGGCTTTACCCTTACAGGATGTGTGAATTTCACCATAGTCTCCCTCTCTAGGCCTCGCTTCCTCCTCTGTAAAATGAGAGGCTGAGTAAAGTTTAACTGCCCTTCTAATGCTAATTGAGTCTTCATTTGATCACCTCTACCGAATCCTTGAAAATACTCATTTGCAATTAAAGACAGACTTGAGTATATATTTTTTAACAGCTGATATGGTTAATTTTCTTTTTTAATTCATCTAATTTTTATTGACACTTTTTTATATTATATTCATTTCCAAACATAACCTTCCCCCTTCTCCTTACAAGAGAG
Organism: Notamacropus eugenii; assembly: GCF_028372415.1. Taxonomy (NCBI): domain Eukaryota; kingdom Metazoa; phylum Chordata; class Mammalia; order Diprotodontia; family Macropodidae; genus Notamacropus; species Notamacropus eugenii. The sequence continues at coordinate 34,102,723 of NC_092875.1, forward strand.
TCATTTCTTATAACAAATATTTCAAAAGAAAGAGGGGGGAAAATCAGCTTTGAATAATCTAACTGCAGCAAGTAGCCTTTGATTTCCCAGAGAGAGGGGGACATCTTTCCCCCTAAGAGATCTAGGGATACTCCTGAGAGGTTGCTCTCATTCATTCCCCCTAGTCAGCTTTTAATGACTAGTACTCTGGTTTTATTTAAACAATAAATATCAAAAAGCTTTCACAAAGGGATATTGACTTTGAAGGTATAACAAGAACAAAATATTTACCCCCTAAATAATTTTACTCTTGAAGGGGCACATTCTCCCATACTACCTCAATCTCTGTTGAGAGTAGACTCAGCACAGATTCTACATTATATTGGTTCTACCAAGGTCACATCCAGATGTGGCAGTCTAGCCAGATGAATCCTGTCTCCGCAACAGCTGGGCTGGGTACCAACATTTTTTTAGTAGTTACAGACATTAGGTTCCTGATCCTGCTTACTTCACTCCGTATCAGTTCATAGAAATCATTAGATGCTTCTCTGAAGTCTTCCTACTCATTGTTTTTTACAATACAGTCCTATTTCATTACTTTCACGGGCTACAGTTTGTTTGGGAACTTGCTTTGTTTACAGTGCAATTCAATAAACATAGTACCTGCTACATGTTAGGCACAGTGCTAAGCACTGGGGATACAAATAAGAAAAGGAAAGCTGGGTCCTGGCCTCAAGGAACTTATAATCTAATAGGAAATCTACAGTTCTTTCTCCACACAAAAAGTACTTCTCTGAACATATTGGTTTGGGACCTTTCTTTCAGGCTTTGACTTTCTTGGGGTATATGCCCAACAGTGGGATCTCTGGGTCAAAGGGTACAGATAATAAATTAGTCACTTGTTAAAATAAGTCACTCAACTTCTCTTACCTCAGTTTCCATATTTGTAAATGAGAGTGGAACTAGATTGTATCATACAGCCAAGCACAAAAAAGGTAGGAAGGGGAGAAATCCCAGTAAGTGGAGGTAAAATTAGAGTCAGAGGATCTGGCTCTGCTTCTTGGGCCAGTGACTCACCTCTCTGGGCCTTAATCAATTGAAGGAGCTGGTCAAGAGAGGACCTAGAGTAATTTCCAGCTGAAGATCTCCTCTTTCTGTCCCAATCTCCCTCCCTCTCTCTCTTTTGTTGGCTCATGACGGTAGTAGTCTGAATTGGGAAAATCACTTCTCACTTTGGGCTAGCTTCTCTCTCTCAAACTTGAACTTAGTTTTGATTATTTGATCAATAATGGTCCTGAATCAAACAGCATGGAAATACAGATAGGAGCTAATACGTGTATAATTAGGACTTCTCTGGGCATGTCCAGCTATCCTCACATAGATTCCAATTTGATTGTTTGTCTGTGACTTTAAAACTGATTGACTGTGATCTGACTACACACTTAGTATTATTGGCCATGCCCAGCATGGATGCCATGAACTGAACAGATGAGGGGTACAGGACCCTCTTACTCCCAGCTCTGAGAAATAGGCTTGCGGAGTTGCTTTTGTTCTGTGTTATTTTATCATCATAACTTTCAGGGGCCAGAGGTGATCCCCATGGGACCAGGAATTTGAGCAACCTTAGAGCCAGGATTGTAGGCAGAGTAATGCAGTCAGTCTAGCATGGAAGCCCCAAGAAGCCAGGTTGGATTTTGGATTTAGAACTGAGATTGTGCTCCATAGGAATGGAGCTAAGCTATGGATCTAATCCCCTTCACCTCCCTAGAAACTGAGGTGGTACAGGGGGAAAAGGGGATTTATGCCTCCCATGTATTGGGGGGATAAATTTCTATATTTGTGATTATAACTTGTGAAGTAAGTATTTCTGTGTAAAAGCTAATATATTAGTGGCTAATGGAACTTAGGTACAGAGACCACTCCCTTCAATTGAGAGAACATCACTGGGGGCTGGAACCACTGGCAGATCTAGACACTCCAAACCCCCTTAAAAGATTTCTCCTGAGGGGGAAATGGTAAAATCTAACATACTTGGCCTTCAGGCGGTAGAAGCCAGGATGGTCTGTGTTACACATGGTAGAGTAGGCTATAATATGAGTGCGGTTATAGCCTCCTTTCCTCTCTTTCCTCTTCCATTCTCCCCATCAGTTAGTCAGAGGGGAGAAATAAGATGCTAGTTAAGTGGGAGTTTTCCAGACAGTGGCTCTCAGGCAAAAGGGGAAGTCCAGGGGCTGTAGATTGTACTCCAGTCATCTCACCAAGCAAGAATCTGCTGTTTTGATCTGACCTGCTCTCTGCCCCTCAGCCTAGCCCAGACATCCACTCTCATTTTGCTTCCAGCTGAGCAGTTCTCTGGTCACTGCCTTAAGTAGCAAGAAGGCCGTGTGCCTATCCCAAGCTCCCTGCCAAGCATGAGAAGAGAAGGGAAGAACCAGATGTAATCACATGTTCTCCTCCTTCTCTATTTCTCTGGGTAGCTACTTTCTGGAGGGAAGGCCTTTCAAGGTCAAAAGTTCCCCCAAACTTGGGGAATTTGGGGCAGTATGCATATCTGTGACACCCATTATCCAATCAGTCAATCAACCATTGAGAATATATTAACCACCTACGATGTGCCAGGCACTATGCTAACGGCTAGGGATACAAAAAAAGGCAAAAGACCATCTTTTCCCTCAAGGAGCTTACAAGGTGAAACACCAATAACAAATATAGACAAAGCAAGCTATAGATGAGATAAATAAGAAATAATTAGCATAGAAAAGGTGCTGGAATGAATTAAAAGGGGCTGGGAAAGGTTTCCTGTAGAAGATGGGATCTTAGTTGGGACAGAAAGGAAGCCAGGAGGGTCAGAGCAGAGCGGGGCAAGCACTCCAGGCATGGGAGACAGCTAGAGAGAAGGCCTGGAGCAGAAAGATGGAGGGTCTTGTTGTGGAACAGACAGGAGACCAGAGTCACTGGATGGAAGAGTAAAGTGTAAGAAGACTGGAAAGGTAGGAGGGGGCTGGGTCACGAAGGACTTTGAAGGACAAACACAGCATTTGATATTTGATGCTGGAGGTGATCCAAAGCTGCTGGAATTTACTGAGTAGGAGAATGTGAGAATTAGGAAAATTACATTGGAGGCTGAATCCATGAAGAACTGGGATGGGGAGAGACGCGAGACAGGCAGACAATGCAGGTGAGAGGAGATGAGGGGCCTGCACCCAGGTGGGGGCAGAATCAGAGGAGAGAAGGGGGAGGATTGGAGAGATGCTGCAAAAGTGACCAGTGACAGGCATTGGCAACAGCTTGGATGAGGAAGGGGTGAGAGGGAGAGAGGAGTCCAGGATGACACCTAGGCTGGGAGCCTGAGGGACTAGGAGGGTAGTGATGCCCTCTACAGTCACAGGAAAAGAGGAGCAGGGAGGATTTAGGAGAGAGTTCTGTTTTGGACATAGTGAGAGTGAGATGTCTACTGGACATCCAGTCTTAGATCAGAAAGGTCACTGGAGATGCAAGACTGGAGGTCAGCAGAGAGACTGGGGCAGGAGAAGTAGTTAGCTAGATAGAGATAGATGGACAGGTAGAGAGAGAAGGACCGGTAGATAGGTAGAGAGATAGACAGGTAGAGAGATGGATAGGTAGGTGGATAGATAGATAGATGGATGGATGGATGGATGGATGGATGGATAGATAGATATGACATTTATTAATTGCTTACTGTGAACCAGACACTGTGTTAAACCCTGGGAATACAAAAACAAACAGTGGGACAAGTTCCCCTCCTCAAGGAGGGCAGGCAACATCTAAAGGAAGCTAGAAGTAGGGGACGGTGGGTAGATGGAGCCTTGGATGGGGCGGCTGTGACTACAGTCAAGGTCCCTCCTAAAAGGGTGGTCTGAGGGAAGGAGTCACAGTTGGGCTCCTCAAGATGGAGATCTCCAAGTAGGAGGTAGAGAAGCCTGGACAGTAAGCGGGGCTGAGAATTTATTGCAGTAGCTCACGTCTTGCTGATGTGGGCCTGACCTGTGGCTCAGTGGAGAAAAGGTAACGGTCAGCTAGTCATTCAGCATTTATTAAGCTCCTACTGTGTATCAGGCACTGTGGCAAGCACTAGGACTACAAAGAAAGCTAAAAGACCATTCCCTGCCCTCATGAAGCTCACAGTCTAACAGGACAGGCACAAAGAAGTAATGGAGGCAGAAATGATGAGAGGCATCTGGCCCTCATCCTTCTAAATTTGGTCCCCACTGCTTGGAAAAGTGAGAATAGATGTTGAAACCGCAATGTCTAATGTTCAAACAAGCCACGATTTCCACTCAGGGTATCTAAACACCACTCCAGTCTTTCATCATTCGCAGCCTAAAATTTGCAGAATATTAGGGATGCTGTGGACAATTCAAGTCATCTGAACATCAGTTGGATGAACTCCCTGGAAAGGCTACAATAGTGGTTTGCAAATGGAGGATGTGGTCTTGAAAGAGGGACTTGTCAAGGCCGTGTGGTGTATCAGGAAGACCTAGATTCAAATTCCACCTTTGACTTCAGCAATTCACTTCCCTTTTCAGAGTCTCAGCTTCCTCATCTGTAAAATGGAGATGACAGAATACTGACCTACCTGGCAGAGTTGTCATGAGGATAAAACGAGATATGTGCAATTTAAAATCAACCAATAAACACTAATTAAGCACCTACTATGTGCCAGGCACAGTGCTGAGTGCTGGAGACACAAAAGAGGCAAAAGATCGTTACAGATCTAACATCTAATGAGGGCTTATGCTCTGATGGGATGTCACATAAATGTTCATTATTTTCCCAATAATTCCAGGGGGTAGAGGTCAGGATTGATGGGTAGATCAGTAATACCCTGCATATAGGTCTACAAAACCTTGGGATGCTGCTGCTAGGTTAGGGATTATTATCCCCATTTTACAGATTAGAAAACTAAGGCTTTGAGAGATGAATTCTTTACTTAATGGTCTTTACATCTAGTTCTTCCAAATCCAACATCATCACTCTTTCCTCTACTCCACACTGTAGATTTTTGCTTAATGAAAAGAGGTCTTCTCAATAATTAGAGCAGCCAGGTGTGGAGGCCCTTCTTCTAGGGGAAGCTGAGATGGCATGGTGGCTTGAACACAGGAGTGCTGAGTTGTGGTGGGTTTAACACCAATAAGGTGAGCTCAGGGAGAGGGGGAGGGGCCTTTGTTGGGTTTGCAAGATTTGAGCTAGAAAGAGCTTGTCTTTTTTGTTGTTTTCAGTTGTGTCTGACTCTTCATGACCCCATTTGGGGTTTTATTGGCAGAGATACTGGCGTGGTTTGCCATTTCCTTTTCCAGTTCATTTTACAGATAAGGAAACTGAGGCAAACAGTGTGAAATGACTCACTCAAGGTCATAAAGCTAGTATGAGGTCAGGCTTGAACTCAGGAAAGGTGAGTCTTTCTGACCTCAAGCTCAGAGCTCTATGCACTAAGGAGTCACATAGTTGTTCTAAAGATCAACTTACAAATAGTTTTAGATGACTGAGAGGGACCTAGAAAAGGGAAAATATGAGCTCCATGTTCAGAACTCCTGAGGAAAGGAAATGATAACTGGGGGAGTCGCCAAAGGCATTGAGCAGCATATGAGATTTGTTAGTGTTTGAAGGGAGCTAAGAATTCTAAGAGACAGAGGTGAAGAGAGAGAAGGAGGGGGGGGGAAGGGAGAGAGAGGGAGAGGGAGGGAGAGGGAGAGAGAAAAAGAGAGAGACGAGAGAGAGAGAGAGAGAGAGAGAAAGAGAGAGAGAGTGCTGTTACATAGCCAAGTCTTCCCGTCCCTATACTTGGACAGTTGATTTTTTGAACCCAAGAGAAGGATTTTACATTGATCCCTATTTTAGAGCTAGTAAGGGTTGGAGCTCTCTTCTCCGAATGCCCGCAGAGCATGGCACCTAGCATAGCCTTCTCCAGATAGATAATACTAAATAATTTTTTTGTAATTAAACTGATCTCCCAGGCACTTATCACATGAATGTATGCATGTATGTATTTTGCATAAGCATCTTAGCCTCCCATTGAGATTATAAGCTTCATGAGGGCACAGACTCTTTTCTTGTTCATCTCTGTCTCTCCAGTGTCTGGCCCAGTCCATAGGAGGGAGTAGTAAGTCTTAAGCAGATGAAAGAATGGAAAAGAGTCTGAGATGGATGCGTTAGCCTGAGACTGTGACAAAGACCTCCAAAGGAATCAGCGTGCAAGGACAGAGTGATTCAGGTTTGGCAAAACCAGCGAGCGATCCCAGGTTTCCTCCCCAGGAGACTGTCAACAAACCCAGCAGCTGGTTGCCTGACTCAGAGCCCAGAAGCCAGGAGCAGTGGGTGGGAACAAAGCAATGGAGGAAAAGCTAATAATACAAAGTTAGATGCAGGGTCTTTCAAGGCCAGGCAAGCTTTCAGGCCAGCAGTGTTGTTGTTGTTGTGGTCTGTCCTTTGTTCTCAAAGAGGACCATGATGTCAGGGAGGTATGAATTGGATTTCACTGGGGGAGGATTTTTCAAAGTCATCAGCCTCACTTTCTCCTCCAGAGCCATCTGGGTCCAGTGGCCAGATATAGATCAGGATGACTAGAGATGGCCCCCATGCAGTGGGAGACCTTGGCCTTGTTAAGCTAAGATTTTTAACAGGTCTTAATTTGACTGAGGCAATACCCATTAAGTGATTTAAGTCTAGGTAAGAAATGAGGCAAAGAATGACCTTTTCACCTAGTCAAAAAAACAGAAGAACAAAGAGAGAGAAAAGAGAAAAAAGTCAATCTGGTAGGGCAAAGACTCTTAGGGTTTCTGGCCAAAACAGAAACAATTGCGATTTACATTTACTCTGAGCCAGTCAGGGCCCAAACAATGACCAGGTAGGACTTGGCCTAGGGCCTGTTGTTGGCCAAGTAATGAGAGTCATGTTAGAGGCAAGACAGAGGTGAGAGAGATGGAGAAAACTCACCACCCAGCAGAGGAGATAAAGAGTGAGGGGAAATAGGGAGGTCCTGGTGGCCCAGCAACCACTCAGCTTGGACCCTTGACCTCTATCTTCTAAGGGGTTAAATCTTAGTAAAAGATAGACTATTAGCCTCCATTTATAAGGCTTTTAAAGGTCTACATATTGCTTTCCTCAAAGCCTTGTGAGGTTAGTAATATATTATCATCCTCATTTCCCAGATGAGGCTACAAAGCCTCAGAAAAGGAGGTGGGATGGTCATATAGCCAATAAGAGTCAAGGGTCATGATTTGAATTCAGGTCTCCTGACTCCAAGCCCAAATCTTCTTTTACAACACCCTGCCATCTTTCACTTTTGTTCAGTCTTTTCAGTCATACCTAACTCTGTGACCCCATTTAGGTTTTTTTTTTTGGCAATGGTCCTGAAGTGGTTTGCCACTTCCTTCTCCAGTTCATTTTTACAGATGAGGAAACTGAGACAAATATAGTTAAGTGACTTGCCCAAGGTCACAAAGCTAGTGTCTGAGGTCAGATCTGAACTCAGAAAGATGAGTCTTCTTGACTCTAGGCCCTCTGTGCACTATGGTGCCACCAGGCTGCCCCCTGCCATCTTTGTGTGTGTTCATCCTTGGTTGCCAAAGAAGACCATGCCATCAGAGAAATAATGACATGACTTGCACTTGAGTGAGGGGGGGCTGTGCAGGTCACCAGCCTCACTTCTCCTCCAGAGCCATCTGAATCCAGTGACCAGATATTCATCAGGATGACTGGAGATGACCCAAGATGAGGCAATTGGAGTTAAGTGACTTGCCCAAGGTCACACAGCTAGTGAGTGTCAAGTGTCTGAGGTGAGATTTGAACTTAAGTCCTCCTGACTCTTGCACTGGTGCTTGATCCACTGCACCACCTAGCTGCCATCCTTAGGGAAGGTAACAACAGCTAAATGCTATGTTTAGTCATGTTCAACTCCTCATGATCCCATGGACCACACTGTCCATTGGTGTTTTCTTGGCAAATATACTGCAGTTCTTCCTTCAGTAATAGATAATAGTACCTAACCTGTAGGTCTGCAAAGGGATTTATGTAGATTATCTTATTGGAGTCTTTGATATGGTATTATCTCTCTTTTATAGGGTCATAGATCAAGAGCAGAAATGTGTTGTATCTAATCCAAGCCTTTCATTTCACAGCTGAGGAAACTGAGGCCCAGAGAGGTTAAGAAACAAGTCCTTGGCCTGAATGGCAGTGAATCTTTGTGCTCAGGGCTTTGGACTCCACACTTTTGTTTCCTCATCTGTAAAATGGGGAGATTGGACTACATAGTCTCTGAGATCATTCTAGCTCCTGGCTTATCATCCTGTGACCCAGGTTTAAAATCTTTCCCCTGATCCTTACTACCTTTGTGACTTTGGTCAAGTCACCATCCCTGAGCCTCACTTTTCTTATCTGTAAAATGAAAGAAATTCGGACTACATTGCCTGTGAGGTCTCTTCTAGCTAAGCCTATGATCCTGCAGGACACCAACTGTTATCTCTTTTGTTTACATCTATCTCTCTAGTCCCTAGCAGTGCCTGGCGCATAGTAGGGGCTTAATACATATTTACTGACTGACCTAGTAATTGAGATTGATTGTAGGCATTCCATAGAATATTTAACTCCCCTATCCTCCAAAATACTAGAAGTGCTTTAAAGTGGGGGATGGGGGGGCAGAGTGGCCTGAATGAGCATCAGAGAAGGAAACCTGAGAAAAGGACCAGTCCCATCAGGAGAGTCTCTTTGTCTGGCCCTGTCCCAGGGGCTGTAGTTTTCCACTCTAGGAGGCTCTGACACTCAGATGATACAGACTCCCTTTCAGCACGGCCCTGAGCTGAACCCTAACTCTCCTCCCCTCTGTTTTCAGACCCATGTTCAGTCTCTCTCTCCCCAAAACCCTTTCTGGCCAAACCTACTTCCTTGTTAGAAGGGCCTGGGTGGGCGAGAGGTCACCTGAGCTCATTCTTGAAGGGGGTGAGGAGTTCTCAGAGGTGGGGGAAGGGGGTGAGTGGGGAGAGCCTACTAGATGTAGGGGACAGTAGCTACAAAGTCACTGGAGTGGGGACGGAATGCTGAATCTGGGGAACAGCTAGGAGGCCAGCTGGACTGGCAGAGAGAATTGAGTGCAGGGAACCAGCTCAAATTTCTTGATTTATTATAATCTCAGGCCTCTTGGTCCCTTGAGCCAGAGTCAGAAGACCTATATTTTCAGTCCTGACTCTGGCCTTTGCGTCCCTTGTCTTCTTAGAAAATTCCCATACTAAAGCCTCAGTTTCTTCATCTGAAAAATGGGCAAATGGCCTCTAAATGAAGGGGGGTTCAGTTAGGGGATACTAGCAACAAATCACGCTTCTTCACGACCTTAAGATTCGACAAGGGTTTCCTTCACAACCTCAGTGACTCCCTCTTCCCCTCTACCCCCATTTTTCAGATAAAGAAACTGAGGCCCTGAGATGTGAAGGGACTTGCTATGATTATACTGAGTCTGAGGTCAGGTTCAAACCCCAGTCTCCTGACTCCCAATCCAGCACTCTGTCCACACTCACCCTAAGGCAGGGGGGATCTTAACCTTAATCTTAGCGTTGTGGACCCTTTTGGTAATCTGGAGAAGCCCTCTTCAAAATCAGGTTCTTAAAATGCTTAAATTGGGGGCATCACAAAGGAAACCAACTATACTAAAGTGCAATTATTGCAATACATAGAAGCCCCCCCCCCCCCAAGATGTATCGAATTGCAAGTTACAAAGCCTTGCATCAGTTTCAGGCAGCCTCAAAGCCTGGGACACGTGCTGAGTTCTCAGAGTCTGGGGTCTCTGGACAAACTTCTCCCAATGGTCATAGATCAGACCTCCCATCCACTGGAATGTCCTCAAGGTTGTAGGTAGGGGTTTCTGGGGGTTTGAGTCCCCTGCCATCCCCACTTGCTCCTGAGGGGCTCCCCAGAAACTTCCAATGCTCAAAGAAACCTTAAAATATCTTTGAATTCAAGAATGTTAGAGCTGGAGTAGATCTCAGACAGCTTGTCCAAAGATGCCCATTTTGCAGATGAAGAAAGGGGAGAGAGTGGGAAGTAAGCAGACCTACAGCTTGAATGGAGGTCTTGATATCTCATTCAGCGTTCCTTTCAGTAGACTGCAATGCCCTCTCCTTATCTACTTCTTAGAATGGTAGAAACAGGCCTAGAAGAAGTCTTGGAGATTATCTTACAAATGAGGAAACGGAGGCGCAGAAAACTGAAGAGACTTACTTAACTTAGGTCACCTGGAATTCAGGTCCCTGTGGCTCCAAGTTAAGCCTTCTTTTCATTGTGTCATGCTTCCTCCTATGGGTTGGGATGAATGGACAATAGATCAATGCATTAAATAGCACGTATTATACATCTACTGTATGTCAGGATCTGGGGATACAAATCCAGGAATGACACAGTCCTGTACTCAAGTAGTTCTAATATGGGGAGATGACACATATTACTGGAGGGATAAACAGGGAAGGCAAGGAAGGTGTTGGACAGAGGGCTTGCTCTAAGAAGACCCGAATTCAAATCCTGTCACGAATGCTTATTAACTGTGATAAAATAATGATAATCATAATATCAGCAAGCATGTACATAGTATTTTGAGGTTTACAGAGTGCTTTGTGTAATTTGATCCTCACAATAACCCTGCAGGTGTAGGTGCCTTAATAATCCTCATTTTACAGATGAGAAAACTGATGCTGAGAAAGGGTAAGGGGCTTGCCTGTGGTCAGTAGGGGGTGCCAGGCACAGGCACATGCCCTGCAAACAGTAGGTCGGACTGTCTTGCCTTTCCCTATTTTCCCAGAGCTTAGCACATAGTAGGGGGGGGGGGCAGGCCTGGCACACAGTAGGTGCTTAACACATGTTAATTGATGGACTGTGCAAAAAAGGCAGTTGGGTCAGATTAGGAGTCAATCTTGGAATGACTGCTGGTCCTGGTCTGAGGCCCTGGATTTAAAGCTCACACCTGTATGACCTTGGACAAGTCATTTGCCTTCTGTAAACCTTGGGTTTAGATGAGCCGCTTTCTGGCCCATCTGGCTCCTCCGGCTCCTGGTCTAGGATCTCAAGAGTCGTGGTCAGATTTCCTTCCAGATGTTTCTATCTGGGGTGAGACCTTGGGGCACTCATGGGCCACTTACCTGGCCTCCATTTCCCCATCTGTAAAATGCGGGGTCGGACTGGAGGTTTCTGAGATGTCTTCCAGATTTAGGTGTATGATCTGGGTTCAAATCTCACCCCTGATCATTACTGCTTATGGGACCTTAGAACTCAAGCGGCCTGGCTGGGTCTGTCTATGACGCTAAGCCCCGGGTTCGAATCTCCCCAGTGACCCTTGCTGTCTCTGGGCTTCAGTTTCCCCAAGTGTAACCTCTGGTTTCTCTAAACTCCCCGGGCCAGGCGCCTCCTCCCCCTCATCCCACCGGCCCGCAGCCAATGGCCGGGGCAAGGGAACCCTCGCGACAGGCGATAGGCTCAGGCAGGGGCTGCCTCGCCGCGACAGGGCTCCGAGGGCGGGCTTCCAGCCAGGCGCAGGGCCCCATTGGCCCGAGGCGCCCGCCCGTCCTCCCCGCCCCTGTCCCGGCGCCGCGCTCGCCCCTATCGCGCACGTCTTATCGCGACCGCGGGCGGAGGACCGAGCGCGGCGCTGGCCCTTTAACGGCCCCGTCCCGGGGGCCGGCGCCGCGCGTGCGCACTGCGGCTCTGCGCTTGTCATCATGGCGACGCGGGGCCATGTGCAGGACCCTAACGACCGGCGCCTCCGGCCCATCTACGGTGAGTGACCCCGGCCGGGCGCCGGCCCCGAGAGCCGCTGGCCGGAGCCCAGCCCGCCATGAGGACCTGGAGGGCGGCCGGGAGCCGGGGCCCGGCGGCCGTCCGGAGCACGGGCCACTAGGCCGCGCCTCAGCCCCGGGCCTCGCGTGGCCGCCGATCCGGCCTCCCCCCGGCCCGGTCTCGGCGTCCGGCCCGGCGGGATTCCCGCGGGAGCGGGCCCGGCGTGGGACCCTGACCGTCCTCGGCCGGCGAGGCCGGCCCCTTCCCCTCGGGAGGGGAAACCAAGGCCCGGGGGCGGCAGCGCCGGCACTCGAACCCGGGCCGCTGGGTTTCCGAGGTCACCGGAGGGATCTTGGAGGGCATTCCCCTCCCCCTTCTTACAAGTGGGGAAACTGAGTCCCAGAGAAGCGGGGCAGGGACTTGGCCGCAGCACGTTGCGGGAAGCCCCGGGGCCGCCTGCTCTCTAAGTTCCGGCAGAGTCGGGGGAACTTCTTTTACAGACAGGGAAACTGAGGCCAGGGAGAGAGAAGGGGGCCTGGCGTGTAAGCGGCGGGCCGGGCTGGCCCTTGGTTTGTAGGTGATTCAGCGGAGGATGGGGGTGTCTGAGCACCAGACCCTTCGCTTTTACAGCTGGGGAAACTGAGAGCAGAGGGGGAGGGAACGGGAACGAATGACCCAGCCGACCTAAAGACACCCCCTGGTGTGCCTGCGGCTCAGGGAGGGGGCTTGGAGGGACAGTGAGTGTCAGAGGCACAAAGGACCCTAGAAACCAAGGAGTTCCCTGCCTGCCCCCCACGGGAAGGAGAGGTCTCCCCAATTCCAGAATTCTAGACTGAATTTTAGGCACAAACACTCTTCTTTCACTGCTGGAGAGGAAGCCTGGCGCTCTTTTCTTATCTGGTCCTCTCACTCCCACATCTAGCCGTGGGTAACTCCCACAGGAGGCCCAGGTCCTAGCCAGATCTCCCCTCCCTCCCTGTTCTGCCCCAGCCAGACTTCAGCCCCACCTGAACACCCCGTGCATGGCTCTTTGCTGTCCTCTCTGGGGCCAGGGCCTCCTCCAAATCCTGACTCAGGCCAGCTCTTCCCCAGGCCTCCTGGATTTCCCCCTGCCATCTCCCAGAGCTGCCCTGTGTTTGCAACAGTTGCATTTGCCTCGTCCTCTGTGGTGCATTAGGGTTCTTTGCCTGGGTGTCCTGGAGACTTCCCAAGAGCTCAAGGGCTCCCCAAGCTTTGTATCACCCCAGCTCTATGGTAGGGGCTTAATAAACACTGAGTTAAATTGATTTGAGAGAGTGTAGAGGCTGTCTTCTTCCATTAAGAGGCCCCTCACCTGGGGCTCAGTTACCTTAGCTGTAAAGTGGGGGGAGGGGGAGCAAACCCTGTCCAGCTCTGGACTTTGATCCATCCCATACTTTGCAGAGGGGAACCCCCAAGGGCAGGCAGGAAGTGTCTGGTATTGATCTCCTGGACTCTGGTCAAGAGGTCTCTTCACGTGCAAGCTCTTCCACTCACTGTCTCAGACTTTGGTTACTCTCCTCCGCCCTGTAAGCCTCAGTTTCCCCACCCACAAAAGTGAACAGTCATACTTGAACGGCTGAGCATCTTGGGTTGTTGTGAAGACCGAATAAAGTGCTTTGTAACCCCTAACACAGAATGGCTCCTGATTCTGAAAGTGAGACCTGGAGCCAGCGTGGGCCAAGCAGCTCACCATGACCGGCCTCCCCTGCCTTCTTGGCTCTCTGGGCTCCTGTGTCTGCCGAGCACATCCTCAATGTGACACTCACGTCGCCTGCCACTTCCGGCCTGACTGTGCATTAACTGGTGGAGAGATTGAACAGAGGAGAAAGACCCTGATGAGCAAATCTTGGGTACCTCCAGGTGTACCTTGGCTGGCCCCAGCCCTGGGCCAGTCTCCTCTGCCTGGATGAATGTGTGCTTTGTTACTTGTCTTTTTAGGAGAAGCTTCAAGGTCAGTGTTGTAGCTGGTGTGTGTTTGGGTTTTTGTTTTGGTTGGTGTTGCAAATTGAGGCCCCATGGAAGGATGGTCAGGTCACTCCTTTGCTTTATATTCCTAGGGCAGAGAGGCCAAGTTTTCTTTGTATTATACCATTGATGGGCTTTAGTAGCAGGCATTTATATAAGCCTTGGCATGTATCATGTCATTTGAAGCTAACAATAACCCTGGAAATTAGGAACTATAGAGATTCTCCCCATATTATAAGTGAGAGATCAAGGTACACAGCTCCATGGTGGAGCTGAGATTCCAGCTCTGGGCCCTGGGACTCCAAGCCTACCTGTCCACCGTGTCAGGCTTACTGCCTTTCCATTCCCTTTGCTTTGTGATGGAGTGAAATGGTAGCTCACATTTGTCATGCTTCATAGTTAGCAAAGCACTTTTCTCCTAATCCTGTGAGATCTGGCCTTTCATAGAAGGGACAGGACCCTGGGGCTTTGAATCACACAGGCGAGTCCAGGTGTCTTTGTATAGTAGCAAGCTTTCTGTTGGGTTTCCAGAGGGAAGAGATGCTGGGAGAAGTCTGAGAGAGGATCCCAGGGATCAGGATTCTGTGGCTCCACTAACTTTTTCCCCCAAAAGATTTATTGATGACTTTTTTTAACATCCTAATACTTTGTGAATATATGATCTTTCGTTGTCTTCCTTCCCCTCAATGAAATTGTCCCTTGTAATTCGGAAAAACAGTGAAGCATCATCTGTATCTGACAAAAGGTCAGCAGCATATTAGCGCTCTTTACATGGATGTTAATCCTAGCCTTTGTGAACATTGTTCTTCTAGTTACACTCACGTTGCTCTGCTTGATCATCATTTGTGGGTGCTTATGGGTAGATGCCACAGTGTTATAGCATACTGCAGTCTCCCTGTATACTTAAAATTGGATTTTTTAAAATGATGCTCTTAGTGACCATTGGATTCGTAAACAGATATTTCAAAAAGCTTTAGCTGTCTTCCACCAGAGTTCCTCTTCTGGTGCCAAATTGTGGCATGGAGGTGACCCTGGAGGCTGCTTGAAGGTGATGCCAACCTCTGGCAGGTCTTCATGGACTGTCAACCAAGGACCATCCCAGTGAGACACTTGTGATTCACCGGATGCTGCTGTGGGAACCAGGAACTGCTTTTTGGTGGGAGAGTTAGAGTTTGAGATGTCAGGTGTGGAGTTGAAATTCCAGTTGGAGTGCTTGGATTTTGGGTGGATTTTCTGTGGATTATGGGATTATTTAAGGTATTCCATAGAGCATCTTGCTTCATTCACCATAAGCTGTGGCAAAAGCTTGATGAGCAAGCTTTGGGTTTGGAGTTTTGGTTTCTGAAAAGCCTCCACCCACCCAGCTTATTAGAAACCCTGTTCCAATGGCCTCCTTTAGTGAAATTATTAGAATAAGAGAAATTGCAAGTTCCTTCTGTTCTCAGCAGATTTTTACTCTTGTGTGGGTTGATAGGACATGATACAGCTTCACTACCAGAGATTTTGATGAGAAGGGCTTGATTTTAATGCTGAGAAATAAAAATAGGTAAAACAACTTCTTAATAAAAGAGAATGATTAGGTAATAGCTTTTATTAGAAAGTAAAGCAGGAAAAGGTACCCTTACAAAAGCCTTGGGATTTGGGTTGTCTTAGACACCATCATGACCTCCCTGGGGGAGATGGTCCCGCCTTCGCCAAGCTTGGCTCAGGTCCAGTGAATCTTCTCAGGCTTTTTGGTCATAACTAGCATAGCTTTGTGGTGATTTTTGATGTTTCCCTCCAGGGCCTGGTCAGAGTCCAACCCAGGTACTTATTCTGGCTTCACCTCTGGGGTAAAAGCCGCCAAGGTTTGGGGGAATGTGAGATGCTTAGCCCTGGGCTCTGAAGTTCTCCCGAAGGTGCCCGACCATCCCGAGGAGCCCTGGTGCTTTAGGTTTGGAGGGTGGCCAGCTTTTTCATGAAAAGGGCCTTTGACCCATGTCTTTTGCTCTCTTTTAAAAGCATTCGGCCTTTCATAAAAACTCTACCTTTGAATTCCCCCAGATAACATTTCCACTCTCAATGTGTTTTTGAAATCTTTTTTAAGAGAGTGAAGAGCCAGCAATAATTAGATCCTCATGTTTTGCCTAGAGGTGCACTCATTGAACAAGCCTTTATTGAGCTCCACATATATGCCAGGCAGTGCTAGAAAAATAAAGACAAAAGATGAAATGACCTTTGCCACCTACTGGGAGAAACGCCATGAACTTGGATTAGTTAATATACACATGTGGGTATATACATGCACACACACGTGTACTTAATAAATCCACAGCAACCTGGTGTATAGGGTGGTGGGCAGGGATGCCCAGGTAACAGGGAATCAGCAGTGCTTCATGGAGAAAGAATTCCTTGAACAACCTTGAAGGAAGCTGGAGATTCTCCGAGGAAGAAGGGAGGACAGAGGAGGGCCAAGCAGGCATTAGGGGAATGGGAGAATTAGGGGAAGGTACAAAACCCTCAAGATGGGAGATGGGATCAGCAGGGAGAATCATCTGACTAACCGACAGAGGAGGTGAAGGAGCGTGGTGTCCAGTGAACCTGAGAAGATGGGCAGGAGTCGGGCGAAGGCTGGCACTGCCAACCCAAAGAGATTGTATTTTATCCTGATGGAAAGAAGGCACCATGGGAGTTTTGTGACTGGGTCAGAGCTGGTTTGGAGAGGGGACAGTGAAAGCATGTGGGAGCTGGCTGTGGCCAGAGTCTGGGCTGCCTTGGCTGGGCTGGGGGGGTAGGGGTGTTCATGGGAAGGGCAAGGTCACAGAGAGATCATTGTCATGGGAGGAGAGAGTTTGGCTTGTGCCAGCTCGTAGCTTAACCTGGCTCAGGGAAGATAGTGACAGTGTCTGTCAGAGGGCTTTCTTTTTCAGTTTGCCACACAGATTTGAGGCTTGAGTTTTGATTGCATTTACGCTTCTAAGTGAGGTGAAGCTTGGAGAAATTGGAAAATGGAGCCAGGTGATGGTTTCCTGCGGGCAGCCTGGCGATTCCTCTTAGGTGATCACCATCCTTCTCACAGAAGTTAGGAATACCCATGGCATTGGTACTGACCAGGACATCCTGGAATCAGAGTAGGTTGGGGCTTCTAGGAACTAGATTCCTACCTTAGAAGAAGGCTGTTGTGCCAGCGCGGGGCTGGGGCTGGCTGCCTCTGGTGGGGGAGGGTGGAGCTGCTGGGGTGAGGTGGGAGGGCAGCTTGAGGCCTATAGGCTTGTGGAAAGGCCATCCCAGGGGGTGGTGCTGGTGACCAGTCACAGCTGACAGAGCTGGGCAAGTATGGGGGGGGGGGGGGGGGGAGTTGTGCTGATGCTTGGCTTAGTAGACACATTGAGATTTCTAGACTGCTGAAGGAGGAAGGAGGCTTTCATGTGAATGGAGCTGGGCCGTGGATGAAGCCTGCTCCAGGAAGACACTGTGGGCATCCTCTAAATTTCCCTTTGCTGGGCCAAGTCCCAGTGGCCTCACCCTAGTTACAGCTCTGCGTCATGCTTCTGTGCCTCTGACCGTCCACTGCCTGTGGAGATGCTGCTTCTGAGCACCAAGGATGCCGCGACACCAAAGACAGCTTCGGTTCTTGTGCAGCCCCCAGGAGGAAGCGTTTCACTTTGGCTTATGGCCCACTGGGGTTCTGAGAGCAGTGCTTTCAGATCCTCTTCCCAGTTGGGCTCTGGTGTCAGCCCCCCCAGGAGGCTGTAATCCGAGCTGCCTGAAGGCAGCTTTTTGCTCCTCAGGAAACCTTCTCAAGCCCTCTGTTCAGTAGGGAAGGGAAGCAGTTTGAGTTTGCAGGGCATGTGCACATATAGAAACCAAAAAGGATCCATGTTCCATGAAGAAAACTTGCTAATTAGGTGGTACCTTCGTTAGTGCCTGCAGTTGCTGCATGTTTAGCAGAACAGTCACAGAAATCAGTGAGACCCCTGCTTGTGCTTCTTGCCCCCCAGTCGCCCCAGGTGTCCTGCTCAGGCTTAGTTCTAGCTTTGGCTTGGATGGAGAGCAGAGCTGAGAATCTAACACTCAGAGACAAGTTGGGCTAGATGGGAGGAAAGCCCTAGGAGAAGGTTTAGTGGGAATGGGAAGTAGTTTTCCAAGGGGCACCAGAAGTTCCCTCACTTTGTCAGTTGGAAATCACTTCTGGTGTTTTAGTCAGTTCAGAGGTCCCCGAGCTCAGCTTTGGCATCTTACCGTTGCTGATTTCCTGTAGCTCAGGGTGAAAGGGTTCTGTGTCCAAACCTCACGTGTTTGGCTGTAGTCAGTAGGATTCTTCCCCCAGTGGGCTCTTCTGTGATGTTTGAGGTATGCGCTAATGCTTCTCCTCCTACACCTCCAATCTACACGTTTTCAGTCACACTGCTGCTTTTGGAATTTGTCATGGGATATTGGTGCCATTTGCCAAATGTTACTCGTGGCCCCTTGGCAAACTTCTTCAACCCCACTTTGGGAGCACCTGCTTTATACACTTGTCCTTTATACAGTTGGTCTCTTTGGAGTCCCACAACCATTCTGCAAAGCAGTTCTGCAACTAGGGAAACTGAGACTCAGAGAGCTCAAGGCCACACACCTAGTAGGTGTTAGAAAATGGATCAGGGGTGGCATCCTCCTGACTCCAAGGTTGGAGAGAGGGGAAGGTCCGTTTGCTCCCAGATCTCTCTGACTTCAGATCTAGGACTTGACTCTGCCAGGCCTGGGGTCTCCATGTTCTGACTTGATATCTGACCCATATTCACCCTTCACCCATCTGACCGACCCTGACCTATGAGGGCTTTAAGCCGTGAGCGGTAATGTCCTGATACATTCCTTCTCTGACTTGACTCCCTGCTGTGTGGCCCAAGGGGCCCCTGGCCTTTCATCCCTCTCCTGTGCAGCAAAATTAGGAGGATAACCCTGAGATTTATTGCTCCTTCTAATTCAGAATCCAATTCCATCTCGCCAGCTGAGGATGCAAAGGGTGAGTCAAAAATTTGGCCAGGAAAGCTTTTCTGGAAACCTGTTGTAGACTCAATAGCAGAACAGATAACGATGGAGTAAGAGTTGGACACTTGTGATAATGTGCCTTCGACTTGGCCCAGAGCATGTATGGAAGGGCACATGGCAACTGGGAAAGAATTATGGAGGCCAGCCCTGTAGGTGAGTTTAAATGAGTGACTGGCAGAGAAACCTCTTTTACAAGCTTGTTCTTTCACTAGGTTATGCTGCTTGTATGATAAAGCATTAAGGTTGAAACGTACGTACGTGTGTGTGGCACGCGCAGTTTTAACTGTTGACCAGTTGGCACTTGTCCAGGCATCTGATTCCTGGGAGTCTTCATACTGAGAGAAGGAAACTTATTGGGACAACCATGTGCGACTGCTCTTCTCCATCCCTTTGGGGCATCTTTATGGCCAAGGGCATCTGACCCAGGATGGACCAGGCACAAGAAGCCTTATTCAATCCTGGTCAGCTCTGACTCCAGACTAGACCTAATTGACATTCAAGTTGTGGACACCATCAGCAGCAAAGTGAAGTGGCAGATGCTTCACAGCTTTGCTTGAGATTTGCTCGGCCAGTTAGTGCCTGATTGGAAGGGAGAGGACTACCCTCTTCAGGAATCGCCACGTGCGCCTTTGGAGAGGCGACAGCATCATTGCTCTGGGATCATCGACTGTCCTGGGAGCAGGAGACTAGAGAGCCTCCTGTCCATCTCCTCATTGAACGGATGGGGAAATTGACGTCTGGAGAGGTGAAGTCGTCTTGTTATGGGCTGTCCTGGGGCATCCCCGGAGTTCAATGGGCCTCTAGCTTTTGGTGATCCAGGATGCTATCCAGCCAGCCAGGTTGGTGGTCCCATGCTGGTGGCAAATGGCTGCCCTGGAGACTAACTTTCAATTCTTGACCTTAGATATTTGTTAGGTTGTTTATTCACAGGAGCAAATCTGTTTTGTTTTTGTTTTTATCAATTTATTAATCAGTTTATTAATTAATAACTAATCCTTAACTGGCAAGATAGAATTGAATTCTACAATCACTTCCATAAATCTTAGATTTTTCTCCCCCTTTCCTCCCCACTTCCTCTCCCCTCTTTCCCCAAGATGGTGTGCAATCTTATGTGGGTTCTGCACATATTTTCTTACCAAATACATTTTCACCTTAGTCATGTTGCATGGAAGAATTTAAACGAATGGGAGAAACCATGAGAAAACAACAGAACACAAGAGAAGATAGTCTGCTTCACTCTGCTGGATCTGTTCTTGAAGGTAGAGTGGGAAGACTACTGGACATTGGGAGTCAGGAGAGCTGGGCTCAGATCTCACCCTTAACACCTGAGACTCAGGTCACTGGACTTGCCAGAACCTCTGTGCCTTCCTTCCCTTTCAAACTGGAATGTGGACGCCAGTGGTGCCACCCTCCTGTGGTGGTAAGAAGGGCTTTGCAAGCTTTGTCCATGTTCCATCTCCCTGGGAGCTGTGCTTTCTTGGGAACTCCTGATTGAGCCCTGAAGTCAGTGCCTCACTTGAAGTTTAAGCTGCCTGGGAGCAGGGGAGGAGCACAGGTGCCTAGCCAGGGTGTTATCAGGGGCAGGCCCAGGCAAGCCAGGGATGACCTTTTGCCACAGTGCCAGACTTCCTGCCCCTGTTACCAGCTTTCCTTCCATTTCAGCCTCTGCTCAGTGGACTTCAGATAGAAATGGTACGGACAGAAGTTGCCACCCCCCACTATTCAGAGATGTTCATTGTTCACTAGACTGGCAGAGGGGGGTAATGATTGCCTTTTGGAGTTGAGTCAAAACAGGACAATTCCAGCAGCATTTAGGACGGTGTGTGCTTTGTCTTATTGCCACGTGGTTTTTATTTGTTTCTCTGAGTCTCATTTGGAGAGTTCCACAAGTTAGGAGACTGCAAGCTTCGTCCTTAAGTTTTTATGTCTTATTCTGTTGGAGATTTGGGCCGATCTTCCTGTGTGCAGGCCTTGCACTTGTGACGCAGCTTCTTGTTGAAATGGCCAGGTGACTGGGAGCTGTGGTTATAGTGTGAGGGAGCTTTGGTTGTGAGTCTGCATGCTTGATCGTATCTTGGTCGTATCCTGGTTGAAGGAGTGCTACATTTTTTGCATCCAGTAGAATCTGTTGCACTTTTTCAGTTTCCCTACAGAATGTCCATTGATCAGTAAGTGTGCACTCTTAGGGCTAACTCTCTGTGATTCCTCACTGGCAGTGCCCTGGCCTTGTAGAGCCCTCTGTCTACAAACACTTTTGCCATTGGTCAGTCGGATGAAGTCTTACTCCTGGTTCTCTTCCACTTCCTGCCTCATCGGCCTTTTACCAGCCCTGCTCTCATGAGAGAAGGGAAGCAGGTGGTGGAGGAGATGGAGGTCAGATCCAGATGTTTGGCTGCATAGGAGTATAGACTCAGATCTAGAGCTGAAGGGACCTTATATGCCACCTCTTACAGATGGGGAAACTGAGGCCTGGGGGGAGGGACTTGCCTACAGTCATGCAGGCCTCTGGCTCCAGAGCCAGTGCTCCTCCCACTGGACTGCCCTGCTTTTCTGCATTGATATCCTGATAAAACGGTTGGAATTGGAAGGTTGCCTCTAGAGCCCAGTGATCTGTGTGACTGAGGTCTCCCTATCAGAGGATGGGGTTGCCAGGACCTTTCTTTCATTTTGGGCTGCTGAGCCTAGGTCCTGGTGAGGATCGTATCCTGTGCCCAGTCATACATCCATAGTTAGGTAGTACCTACTTCTTATTTGGAAATGTTCCATTTTCATTCTCATTCATTCATTCAGTTACATTTCTTCCCCTCTTGTTGAAAATCAGTAGTATATGACCTGCTTAGTTCTCCTATAACAGACTCTTAGGGTTGGAAGGGGCTTACGCAGTCTTGGAGGTCAGCCCATATCTGGGCGAGAATCCCCTCTAGAAGTTGTCTTGCCTTGGCTTAAAGACCTGAGGGAAGAGGAACTGCCACCGTCTTAGGCCGCTGTCCTGGTCCACCGTCCAAGGCTGTTCTCCTGGGCTGCCCTCCTGGGCCGCGATCCTGGGCCACTCTCCCCTCTCTGACTGTTGCATTCTCTTTCCATTTTTATAGATTATCTCGATAATGGCAATAATAAGATGGCGATTCAGCAAGCCGATAAACTGCTGAAAAAGCACAAAGATCTGCATTGTGCCAAGGTGAGGCCGTTTGGCGTAAGGCATGTTTTATTTGGTGAATTAAAATGCACACGCACGCACACACATGCATGCACACACACATGTGCTCATGTGCTTCCTACTGCTCACACTTGGTCTTCCAGCCACTGTAAAGTCATTTTCGGATTCACCTCCTAAGTGTCTATTTACCTGTGGCTTTTCAGACTGTATTGGCTTAAAAATGAAATATTAAAAATGCTTTTAAGCATCAATTTCTATAAGGGCTTGGCTTTTCCACCGCCACATTATACACTGAGTCCATGCCCTTCTCTCCATTTATGAGGATTCAGTCTCTAAATATGTTTAAAACTCAGCTCAAATGCCACCTTCTGCTGAAAGCTAGAAAACTCATTTTTCCTTTCTCTGTATGTGGCCTCTCGGCCATCCTGGCTGCCCTGCCAGCTGACTTGCTGTGAGGTCCTCTGCAGTCCCCGTGTGTGTCCAGCAAGGGAAGGGAGGCTGGTGGATCAGATTCCCTGAAAAGTGAAAATCTGCTCCCATCTGCTTTGGAATGAAATCTCTGGGTTCCTATTTCCTTCTCTGAGTCTTTTTCATTCCCTTTCTAGCAGCTGTTTCTCACCTTCCTCCGTAGGTATTAAAAGCGATTGGTTTACAGAGGACTGGGAAGCAGGATGACGCCTTTGCCCTGGCGCGAGAAGTTGCTGCCCTCGAGCCCACTGATGACAATTCCTTGCAAGCACTGACCATCCTCTATCGGGAAATGCACAGACGTGGGTCTTTTGTTTAACTTTGTTTTTAATAACGTTGTGTCTCTTTTAAAAATGAGAGAGGAACCTTTGAATGTTAAGATTTTGTGCACACTTGGGTTTTGTCTTCTTGAAGTATCCTTGTAATTTAGCTGTCCAGAAGAGAGGGGAGCACTGGAGGCAGCTGGTGTGGGGCTGGGCAGAGGAGAGGGATGAGGTCCAGGAAGGGAGGAGATGGGCAGGGCCATGCTGGCTCTGCTCAATCCTCCCAGCTGTCAGAGACCTGAGAGCAGCAGTTCGGGGTCTACTCCATTAAGGATGGCATATGCGTTCATTCCTTCTCATTCTGTCCACCAGCCTCGGCCCTTCTCCCTATTTTTGTTTGCTATTCCAAGTAGTTTGAAGCAAAGCAGTGGCTCCTCTTTAGGGAAGTGGGAGGTCACTGGACCCACATGTACAAGAGTGTGACCATCAGTCCCATTTCTCAGGGGTTTATTGGCTACGGGCCTACTGTGTGTGGTCACATGGGAGCAGAGAGTTGGTCAGCTTGGCTTTTGTGACCAGACAGCTCAATGCCTTCCCTCATCTTCCAAGGACGCTGCCTTCTTCCAATAGCCGACGTTAGCAGCTCAGTGTCATGCTGTGTGCCTCCCTCTGCCTCCTCTGCATGTACAGTCCACCTGCACATCAGAGCTCTTGTCCTCCATTCCCTTCTCTCCATTCATGTAGAATCAGGCCCTGATCTCGTGGAGAGCTCAGCTGAGATGCCACTTTTGTCTCTCCCAGCACCCTTAGCTCTTAGAGCCCACTCTTTGGAAATTCTGTTGTCTGTATTCTAAATGTGGAACATCTCTGTGGAGATGTTGTGTCCTTCTCCCTGAGGGCAGGATGGTTGTGCCATCCCCAGGGCCCAGACCAGTAAGCCACTGAGAGTGGGATTGAAGCCTCTTTGGCCAAATGGGGAGGAGATGCACTGAGTGAAATCTCGCCTGTCTCTGTCGCAGCGGAACTGGTCACCAAGTTGTACGAGGCCGCTGTGAAGAAGGTTCCCAACAGTGAAGAGTACCACTCTCACCTCTTCATGGCCTACGCTCGAGTGGGGGAATACAAGAAGATGCAGCAGGTGAGTGGCCCTGCGGGCACTGCCACAAGGGCTGCGAGGCTGGTAATGTGCTTCTCTTGTGCTTGGAAAAGGGAGCTGGGCCTGTGTTCTCTGGTGGCTCTCCTGGCCTCTCTTCATGAGAGACAGAAAAGGGCAGAAATCCTGGAGCAGGCCTGTGTGAGCCAGCTGCGTGGCATGTGGTATTGTGTTGTTAATATTACTGATAGTTGGCATTTGTTAAGCCAAATTTACAAAGTGCTTTATTTACATGGGATCCTCACAACCCTGTGATCTAGATGCTACTATTTTTAGTTCACAGGGAGGAAACGAAGGCCCAATAGATGACCTATTCTCGGTAACACAGCTAGCATCTGAGGCAGGATTTGAACCTGGGTCTTCCTAACCCCCAAGTCCAGCTTCTCCCTACCCCTTCCAGGCCACCTCAGGCCCTGTGTCCCATCCTGCTGTATCTGGACAGCCCCAGCCAGACCTGGTGCTAAGCTGGATTCTTTAGGCTCCATGGAGTTCCTAGAGGGCCTCTGCCAAAGCTGGCCCCCAGCTGGACCACTCTCTTTTCCCCACCCCTAACCCTAACCGCAGCCTTCCTGACCACACTGCCTTGCCTTTGCTGGTGGGCCCTCCTGGGGTCCTAATGTCCTAAGGTGACCAGAGGAGACCTGGGCCTTGCCAGACCCTGCAGCCAGACTCTTGCTCATGTGCTTTCTTCCCCTCCTCGATGTGATCTCCCTGAGAGCAGGGGCTAGCTCCCTCTGTCTATCTGTATTCCCAGCTCTTGGGACATCTTAAGGAATAGCTGAGTAAAGGCTCTTGTATTTATTCATTTATCCATCCATGCTATCCAGTGGGCCCGACTGCCTCTCACTTACTTTGTTTGCAAAGTATCTTTAGTTCAGAAAGAAGTGCTTGTGGCTTTTAAAAAAATTAATGAATCAAGCATTTATTAAACACGTATTGTATGTAAAACATTTCTACAAGAAATGACCAGATCACTAGGGCAAAGCTGTGCCCTCTGGGAGTTCATAGTCTGATTTGGAGGAGTTAGCGGGTCTACAGATAGACAATAGCCCTGTAATTTACAATAATGATAGAAAGTACTTGTCCTTAAGGGCATCTGTTGGGACTGGGTAAGCTGGCCGTGGTTGATTACCTACCCCTTGGCTCAGCATTTTCAAATTAGGTTAATAGTGCCTAGAAAGGAAAATGTCTCTGAAAATTTTTTCCCTTGAATTTTATATATTTTTTAAGAGTGAAGAACTCAGGTAGATGAGAGCCTGCTAAATTAAGACAGTCTCAATCCCAACACATCCGAAAAATAACCTTCATGCTAAATAGAATTCACCTAGAAAAGCTTTCAGGTGCACGTTATGTTTAGTTACTGACTTGCCTTTCCTTTCTGTCATTTAAGTGGACTTGTATTACGAATGCTGTCTTCTCTGCTACTTAGCTGACTTTGGGACATCACTCTAATGCCCTTTAACAATGATGCTTTGATAGGCCAGTGTTTCTTCTGTGACTGCACATGATTCCCTTCTACAATAAATACAGTGTTGGGAGTCTCCAGGAACCATTTGAGAAATGCCAGGCTGCCTGACCAGCTTTAGACTTTCTTATGGCAGCTCCCCCTTCACGGGCTCATTTGTCCTGATGCTCATGTTGGGGTTTGGAATCATATTAAATAGAAGTCATCTTGGCACAAGGTGGGGCAGAGACGGATCCCAGCAGTCACATTTGCCTTTTGGGATCCACCAACAGACCATGTTCACAGTGGTAACTGCAGCTCACTGCCAGTCATTATTAAAATCAGCAGGTAAACTCAGAAAGTGTGGCCTGCTCAGGGCCTGTTTCTCCCCTCTTTGGGCTTTAGGCTGCTTCCCAGGCTGCTGTTAGAGCCTTTGACTCCTCCAGCCCTGCTGAAGTGAGTAAGGACTTGTCTTGGGGGACCCTCTGCTTGATCCTCCGCCCCAGTGCAGTTGGCACATGAGATACCACACAGCAGAAGTGCAACCTCCTGGAATAGCTGTGTCTTTTTACCCTTCCCTTGGATGCTACAGGCCATTCACTTTCCTCTTTGAAATGGGAATAGCATGTGTGTTATTTCCTTGGAGCTGGTTTCTTTTGGCTCCATAGCAGTATAATGTCTCAAAGTGGGTTTGTTTAGGCAAATCCTGAAGCCAGGGCCTGGTGGTTGCCTTGGGAGAGATGGCTGCCATTCTCAGGCCAGCCAGACTTTAACTTGAGGAGGACCGGGCAGAACAGGGCTTACATTGCTGATCATTGAGTCCTTTCATTGGGTCCAAGAACTTTCAAGTCCTGTCTTTTTCTCTTTCAGGCTGGAATGGCACTTTATAAGATTGTACCAAAAAACCCTTATTATTTTTGGTCTGTCATGAGTTTAATTATGCAGGTGAGTACGAGGTTCAGAATGGCGTGGGGAGCCTCCGTTTTAGACCCTGTCATTGCCGTCAGTAACCCACTTACTTCATATGCTTTTAGTAGGATATGGGGTTAGCGCCATTTCTAAATATGTTCTTATCTATTAACTTTGCACAGAGCTTATCTTGTCTCCTCACTAACAGATACAAGTGGTTTTTATGTTCTTTTTTGTACTTGTCATCTTAATATCCAGTGATACTGTTATCCTGGGTCATGGCAGCAGATGCCTGGGGGAGAAGGGGTTAGGAGAAGCTAACATGGTGTTTGGACCTTCCGAGATGAATTCATTAGCCAGCCCAGAACCCAGGAGTTAGCTAAAACACCTCAAGTTCACCTACTTTATTCATAAGTAGACATGGTTTCTAGTAGCCAGCAGTGAGCTCATGTGGGATGGGGGGAGAACAGGCCATGGTGACCTTCCATAGAATTCCTAGCGGTCTTCTGGTGCTACCATATGACCACACACCCTATGCTGGCCCAGCTGTCCAAGAGGAAAACTCACAGTGCCCTCCACTTAGTGAGTTCTCTCATTTAGACTCTGGCCCCCTCTGAAGCAGCTGCTGCTGCTCTATTGTGCAGGAGAGGGAGTGAGTGAACAAAGGTTCTGTGACTTGTGTGTAGCCACGTGGGTGAGACCAGCACTTTTCCCACTGTCCCTGCCTGCCCCTGAAACACAGATCAAGGGAAAAGCGATTCATGACTTCTGGAATAACCCTGTGTGGCTGTGCCTCCATTTACAAAATAGACTTTCTGGGGAGTTTTGTGTCCTGGGGAGCTCACTGTTTGAAGAAGTCCCTAGGTGAATTTGTTATAGTGAGTATTAGCCCTTTCTTGGATTGACTTTGTAGGTGTCGGTGAGGATGGGTGATTGCTAGCATCCATTGGCTCTTAATGGAGTTGGGTCAGAGGGAGCGTCTCGCCAAAGGCCACTGATGTGACAACTTGATGAATGTCTTTCCTTTCCTCAGTCTATATCAGCCCAGGATGAGAACCTGTCCAAAACCATGTTTTTACCCCTTGCTGAGAGAATGGTGGAGAAGATGGTTAAGGAAGACAAGATTGAAGCCGAGGCTGAAGTAGGTATCGTACAGACGTGAGGAGCAGCAGACAGAGCAGACGAGGGCTGGGGGAGACCTGGAAGAGGGGTCAGTGCTCAGGCTCATAGCTCAACTCGGATGGTTATTAGCAGCCGGATCTCAGGAAGTGCAAGGAAACAGAGTCTCAGTTTCATTATTTTTCAAAATGGAAATAGTTGTGCTGCTTGAACCAGTAACCTTACAGGTTTTGAGCATCAGATATGAGAGAGTACAGGAGAGTGCTGGCTATGTACTGCCATGTTTTTGTTATGTTGTGCCAGAGCGGCCTTCAGTGTGGTTCTGTGGGCCAGGACACAGCGGCCTCCAAAGTCTTTCCAGAGAGTTGCGTGGGTTGGCATCCTGCAGCATGACTGCTTTTCACTCTAGGTGTTGTGTCCTTGGCATTTAGTGCAGCCTCTCCCCCCCAGACCCATAGTAGGTGCTTTCTAAATGCGTTGATGGGATCTCAGTCCTACTGGAGGATTCAAGGATTTGTGAAGTGTCTTGCATGGGAGGTCTGCCTCTGTGAGCAATGTGGGGCACCTTGCCTAGAACAAGGACTCGAAAATGTGTTGTGGATGCTTAGGGCCGGGGCTTGTTGTCAGAAAACCTTTGGGTCACTCTCAGCCTGTTGGCAAGTGGACACCAGTGTCTGCCTTTGTCCTTGGTGAAACCCCAGCATGGCTGTTCCTCCATTCTTCCTGAAAGCGTCTTACTGGCTCCCATTTTCTTTTGGGTTTTACTCCTCAGGTCGAGCTTTATTACATGATTCTGGAGCGCTTGGGAAAGTACCAGGAAGCCTTGGATGTCATCAGAGGCAAGCTAGGAGGTAATGGCCTGTGGGTCAGGACTAAGTGAGCAGGGAGCTACCTGATACATATGGGCCTTCAGGCTGTGATTGGGCACTGTCACTGAAAGTTTCCTGTAACAGCAGGTCATAAGTTAAATAATTCACTTGCAACAGACATCACCAGTCTTTTGAGCATGATATGGGATGGTGTGGCTGGATCCTCCATAGAGCACCAGAGGGGAGCCCAGGAGCCATAGTTCAGGCCCCTCCTTTTACAGGAGGAAACGAGTCTGGGGTAGCCAACTGACTGGGCCCAGGCCATGCGGAGGCAGGGTCTGAACTGGGATCCTCTGACACTATGCTCTGGGCCTGGCCTGGACTACGCTGCTGCAGCATCTTTTCTGCCCCGCTAGTAGCAGCTTGTTCTATAGATGGGGAGGGGCAGTTTGTGAGTTGGCCTTGGACTGGGATTTCCCCCTTTTGTGCTGTCCTCTGTCCATGAATGAGAGAAGTCAGACCCAATCTGACTCTTGGAGTTAGCACCACATTTCCATGTTGGTTAGCGAAGTCCTGCTTCGTGTGCACATGCCCTCATGGCCCATCATGGCTTTTGAGCCCTGTGATCCTCTAAGTCTGACTTGTTCAGAAGTAGAAGAGACAGTGGGATGTTGTGGGCAGAGTGCTGGGGGGCAGTCAGGGCTGGAGTGGGGGAGAGATGGGCAAGGCCATATGCCTGTCAGCCTTCCCACGGAGATGCCTCCACGTGTCTTCTGTGGCTATAGATTATAAGTTATGGGAAGGTACTGCTGAATCCAGTGGCTTTTTTGTCATTCTTTGTTTTCCTAGTCAGCAGAAAATAAAAATACAGCTTTGCCCACGTGGAGGAGGTCTGCCAAATACTGTGGCTGTCAGAATGAGCTCCTCTGCGGGGCCAGGAGAGGATTTTCAAGGGCTTTCTAGCTGTGAAGCCTGTGATTCTCTGCCCCAGCATTAAAATCCTTTCTAAACCCCTCACTTGCCAAGCTGCACTAATGTTAAATTGCCAAGTCTGATTAGATCTGAGCTATGGATTCCTCTCTCCTCTGTGTTCAGCCTTGGGAATTGAGGTATTTCTGATGGAGTAGGATTCATTTTACTCCTTGGTGTCATCCTCCTCCTCATCACCCATTTTCCCCCGCCCCTCCTCCATCTCCTGCTCTGGCCAAAGCTAATGGTTCTTCCGCTCTGCCCAAGGACCAGCCTTCGGAAAAACGTCCCTCATTCCTGCTCTTTCACAGATGGTAGAGGGAAGGAAGGGAACAGGTTGTTGGGAAGGTGGGATAACCTTCAGGGTTCCCACTCCCCAGTATCATCCACAAGGGATTGTTGGTTTTGGTGATCACTCCTTAGGAAAGGAATCTTGTTTAAATGAATCCCTTTTGTGGTTGTAGAGAAGCTGACCAGCGAGCTCCAGAGCAGAGAAAACAAGTGTATGGCCATGTACAAGAAGCTAAGCAGGTGGCCGGAGTGCAATGCGCTGTCGCGGAGGCTTTTGTTAAAGAAGTGAGTGTGTGCTCGGTGCAGCTGGGAGGCAGGGATGTCCCTGGGTGGGTGGGGTGAGCAGTGACCAGCCTTAGCTTGGGGAGCCCCTGATGGGATGCGCCACTCTCCCCCTCTCAAGCCTGTGGCCCCACTGTGAAAAAGAGTTGAGGATCATAGTGCCCAAGTTCAGGTGGAGAGCATTCATTTTAATGGCCCCTATCATTTTGGTCTTTGATTTTTAGCTCAGATGACTGGCAGTTCTATCTGACTTACTTTGACTCTGTCTTTCAACTCATTGATGAAGCCTGGACCCCTCCTGCAGAAGGAGAACAGTAAGTGGGTTTGTTTCCTACCTTCCCCTTGAGGGGTTTGGAGGGGAGGGCAGCTCCTTGGGCTTCTCTCAGTTAGCAGCAGCTCTAGATGAGGGACAGCCCAGCACTCCTGGGACCATGGCAGTCTCCTCTGAGCAGAATGACAGGCGTGTTTCAGAGACAGTGGAAGCAGCCAACCCCTGCCTGGTAGTAAGGTGGGGGTAGCCTGCGGCAGAGTGTTGTCCACCTTGTCGGCTGCCACTCACCATAGCGGGTGATCCCCTGGAAGAACATCTTAACAGAAATGATGGTGATGTACAAACAATAAGTTGTCAATAAAGCTTGTTAAAAACAAGACGACGCGGCCCTTGTTCTCCTTTGTTGTCTGCCACTTTCTGCTTTCTCCCTGTTGGCAGCGGTTTCCTTGAGCCTTGGGGTGGGAGGTGGGGGAGAGGCCCAAGAGTCTGTGTGTCTGTGCATTTGTCCCCAGCTCTCTGGAAGGAGAAGTACATTATTCCGCAGAAGAAGCTGTGAAGTTCATCGAAGAAAGGATCCTGGAGGAGTCAAAGAGCTCCCGGCATCTCCGAGGTCCCTACCTGGCCAGGCTGGAGCTCATCCGACGTCTGCGGCACCAGGGCTGCAACGATGAGCACAAGCTGGGTGAGGAGTAGGCAGGTCCCTGCTAGCATGCTGTCATGGGGGAAGGTGGCGAGGGGCAGCTCTGTGGTGCTTCCGTGGTGGGGAGGTGGCAGAGGGCAGTTCTGTGGTGCTCCCGTGGTGGGGAGGAGGAGAGGGCAGCTCTGTGGTGCTCCCGTGGTGGGGAGGAGGAGAGGGCAGCTCTGCGGTGCTCCTGTGGTAGGGAGGTGGCAGAGGGCAGCTCTGTGGTGCTCCCGTGGTGGGGAGGTGGCAGAGGGCAGCTCTGTGGTGCTCCCGTGGTGGGGAGGTGGCAGAGGGCAGCTCTGTGGTGCTCCCTTGGTGGGGATTTGAAAGTGAGGAAGCTCTTTGGTGCTTCCATGGCAGAGTAGCTTTTCCTGTGCTTAGGAAGCCCCACCCCTGCCCATCTGCTATAAGCAGATTCTGGGCATATAAATGCATTTTAAGATCACCCAGTCGTGACGAGGGAACTAAGTCTGCTGCCAGAGAATGGTCCATGTTCCAAAGGCTCACAAAATGACTGACTCATAGTTCTTTTTCCCTGCCTCTCAGGAGTGCCCAATGTGCACACGCGTGCACGCACGCACACGCCCACAGTTGTAAGCACACACATTTCCTCTTTTGGGGTGCCTAAGTGCACGTCATCGTTCATATATTTCTTCCTACTAAAATGGAAGCACTTCAAGGCACTATAGAAAGTGTTGCAGAGAAAGGCTTTCCTTAAGGTCCGGCTCACTCTTGTGCTGGTTGGATTTGTCACTGTTTGGCCGTTAGGTCTGTAATCTTGAAGTATGATTTTTGGAAGGGAGAGGGCTGGTCTAGGTCATGATCTCGGCAGAGTGGTGAACCTGGCCTCAGGAGCCTCTTTCTGCCTGTGTCTGGGGCCAGCGTGGAGTGTTAGGGTTCTGTTTGAGGGGGCATGACGACCCTGGGTTCAGCCAGTCAGTGTCAGAAGTGGGGTTTGAAACTAGATATTCCTGACTGAGACCCCACAGCATGAGACAGAGAGGTTGACACTGGGAATGAAATGCCAGCCTTTAGACCCTTCCCCTTGAAGCAGGCCTTGGTTCTGGACTAGTCAGTCCTCTTTTCTCCCTTCCTGCCCATCATGCCTTTGGAGCTAATGAGGGGTCTGACTTTCACTGGCACCAGGCTCACAGCTCCCACTTATATGCTGATGTGCCCTTGAATGTTTAGTAATTTGGTGATTGTGTCTCCTAGGTGATCCAGAAGAGTTAATGTTTCAATATTTCAAGAAGTTTGGAGACAAGCCTTGCTGTTTCACTGACCTAAAGGTGTTTGTTGACCTCCTGCCTGCCTCACAGTGTACAAAGGTAAGAATGCTGCTACCAGGGGAGTGTCTTGGACACCAGGACAGGCCCAGAGGGATTCTACTTCTGTCTGGGAATGGAGCACTGAGCACTGATGGCTTTGACTTGACCAGGTTGTTTGGAAATCTCAGAGGAGTAGATTCAGCCTAAATACAGGGAATCACCAAAAAGGACCTGACTGACTAATCCTGACTGTTAGGGCCACTCCCTGAAATATCAAGACTTTTGTCAGAGCAGAGAACCCTCAGAATGGAAACTCAGGCCCATTAGGGTGAGTGACTTGTTTAGTTCTGTGGCTGCTGAGTGTCAGAGGCCAAAAACCAGTTTTTCTTCCTGAAGGCAGCTGATTGGAGCCATGCCCAGAGTGCCAAGCCTGAGTGAGGAAGGCCTGAGTTTAAGTCCAGCCTCAGGCCATTTCTAATTAGGTGACCCCGGGCAAGTCACTTCACTGATGCCTGCCTTAATTTCCTCATCTGTAAATTGGGGCTCATAACAGCTCCTCCTTCTCAGGATGGTTGTAAATTAAAAATAAGATGGTAATTGTAAAGTACTCAGTGCAGTGCTCTGGCACACAGTAGGTGCTTAATAAATGCTTGTTTCCTTCCTCTTCCCTTCCTGATATCAAGCCCAAGATCCTATCTGCTAAATTAGGTAGGTGTGAACCTGTAGTAACATATTGACAAGTGATCTCTGCAGTTTTAAAGTTTGCAAAGCCTTCTCCTTGGAACAACCCTTGGTCATAGGTCACGCGTATCCTTAGTCCCATTTTCCTAATGAGGAAAGACTTTGCCCAAGAGACAGGTCTTTGAGGCAGGTCTCGTACTCTGGTTCCCCTGTTTATGATTGCCTCCCTTGAATCAGTGAAGGCCCCCGTGGTGCACCTTTGGGTCTGTGCTAGGTGGTTAAAGACCCAGACACATGTTGGAATGGCTTCTCTGGTTGCGTTTGATGCCATGTAATTTGGACAGGCAATTTTCAGTCAGGGATTCTGGTTTTTCCCCATTGGATGAGAAACAGTAGAAACCCTGGACACTCAACAGCATTGTCTCTTAAAGCAAATGCTGCATGTGTGGGGAAGCGTAATCTGAGGGCCTTGCTGAGGGGGCAGTTGAAATGAAGCCACCCACCCATTGGCCTTAACATAGAAGGGTTACAAAAGAGGGTGAGGATATGTTGTTAATTTTTAGAGAATCCCTCCCAGAGGCTGGTTCTGAGCTCTCTGAAATCTCAGCACCTTCTCTGCTACACCCTCAGTACTTGGTGGGATTCGTTAAGTGTTGTCAGTGTGCCAAGAACTGTGCCCTGGTGCCAGAGGCTGGCCTCTGGGGGAACAGGCCCAAGACAGCACACTTTGGGAGAACTAGGGCCTAGGGAAAAATCTGTTTACAAGTTTCTCATTCCATCTCATACAGGGGAGAGCATTCATGCCACTTACCAGAAAAGAAACAGAAACTCTCCAAGGTCATTTGAGTCCCTGTTTCCTCTGCATTAGTAAGGGATGTACAGCCAGTTCCGTCCTTGGAGCCTCCTGCCCCTGCAGGCTCCGTAGGCTGATGGCAGCCGTCCCACTGCCTCTTTCCTTCCACTCTTGAAGTCTGGCTCCTCCCTGAGCTCCCGTAGGTGACTCCAGTCCTGTGCTCCCTTTTTCTATTTTCTTGTCTTCAGGAGAATGTGAGTTACTCTGGGTAACTTCCGGGTGATTCCTGTGCCTTCCCTCGGTCTATCACTTCTTACTTACTCTGTACGCAGCTTGCTGTGTTCATGTCTGTTTGTCTGCACATTGTCTCCCCCATGAGAGGACAGGGACAGTGTTTTGCCTCTTTTTCTCTCCTCAGCATTCAGCACGGTCCACATGGTAGGCACTTAATAAAGGTTTATTGATTGATTATTGATTTATTGATTGCAGACCCTTAATCCATGTTTATTGGATTGGAACATTGGGTGCTAAGTTCCCTCTTCCAGATGCTGCCTCTCTCCTTGGCTTCAGAGGCGCTGCGCCATCCTTCTCCATTGCCCTTGCCGGCTCTTCCTTCTCTTCTCTTGCTGTGACACGCTTTCTCAGTGGAGCCTCCTTCACTCCCCTACCTCCCCTGGCAGATACTTCAACATGCCTGTCCCTGGTCCTGCCCTGTCATGAACTCCAAATCTGAAGCATCCCCAACCCTGCCTGTTGGAGCATGTCCTCCTTCACTCCCTCAGTACTAATGCCAAGCTTCCTACCAGGTCTTAGCTTCCTATGTCCTGGCTCCCTTTGGCCTCCTAGGGAAGCCTGAGGACTCCTTCTTAGAATTCTCTCTTAAATGCACAAAATAAAATAGGTAGGATTACAAGGAAACTATGTTGAAAAACAATTATCAGAATATTTTTTAAAATGTCCACGGACCCAGGTGAAGAGCTTGTGCTTCATTCTCTCCTGTCTGCCCCTCACCCCACTGCCAAATCCTCTCATTCATAGATCTAGTCATGTCACTCTTGACCAACACAGTGGTCTCCTGTGCCTAATAGTCGGAGTTATAGCTGGTTTCCTTGGTACTCAAGGCCCTGAACACTGGTGCCGTACTTGATCCTGCATCAGTGAGCAGTGTGGGATAGCAGGTACAATGCTAATGTCACCTGGGGCTGCTTTCAGAGGGGCAGAGTGTGTAGGAGGGAGATTTGTCAGCATCTAGGGGAAGACAGCCAGAATGGGAGGCCTTGAGACCTTGTCATGCCTGCTTAAAGGCGCCAGGGATGTTTAATCAGAGGAGCCAAGAGAGCTGTGTCAAATATGTGACCAGATATCCCAGGGAAGAGGGATGAGCCCCGTTTCCTTTGACCCTAGTGTCAGGATGAGGAGCAAAGTGAGTGTATGTTGCCTGGAGGCAGATTCCTCACCATGAGAGCTGTCCAGTCATGGAAGGGGCTGTCATAGGGGGTAGCCCCAAGACATGGAAGGTCTTCACACAGAAGCCAGGTAAATACTTACTGGCCATGTACCCAAACGCTCACTAGCTGCGGGACTCTGGGCAAGTCCCACTGCCTCTAGTTCCTCATCTGAAAAGTGGGGATGATACCAGTGTTTACCACACAGGACTCCTGTGTGTATCAAATGAGAAAAATCTGTGAAATGCCTTATGAACTTTAAAGTGATTTATGAATGCTAGCTGCCGTGAGGGTGAGGGTGATGATGATGAGGTGGGAGTGCTGTTTTGGATCTCTTCGCTCTCCTGTTTGGTGTGATTCTGTCAGTCAGGCTGACCTGTTCTCTGTTCCCAGACATTCCTCTGAACACTCCCCCTGCCCCACCCCTAGCCCCCATGGACTACCTGTTTTTTATCTGCCACTGGACCTTGAGCTCTGTGAAGGCATTCCCCTTGTCCTGCCTCTGCATGGTAGCTCTTCTCCTACACTGTGGTCTCTGCACACAGTAGGCTTTTCACAAGTGTTTGTCAGAACAAACTGCATTCTTAGCTAATCCCGAAATGTAACTTGAGCTGTCCAGAATCTCTCTTTTTTTGTTTACTGCTTAACCCTGGGCCTAACCAGGGCATTGCATGGTAGCCTGTCTCAGCAGGGCTGTAGGGAGTTAGGAGGGACTGAACTCTAAGAATGACTTTAACTTCTCTGAGGCCAGGTTTGTGTCTTTTCCAGCCCAGACTGCAGGGCTTGCCCTATACTGGGCTCAGTCCAGAGATCCACGGTGTTGGAGTACAGGTGGTCACTTACCTCCAGCCTGGTGGGGGAGTGAAGGTCAGAACTTGGAAACCACCGTGGGGAGAGGCCCCTCCATTTGCTATCCCTGCCCCACCCCAGGGGGAGACCGATGGCAGCATTCGCCAGAGAATGAACCTCAAAGCCATCCCTGTTTAGTTTGTGAGGCAGTGGGATGGTTGCCAAGCTGGAACAGAGACGACCAGGCACCACCGGGTGGATGGTGGGCAGACCAGGACAACTCACAAACTCTGCCTCTCTTTCTCCTTGGCAGTTTATCAATCAGCTCCTTGGAGAGGTGCCGCTGTCTACCCCCACAGAAGATAAGCTGGCCCTGCCTGCCGACATCAGGGGCCTGCAGCAGCATCTGTGCGTGGTACAGCTGATGCGCCTCCTGGGCCTCTACCACAGCATGGAAAAGGACCAGAAGCAGAGGGTGGTCTGGGAGCTGATGCTGAGATATCAACACGGACTGGAATTTGGTGAGTTGCCTTCCCAGGGGTGGTCAGGGCACAGGGGACTCCTTGGATTGTCCATGGGGGTCCAGTATCTCCACCCTTCCAGCTGCTGAGTTCCTTGGGCTCTCTCTGATGGGACAGACTGGGACATGTATAGTTTATTGTATTATAGACCTATTTTTTTGCTCACCTTAAAATACATGAAGTGACCTGATAGTGAGCTCCCATCTCTGAATAGAAGCACACGTCCCTTTGTAAACAGATAAACCCTTCAGACGCCCACAAGCGTCTGGTTTCATCGGTGGAGGCATAGCCCCTGTGACTGTAAGTGAAGGGGACCTTTCCTTGGGACTGCAGCCCACGTTGCAGCTAGTGCTTGCATTGCAGACACCTGGCTTGTTTCTGTAGCTTGGGGGAGTGGTCAAGGGGGGCAACCTGCCAGCTCTGGCCTGGAAGGGGCAGGTTAGGACACTGAGGCCAAGAGAGGGGAGGGGCCTTCCCTGAGGTCATGTAGAAAGGCAGTAGGAGGCAGAGCCAGGATCGGAACCCACACCTGGCATCTCCTGCATGGCAGCGCTCTCCTTGACCTTTGCTTTCGAGATCCGTGGTCACCCCACCAAGCTGTCCAAGTACAGCTGGTCAAGAACAGCAGTGGTTGTGATCAGTTCCATTCTGTAACTGCTTTTTTGGTTGCTTTTTCTTTAAAGATGGCTTTTTTACATCATTTCCACATATGCCCCCTCCTAGGTGCCCCTTAATTCCTCCCTTGTAGCAGAGACTAGGAAAGAGACCAGTTTAGTGAAACCAACTAAAGCATCAGTTGCATCTGGTAGCATATCCCATATTCCATGCCCATAGTTCCCCACCTCTGCCATGAAGGGAGGGAGGAGCATTTTCTCAAGTCTCCGAGGCCTAGTTGGGCACTTTAATTCTTACCCTGCATTCCACTGTTGTAGTCCCTGTGTGTGTGGTTTTCTCAGCTCCACATCAATGTGTCTTCTTCTCTTTCTCCAAAATCATCATATTCTCAGGTTGTTCCTTATGCGACGATGATAATCTCTTGTATTCATGGGTTGCAGTTCATCCAGGCAGCCCCAAGGGGACCCTCTATGTTTCTGGTCCTTTGCTCCATAAAAAACAATATTGTTATGAATCTGGTGGTCAATGGGGTATTTCTTCCCCTCTCCGGCCTCTTTGGAGTTTGTGCCCAGAGTGCAATCTCTTGGTTGCTACAGTCTGTGGGCATTGTAAGTCATCTGATTGTGGGTGGGGGCAGGCAGGGAAGGCTGCCTCCCAGAACCTTAGATCAAGTCTCAGCTAACAGTGTGTGAGGCGGCCTGCCTTCCCATGATCCTGAGAGGCTCAGCCATCCCCATCCATTGTTTCCTGGCCATTTTGCTGAGTGTGACTCGAAACATCAGAGCTGTTTCGATTTGTATTTCTTTACTGGTGATTTGAAATCATTTTGAATATAGTTCATAGTTTACAATTCTTTTGAGAATGATTCATATTCTTTAACTCCTTAGCCAGTGGGGAGTTGTTCTTGGTCTTCCACCTCTGTGCTAACTCTCTATACACCTTGGCTGCCAGGCTGATATTGGTGCAAATAGACGTATATATATTCAGATTTTTACTAATCTACATGCTTTTCTTCTTATACTTCCTAATTGAATTGATTTTGTTTGTGCAAAAAAGCTTTCTAATTTGGTGTAACCAAAAGTACAGTGCTTTTTGCAGTCTGTCCCTTTTTTCATTAAGAAGTCTCCTCTTCCTGAAGTTGTGAGAGATCCCACCGTCCATTCTCCCTCCTCCCCATTTTTTCTATTTTAGCTGCATGTCCATCTGGGGTTGATTGTGGCCTCTGGGCCAAGGTGCAGCTCAGTAACTGCCTTCTGAGAATGCTCTGTGAGGCACAGGGAATTGATTACACACAGGCTCTGAGTAGAAGGCAGCACATGGGATGGCCGGAGCTTTCCCTGATGCTGAGACGATGCTTTTTTCCCTTTCCAGGAAAATCCTGTTTGAAAACAGAGCTGCAGTTTTCAGACTATTACTGCCTCCTTGCTGTGCACATGCTCACTGACATGTGGCTAGAAGCAGGTATACTGTGTATCCATCTGTGTCTCCTTCCCCCATTTCAGGCCTGATGACTGCACCAGGCTGGGCAAAGGGCTCACCCACTGAGGGGGTTTTCACCCTGTGCTCCTGTAGAACAGTTTGCTGTCTCCCTGGTCTGTTTGCCCAGTCCCAAAAGGTGTGGCTTGGCTTTTCTTGTCATCGTAAGTGAAAGATAATGATGGTTACCAGGACAAGCCAGCCCACCTCACTGCCTCCCCACTGCCCTTGGCTGTACCCAATGAGGTGGCCTCCGCAGCCCCTTCACACAGTGCTTCTCTGCCCTTACGGCCCAGGCCCAGGAGCAGTAGCATCGTGGTGACCCTACTTTGTAGACATAGAATGAAGCCTGAACAGGTCTATTGAGGCTCCAGATCTTGGGGAAATCCCCTGGCTGGCTGCAAGTGTGTGCATCAGGTGATGGCCGTTCTTCCCATGGGAACCTCTCCTCTTCATATCTGGTCACAGGGATGGCTTGTGTCCACTTTCCTGGCAGCATCACTGGATCATTTGCCTTTTTTTCCTTAAACTTCCAGGTGAAGAGAGAGCTGCGTGGCAGGCCCTGACATTGCTAGAAGAGGGCTTGACCCACAGTCCTTCCAATGCCCAGTTCAAATTGCTGCTTGTCCGAATCTACTGCTTACTCGGGGCATTTGAGCCCGTGGTGGACCTGTACTCCAGCCTTGATGCTAAACACATCCAGCACGACACCATCGGGTGGGTAGTAGATACTCAGAATGCTGTGCAACCCACTCTGCCCCGCTCCTCCTGGGTGCTGGGACAAAGTTGTCCCCTCTGATGGGAGATAGGAGCACTTTAGAATGTCATGGCCTGGGGAGTCTTCAATGGGGATTTCAGAGAGATGGGTTCAGATTCTGGCTTTGGGACAAGTCCTCCTTCTCTGGGCCCTCTGTAAAATGAGGGAGTTAGACCAGGATAGATCCCTGGAGTCTCTTCTAGCTAGAATCCTATGACTTGCCATGAAACAGGTCTTATTGGACCTGCCAGTGGTCTTCAATGTTGTATTAGCTTGTTAGAGTTGGGGTTGGTCCAGGGGTGGTGCTCTCTATCTGGAGGTTGGGTTATAGGACATATTTGTGGCTGACTCAGTGAGTCTTTATTGTGAAGTCTATTTGTCCCCTGACAAGGTTGAAAGTAATGCCTCATCTGGCCACCTGTTAAAACTCTGAGATTTTAAAAAAATATATTACTATTATTTTTGTTAGAGATCCTTTAGCATATGTGTTTCTACTTTTGTGATTAAGGTTGGAACCCACCCTTTAAAGTGTGCTTTTGGAGGAGGCTTTGGATTGTATTGAAGTATCAGGTTCATTGAGAATCCCAGGTTGAGATCCCAGCTGAAGGAGCCTTGTGAGGCTGAGTCACCCATCATGAGCCCAGTTGCCCAGTGCCTGGTGGCCTCCCGACCCCAGTTATCAAAGGCTGAGCCACCCATCCTGGGCCCAGCTGCCTGGTGCCTGGCGGCCTCCCAGCCCCAGTTACCCAGGGCAGTGTGCCCCATGTGTGCACTCATGACCTGCCTGTGATCTTTCTTCCAGCTATCTTCTGACCCGCTACGCAGAGCCTCTAGGTCAATATGCTGCTGCCTCCCAGGCCTGTAACTTTGCACTCAGGTTTTTCCACTCCAACCAGAAAGATGTAAGTGAAAACCTTTTCTTTTGTGGTCTCAGCTAATGAATGCCCCAACTCCAGTTAGAGCAGAATGTCCAAGTTGGGAGGGAGCTCCAAGGCCATACCTGGGGGGCCACAGAAGCACACTGTGTTTGAGAGGGTTCTACGTTCAAGGACTCTTCCTCTTCCTGTGGCCAAGCCAAGCCTGTGAAACCCATTACATTCTGTGGGGACGGATTTACAAGTGTCTCTGATCACATCCTTAGAATTTGGCAAGGTCAGGCCTATCTGACATGATCGGTCATAGAGATGTGGCCTGCCTTTCAGATCTGTGTCTTCTAATGACTGAGCTCTACAGGGGCACGTTCTCTCCAAGGGGATGACAAGTAGCTCATCAGAGTTTTCAGCCTTGG
Source organism: Notamacropus eugenii (assembly GCF_028372415.1). Lineage (NCBI taxonomy): Eukaryota > Metazoa > Chordata > Mammalia > Diprotodontia > Macropodidae > Notamacropus > Notamacropus eugenii. The sequence continues at coordinate 34,142,920 of NC_092875.1, forward strand.
AACTCAGCAGCCGGCAGGCCTGGCTGGTCTTCATTTCTGAGTCTGTCTGTCAGCCACTGTACTCTGTGGTTAAATCACTGGAATATGGAACAAACTTTTTTTTTAAAGATAGTTTCATATTGTTTAGACTTGCAGTATTGCAGACTAAAAAGATGGGCGTCCTGTTTCACTTCAATTGGCCAGGCTGAACAGACTTTGACCAATCACTGAGATCGGTGTGTTGGGTGCATTACTGGTGGTGTGGTGGCCCTCGTCCAGGGGCTGACTGGGCATCTGGACAGGTCAGGTTTCAAGGGTCTCCATGTGCAAATGATGAGCAAAGCCAGGCTCTGCCGTTTATTAAGAAGGGAAGGAGTCCTTCAAACTGGGGATGGGGAAACCTTTGTCCTCTAGCTCCTTGAGGTTGGCATTTGGAAGTCAATGGGAATGCATGCTGTCGATCCAAGCTGTTAAGAAGCTTCCTAGAGAAAGGCTGCAGAGCTGCTGGAGTGACTCTTAGCCCGTTGAGTTCCTAGGCCTCATATTTTGCATAGTACCCACAGGTTTTCTTCTGTCGAAAACCTGCTTATTGTGTTTGATGCTTAGACTACCCAAATTTCAAAGCACTTAACCACTACATTGACTTGGCACTTGGCACAGAAAAGATGATTAACAAATGTTTATTGACTGAATTTGTTGTTCTTTGTAACCTTTGTCAGTCACAAAATGAGATAAAATTTTCAAAGCAACAGCCCCAACAAATGATTAGTCACAGAGGTTAGCACTTTGGAAGGATGACCAGCAGTCTCTCTGAGTAGCTGGCTGCTGGGATGTAGAGGGTCTCTGCTCAGTGACCTGTGGTTCTCCTGAGGAGGCGCACAGTGGGAGCTCACCTGTGGCTCCCAGTTTGTTGGAAGGAAAAGTTGGGGGTCAGTGAGCAAGTGTTAGATAAATGGTACCCAGCATGTGACTGACCATGGGCCTTTGTAGGCAATGAGTGGTGTGCCTGCTGCCAACTCTTCTTTGTGGGGGGACAGTACCCAACAGTGAAAGAGAAGGAAGGGCAGGTCCTTCATAAACCCTTTGCAGGGGGAATGTGTGTGGTGGGGAGCAGGGGCACCCTCATATCCCAAGGGAGTTGACTTCCAGAATCACCTCCCCTGGCAGAGCCTGCAGGAGCCATGGGCTCCAGGCTTCTCCCCTCTTAGTCATGTTTCTTTGCTTGTCATGGACTTTTTGTAAGAAAATGTTTCATTATATTTTAAAAAGAAAGACAACAAACGAAGATGTGAAGAAAATCCCAATATCTTGCTGGTTCTTCTTCTGGCCAAATGTAGGAATGACTGAAGAAATGAATGCCTTCCCCTGAGACACTGGACTGCTAGTGGAACATGTTGGGGGTGATCTGGCTTGAAGTAACTTAAGGGATGAATTCATCCCCATTCCCTTGTTTGGGACCTGCTGAGTTCTGTGGTCAGGAGGCCCTGTCTATGAAGATGTGAATTTTTGTGGCAATGATAATGTTTCGCTGTGTATTTATAAAGGTGATTCTCTGAAGTCAGAGATGGTTGTCTTACAGTGTTCTTCTGGCTTTGTGTCCAGAGGGCTGAAGAGATATTCGAGGTAAGAAGAAAGTGTCCAAAGAAAAGAAACTTGCTTCCAAGATGGAAGACGGCTTGGAATAATTTGTTTTCTCTCTGTGTGCTATCTGGCTGGTTGTGGCTTGTGGTGAGGGTAGGCTAATTCATTGGCCTGAAGGTATAGGATCTCACAGATTGGAACAGTAACAACTCAGCAGGAACCACGACTTCTCTCAAAGCTAATTTATTTTGAATGTTTTCCATCAAGAAGATCCAGTTGTGTTCAGTTGCTACTTACCTATCATGGACCTAGGGAAGAAGTCAGCACCCATGGGTAATAGCAGTCACAGAAGGTGGCGACAGGAGCCAGAAGCCACCTCTTCAGTGCGATGCCTGTGCTCCGTGGGTACCTGGATCTTCTGGCCAAAGACGGTGACTCCTGCCTGGAAATAAAGCCACAAACGAGAGCATGAGCTTAGCTGCTGACAGCTGCTAGATGAGGAATTGCAGATGGCCCTGGGGAGGGGGCCAGCTGCAGCCTTCTCTGCAGCGTGTGTGGTGTTCAGAACCTTCTTTGGAGAGGAGAGTGACGTGTGAGGGTCTTCTGTAGGCATCGCATGTTCTGGAGATTCAGAGCCACACAGCGTGTGTGCGTGCATGTGTGCGTGTGTGTGTTCATTGCTTTCCTAGTAGCACTTTTATTTCCTTTAGTGACCATTCAGTGTGAATTCTCAAAGCGTTGCTTTGAAATGGATGTTTCAAAGCTGCCGTGGGGAAAAATGAAAAAAAAAAAACATAGGTTTTTCTGTTTCAAGGCTCTTCCTGGTGAGGAGTCTAGCAGACTCCGACCGAGACCTTCCCTCTGCAAGAGTGAGCTGCTCTGGATTCCTGCAGCTATGAGAATGGACTTGTCTGTACTTTGGAATGTGCTGTTTTAAACAGTCAGGACCGTTAGGTTGGCATAACAGACTAGGTGTGATTCTTGAGTTGGCATCCGTGTCTCTCCTACCCTTTCTGCAGTGACCAGGGTTCATTTCAGAAGTCCACAGGGGACCCACAGCACCTCGGTGATCTAGAAATAAACACAGACAGCTCCCAGACCACCTCTTAGGGTTGTCAGCAGAGTGTGCTTGCCTGCAGTCTCTAGCCTGGCCTCCTGTTGGCCAAGCCGGGAGCGTGGGGTGCTCCTCTCCTTCATCTGACACTCTCTCACTCTGCTGATCCCCCTCCAGGGGGGACATGACCCAGGCAGACATGAAGGAGATCCAGCTGTCTGCTGGAAAGACAAGTCAGCGGGCTTCAGCTGCCTCTAGTTTGGTAAGGAGTGTGGCCTCCTTCTTGCTGAGTCCTCCAATTTTTCATCCTTGTATTTAAATTGTACTAAACCCATGTATTCCTGGGGCCACCCAGAGATGAGAGTTACCTCGTGCCTTGTGGTAGTGAGTTAGTTTGGAGGTGGGGTGGGTGCATTGAGCCACTGTGGTCTCCTGACCACCTGTGGAATCACAGGCTCCCAGGGAGTCCTCTCCAGCTGTGACCTCTTGAAGCCCTGCTGTCCCCTGCTCTCCGAGGGCCCATAGAATCCAGGCCTTTGGGAAGAATAGACATCCCCCCCCCCCCCCACATTCCCCCACCCCTCTGTAGGCAGTCAAGGAAAGAGGCGCTCTTGCTGCCCTTGGATCGTGCCAGAAGGTAACTTGAGGATTTTGAGGTAGTCCTTCTCTAAGCCCACAGGATCACAAGTAATCTTTTTAATTTTCTTGTGTCCGTCCGTCTTTAATTTCTCCAGATACTGCAGGCAAACAGCTCAGCGAGGTGTCCCGTGGGGGTTTAAAAGCCGCATCGAATGCAGTTGAATTAGCGCCCCTGGCGCAATCCCGCGGCCTGAAATGAACCCTGCGAGGCTGTTTATCAGAGGGTATGTTGTTGACTATTGCCCTATTTTCCTATCATGCCAATTATCCAGACATAATGGAGATGGGACAGAGGAAAATGAGGGAGGCCAACAGAAAAGAAACTGGTTGAGAGTGCTCGTGGCAGTGTGGTGCGCTTTCTGGCATACGTCAGCCTTTCTGGGAGGTTTTTGGAGGCCGGTGCTTTCTTGGGTCCTGCTGACATGGTCTCCCTCCTCCATCAGAGCTCTGCTGTCCATAACTTTTCTCTGGCTGCTAGACCAGAATGTCTGTCCTTCTGTGCTCTCTCAGGCTGCCTCTCCTAGGGTCTGTGGGCCACATGGAGGCTGTGTTCTCCACATGATGTCCCTTAGGTGCTCCAGTTATTGGGTTCTAATCCTTCATGTCCTCCAGATGGACTGATTGACGGTGCTGTGAGCCTTTGTGGTTGACATTGTTCGGCGTCTCACTTCAGTCTCGGTGTTATGTGATACTGTATTTGAAATAATAATAAAATGAGAAGGAGCCAGCATGTCTTTGGGCCTTTTTTTAGGTTTGGGGACCTGGGTAGGCAGTGGCTATGCTTTTGAAACCTTACTGGAAAAGGGCTATCCCTGTCTAAGTGGTATCTGCCTTGGAGTGGCTCAGGTCAGGGGTCACTGCCTTTCTAACCTAATCTGACCTCCGGTTCAGTGGGAGTGGACCAAGGGGTAGCTTCCACACCGCCGTGTATGGCAGCTGGGTCTGAGTTGTTATCAGCAAAGGGGATGCACAGAGAAGGTTGGGAAGGATGGGGAAATGGAAGGGAGAGGAGAGCTGAAGTTCTGTTCAGTGATCGTGGCCTGTTGGGTTTATTTGGGGCTTTTTGGTTGAGTTGCTTTGCCGCAGGTGTCTGATCTGTTGAAGAGCTTTGTGCCAAGGTGATATTTTTTGTCTCCCCAGACCTCAGAATATATTATTCAAGCCTACAAATATGGTGCGTTTGAGAAGATCCCAGAGTTCATCGCTTTTAGAAACAGGCTGAACAACTCTCTGCACTTTGCCCAAGTGCGCACAGAACGGATGTTGCTGGACTTGCTGCTTGAAGCCAACATGTGAGTCTGGGGTACATGATGGAGTTGAGGGGCGGTCACGGACCAGCCCCTGTGGCCGTCATCTGCACGGTGACACCCGCCCACCGCATAGCATAGCCTGTCTCAGGGCTACTCTGGGCCTGGAGCACTACTTCCTCTTCTTTTCCCTTTTTCACAATCTGTTTTGTGAGTATTGTCTATGGATCGTCTTTGGCCCAGCCCAGAGCCCCTTATACCTTCTGTGGCATCACTGACTCTGAAGGGAAGCAGCGCAGCCTGTGCCACCCACCGCACTCGCCTCCCTTTGGGCTGAGAGGCCTCATGTTACACAGAGCCTCATCTCTTGCTGCATCTCTTGCTACTTTTTGTCCCAGTAGAAGAAAACCTTAAAATGAGCATAGGTATTGAGCCCAGGAGCAGTGTGAGGCAGTGCAAAGACAATTGGATTGGGAGTCAGAGGACCCACACTCGAATACAACTCTGCCACTGGGTTTCCTTGGGACCATAAACAAGTTACTTCACCTTTCATAGCCTCCCTCATCTCCTCAGATCCCTCCAGCTCTGACCCTGGGATCCTGGCATCACAACTTTTCAGATGTTTGTAAACTTGTGATCTAATGTTCTAGTTAATTCTCTCTTTTTCCTCCTGAGCCCCCACAGCCTGCGTGTTTTGTAAACATGGATGTTATGTTTCTGTCACAGATCAACGACCTTAGAGGAAAGCATCAAGTCCATGAGTCTGAGTCCAGAGGAGGACGACATCCCTTGGAAAGACCTACGAGACAACAGAGACCTCCATGTTTTCTTCACGTGGGATCCCAAGGAGAGGTAATTCATATTTAATTGAGAATCATGCCAGCTTTCTTGTGAATGCCAAGTCTAGACAGGTGGTCCAACCTTTGTGGCCTGATGTGGTTGAGGAGCCGCTGGCAGGCTCAGAGGGTCAGTGGCTGCTCGAAAGGCCACATTCTGTTTGCTTACCCACTGCTGGTGCTTCTGTCTTAAGGGATGTTTCTGAGGAACATAAGAAACTCTCTCTGGAGGAAGAGACCCTCTGGCTGCGCATCCGTTCCCTGACTCTGAGATTGGTTAGTGGGCTTCCAGCCCTCAGCCACCCAGTAGAGCCAAAAAACTCAGACAAAACGACAGAGAATGGCGTCTCCTCAAAGATCGATATCATCCGTTCACTTCTTCGGCAATTGGAAGGTGTGCTGGATGCAGGAAAGCGATTTGTTGGACGGAAGGTTCAGGTACAGTCTGAAAAGCAGAACTGGGCCCGGCGTGGGGGATGCTACCTTTGTGAGAATGGGGTTTTCTGGGACCTCAGAGCCAAAGATGAGGTGTCAGGAGACCCAGGGGAATCCTGGCTATGCCAGTTCCTAGGGGTGGCCTGAACCTTGAGCACAGCCCCCCAGCCCCTGAGATCTTGGCCTCTATGAAATGAGGGTATTGGGCTTCAGAAGAACTCATTTAATCCATCTCTGCTGGACTGCCACCTTTTAAGTCCTTGGTGACGCTCCTCTGTGCCGTCAGCTTTCTCCAGGCTAAGCGTCCCACATTCCTCAGTGGGGTCTCATTTGGCATGAACTTGAGGCCCTTGGCCATGCTGGGTGATCTCCAGCTTCTCCGGGCCCCTGTCCTCCAGATCTGGCCGTACTCCCCTGTCCCATGGTGGGACAAGCACCTTCTACCTGGCCGCAACCTGGCATGGCATCCTCTTTTTGGCTGCTAACCCCTGCTGGCTCATGTTATGTCTGTTGTCCACTAAGGCTCTCGAGTCTTCTTTGTATGAATCGCTCTCTCAGCACGCCCTGTCTTCTGCTCGGGGATCTGATTGTTCTGAACCAAGGGTGAGATTTTACATTTACTTCAAATTCTGTTTCATCTTACTTGATCTGGTCCAGGGTCAGGATATTTTTGAGTCCTTCCTTGGTTATCCAGTGTTGCGTGTTAACTGTCTTTTTCATCTGTGAGTCATGCAGATTTGATAAGCCATAACCTTGTGTGACTTAATTCATATCATTGAGGGGATTGTTAAACAGTGTCGTGATAGACCCTAGAACCCTAGACTGCTCCTTGGAGAAGTCTTTCTGAGGTGTCATGGAACCACTTCTAGGAGCAGTTAGATCTGCTGGGGCTGGGTCTGATCATTTCTTTAGGTCCCAGTCTGTCTCACTGTCCTCCCACTGCACCTGCATTTCTACTTCTTCATTTAATGAAAAGCTTGAGCTGTTTGGGGCCAGTGCTCAGGAAACAGTCTCTTTAGCATTTCTTTGATCCTTGTCAGAAAATTAAATACAGGATCCTGTTTGTGATTTAGACACACATGGCAGCTCTTTTTGGTGACCGCTCCCTTGTCTGCACAGGCACTAGCCTTCCCATTAGTAACACACTCAAACTTTTTCCCACTGTTGTCCCCAGTGCCCCCTCTCTTGCCTTTCTTGAAAAACTGGCCCTTTGCCCTTCTTTGATTTTGTAGGACCTCTGCGCTCATCCGCTAATGTTGTTCCCAGGTCCCTGAGGGTGGCTCGGCAGTCCTATCTGCCAGCTCTTTCAGGACGTGAGGGTGGAGTTGTTCTGGTCCTGGGGTCGAATTCCTCCAGGATACCTAGTCCTCTCTTACTGTCTCCTTAATTTTCTTGGGATCAGCTCCCCCTTAGCTTTTCAAGTCCAAAAATGGTCCTTGTCAGAACAGAAGCAAAACAGCAATTTGGTGACTCCACCAGGTTTCCTAATAGTAATCATCTTGTCCAGCCCGTACAGTTATCCTCGCCCCTCTTTTATCGTTTTCTTTTTCCAAACATGTCTGAAACTGCCCTTCACCCCAGCCCAGTCCAGCCCCAGTCAATAACCCAGCTCCTCGCTGACCCCAGACTGTTCTGAGCTTGGCCATTCTTGATTGGATCTTTAGAGAATTGGTTAGAGGACTGCCCGGCCCCAGTACTGGCCCCCATCTTCCTTCATGTCTTTCAGAAGTTAACACAGATCTATTTCTGTCTTTGAGCATACAAAATCATACTGTATTTTTGCTTGATTTTTTTTTTAAGTGTCTAACTTGGTAGAGAATAATGTTTCCTTTTAGACTGTCCACCAAGTGTTCTGGGTCTGCTTAAACCTTGTGGTGCAGTGGAAAATGTACCACCTGGCTCTGGTGTCCAAGGACCTGTGTTCAAATTCTGACTAATCCTGTTACTGCCTGTGTGACTTTGGGCAAGTTAGTAATTCTCCTGGGCCTCCATTTCCTCTCTGTAAAATGAGTGGGTCAGGCCTAGTGGCCTCTGAGGTCTCTTATTCCATGTGTTAAATTCTTATAAGATGCCTTCATTGATGCCAAAAACAAGCCTTGACTTGAGTCAGTAAGGCCCAGTTGAAATCCTCCTGCCCTGATACTTATTAGCCACGTGACCCCAGATTAGGCCCCTTTGCAAAGGTGCCCCTTCCTGCTCTAAAGTGACAACAGTTAGTATCTCTGTCGAGCCTCACACAGGAGGTGTGCGCTCTCTGGGGTTGGTGCCACCGTCGGAGCTGCTGCTTTTAAGGGTTCTCAGCAGGTGGGGAAGGCCCCCACATCCTCCTGCCTCTTAAGGACACTTTACTGATCACATTAAGGTAGCCCAAGGTCGAGTCTTCTCTGAAGCTAAGATGGCTCCGCACATAGAAAGTAATGAGCTCTTTTTTCCTTTTCGCTCTCCAGTATCCTTTCCTTGGTCCCGTTCCCACGCGGATGGCTGGCTTCTTCAGCAGTGGCTGCTGTCAGTGCCAGACCAGCTCCTTTTATCTTGTCAGTGACATTTATGAACTAGATACCAATGGCCTAGGTAAGATGCCTGCATGTGTGTGTGTATGTGTGTGTGTGCACGTGTGCAAACATTCTTGTGTACATGCATGTGTGGGGGTTTGACCAGATAAATTGTGTTGTTGATTCGCAGATGGGTTGATTTTGTTTTCCCAGAAAATGAATTCAGCATTATGGGGAGAAAGCCCTCTGGTCAGCAGAGATTCTAAGCTTACATAATTAATAATGTTTCAGAAGGCAGGACCTCTGATTTCCCCCCGAATGTGGGCTTCGCCAGTGTGGATGAGGGCCGTGCCATCTTTAGTAGATGGCTGGCAGGGATAGGTCTGGCTGGAGCCCTTCATCCCTAGGTGCCCTGCCTGATCGTAGCTCACACAGAGCCACGGCAGGCTCTGGCACCAGCATCTGTCTGTAATGTGGTAGGGCCAACCTGATTATGGGGTGCTGCAGAGGCCTTAAAGAGCCTGAGTTTTGAAACCCCTCCTGCTGCGTCATTTGAGGGGGACAGCAGAGGGGCATAGTACACATTTGTTTGAGGCAGATGCATAATAATGATCATTGAAGTCTGTTAAAAAAAAAAATTCCATTTCCCAGTGGCCTGTCAGCATGTTAATTTACCGTTAATTGGGTGATTTAGAAATGGAAGGAATCATCTTGTTGAGACTGTATTTGTAAGTCGGTGTTTGGAGAACTGAACATTTGTTGTGGAAAACAGACCTTCTGAGCTTCTAACCCAATAAGTTATCATCATCATCTCAGTTCAGAATTAGGAATGGCTTTGTGGAATTGTTAAACCCAGCTTCTAGCTAATTCCATTTGCCTTTTTAGCCATTTGAAAGGCTAAATTAATTAATCTCCGCCTCCTTTGGGGCGACCGTTTTGGTCAAGAAGAAATGAGGTTTTTTTGGTTTTGAACAGTAACTCTGGGAGCCAGAGGTTCGAAGGCCATGGGTGCACTGAGGGTCAGGAGGGTTTTTGAGGGGCCTCCCCAGTTTTGTGTGACTTTCACCTTGAAATGTACCTGCTAAGCTTTAATTTCTTTTTTTCCATTTCAGAGGACACAACTGAGATCCAGGAGAGAATAGGGAATAGTTTTGAATCTTTACTAGAACAATTAAGGGGTAAGTGTCTGGACACTAATGGGTTCTTCTTATGGACATTCACACACCCGTCCTGAGTGGGCACAGCTGGAATCACCGAGGCCACCCTTATTTCTGGGCACCAGAGCTGAGGGCAGGCTTCTGGCCATGCCTTCCTCTGTGATGTAGCAGGGACACACTGCCTTGAAGGATGCCTTCCCTTCCCAGAAGCCCTCCGGCCTTCTGTGTTATTGCCCAAAAGGAGAGTATTTGAAGATGGAAAGTGGTTACCTGAGGCGCTGGGGGTCCTGAGTCTAGCAGGACTTGAGCAGAAGAGGCGCCTTGGGCCTTGCCATCAGGAGTGGTGCCCTTTCCTCCCCAGCTGCGGCCCCTGTCATTTCACCTTGTCCTTGGTCTGGGTGTGTGGGCTTGGGGGTTGCTCTTGTGATGGTGGGGAGATCTTAAAGAAGGAGGAGGTGCCTCAAGGTGCTCAGGAAGTGGGCAGCTGGCTCTCCCAGGGGCTCTGGCCGTCACTCAGCCCCCCGACATCTTGGCAGGAGATCTTAAAGAAGGAGGAGGTGCCTCAAGGTGCTCAGGAAGTGAGCAGCTGGCTCTCCCAGGGCTCCCTGGGGCTCTGACCGTCACTCAGCCACCCAACGTCTTGGCAGGAGTGCAAGGAGAGACAAACCAGGGACTTTTCTTTTTTTCTTGCAGAAGCATTCAGTCAGTGTAAAGGGGACATCTTAGAAGTAGAAGACAGGAGCCTGAAGACTCATCCCAGCATCTTAGAAAATCTAGTCTTCTTTGTGGAGGTGAGCGCTCCAAGCTCCCCTGCCTGCCTCCTATTTGTTCATCCTGTTGTTCACAGTGAGCTTTGATTTTCCCTTTTGTCCAACAGACATTGCTTAAACCCCCCGTGGAAGGAGGTGCCAGGCTGTGGGCCCCTCAGCATGGTGCCCTTCTGGACCAAAATGCCCTGCCCCATGAAGTCAGGTGGGCCTAGTACAGCAGGGAGGCACCCCCTGGTGTGAGGGCACTGGGGGACCCTGAGCAAGTCTCTTAGCCTCGGCCCGCCTCCCAGGATCCTTGCAGGATAATCAGTGGAAAACCGTGGGCCCCTCTTATGGAACCATGTAAATGAGAGCTCTTCCTGCTGCTGCTCTTTGCCCCTTAGCCACCCCTGGAAGGAGAGAGAGGAAAGTGAGTGAATCACTGTCGTCAGCCTGGGGATTCCAGGATGTCTCTCACAAGGCTCAGTTTTGAGTCGGAGGACCTGAATTCAAATCCCAGAGATGCTATGAACTAGTCCAAGTCAACCAACACTTAGTAAGCAAGCACCTACTGTGTGCCAGCCACTGGGCTAAGTTCTGGAAATACAGAGAAAGGCAAAAACAGTCCTTTCCTCGAAGAGCTCCTAGTCTAATGGCACACAATGTGCAGACAACTGTGATCAGTACCGTGTGCTCCCTAAGGGTCCCCTTGTATGGAATGAGGGGTGGCCCTTGAAGATCCCGAGTCCCTTCTTGGCTCTGAGTCAGGTCATCCCAAGATTGCCTCTCTCCCCCCCACCCCATCCCTCTCCCTACCCTGTTAAATAGTTTGACTAATACATGTTTTCTCTCCTTCCTTTCAGACCGTCTCCATTGTCCTGTGGGTGACTAGTTACTGTGACAGTGTCTTGCAGCCGTATAAATTAAATTTACAGAAAAGGAAAAAGAAGAAAAAAGAAACCAACCCCCTCATGGTAATAACACCAGATGGGGAGGGTTGGGATCCCTTTCCCTTCCCCCACAGAGGAGAGCCATTCCCCAGGGGCGCCTCACACACCCTTCTGTACCAGGCCATTCGAGGCAACAAGCCTTTGTGCATGGCACCAGGACCCTCTCATCTATCTTTTTCTCTCCCTAGACTATTTTCCCCTCCCTCCCCTCCCACACACACTGCAGCCCCAGGGGGTCTCTTATATGGGCCATCCCATCTTCCACCTTTGCCCCTTTGTCCAGACTGTCTTCTGCACCCTGAGCATTCTTTCCCTTGGGATCCCCAATTTTTCTCGAGGGTTGGCTCAAGGGCCACTTCTTGTGGGAGACTTTTCTTCATTTTCCCACACCTGCTGTTTATCTGCGGTGTTCTCAGATACTTTTGTGTTTGTCTGCATCCCTGTATCAGATTTCCTGGACCAATTGGAAACTCTGAGGACTCTTTTGTGTTTCTCTGTCCCCAGGGCCATGCACAAAATCCAGGCCTGATAAAAGCTTGCTGTGTCAAATGGCCTGGTGCAGGAGGGTGTGTGGGCTAAATGACTAGAAGGATATGCCCAAAGAGGCACCATTGTGGAATGGTGCCAACATGGACAGAAGTCTGTGGGCGAGGGCCACAGGCTCTGTGTGCAGTCCAGGGCTGCACAACGTTGTCATTGGTGGCTTGGGAAAGGCTTTGGGCGATCTGCTGCTTGTGTTTCTGGATGACACAGACTTGGGAGGGACACGGTCATTTTGACTGTCATAGACAGTTACACAGAATAGGCAGCGTAACCAGGACAGATGCATGCAGTCTTGGGGGGCCGTCTCCAGACGTCCTGATTCACATCTGGCCCCTGGAGCCACATGGCTCCAGAGGAGAGAGTGAGGCTGGTGACCTTGCACAGCCTTTCTCATTTCAATCTGGTTCACTTGTATGTCATGACCTCACCTCCCTGGTGTCAGGGTCCTCTTCCAGGATGAAGGCCAAACAGCAACTCTGGTTTAACACATAACTTCAGATGCACAAGATGGGAAAGACCTGGCTTGTTGGTTGACCTTTATTCTGAAAAAAGATCTGGGGGCCTTGGTGGTCTGCAAGCTTGGCTGAGAGGGGTGTCCCTGGCAGGTTGCCCTGAGTGCTCGGCATGGTTCTAGGTACCACATTTTTAGGAAGGAGAATGTCTGGAGGCCGGCAGAACTGTGACCAGGATGTTGTGTGGGAGAGCAGCTAGGCCCCGGCACAGGCAGGACCAGGGCCTTGGCCAGTGGTTGCAGGAGACAGGTTCAGGCTAGGTAAAATGAGGCCACTTCCATCTTGTCAGCTCTGAGGGGAGCCTGGGCTGTCCATGGCCTGGGGCAAACCTACCATTGGACTTTGAGGAAGACTGAATGACCACTGGTCTGCTGCACTGGAGAAGGAATCCTGGCTTGGGCTACAGGGGCGTAAGTCATCCCTGAGGCCCCTTCCCTTTCTGAGTTGCTGGCAGCCTGAATAGCTCAGAGGCCCAGACTGGGCAGGGTGGTCAGGAGAGCCCTGTATCCAAGGCCACTTTGGACACTCGCTGGGCCAACGCCCCTGGAGTGTGCATTTCCTCCTCTGTAAAATGGGGCTGATGAAGAGAGCACTTCAGAGCAAAGCCCAGAGAAACTTTGAGCTGTGTGTCCCATGGAGAGATCCTCAGAGTGCATTGGCAAAGCAGGATCGCAGTGACAAGCCTCATCTTGTGGGCTTGCAGGAGCAGCATGCAGGCTGCATCCTGACAATGGCTGTGGACTCTGGGCTAGCAGCGTGGCTGCTCCCAAGGCTCTTGGGTTGGTGTACAGGAGCATCTGAAGGGAGGCCTGGCCCCTGCTGCCTCCTGTCTCTCCCCTCGTTGAGCCTAGCTCCTTGAGCTATGCTGCCTGCCCCAGGAGTGATGCTTGGGATGGCCGGCCTCCCCAACGGAGACTGCAGGGACTCGGCCTGGGGTTCTTGAGGGTGGTAGTAGACCCAGACTTCCTGTCCCTCTCATCCTATTGATCACAGTTGATTAGCTGCTGGTGGTGCTGAGGAGGCAGGTGCTCTGAATTCAAGGTCCTGGACACTGTCCAGTCTGGGTCTGAAGGGAGATGTGGTCAGGTTGGCGGTAGTGGTCTGACCTGACTGGTCCATGGCATCTCCTGCCTCTCGCTCCAGGGGCCTCACTCCCTCTGTGAAACTCTTGGGGGTCCTGAGAAATAGTGATCCCAAGAGCTTTGGTCTGTTCTGAGCCTCCCCCCACCCCCATCCAGTCCAACAAGGGCCTGAGCTGTGGGCATGACCCTCACAAGGCCCTGGGGCTACAGAGACAAATGAAGAGCTACCCAGCTCACCCCTCTCCCCTGAGGAGCTCCCCTTCTGGGGGATACAGATGGGTAGGATTATCTGAAGTTGTAGAGAAGGGTCAGAGAGACCTTCCTGCAGGAGGGGACACCCAGCTGAGCCTCTGAGTGGGGAGTGAGGAGGGCCCAGAGCAATGCCTGCAGCATCTAGTTTGAAGAATAGTGAGGAAGCTGATCTGACTGGAAGGTTGTACCTGCAGAGCATCCCCTGAACCCCTGGCGGGGGGGCTCTCACTGCCAAGTCGATGAGCTCGTCTGTTGGGCTGGAGGTGGTAGGGAGAGCCCAAGGCTGAGACAGCAAGCAGATTCCCCAGGCTCTTCTCCCCCTGTGACTGTTGTCTGGTCGTGGGCTGTGCACACCCCCGGGGCTCCCAGGAAGCCCTGCCTGCCGTGGCCTGACTGGCTCTTTCTTGCCTTCTGTCCCCCCAGCCGCCTGTCTTCTCCAGCTTCCAGCACTATGTGGCTGGGCTCCAGTTGCTCATCTCCAGTGTCCTAGAGCACATCAGAGGGCTCGAGGCTCTTCTGGCTGCACTTAAACTTGAAGAATTGTCCCTAGAAGACCCTGCTGTTTCACAGGTAAGAGGAAGGTGACCTGGAGCCCCCCTGGGGCATCCCTGTCACTCTCAGGTGCCAGTTCACTGATGGAAAAGGGCCGGCTTAGTGCTGGGTATTAACAGTCAGGGTCTCTCCTCACCTTCGAGCCCAAGGTTAGGAGAAACAGCAGCCTCTGGGTTTGGATCCGAGGAGCTAAGTTCCAGATCCTGTGGCTGGGTGACCTTAGTTACAAGACTGCTTTCTGCTTCTTCATCTGCACAATGAGAGGGGGGGACTGGGGCCTGTCCCAGGGCACCCGTCTTGGAAGTGGACAATCAGCTTGGGTCTCTCAAAAGCTGTGGAAGGTTTGAAGAGCCCTTCGCAGATGTGACTTTGCATCATCCTAGGATGACCCTCTGGGAGGGCTCGTGTTACTTTCAAGGGGTTAGTGTTTTTAAATGAAGGAAACTGAAAATATTGTTATATAGTTGTCAGAATCTTAAAGTTAACAAGTGTATAGACCCCTTGAAGTCATCCACAGGGAGGTCCTTGGACTGCGAGCTAAAGATCTTAGTACTATACTATACTGTGCATATTAGCACCAACGTGGTGCCTTAAAACGATGATGACAGTTGCTGCCCTAGGCAGCTCCTTGACATTTACCAAGTGCGTGGCGTTAGTGTTTGATCCTTACACCAGCCCTGGCAGGGAGGCGCTAGTGGCGTCCTCACTTTGCAGATGGTGAAACTGAAACATGGGGAAAGTGACTTGACCAGGGTCACAGCTAGTAGATGTCTGCAGCTGGATTTAAACTGGGTCTTCCTGGTTCTGGTTCTGTCCTCCACTTAGCCTTTGCTGTGCTTAATTTTATTTACAATAAGTGATGCATAGAAATTACTGGGCCCCCGGCTCCCGAGAAACATGGGCATGGGCTCCTAACCTCATGCAGAAAAATGAAGGCACTTTTTAATTACTTCCTGTATGCCAAGCACTAGGGCTACACACGGAAGAGGGGAGACCATTTCTGCTCTCAGGGATCTCCACGCCAACACACAAGGGGGTCAGTTGTGCAGCCGGCCAAAGGGCCAGGGCCTTCAGCTGTCTCAGTGAGTCAGATGAGACCAAGGAGTCACCAGGGGGCAGAGAAAGCACATTTACACTCAAATCGGTGTTTTTAGATCCTAGCTGGTTTCTTTTCCTCAGCTGAGCCTAAAGGAATTGGCATGGAAGGCCTGGCCAGGAAATAGTTTATTAAATCTGGTGCCCTCCCTCCCCCACTGCTCTTCTTCCTTCTCTCCTTCCTGCCTTCCTGTTTCACCTTACAGTGGAAATATGGGGCTGTGCTTCTTTGCCTCAGTGGTTATGGGCGGCTGACTTGTTGCCTCAGGTGCCCAGACACCATCTGTGCTGGTGGGCTTGGTCACTGTGGAGGAGGGGCTGCTGCCTAGGATTGCCCTGACTTTAAGTATGGGAAGGAGCCCTAGCAAGGCCTAGGGCTGACCCAGGCATGTCTGAGGGTCAAGGGTGGGGTGGAGTGGGAGAGGCTTGATTCTTGTACAGAGTGTCGCTGGTCTATCTCATTCTCTCATCTCTTCTGCTTCCCTCATGTACAATCCAGCCTTTATAACAAAGGATCAGAAAGACAACTGGGCTGTGGTTCTGAAGCTGGCCGGGCTCCTGGGGGGGTGGGGGGGTGGCCAGCACCTCCATTTTCCATAGGAGATCTCATGCTCATAGGTGCATATACACATCCCACCCTCTTTCCCTCCAGGGCCTACCAGGCAAGCTGTGGTCCTTGCATTTCCTGGAGTGTTGGTGGCATCCTGACTCCTTGGTAGAGGGGGTTCTGGGCACTTGTGGGGGGCTCTGGGCAGGCCCCGCAGGCCTTGGCCAGCATCCTCTTGTCTCTCTCTCTGTAGGAGGAGAAGTTCACCAGGACTGTGCATGGGAAGGTGCAGAGCAGCTACCAGCACTCGCTGCAGGAGATTGGGGAGCTGCTGAAAAAGCGGCTGGAGACCATGAAGAAGCTCAAAGTGTAACTGCGAGGCCTGCACCGCCCGGAAAGACCCCGGGGCAGGCGCTGACCCCAGCGGAGCATCGCCAGCCTCCCGTGCAGTGCCGGGGGCCAGAGCTTCCTCCTCCAATGCATGAAGGACTTGGATCTTGAATTGATTTTTTAGGTATTAACTGTATGCAGCTGATTAAATTATTGTACATAAACCGGAAGCCGAGCCCTCCCCTAGGTCTGACCACTTTTTATACGTGTTCATTAAGCTGATGGCAGCAACTAGAGAAACCCTCCTCTTCTTCCTTTCCATCTCCAGAAACTTCTGGGGCTTGTTTTTAGAAGCAGCAATAGTGACTCAGAAATAAAAGCCTCGGCCTCCCCAGGAGGGAGAGTAGGGATCTGACCTGGCTTAGAAAGAGCAGACAGCAGAGAGGCCTGCTGGCTTGGGACCCATCTCTCTTCCTCCCAGAGCTTCCCAGGGGATGGGGCTGAGGAGCCTCTGCCCTGGACGTGCAGGTATGTCCCTGGTATCGATGCCAGCCGGCCAGGCACGAGAGAGCCGGCAGGTCTGGCTGCACTGGCCTCTGGCCTCTGGCCCCTGCCCCGTGCCCGTGTTTGAAATCTGAACCAGGATAGGGAGGCAGAGGAAGCAGCTGTCCAGGGGAGAGAGAGGAGCATGGACCATCTCCAAGCCTGCTCCTGACTAGCCCAGCCTCGTCCACAGTGTCCACGGTTTGGGAATGACGGGACAGGAGTCACTGTTGGAAAGCCAGAGACGTGATGTGAATAGTTTATGCAAGTGAAGCCCTGTACCACTGTTGCTGATTTCTTCAGTCATATACTACAATCAGTTCATGAATTAAAAACTAAAAAAGGTGCTTGAAAATGAAGGCTTAGTGCTTGAGGACCTTTACTAATGGGGCCGAGCAGGGAGGAAGCGAGCAGAGCTCTAGGCAATGTCCAAGAGCCCCTGGAGCTTTCTGTGTGATGAGGCAGAAATCCCCTCCATCCTGGGCAGGGGAGGGGCAGCCCTGCTCACCAGGAGGAGCCTGAGCTGGCAACCTTTGGAGGCGGTGCCCTGACCATGCCCCTTCCCCTGCCTGGGCACTGGGGGGAGCCTGAGCTGGCTGCCTTTGGAGGCAGTTCCCTGACCATACCCCTTCCTCTGCCTGGGCACCAGGGGCGCGTGAGGCTGGCTTCTTCCTTGACCCTCAAACTACACGCAGGATTATAACGACATCTTTTTCTCCAATGAAATTTGACCATTTTTTTTATTTCTTGGAAAGGTTGGGAAAAAAAATCTTCCTATGCAAAAACCACTTGCTTTTTTGGTCCTCCTGGCTTCAAGAGACCTTGGAGGCTTTTAGAAATCTGTGATCTGGCCTAGAGTAATTGATTCTCCTATTTAAAATTTGGAAGAAAGTTGAAAAGGATCATACCCCTTCCTCCAAAAAGACTTCTTAGAAGTGCTAGATCTTTGACACCTGGGACTCTGGAAGAGAGATGTTCTTGTGGGAAATGCCAGTGGTCAGTCTCCTGGACCGCCATCCACAAAGGAAGGATGAAGACCGAATATTCAAAGTGTGATGGACTTGAATATGGTTTGGCTACAGTCTCCAACCTCTTGGGGGTTGGGGGGGGGGCGCAAAATGCAGCCTTTTGAGCAAAGCTTTTGGAGGGGGCGGGGTGTGGGTGGGTGTGTCTGTGTGTGTGTGTGTGTGTGTGTGTGTGTGTGTGTGTGTGTGTGTGCGCTGAAGTGATGCTTTCCATCACCATCTTGAAATGTACAGTATGTAGAAATACCCTTTGAAAGATTAGAGATTGACCTCAGTCCATTGAGCATGCACAGGGTTGGGGAAGCTTGGTCTCTGTCCTTAGGGGCATCTCTCCAGCCAATCTCTGCTTCCTGGTGGCAGTCACCCCCTCCCCCCATCCCACCCCTCCCCAATGGTTCAGTGTCAAATAATGTTATTGGGGAAGGGGGGATGGCGATTGTTACTTCCTTTGTTTCTTGTTGACTTTTGTATTAACTGTAGCATTGAAATCAAATTCAACCTCTTACATCTTGCGATGTCTTTGTATAAAAACAACCGAAAACAAAAAACTAAATTGTGTGCAGAAATGGCCAACACCTTGTTGATCTAGTCTTTTGGAAACTTTGTCACATCCTATAAATTGTGTACAGTTAAAAAATATATCTATATCTATATATTCTTACATGAGTAAAGAAACACCCTCCAACAAAGTGGATGTCATTTGGTATTTGACAAGGAATCCCAAATAATTTCTTGCTGCTGCCGCTGCTGCTTTTTTGTTCGTGAGTTTTGTCTCGGAGTCGAGGTTTCCGTTTGGTGGGTTGTTTTGTTGGGTTTTTTTAAGTGTGCTGAATTGAGATTTTAAAACAAGGTAGGGTGTGGAAGAGAGTAGACAAGCTAAGGAGACCACCCCCTGAAAGCTTTGGGTTTTATTCCACTGGCGTCCTCTGAATTGACGTGGAGGTGAAATCATTTCTGGGGATGGCAGTGCCGATCCGGGAGCTCGCACATACACAAGAGGAAAACTTCTCCAGTCTTGTGCTGGGGATGCCTGTTCACCTGCCCCCCCCCCCCCCCCCCCCCCGCCCCGTTGTGTTTTTTTGTCACGATTTTAACTGTTCAAACATTGTGCAATCATTTTGTTCAATCAGAATTTGTCTTTTTTTTTTCTTTAACACATACAGGGTTTTCGTTGTACCTACAGCTTTGTTTTGTCAGCTGTCCTGAATTCCTGATGTAATTTATGAATGTAGAAGACCTGTTTATCTGTCCTTCAGAATTAAGTGACATGGCACAGTAAACCTGCTTTAACCTTTGATCATTTATATAAAAGATAGTTTCATTACAAGTTAGCCTACCTGCCTGCTGCTTCCTGTCACTGGTGTCCGACCCGTAGGGACCTTTTCCCTTACTAGTTTGGAGGCACCCATTCTGGGATCTGTGCAGAAAAAGGGATTATTCATGAAGTGCTACTTTTCAAAGAGAATCAGGCTTTTAAGAAAGCTAAGTAATGATGATAATCAGAGTGGGAGACCACCAGAGAGCCAGCCTTGAAGTTAGGACCACCCAGCAGGGCTTAGGCCCTGCTTCCAACCTGTACTGGCCACATGACCTCAGCCAGGGGATGTCTCAGGGCCCTGAGTCACTCTGAACAAACTAAAGATAGGGGGCCAGCCTGGATTGTGGAGGACATTTCCACTCCGGGCATTTCCTACACGAATTAAGTCACTAAGTTAGGACAAAAAGATGAGGATAATTTACATCAGTAGAGAGAAGCCTTATATATTAATGCAACCTTCCCATTTCTAGTATGCTTTTCAGGTCTGCAAAACTTACAACAGCCCTTGGTTGGTAGTGTGAGAGGGAATATTGTTCTATTTTACACATAAGAGAATAGAGGCCCAGAAGATTTCCAGGATCTTGGCCCCAGTCCCAAGGGGTACTCCATTGTATGGGCTGCGACTTGAAGTCTATTTGGCCACATGATTGGTGGTGGGTGCTGGACGTGGAGTCAAAAAACTAGAGTTCAGATCCTGCCTCTGCCACCTCGGTGACCTTGGGCAAGTCATTTTCTGCCTCCATTTATCTATAAAAATGAGAAGGTTGGATTCAGCTCCTAGGAACATCCAGTCCAGGTTCCTTTCTGTTCTGTAACGTTAATCACCCATGATTCTGACCTCAATGAGATCAGTCACCATAGGCCAGGTCCTTGGTCCTCAGGAAAGAGGCAATCCCACTCCAGCCTGCCCTTGCACCTGGCACAGGACAAGCAGCTGAGCAAGCCTCTGCCATGTTATATGCCACCCCCTCTTAAAAGCCAGAACAGACTTTCACTGGGGCCAGGTCAGAGTCCCAGCTAGCCATGACCCCTGGTCAGAGTGAGGTAAGACTCTCTCCGGGCCTCTGCTTCCCCTCTGCTCAGGGATACCGGGGGTGGTCCACCTGCAAGGCTGGTAGGGAGGAAAGCACACTGTGAGCGGAGTGCTGTTGTCCCATCATCAATGGGCTGTTGCATGCATTCATCAAGGGCCTACTGTGTGCCAGGCACTGCTAAGCACTATACAAATAAAGGGGTATGTGTGTGTGAATGTGTGCACACCCATGTGCACCTAAGGGAGAGCAGGTGGGCCATCTCTGACACAAGGCTATGTCACACACCTGGACAAGTCACCTATCTGTAAAGGGTTACGGTTGGGTCTGGATACAAGTGTGTGCACTCACATCCTCCGGTGACCCTCAACCCCAACAATGCTAACACTGGACCAGCCCATTCTGTGTGACTCCTGAGTGTACCTTCCCCAGGGGTCCACCTGCTGTGCTGGGGGGTAGTCTTCCTTGCTCTCTTGACATTGCGAGGATTCCAGTGGGACCCCCCCCAAATGTAAAAACATTTCTCTGATGGTGACCTTTACTCTTGTTTCTTATGGTTCCTTGTTAAGACCGAGACTGCTCTCAACAACCCCTCCCCATCATCCCTGGCCCTCTACAGACACTCCAGACCTGAAGAGATAGATAGATGTGTTCTGTGTCTCACAGTCATGCAGAATATTAGTATTAAAAGAGATAAGTTTTTGTTCCTTGAGGGAATTTGGTGTCAATGAGGGAGCTTTGCAACTTTGTCAGGGAAATCTAGTTTACTCTTTTCTAGCACTTCTGGGCCCAGTTCACCCGTGTGAAGTATTTGTCCAGATAGGTAGATCTCTCTGTCTCATCAATCTACTTCCTATCACCTTTCTATTTCTAGATCTATCTTATCTATCCAAAATCTATACCTACTTCCCTACCTTTATATCTCCCATCTGTTTTCTGCCTTTCTATCTTACCTGTATGTGTCTGTTTTCCTGTCTGATGGATGGTATCTCTGGATTGCCCTTGCGACTCCATGCCCTCCTCTGGGCCTTAGACATCCTTCATCCACTTGGCCTTCCCTGTGTGAATGGTCAAGCTAGATTCCTCTGCCTGGTCCAAGACCTCTCCCTGGAGGCTCGGCAGCATCCTGGCAGCACTCACTGTTGTCCTCTGGTGGGAGCACCTGTAGGATCTCATCAAACCCAGGGAATCCCAAGATGCTGCTTCTCATAGGACAAGAGGAAGAAATGGACCAAGAAAAGAGAAGCAGCTTGCCCAGACCCACCCAAATAGTAAGTAGCTGCACTAACATTCCAAACTACATTTCAAAGCTCCAAACTCACAGTGTGTTGAAATTTATCCTTTTTATGTCGTCCCCTTTTTGGATCAGCCAACGGACCACGGACTTTGTTGGAAGCCTGTAGCCCGGGGTTCATGAACTTATTTTTTGTTTTAATTTTTGATAAGAGCCTTTCTGTACATGGTGGGGGGGGGGGGTGGTAATCAGATATTCATTAAAAACCATAATTCTGAGAAGAGGTCTCTAGGCCTCCCCAGCTGGCAGCCCAGGATGCAGACAAGGTGAAGCAGCCCAGCCCTAGTCCACCCAATGCAACCCTCTCATTTGGTAGAGCACTGTCATGGAAAGGGAGCTGGGCTAGTGAAGAAAAACCTGAGTTTGGGTCCCTCCTCTGACAGCATCACCGGCAAGTCATGATCTCTCAGAGCCCCTAAATCCCATCTAAATCTCATGATGAAATTTCCTGTAATCACCTCTCAGGTTTGTTAGAGGCAGCTGGGTGTCCTAGTGGATAGACTGCTGGACCTGCAGTTAGGAAGACCAGAATTCAAATCATGTCTCAGACTAGCTGTGAGAAGACCCTGGACAAGTCACAGAATCTCTGTTTGCCTCAGTTTCCTCATTGTAAAATAGAGTTAGTAGTACCAACTCCCAAGATTGCTGGGAGGATCAAATAAGTCAATATATAAAACATTTTGTAAACCTTAAAACATATAAAGACTAGCTGTTACGATGAATAAGATCAAATGAGAGAATGTTTGTAAAAAATAACTTGTAAATTTTAAATCTCCACAAATGTCAGTTAACTTCAGGGGTCCTATCTTGGGAATGCCCTCATAGGTCATAAATAGAGCGATGGCCTCTCAAATGAGATATTTGTAAAGAGCTTAGGACCGTACATAGCGCATAGTGGGTGCTTTCCAATATGCTTCTCTTTCCTTCTCTCCGTCCCCAAGGTGATGGTAAATTGGATTTGTAATCAGTCGTATTGACACTGGGTTCATGGTTTAGCAAATTCAAGTCCTTCCTGTATATAATGAAGGCTGGAGATCCATGAAGGTGAATGACACCACCATCACCTCCACACACCCCACAGCTACTGATGCAGCCCTGACTTCTCTCCTGATCTGCAGCAACACCATGTAGGCATCTCAGATGCAGGGGGATCCTGGGAGAATCACTTCAACCTCTCTGGTCCCCATGAGGAATCAGAGCATCTGGGCTCCCAATTCTGCCACATATTACCTCAGTTTCCTTATCTCTAAAATGAGGGGTTCCCTTAACACTAAATCTGTGATCCTGAAACTAATGATTCCCTTGCCCCTTCTCCAAATCCTTTTTTTTTCTGTTGAGGGAACATAGAATAAAGTGCTTTCTAAACTCTTGGTTAATATCTTTGCCAACATGCAGGCTCATAGCCTTGGTCGTCCGTTCTTGCTTTAGTTCTCCCTCTCACGATCAATCTGTGGCCCCATCTTACTGATTCTACGTCCAGACTATGTCCTCTCCCTTCACTTGGCCGTCCCTCCCGAACAGCATCCTAATAAACATTTTTAAAAAAAGATTTTTTTTTTTAGACGCAGTCGGGATTAAGTGACTTGCCCAGGGTCACGCAGCTAGTGTCAAATGTTTGAGCCTCCTAAATAATCACCTCTTCTCCATCTGTCTCCCAACACAGCTGCAGAAAATATTCTACCTACAGTGAAAATCTGACCTGTCTACTCTTCTGCTGGAAAAATCCTTGGTGGCTCCCCATTGCCCCAAGAATCCTATCATGAACTCCATCACAATCTGCCTCCAACCAGGCTTATTATACACTGCTCCCCTTCACACCATCTTTATGTGGCTACCAGCCTGGGCTTAAGCTGACCCAATCCTGGCATCCCAGCTCCCTCTGGCCCTTTGTACATGCTGACTACCACACCTCCCGTGCCCTCCCTCCTCACTTCTGCTCCACATCCTTACATTTCTAAGCTGCCTCCTCCCAAAGGAAATGTTTTTCTTTATGAGCACTGTCTCCTTAAATAAACATATACACACTTAACTGTTTACATGCCATATCCAATTCCTGAAGGTAGGGACAGTGTGTGTATTGGGCGGATTTTTGTCCTTGCAATCCCAGCACCCCACACCTGTTAACCCATGAGGAGCAGGCATCTTAACACCTTCTGGCAGCAACAGGATAGAGTGGATTAACTGCCCCCTTTTCCACCTGGGTCAGAGGGTCCTTGAAAGAAGAGACTACGGGGGCCATCATGCCCAATCCCTTCCTTTACAAAGAAGGAAACAGAGGTACAGAGTTCCTTCAGCTATTCTGTGTCGGTGATGGGATTTGAATCCAGGTCGTCTGGCTCCAGAACCAGTCCTTCAGCAGAGCTACTGGCTTCATGCCATCATACTTGGCCCCAGAGGCCAGCGCAAGGGCAGTGAGGTCACTGTGGTTTGTGATTATTTTGGCCTCTCCATGAGGACCATGGAAATCCCCTCTGAGCATGGAGCCAACTTCCTTCCCCTTCCTGGTGGCTACTTTCCAGCTTCCCCCCAAAGGTGAGTGGGACCTTCAGGGCCTCTAGGACAGCCCCGGGAAACTGATCCAGGCATTGTTATAGGGTATTTAATTTAGAGCTAAACAGGGGAATGTGACAGAAAAAATACTGGGTTTAGAGTCGGGGGAACTGGGTTCCTATCCCCCCTCCCTGCCAGCTGGGCAGCCTTGGGCAGGTCATCTCTCTGGGCTTCACTTTGTTCATCTGTAAAATGGGGGGGAGGGGATCACATGACCCCTCTAGCCATGAATCTGCGATCAAATTCACCCTCTCAATTTTAGAGGAAGACGTTTTTAAAAATGACTTGCTCAACGTGCCACAGCCATTACGCAGCAGAAGCAGAATCTGAACTAAGGTTCCTTGATTCCATATCCAGTCTTGAACCCTAACACATGATTCTGCCTGCCTCCTCCCCTCCACCTCCCCAGCAAAACTGCTTTAATAATAATGCTGGCAGACGGGAAGGGAGAAGACAGAGAGCCCTTTGGATGTGGCTATGTTGGCTGACTCGGTTGGACCTAAATGATCCTCGTATGGGGGCAGCCAAACTTTCTCAGGTTGGAGGACATCTTAGGTCACCATCTGACCAAGAATTCAAGGGACGAGGCATCAACAGGAAGCTTACACCCCCCACAGCCTGTAATACTACTACAGATAACTGCTTCCCTCTCCAGGGAATGTCCCTAAAAGCCATTATGGTACGGTACAGTGTGCTCTGGACACTGTGTCCTTCCAAGGATGTCGATGGTGACAGTGATCTGTGTGGGAGGCAGGAACAAAGGAGCTGGTGAGAGGACGTGCCTGGGCTCAGCACTCGTGCTGTCCAGGTGGGCCTCAGTGTCCTTATCTGTAAGATGAGGTAGAATCTCTCAGTCATATCCCTGTAAAGCAAGGGTGCTGCTGAATACAATGCCTTTCCTGCTGTGGATTTATGATCTTACAGGGAATGGAAAATGCATTTATTAAAAACCTACTACTATGTGCCAGTGCATCAAGTAGTAGATAGAGCTTGGGGCCTGGGGAAAGGAAGACAGAAGTTCAAATTCTGCCTCAGATACTTCCTAGCTTGGACACCCTGGGCAAGTCATTTCACCCTGTTGGCCTCAGTTTCCTTCTCTGTAAAATGAGCTAGAGAAGGAAATGACAAACTACTCCAGTATCTTTGCCAAGAAAAACCCTAAATGGGGTCAGAAAGTCGGACACAACTGAAAAGAACCCAAAAGCAAAGGCTTTGTGCCAGAGTCTGGGCTAAGTGCTTTACAAACATCCCATTTGATCCTCACAACTCTGGGAAGTAGAGTGGAAGAAACTGAAGCAGACAAAGGTGACTTGCCCATGGTCAGTTGGCATCTAAGGATGGATTTTAACTCTGATCTCTTTTCAGGTCCAATATTCCATCC
Organism: Notamacropus eugenii; assembly: GCF_028372415.1. NCBI lineage: Eukaryota > Metazoa > Chordata > Mammalia > Diprotodontia > Macropodidae > Notamacropus > Notamacropus eugenii. The sequence goes on from NC_092875.1 coordinate 34,168,094, forward strand.
ATGGTGTCACTTAGCTGCCTCAGCAGTGTCTGATTCTCTGGGACTCCAACTGGGGGTTTTCAGGGCAGAGGTATTGCAGACGTTTGCTGTTTCCTTCTCCGGCTCCAGCTCAGGACACTGAGGCAAACAGGGTGAAGTGACTTGCCCAGGGTCACACAGTATCTGACCGAGGCTGCATTTGAACTCAGGTCTTCCCGGGCTCCGTGAAGCTAGTTGCCCCTTCCATAAGGACTTTTTTCCCCTAAACCTTTCAAATCAGACTTAATACATTCACTGACATTGTCTTAAGGACAAAAGAGCCAACCAATTTGTCGGTCTAGATCTGTGCACCCCCCCCACCCCCCAAAAGGAGCTGTGTAATTTCTGATGGAGAATGGCCCAGGGTACCCACTGGCTTTTTAAAACCACTTCCTGTTGGTGGGGGTGGGAGGGGAGGATGCTGTATATGGCACCATAATTTCATCATGGAAGTAAATGTCAGTCCCCAGTGTAGAAACCTCTCTCCGTAGATACATGCTGATCTGTATCTTAGGATCAAAGATTTAAGGCTGGTAGGGTCTAATCCCCGGCAGTTTGCTGTGGAAAACTAAGGCCTATGGAGGTAATATAGCCAGCAGAGGAAAGATCTGAACCCAGGGCCTCTAAATCCAGTGGTTGGATCTCTGCACTGCTCAACCTTAGAGTGGCCTGGAGCACTCAGAGGTTAAGCCCGGGGTTAAGGGACCAGTATATACTGGAGGCAGGGCTGGAACCCTGGCCCTCCCAGCTACTCCCCCCATGATGCTTCTCCCAGACCATTTATAATGAATAAAAAACATAGACACCACCATGGGCAGAAAGTGGTTCAGGCAGTGAGAAAATATATTATGTAGCAATGGTTTGTAGAAAACACAGCATGGTCCATCCTCATCTTCCCAGAGGTTGAAAAGCAGAGCTCCCCCAACTCATGTGCCCCAGTGACCCAATGTAAACACTTTGGTTGCTCCCATGGAATCAGGGATGCCCAGGGTAGACCATCCAGGAATGGATGGGATTTGCATCTGGGCCCACTTCAGAATTAACAGAGGATGCTCATCCCCCTCGATGGCTACCAAAAATGGTGGGGAGGGAGATGGCAGAAATCCAAGTCCAGTGCCAGGGGATCCCCAGGGAAGCAGGAGGAGGAGAGGAAACCCAGAGAAGGAGAAGGGACATGGGGGATGAGGGGGGCTACCAAACCCAAACAGCGAGACTTTCATTTTTAAAGAGAATTACACTGTAGGGCCGGAGCAGTGCACTGTTTATTGTAGGTGTTAGCACCGAATCCTCTCTAGGGGCAGTCTTACCGGCGAGCTCCCCGATTCTACCATCTGGGTGCAGGGGAGGAAGATCCCTGGCGCCTTTGGTACCCGTATCTGGAGATCCCTGATGCCTGGGTCACTGGACCAGTCCCCAGATGCCTCCCCCTGCCCCCAGGTACCCCCCCCCCCCAATCCTCTTCAGAGCTCCTCTCTCCCCAACCCCTTCTTCTGAAAGGCAGTGAGGATGTTGAGGGTTTTCTGGAGCTCCTCTCTCTTTCCTTCGCTCATCTTGTTCTTTTCCGTCAGCTTGGTGATCCTGGCTGTCTCCGTGGCAACGAAGTCCTCACCCTGGTCCAGGATCTTCCCCATGATCTTCAGGTACTGCTCGGCCCACTTCCTCTCAGCCTCTTTGACCCCGGCCAGGCTGGCCTGGCCTTGCTTTATCAGGGCCTTCCGTTCTTCTGCCCCCTCTGCGCTAAGGAACTGGGCAGCCAGCGTGTCGTAGGGGAGCAAGCAGCCGGGCATGCCCAGGTAGACGCCCTGTCCCTTCAGCCAGCGCTGGATGGCACTCGCCTTCACCGGCCCCTGGTAGGGCAGCGGCTTCTCAAAGTCCCCGTTCTGGAAGAGGTAGAAGGCTGGGTAACTGTCTTTGCTGAGCTTGTACTTTTCGCCAAGTTCCACATTCAGCCTGTCGCCATAGTCTGTGAATGGAACCGGGTGTGAGGCATGAGGCCACCAGAGACAGACAGTGCACCCCACAAGGGCCCGGGGACACCCTTGTCATTCCCCAATCCTCTCTGGGCCGTGCCCCCAGGGGCAGGGAAGGCCACGTCCTGGGGACCCAGGCAGGGAGAAGCACTGGTCCCCTGAAGGCTGGAAGGAACTCCATGTTCATAGGAGCTGGAGAGGGTGAAGGGAGAGAGGGAGAGACAGACAGACATAGAGAGAGATACAGACAGACAGACACAGACAGACAGACACACATAGGCAGAGACAGAGACATAGACAGATGCAGACAGACAGAGACACACAGACAGAGACACAGACATAGACAGATGCAGACAGACAGAGACACATAGACAGACACAGACATAGACAGACAGACACACATAGGCAGAGACACAGACATAGACAGATGCAGACAGACAGAGACACATAGACAGACACAGACATAGATAGACACAGACAGACACACATAGGCAGAGACAGAGACATAGACAGATGCAGACAGACAGACACACACATAGACACAGACATAGACAGATGTAGACAGACACAGACAGACAGACACAGACAGACAGACACACACAGACAGACACAGACATAGACAGATGCAGACAGACAGAGACACATAGACAGACACAGACAGACAGACACAGACACAGACAGACAGACACAGACAGACAGACACAGACACAGACAGACAGACAGACACACATAGACAGAGACAGACACAGACAGACAGACACGCTCCCGGCTGCCGCCCCAGGAGCGGAGGACCCTCCCCCCCTCGGAGCCTGCTCTCACCTGAGATGCCCACCTCCGCCACCAGCAGGTCCTCGGCCGAGGCCGCCCGCTCCGCCAGGGCCTTGAACTCGTCCTGCTTCTCCCCGTAGGGGTACTGGGTGTCGAACTTGACCAGGACGTACTTGCTCTTGGGGATGACCTGGGGGAGGTGAGGCCGGCTCAGCCCTGGAGCCCAGACAGGGCTTCGCACGGCCCTGGGTTCGAAGGCTCCTTGCCCCACCCCCTCCAGGACCAGAACCACAGCCTGGTCTTACCGGGTCCTCGGGCACCTGGTTCAACCTGCTTATTTTACTGACAAGGTGAAGGACACCCTGGGAAAAGGCCCTAGTACCGCCCGTGGCTGCGCACAGTAGGTCTGCGGGTGGAGGGTGGCACCCGTGGGCCCATCACCGCAAAGACTCACGGGAAACGAAGCAGCCGAGGCAGAATCCGCACCCAGGAGCCTGGGGGGATGGCTGCCCGCTGCGCGGAGGCAGGAAATGAGGGGACCCGAGCTGGGCGGGAAATCTGCCGTGTCCGGGAGCCTCAGCAGAGCTAAGGGGCAGCAGGCACTGAGCAGGGGCTTTAGTGGACCCCCATCCCCCCAGAGCCCCCCCGCCCTTTCCCCAGGGCCTCCTGGGCTCCCCGCCCCCTCCACGACCTCGGCCCGCCGTGGGGGGGCGGCAGGGATGCAGGCGCGGCCCCGGGGCTCGGGCTGCGGCTCCCACTTGTCCCCAGGGGATTGGCCCCCACGTGCGGCCCCGCCCACTGGGAAGCGCGCGCGAGAGGCTGGGGCTTAGAGGGAAGGAAGCCGGTCTCCGCCCCCGTGCCCCCGCCGTGCCCCCCTCCCCGCTCGCCGTCCCCGGCCTCCCCAGGCCCCATTTGTACCTTGTAGAACGTGACGGTGTCCAGGGGCAGCGCGCCCTTGGTGTGCAGCCCGCGGCCGCCCGGTGAGGCGCCCAGCAGCAGCAGCAGCGCCAGCAGCAGCGCCCGCGGGGAGAGGGGGGTCCCGCCGCCGGCCCCCGCCGCAGCCATCGCGCCCCCCGGCCGCCTGCACCAGTCTGCCCGAGCCGCAGACGACTGGCCTCGGGGGGGGCAGGCGGGGGTCACGTGGCGCCCCCGCCCCGGAGGGGGAGGAGCAGCTGCCCGCCGGTGGCCCAGTCCGGGACCGGAGGGAGGGTGGGAGGCGCGGCCTGGAGAGGGAGGGGGAGGGGTGGGAGGCGCGGCCTGGAGAGGGAGGGGGAGGGGTGGGAGGAGCGGCCTGGAGAGGGAGGGGGAGGGGTGGGAGGAGCGGCCTGGAGAGGGAGGGGGAGGGGGAGGAGCGGCCTGGACAGGGAGGGGGAGGGGTGGGAGGAGCGGCCTGGAGAGGGAGGGGGAGGGGGAGGAGGCGCGGCCTGGAGAGGGAGGGGGAGGGGGAGGAGGAGGGGTCTGGAGAGGGAGGGGGAGGGGGAGGAGGCGCGGCCTGGAGAGGGAGGGGGAGGGGGAGGAGGCGCGGCCTGGAGAGGGAGGGGGAGGGGGAGGAGGCGCGGCCTGGAGAGGGAGGGGGAGGGGGAGGAGGCGCGGCCTGGAGAGGGAGGGGGAGGGGGAGGAGGAGGGGTCTGGAGAGGGAGGGGGAGGGGTGGGAGGAGCGGCCTGGAGGGGGGGAGGGGGAGGAGCGGCCTGGAGAGGGAGGGGGAGGGGGAGAAGGAGGGGTCTGGAGAGGGAGGGGGAGGGGTGGGAGGCGCGGCCTGGCGAGGGAGGGGGAGGGGGAGGAGCGGCCTGGAGAGGGAGGGGGAGGGGTGGGAGGAGCGGCCTGGAGAGGGAGGGGGAGGGGGAGGAGCGGCCTGGAGAGGGAGGGGGAGGGGTGGGAGGAGCGGCCTGGAGAGGGAGGGGGAGGGGGAGAAGGAGGGGGTCTGGAGAGGGAGGGGGAGGGGTGGGAGGCGCGGCCTGGCGAGGGAGGGGGAGGGGTGGGAGGCGCGGCCTGGCGAGGGAGGGGGAGGGGAAGGAGCGGCCTGGAGAGGGAGGGGGAGGGGGAGGAGCGGCCTGGAGGGGGGGAAGAACAACCTAGAAACACTGAAGCGAGAAGGGGGCGGGGCGACCGGTGAGACCGGGCTGGGGGCGGGGGAGCAGCCGGGAGAGGCTGGGGGGGGCCGGAGGGTCCTGCCCTCCCCCTTACCCACGCACACGCAGTCACCCACACTCCGGAAGATCTGGAGGGACCTTCATTTTACGGAGGACACGGAGGCCCACAGAGGTCGGGGGTCTTGGCCAAGGTCACGCTGGTGTTAGGTGGCAGGAGTCTGGACTCCAGAGCCCGGCCAGCCTCTCCAGGGCTGTCCTAGAAGGAAGAGGAGCCAGTCGGGCCACAGCCGGCCTGGTTCAGCCCAGGCTGTAGTTTGGGGCAATACTTGTATTTTTTGAATGGGCGAATGGCATTGTGTCCGAACAGCTCCCGACAGAATGTTCCTCATTCATTCACTCCCTCATTCATTCGTTCACTCACTCGCTCATTCACTCACTCATTCACTCACTCATTCACTCATTCATTCGCTCATTCATTCACTCATTCACTCATTCGCTCATTCATTCATTCGTTCACTCACTCGCTCATTCACTCATTCGCTCATTCATTCATTCATTCACTCATTCGCTCATTCATTCATTCGTTCACTCACTCGCTCATTCACTCACTCATTCATTCACTCATTCGCTCATTCATTCATTCATTCACTCATTCATTCCTTTATTCATGGTAGCTAGGTGGTGCAGTGAGTGGATGGAGCTCAGGGCCTGGAGTCAGGAAGAAGACCAGAGTTTTTATTATTATTACCAAACTCATTTAATTTTTAACATTTTTTTGAGTTCCAAAAGAGCTGAGTTTAAATCCAATGCAGACACTTTTTAACTTGTAACCCTGAGCAAGTCCCTGCCTGCCTCACTTTCCTCATCTGTAACATGGGGGAAATAACAGCACCTACTTTCCAGGGTTGTAGGGATCAAATGAGAAAATCATTGTAAAGTGCTTAAAGCAATGCCTGGGATATGGTAGACCCTTATCAGTATAAGCAATTATTACCAATATTACTATTATTAAGAGGATCTACCTCCCAGTGTCATTGTGAGGCTCAAAGGAGATGTTTGTAAAGTGCTTTTCAGACTTTCCAGCACTGCATAAATGCTAGTAAATATAATATTACAGATTATATATAATTAAATGTACTTATATATAATCATATATATTAGCTATTCATTTAACAAGCATACTTGTTAAATATAGCAATAAATTGTATAAATATAACCAACCCTACTGTGTGCCAGCAAACACCTAGTGTGCTGGGTGCTTCAGATACCCGATGAAAATGAACCAGTGCCCTGCCCTCAGGGAACTTACCTTCTATTGGTAGCTCCTGGAGGTCAGGCATTGCTTCATTTTTGCCTTGTATCCCCAGTGGACAGCACAGTGCCTGTCACTCAGTTGGCACAAATGGATACTTGCTGGTCTGTACTTCTGGAAAACTCTGAGGGTGGAAAAGCTTCTTTAGGAAAGTAGGTTGTAGGAAAATCACTATCACCATTTGCAGATGAAATCAAAATTCAGAGGTAAATGAAATCACTTATCCAGGGTCACACAGTCAGATATCTGAGGTGAGATTCAAACCCTGAGGTCCTGACTCCAAATCCTCCAAAACTGCCATACCACTTAATTAAAAAACATTTACGTATAGGCATATATCTGCCTACTATGGATAAAGTGAGAGGCAGCGTGGTAGAATGGATAGCAAGTTAGCTTCAGTCCAGAAGACCTCCCTCAGATGTTTATTTTATAAGCTGTGTGATTTCAGGCAAGTCACAGTCTCAGTTTCCTCCCCTGTAAAATAAGGCAATTGGATTCTAAGGTCTCTACAATCCCTTCCAGCTCTATTATCCTATGATCCTAGAGAACATGGAGTCTAATTAAGAGGAAAGCAAATAACTAAATATGCAGAATAGACTGAGATGTATACAAAGGACAGATCCAGGTAAAGGACTTGAGACATGTGACATCAATTTTACTTGATGCTGACCACAGTCAGAGAATCAGCTGATCAATGTATTTATTAAATAAGCCCCTACTAAGACTGTACTAGGTACTAGGGATGTAAAGAGAAAAGCAAAACAGAGTCTACCCTTAAAAAACTTACATTCTAACAGGGGTGTACATGTGTAAGTAGACAAAAAACACATATGTACATGGTGCTGGCTAATGAGCCCAAGTCCTTATAAGCATAAGCAGCGTGTTCATCTGATGCTACCTTCACATGGACTTGAGCATGCACAGACATTCTACAGACAAGTCCAGGAATTTGGCTCTAGGGACTGCCTTCTCTCTGCTAGGATTCTGGCTCCCATCACTAGATTCTCAATTCTTTTTTGCTGGCTTAACTTGATTCCAGCTGGACTCTGCTCCACTGGATGCCGCCAAGTGCCAGGATGATATAGCACTTAGCACAGTGCCTGGGTGTGAGGTGAAACCTTAAGAGTTGTTTTAATTTGCATTTTCCTATTTATGACTTTGAGTATTTTCATATGGTTATTGATCTCTTGTATTTCTTCCCCTAAAAAGTGCTTGTTTGTATCCTTAGGCCACTTATCACTTGGGATCAAGTGGGAAATGGTTCTTGTTCTTAAAATTTGATTCAATCTCCTATATATCTTAGAAATGAGACCTTTAGTAGAGATACTTGCTGCAAAGACTTTTTTCCCCCATGTACCTACTTTAGCCGAATTGTTTTGTTTGTACAAAACCCTTTTAATTTTATATAAGCAAAATCAAACCTTCTTTGAGCCTCTCTATCTCTTACTTGGTCATGAACTTTTCCCCTCTCCAGAAATGTCTCTGGTAATTTCTTCCTTACTCCTCTCACTTGTTTATGATGCCAGACTTTTCTCTAAGTCACGTACCCATTTGGAGATTGTCTTGGTGTGTGGTGTGAGATGTTGGTTTATACCTAGTTTCTGCCAGACTACTTTACAGTTTTCCCAGCAGATTTTGCTGAATAGTGAATTTTTGACCCAAGAGCTGGAGTCTTTTGGTTTGTCAAACACCACGTTATTGTGTGCTTGATCTGGCCCATTGATTGACCTCTCTGTTTCTTACTGGGCGCCGGATTGTTTTGATGAATACGGTTTTGCAGCACAGATCAGATATTGCTAGGCCCCCTTCCTTCCCACATTTTGAAGTTGACCCTTCCTTTAACTGATGTAGCATTCATACCCTGCTGCTGTGGAGGGGCAGGGAAGAAACAAGGGGCCCCTCTGAGTTTACCATGTTATACCAGGATGCCAAGTATCTTATCTTCTCAGGTGACTCAGTGCATAGAGTCAGGGCTTTGAATCAGAAAGATCTGAGTTCAAATGTGGCCTCATACACTTACTAGCTGTGTGACCCTGGGTAAGTCACTTAACCTTCGTTTGCCTCAATTTCCTCATCTGTAAAATGAAGGTAATAGCATTTTGTGAGGATCAAATGAATATTAGTGACATACTGGAAGCCATCTGTAGGAGAAGATGGGAGGAGAGGGGATCATGTGTTCAGAAGAAGAGCTACCTCTCTCTCTGAAACTAGAGAAATGAGGAAGTTGTGGAAGATGATGTCAAGGGGTGGTGAGATGAGGAACAGGGCAAAAGAGGAAGCTCTTTGAATGATTTTTTTAGCTATAGAGCAAAACAAAGTCTCTCGCTGAGAGTGCAGAGCAGAAGGTTTGAGAAAGTCTGGAACAGCCATTGTGGAGAGTAGGATCGATAATCCATGTGGTATCGTGGATAGAGCTCTGGGTCTGGAATCAAGAGGACCTGAATTTAAGCCCAGCTTCAGACCCTGCCTACCAGTGTGACCCTGGGCAAGTCACTTAACTCTATTTGCTTCAGTTTCCTCATCTGTAAAATGAACTGGTGAAGGAAATGGCAAACCACTCCAGTATCTCTACCAAGAAGATCCCAAACGGGATCAGAAGATTTGACTGAACAACCACATCAAAATGACAAATTGAGGTTCTTAGAGAATCAGCAAAGGAGGTTGCTCAGATAATTAGAACAAGAGAATAGGATGGTGAAAACAGAGAGAGGAGGGGGGATAGAGGAGAACGTGGCAGTGAACAGTACTGAATGTTGACCAGAAGGAGACAAAGTAGGGTTATCTATTCCCAGCATTGAGAATAGTGTGAGTAAAGGCAGTGAGGCAGACAGGAAGGGCAGCAGTGGATGGAATTCTGGGTTCAAATCCTTCTTCATATACTTATTAGCTGTGTGACCCTGGGCAAGTCACAACCTATTTGGGCTTTCTCATTTATGAAAAGAAAAGTTTGTATTAGATGGTTCTTCTAGTTCTAAATGAATGATCCTAAGGGCAATACTGTTTGGAGGTCAGAAAGGTATCCTAAAATTTATGTCACTGTGTTGTTGTTGAGTCATTTTTCAGTCATGTCTGACTCTCCATGACCCCATTTGGGGTTTTCTTGACAAAGATACTGGAGTGGTTTTCCATTTCCTTCTCCAGCTCATTTTCCAGACTAGGAAACTGAGGCAAACAGGGTAAAGTGACTTGTCCAGGGTCACACAACTAGATTCAACTAGTTCAGACTCAGGTCTTCCTAATTCTCAGTCCGTGCTCTATCTGCTGTGCCATCTTGCTGATTGTCATCAGAGGTGAAAACTTAGGCCCAGACAGGTGAGGGGATCTAGCCAAGGTCACCTAGTAAGTGGCAGCACTTGGATTCCATTGCTTGTCCTTTGCTTTCAAATCCACTCTTTCTTCTGCCAAGTCAGAAGGAGCAGGATCTGGGCAATGGTCTTCACCAACCTTACCACCCTGCCTCTGGCCAGTCCTAGTGGGAGGAGAAGGTGGGATATGCAAACATAACGGGATGGGAGATGGGAGGTGACATGGAAATGTGGGCCCCCACATTTGGTTGGCAGACAGGAAAACAGCAACCACAACTGCCTTGTAGAGGTGCTAGGGCTACAGAGAAAAACTTCTCAAACTCTAGCTGATGCTGCAGCCAAGAATGTGGGCAGCCGTAGATAATTCTGGCCTGGCCACTCCTTGAGCAATTTGAGGCCCTGTTCTTGGCAGAGACAAACGTCCTTTGTCTGAAAGCATCTTTTATCAGTTGGTGATGGTTATTAGCTCTGTCATCCTTATTATAGAACTGATTCGGGGCCTCATATGAGCCCTTTTAGTGGAGATTTCTGACTCAGGAACTTTACTTCTCTCATGAACCTTTAGGATCCTCCCCTTTTCTCCCTCCAGTCTTCCTCACCTAGTATTTTGTGTGTAGTACAGCAAAAAGCACACTGGATTTGGAAGCCCTCATTCTGACTCTGTGCGACTTTCTGTAAGTCCTTTGCCTTAGCTTGGCTTCACTTTCTTTGTCCATAAAATAAGAGGATTGGAGTAGATAACCCCTTGGACCTTTCCAGCTCAGTATTTGGTGAAATAATAATGATAATAGAAATAATAATACCTAACATTCATATAGCACCTACTATGTGTGGGTCACTATGCTAAGCACTTCATAGATATCTCATTGAAACCTCTTGTTATTTTGAATTCAATACAGCAGACATCTGGAAGCCACAACCTGGAGGACAAGCCCTCTTGGGGTTCAGTCCAAGACTGAAAATGATCCCCAGAGAGTAATATGAGGCGAGAACTTCCTCCACTCTTTCCACTATGGCAAGACTGACTGGTGGATAAGTCTGAGAGAGTTGTCTTATGATCAAAGAACATGACCAGAGTTAAATGGCACACACTTGAACCCTGATCTTCTTGATTCTAAGACTAGCCCTCTATCTACTTCCCTCACAAGTAGCTGATACAGTAGAAAGCGCACTGGATCTGGAATCAGAGGACTTCCAGCTTTGGTTTTCTCATCTATAAAATGAAGAGATTGGATTTTATGGCCTCTAAAGTCTAGATGGCACAGTGGATAGAATGTTGGACCTTGAGTTCAAATCTGACCTCAGATACTTACTAGCTATGGGACCCTGGGCAAGTCACTGTACCCTGTTTGCCTCAGTTTCCTCAACTGTGAAATGAGCCGGAGAAGAAAATGGCAAAACCTCTCCAGGCTCTTTGCCAAGAAATCCCCAGATGGGGTCACGAAGAGTCAGACATGACTGAAATGACTGAACAATGACGAAATCTTGTCTAGCTCTTAATCTGTGCTCCTAAGCAAAGGCCAAATGGCTACTTATTGAGTACGCCACAGCAAGGATTCCTTTGGCAGCTGGATTGGACTAGGTGGCCGCTGAAGTGCCTTCCAACTCTGGGATTTTGTAACTTACTCTAGGCCCTAGTTTCTTTCTCTTTGGACTTAATGAGCTCCACAAGGTCTTCCGTCTCTAGGTCCATGATCTTATAATCCTTGCTAGTGCAATTTACATCTTATATAATATTTCTAGGTTTGAAAAATGCTTTCCTTTTGCGTAAGGTGTGTGTGTGTGAGTGTGTGTGTGTGTGTACAAGTGTGTGTCTGTGTGTACAAGTGTGTGTGTGTGTGTGTGTTATACTACTTACTCTAACCACCATGAACCCCCTCCACCTCAATCACTGCACAAGAGGGAAGGAAGACCTACACATCTCTATTGAATCAATCCATCAAAAGCATAAACCAAGTGGGAGGAAGGCTCAGATATCTCTTTGGACTAATCAAAGGATGAAACTGGGTGTAATCACTTTCGGAGGCCTGAAGTCCTTTTTAAGCTATCCAATGAAAATGAAAGGGCCATTGAGATTGAAAGAATGATGCCTACCTTTGGGTCTATGTCTGTCTCAGAGAAGGGATTCTAGCAGTTAGATTTCAGGAGAGCGGTCTTAAGGAGAAAGACCTCAACTTATTCCTGTTCCATAGGGTAACAAAGTGGAGGAGGAGTGAACTGAGAAGTAATGTTATCCACACCACTCCCAACCCTACCCCATTGACCGAGTGACAACTTTATGAACTTGAGAAGATTGTAAGATTTGGAGTTCCCTTCAGCTTCAGTGGCAGGGTCCCCCTCAAGCAGCAATGGATGATGGCAGTAGCGTCAGTACTAGGATCTGAGAAGTGTCCTAAAGATAACTAGACACAGGAAAGGCAGTTACAGGATTCTATAAGGAAACTGACCCTTAGAGCCTGGCAGAAAGCTACACCCAAGGGAGAAAAGGACTTCCAGTGATCTGCAGTTGTAAATTTACCTTTTGGCTACACGAGCTTTCTAAATTTGAATCCACCTTCAACAGACATCTTGGGTACGAAAGGGGAGAGAGTGCCTTGGTTTGGGGGGATGTTTCTATGACAATTGCTTTTGCTCTGCTTGCTTAATAAATGTTCCCCTTTTATTTTTGTCTTTTATTTTTTGGTTTTCAACATTCACTTTTATAAGATTTTGAATTTCAAATTTTTTTCTCCCTTTCTCCCTCCCTTCCCCCCCCTCCAAAATGACAAGCAATCTGATATAGGTTACACATGTACAATCATATTAAACATATTTCCACATTAGTCATGTTGTGAAAGAATCAGAATAAAAAGGAAAAAAAAGAGAAAAAAATTGAAAATAGCATACTTTGATCTGTATTCAGATTCCATAGTTCTTTCTCTGGATGTGAATAGCATTTTCCATCATGAGTCTTTTGGAATTGTCTTAGATATTGTATTGCTGAGAAGAAATAAGTCTATAAAAGTTGGTTATTGAACAATGTTGCTGTTACCATGTACAATGTTCTCTTAATTCTGTTCATTTCACTCAGCATCAATTCATATAAGTTTTTCCAGGTTTTTCTCAAATCTACCTGTTCATCATTTCTTTTTTAAAAAAATTATTTGTTTCAGTTTTCAACAATCACTTCCAAAAGTTTTAAATTTTCTCTCCCACTCTCTCCCCTCCCACCTCGAGACATCATGTAATCTTTTATGAGTGCTATACTTACACTCATATTAAACGCATTTTCACGTTAGTCATGTTGCATAAAAGAATTAAAATTAATGGGAAAAGCCATGAGAAAAACCAAACCAAACCAAAACATAACACAAGAGAAATAATCTGGTTCATTCTGAGTTCTGATCCCATAGTTCTTTCTCTAGATGTGGATGACATTTTGCCTCGAGTCCTTTGGGAATGTTTTAGGTTCATGCTTCACTGTGAAGGATTAAGTCTACCAGAAAAAAATCCTCACACATTGTGGTTGTTACTGTGTACAGTGTTCTCCTGGTTCTGCTCATTTCACTTAGCATCAGTTCATATAAGTCTTTCCAGGTTTTTCTAAAGTTTGCCTTATTTCATTACATTCATATCCCACAACTTGTTCAGTCATCCATTCCCCAGTTGATGGGCATCTACTCGATTTCCAGTTCTTGGCCACCACAAAAAGAGCTGCTGTAAATATTTTTGTATATGTGAGACCTTTTCCTTTTTCATGATCTCTTTGGGATACAGACATAGTAGTGGTAAATACCCCTTTCTAAAAGCTAATTAAATCTGTCTGGCTAATTGAAAACCAATGGGGAGCATATCAGATGGAGGCTTGTGAGCAGCAATAGAGAATAAGGGAAAGGAGAAAGCATTTATTTAGTGCCTGCTATAAAGCAGGCTTGGTGCTAAGTGCTTTTACAAATATTCTCCCATTTGATCCTCATCACAACCTTGGAAAGTAAGTGCTATTATGGTCCCCATGTAATAGTCAAAGTAAGGCAAATATATTAAGTGATTTGCTCAGGGTCACAGAAATAGTAAGCACCTAAAGTCAGATTTGAACTCAGGACATTTCAGCCTCAGACCCAGTGCTCTATCGAGTGGGTTACCTAGCTGACTGAGATTAGAAAGTCTTCACACTCTTAGTTACCCCTAGAACCCTGAGGGAAGATGTAAAATCTACCACTGTTTGGGAACCTAGCCTTTAAATGTTAATGGAAGTTTGGAGAAAGTAAACTCAGAAGGATGTTATACTTAAAACAACTTGTTAGGTAGGTCATCCAAGGATTTTCATCCCCATTTTACATATGAGGAAACTGAGGCTCAGAGAATTGAAGAGATTTGCCCAATATTATATAGCTAGTGAGCATCTTGTAGCATCATTTGAACCTAGCTCTCCTGATTCTAGATCTAGAATTCTTTCCCTTGCACCACAAAAGCTGCTCCGCTCCTACTTTTCCAGTCTTCTTATGCCTTATCCTTTTCCATGTGCTCTGCAATCCAGGTATACTGGCCTACTGGTATCCTCAAACAGGTTACTACATCTCCCATCTCCACACCTTTGCACTGGCTGTCCCCCACACATGGAATGCCCTCCATCTTCACCTCTGCCTCCTGGTTTCCTTCAAGACTCAAGCAGCACCTGCTCCAGAAGCCCTTTCCCAGGGCTCCTAACTGCTGGTGTTGTCTCCTCTCGACTTACCTTGCTTCTGTTCTCTCTGAATCTTCAGGTTGTCTCTCCCATTAGAATAGTGTAGATGCTCATTCCATTAGACTGTAAGATCCTTGAGGGCAGATGCTGTTTTGCATTAGCTTTTGTATCCCTGGAGTTTAGCACATTCACTAAATCTAAAGGATGCACAGAAATTCAACAGGTGGAGAAGGGAAGGGAGGACATTCCAGGGGCAGGGAAAAGAGGACAATCAAAGGCATAGGATAAGCCTATTTAAGAGCAGCTAGAGGGTTCAATCAGGTATCGGTAAAGCCTGAGTTCAAATGTGGACTCACTTATTAGCTGTGTCACCCATCACTTGTGCAGCTAAGGGTGCCATAGGCCTGGAGTCAGGAAGACTCCCCTTTCTGAGTACAAATCTGGCTCAGACACTTACTAGTTGTGTGACCCTGGACAAGTCATTTCATCCTGCTTGCCTCAGTTTCCTCATCTGTAAAATGAGCTGGAGAAGGAAATGGCAACCCATTCTAGTATCTCTGCCAAGAAAACATCAAATCTGGATTAAAATACTTAATAGCTGTGTGACCCTGGACAAGTCACTTCACCCTGTTTGCCTCAGTTTCTTCACCTGTAAAATGAGCTGGAGAAGGCAAAAGCAAACCACTGCAGTATATCTGCCAAGAAAATCCCAAATGGGGTCACAGAGAGCTGGACATGACTAAAAGAACTGAACGTAAACAATAAAGTCACTTAATTGCTGCCTGTCTCAGTTTCCTCATCTGCAAAATGGAAATAATAAGAGCACCTACCTCTCAGGATTGTTGTGAGGATCACCATAAGATAGTATTTGTAAAATGCTCTTCAAATCTTAAAATGCTGTTTATTATTGTTGTTGTAATCAGCTCTAAGAATCTGCAGGAAACAGAGATAAGATAAGATTGGAGAAGTGGGGTAGTATTTGATTGCAGAAACAATGACAAGCAGAGTAGTTTAAACTTTGTTGGTTAGGTGATGGAGAGCCATGGAAGACGCTTGAGCAGAGTCAGAAAATGTACTGAGCAATCCATAAGGAGGAAGATTCTGGTACAAAGTGGTATGAAGAATACACGCAGTGGAAGGAAGAGGGAAGACCTGTTCTGTATCCATGGGATGAGGAGTCCTAGTAGGCAGGATTTTAAGATCACAGATTGAGAGATGGAAGGCTGGTCAGTTGTAACACCAATCATGGCAGTACACCTGAGGACTGCTGTTGTGAATGATTTCAAGGGTCTAATTGCATAGTATAATGAACTCTGTATTTACTTAGTAACAAGCTAAACATTATTCAACAAAGTAAAGCATGATATTCATAGAAACATCCTTAAGTAAAACATGCCATTCAGTCAATATATATCTCATAACAATAATGACATCCTTAATGAATACCAAGTATCCAAGGAAAGTCCTTTCTCAAAATATCACAGCATTCACCCTAGGTTACCCATTAATCCATTTCAAGTGTCCAAGAAAAGTCCTCTTTCATCTTAACTCGAGGTTGGCTTTCAAGTCCCACGGCTCTTCCTCTGTGGGCTGACCATTCCCAGCTATCGTCTGGATTCACATGTAGGCAGCTCTCTGCTCCTGCTCCATGTCTCAGCTTATGGGGACTGCTCCACCACAAAGCCTCTATCTCTGGGAAAACAAAGTTCACCAGGGTAACAATAAATACTACCACACACTCCCAGCACCATCATCTCAACTCACTGACAAAGATCAACAGACAGAAGAAATCAACACAGACCAACAGACGGGGCTTCTGTCTGAGAAATCAACATAACCCAACAGATGGGACTTCAGTCTGAGGAATTAACACAGATCAACAGACAGGGCTTCCTTCTGGCTCTCAGAGGTCTTCCTCTCAGCTCTCTTCTTCTCAATGCTGGCTCACCCTTTCAACATCGGCTCTCTTCACGTCTGCTTCTCTCAGCTCTGGCTCTCTTTATATACAGTTCTACTCAGTGTCTGATTGGCTAGAGCCCACTTTCATATGACTGGTTGGTTAAAACTCTACATGTGTGTGTATAAATATGTGTATATTTATACACACATTGTTTCTAGTTAAAGACTCTTGATTAATCAAAGGCAAGATTCAATCAGAGGCACTTGATTATATAAGACAAAAACAACAAAAAGATCCTACTTTAGTTGCCATTATATCATTTTAGATAGAAGGAAAGGGGTAGACAACAGTTAGCTGATTTGCCCCCAAAGTCCTCCAGGAGGTCACCGGTGGAGCCAGGGATGGGAGTGAGCTTTTCTGACCCCATCCTTCTTTCTGCTGTCCTGGGGAGTGAACAGCACCCACGCTAGAGGGAGAGCAATGAGAACAGAGAGGAGAGACCTGAGACAAGAGATAATGCTGGAAGCAGAGCCACCAGATTTGGCAGCCAATGAGCCATGACAGGGAAGGGAGAGGGAAGGGTTAACAACAGCATGAAATCAAATACGAGAACCTAGGTGAGTTAACATGTTGCCACCAGAAGGAGGAACAAGTTGGGAGGGAAGGCACTCAAGGTGGAGGAAATAATTAGTGGGAAAAGGCATGGTGATGGGGAAATTCCATGATGTGTTTCGGGAGCAGAATAGTTCAGCTTGGTTTTATCTGAAAAGTGTAAAGATGATTACTGAAAGGAGGATCAGGGGAACTAGTCACAGAGGGCCTTGAATACCAGGCCAAAAAGTCTGTATTTCATTCAGTTTGGTCATGGAAGGAAGGAAATAATCATTTACTAAACACCTGCTATGTCCTGGATACCGTGCTAGGCTCTTTCTGAATAATATTAGATCAACAAGCTGGGAAGTAGGTGCTATTTTAATCTCCTTTTTAAAGTTAAGGAAACTGAGGCAGACAAAGGTGAAGTGTCTTGACACTTTTTACAGATTTAGACAAAAATTCACATTTCACAGATGAGGAAACTGAGGCCAAAAGAAGCTAGATGACCTGCCAAGGGACATACAGATAGTAAGCTAGCAAGGATCCAAACTCAGGTTTGCCTGGTCCCAGGTGCAGAGAGCCATCGTCTGAATCAATCTCTGCACAGGGATGATCACTATTATTTCACTGGTATAAAGAAGTAGTCGTTAAGGAATATCAGACCGTTGCAAGTCAGTACCTTCTCTCCAATTTCTTATCTTAACAGAGTTGTCCAGGGCACTGAGACATTAAGCAGTTACAGAGGGTCAGGTCACGTGAGATCTGTCAGAGATGAGATTTGAACCCATGTCTTCCTGGCTTTGAGGCCTGCTAATTGATATGAGTTAATTGCGAGGCTTCAGAATATTTTCATGTAGAAAGATGGCTCTTGAGCAGAATTCTTAAGGGATTTTAAAAGGGGGAGGCTAAGTGGGAATGCATTCCAGATACAGGGTGGGGGGGAGATGTAAGAGTGTGGATGAAAAATAAAGAACCATGGGAGAGGAACAGTAAAGAAAACACGATATTCCTTTTGCCACTGAAAATGTTAAAGGCCAGTTTTACTAGAACATCTTGTCTCCACATCTAACACTGTCCCCTGGGCCATTCTGCCTCTCACAGGCTTCAATCTCTCGCAGCAGGCATTGTGCCCTGGGACAGGGACATCCCTGCCTTCAGGGAACCTACAGAGGTATCACTTCCACAAACAAGATATAATCTCTTTCCTCTACTGAACCCCAAACACGATACACTTACATTAGAGTTATTTCTATACTTGTCTTATCTCCCTTACTGGGCTGACAATAAATTTCTTCTGAGGTAGTTAAGTGGTTAAGTGACTTGCCCAGGGTCACACTTGCTAGTAAGTGTGTGAGTCTAAATTTGAACTCAGGTCCTCCAGACTCCAGGGCCAGTATCCACTGCACCACTTAGCTGCTCCTGACTGTAAGTTTCTTGGAGACATGTCTGATTTTTTAGTGTCCCCCACAAAACCTGGTGCGGAGTAGATGTTCCATAAATTTTTATTGAAATCATCAAGTGATGTGTCCTTTCCCACCTCCGCCATCTTTATCCAGAGCCATGGGGATGCCCCAAGACCCCCAAATTCAGAGAGTGCTGACCCAGCTCACCCTCCTTCAGCAGGTAGAAACAACTGAGCTTAGCGACTAGGTCAGCTACCCAGGTGCCTCTACCTGGCCCCACCTTGGTACTTTCCACCTTGATCACCCAGGCAATAGGCAGAATTTGAACTCAGCAGCTGCGACTCCAGAGCCAGTATCCATTCCCTAATATCATCTACTCCTCGGGCTGTCAAAACTACCCTGCATAAACTACAAAACCCCACTACAGAACACTGCACTACAAAATCACATCCATCCAGATGTAAGGAGTGTTGACTGGACTGAACTGGTCACCCACCACAGAACAAAGCAGGGACGAGAAAGAAATTTAATTGGAAAGTGAGGAAAATAAATTGCAAGCACAGATACATGTGCCAGAGCCCATCTCCTAGTGGGGTGCCTGAGGCAGCATGGAGAGGTCTCAATACTTCTACCTAGGCCTGCTCTCAGACTCATTCTTTTGGTGAGCTGCGGCAGGTCCCCTCTGGGCCTCAGTCTCCTCATCCGTAAAGTGAAGGCTGTTGGATGGTCTAATCTTGAGAGCCCATAACAATTCTACCATGCTATGTGTCAATGAAATCAGAACTCAAGTGAAGGAGAATATGGGTTTATTTGGCCTTTCCTCCTTCCCCTTCCTCCACACTCCCTCCTTGACCTTAAGAAGCCTGGCGGGATGGGCATGGGAGGAGCTCTCCGGGCTGTGCTCGGGGTGGAGTCATCCTGCAGAGGTTTTCGGACTAGGAGCCAGGCAAACTTTTCTGGAGATCACTGGGACTCTGGGCCCCATGGCCCTCCCGTCTGAGGCCAGTTACCTGGAAGACAAATGGGACTCGGTAAGAACTCGTTGGGGACCCTTAGGGAGGGCTAGCCCTCTCCTCTTCCTGCCCCTCTGCCTTCCTGTCCTCTGCTCTCTATTTCATATTTTTCTCCATTCTTTATCTATTCTCTCCCCTCCCTCTAGTATTATGGCAATTGAACACTATTGAGTGTTTCAGCCCCACGCAGCCCATCCTGTGCTTTTTCATTTCTCTAGTCTCACATTGCTTTCCTTTTCTCTTTCCTTTCTTTTTTCTTTTCTTTTTCCTCTCCTTTCTTCTCCCTCCTCCCTTCTCCCTCTCCCTTTCTCTGTCTCTGTCTCTGTCTCCCCCCTTTTCTCTCTCTCCCCCCCGTCCCTATTTCTCCCCCTCTCCCCTTCACCCTCCTTCCTTTCTCACCCTCCCCTTTCTCACTCCCGCTCCTTGTATCTGTCTCTCCTCTATCTCTCTCACTCTCCTCCCTATCTCTGTCATTCTTCTTCTCTTTTCCCTGTGCCTTCTATTCATTTTCTCTCTCATGTCTCCCTTTTTTCTTTTTTCTTTTCCCACTCCTCTATTTTGCTGTTTCCCTCCCCCATATCAGAGGCACAAGTAGGCTCCCCAGAGTTTGAGGGTTCTGAAGCAGTCGCGTCACCCAGGCCTCAGACTGGCGCTTTTGCCTCATTAACTTTAGACCCTTTGGGCTGTGGGAGAGGAGGTGCAGCCCCGGCCTCAGGCGCCGTTTGTCTACACCTCGGTTCTGTTCCCGATCTTCTCATCCCCACCCCTTCTCCTATTTAGGCTTCATTTGCTATGGTGCCTAAAGAACCAAGGATCATGTTCTACCAGAAGCCTTTACTGAACTCCCTGCTCCGAGTGCCCACCCTCCCCAACTTGGTGCTGCCGATGTTCAGTCATGTCCAGTCCTCTAGGACCCCGTCTGGAATTTTCTTGGCAAAGACACGTCCTTCTCTATCTCATTTTGTAGATAAGGAAACTGAGGCAAACTGGGTGAAGTGATTTACCCAGGGTCACACAGCTAGTAAGTGTCTGAAGCCGGATTTGAACTCAGGAAGGTTCCTGACTCTAGGTCCGGCATTCTATCCACTGAACCAGCTAGTCTTTCCCAACTGCTTTGCTTTTAACCGTCTTGTGTTTATTTGCATTTATTCTCTCTATCTTTGTTCTGTATATTTTTACTTATCTCCTCGATTAGAATGCAAACTCATTGCAGATTGTTTCACTCTTGGTATCTCCAAGTGCCTACATGGCATCTGGCACGCAGTAGACAATTAATAAACATTTGTCAGTTGATTTATCGGAAATGTCTCTTGGTTAGACAGCCTTGTGCTACCTAGAGAGGAACAGCTAAGTAAAATTGGAAGCAGCTCTGGTGGTGAGGTCAGAGGGTTTGGGTTCAAATCTCAGTTCTGCCCCCTTGCTATCTGTGTGACTTTGGGGAAATCACTAAACCCTCTCTAGGCCTCAGTTTCCTCATCTGTAAAATGAGAGGAAGACCCCTAAGGTTCCTTCTAGCAGGAATTTTTAGCCTTTTTTGTGTGTCATAGACCCCTTTGGCAGTGTGGTGAAACCTATGAACTCCTCAGATCATGATGTTAAATGCATAAAATAAAATACATAGGATTAAAAGGAAGCTAATTATAAAGTACAGTTATCAAACTATTAAAAAGATGAGTTCACAGACCCCAGATTAAGAATTAGTGCCTTGGGGTTCTAGTCTTATGATCTTGGGCAAATAATTTCACCTCTCTGGGCCTCAGTTTCCTCATTTGTAACATGAGTGGTCAGACTAGGTGGGCTCAGAAGCCCCTCCCAGCTTCAGATCTGTGACCCTATACTTCCTTGGGCCTCAGTTTCTCTATCTGTAAAATGAAGAGTTTGCATTAAATACCCCTGAGGCCTCTTTCAGTTCTTAGTTGTTTTTTCATTTTACTGAAAAGCTCACTTTCATATTTCTCCTTTTTCTTCCCTCCCCAGGTTTTTTCTGCGATACAAGGGATACAGTTTGTCATGGCTACTCTCAGGTATGTCCATTTCACGTGGCCATGGTAGGGCAGGCTGAGTGAGTCTTAGCAAATCTTGAGCCCTCGACTTTGGCTCCTTCTGTCTTTGTTTTCTACAGTTATAAGGTTCTTCTCTTCAGAGTGCTCCGGTGCTCTTTTCCCTAATGAGATCTTGAAACTAAAGCATGATACAACCAAACTAAGACTCTCCCCTTAACCACCCCATCAAAATGAAATGGTTGATGTTCAAAGTATTAGCTGGGATACTTTAGCACTTTAAGGACCTATTTGACTTAGGTCTACCAATCTATTTGATCCTCCTAACAACCCTGGGAGGTTTGTTGCTATTATCAATACCATTTTACAGATGAGGAAACTGAGGCTGAGATTAGACTAGCTAATAAATTGTATCATAGGAGCAGAGTGTCATAGCTCTGGAACTAGGGAGAAGAGCGAAGGGGTCTTATCCAACCCCTATCATCTTAAAGAGGAGAAACCTGAGACTCAGTGACTTGCCTTAAGGGCACACAGCTGCTTAAGTGTCTGAAGGAGGATTAGAATTTGGGTCTTTTTGACTCCAAATTCAATATTCTAATCATTTCCTGCAAAATCTCCTTAAAGTCAAACTTGATGACCAAACAAGGTCACCTAGCCTGTTTTTAATTAGCTGCCTTTTAACCAAAATCTTTATATGGTTCAGTAACGTCCTACTTTAGTCTTGGCACCACTTAGAATCCTTCCTTGTAACAAAGAAAAACAGCTAAGCTGGAAAT
The DNA here is from genome assembly GCF_028372415.1 of Notamacropus eugenii. Classification (NCBI taxonomy): domain Eukaryota; kingdom Metazoa; phylum Chordata; class Mammalia; order Diprotodontia; family Macropodidae; genus Notamacropus; species Notamacropus eugenii. Next base: position 34,189,907 of record NC_092875.1, read on the forward strand.
CTAATCGTATACAGCCCCCATGTGAGAGTATATACAACATTCTGTCCCTATAGCCCTCCACCTTTTTTACTCAGAGAGGGAAAATGTGTTTCCTTGGTCCTTTGGAACTGAATGGCCAGTGCCTTTAAACTGAGTCATGATGAATGAATGGTTGCTTTCTTTTTTTTTTCGCCAGCATTATAGGATCAAGTTCAATCATTGCGTATACTTTCTTCCAGAACATAATGAAGTCTCCAGAGGTAAGTAAGCCTCTACCTTTGATTGGACTCTGGTTATTTTCATGATTGAGCTCTTAGAATGATAAAATCACAGAGTTAGGGATGAAAGGGACTCAGAGGCCATCTCGAATCTCTTTGTTTTTACAAATGAAGAAACAGAAATAGCCAGTTAGCATTTATGGAATGAAATGCTTTATCAATTTTATTTCATTTTGTCTTCATAACAACTCTGGGAGGTTTTGTCCCCATTTTTCAAGGAGGAAACTGAGGCCAACAGAATTTAAGTGAGGCAGGATTCCTGAAGAATCTTAAGGCAGGATTAGAATTTAGGTCTTCCTGACTCCAGGTCAAGTGCTTACAAGGGTACCTAGCTGCCCAGGGAGGTCAAACTACTTGCTTAAGGTCAAGTGGCATGGTGTCCAGTAGCAGATGCTTATCTGTGTGTGTACAGTTAGCTTGTTAGTTGGTGCTGATTATGTGGCACCTACACCAGGTCTGGCGAGGATGAGGAAAAATCTGTTTTCAGTTCAGCTAGACCTGGATGCAGATCCAGGCCAGCTGACCCTAACAGCTCAAGAAAGACCCTCTAGAGGTCTCTGCAACCCTCTAGGTCCTCAAGTGAGGCCCTTTGAACCCAAACTTCACAAAGCAAATCCCCGTAATAAAAGGATTTGTTCTGTAAAACTTGGACTCAGTCAAAAAGCCTCACCTGAGGACCTAAAAGGCCTCGTGGCTGTGAGGCCTCAAGTTCCCCACCTCTGCACTAGAAGAACAAGAATGACTCAGATTCTTACAGCATTCTTCACCTTCCCAAAGCCTGTCCCTATAACACTCTGGAAGGCGAGCACTAGATTGGGGTGGAGTTGCAATCCCAACTCTGCTAATGTTCTGGCTGCATGGTCCTGGGAAAAGTCATCACGTGGGGGCCTGTTTCCTCATCTGCTAATGAGGGAATTGAACCAGATGAGTTCTAAGATCCTTTCCAGCCTTAACTCACCAGGACATGGACTTTGCACTAGAAGGGACATTCGGGGTCATTTGAACCAACTCTTTAGTTTTACAGAGAAGGAAAATAAGGTCTATTTGAAGTCTTTCAACCAGAGAAGCCATGGTGGTATAATGGATAGAGCAAGGGAGTTTGAGTTGGGAAGACCCAAATTCAGATTTTGCTGCAGAGACTTGTAAGCTGTGTGACCCTGGGTGGGTTCTATAACCTCTCTGAGCCTCAGTTTCCTCATTTGTAAAATAGAGGTAGAATCAGAGTCAATAAAGTTATTAAGCACCTACTATATGCCAGCTGCACTGTGTTAAGTGTTAGGTTACAGAAAAAGGAAAAAAAGATATGACAGTCCTACTTTCGAGGAACTTATAGTATAATGGGAGAGACAACACATAAAAAGAAACTGACAAGGCATGGGAGCAAGGGGGGTAGGCAGGAGGTGGTACCCAAGCAAGGGATGTGATGAATTTATGAAGCCAGGGAGGGAAATGATCTGAGGAGGTGAGAGTTTCCAAGTCGATTTCATCTTTCAGAATGATGGGTTTCTGGAGATGATAAAGTCCAGGAAACACAGGACCAACCCATCACTAACTAGGTGTTGTTCCTTTGTTGCGGGGTGGGGGAGTCACGTGAGAAAATGTGTCAATTGCTTTGCAAATTTTAAAGTACTATAGGAATGCTATCCATTATTTTTGTTACCATTATTTCTGTCCTGGATCACCCAGGAGAAGTTGAAATTTGAATCCACCACCTCTGACTCCAAACCCAGTGCTTTATCCATTGTACCATGTGGGCTAATCGGAAGGCCTGGATTCACTTTCTGCCTCAGATAAGTGGCAGAGCTGGGATTTGAACCTTGATCCTCTGGTTCTAAGTCTAGCACTCACTTCTTTGCATCAAGATGTTCTATGATTCTATTTTTCTAATGAGGAGACTGAGGGGTGGAAGTTGCAGAGAGGCAAATTGAGACCTGAGCAGCTAGTTGGTGCATAGTTGGTGCTAGTTGGTCTTGAGTCAGGAAGCCTCATCTTCCTGAGTTCAAATTCGACCTCAAACACTTTCTAGGTGAGCAAGTCCCTTAACCCTGTTTACCTCAGTTTCTTCATCGGTAAAATGAGCTGGAGAAGAAAATGACAAACCACACTGGTATCCCTGCTAAGAAAAAAACAAAAGGGGTCGTGAAGAGTTGGACACAACTGTAAAGACCGAACAAAAACAAACTGATAATTGATACAAGGAAAATTTTTTGAATAATTCGAGCTATCTAATGTGTTATGAATGGGTTTTGACCCAGAGATAAATGTGCTGTTTGTGGTCAGACACTTATTACCATGACGGCTTCAGGGACATGACATTTTTGGCTACAGAAGCTTTTAAACACCATCTCACAAGTTGTAGCAGGATGTAGAAGCTATATCACAGAGAGGTAATCTAGGCTGATGAAATCTAGGATTCTTAAAATACTCAGCATTGCCCAGAAATACCAGGAATTAGGTCAGTTCCATTTAATTCACATCAAACAGCATTTATGAATCCCCAGCTATGTGCCAGGGGCTAGGCTGCAAAGAAAAAAACTGTCATAAAGCTTATGTTGTACTAAGGGAAAAATAATATGATGCACATATGAGTAATCGGGAAATGCATATATATCAGCAAATAAAAATATAGGAAGTAAACAAAGAAATTTCAAGGTGGGTTTATTGTTCAGTTATGTCTGACTCTCCATGACTCCATTTGAGGATTTTTTTTGGCAGAATTACTGGAATGATTTGCCATTTTCTTCTTCTCCAGTTCATTTTACAGATGAGGAAACTGAGACAAACAGGGTGAAGTGACTTGCCCAAGGTCACACAGCTAAGAAGTGTATGAGGTTGAATGTGAACTTGGGTCTTCCCGACTCCAGGCCCCAAGCTCTTTCTGCTGTACCACCTCACTGCCCTTGGGTGGTCAGGGTGGGTTGAGTGGGCTAACAACAGGTGGGATGAGCAAAAAGCTCATGGAGGAGGGGGCTGGTGTGTGTGTCTTGAGTGATGAGTTGGATAGAGGTGAGGAGGTAGGGCATTTTGGACCTGGAGGCTGGTCTTTGGTAGATGGAATCTATCACTTTCTCTGGAAAATAAAGGGTGCATGGGGGAGAAGTAGGAAAACCGATTAGAAAGTTATGGTAGAGTCTGGTTGTGGACAGGGGGAAGAACTGGCCCTATTGTTTTCCTAGTATAGCAAACTCCTTGGTGAGGAAGCACCTTCTACTAGTGTAGGCTGGCATCTTTTATGCAATTTTGCTGACTCAGTATTCCTTAATTTTTTTTTTTTTGTCTTCAGGACCCTTTTATACCTTTAAATATTATTGAAGACCCTAAAGAACTTTTTTTTGGTTTATGTGGATTCTATCTATCAATAGTTACCATATTAGAAGTTAAAATATCTTACTATTTATGAAAATAGTTTTGACCTCATGGACCCCCTGAGAAGCTCTTGGGGAAATTCCCAAGGCCCCTGGGCAACACTTTGAGAACCACTGGCTTAGAGAGTTTACTTAGAACACTGATTGGTTTGCCCAGGGTCATACTGTCAGGAGGTGGCAGAGGTTGGACTTAGAGGCTTTGAGGCTGTCCACTGCTGGTGCTGCTGCCATAGAAGCTAGAGTCTGGTCAAGAGAAGCTTTAACTGCCAAATAAAGGCTCACATCTTATCTTAGAGGTAATAGGGAGCCATGGAAACTGTTTACACATGGAGGGTGATGCATCAGAGCTATCAACGAAGTCTCTGCTGATACCTTCAAGGGGAGGTTTTGTGGAAGGTCCATTAGACTCCTGCTGATGGAAAGGGGACAGAAACAGGGGGACTCTAAGAAAGTGACCCTCAGTTGGAGAAATCTTCTATCCCTATCCGTCAACGATTGACTGGGCTCTAACTCAAACTTCTCTAATGTTTCTTTCCATGGTGGGAGTCTGAGTCCTGGTGTGGGTTAAGGACTGTGAAAGCGTGATTTAAGGAAGACTGAAGAGCTCTTCAGGAGTAAAGAGGGAACACAGCCTTCTGACCCAGTGTGGGCCTGAGGCTGAGGCCAAGGAAGCACCAAGCAATGGAGAGAATGCTGGAAATGGAGGCCCAGGACTGTGTTCCAATCTTTGCTCCCTTCACTATAAACTCTTTGTTTCTTCATTTGGCACCTGTGTTGGTTCTGTTAGATTGTAAAATGTGGGAGGACAGGATTTCTGTCTTGTATTTCCTTTGCATCATCTTGCTTTTCTGGGCCTCAGCTTCCAACTCTGAAAAATCAACAAGCATTTTTACAATGACTTGTTCCCATTAATCAAACATCTATTTCTCTTCCCTTCCACCCCCTCCCAGGGGTATAAAAAAAATCTTTCAACAAGCATTTATTAAGTGCCTACTATCTGCTAGATACTAGGGACAAAAAGACTCTAATGAAGCAGTCTCAGGAGTTTACAATCTAAACAGAATAGGTATATACAAAACAGATACAGTGTAATTGGGGAGACATTAATATTTGGGAAGAAGAATCATGTAAGGACTCATGTACGAGGTGACTCTTTAGTTGAATATTGAAGAAAGTTAAGAATTCAAGGATGGGGATGGCATACCAGGCAAGGAGAACAGACAGCATAAAGGCATGGAGAAGGGAAATGTACCCTGCATAAGGAACAGCAAATCTATATGAGGACCAGCTTGGCTGGACCATAGAATAAGAAAAGGTGGGATGGGGGTGTGGTAGGCTGGAAAGGTAGTATTGACCAGGTTTGAAGTTTCAAATGACCAATGAAATAGTTTCTATCTGATCTACAGGAAACCACTGGAGTTTAATGAGGGTGCATGGGTGACATGGTTAGACCTGCACTTTAGGAAAGTCACCTTTGATGATCTCTAAGGTCCTAATCTAAGCCATGAACCTTCATTAAAGAAAGATGAATGTCCAGACTGTGCAATTTTCTAGAATTAGGTGGTGCTGTGGGACTTGCTGACTGGCTGGTGACTCAGAAGGTAGCTGGAAGGAAAGAAGGAAGTGACGGGACACTTAACCACTCTCCTGCAAAGGCTACTGGAACACCGAGGACATCCAGGGCTTTGAGCTTCTAGAAACCTCCTAAATTTTCTCCCTTGTTCCCGACTCCTCTCCACCCTCTTCTCTTACCTGTTTATTAGCAGAGGATCTCAGCTTCACTGAAAAGACTGAGCCCATCCATTAGCTCCAGTTGACCTCCCTCCCTTGCTCAATTCCAGACTCTCTCAAAATATCCCCATTCTCTCTTCCTTTGCTTCAGTCTCAGGGTAAGGAGTGATCCTTCTCCTCGCCAATAGCAGTTCTATTTGTGCCTTTGATCCCATAATTTCTCTTTTCTTTTTCTAGCTTGTCCCTTCCTTCTCTCTTTGTGAATTCCCTTCTGAATTTTTAGTCTTTCCTTATCCATGGATCCTTCCCTGCTGCCCATGACCACTCCCAGGACTCCTCCATCCTGCTAAATAGCTTCCCTTGATCCTGAATCCCTTCAACCTGCCATCCTGCATAGTTAACTCTTCCCTTCACAGTCAACTGGAGTGCTGAATTTAGAGACAGAGGATGTGGGTTTGCATTTTGCCTTTGCTATTTACTACCTCTATGAGCTTGGACAAGTCATTGGATTACTCTGGATCTCAGTTTCCTCAAATATAAAATGAAATTTGATGATATGACCTCTAAGCTCCCTTCTAACTCTAAATCAATGGTTCTGAGATCCTAGAAAAAACCATCTACTTTTGTGACTTCTACTCACACTCTCTCTCTTCCTGTTTCTCAACTCCTTGCAATCTGGCTTCCATTTCCACTATTCAACTAAAATTGCTCTCTGAGAGGTGACTGATGATGAATTTATTGCTAAAGGGTTTTTCCTCTATCTTCTTGACTTCTATCTAGCTTCTATTCCTGTTGACCAGCCCCTCCTCATGGTTGAACTACGATGACCTTATTTTGTTATGGATTTCTTCCTGCCTGTTTGAATTTTCCCTTTCAGTTTTCTTTGCAGCGTCATTGCCCATGTCCCAAGCCTCAATGCCTTTGTGGATTCCAGGTCTGCGTCTTCTCTCCTCTCTCCTCATCAGCTCCCATGGATTCAACTTTGCTCATCATTCAGGCACCTCCCAAATCCACATATCCAACTTTCATCCCCCCCCCCCCAGGTTGGACATCTTCCCAATGGATTGCCCAAATTAACACAAGCAAAACAGAATCCTTTCTCCATGAACCCACCTTCCTCTTCTCTCTTTGTTCTAAGACCCCTGCATTCTTCCAGACACCCAGGTTTGCAACCTAGGAGTCATCCATGTTTCCCTCTACCCCATTCTCCCAATGTCCAGTCAATTGCCAAGTCTTGTTGATTTGACTCCCACAATGTTTCTCGTATTTGTAGCTTTCTTTCTTTCTTTTTTTATTAATTTGTTTTCAGTTTTCTACAATCACTTCCACAAGGCTTAGATTTTCTCCTCTTCCTTCCCTCTCCTTCCCTAAGACGGCATGCAATTTTATATGGTTTCTATACTTTCTTATTAAGCACATTTTCACATTAGTCATATTGCATAGAGGAATTAAAATGAATGGGGGGAACCATGAGAAAAAAAGAAACCAAAACAAAACACAAGAGAAAAATAGTCTGCTTCATTCTACGTTCCAATTCCATAGCTCTTTCTCTGCGTGTGGATGGCATTTTGCCTCGAGTCATTTGGGAATTGTAGCTTTCTTCCTACACACACTATAAACTTTCTTGTTCTGACCCTCATTATCTCTTGCTAGGTTATTCCAACAGCCTCCGGATTGGTCTCTCAGCCTCAGATCTCTTCCTTCTCTAATCTACCCTCTGCACAACTGTCAACATGACATTCCTAAAGTGCACATGAACTTCTTAGCTTCTAAGTCATTCTGTCAGTCCCTTGCTGAAGAAACTTTCTCTCTGAAGGAATGCAAATTCTTCATAGTAGTTAGGGTATTGGACTTGAAGTCAGGAATACCTGGGTTCAAATCCTGCCTCGGACATTATTTGTCTGGACAAATTGGAGCTTAATCTCTCAATGTCCAAGATTCCTCATCTTCGATGAACTTCCAAGGTCTCTTCCAACTCTAAATCTATGACCCTTTGATGACATATCCTCCACAATCTGCTCCTAGCCAGATTTTTTCCACACTGATTTTATATTATTCTCCTTTATTTACACTATTTTCAGACAAATAGTCCTTCTTGTTCTCAGAGCATGGAATCTCATCTCCAACTTCTGGACCTTTGTCCTGGCGGTTCCCCGTGCTTGGAATTCCCTGTCTCTTCAACTCTTCCTCTTAGTGCATGGCCCAATACAAAGATCACCTCTGTTAAGACAGCTTTGCTGCTCGCCCCAGTTGTTAATCCCTCTCCTCTACAAAAGACTATTTAAAATTTTTTTTTGTATCTATTGTGAATAAACTGTACCCCCTCCTCCCAGCAGAATTTAAACTCCTTGAGGGCAGGGACTAGTTCTCTTTGGTCCTTGTCTTCCCAACACTGGATTTTTCTTGGCGTTGAGTCATTTCAGTTCAGTCCAACTCTTCATGATCCCATTTGGGGTTTTCTTGCAAAGATCCAGAAATGGTTTGGCATTTCCTTCTCCAGCTCCTTTTACAGATGAAGAAACTGAGGAAACAGAGTGAAGTGACATAGCTAGTAAGTGTCTGTGGTAGAATTTGAACTCATAAAGATAAATCTTTCTGACTCCAAACATGGTACTCTAAGAACCATGGTGCCATCTAGATGACCACACTAGGTACTTAGTAGGTACTTAATAATTGCTTGCTGATTGATAGATATAAGATTGAGAGTTGAAAAATCATAGGATACCAGATTTAGAGTTAGAAGAGACCTTAGAGACCATTGGGTCCAATCCCCTCTGTGGGAAGAAAGAAAGTTTTCTTTTCCACATTCTTAGGTAATAAAGGTTGTGACCTAGCATGGACAGGTTAGAGGTCAGAAACTAATGCACAGGCCCAATGAGCTATGTGAGGAAAAGCCTATCAGAGAGGAGAACATGGAGTCACATGGCCAGTATCACAGGAGATCCAAAGTTCAGAGAACAGTATAAGAAGCCCCATCTTTGTGCACGTGTTGTAGTTGTCCTGTAACCTTACTGGGGAGGCTACCGGTCCATTCAGGGGGAATGGATGGAAAGATTAATTAAGGTTTTCCTGATTTCACAACAGGCATTGTTCTTTGTTTAAGATGAGCATGTTTCTCACTGTTGGGGGCTTATTAGACAGCTCACTTCTAACACCCTTCTTTTGCATATTAGGAAACGAAGGCCTGGGATGGGGGAAGGGAAGGTGGAGGGCGGTGGTCAGCAATGACTTGCTCAAGGTCAGGTAGTAAGTAGCAAAGGTAGAATCTGAACCTGATCCTCAGACTGCAGAGCCAGTGCTTGTACCATGCTGCCTTAAAGGTCATGTGGTGCAATACCTTCACTTCACAGGTGGAAAACCTGAAACCCAGAGGCAAGAGTGTTCCAGAGCCAGGACTGCTCAGTTTTCAGTGTGAACATTCACACCTCAGAAATCACTACAAATGGGCCTGGTTTTTTGTTTGTCTAGAATTTAGACTTTCTGAAGTCTACTGTCTACACTTAAGGAAGTATTCATAATGTAATTAAACTTCAAAATGTGGGTACCTACATATTCTCCCCTGAAAAGACCTGGGTGTTAAACATTTACCAGCATACCCCTGATCAGAGGAGAGGAAATGACAACTTGTTTAATGTCATCCAGACAGTAAATAGCAGAGCTTGGCATGGAATCCAAGCATAGTCAAAACTCCAACTCTTAAGTCCAAAAGGAAGCACTCCTGTAGGAGAATGGGCTGCCTTGGCAGGGAGGGAAATCTCCTCTCCTGGAGGTCTACAAAGTAAAGTATGAGTGACCATGTGCTGGGAATGCACCGTACGAAGGTCTTTGCTTTCCGTACAGCTGGATTCAGCTGTCTCTGTGATTCTTTATAAGCACAGTCAATTTTCGACTCCACCATGTTGCATTTTTAACTTGAAATCATCCAGATAAAAATATTTGAAGGGGGAGGGATAAAGAGCCAGCTTTGGCCCAGACGGGTGCCACAGTTTCCTCTCCCCTCCCCCCCCTTACCCAAGCGATGACTCTGGACCCTGCACCTGCCAGGGTATATGCCTGGGCCACATTTGTGCAGACTTCCTGTTTTCTCAATTCCTAACATTGTTTTTAGCTTAAAATAAAGGGCTGTGCAAACATTCTTTTGCGAAAGTTTCTATTTAATATTTTCATAGTGTTCCCTTATGACTATGTTTTCTCCTTCTTTGCACCTGATCTCCCTGGGATTAGGATGGTACATACAGCAAAGAGTCAATAAATACTCGTTGATGGTTTGGCAGATTCTTATCTCCATTTCCCAGAACACGTGGTTTTCCACCTGAGCACAGATGGAAACTTTCCTCACCACCCCCTCCTGTCCCAGCAACTCCCTGGGTAAACAGAGCTATTTCCTGGAACTGTGACCACTCACACACTTGCTCACAGAAGACCTCCCATCCTTCTCCACCCTGCCCCCATCTTTACACTGAATTGTTTGGTTTTAATTTCTCATCCATTAACAGTAGCATGCTTGGGGCATGTCACAGCTCAGTGGGATCTGTCACAGCTCAGTGGGATCTGTCATCTCTCCAGGCTCACTTGGGCCAGAGGACACACACTCAAGTTAGCCAAGGTCACTACCAAGTTACAAAGAGGAAGATTTTGTCTGGATGGAAGGAAGGCCTTCCTAACAATTACTCTGAGTGCCTATTTTTTCCACCAGTAGAATGAAAGCAGAATCATAGATATGGATCTGTAAGGGACCCCAGAGACCATCTCGTCCAAACCCCTGCTTTTACAGATGAGGAAACTGAGGCCTACAGTGGTAAACTGATTTACCCAAAGTCACACTGGGAATAAACATCAGAGGTGGGATTTGAACCCAGGTCCTCTGACTCCAACTTTATTTTTTGCATTTGGTTCCCCATTGCCTAATGGGGTGGCTGGCACATATCAGGTGTCTCGTTGAATGAATGGGTCAGTGTCCAAAATTAGAATTGGCTGCCTTGGGAAGTAGTGAGTTCCCTGCACACTAGAGGTATCCCAGCAAAGTTTGGACAAGCACTTCCCAGATATGTCACACTGGGGATTCTTTTCAAGCCTAAGTTGGGCTGCATGGCCACCGGGATCTTGTCTAATTCTAAGATTCTACGATTGTGTGATTGTGTGATATGGGAAAGTATCAACCTTGAAGTAAAGAGGCTTTGTAATTTCTTCACATTATGAGATCAATCATGCATTCCCTTTTTATTCTCCAATAGAAGATACACGAGTTGGCATGCTTCTCTTCTACAGGTGGGACAACTGAGGCTTTATGTCAGCAGAATGTTGGGATTACAGAATTTCAGAGCTGAAAGAACCTCGGAAGCCAAGAGATCAGTGTTTTCCCTAAACAAAAAAGTTCTACAGAGTCACTATGAAATGGTCATGCTGCCTTTGAGTGAAGGTCTCTAGTGAGGGAACCTCTTGAGATAGCCTGCTCCAGTGTGGATTCTTGGGACATTTTTCCTCACATGAAGCCTCTCTATAATGCAATTTGCCTTCAGCCTGTCATTCCAGGCCTGTTATGTGCTTAACATATACTGGCTCCATCTCCCATCTCCACACCCTTGACCAGGCTGTGCCCCTGAGCCTGTGCCTTGATATGCATCTCCTCAGAGAGTCCCTAACTTCCCTTGAGGCTTAGGTCAAAGGCCACCACTGATAGGAAGTGCTTAGCAGAGTGCATGGCACATAGTAGGTGCTCAATGATTGTTTCTCTCCTTCTCCTGACCTGCTAGTGCCCTTTCTCCATATTTACTTCATTCCTTCATATTGATATTGTGTTTACTTTCCAAGCCTGGGAAAAAATATCTTGTATTTAATTTTCTGCGTAGATTTGTTTCTCTTTAGTAATTCAATCCAATAAATAAATTTATGAAACACCTACTATGTGTCAAGTTACACTGAGGATAAAAATAAGGAAAAGAAAGACAGTCCCTGTGTTCAGGGAGTTTACAGTCTAAGGTGAGGGGAGAGACACCACACAAAAGAAAGCTGACAGGTTTGGTTTTGTATTTGTATCACCAGCTCTTAGCATGGTGGATGGAACACAGCAGCATTTAGAGAGGGTGTGAAAGTTTGCAAATGCTTCACTAATGTTATCTCATTTGAACTTCACAACAATCCTGGAAGGCAGGTGCTATTATTAGCCCCATTTTACACATGAGGAAACTGAGGCAGAGAAGCTAAGTGACTTGCCCAGGGTCACATAGCTAGTAAGTGTCTGAGGCTGGATTTGAACTCAGGTCTTCCTGATTCTAGGTCCACAGCTCTGACTGCTGTATCACTTCACCCTCTTGGAAAGAATGAAATCATAAGTGCTCGCAGCTCTCGTCTCTGGGGCCAAGGAGGACAAGACTCTTCCACATGGCAAAGCTTCAGATACCTGAAGGCAGGTCTCATGTGCCCCCAGAGCTCTCTCTTCTTCAGGATAAGGCTCCCCAGTTCTTTTCAAGTGATGTTTTCAGACTTCTCTCCTTTCACCATCCTGGTCCCTCTCCTCTGGAGATGCTTCAGCTTCTGCATATTCTTCCAAAACTATCATGCCCAGCATTGAGCTGAGCACTGAACTCTAGATGTTGTCTGGCCAGGGCAAAGGATGGCATGACTCTCACTCCACGGACCTGGAAGCTGTGGCCTTGTGCTATTTGGACCTTAGATCTCCAGCTATTTGGGGGAGAATATAATGGGAAGAAAGGAGCCTGCAAGGGAATACTTCTGGAAGATATGTGTTCCAGAGACACAAATCAAATTATTTCCTGCTAAAGACTGGAGTGTTAAAACTTGATGCTCCACAAATAAGCCTCGTGCTACTCCCACCCAGTATTAACTATGATGCCACAAGCATTGGAGGGGCATGTCCTTATTTTGTTCCTGTTTTCTCTGCTAAGGACAAATTGAAAGATCTGACAGGGACTCCATAGCTAAGATGATTAAGGAAATGGTGATAGGGAGCCTACTTGTCCTTGATGAGTTTATTACCTTGCCTGATGAAGATCAAAGAACTGGCAGATGCGAGGGTTGCTGAGCCATGGTTATGAGTCAGTCTTTGAGACATCATGGGGAGCGGAAAAGTACTGCAGGATTGGAGAAGGGCAAATGTCTCAATGTTCAAAAAAAGGAAGAAAATGGAGTCTGCAGACTAGAGACCAGCAAACTTGACTTTGATTCTTGGTCAGACTATGAAAAGGATGGTTAGTGAACATTTAGAAAAGGAAGCAATAATCACAGAGTGATGAGCACATGGCTTCGTTAATTATAGGTCATAGCAGTCTGATTTCATTTTCTGCCTTGTCAGAGTTGCTAGACTGGTTGATCAGGGAAAGTCTGTAGATGCAGATTACAGCAAAACATTGATAAAAAAACATTTCATGAAATTCTTGTGGAGAAAGATGGAGAGAGGGCAGGAAAGGAAGCAAATATTTATAAACTTGTACTCTGTGCCAGGCACTGGGCTAAGTGCTTTACAAATGTTAACTAATTTAATCCTTACAGCTCATTATTATTATATATTATTATAATTATATATGATACATATATGCTTACATATAATATATTCTATATTATATATATAAAATATAATATAAAATTATAATGTATTTAATTAACTCATTTGATCCCGCAAGGTAGGTGCTATTATTATCCCCATTTTACAGTTGAGGAAATTGAGGCAAAGAGAGGCTAAGTGACTTGTCCGGGGTCACGTAGCTAATAAGTGTCTGAGACCAGATTTGAACTTACATTATTATAGATGAGTAGATTGAGGCGCAGAAACGCTAAGCTATTTGTCCAAAGTTACACAGTAAATATCAGAGCCAAGATTTTAATCCAGCTCCTAGGATTCCAAGTCCAGCCCTCGTTTCCATTATTCCGTATTTCCTTCTTATGGCAGAGCAAACTTGAAAGAAAAAAAAAAGTTTGCCAAGCAAAAACACTGGGCTTTCAGCAAGTGAAATTTAATTAGAACAAATATAAAATCTTACACTTGCTTTCAGAAAGTCAGTTGCATGAGTACAAAATGGAGGAGGACAATGGCAAACTCAGCCCTGTGACTGAGTAGCCGAAACAGTTAATCCCACCTTACGCTACCTTAAGAAAACCATAGCATCTGGGGTAAGGAGGTGATGGGCCCTCTGCACTCTGCCCCGGTCACAGTCTATTTGGAGTACTATGTTCGGTCCTGAGTGCCACATTTCAGGAAGGATATTGGTAAGTCAGAGAACATCCACAGGAGGGTGGCCAGGGTAGTGAAAGGCCGTAAGTCCATGTCATCTGAAGTTCTAGGGATGCTTAAAGTCCTGGAGGAGACCCAGGTGCGGCATGAAAGGTATCTTCAATATTCATAGGGCTATGACATGGGACTATTCTTATCCTCTTTGAAACAATAGATTGGAGGTATAAAGAAGAAAATTTAGACTTGAAGTCAGGAAAACCTTCCTAACAATTAGAGTTGTCCAGAAATGAAATGGCCTGCCTGTTTAGTGTTCAATGCCCTTCGTAAACTGCTTCCTCTTTCCAGTCTTGTTACACCTCCCTCCTTCCTCCCTATTCCGTGATTCCATGACAATGGCCTCCTTTGGTCAAGACACTGCATCTCCCAACACTGGACATTTGCATTGGTCATCCCTCATGCCTGAAACACCTTCCCTCCTCATCTCTGCCTCATGGAGCTTCTCTCTTCCTTTAACTCAAGCACCATCTTCTGCATTAAACTTTTCCTGATCTCCCCAACTACCAGTCTTCTCCCTCCCTAACTACCCTGTTTTTAACTGCTTGAAACACATTTGTATTGATTCACATTTTCTTTATAGTGTATGTATATATTTTTACATAGCTTTGTTGTCTCAGGTATAAGGTCCTAACAGTTAGATTCTTCTGTTCTCTGTACTTCTTCCCCAGGGCCTAGCACAGAGTAGTTGCTTAATAAATACTTTTAGAATGATGGATTGGTCCATTATAATGGGTAATTGAAGAGGCAGCTAGGTGGCTCAGTGGATAGCACCCTGGCCCTGGAGACAGGAAGATCTGAGTTCAAATCTGGCCTCAGACCCTTGACACTTACTAGCTGTGTGACCCTGGGCAAGTCACTTAACCCCAATCGACTCACCAATAATAATAATGATAGATAATTGAATGATGGATAGGGGTCCACTCCCATGGACTGTCAGAGTTGGATGGGATCTCAGAGGTCACCTAATCCAATCCATACCTTAGTGGTTTTAGAAGTTCTCTTCAATTCGTGTATAAAGCCCACCTCCCTTTGCTTTGACAGGTGAGACCACTTTTGTGCTTGAGTTTCTCGGACCTGCTTCTGGGGATGTGTTGGCTCCTGGGAGCTCTGCTGTATGGGACCCCAACGGCCAGTGAGGACGTGGTCTGTTATAACCTTCAAGCCACAGGTCAGGTGAGTCTCCCCAGGTGACTGCTTACCTGTCAAGATGAGACTTCTGAGATGGGAAGGAAGCCAGGTTGGGAAAATGTCTTTCAAGGAGGGGTCTTCCATTTCAGCCCCAAAGCTCACCTTATTTCTGGAGTAGGCCACCTCATCTACTCTTTTCATCCATCTCTAGTAGTCAACAGGCTTCTGCTGGGGTACCCTGTCCGGTACCCTGAGGCCAGAAAGAATCTTTAGTGAGTCCAGAGCCTGCAAATGGAGGGTGTCAGGCATAATGCCAATAGATGATAAAGGCAGAAGGTTTAACAGCCAGCATCTCTACAGCATTTAAAGGTTTGCAAAAGGCTTTACACGGGTTATATATTTCACTTGATCCTCAAGACAATTCTGGGAGGTAGGTGATATTATAATTCTCACCTAAGAGATAGGGCTGAGTACAATTAGAACTCAAGCCTACTTGACTCCAAGTCCAGTGCTCTATCCCCGGGGCCACAAGGGGCCATCGAGAGAAGCCAGAAGTTGCGTTTAAGAGTCAGATGGAGAACAGGGAAGTTGTAATGTCCCTAAAATCAAAAGAAGGAGAGAGAAAAGGAAGGAGGAAGAGGTGGTCAAGTGGCCCAGGCTTCAGAGATGCAAGGAGGGTGAGCCTTGAGAAAAAAGCCATTGGATTGAATAATTCAACGAACATCTGAATAATAATGATAATTACTAGGTAGCATTTCTGTAGTACCTACTATGTGCCGGGCACATCCCGGCAATCCTGGGAGGGAGATGCCATTAATATCCCCATTTTACAGTTGAAGAAACTGAGGCCAACAGAGTTGTTAAGTGACTTTCCCAGGATCACACAGCTAGGAAGCATCTGAGGCCAGATTTGACTCAAGTCTTCCTAATTCCAGGCCCAGTGCTCCATCCACTGACCCACCCAGCCATCTCTGTGAATAATTTTAATAGCTAACATTTAAATAGCACTTACTATATGCCAGTCACTGTACTAACTGCTTTAGGATCTCATCTGATTCTCAAAACAACCCTGCTAGTAGGTGCTCTTATTATTATGTGAAAGAAACTGAGGTTGAATGACTTGTCGAGGGTCACAAAACTAACAGGGATCTGAGGCCAGATGTGAACTCAGATCTTCTTGACACCAACTGCCTTTTGGGGAGCAATTTTAATAGAATGGGGGGATGTAGCTGAAGCCTCATTTCAGGGTGTAAGGAGGATCGTGGTCATGGACCTCTGGAGACGTCAGAGTAGATGACTCTTGTAAGAGAAGGGGAGGAGAGTGGGGGCGGTAACTGGATGGAGAAGGGGAGCCCAGAGGATCCATTAAGTTATGGCTGAGAAGAACAATTCAGGGCAGATCCGAGAGGGGAATCTTGCCTGGGAAGAGTCAGCGCACGTGGGCTCTGCCACTGAGCTGGAAAATAGGAAAACAATCATTGACTATGGTCAGCAATCCCCGGGAGGGGCACAGACAGGGCAGACAAGGCCACCCGTGTCCCTGCCCCAGCCCCAGCTCTGCCCCCAGCCTGGAGCTGTTAAATGAACCAAGTGGGAATCCCTGGGCCCATCCCTGGGCAGGAACCATGCTGGGCACTAGGAATCTAGAGAAAAAAAGGGAATCCTTCTCTGCTCTTCTTGAGCTTATATTCTGGGAGAGGTGATGTGTGCATAAATAGATGGATAAAAAATCAAAAGGTAAGTGGGGCGAGGGACTGGGAGAGGGCCGGTCATCAGGAAAAACTCCCTGTGGGAGGAAGGGCTGCTGGAGCATTTTCTCTGAGGCCGAGGCAGGGAGCGAGGGCACTCCAGGTCCAGGGATCAGCTAGTGCCAAGACTGGGAGATGGAGAGTTATGTTGGAGCAGAGCAAGAATTCACCTGCACTGCACACAGCAGGAAGAATAAAGAGGGAAAAGGAGATTGGGAAGAGGCCTGGAAGGTAAACTGAGGGGCTCACACGTGACCTGGGGCAACTGGAGTTTTTATCTGGGGAAGCGATGTGGGCAGAAAATCATCTTGGCCATGAGTAGAGGATGGACCATGGAGGGGTGAACTCAGAGACAAGGAGGCTAAGGGGTGGTGAGGCCCTAAGCTGGGAAGGGGCTGGGAAGGACTGAGTCTCTAAAACTGGCCATTTCCATTCAAAAGACAGCAACATTGATGGATTTGTCTTCTTTTAACACCAACATTTATGGAGGGACTATCATGTGCCAGGTCCTGTGTTAAGGACTGCAGTTTACAAAAGTAAAAGACAGACAGACTGACAAGAGAGAGGGAAACAGAGACAGTGAGAGAGACAGAGAGACAGAGACAGAGAGACACACGCACATACACAGAGAAAGACAGAGAGAGAGAGGGAGAGACGGAGAGAAAGAGAGAGAGAGAGAGAGAGAGAGAGAGAGAGAGCACAAGCACTGGGCTGTTTGGATCAGGTAAAGCCTTATGTGGGAGATGGTGGCTGAGTTGTGTTTTGAAGTAAGGGAGGGCTTTTGACATTTCTAAGCTTGGCCTCAGGTTACTCTGTGGATCACTTGTCCTATGCTGATATATGTCCAATCTTGACCTGCTGAGAATCCCACCAGCATCAGCCCTCAGACCAGCAATGCAGCTTAATGACAACAGAATCCTTAGCTGTAGCAGGGGTGTGCTGGAGGCTGCTGGTTCTGGCTGTGAGAACCAATTGTTAAATTTTCAGTTTGAGAACTTATAACTTGGAAATCTGAAAATGCTACAAATTAGGGTTTGATTTCTTGTTTTGCTGATTGTCTAGATTTCAAGAGGTGGAGAAAATATTAATAATACAGATCAAACTTAACAGTGAACTCAGCACTACATTTCCCCCCCCCTTTGGAAAGTGGGCCATTAAACATTTACCAGCACAAGAATATTGGGTCTGGAGAGAGGAACACCTAAGTTTAAATCTGACCCCAGACGCTTCCTTGCTATGTGACACTGGGCAAGTTACTTAACTCCTGTTGGCCTCAACTTTCTCATCTGTAAAACAGGGATAACAATATTACCTCCCTCCCAGGGTTGTCATGAGGACTAAATGAAATAATTATTGTAAAGGGCTTAACACAGTGCCTGGCATACGCTGAGTGTTATATAAATGTTACCTATTCTGCCGCTGCTTTAAGAGTTATTGTGATTGTGGGGTTTGTCCTTCTTTCTCAAAGAAGACCATGACATCAAGATGATGACATGACTTTTTTTTAATTTTAATTTTTAAATTATTATTATTTGTTTTCAGTTTTCTACAATTACTTCCATAAGTCTTAGATTTTCTCCCTCTCCCTCCCCTCTCCTCCCCAAGACAGCATGCAATCTTATATGGATTGTACACGTACATTCTTATTAAACACACTTTTACATTGGTCATGTTACATTTGCATAGAAGAATGAAAATGAAGAGGAGAAATCATGAGAAAAACCATAACAAAACAAAACATAACATATGTGAACATATTCTGCTTCATTCTGTGATCCAGTTCCACAGTTTTTTCTCTGGATGTGGAAGGCATTTTGCCTCCAGAGTCCTTTGGAAATGTTTTAGGTCTTTGTATTGCTGTGAAGGGCTAAGTCTACCAGAAAATTCCTCATACACTGTGGTTGTTACTGTGTACAAAGTTCTCCTGGTTCTGCTCCTTTCACTCAGCATCACTTCATATAAGTCCTTCCAGGCCTCTCTTAAGTCTTCCTGTTCATCATTTCTTGTAGCACAATAGTATTCCATTGCATTCATATACCACAACTTGTTCAGCCATTGCCCAGCTGATGGGCATCCCCTTGATTTCTGGTTCTTGGCCACCACAAAGAGAGCTGCTGTAAATATTTTTGTCCATGTGGGACCCTTTCCCATTTTTATGATCTCTTTGTAATAGAGTCCTAGAAGCAATATTGCTGGGTCAAAGGGTATGCACATTTTTGTAGCCCTTTGGACATAGTTCTAAATTGCTCTCCATAATGGTTGGATCAGCTCACAACTCCACCAACAATGACTTAGTGTTCCAACTCTCCCACATCTTCTCCAACATTCATCATCTTCCTGTTTTGTCATGTTAGCCAATCTGATAGGTGTGTATCTCAGAGTTGTTTTGAACTGCATCTCTCCAATCAATAGTGATTTAGAGCATATTTTCATGTGACTATAGATAGCTTTAATTTCTTCCTCTGAAAACTGCCTGTTCATATCCTTTAACCATTTATCAATTAGGGAATGACTTGTATTCTTGTAAATTTGACACAGTTCTCTATATATTCTAGAAATGAGGCCTTTATCACAGACACTAGTTGCAAAAATTCTTTCCCAGTTTTCTGCTTCCTTCTTAATCTTGGTTGCATTGGGTTTGTTTGTGGAAAAATTTCAATTTAATGTAATCAAAATTATCCATTTTGCACTTCATAATGTTCTCTCTCTTGTTTGGTCATAAATTTCCCCATTCTCCATAAATCTGACAAATATACTATTCCTTGCTCACTTAATTTGTTTATAGTATCAGTCTTTATACCTAGATCATGTATCCATTTGGACTTTATTCTTGTGTATGATGTCGGGCATTGGTCTATGCGCAGTTTCCACCACATTGTTATCTAATTTTCCCAGCAGTTTTTGTCAAACAGTGAGTTCTTATCCCAGAACCCAGGGCCCTTGGGTTTATCAAACAGCAGGTTGCTATATTCATCGACTACTGTGTCTTAAGTACCTAACCTGTTCCACTGGTCTACCCCTCTATATCTTAGCCAGTACCAAGTGGTTTTGATGATTGCTGCTTTATAATACAATTTTAGATCTGGTAGGGCTAGACCACTTTCCCTAGCATTTCTTTTCATTAGTTCCCTTGATATTCTGGACCTTTTGTTCTTCCAGATGAATTTTGATATTATTTTTTCTAGCTCTAGAAAATAATTATCTGGTAATTTGAATAGTACGGTACTGAATAAGTAAATTAATTTAGGTACAATTGTCATTTTTATTATATTAGCTTGGCCCACCCACGAGCAATTGACATTTTTCCAATTACTTAAATCTGACTTTATTTGTACGAAAAGTGTTTTGTAATTGTGTTCATATAGTCCCTGGGTTTGTTTTGAAAGGTACACTCCCAGATATTTTATAGTGTCTAATGTAGCTTTAAATGGCATTTCTCTTTCTATCTCTGGCTGTTGGGCTTTTTTAGTAATATATAGAAGTTCAGATGATTTGTGTGGCTTTATTTTGTAACCTGCAACTTTGCCAAAGTTATTTATTATTTCAAGTGGTTTCTTACTTGATTCTCTAGATTCTTTAAGTAGATCATCATATCATCTGCAAAGAGTGATAACTTAGTTTCTTCTTTGCCTATTCTAATTCCTTCAATTTCTTTTTCTTCTCTTATTGCTACCCCTAACATTTCTAGTACCATATTGAATAACAGTGGTAATAATGGACATCCTTGTTTCACCCCTGACCTTATTGGAAATGCATCTAGCTTATCCCCATTGCATGTAATGCTTGCTTATGGTTTTGTTTTTTATGTTTATTATTTATGATAATGTATTATTATTAAATATATTAAATTATTATTATAATAATTTATTATTTACATTTGTTTATTATTTTATGGAATGCTCCATTTATTCCTATGCTCTCCAGAGTTTTGAATAGGAATGGGTGTTGTATTTTGTCAAAAGCTTTTTCTGCATCTATTGAGATAATCATGTGATTTCTGTGAGTTTTGTTGTTGGTATGATCAATAATGCTAATAGTTTTCCTAATATTGAAACAGACCCGCATTTCTGGTATAAATCCTACCTGATCATAATGTATTATTCTCATGATAAGTTGCTGTATTCTTTTTGCTAATATCTTACTTAAAATTTTTGCATCTATACTCACTAGAAAACTTGGTCTATTCATTTTTTCTCTGTTTTGGCTCTTCCTGGTTTAGGTATCAGAACCATATTTGTATCGTAACAAAACTCCTTCTTCTCCAATTTTCCCAAATAGTCTATAGAGTATTGGAATTAACTGTTCTTTAAATGTTTGATAGAATTCACTTGTAAATCCATCTGGCCCTGGAGATTTTGTCCTAGGAAGTTCATTGATGGCTTGTTCAATTTCTTTTTCTGAGATGGGGTTATTTAAGTATTTAACTTCCTCTTCTGTTAATCTGAGCAATTTATAATTTTTAAATATTTAAATAAATATTATATATAGAATTTATACATTTTATATTACATAAAATATTATATAATATAAAATAATTTTTAAAAATTTAAATATTCATCCATTAAAATAATTTTAAAAAGAAATTAAAGGTGACATTAAAGTTGTAAGCCTGGATGCCTGGAAAGATGGTGGTTTATTTGACAAACTTGGGAAATTTGGAAGTGAGCAGGATTTTGACAGAAATATGAGTTCTACTTAGCTCATGTTGAGTTTGAGACACCTATGGAACAAGATCCAGTTCAAAATGCTCAAAAGCAAATTGGTGATTCAAGCATTCAAGAGAAAGACTGAGGCTGGATATAGAGAGCTGGGCATCATTGGCACAGAAATAGTCATGGCACCCATGGGAGCTGATGAGATTGATGGGTGAGAGGACTCAAGAGAAAAGAGAAGGTCCATGAAAGAACCTTGGGGGCCCTGGGAGTGACTCTGGGGAAACAAATACACACAAAAAAATGAAACATCCCTACAACTTATTTTTTTCTTTCCTTAAAAAATGAACAACTAAACAAAAGCTAAAATCTTTAGGATGACGTATTTATTTGTTCCCTTTCTTACAGTCTGACTGTATTAGCTGCCTCATTTAACAATGCTCTCTGGGAAAATGTGTATCCTATAGGAGGGCAGGATTTTCATTTCTTTTTATTCATTTTTTTGAATATTGAGGCTTTTTCCCTCCCTCATAAAACCATTTTCTTTTAAGACATTCTATTAATTTTGTAGCTAGGTGGTACAGTGAATAGAGCACCAGGCTCAGAATAAGGAAGATTCATCCTCCTGAGCTCAAACCTGGCCTCAGATATTTACTAGCTGTGTGACCCTGGGCAAGTCACTTCACCCTCTTTGCCTCAGTTCCCTCATCTGTCAAATGAGCTAGAGAAGGAAATTACAAACCACTCCAGTATCTCTACCAAGAAAACCCCAAGTGGAGTCACAAAGAATCAGACGTGACTGAACAACAATAAATAATTTTGCTCCTTTTCCCACATAATTACTGTCTTCTGAGGCTGTCATGTGGAAGAGGATTCCTTGGCTTGGACCCCGGAGGGCAGGACTGGGGGGGGGGGATGGGTGGATATTGGGCGAAAGCTGATTTGATCTTGATGGCAGAAAAAATGTGCTGACCAACAGTTCTCCCCACATGGCACAGACTGCCCTCCAAGACTCAGGAGGCTCCCCTTGACTGGAAGTCTTTGAACAAAGGCTGGATGATAACTTAGGACCATAGATTCCTAGATACAGAATCGGAGGGGACCTCAGAGTCTTCTAGTCCAACCCTGTTATTTTACAGATGAGGAAACTGAAGCCCAGAGTCACAACATCATAGGATCACAGCTCTGGAGATGTCCCCTAGTCCAACTGCCTCATTTTACAGGTGAGGAAACTGAGGCCCAGGGATATTACTGGTTTGGGATATCCTCATGGGCTGGATTATCTGGCCTTGGAGGTCCCTTCCAGCTTAGAGATTCTGGGACCCCTTTACCTTTTGGGGTGAGGGGGAAGATGGGAAGGAAGGCTGGGGAGCTGAAAGGTTTTTCTACGATCTCTCCCCAGAAAACTGACAAGTTCAGTTTCAAAACTGAACCCACAGAGAACTTTGGAATCCTTAAAGATATGCACCAAAGGGAGAGACTGAAATGAAACCCAATTCCCCCAAAACCTTGGCAAGGTTTAGACCAGTTTCCCCATCTTCAGGCCAGACCCAGATGCTCTTGAGAAGAGGGCTGACTCAGCCAGCTTAGCCTCAGATGGTCAGCCACACAGTGAGCCCCTTGTTTCTACAAGTGGATAGTGGAGAGGCCCTAGACCTGGGAGTGTCACCATAGCAGAAGGAGCTCTTAAACCTCCTACGTCAAGGGAGCAGGACAGGGAAGGGTTTGAAAGGCAGTACCACCTCCCTGTAGCTGTATGAGCCTGGGCAAATCACTTATCCTCTGCCTCAGTTTCCTGTAAAATAAAATAAAATAAAAGTTCTCTGTAAAATAGTAACAATTGCATCTGCTTCCCAGAGGTATTGGGTTGTCATAAGGATAAAATGAGATAAGATTTATAAAACACTGCAAATCTGAAAATTCTATCTAAATGTGATTTTATTGTTGAGTCATTTCAGCTGTGTTCCTGTTGGGGGTTTTCTTGACAAAGATATTGGAATGGTTTGCCATTTCCTTCTCCAGCTTATTTGACTGATGAGTATACTGAGGGTGAAGTGACTTGCCCAAAGTCACATAGCTAGTAAATATCTGAGGTCAGATTTGAACTCAGGAAGGTGAGTCTTCCTGACTCCAGATCTGGAATTCTATCCACTGTGGTGCCACCTACCTGCCCATCTAAATGTGATGTACATGTATGTATGTATGTGTATGTGCATATGTATACACATATGTATATATGCATATGTATACACACACATATACATATATAGACATATGTCTATATACACACCCACCCACATATATATATACTTGTGTATGTATTTGTGTGTGTATACACACATGTACACATGCACACACAGAGGATTGAACCTGAGGACAGGAAGGCACAGTTTTGAATACTGACTTAGACATTAGCTGTATGCAAGCCAGTGACTAAGACATATTACCTTCTGCTTCAATGAAACTACAGTGAAAAATGAGCTAGGTTCAAATCCTGGTTTTCCTCTTTCTTATCTGGGTGAGCTTGGGGGATCAATCAATCAACTGGTATTTATTAATCAATTAATCAACAATCAATTTATTAATCAATTAACAGGTATTTATTAAGTGCAGACTCTGTAGTAGGGGTTGGAGATAAAGGTAGAAAGGAAGTTGCAATCCCTGCCTGCATCTCCTGCATCTCCCCACTTCTCACACAGCCATGACTTTAGTTAATTCAGGCCCTCTCATCTAGATCACAAAAAGACTGTGAGATTTGGCAATGAAGGGGTACTGGTAATTTTGGAGAAGATAATTTCAGTTGAGTGATCGGGTCCAAAGCCACATTGCAAAGGGTTGAGGACTGTGAGAAAGGAAAGTTTAAGCAGTGAGTGTGGACAGCTGAGAAAGGAAGATATAGGATAACATTATGAGGGGATGGTAGGGTCTTTTCAGTCTTTTTTCAGTTGTGTTGGACTCTTCATGAGCCAATTTGGGGTTTTCTTGGCAGAGATACTGAAGTAGTTTGCCATTTCCTTCTCCAGTTTATTTTACAGATGAAGAAACTGAACTGAAACAGGTGAAGTGACTTGCCCAGGGTCACACAACTAATAAGTTTTTGAGCCTGGATTTGAACTCAGGTCTTCCTGACTCCAGACCCCAAGCTCTATCTTCTAGACCACTTAGCTGCCCCTAGCAGCATCTAGTGAACTTTTATAAAGGACAGTATTTGAAGGAAGGCACATTGATAAAGAGAGGTTGAAGATTTTAGGAGTGGGGGTGGGATGGTTGACACACAATCTACTGGAAAAGATAGGAAGGGATGGGACTGAGTGCACATGTAGAGGCATTGGCTTTGGCCACCTCCTTGTCAAAGGCTAGGTGGAAGGACAGAGAGTGGGAGACAATATTGAGGGGCTTTGAGATAAAGAGAATAAGTGGAAAGGGAGATGGGAAAATCACTTAACCTCCATTTGCTCAAACTGTAAAATGAGGGGATTAGACCAGGTGAAATCCCAGTTCTAGGTTTCTGTGATCCTGGGCAGGATATCAGTTTCCCCATCTGTAAAATGAGGCTAAGAGCAGCACCTGCCCCACAGGACAGTCATGAGGATCAGATGAGATGTTATGTGTAGAGTCCTGTATAAATGGGAGCTGTTATTTTTGTAACTAAAGGGACTTTGTCATTCAGGGAAATCTCGTTTTGCAGATGGAGAAACTGAGGACCAGGAAGTAAAGTGGTTTGCCCAAGGTCCCACAGCTGATAAGTGGCAGAGGTGGGATTTGAAGCCCATTTCTCTCTCTGTGATACCAGATTGCCTCCTTAGAGTATCATTAGACTCTGGAATGGGTCACCCAAGGAAATTTGTGATTTCCTTTTTTGAACTTCCAAAAGGAATAACTTCTCATCTTACATTTGAACACCAAAAATTCATTTTTGTGGTTTTACAAGTACAACATGAGAGAGGTCATGGTTAGACCACAGTAATTCTGAAAAAGAGCTGGGGTTTTCAGTGGACTACAAGCTCATTGTGAGTGAACAGTGTGACGTGGCACCTAATACAATCTTGGTCTGAATTGAAAGCTGAGTATTGAGAGGGAGTAGTGGAGACTAAATGTCACTTGTCAGTCATGTTACAGTGGGATTTTTGTTTGCTTATAGGTCACTGAGGTCCTTCCATGACTCAAATTCTATGATTCATCTCTAGTCTGGACTCTCAGCAGTGTGTCTACAGACAGGATCTGGATGAAGGGTTGAGGTTCTATCTCGATCTGGGATTCTAAGACATCTACTCTCCTTTTCCATTTTGCTCAAGGCTTTTCTTCCCCTTTGCCCAGGGGAAGTGGGATAAACCAGACCCAGAACTGCTCTCTCCCTGCTTTTTCATTATCTTCAGCACGGCATCCAATCCTTCAATCTCCCGTCATTCTATTGAGATTGTTCTCTTCAGAGTGATCTATGAATCACCAAACCCAATGGCCTTTTCTCAGTCTTCCCCCTTCTTGACCTCTCTACAGCCTTTGGAATGATTGCCCTTGACCTTGACATTCTCCTGTCTCTAAGTTTTCATGACAGTGAACTGTCTTGATTGTCCTCCCACATATCTGACCATCTCCTTGGCTAGATCTTCATTTCATGGTTGCTGATGGCGAGTGTCTTCCAAGGCCCTGTTTTCTTCTCCCTTTATTCCATTTTCCTTAGTGATCTCATGAGCTCCCATGGATTCAATGAACATCTCTATACTGTTGATTCTCAGATCTACTTATCCAATCCTAACCTTTCTCCTGACATCCAGCCTCCTATCTCCAACTGCCTCTTGGAGATCTCAGACTGGATATTCTATAGACGTCTTAAATTCAACATATCCACAACTAAGTTCATTATTCCCCTTCCCCCCAAGTCTTCCCTTCTTCTTGACTTCCATATTGAGGGAGCCGCCATCTTCTCAGTCATCCAAACTTGCAATCTGGGTATCATCCTCTACTCCTCATTCTTTCTCACACACCTTACCCCCCATATCCAATCAGTTGCCAAATCTTGTTGGTTTTACTTCTGCAACATCTCCCTTCTCTCTTCTGATACTGCCACCATCTTGGTTCAGGCCCTTATCACCTCATATCTGAACGATGGCAACAGTTGGTGGTTGGTCTCCCTACCGCAATTCTCTCCCCACTCCAGTTCTACTTCCATTTATCTGTCAAATTGATCTGATCATATCATCCCCTATTTCAGGTTCCCTGCCCTATTCATCAACTCTAGTAACTCCTTATTGCCCCCAGGACTGAATATAAAATATATTACAAAATATAAATATAATATAAATTTATGTATAATATAATATTTATAATAAATATATTATAAATATAAAAATATCATAAAATATAAATTATACCTCATATATCCATATAATACTTATTACATGAATATTGTATTAGATATTATATTACAAATATTATAAAATATTTATATACAATATATTTATATAATAAATTTTATATTATAAATATTATAAAATGTAAGAGAAACATCATATATTTATCTGTGATATTTATATAATAAATATTATAAAATGTATTGTAAAATATTAAAAATATATCAAATAGAAAAGCCTTGGTTTGGCATTCAAAGCCCTTCACAACTTGGCCAATTTGACCTTTCCAGACTTCTTATGCCTTCCATTCCTTTCCTGACTTCCTTCAAGTTTCAGTTAAAATCTTGCCTTCTGCAAATTTTCCCACAATCCTCTTTAATCTTAGTGCCCCCCCCCCACAATTTATCCTGTCTATTTTCATGCCATCTCCCTCACTGTGAGCTTCCTGAGGGACTGTCTTCTTTTCTCTTGATTTCCTTTGTTTCTCTAGCACTTAGCACAGTAAATGCGCTTTTAAAAAATCCTTATTAACTTGACTTGCCTATCTTTCCTTGGTCACTCCAACGCTGACTACTCCTATTTCCCCAATGCCTTTACCAGTTTTCTAACTCCAGGGCCTAAGTTCTTTCTATTGTACCACAACACCTCCCAGAAAACCCACCCTTGGTCATTCCCTGACCAAGGGTTGATTTGGGAGCTAGCTCCCAGACTAACTTGAATTGATTTCTACATGATAGCTTGAGACCTGGAGTTTTCCTCCGGGTTACTTGTTACTGTGAGCTCAGCTGTCTGACCCATAAGCTGGTGAGTGACAGTAGAAAGAGAAATGGAACTGGAGTCAGAGACCTCAGTTCAGGTGCTACCTCTGTCACTTAGTGACCTTAGGGAAGTCAGTTTCCTCATCTGTAAAATAAGAGGATTGAACTCAAAGGCCCTTTGCAGTTCTAAATCTATGATCTATGATCCTGTGATGCCTGCATGACATCTGGACTGGAAAGTTCCACTGGGACCATCTGGCTCTGAGAGACGCAATCCGATTAAATCTGCCTAGACAGTATATTCTTAGATTCTCTGATGGTGTGGCTCTGCATAAATCAAAATCTTTTGTAGCCTCAGTCAAGACTGTGGGGCCTTAGCTTTGTAGAGTTTGGTTCGATCCCTTGAATTATAGTTAAACTAGAAATCCTACATTTGGGGGATGGGGAGCAGGTGAGAGAAGAACCTGACCTTTTTGGCTCCTGAAAACTCACCGTGAGCAAGTCCAGGATTTTTCCTTCTGCAATTAGCCTAAGTTGGAGTGTGCACCCCTGAGGGAGGTGGGGCTGGAGAAATAGCAAAGCTTTCTTTCCCAAGGTCAGCCGTTTGTTGACCTATAGCTGTTTACTTTGAGACTGGCTGAAGTATATGTAGTCATCCTTTCTTTGCATCACTTTGCAAAGTACATATTTTACATTATTTGAACCGCATGGTCCTGGAAACTGCCAGTAGGGATAAGGATTGGATTTATGATTTCCTTGTATGGAACTCTCAAATGAGGAAACCCCTCAGATAGTCACCTTCTTCGCAATTTATAGGGTAAATGACTTCTCCAGGGTCCTATAGCTTCCCTAGATGTCATTGTTATCCTCATTTTTCAAATGAGGAAATTGAGGCTGAGAGAGCTGAAATGACTTAGAGGAGCAGAGCAGTGTGATAGCCTCAATATGGTCCTAGAATGACTCCCTGTCCACTCTGTGACACTGCCTTCCAGCTGTGATGGTTATTTCTTCATCCTGGACCATATTTTCCATTGTGCTTATTTCCCATGTCTTCATTCTGGGCTCATCTTTAGTCTGAAGTCATGTCAACCAGTTTCCTTTGGAGGATCTTGGGAGTATTTTCATAGAATCTCTCTTTCCCTCAAATCCTATATCGTCCAATTCATTTTTACAATGGATACATTTTGTTTGTACGTTGACTTTATTTAGAGCGCTGGGCCTAATGTCAGGAAGACTCCTCCTTCTAAGTTCAAATCTGGCCTCAGACACTTACCTAGCTGTGTGACCCTGAGAAAGTCCCTTAACCCCATTTGTTAAGCCCCATCTGTTTCTTCATATGTGAAATGAGCTGGAGAAGGAAACAGCAAACCACTCCAGTATCTTTGCCAAGAAAACCCCAAATGGGGTCAGGAAGGGTCAGAAGTGACTGAAAATGACTGATCAATAACAACAAACATTTTTCAATCTATCCCTCTCCTTCCTTTGCAATGAATCCCTCCCCTTATGAGACAGGATGAAAAAAGAAAATGGAAATAAAGTTCAAGAGAACCATACCCATAGTCCCCCACCTCTGCAAAGAAGGGAATAGGATGTATTTTCTTTTCTTTTTTTTTTTTTTTGGAGGGAAGCAAGGTATTTGGGGTTAAGTGACTTGCCCAAGGTCACACAGCTATTAAGTGCCAAGTTTCTGAGGTTGGATTTGAACTGGGGTCCTTCTGAGTCCAGGGGCCAATGCTCCGCCACCTAGCCCTGTAAGATGTATTTTCTCACTTCCCTGTTGTCCAGTTTGTTCACTATAATTTCACAGCAGTCACTTCTCTCAATCATATTTACATACACTTGAGAAACTCATTATTTAGAGGGGAAAACAATCTATGAAGATTTTTGTTGTGGTTTTGAAATATGAATATTTTTTCCCCTTTCTTTTACATCTGCATCTACAAGTCTTGGAATAGTGTGTTTAGTTCTGGGTACAGTAGTTGAAGGAGAAAATCCAGCACCACCCTCAGAGTTAGAACCCTCTGACACATACTGACTGTGTGACTGCAGGCATGTTACTTGCCTCTCGGTCTCAGAATCCTTATCTGTAAAATGAGGGGGTTGGATGAGATGCTCTCTGAGGTCCTTTTCAGCTGTAAGTTTTTTAAAGATATTGTGAACTGCATTGATAGAATGTGTTTCCATACTGGGAGGTTCCTACACTGGTAAAAATCACAGGTCCAGGTTCCCCCACCCCCCTTTTCTTCCCCTCTCCAAAAGTGACAAATTGGAGCATGACCAGAAAAGGTGAATAAGCCTTGAAACCATCATCTGATAAAAGCTGAAGAAACTAGGGCTGCCTGGAGGGGGAGGAGAAGATTCAGGGCACACACAATAGCTCTCTTCAAGTATTTGAAGGGATCTTATACAGGAGAGGAAATAGGCATTCCATGTAGCTCTGGAGGAATGAACTAGAACCAGGAAGTGGAAATCACAGAGAAGGGAAACTTGGTTCAGAGCTAGAAAGAACCTTCCAAATATTTGAACATTCTAACAAAGGAATTCCATTCAATTCATATAAACATTTATTGTACTATTATTGTGATCAAGGAGTACATGAAGTGCTAAGCTCAAAAGCTAGAAGACCTGGGTTCATCTCCCACCTCTCATTCTAGCTGTGAGATGACTGGCCAATCATTTAACCACTATTTGTCTCAGACTGCTCCCTAGAACAGATCTACTGAGTTATAGTCATGTTGGCTTCCGCACACAAAGTTCCCCCTACTGACAAAATCACATATTCTTCACATATTCATTTATGTTCAAGGCACTGTGCGAGGCTTTGGAATAGGCTTCTTTGTGAAGGACAGTGAGCCCTATTGTAAATTAAGTAAGCAGAGCGTAGATGACTGCTTATCCAGGATGCTCTCTGTGACTGTAGAATTCGTGCATTGGATGGGAATTTGGATTAGGTCACTTCAGAGGTTCCTATTTAAATCCAAAGAATTTTTGTGATATATTAGGTTGGCTAGAAGTGTAATATATCCAGGGATGTGTTGGAGCCAATTGTTAAATGTTCAGAGTGAGCATTTGCACTTTGGTAATTGAAAAAGGCTAAGCTGTGGCTTGATTTATTATATTGTTAATTATCTAGACTTAAAGAAAGTGAAGGAGAAAATGTTAATGATGCAAATTAAATTTGTATTGTGGGTTTGTTTGTTCTTCTGGAGAGCTGGTTGTTAAACCTTTACCATCACACCCCTGGAAACAGCTCTGAACTTTCCTGCAAAGGCAGCTGGTGGTGGTGTTGTGAGCATTTAGCAACAGACATCAGCAACCTCCATATCCATTGTAGAGATTGGAGCTGGGCTCCAGTTGGGTTTGGCTTGTCTGAGTCACAGATAAGTCACTAAATTTTCCCTAGTTTTGAAATGCCCCACCCCCACTGGTGAAACAGCAAGTGGTTAATGCCATTAGGAAAAATTGGGAGGCCAAGGGAATGAATGGGTGAGTGGACAAATTTGACCAGTTGTCTGAATTTTCCTAGATCTTCTACATCTCGTCCTTTCTCTACACTGTCAACTTCACATGGCACCTTTACATGGACCTGAAGGTGAAATACAACCAGAATGTCTACTCGGTCCCCTCAATGGTGAGTGCAGCTGAGGGAATACAAGGAAAGTCTATTAACACTTCCCTCCTTGGGAAAGAAGGTGGAGGGCTACAGGTGAGGAATGGAGTGTATGCTGTCAGGCTTGGCCGATAAGCTGCTTTTCTCTGGTCCAAGGAGGGACCCATTGGTGTGGGGGTGGGGTATTTTAAGAAACAGTTGTAGTGTAAAAATGAAAATCATTAATAAAACTTTTAAAAATTAAATTTAAAATAAAAATTAATTAATTAAATTTAAATTTAAAAAAAATTTAAATTAATTTAAGGGGCAGCTAGGTGGTGCCATAGTGGATAGAGCACCAGCCCTGAAGTCAGGAGGATCTGAGTTCAAATTTGGCCTCAGACACCCTGGGCAAGTCACTCAATCTGAATTGCCTCCAAAAAGTTAAAAAAAAATTAAAAGAAGAGTATAGTAATGCAGGGGAAAGAGCATTGATCCTAGAGTCAGAGGACTTAGGTTTGAATCCTGAGACTGCCACTTACTATCTATGTAATCTCAGGCAATTCACTTAAGCTTTCTGAGTCTAGCTTTCCTCATTTGTGAACTGAGAGAGTTGAGTTAGATAATCTCTAAAATCTCATTCAGTCTATGATCTACGGTCCCATGAAAAAAATGAGGTCTTTCTACCCTTTCCAAAAAACATTAGCTTCTCCTCTTGACCTGGGTGCACTGGATGAGACTTAATTAAAGAAGACCTTTGCTTTTGGCCTCCCAGAGTTTCCCTTCTGTCTCCCTGGCTTTGGGGAAGCAAACCTTGCAGTGGACCATAGAACTATAACTTTCCAAAAAGGCTTGTTTTGGAGAATAGGGAGTTCAGGAGGCTTAGAGAAAGGCCCTTCTCCAAGTCTTCTGCGGTCAAAAAGAAGCCACTTTGCACTGTGCATTCACCCATCCTTGTCATAATCTGGAATGCAGGCACTGGAAAGGAGCAGAAGCTCTGATGGTCAAAGGATGATGAATGTTTAACCTTTGGTTAACACCCTGGCCACAGGGATGATGTTTAACCTGAACAAGACTTAGTGCCACCAGAAGAGCCATCTTCAAGATTTGTACAGCTGTCCAGTGACTGGAGAGATACTTGGTCTGTTTGGCCCCAGAGGGCAGATTTAGCAGCTAGGAGTGAATTAATGTTGCATGTTGGGAAGAGCTTCTAGCAATGGGGGCTATCTCCAGGTGGGATGGGCTCCTCCTCCTTGGGGATCTTCAGGCAGAGCCACGTGAATTTTAAAGGGCATTCTTGTTCATGTATGGACTTCACAGAATAGCTACTGAGGTCCCTTCCAGCTATCTAAATCAGAAGAGGGACCACAAGGGCAGAGGCATCTTCTAGGGGGAGAAGGCTGCTGGGAGGTAGTGCAGAAGGTCAGAGAGTCAGCACTGAAGCTTAGAAAGGAGGGAGGTTTGAGACTGGTTCCCTCTCCAGTACGCTGTGCTGTCCCTGATATCTATTTTGTATATAATCTCCATATATTATATATGTCTATCAGTCGGTCAGTCAATAAGTATTTATTAAGCACCAATGGTGTGCCAGGCACTGTGATAAGCCCTGGGGATACAAAAAGAGGCAAAAGCTCCTACCTTCAAGGAACTTACAGTGTAATGGGGGAGACAAGCAAACAAACTATCTATGGGATAAATTGGAAATAATCAGTGGAGAGAAGGTGCTAGAAAGACTTCTTGGAGAAGGTGGGATTTTGGCTGAGACTTGAAAGAAGTCAGAGAAGCCAGGAGGCCAGATGATATCTATTCCAGGCACAGGAGAGAGCCAGAAAAAAGGCCGAGACAGAGATGGAGCACAGTAAAGAGGCTAGTGTCGCTGAATTGAAAAGTACATGGTAGGGAATAAGAAGCCTGGAAATGGCAGGCAGAGTCTGGGCTGCGAAGGGCTTTAAACATCAGACAGAATGTCATCTGCCCTTACAGACATTCTAAGCCTCTTGGGGGCAAGTCCCTTTTTATTTAAGTACCTGCCATACAGCTTGATAAGTTACCTCCCTGGTTGTCTCCTCTGTAAAATGGGGGTGATACTTGAACCACCTATCTTATTTTGGAAACCTTAGCTGTATAAGTGAGGAATTATTACAGCTGTTCCTAGCTGATAGTGTGCCGGGCCTGGAGTCAAGAAGACGCCCTCTTTGTGATTTCATATCTGACCTTGCACACTTACTAGACCCTGGACAAGTCACTTAAACCTGTTTGACTCAGATTCTCATCTGTAAAAGGTCTTTCCCCAGGCCTCAGTGAGTCGTCTTGACTTATGCCTTGCCACTGGATTTTGATGCCTCTTGGAGGAGAGAGCGAGGCTGACTTTGGCTCACTTAAATCCAGTTCATGCGCAAGTCAAAACATTACCCGTGATGTCACTAGACCTCTTCAGGAACAAAGAGCAGCATCTGTTTCTGTAATAAATACTCATTGATTGATTGGTTTCTTTTATGTGTTCCCAGTGCTCAGCACAGTGGCCTGCCCAGAGTCAATGATTAATAAATGTGTTGAATTTAATTAAAAGGCAGGGGTATTTAATAACTGTTCTTGAAGTCAGTCTCCTTCCTGAGGCTCCATAGCATAATCCTGGCCAATGTCTGCTTTATTCTCTGCTTAAAGAGTTCTTTCATCCCCTAGTGATGACTGGATAGGAAGGAAGATGAGTTATAGACTTTCTGATTTCCATTTCTTCAGCTTCCTGCCTTCCTGGATTAAATCTATCCTGCCCTTCTCATCTATCTTTGTCTTTTGACAATAGTCAAGAGTGAGAATGCAGAAACCCAGGGGGTAAAGGGGCTCAAGACAAGGCATTCAGGGGGAGAAAGCATGAGCTCTCTCCTCACCATCTTGCTTCTCTAGACATGTATAATACCTGTATAATATCAGAGCACACACCCTGTTATATACAAATAGCACTGATTACATAATGTCACAGACAACTTTCCAAGACTGTCAATTGCATATAGCTAATTTACTCTGATGGAGGGATTTCCTTACTTAAAGTTCCCTAAACTGATAAAATCTTGTCTGATTTAAAAACATCCTCCCCTATCTCTTAATTCTGTTAATTATCTTTTATTTGTGGTTGTTAAGTCATTTTTCAGTCATGTCCAACTCTTCATGACCCTATTTGAAGTTTTCTTGGCAAAGATACTGCAACAGTTTACTATTTCCTTCTCCAGATCATTTTACAGATGAGGAAACTGAGGCAAACAGGGTTAAGTGACTTGCCCAGAGTCATACAACTAATAAGTGTTTGAGGTTGGGTTTCAACTCAGGTCTTCTTATTATAAACTCCTAAAAGGCAAAGATTATACCGCTATTCCCTTAACCTGTGGGTACCTCAGACACTTTGCTGGCAGTGAGGCACTGATCTATATTGAAAAGAGAGAAACTAGTTGGTGTTTATCATATGGGGATCTTTCCCATAATGCAACAGCCTAGTCTTAGGACACTGATCCCATTTGTCATTCTCACAGGACTACACCTCCCGAGTTGGATGGATAGCTGTTGTTTTGTCCAGGTGAGATTCTGCCTCTCTTTCCTCTTCTTGTGAAGGTTTGAATTCTCTGAATGCTAGGGTACGAAGAAAAAGGAGAGCCATTTAGGGAATGAGTAAACAAATGTAATGAAAAATTGCTGTGCTGTAAGAAATAATGAATAGGAGAGATCTAGAGAAGCATGGGAAGACTTCTAAGAACTGAGTCAGAGCAAATGAAGCAAGACCAGGAAGATAAAATAGACAATGATGACAGCGTTCTTGGAGAATTGTGATAGCAAGAAAAAAGCATCCTTCTTCTCTGAGAGGAGTGTTTGTATGTGTGTGTGTGAGTGTGTGTGAGTGAGTGTGTGTGAATGTGTGTATGTGTGTTGGAGGAGAGAGGAGAAGGGAGTTTGGAGGGAAGGGAGGTTTGTTCCTGAGGGTTGTGTATTCTCTTTTCCCAGCCTAATTCCTCTGCTGCTGATGGCACCTATATTCTACCTGGGAAACAGCAGTGAATGTTTCCATAACTTCAGCCAGAGTCATAGGTATGTAAAGCT